>NC_060146.1:16294003-17771799 GCF_021461385.2 Schistocerca piceifrons | reverse complement strand
ATTTTCATAGTTTTGCAACTACTATTTCAGAGGACATTAAAAACATATCTCCCAAAACAATTTTGCATTTCACTGACTATCATTGCAATCATACGAACAGAGGAATATTTCACACTGCAGAAAATTTTGAAATCTTCTACAAGAATTTCCTTGTGATCAGTTGCTGCAGCTGTTTAAAACAGCTGCTCAAGTCTGTCATATGCTCAAAATAAAATACATATGTGAAAGCGTGTTTTCAGCAATGAAACCAAAGCTGTTCACCTGGCTGGAGCAATCAGTTTGGTGGTCAGCAATTTCACTCCAAAAATCGAAATGCTGCCAAAAGATAATTTTCTTTAAAAATATTGATCAATGAGATGTGTTCCTAGCTTTTCACATTTAATGGGCTTGCTCCGAACTTCACAGTTCTGTGTAAAATAAGTGAAATACCTGTGTATTCTTTCCTTATATTCATTTTTTTTTACATGAAATTAAAAGTGTGTTGACAGGCTTCTAAACTGAGTGGTCGACATCTGTGGGCCAAAATGGATGTGTGTTCTCCATCTGCAACTAGCAGGACAGCTGCAGTCGCTGGAAGCTTTTCCTGTAGCACAGACAAGGTACAGGCACATCTCGCTGTCACACGGACTGCCCTGGCAACGGCAAGTGGGCAGCTCTTGGGCCTTGTCTAGGTCTAGGAGCTCTGATCTAGGAGCAATGAAGGGGCAGAGGAGCATGTAATCTTACTGACAGAAGAATATGAATATAATAGAGGGAAACATTCCACGTGGGAAAAATATATCTAAAAACAAAGATGATGTAACTTACCAAACGAAAGTGTTGGTATGTTGATAGACACACAAACAAACACAAACACACACACACACAATTATTATTATACTCATATCATCAATTTGAACGAACAATTACATTTGTTATTGTCACTGTTGCATTTCGAAATCTTTTCTGTTATCTTACTTTCACTTTCTGTTTTTGCGAGTAGTTTCACTTTGTATTCACCTTCTCCTTTTTACCTCCCTCTTTCCTGATGAAGCAACTGTGGGTTGCGAAAGCTTGAATTTTGTGTGTGTGTCTGTGTTTATTTGTGTGTCTATCAACATACCAACACTTTTGTTTGGTAAGTTACATCATCTTTGTTTTTTGACAGAAGAATATAAATGACATAGTTGTTTGTGGGGCGCAAAGTATCCACAGTGTACAGTGCAGAAAGAAATTGTGCTTTGCAGGAAATATCTGATGCACTCCACATCGTAACTGGAGAAGTAAGGAAGAAGACAAACGTGGTGCAGTCCAAAGAACGAGGCCCCGTGTCAAAAATTGGTACCTCACAACAGAACCACAAGTGCATCTACATCAACATCTACATTTATACTCCACAAGCCACCCAACGGTGTGTGGTGGAGGGCACTTTACGTGCCACTGTCATTACCTCCCTTTCCTGTTCCAGTCGCGTATAGTTCGCGGGAAGAACGACTGTCTGAAAGCCTCCGTGCGCGCTCTAATCTCTCTAATTTTACATTCGTGATCTCCTCGGGATGTATAAGTAGGGGGAAGCAATATATTCGATACCTCATCCAGAAACGCACCCCCTCGAAACCTGGCGAGCAAGCTACACCGCGATGCAGAGCGCCGCTCTTGCAGAGTCTGCCACTTCAGTTTATTAAACATCTCCGTAACGCTATCACGGTTACCAAATAACCCTGTGACGAAACGCGCCGCTCTTCTTTGTATCTTCTCTATCTCCTCCGTCAGACCGATCTGGTACGGATCGCACACTGATGAGCAATACTCAAGTATAGGTCGAACGAGTGTTTTGTAAGCCACCTCCTTTGTTGATGGACTACATTTTCTAAGCACTCTCCCAATGAATCTCAACCTGGTACCCGCCTTACCAACAATTAATTTTATATGATCATTCCACATCAAATCGTTCCGCACGCATACTCCCAGATATTTTACAGAAGTAACTGCTACCAGTGTTTGTTCCGCTATCATATAATCATACAACAAAGGATCCTTCTAGACGTCTCTCCATTGATAACAACATGCTGTGTTCTGTTTGCTAAAAACTCTTCAATCCAGCCACACAGCTGGTCTGATATTCCGTAGGCTCTTACTTTGTTTAACAGGCGACAGTGCGGAACTGTATCGAACGCCTTCCGGAAGTCAAGAAAAATAACATCTACCTGTGAGCCTGTATCTAATATTTTCTGGGTCTCATGAACAAATAAAGCGAGTTGGGTCTCACACGATCGCTGTTTCCGGAATCCATGTTGATTCCTACATAGTAGATTCTGGGTTTCCAAAAACGACATGATACTCGAGCATAAAACATGTTCTAAAATTCTACAACAGATCGACGTCAGAGATAAAGGTCTATAGTTTTGCGCATCTGCTCGACGACCCTTCTTGAAGACTGGGACTACCTGTGCTCTTTTCCAATCATTTGGAACCTTCCATTCCTCTAGAGACTTGCGGTACACGGCTGTTAGAAGGGGGGCAAGTTCTTTCGCGTACTCTGTGTAGAATCGGATTGGTATTCCGTCAGGTCCAGTGGACTTTCCTCTGTTGAGTGATTCCAGTTGCTTTTCTATTCCTTGGACACTTATTTCGATGTCAGCCATTTTTTCGTTTGTGCGAGGATTTAGAGAAGGAACTGCAGTGCGGTCTTCCTCTGTGAACAGCTTTGGAAAAAGGTGTTTAGTATTTCAGCTTTACGCGTGTCATCCTCTGTTTCAATGCCATCATCATCCCGGAGTGTCTGGATATGCTGTTTCGAGCCACTTGCTGATTTAACATAAGACCAGAACTTCCTAGGATTTTCTGTCAAGTCGGTACATAGAATTTTACTTTCAAATTCACTGAACGCTTCATGCATAGCCTTCCTTACGCTAACTTTGACATCGTTTAGCTTCTGTTTGTCTGAGAGGTTTTGGCTGCGTTTAAACTTGGAGTGAAGCTCTCTTTGCTTTCGCAGTAGTTTCCTAACTTTGTTGTTGTACCACGGTGGGTTTTTCCCGTCCCTCACAGTTTTACTCGGCACGTACCTGTCTAAAATGCATTTTAGGATTGCCTTGAACTTTTTCCATAAACACTCAACGTTGTCAGTGTCGGAACAGAAATTTTAGTTTTGATCTGTTAGGTAGTCTGAAATCTGCCTTCTATTACTCTTCCTAAACAGATAAACCTTCCTCCCTTTTTTTTATATTCCTATTAACTTCCATATTCAGGGATGCTGCAACGGCCTTATGATCACTTATTCCCTGTTCTGCACATACAGAGTCGAAAAGTTTGGGTCTGTTTGTTATCAGTAGGTCCAAGATGTTATCTCCACGAGTCAGTTCTCTGTTTAATTGCTTGAGGTAATTTTCGGATAGTGCACTCAGTAAAATGTCACTCGATGCTCTGTCCCTACCACCCATCCTAAACATCTGAGTGTCCCAGTCTATATCTGGTAAATTGAAATCTCCACCTAAGACTATAACATGCTGAGAAAATTTATGTGAAATATATTCCAAATTTTCTCTCAGTTGTTCTGCCACTAACACTGCTGAGTCGGGAGGTCGGTAAAAGGAGCCAATTATTAACCTAGCTCGGTTGTTGAATGTAACCTCCACCCATAATATTTCACAGGAACTATCCACTTCTACTTCACTACAGGATAAACTACTACTAATAGCGACGAACACTCCACCACTGGTTGCATGCAATCTATCCTTTCTAAACACCGTCTGTACCTTTGTAAAAATTTCGGCAGAATTTATCTCTGGCTTCAGACAGCTTTCTGTACCTATAACAATTTCAGCTTCGGTGCTTTCTATCAGGGCTTGAAGTTCCGGTACTTTACCAATGCCGCTTCGACAGTTGACAACTACAATACCGATTGCTGCTTGGTCCCCACATGTCCTGACTTTGCCCCGCACCCGTTGAGGCTGTTGCCCTTTCTGTACTTGCCCAAGGCCATCTAACCTAAAAAACTGCCCAGCCCACGCCACACAACCCCTGCTACCCGTGCAGCCGCTTGTTGCGTGTAGTGGACTCCTGACCTATCCAGCGGAACCCGAAACCCAACCATACTATGACGCAAGTCGAGGAATCTGCAGCCCATATGGTCGCAGAACCGTCTCAGCCTCAGATTCAGACCCTCCACTCGGCTCCGTACCAAAGGTCCGCAGTCAGTCCTGTCGACGATGCTGCAGATGGTGAGCTCTGCTTTCATCCCGCTAGCGAGACTGGCAGTCTTCACCAAATCAGATAGCCGCCGGAAGCCAGAGAGGATTTCTCCGATCCATAGCGACACACATCATTGGTGACGACATGAGCGACCACCTGCAGATGGGTACACCCTGTACCCTTCATGGCATCCGGAAGGAATCGCTGCCTGACAAGACAGCAACAAATGGGGAATGTCAGCACAGACACATACTCTAGAGGTTCTGTACACTGCCGCTGATGAAGTAGTACCGATGCCAGAGCGCAGTGCCACTCGGTCCAGTCTGCAATCGCCACTTACGACGACAGCACTGTCTTTCTCAGGTCCAGCAGCGCTAGCTGTATTAGACGTCGGAACTGTATCGAAGTTTATTGTCAATTGAACACTGAAATGAGGCATTCTGCACTGTGTCACGTGATACATTATCGAGTACAGCAACAGTAACAAATACCTAAGTGATATTCCTGTGGACAAGGATTGTTTCTGAGCTAAGTATTCCATCTCGTTCAAGTTTTAATAATGTGATCTCATATTCTGAGTCGAAACAAGGCCCCAGAAGTAGACAACATTGCATTGGAACTACTTACGGCCTTGGGAGAGCCAGTCCTGACAAAACTCTACCATCTAGAGAGCAAGATGTATGAGACAGGTGAAATACCCTCAGACTTCAAGAAGAATATTATAATTCCAATCCCAAAGAAAGCAGGTGTTGACAGATGTGAAAATTACTGAACTATCAGTATAATAAGCCACAGCTGCAAAATACTAACGTGAATTCTTTACAGACGAATGGAAAATCTAGTAGAAGCGGACCTCGGGGAAGATCAGTTTGGATTCCGTAGAAATGTTGGAACACGTGAGGCAATACTGACCTTACGCCTTATCTTAGAAGAAAGATTGAGGAAAGGCAAACCTACGTTTCTAGCATTTGTAGACTTAGAGAAAGCTTTTGACAATGTTGATTGGAATACTCTCTTTCAAATTCTAAAGGTGGCAGGGTAAAATACAGGGAGCGAAAGACTATTTACAATTTGTTCAGAAACCAGATGGCAGTTATAAGAGTCGAGGGACATGAAAGGGAAGCAGTGGTTGGGAAGGGAGTGAGACAGGGTTGTAGCCTCTCCCTGATGTTATTCAATCTGAATATTGAGCAAGCAGTAAAGGAAACAAAAGAAAAATTCGGAGTAGGTATTAAAATCCATGGAAAAGAAATAAAAACTTTCAGGTTTGCCGATGACATTGTAATTCTGTCAGAGACAGCAAGGGATTTGGAAGAGCAGTTGAACAGAATGGACAGTGTCTTGAAGGGAGGATATAAGATGAACATCAACAAAAGCAAAACGAGGATAATGGAATGTAGTCGAATTAAGTCAGGTGATGCTGAGGGAATTAGATTAGGAAATAAGTCACTTAAAGCAGTAAAGAAGTTTTGCTTTTTGGGGAGCAAAATAACTGATGATGGTCGAAGTAGAGAGGATATAAAATGTAGACTGGCAATGGCAAGGAAAGCGTTTCTGAAGAAGAGAAATTTGTTAACATCGAGTATAGATTTAAGTGTAAGGAAGTCGTTTCTGAAAGTATTTGTATGGAGTGTAGCCCTGTATGGAAGTGAAACATGGACGATAAATAGTTTGGACAAGAAGAGAATAGAAGCTTCCGAAATGTGGTGCTACAGAAGAATGTTGAAGATTAGGTGGGTAGATCACGTAACTAATTAGGAGGTATTGAATAGGATTGGGGAGAACAGAAGTCTGTGACACAACTTGACTAGAAGGAGGGATCGGTTGGTAGCACATGTCCTGAGGCATCAAGGGATCACAAATTTAGCATTGGAGGGCAGCATGGAGAGTAAAAATCGTAGAGGGAGACCAAGAGATGAATACACTAAGCAGATTCAGAAGGATGTAGGTTGCAGTAGGTACTGGGAGATGAAGGAGCTTGCACAGGATAGATTAGCATGGAGAGCTGCATCAAACCAGTCTCAGGACTGAAGACCACAACAACAACAACATTCTGTGTGTATTGTAGTATCTGCTCTATCTCCTCCAGAAGTAGATCTAGGCTTGCAACGAGTCACCACAGTGCCATCATGAATGTCTCAAATGTTTTTTTAGTCCAGCATTAGCACTGAGTCATTAACCGCTTCCTTCATGCAGGAAAAAAGTAAACAGGGCACATGTAAGGGAAGATGTGAAATGTGAAACAAACACTTTAAGACTGGTATTTTTTTGTAGAATCACAACTCATAGTGCTTAATTGTAGAGATCTGATCTGCAATTTTTCACTCAACTGCATTGAATAGTCCATGAAACTCATCCACTGGACTACATTTATAATTTTGGAACAAGGCTGGAGATGCATTTCAGTGGTCAATTTACCACCAACGCGCATTTCACATTTGCGTGAAAATTCAAATGTGCGCATTGTCTGCTGCTTGCAGAACTTCCTGCAGCAACAGAGTGCTGACAATATAAAATAGTCCTATTTGTAGTCACAGTTTAATTCCATGACTATTTTCCATCAGCAACAGAGTGCTGGCAATATAAAATAGATGTATTTGTAATAATTTCATGACTATAAGCACCGTGTTGTAATATTAGTAATTTTCGCCTCACAAACATTAATATATGCTCAATAGTAAACGCCTGATGGCCTAAAGTTATCGAACAATTGTAAAGTAAAAGAAATGAATCATCGCATAGTAGCAACAGAATCTATTATTCTTTATCTTTGCCGTTCTTGCGCGGTGCCAGTAAATCTCTATGTACATGTATCGATTAATGGTATAAAAAAGAATTCTGTTGTTTCAAGACAAATGAGGCTTTTGGCGCCTCACCTTTTACTGTTTGTATTCCATGAGAGGCGGACACGGACTTGCTGCGTTCCACAACTGTATTTTATATTTGATGTGAAAATATTGAGTGAATATGCTAATTGTTATTTTTTACAATCAGAAAAGATGTAGTTTCTAGTAACTGATATCGAACAGACAGCATCAAGAGGACATTTTGACTGTTATGTATAAAGTATTTAACCACAATGGTCATCTATTGTAATTTAATATGAAAAGGTACGTAGCATTAAAAAAAACGTGTGTTAAAGATAAGTGTGCTTATTTTCGTAAATTAACCTTGATGATTCCATCTCCTGATTTACTTGAATTATAATTATTTTGTGTTACTTCATCATCAGAAATTACGATCACGCTGATGGGCCGAACGCAGCATGAGGCAGAAGGAACATTATCGTTTTCCTATTATTTCTGAACCAACTTTTTTTTAATTGTGTAGTGTTGCATTTCTTTTAAAGTCTATAAATCTTCTGGTCCCTTAGTGTTGATCCGGGTATGACTACGTCGCGACTATAAAAATGCACAGAAATGATAGTGTTTCTTCCGTACGATCTCAAATATATATATCAATATGCTGCTCTTATTCAGGTATTTAATGGTCAATGTATGTTATTATAATAGCGTAATAAATCCCTGATTCTGTTGCCAAGTGGCCCACTAAAATATTCACTTTTTCGACATTAAAAAAAAAGTAACAGTTCTTTTTATTTTCGTCCCCCAAGAGCAACGCTACAGTGTACAGATTGGAACCTACTATATGCTGATGGTCCATGTAACACGGAATTTGCTGTGTTTGCATTCTTTAATGTTAGTTCTCTCATGTTTTCATCTATTTCCTCCACTGCGAACGTTTGTTCGCAGGTGCAAGTGAATGGTGGTAGTGGCCAATATGATTATGCTTGTGTTCACCCCATTCACTTCAATCTAAATAAGACTTCAGTGAATCAGATCGGAGAGAAAACTGATCCATTGTTCCAAAAATCTCACAATACGAGGGTGGTTTGCCGGTAAATTTCCATTACAAAATGAAATATTTTTGTTGTGGCTTTGTGGTTGGTAAGCTCATTATTCCAAGGATCATATAAAGACTGTCAACAATGTACAGCATACACAACATTGTTGACAGCCGTCTGAATTGGTCAGTGTGTTAACTGAGACTGAAAATTGAGAAAACTGAGTTCATTTGAAGGGTTGGACTGTTGCACAGATCGGAACAGAATTGGGTGAAGTTCACGCCTTGACTCCATCATTGAAGACCATTTACTTTTGGATTAATGAATTTAAACACGGTCGGACAAGCACTGAAGACAAAGCGACCTCCAGCTGCCCAACTGAGATTACCACAAAGGAAACCATTTACAAAAAATATGATATGGTGATGTAAGGCCACCGACTAAAAATTTGAGAGATTTCCCAGACTATAGGCATCTCACCTGAGTGAGTTCCCAATATCCTGGATGGAGAATTGGCTATGAAGAAGCTGTGTGTGAGAGGGGAGCTGTGACTGCCCACAGATGACCAAAAGCGCATCCGGTACAACATTTCAACAGAACGTTGGTGATGTTTAACCACAATACACAAGACTTTTTGCACCGATTTGTAGCTGTTGATGAAACCTGGAGCCTCATTACACACCAAAGCCAAATGGTAGGCAAAACAATAGACAAAGACTTGTGAAAGTGCAATGAAGGAAGCAAAGACTATTTTGTCTGATGGCTAGGTGATGGCCACTGTTTTATTTTTATTTTTTTATTCCCTACGAATAATCCTCCTAGATTACTTGGAAAAAGTCAGAACCGTAATTGGTTAGTATTATGCCTTATTGTTGGATTGTTTGAAACATGTGCTGGCTGAAAAAAGACCAAGGTTGGCACACAAAAAAGTGCTCTTTCACCAGGATAATGCACCATCCCATATATCAGCAATAACAATGACTGAAGTGCATTCCTCATCCATCCCATTCACCGATCTAGCCCCAAGTGACTTCTTCGTGTTCTCTAACTTGAAACTTTGGCTTGTTGCGAAGAAATTTTCATCAAATGAGGAAGTGATAGGTGCAGTCAACGAGTGTTTTGCATAGTATAACAGAACATATTTTTCCAACAGGATGAAAAAGCTGCAGGATCACTGGACTAAGTGTATGTCCCTCAAAGGAGACTATGTCGAGAAGTAATGTGAGCTGTTTGTGAAACAAATATTTTTTTCTCACTATTTTCTCAGACTTACCAAACCACCATTACAATAGTCATTACCCATATTCAGAAGCACGTATGACCTTAGAATCAGACATGACTAATTCATAATATGTTTCTAATGCACTTTCAAACACTGATTGTGTAACACAGAAATGTATAAAAACACCACAAATCTCCCCAAGCCTCTAGCATGAAATGGTGCTCATGTCAGTAATTTTTCATTCTATGCTCAGCAGTTGCAATATGACACTGTCTTCTGAACAAATCCCATTGTTCAATATGTTCCTAAAATGACACTAAGACAGAAAGAGAAACGAAATGGAGAACCTATTACAGTACTTACAGTGAGATTACATTTACATCCTTATTTTGTCATTAAATAACTAAGATTTCTCTAATGGATCTGAAAACCTAACAAAAGTAAGTGAATCTTTCCACTATCAAATATGAACTCACTCTGTTCCCCTTTCCCCACATTGCATCCAATGGTTCAATCGGACCACTGAGTATTCTGACAACTCTCCAGATGTCAGCTTGTCTGTCAACTCTGTTGCAAGCATGGCGCTGTTCTGGTGGCAGCCATCAGAAACCTGGAGGTGGTACCTCTCACTTGATCCTGCACCATCTATTCTCCCGCTGCCCTGCAAATTGACAGGTAAGTGTGTTAAGCAAATCAAACAATTAGCACAGAAATCACAAGGGCCACTGTTGCCCCTATTTCCATGAAACAGGCCTGGCAAATACCTAAAAAGAGAAGCACCAACAAATAAAATTGTGAGAAATTTCAGTTTCTGAGAACTAAATCTCCGACATGGTTGTAAGTACAATATGCTGAAATTTCAGATAATTCCTCGAACTTCTCTCTTTTACCGGTTCACTTGCGTCATCAGCAAATTTGACATACTCAAAATTTGACATGTGGATTGACATGTTCCAGAAAATAGAAAGGAAGAAATCAGTCAGCTTTGTGGCACACAATACAAAATGTTACTCACTCAATTTTCTACGCTGTGTTTTGTAGACATTAACGCAAAAACAGCAGTCTTTAGATTTGCCCAGACTGAAGTCATGTTATACAACTTGGACTTCGTGAAATTTCCAGCTTTGTGTATGAAATATGGGGTAAATTTACTTGAAATATTCTTACCACCTGATAACAAATTAAATGACTCAATTTTATATTATGTTGTTCAAATCTTTCTGCTGCATTTTCCTAACTTCAGAGGTCTGAAACAGCTTTCATATTAAAATAGAATTTTTTGATATATTGAGCACTTCATATCAATCCAGAGAAGGCAGTACTGAGGTGGTGTAGGTGAAGTAGCACATCACCAAAACTTTTTTCTTGACACATTTAAAAAAAAAAATATTTACCTTAACATGTTATGCCGGTTTTTACTAAAACATTCTCTTCTGTTTGGTACTGCATGGAATTGTCTTGCAGTACATTCAGAATTCTGCAGGCAAAATGAAGTAGCCTTCCCCATACTCACAACTCAACCTTATGGGGAGTGCCATAGGCAGAACATGACTGTATGGTTACTACAGTAACCATGACGTCACTTGCTCAAATTAGTCTCTGGAGGGGGCATGTAGTGAAGTAGAAAGATATTTAATACTTGGCTACTTCCAGATGGTGATATTAGTCTGCAGCTCTGGTTGTTCTGTGCATGGAGGACACATCCACCGACAGTACGTTTGGTGAGGTATGTTATAGGGAAGTGGGTGGAGTTTGGAAAGGTCACCCAGAAACCCGGGTCAGGGAAGACTTACCAGATAACATGAGAAGGAAAGATTGATTGTTCAGTCTTTCTTTCTCATCCTGTCTGGCGTCTTCAGAGACCCATGGCTGTGGGTGACTTTTTTAAACTCTATATCCCTTTTCCCAGTCCTCTCCAGTTCTTTTCCTTCATCCCTCTTCCTTCCCCTTCAACCCTTCTGCCAGAAGAAGGAGCCTCTAGCTCCAAAAGCTTGCACAAGTAATACCTTTTCTTATATGTATGTTCACCTGCCGCCACTGGGTGAGTAGATTTTGTATCTCTATATTTATTTATTCCACACTATACCAAGCCTTGTATTATGAAATTTTTGATCATGTTTTAAAGAAAATGCATGAGAGATTCCATGATTGCAAAAAAAAAAAAAAAAAAAAATCAGCTTGTTTACCTTGCTGATACAACAAAATTTGAAGAATGCCACACGTTTTCCTTTTAGTGCACTTGAAAACTTATAATATTCCTCTGGGCCTGTATTGTCGGAAACAATGCTTAAAAAATGAAGTCTCTGTTTTGTATGCCAATGAAAAGTAAAGATAGATTTCCACACACATCCATCCGCACATATACAGGCACAAGCAGACATTTGTAAAGGCAAAGAGTTTGGGCAGAGATGTCAGTCGAGGTGGAAGTACAGAGGCAATTGCCTTTACAAATGTCTGCTTGTGGCTGCGTATGTGCGGATGTGTGTGTGTGTGTGTGTGTGTGTGTGTGTGTGTGTGTGTGTGCGCGCGAAAGCTTGAATTTTGTGTGTATGTTTGTGTTTGTTTGTGTGTCTATCGACCTGCCAGCACTTTCGTTCGGTAAGTCACATCATCTTTGTTTTTAGATATTTTTCCCCACGTGGAATGTTTCCCTCTATTATATTCATATCATTAATAAGGACACTTTTATGTATACTTAAAAACTTTTCTTCCCTATTCTGCCCATCTCTTCTACTACAGAACCTGCAGGATGAAACTTTTCTCTTTTAGTTACAATAAAAACATGTACCTTACGAAAGCAATTTTAGAAATGTGACTCTTTTCTTTAGCAAATATTTCAATTAAGAAATAACTTCTAGCACTCTCAATAAAAACACAGTCATTCTATGAAGCCATCACTGACAAGTTTGTAGCCTTAAAGTACCGCTGGATTGATTTGGTTGACTAGACATAGTTGTGTTCCATTAGTAAGACAAGCATCTTAAACATAGCTTATGTGTTACTTCCCTGCTAAGTTTCACCTAACTTCCCAGCCATTAGCCACCACCGATTCAGATTTCCAAGACATTACAGTCCGTTCTGTTTGAAAATTATGAGCCAGAATCATTACTTTTCCTCCATCCAGCTACAGAACAAGTATTTTAAAATCCCTGCAACTCTGAATGGTGCTTCAATGTTAATTAAAATTTTGTACAAAAATATTTATATATGCTCAGAAATGATTAATTAAAGAGTAACCTCTGTAACAAGATGAGCACTTTCTAAATGAGTCAGCATCACGATACTGGTTTGCTCAATATAGACCCTGTCAGTGCCTGTCAACAGCTGCACACTTCTCACCCTACAATTACCCAAAGTCTAACTGATGTAGAAGAGTGGTATACTAGGTTGTAGGGTACCACCCATCTGCTTTGACTGGTGACGTAGTTGTACTGTGTCACGTTGTGTTGCTTGACGTCGCTGAGCTGTGGTGTGTGTTTTGGAGTGAAAGTGAAATTTTGTTGTAGAGTGGACTACGTTTGAAAAGGAGGCGTGCTCTAGCATTTTAAGTATGTGGGGACGAAGTGTATGTGAGGCACGTTATTGTGCCATTTAGTGTGCTACAGTCATATGAAATTATTTGTTAGCACAATGGAATATATTGTGTAGAATGTTGTCATACAGTGCCCGTCCCAAAAGTTCCAAGAATGAATTATGTTAAAAATCATTTATTCAATGTCAGTTTACAATCCTTGAAAGTATTCACTGTGTGCTTCAATGCATCGTTGCCAATGCTTCATCCAATCACCAAAGGCACACTCCTTTAGTATGGTCACTGAAGCTGCTTTTACCACCTCCAGCACTGCATGTCGAGTTCCTTTCATGGTGCTTTTGGCCCTTAGGAACAAAAAGAAGCCCCCTGGTGCCAGATTGGGGCTGTACAGCAGCTGGGACAGCGCTGCCTCCCTGTTTTGGCAACCCTGAGACATAGCATGATGCACAATCGAGGTGCACAATCCAATTGTCACGAATTTCTGTTCAGACGTGTTGAATCCTGCTGCACAACCGCTTGAGCAGTTCACAGTAAACTCCCCATTGACTGTTTGTCCTTGTGATACGAAATCACTGTGAACCACACCTTTTCTATCAAAAAACACAATGAGCAATGCCTTGATTCACGATTTTCTCTTTTTTTGTTTTTTCAGGTGAGGAGGGTACTAAGTGTGCCACCTGCTGCTCTGATACTTTGTTTCGCGGTTGTACCAAAAGATCCACCTCTTTTCTCCTGTGATCACTTTATCCACGTCGTATCACTCATAAAATTTCTGGTGGCGCTCATACAATTCCTGGCACTTGAGCAAATGCACTTCATCTCACTCGTCAGGACTTTTGGCAGCATATTTGCGCAAACTTTTCTCATTTGAATATCCTTGGTTAAAATGTGGTGAATGATTGTTTTGGGTATTTCACACTCCTCTGCAATCATCAAGACACTCACCTGTTGGTCTTGTGTACAACTTGATGCACTTTTTGCACCAAGTTGCCCGTTTGTGATGTCAAGGGGCGTCCCGAGTGGTCGTCGTCAATGGACTCCTGACCTTCCTGGAACCTCTTGTGCCACATGAAAGTTTGGCTTTGTTTCTTTGTCCTGTCACCGTAGGCCTTCAGAAGCATTTCGAGCATCTCCGGCACCAGTTTCACACAGAACTTGACTGCATAATGCTGCTCCAAAAACTGGTCCACATTTTGCTCAATGATGGTCCAGTAGATACCTGTGGACGGAGGTAACCCTGCCTCAACAAATGCCCACAGGTGACTGATGCCAGTCTCATTTCAAAGCTTACATAACCCACCAACTTCTTCACCTGAAGCTCTGCCCTACCAGCCAGAAATTTCCAACTAACAAAAATCATTCCAGGAACTTTTGGGACAGATCCTGCATAAATCGGAAAATGTCATTAAATTTAAACTGTTCTCTTAGGTCCCTGCGTAACCACTGAGTTAAGTAGATTAAAGTATTTAATTAAATTACAGGACAAGGTAGATGGTTCAATGTTCATTAATATCAAACATGCCACTCTATTATTAATAAACAATGATCTACCTAACTTCTCCCACGATTCACATAAAAAATATTTATCCACTCTTGTTTATTGGAAAACATTTTCTCACCGGTTCCGCCATCTTGTTATATGCGACTTGTCATTCGTATGATCACTTACCATCATTCAATGCGCATACAGTTGCCAACTGCAACAGAGAAGCTGACAACACGCACTTTTACTGTATGGTTCAGCTATACAGATGAACTGGAGATTTGGCTTTTCTGTTTGTAGGGGGGGGGGGGGGGGGGTTGGTATTCTCGTCTAGGGTTGAGCTGTACTAGAGATTGGGGTACCGTGATCGTATGCTGTATTTTGAACTGTTTTGTCAGGCTTTATTTTTTGACAGTTTCAAGTGTTTTGTTTGTGCAGTGTTGCTTCTTGAACAGTGTTCTTTTTATTGTTGAATTTTTAGTTTGTCCTCATCCAAAACCTGCTATTTTTCATGTGGTTGTCCCACTAATTTCACTGGGTTTAATCAGTATGCTGGTTCATGTGGTAGTTGTATTTTTGTGGGTGCTACAATCAAAGTTTTGGTCACCATGTTGGATATGCTGAAAATAGGGGCTTGTGGTATGCTGATGACATAATTGGTCAAAGCAGATATGTGATACCCCTGTCTCCAGTAGTTTCTATAAGAGCACAGAGAGAGAGAGAGAGAGAGAGAGAGAGAGAGAGAGAGAGAGAGAGAGAGAGAGAGAGAGGGGGGGGGGGGGGGGGGGGGTATACACACAGGGTAACGTTGACAATTCCAACAAACACTTCAACGTAAATTTCTTTCAACCAGGCAGCACATGTACCTGATCGAACACTCATACAAAAATCGGCAGTAAATTGGGAGACTGGCGTCACCCCTGTAATACTCACCAGTATCTGCATTACTGGATCTTCAACAGTCCCACCACGCATTATAGTCTGCAAATTAGAAGAAGCAAACTATTACGAAACATGTCACACTGCAATATGTCCATAATTTTCAATAAGCTACAAAGTTTACACCTGTATTATTATTTATTTAGGGGACATTCCACATCAAGGGGACCAAGGGTCCCCACTCGACCATCTCCAAATCTAATGAAATTTTGTGCAAAGGTTCTATATGGTCTCTGACGGTTATGTAAAAGATTGCAGCTCAGTATCTTTAGTGGTTGAATTTTTAGGTGCTTTTCAAGAGAGGCTACTCGCCTTTGCATCACATACAAAGGTGCAAATATACTAACTTTGCTAGGCTTTTTTAAAAGTTCTAGCAAACATTTGGCCATCTGCTCATACATAAGACTTTTTATGCTGAATTACATTATGACAAAAACAAAAACTGGGGATTTAACCACACCTAGAAACAAGCTCTAAAGTGGCTAAAAGATCCGTCTCGCAATTCTGGGAGTCAAGGCTTGACTGACTACTGCTACTTTTTCATATGACCCAATCACACCAAAACTTCAGAGGGTTATTCTCACTTATGATTATATATGGATCAAAGATATGCATCTGCAAAGTTGGCCAAAATTTTCTACAAGCAGATCTTAGGGTATTAAGGGAGGCAATATCTCAAGTGTGTCCTGTTCAATCCTTTTTTTTCTTGCCACAGCTGGAACAAGGATGCTTTAAGCTTTCAAAGCTATATTGTTTGCATTTTGATGAGTAAGAATGCCTCTCAAAAGATATTATTTTAGCACTTCGGGAAGATTGAAATCACTGGTAATTAATTAGTGGTGATTGGCTATTTTTTATTCAAGTATATGAATCATTTTCAACACTGACTTAACTCATGCCATAAAAACAAGTGTAATATACAACACAGCAAATTTGCAAAACAAAATACTAAAAAGTCAGTTCCATTTTTGGGTGAACAGCTCTACAGTACTGGCAAAGACAGACTGTGGATAACTGTAATGTCTTCCTGTTGATGATGATGATGATGATGCTTTTAAAGTCATGAAAATATGTTGCTCAGGAATCCAGCAGGTGTCTTTAACAGTTGGTCAGTTGAAGGAACAAGCAGAACCATGTGGATGCATAAAGGGTACTCCTAATATGGATGAATGAAAAGCATTTGCAAGTGGTTGGCACAAGATATTTAAGAGAAGAACTGGCATCCACAGCATTGTGACACATGGCGAAGCAGCCAGCTCTGGCACAAAGGCAGCAGAGTACTTCGTCAGCAATTCCAATATGCTCTTAGATTCTGAAGATTACCTGCCGCAACAGGTAAATAATTGTAATCGGACAGGTCTATTCAGGAAAAAGATGCTGAAGCGTATCTTTATAACGGCAGAGGAGACTGAGTTTCCAGTCATAAGCCATTGAAAGATAGCCTCGCACCGCTATTCCGTGCAAATGCAAGCAGTGATTAGAAAATTAAACTGCTGCTTGTTCAGCATTCAGAAATTCCACAATATTTCAAGAAGTGTAAAGTCCAGAAGAGCAGGTTAAATGTGATGTGGAGGTCCAACAACAAGGCTCGGGGGACGTGATCGTTTTGTGATTGGAGCAGTGAAGTGTTTGGTCCTTCGGTGAAAAAATATTTGCTTGAGATGAATCTGCCACTCCTTGTCTTGCTTGTTATGGACAATGCTCCTGCCCATTCTCCAGGCCTACAAGACCACGTCCTTGAAGAATTTCAGTTCATCAGGGTCAAATTTCTGCCTCCCAGCACCACTCCATTACTCCAGTCTGTGGACCAGCAGATTATTTCAAACTTTAAGAAGCTCTACACTAAAGCACTCTTCGAGTACTTGCTTTGACTTGACTGAAACTACCAATCTCATTCCTCTCAGAGAGTATTGGAAATATCACCTCAAAATCATTGCCTGCGTCAAGAGGATCGTCTCACTTCTGCTTGGAAGAAGCTTTGGCCAGGGTGCATTGTCGAATGTGACTTGGAGGCATTGGAGTCAGTACTTTTGGAGCCTGTAGTCAATTTTATTGTCTCTTTGACCAAGAGCATGGGACTAGAAGTGGATAATAGTGATACTGATGAGCTTGTGGAAGATCACAGCCAAGAAATGACCACCAAAGAGTTTATGTAGTTGCAATGAGTTTCACAGCAGGAAGTTGTGGAGAGCATTTCTTCAGAGGAGGCGGTAACAGCAAAATAGGAATCATTTGGTGCAATAAGGGAAATGCTGAAAGCATGGGAATTGGTCTCATCATACACTGAAAATTGTCATTCCAATAAAACGGTGGCTACGCACACTACAAATTTGTTTCATGATAATGCTGTGTCACATTTTTGCAAAGTGTTGAAGCATTGGCATAAACAAATGACTGTAGATAGCTTCCTAGTAAAAAAGAATTAGTTATGCATCATGAGTAATAAAGTACGTAATACTGTGTGTATAATTTTGTATGAATAAATGACATGAAAAAGACAAAGCTTTTAGTACTTTTTCTGCATGGAACGCACTATCATATTTTACATTAATTTATATGGGATAAATTGTTCCTCTTTATGAGTGTTTCACCCTACGAGTAAGATTCTGAACGAATTATGCTCGTTATGTGAGGTTTCATAGTATTAGCATTAGTATGATCAGTGACTGTTTCCGTCATTATACCATTGCTGTCCATGCCTTTCAAATGAAGTTAATACCACATTTAAAGGCAAAGATTGAAAACATTAAAAACATTTATTACTTTAGTGATGGATCACTTGCTCAATATAAGAATTTCAAAAACTTCATCAATTTATTCCTGTGCAGAAAAGATTTTGCCATTACTACCAAATGGTATTGTTTTGGAACAGGCCATGGTAAATTGCCTTGTGATGGCATGGGGGGACAGCAAAAAGACTTGCAGCCTGTGCTAGTGTACAGAGCCCCTTAGATAACCAGATATTGACACCATATGGTTTGTTCAAATTCTGTGGTGATAGTATTCAAGGCATGAAACTTCTTATATACGAAAAGGAGAAATTGAAAAAATTCATTCTGATCAAGAAACAAGGTTTGACAGGGGACTTAAAATTACTAAAACAAGAGAAAATCCATTAATTTAAGTCAATTAACTATAATCAGCTCAGAGTAAGCAGAGTTTCCAATGATGCAGCATTCGTAGGTAATGCCTTCGAAACAGATTATGAAATTCTAGCAATCTCAATTGCAGGTTTACAACCAGGACAGTATGTTGCATGTATGTATGACAATTTTTGATGGGTTAGAAATTAGTGCAAAGTTTATTTATTTATTCCATGTGATCTGATGGTACACAGTGTGTTGCAGATGTCGGAAAATATAATTTAACATTGTTAACATATATTAACGTAAGCCTATAGTATCCTAATGTATTATATTGCTCAAGGTTTTCAATTTAACACAAACAGCAAGATTACTGTTCTACTTATGGTCGTCTTCTTGCAGCTTTATCTTTGGGTGTATTTCTACGAAGGTCATTAAAATTTGCACACAAAGAAACAGTGTGTGACCACTAGTTTTGAAAAATGTGTCACACTAACCATACAGCCTGGAAATCGTAACGCATGCTCTTTCCAGCTATGGCATGAAAAAAAAAAAGGATTGAGCAAGACACAGTTGAGATGTTACCTCCCAAAAATTTCCTAAAATTTGAATGTATCCACATACAGACATCATAGGTGGGAATAACCTTCTGAAGTTTTTGTGTGATTGGTTCATACAAAAAGTAGCAGTAGTTGGTCAAACCTTTGCTCTCAGAATTGCGTGACAAATTTTTTAGCCACTTTTATCTCCATTTGGGTGTGGCTACATCCCTAATTTTTGCACAGTGTGATCCAGCATAAAAAGTCCGTAACTTTAAAAAAAAGCCTGACAGACTTGGCACATCTGCAGCTTCATACGTGATGCAAAGGTGAGTAGCCTCTCTTTAAAAGCCCCTAAACACTTTTTAACATTTGACCCTTTGATTTGGAATTGCCCTTAGTTTACATATAACTTGAAGACTTCTTGTAACAATGCATAATAATTGTGTTGTAACACACAGTTCGGTATGTTTAAATATCTATTGCTATGTCAAGTGAGAAAATATTTGATCTAATCACATTATGAGGCAGAGGGAGGGCATACGGAAAGTGTGAAGTGCAAACTATCCAGAAACGTGTATTGTGCTTAAACCAGCAACAGTGGAGTAGAAAAGATACCAAGGTCTCTGCTAATACATTACAGAAGAACTGTCTGAGATACACATTCAGGCAGAACTGCATTTAAATATGGAAACTGAAGAGACAGAGGAATCATCGATGAGCTTGGATACAGCAGGGGATTCTACAACAACTGCGGAGCCCCCGTAACGTTTGTTACTACCCATCAAGATTTTACTGCAGAAGACATGGTAGGTGTTTACAGTCCAGAGGATTTGACTGGACTTATTAATGTATTTAAGTATTCAATATAAAAAAAAAAACATGTACTTCAGTCTTATTTCCGTAATTGGTTTGTCTTTGCATAATCCTTTAACCAATGTTTCACTAACTGTAGGAACTATTTGAGATACAGTTGGCTTTGAAATACAGAAAAAAGATGCAAACCTTTGAAATGAATTTCTTATTGCCAGATATCGAAGACTGTTAGTAAATTTCCACTTCACAGGAATTGATTTTCTGGAGTTTGTGTATTTCTTTGAAAAAATGGCTGTATCAAATTCATCACAATTTTAAAAACAGGCACTGACATCCCAATGAAGTTACGGATACAAAAAGCAGTGCTTTTTCCTACATTCAGATCGTGCAGAATACCATTCCAGCCACGTCTGCTGAAGTATGTATTTTTTCTCAACATGAGAAATATACCTATGTCCCTAATGGACATTTTGCAGTACGCCAGCATCACTTTGCAGGCAATGGAATTTTACACACACACACACACACACACACACACACACACACACACACACACACACACACACACACACACAGATGTGTTTGTAGTTGGCGTGGACAGGGACATGCAGAGGAAACATAGTTGCAAACATGTTGCTTACAAAAATGTGTTTTTAAACTCAGTGCAAATACGGCTATGAAAAATAAGGCTATGTGTACGAAATTGTTGTTGTATTACTCGATGTAAGGGGCCATACCACACATGTACAATGATGAATATGACTTGCATGGCCAATAGGGGCGAAAATGTGCACTTACAGTGTCAACAGCTGTTGCACTGTGTGCTGATGTTGGTAACAACTGATGAACAACTGGACTTGAATAGGACGAATCATATGTTTATTATCAGCAGCCAATCAGTAACTTTGTTTGTAATTTGCTATCGTTTGTAAATAAAGTTAGTTGGTATTTTGTTGTATTACCTTACAATTTAACCACATTGCCTGAATTTCTGGCAAAATCGGAGGGCCAACAGCAGCATCCGATTCCATTGCTCTGCTTTGACGCAAGACGTAATGGTGTTGTGGTGAGTGACCCCACTACAGCACGGACTTTTTGGGTTGGTTGTGTTTGTAGATGTCGTGTTGTTGTATTTGATGGTGCCTTCTGTTGGTGGATGTGGACATGCTGAGTATAACATGTGGTATAGAGTTCATTTGAGTTTTGGTTGTCATCGTTTTAATGTGGATTTGCATTTAGGTAGTTGGTGCAGTAATGTGAGTTGCGGAAGTGTTTTCAGTCAGATATGGCATTTAAGTCCACAAGTGTGTCGTTATGTTCTGAGATGGGTGATGATATGATGTTTGCCATACAGTTTCAGCACGTGTTTGGCCTTATTGCTGAAATGGTATTGCTGGAGCCTTTTGTTGGTAAGTAATTTTTGTTTTGGTTTACTGTATGGTAACTGTGATGTTTAGTGTGTTGTATATCTATGGTAAGTTACCTGTGTATTACAAAAAATAAACTGATGCAGTGAATACAGCGTATTTGGGGTTTTGGTTCCACTTTGGTTTTTTTCCATCAACAGCTGCGGTTGAGCTGTATAAGTTTAGGGGTTGTAGGTGGTGTTTTTTTGTACTGGTAACAGCGGTTGAGCTATGTAGTTCAAGGGAAAGGTCCGATTCCTGTAGTTTTGTTGGTTTAATGGAATGGTGTAATATACACTTTTCCGGGTATTGTTCGTATTGGGATGGTGTGGTACTTTTTTATTGTTCTATATATAGTTTGTCCTCCCGCCCCTAAGGCCCCAATCTCATTTAATTTCTAGAATGAGACTTTATTGTGTAATTTTTATTACGCCTATTGTTCGTTTTTGTTGATGAGTGCATGTAGTGACGTCATTGTCATTTTGAACACACTGGAAGTAGCAGTTTTCGCCATATTGATGACGTCATTGGTCAAAGCACATGGGTGGAATCGGACGCTTCTGTATTGGCAAATCGGAAATAAGAAGACCGGTATGTCACTGCAACAACAAACGTAAATCTCGGACTACACTACATATCAGTCTATTACGACAACAGTATTTCATGCTGCGATGCGTTGGTTTCGCCAACGCACAGGCCATTCCAATCTAACCAAGGCCTCTGGCTGGTTCGCCTCCACCCGCCCTTGTGACATCATCATACACAACTACAACCAACCACTACATATTTGTTCATGTTATGACAACTACCTATCAAAGTAACATTCTAACCAAGGTCTCTGGTTGGTTCGCCACCCCCCGCCCTTGTGACATCATCATACACAACTACAACCAACCACTGCATATTTGATCATGTTATGACAACTACCTATCAAAGTAACATTCGGTTTAGTTTTCTTCTCTACACAAAATTAACGACTGTGTTACATCTATGTGCAGCAAAAACATGCCCTTAAAAAGTTCATTTCCGTTTCGCCATACCTATCCGTGGTAGGTTACTGCGAATCTGTTTACGTGAAACGAGAAAGTTAGCTGCCACTTGGAAGAAATGAATCGTTTCACTTACGGCAAGTGCTCCCTCTGTGAGTTGCCACGTCATGTTGACGGTAACAAATGTATGTTGCTAAAATATTATGCAAACACAGCTGAGAATCAGTAACTAAAGTTCAATCATGTTAGGTTATCTCCCGTCCCCCAAAACGCAGAATCCACGGTAAAGCACCGTCACAGATAATATAAGTAAATACTGTACAATAGTTCAATGTACATAGTAGACGACGACTTCCGAAAAACTCTCAGTTTTAGACCTTGAGCAGTGAAAATGTGGAAAAACACGCACCATTGCTGGACGACGCTGGCATATAAAATAAAATAATAAAAATTCATGTACAATATCTTCATGTATTCCTATTCATGAATAAATTCCTAACGTAGCGATCAAGACTTCCGATCGCTGCATTTGGGTTGTGGTGTTTTACCGCGGCTGTAACATGTTTATTGTTTACACGACGTCCGCCACAGGGCTGTTTTCAGCATAGGCTTTCACTTTAGAGTTGTGTGGGCCAAACGGTTATTTTGAAGTATACGTTATCACGGTGACAGTTATGTTTCATATCGATTATTTTTGACCGTTATGAATAACTGTCAGTTATTTTTCACTGCCAAATTCTCTGAATCGTGCCATAAACTTAGCATATTAACTGTCATTTCATATTATACATATACAGGTTATCTGTCGCTGTTAGAAATATTATCCTCACAGCTGCAACAGGAAATAAACGGAACTATGCTACAGCGCTTTTAAAGTGAAATGTTAAAGACGAGTCCCCGTACATTAAGTCTTGTGATTTAACTCTGTATGTTATGGGACAATAAAAATTATGATTCTGAAGTACGAGCTAATAAGCTGAATACTGTAGGTAAATTCGAAGCTTAATTTCTGGTGCTGTTCACTTAATGGAATAAGTGTAGGGCCTTGTAACACAACACAAAAATATTCGCAATGTGATACGATTCGTTTACTGTTTGTATAAGATAATCCATTTGACGGAAGTTTTATGTGAGAACCGGTAAACTGCTCGATTTCTTCAGCTACCGGAAGGTCCTATTTTTTTGGTGGGAGAATAACCAATCACAATTCTTCTAGTATTCAGTCTGTTTATCCTTACGTTTGGCATTACTGTGCATAGAATTCCTGTGGATGATTGGTTGTGTTAACATCGTATGAATAACACGCTTAAAAGCCTCAGATGTCACTACTACACATTTTTACTCTGTTGATCTAATTTTTCTTTGGGTGTCCAGAGAGATTCAGAATTAATAGTATTGTTGTCGGGAATAGAAATTTGCAGTAGATTTTCGGAAATTTCTCAATAACAAAATTTCCTGTCCTGAGGAATACTTGGCATGTCGATTCAATGTGTTGTTCTTTTTTAAAAAAATTAAATGTCATGATAGTGCACACATTCTGTCAAATATGAGGAAATAATATGCGCTCTTTCCAATATACTTCATCTGTCGATGTCACCTGCCTGCTTTGAGTTTTTTCTTTCTTTTTACAATTTAATATCATTACAGTTAACTGTCAAAATATATAACAAGCTACTTCATGAATGAGACAGAAGACCACACAAAATGATGGGCTAAGTTTTGTATATAAAAAACCTCAACATGGTAATAAGTGTACCTGGCAGAAACTTTTTCAGTTTTATCCAACATAATAGAAAGTAACGTGATGTGAGCTGTTTGAAACCAAAAAAGCGTATATTACTCAAATATGTTCATGTAGTATGCACAATTCCTGGTAGGCTTTAATGTAAGTAAATTTATATTTTTATTTAAATACCACTGACATTTCTGACCGGATTATTATTGTAAACAACAGCATTTATTCCAAATATGCCTCCACGAAATGCTTAATTTTCCATAAATATGGCTGAAGTGTAAATATTTCATTGCACAATTTTCTTGTATAAAACTGACGTGCTTAATACTTTGTAGAAAATGTTTTAATCAATGGCCAAATATCACTAAACCTTAGGGATATGGCATACTTTGAGAAGATAGTCAACTATTTTCTGTTTCGGATCACCTACAATACTCAAATACTCCAATAAGTGTTGCATATTCTTTAACAGTACTTCATATCTTTCTGTGCCACATAGAGGTAAAACACAGTGTTTTTCCTCACAGTAATGCCACAAATTATTCCCCACTTCTTTTGAGAACCTTGGAGATGTGCTACATCTTTTATTACTGCTGATATGAGTTTCCTATATTGCCCAAAAATAACACAACATATTCTTATAAAATTACTACAAGGCTGCATGATTTCTGGTCAGCGGTTATTTTCCGAATCAATACAAAAAGATTTATTCACTTCAACATCCACCCGCTCTGGAAGTATCACTGGCTTCTACGACCTTTAACTGGAGTTCATAACGAGTCACCAACTTTTAGGTTACCTGCGGTGGTAGCCCATTAACTCCCACAGAACAAGAATTTCGAGCAGGCATAACTGCTACAGAAAAATCCCGACGTTTGACAGTTACCTTTCTGACGCCAACTTTCTTTTGTGCTGAAATAGTGAATAGAGGGAGTGCACGAAAAAGTAGTACAGAGTTCTATGAACAGATGGTGCGCAGTCTCTCAGTTATTTCCATGATCAAAAGCAGGGGTCTCCATGAAGTCATAAAGGCCATGATCTACCTAGTGGGATTAAGGCACCCTAGCACTCCATGATCACCGTAATGTGAAGGAAAGATGAAATCGCAAAAATCTAAGGTTGTGGGAATAGCTAGCACTGAAATGAACTAGGATTTTTATTTAATTACATAATTTTGATTGGTGGATGTACCTGACCGAAATTCTGGCGAATTTCACCGACAAAAAAGTATGTCACTGCACATTCTTCTCGAAAGCGTCCTGCAAAGTTAACGAAATCTCAAAATCATTGTTAGCAACACTATTACTGCAAGACGTAACAGAGGTAGAGTATGTCAACGCATTGTTATTTCAAGTGGCGCAACAATAAGTTGAGTTATGTAGTCTTGTAGCGAGTAGCAGAGCCGGAGCATATATTTGATAGTTCTGTTGCGTGATTGTGTCTATGTTGTGAGTGTCTCACGAGTTTTTTAGTGGTTTATGCGCTGTACTAGTAGGTGAGACAACGAAGTGTGGGACAATTCAAAGTTTGAATTCGAACACAGTGTAATTGGGAGTATTTAATTTAGTAATTAAAGTACTTTAAAAATAAATTCATTGCATTTTGTTTAGGCAGACTACTCCCTAGTTTTATTAGTATTACATAGCACAATTTTATTTTCAGGTTACAACCTTTTGTGAAGTTCTGTACAAATATGGAAAAGAAACGAAAGGTTGACAGTGACAGTAGAATGTTTAAAGAGCAGCGGGGATGTCAATATTTCGCGGAGGAGTCAAGCAACAAACCAATGTGTAGTATTTGCAATTAATCAATATCACTCATCAAAGAATACAATATAAAACGTTATTATGAGACTAAGCACTCTCAGAATTACTCCAAGTTTACAGGATGCGAACGATTAGAAATGTACGAGTCTCTGAAACGCCAGCTAAAAACCCAGCAGTTGCTGTTTAAGAATGTAAATGCTGAACAACATGCAGCAACTCGTGCTAGTTTTCGTGTGGCTCATTTAGTAGCAAAACAGTGAAGCCATTTACCTACGGTGAATTAATTAAGAACTGCATTACTGCAACAGCAGAAGAGATGTGTCCAGAAAAAAGTTAATTTATTTAAAAACATAAGTTTGTCGGCAAACACTGTGGCTCGAAGAATAGATAACATTGCACAAAATATATCAGCAAAACTGCATGACAAAAATCAAGACTTAGACTGGTTCTCTTAGGCTGTGGGAGAGTCAACAGATGTATCAGATACTGCCCAAGTACTACTTTTTATTCGAGGGATTGACAAAAATTATGAAGTGTATGAAGAGCTCCATGATGTTCACAGTATTCATGGGACGACCACTGGCAAAGATATTTTTAAAGGAGTTGAAAGGGTAGTTCAGAAAAACAATCTTCATTGGACGAAATTAAAATGTATTGCAACTGATGGCGGCAAAACATGTGTGGGAAAAATAAAGGTGTTGTTGCTCTCCTTTCTAAGGCCATAGAAAATGACGGTGTCTCAAAACCATTAGTAGTGCATTGTATTATTCACCAACAGTCTTTGTGTGGAAAACATTTACATATGTCAGAAGTTTTAAAGCCAGTTATTCCATCTGTTAATTATATCAGATCCCATGCACTCAGTCATCGCCAGTTCCACAAGTTTCTTGAAGATATTGAGGAAAGCGACTTGCCATATGATACTGCAGTGCGCTGGCTTAGCTGCGGTGAAGTTCTGACCCGTTTTTTTTTAACTCCGAACAGTAATTGAAATTTTTTTGAATGAAAGGAATCGCCCTATGGCTGAGTTATGGAACAGTGAGTGGTTATGGAAGCTAGCATTTTATACAGACTTAACTAAACATATGAATGACCTTAATTTAAAATTGCAAGGCGAAAACCAGCTTCTGACTGATTTATACACACATGTTAAGTTATTCGACAAAAGATTGCATTGTTTCAATATGAGTTGAACAACGTATGCTTCACGCATTTTAATACAAGCCAAACATTCAGTCAGCAAACTGAGATTACATTTCCTCTAACTTTCGCAACTGAAGCTTTGGGCGCTTTAAAAATTAATTTTGAGTCACGTTTTTCAGATATCGATGCAAATTCAAACGATATCAAGATATTCCCAAATCCCTTTGACGTCGATATAGAAGAACTTCAGTCTGAAATTATTGATTTGCAATGAAGCGACTTTTTTTTAAAGAAAAACATTCAAAGTCAACATTACTGGAATTTTATAAGTGTCTTCCATCCACACAGTTTCCAAATTTACGTAAATTTGCCTGTGGCTTTTTTTCCACTTTTGGCACTACTTATTTGTGTGAAGAAACTTTCTCCAAAATGACATATGCAAAAAGTATTTACAGATCAAAATTAAGTGATGAGCACCTGAAGTCGCTAATGATTATCTGTACCAGTAAACTTGATCAACGACTGTAGGTAATTATGAAAGGAAAGTTACAGCTACATAAAAGTCACTAATTATCACTAAGATGTTAAATTTCTTTACGTGAATACTCTGTGACTTTTCGAGATATAAATTAATTACAGTTATTTTTACATGTCAGTTACACCTAAAATATCCAATATCATTATGTACACCAGGTATTGTATTTTCTTTAAATTACCTTTAAATAAAAACATTTTATACGATTTACTTGCTATATGTATTTTACAACGTAATCTAAAGAAAGTGAAACCTCGCTTAAGAAACGTCTTCCACAATGATTGATTACTAAGGCTAATCGCTGAAGTGGCGTCCATTTGAAAGACTTGCACCAGAATTGTGGGTAGAATAAAATGCAAAGAATTTTTTTATTTAAAATGTTTTCGACAAACTAGTCTGTTAACCGTTCTTTTTTTTTCAGTATCGCATGGAAATGGTTTGTCTGTTTATTGTAGATAGCCACAAGTTTAACCATGACTTTCCGCTTTGTAACGATAGAGCTTCGACAATGTCGCAGTGTATTGGTCGCAATAGGCCTCGAAACTCAATTGTTGGCAGTATAGGTACCACCTCAAATATTTGGTGGACCGGACACCGAGGATGTCCGGGCAGTTACCGTGGGCCGGTTTGCCAGACCTCCCAGGCCGGTTTTGGCCCGCGGGCCGTAGTTTGGAGACCCCTGACCTAAAGAACGCCTTCCACATGGTCTACCACTCTCCTTTGTGGCCATATCTCAGATAATGCGAAAGCACAGTGCGAGATTTGGTAAACAGATGGCGCGAGGCATAGTTGGCAGTTATCAGTGATAGTTCCATCCACGAACAATGGCAGTTCGCGCATATCAAGACAAGGATGGGGAATGCATTGTTGAAGATTGGGGACAGTGTACATACTGCAAATTATGTCTCGCGCTTATTTATGCAGAATTTATCGCTTCCCACCACTATCAGTGACAATTCGCAGCAAATGGAATCGAAATTCGCTAAACAACTCCCTATGATCACGTTTAATGCTCGCATTAGCTATGGTATTCATAGCAGAGTGCTCAGAACATACTGAGCGATCATTGGCTGTCGATGTATACGAGACATACGCGCGCAGAACAAACCGAAACTCAGAATGAGATTTTCACTCTGCAGCGGAGTGTGCGCTGATATGGAACTCCCTGGCAGATTAAAACTGTGTGCCGGACTGAGACTGTGAAGTTTAGAAGGTAGGAGACAAGGTACTGGCAACATTGAAGCTCTGAGGGTGGGTCATGAGTTGCGTTTGGGTAGCTCAGTTGGTGCCGCCATGGTAGCTCAGCGTGTTCGGTCTAAGGGTTAGCTACTATCTGTAACAAAAAACTCGAGTAAATTGCTCAACGAACAACCTGAACGGCTGTCCCGGGACGTCCGCCCCGAACATAAGTTGGCAGAACACTTGCCTGCAAAAGGCAAAGGTCCCGAGTTCGAGTCTCGGTCCAGCATACAGTTATCTGCCAGGAAGTTTCAGGCCATCGTTCATGACTTCAACTACAGTGTCAGATGAGCAGTTGAATGTGTGAAAACAAAAATAAAATTCTGGTCCATCCGGCTTTCTTTTGTGTTATGATCTTTCTTCTGCAGTATCTTAAAAATCTGATACTTGGTATTTGCAGTGACACTAATTTATCACACAGCAGAAGCTACAAATCTTTCAAACACTGAACAAGAACTCAAAATAATCTCTCTTCTGCAACGTGCAAGCAACCACAAGGGTTCACGAGTGGAAATTGGCCATTACAGATGGAAATCCTAATGAAATACTCATATACGAAAATGTCGGACTGCTTTCATTACGCATTTGTACATTATCTCACACTTACATTCTTTAGTTTTGATGAGGTAATCAGAAATAAACGAAGACAATGATTTTGATTTCTTTATGCACAACGTTGACTTTAGGCAATGACTGCATCGTTGGCATTACTTCCAACAGATATTTTCCAACAGAATTTCTTATACCAAGTGAGCTGATGGAAGGTGGTGTGTGCTCACTGTAAAAACAAAATATCAGATTTTTAAGATACTGCAAAAGAAAGCTCATGAAACAAAACCAGACAGTATGGACCACAATTTTATTTTTGTTTTTTGTTGATGCGGTTTTCAATTCACATATTCAATATAGATATTTTTACTCGTTTGATAATACGCTCTTGCTGTAAAAGTTGTTACCGTTTGACAGTTGGAGCGACACTAGCGCTCTAAGCGGTGAGAATGGAGAACTTCAGATGCTCCGTAAGCATAACTTTTGTTTTGCGTCATTTTCCTACGTGATTTATAACATATTTTGATAATTTTTTGCCTCCATTACTTTGTGTAATATCAGAAGATATAGATGTTTCTGGAAATAATTCAAAGATAAGCGCAAGTAGCGATGAAAATGATGAATGCAGTGGCAAGCTACAACACATTCGTGAAGAAACACTTGTGATGTTGGATAGAACTGTAGTTAACCAAATTGATATCAAAAGAATATAAACACACAGATTCATATGTAAGAAGCACAGGTATATACCTCTACATGCAAAAGGGATCGACACCCCATTTGTTGTTCCACAGGCCTACTGTGTTTTAGTCATTGTCGCCTGTTGCCACAAATAAGTCCTTCACCTTTAAATTACTCAAAGTGGGACAAGCAACTGTCAAACAGTGGGAGAAATATGTTGTGCGAGTACACTCCAAGTCCTCTGCCAGATAACTCTGTATGTTCGCACTGATGGAGACATTCTGACAAAACCTGTATGCCTAGGTGCTGCAATATAATAAATTCAGAGCAAACATTTTATTTTCGTCTTTCCGTCTTACAGTACGTTTGTCCTTCAATGGCATGCTAATGTGGCTTAACAACAAGTCAAGGGCATATTTTTTAAACATGGGGATCTTATAGTCCTGATAATTTGTTTGTTATTCCTCACTCGATTCTTCTGGTACAGTCTGCTGCTGTCTGTACTTAAAATGATAGGCACTTTCCTTGTTCCATAATAGTCTAGTGATCTCTACATTCTGAAACTTCACACCCTTTTGCAAGACAGAAATAACTGCACTTAATCTAACCACTCATCATCAAAGCAGGTCTGTGTTGACGATTCTTGTGAATCTGGGACTGCCATATGGAAATTTGAACTTCCTGCTTCTGTGTCATAGGAGTGTTTTACAGCTGTAGTCGATCGTCGAACCTTTGTGGCACTTTCCTCTTCAGCGTCAGTTGAGGTGGCTTATTTTGGATGTCAAACAGTGCAAGTTTATTATTGTCTGCATTCATGAACTGGTTTTGTTCTAAGTGAAGGTAAACAGGGTCTTTTTACACAAGATCTTCTCGTTTGCTATTCACTAGCCATTTTCTGTACCTAAAACTAAACACTGATCATTACTACACATGTAGTTTGCAAGCGAATACTGTCATTACAGTTTAGTAACATCCTGGTATATATCTCTCAGAAAACCTAAAAAAAGACATGTGGGATCTGCTTCTTGTTGTTGCTGCAGGCGCTCCCGTTTTTAAAAACCATTATACAAACCAAAATAAATAATTACAAGTCGCTTTCGTGGGTTTTACTTCCGTGCCGCTTGGCGCGCTGGGCAACAAAATCGAGGCCAAGTGTCGCGACTGTACTGTTAGACTGTGGTCGTACCAGAAAAACTGAAATTCATACTAATTACGAATTTTTTCCGACTTGTTTTTGACTAGTATAGCTGTGATACTATGAACTTTGACGTCGGAAAATATGGCGGATCATGGGCAGGTCTTAGTCAACGATGGTCTTAGTATAGGGATAGTTGTGGAGGGGGAGAATGGGCGGGGCTTTCTCCGAATCTGGAGCTGTCGCTTACATTTACGTCTCCCCCACGAGGATTTGCTTCACGACGTAATCTGAAAGGCCGAAAGCCTGATTGCACAGCCTGTAAGCAGATCTGTTGATGTTAAGCGCCAGTCACCTGTTGATCAATGCCTTTAAATACAGACCTGTCCACAGTTGTCATTTTAAAACGTCAGTATAGGTTGCTGAAAGAAGTTTCCGTCATGAGAATTAATAAAAACGAAGTTCGAATGCGAATCATCACGATTATGGTGGCATGCTTATCCGTAGTGTAGTCACAGTTAGGGATTAGTGTTTTATGGTATGATTGAAGATTTAAGTGATTATGAATCATTACTTGAATGGCAGAGTGATTTGTAGCATAACACATAACATTACGCCTTCAGCGCACTGTGTCTCAATGGTTTTTTTAACATGTTAAGTGCTACTTACAATTGTAACTACCACTCAGACGCATCCATAACAACAGTAACAAATGCGGAAAAACAGAGCAAATATCGAGTAAAAACTATGTAGTGGAACGCCCCTTGATTTTTGCTATTTGTTTACACAATATACAGCGACACACGTCGGATGCTCGCTCACTGTCTATGATTTCGGGCATGATCCTGCAGTTTTTATTACGAAAAATGCGTTAAATATGGGGAAGTACATTTAAATATGACGCAAACAAGATATTGGGCAATGCCATACGTCTATTACCACAACCTTTATTTCACATTCGCAGAGTTTTACAACTGTCAGCAAAATTATCAGCTTTCAACCTAATGTAGACCTCAAACTAATCTACAAATATGCTTGCTACTCCAACCTAGGTTTTTTAGGTGGGGGGAGGGCAGAATGTGCTCTTGTCCAATCTGTGTAACCAATGTTTTCATCCCTGTTCTCTACACAAACAGCTATAGTACATGCCCATCACATCTTCCATTGTGTAGTTTCTCAAAACCCAGCTTATTTTTATATGGCATTTTGATAAACAGAGCTGACTGATGAATTGTTAACAGATCTAGACCATACTCAGATCTCCAAATTGTACGACTGTTATAGAAGCAAGTCACTGATTATCAGAGTGGATTAGGTACAGTTAAATGTGGAACAAAATATTTGGTATAAATTCCGAAGTTTTAAGCTAGTTTCAACCAATATTTTTGTACCAGTACAAATCATTTCCTTTACCCTTCCACTTGCAAGTAGTGAGGGGAAAAAAGGCTATGTATATGCCTCCATAGGAACCCTAATTTTTCATATCTTCGTGGTCCTTAGGCAAAATTTACAGACCAATGACCTCAGCAGTTTTGTCCCATTGGAACTTACCACAAATTACCAATTTTCCTACCACAAAATTGGTGGTGGTAGAACTGTCCTGCAATCAATTTCAAATGCTGTTTCTTGGAATTTTCTCAATAGTGTTCCACGAAAAGAACTTTCTTCCCTCCAAGGATTCTCGTATGAGTTCGCCAAGCACCTTTGTAATACTTGCCTGTTGTCTGAACCTACTGGTAACGTATCTAGCAGCCCACCTCTGAATTGCTTCAAAGTGTTCATTTAATCTGACCTGGTGGGGATCTCAAACACTTGAGCAATAGTCATGAATGGGTCACACTACTGTTCTACAAGTGTGGTCTAACTGACTTTCTCCTTATTCCCAATCTTCCAAACCATACCCATCTTCCCAGAGGAAGGAACTAATAGTCCTCAAAGCTAGAAATAGTTTTTTTATTCAAGTGCTGTTTTTCTCTCAGTCTTCATACAAAGCATTTCATAATTTTACAAAGAGTGCTTTCAGCCCTAGATAAAACACTAACGTTAAAATTCTGTTTAATACAAATCTTAGTGTTAACCTGCAGATGCATCCTTGGGTCAAAATATAATGCTTAATTACAGTTGATTATAGAAGGTCAAGATAATAAAATAATCTTGTGCTTCGTAGTTTTGTAACAGCTTGGGATTTCCAGTTCTCTTCTCGATATCTAGCAGCAACCAGTTACAGACTTTGTATAAGAATGGAAAATTCCATTCTAAATCATAGGCTGGGAGGCATAGCCTACATGGACATCATTTTTACTTCCAGTGTTTTGCAAGTTCATCTCACTGAAATAGCCAGAACATCTGCTTGGAAGAAATGACGAAATTAAATTGTCAAACACCATACAATCTAAGGACACATGAGGAGACTTAAACGAAGCGAATCCGCTTAAACGAGATGAAAAAAACTTGTGCCCAAAACAGAAAGTGCTTTTACTAAGCGACAGTCGTGGTAGGCAGTGCAGAAACCTTCTGAATAATATTCTAGAAAAGAATTACACAATAACTTCATTTCTAAAACCAGGCACACAGTATTCCAAAGTTACAGAAAACGTTCATGAAAAGACCAAATATTATAGTAAAACTGACAATGTAGTTGTGACTGCTGGAGAAAATGACAGCTACAAAGGTGAGAAACCACAACTATTTCGAAAATCTGTTAATGAAGTAATACAAAACACTGTGCAGACGGAATTAATATTGTGTACAATCCCACACAGACACAACATTCCAAGCAAAACCACTCCATTTATAAACTAAACAGCCAAATAATGAAAGCAGCAGCAGGGTATGATCATGTTGCAGTAATTGACATAAACACGTTCCTCAGCAGAAATGATTATACAAGACATGGTTTGCATATGGTGTCCAAAGGAAACACAGCTTTGTGTAACAGACTGACAGCAGAGCTGCTAAGTGAGACAGAAAAATACATCATCAAGAGCAAGAAAAAAATCTGCTGAGGCCAAAAGAGTTATCAAACATTTATCTGAGAATAACGCAGCAGCAGAAGAACAACAAGAACAAGCAGAGAAACTGTCATTATCAGCTTCCGGCCGCCTACATCTACCAGTAGCAGTAGAGGACCTGACTGCTTCAACAGCAGTAGCAGAACAACCAGCAGCAGCAGGATCAACACCATCTGAAACAGCAGAAACAATTAGTGGAGAGCCAATCAGAAGAAGAGTGACACAAGAATCATCAGCAGCAGCATTCAAGAAGGAAGAATGGTCATCACTAACAGAGACAGCAACACCAACTCCAACAGGATCGAGTGTACCAGCACAAAGGAGCTCTGTAGTGACAGCAGCTATTCTTCATAGAATGTTCCCAAGACCACGAAAGTCTTCAACTCCGAATGGGGACGTTTTATGGTATCGTCACAGAATGAGGAAGGTTCTGATCACTGTGTAAGTAAAGTAGTCCATTACCAGCACAACAGCTCCACCTCCATTGCAGAAAATTGCTCCATCGTACCAGTATGTCAAAGGAAATAAATCTCAGTCTCAACAGTGGCAGCACCTCAACCAACCACGTCATTAATAATCGGCTCACAACTTTCCACCAAAATATTCAAAGGCTGTTTTGCAAGTTAGACCAAGTTATAATAAATATTGATGAAACAGGAGGTGCAAATTGTGCTCACATTCTCTGTCTAACAGAACACCATGTCACTGTTGGCATTGAAATGCTCAATATTCCAAACTATGTATTAGCTACCTCATACTGTAGAAAGCATATGAGTAGAAGTGGAGTAGCTATTTATGTGAAAAAGACTATGTCCTTCAATACAATAGATGTACAAAAATATTGTGTGGAGCAACATTTTGAGGTATATTTTACTGAAATAGCAGAAGCTGACAAGAAATTGGCAATTGTAGCACTATACAGGGCTCTATCTGGTGATTTTACAATGTTCATAAGATAGTTAAATTCTGTGCTATCATATCTAACTAGGAGAAATAGGGGCATTATATTGACAGAATTCTGTGCTATCATATCTAACTAGGAGAAATAGGGGCATTATATTGACAGAAGATTTTAATGTAGATTTCCTTTTAAATTAATCTTCTAAGGCAAAATTTGCAAATTTAATGTGCACCTACTGTCAGTTTTCCCACAAGAACTACTGCCACTCCCAGCACTCTAACTGACAATATCCTTGTAGATATGTGTAGAGCTAATCATACCACAGTAGAAAAAGTCACAAATAATGAGTAAATACTCATCATTAACAAGTTTAATATACATCAGAGTAATGCTGGTGCTCAATGGAAAACCTTTAGAAACACGAATGAGAAAAATATTCAAAAGTTCAAATTACGCCTTCAGGAGACCAACTGGAGGTATTTTTATCTTGCAGGTGATGCTAATACAAAATATAATTTATTTACTGGTGAAAAAAAAGATGTTTAGACTACAGGACAGGCAATAGGGCAAAAAACCATGGCTCACCAAGGGCATAAAAATATCATGCCAGAGAAAAAGAGAACTGTATATAATATCCAGAAAATCTAATACTCCTCTCCAGCTAACTATTATAGAACATGCTGTAAAATTTTAACAAAAGTAATTAGTAAATAAGAGTATGTGTATAATTACTGAAATTAGCTGTTCAAATAATAAAATCACAATGATTTGGAATATAATAAAGAGGGAAACAGGAACTTCACCATATCACAATGCAAGAACTGCTGTCTCAAAAATTAACGATTCGAAAATAGTTTATAGTGAACAGATAACACACACATTTAATAACCACTTTTTAAGCATCACTTCTGAAATAGGTTGCAGTCGTGACCTAAGTGACGCTGCAAATAATCTGAAACTTAACCTCCCTGAAATTTCTAATAATATAAGCATATCACTCATAACTGTCAATAAAATCAAAAAAATTATTCACTCATTAAAAATTAAAAGATCTTTAGGTATAGATGACATCTCTAGCAAGCTGTTAAAACCCTGCAGTAATGAAATAAGTGTAGTATTTGCTCACATTTTCAAAAGAGGATGAAACGTGCCATTGTGAGACTTCTTTACAAGTATGGCAATGCTACAGGTGCCACGAATTATCGTCCTGTCTCTCTATTAACGACAATTTCAAAGGGTCTTGAAAAAGCAGTGTATAACAGGATAGTGGCCCACCTAGAAAACCATAATATTATGAACCATAAACAGTTTGGTTTTCAAAAAGGGGTTTTGAGAGTGAGCCATGTAATCACTCACAAATGATATCTTGGAGTCCATTAACAGTAAGAATTCACCAGTTGGTGTCTTTCGTGACCTTTCCACGGCTTTTGAGTGTGTAATCCACAAGATACTCTTTGAGTAGGCCTATCATTATGGATCAAAAGGGCCTATCAACAATTGGTTAGAATCATATCTCAAAGACAGGAAAGAAAAGTTGATCCTACATGGCTGCAACAATGGATCTCTTAATACAGAGGTTTCTGAATGGGCAAAACACAGCATGGGCTTCCCCAGGGATATGTCCTTGAGCCCTTGCTGTTTTTACTTTATGTTAATGATCTACCCCTGTCCATTAGTAAATGGATTCACAATGTTTGCTGATGATACAATCATCGTGGCAGATAGTACAACTGCTACCGATACAGAGCCTGGTGTTAATGAGTTAATGACATACTCAGGGAAGTTACTGCTTCATTTACCCCAATTCTCTTTCAGTTAATATTTTGAAAAAACTGATTTTATTCAGTTCCAAGCTAAAAATAAAAATCTAACAAACATAGTCATTGCACACAACAGCCACGTACCAGAACAGGTGCACTCCAGTAAATCGCTAGGGGCTCATATTGACAGTACGCTTAAGTGTGAACATCATGTGCCCCTGACTCTAAAAAGGCTGTCAGCAGCAACTTCTGCTTTTAAGAATCATCGCTCATCTTGGGGACATCAACATTTTCAAATCACCTTATTTTGGGTACTTTCACTCATTAATGAGTTATGGCATAATTTTCTAGGGTAATTCACCAATCTCAAAAAAATCCTAACAGCTCAGAAGAGAGCAGTCAGAAATATGTGTGGGTTTCTCCACAAACCTCATGTAGAAAACTCTTCACTCAGTTAGGAATACTGACAACAAGAAGCTAGTACATATACTCTTTGATGAATTCTTTCTTTAAAAACTATGCTCAGAGTATGAAACAAATTGTCCACACCACAACTATAACACTAGAAGTAAAGATGATCTCCATTTTGAACTAAAAAATTGTCACTTGTGCAGAAGGGAATAAAGTATGCTGCTATTAAGACTTGTAATGAACTGCCTAATTACATTAAATGTACAAAAGAAAATGAAATGCTATTCAAATGTATGTTAAAGAAATATCTGCTTGAACATCCACTGTACTCCTTAGATGAATTCTTTTCCAGAAATGCCCCCCAGGGGGCTCACGGTTCTTTCATGAGATTGTATGTGGCACACACAGGGCCCCAAGCTATTACAGCCAATTCTTCCTTCCCTGCCTGCATTTCCTTCAACCTGCCCTCCCTCCCTATCATCCTCACTCCTTCCCTATTGCCCCCTCCTTCCCCTCTCTCGGCCCCCCAGGAGGCTCACAGTTCTTTCGTGAGTTCATGCATGGCACACATGAGGGCCCCGAGCTACTGCAGCCAATTCTTCCTTCCCTGCCTGCATTTCCTTCAACCTGTCCTCCCTCCCTCCTTCAATGTTGCCACCTCCTTCCCCTCTCTCTGTGTTCTGATTTATGTCGACCCGGCTATTCACCTAGTTTCCTATATTGGTTGCAATTTTGTTCCTTTTGCCTATTCTTTCATCCTTTTTGTGTTTAGGTCCCCACTTGAGGTTTGACCTCCACTTCAAAATTTCCTGCGTGTAGTGTGAACCATATGGGGAAGAACTCCCTCTCTAGCATCTACGGTGTGGATTCATCTCCCCCCTCCCCTCCCCTCTCCTTTCCCACTGCAGCCCTCTTCCACCCTGCTAGGTCACCAGCACGTGTAGCCAATCCGTGTGGTGGGGCTGTTATGTACCCATACGGCTGAGCCTCCTGACGAAACAGGGATCACACTAATGATAGCTGAGCTGTTCCCTCCACACGTATGCCAAGGAGTGGTTGCTCGTGTTCTCGGAGCATCGGAATTCCTGGCAATGGCCACCGTGGCAGACTGCTCTCGCCTCTTGATCAAAGCTTCTTCTGCCACCCAATCCACAACTCTTTGTGCCTGTGATCATTTTGGTAATGTCCTAGCGTCTATCACTCCCCACCAATCTCTGAATACGGTCCAGAGAGTAATTTTTCATAGAGACATCATCCTGCAAACTGATGAGGAACTCGGGGCTAATCTGGAGCGGCGTGGCGTTCATTTTGTTCGACGTGTGCAGAAGGGTCACAAAGACAACCACACCGATACTGGCACCACCATTCTGGCTTTCGAAGTGGATGCCCTCCAGGAGAAGGTCAAGGTTATGTGCTCCAGATTTGACGTGAAGCCGTACTTCCTTCCACCTATGCGGAGATTTCGGTGCTAGTGTTTCGGGCATACATTTTCCCGCTGTACGGCACACCCTCTGAGCGGTGAGTGTGGCCACCCACTCCGTGAGGGAAGCCTCTGTGTTCCACCACCTGTGAGTGTCAATTGTGCTGATCGCCACTTCCCTCATTCGCCGAACTGCACAGCTTACAAAAGAGGAAAGAAGATCCGAGAATACAAGTCCACGGATCACCTGTCTCGTGCTGAGACTCGCCAAAAGTACGAGAGGCTCCATCCAGTGTCACTATCTTCTCCTTTTGCCTCTGTTACTTCATTTCCTCGTCCTCCATCGTCCTCACCCAGCCCCATCCCTCCCCTCCCTTCCTGTCCACTGCAGTTCCTATGACCTCCTGTCAGGGGGCCGCTCCCCTCCTCAGCAGAAGAAGTGCCCCCCTCCTTCGGCATCTGCCAGTGATTGGGCTCCGTCACAGGACCCCTCTCTCTGGCGTGTCTCACACCAGAAGACTCTTACCACCACTCGGTCATGAGGTGCACCATCTGTGCGCCCCGAGGTCGCCCACTCTCTTTCGGTCCCAGATCTTGCAGAAGCCTGTGATCCCCCTGTGTCCTGCCCTCCTCCACCTCAAAAAGAGAAGAAGAAGAAGAAGAAACAAATCCTAGGACAAGGTGGCCCCCAGTGCCCCAGGAGGTGCCAACTGCCCCGTCACAACCTGAGTTTGACATTTTATTTACGGATGTCACCCCATCCCTGTAGGTGATGACTAATGACCGAGTGACCTGACCTTCTCCTCGGCTTCTTCATATCTACCTCGGACTCCTGCCACATGATCATCCAGTAGAATTGCACCGGATACTATCGTCACGTACCGGAAATGCAACATCTCGTCTCCTCCTATTCTGTGTTCTGTCTTGTTCTTCAAGAAACACATTTCCGTGATGACCACTCTCCGACATTTCGTGATTGTCAGGCATTCTGTCGGAACCGTGCTGTCCGTGTGGTAGCATTCGGTGGTGTCTGCACTTTTGTTTGCTCAGATGTCATTAGTGCCTGGATTCCCCAACTTACCAATTTGGAAGCGATAGCGGTTCGAGTACAAATGACTCTAGCAATCACCGTGTGCAATGTCTACGTCCCTCCAGGTAGGCCACGTCCTTACGTTGCACTCTCTACCTTAATCCAGCAACTTCCACCCCCATTTCTCCTCCTCGAGTACTTCAATGCCCACCATCCACCGTGGGGAAGTGTCGCACGTTGGGCATTCTGTAGGGCCAACTGGCCTTTATACACGTCAAAGTGAACTTTGACACCTCTCTCTTGAATCTCATTGATGTAGTTGTACAAGGCATCTCTGCCACTATTCTTCATGCTGCTGGCACTGCTTTCCCCCTATCCACAGGTCCCCTTCATTGTCAACCGATAGCGTAGTGGACTACGCACTGCAAATGGTCCATATTTTCATCTGTAATGGGTTTTACGCAACAGGCAGAAGACGTGTTTTGTCGGTACTGCTAATTTTTCTGGATTTTGACTGCGATAAAGTCACGCTCCAGTGTTCTCCTTCCACACGCCAGTGTAGAAGTTGGCACAGAAACAGCTAACTATAAAATCAGTACAATTTGCACTTTTATTACTATTTAAAAGCCGGCGTCACAATTTTTTAATGTGAGACCACGTCTGTAAGATTCGTATGCCGATTAAAATTCTAGATTATCAGCTTTTACTGTTCACGTCACTTCTGCATAATCTTTTATCGACTGTGTCTACACACGTCACAGTCGCTGTCGAGGATCGCCGACAGGCGCTGCAGCAATTTAAGCGACACCCTTCCCCCAACCTCCTCACTTTTATGCATCTCCACACTAAGGCTCATTACCTTATAGAGTGGAGTAAGGAATGCTGGGAGTGCTATGTTTTCCCTCTGGGGATGTGTGCCTCTTTATCGCAGATTTGACCCGAGCTCCGTAGCCTTCTGAGCTGCCAGCAATAATCAACTGTCCAGTGTCTTAACCTCCAAGGTGCTCTGTGCACTGATCCACTGGTCCTCGCAGAATACCTCGTGACACTCTTTGCGATGGCATCAGCGTCCTCTTCCTATCCTACTACCTTTCTTCAGCAGAAATGCAGAACTAAACAGGCCCCCCTCTGTTTCAGCCTGCACCACACTGAGCCCTATAATGCACCCTTCACTGAATGGGAATTCTTGCAGGCTCTTACCTCTTCCCCAGGCCCAGATTACATCCACAACCAGATGATCCGACACTTGGACATTCCCCAGAGGCAACATCTCCTCGGGGTCTTCAGTTGCATTTGGCACACGGGTGCTTTTCCGTCACAATAGCGAGACGATGTAGTTATCCCTGCTCTTGAGCCCAGGAAAACCCAACGTCTCTTGACAGCTACTGCCCAATTAGCCTGGCAAATGTACATTGTAAACTGCTCGAGGGGATGGTCGGCTTCAGATTATGTTGAGTCCTCGAATCTCGAGCCCTTTTGTCCCCGTATCAGTGTGGCTTCTGGGCAGGACGCTGTTCACCCGACCATTTACTCCGATTGGAATCACCCATCCAACAGGCTTTTACTCACTGCCGGCACCTTGTCGTGGTCTTCTTTGAGCTACAAAAGGCATACGACATGGCACGGCACCGTCACATTTCCGATTTTTATCCGCATGTTTTTATCTCACTAGCTCTTCTGGGTTCGAGTTGGCACTTCACTCAGCACCCCTCGGACTCAAAAGAACGGTATTCCACAGGTTTCTGTGCCAAGTGCCACACTCTTCCTCATTGCCACCAATGGGCTTGTGACTCTGTAGGGCCTCTGTTCACACCGGCATTGTAGGTCGACGATTATTGCATCTGGTGCAGCTCCCACTCGGTAGCATCTACTGACTGCCATCCAACGTGCCTCTGTGTGGGCCGACTCCCGTGGCTTCCAGTTTCCTCCCTCCAAAAAACCAGTTGTGCATTTTTGTTGTCAACCTACAGTACACCCTGATCCAGAACTTTATTTAGTCGACCAGCTCCTGGATGTTGTAGCACGGTCCCGTTTCTTGGGCCGTATTTTTGATAACGAGCTGACACGGCTGCCCCCACATTCGCCACCTAAAGACTCTCCGTCTCCTGGCCCGTATATCTTGGGGTGATGACTGTTCCACTCTTCTCCATCTTTGCCATGCTCTGGCCTTGTCCAGACTAGATTATTGTAGTCAGGTTTATGGCTCAGCAGCTCCTTCCACTTTGAAACTGCTTGATCCTGTCCATCATTGTGGGGTGCGTCTGACTATTAGTGCCTTTCGCCCTAGTCCTGTTGATAGTCTCCTCACAGAAGCACAGATTCCCCCTCTAAACATCCGATGGAGCCAACTCCTTGTTTTTTACACAGCTGCCATTCCCTGACCATCCTGTGTATGCTGTGCTCTTTGCCAATGAGGGATTCTCCCTCCTAACACCCACCAACGTGTGGGATTGCCAGCTGGCATGTGTCTCATTTCCCTCTCTCGGCATCTCCACTCGCTGGACTGGACTGCACCCGTGTCTTACCTCCCATAAGGTCCCCCCCCCCCCTCCTCCCCCTCTTGGATGGTGCCTGGACCACAGATTAGGACCAAACTATTCCAGGGTCCTAAGATCTCTGTCACTCCTATGTTTTCCTCTGTCTTGTATGCGCCATACTTGCAGAGTTCCAGGGTACCGCCATCTTTTACACTGATGGTTCTAAGACAATCGATAAGGTGGGATACGCTTTCACATCCTTATTGGCTTCGAACACCATTTATTGCCGGAATGATGATGTATGTTCACAGCAGAGCTTCTAGCCCTTCACAGGGGCCTCCTTTTTGTTTCCCAGGCCACCCTCCACAGTGTTTTAATTTGTTCCGTCTCCATGAGCAGCCTGCAGGCTATCGATCGATGCTGCTCTCGTCACCCTTTGTTCTCTGCTATCCGTGACCTTCTCTCTGCCCTTGAGAGTGCCGCCTATTCAGTTGTCCTTCTCCGGGTCCCCAGTCATGTGGGCATCCCAGGGAATGAACTGGCTGGCCGTGTGGCTAGAGACGCAGATACTTACCCCCATTTCCCTTCATGATTCCAGCTGCGGATATGCAGATCAATGTCAAATTTCTCTTTGCCCAAAAGTGGGATGCCATCTGGAGCACTACTGTTCATACAAATAAACTCCGCACAATCAAGGAGTCTACTGCAGTTTGGTGCTCGTCCTTCTGCTCCCCTCGGAAGGACTCCACTGTTTTATGCCGTTTACACATTGGTCATACCTGGCTCACCCATTGTTTACTCCTACGTAATGACTCACCCCCACAATGTGGTTGTGGATCCAGATTGACGATATCCCACATTTGGCCCTTCCTGTTAAGTATCGTCTTCGCGATTCCTTAAATTTAATATTAGCTGACGATCCACAGATGTTTGAACTGCTCCTCAGTTTCCTCCGTGAAAGTAGTTTTTATTTCTAGACATAAGGTTCTACTTTAGCCTGGGAGCAGGGGTAGGTTGGTTGTGGTTGGGACTTCTTTTCCAGTTCTCACAGTCTGTGACCCAACGACCACCACCATTTTTTCCAGTTTTTTGATTTGGTTTCATCTTGTATGTCTTTTACTGTGTGTGTTTAATGTTCATTATTTTACAATTTGACTCCCCTAACTGGATCCGTCCACTTTTAGTGAACCCTCTTTCTTCTCTGACTAATTTTGGAATCGCGGGACTGATGATCTTGCCATTTGGTCCCATAACCCCTCTCAATTAATCAATCTTTTCCAGAAATAATTAAAGCTTCCCGTATGCACTTTTAATGCACTTCTTGAATAAAAATATATATCTTGTTATTCAGTTATTAGATGAAAGGTACAATACTATGTTAATGTTAGACAGTGAATAACAATACTATATAAATGTCATCCAATAAATAAGAAAAATTGATACTTATTATTATTTATATTATTGTACTATGTTGTTATTTTTCTGTGGTATTATCTGTACATGTATAATTGTATCAACATGTTCCACATCCAAGCGAATTACTCGCATGCACAGATCCACGGAATATGCATACTGAATAATAAAATAACATAGTAAAATTACACCAATTATTAACAGCAAATACTGTTAGGGAGTAAATAAATTGACATGTAAGTTTAAGACTCCACAAGACTCTGAAGAATTACTGTAAATGCTCAGCTATCAGTTTTACACAATAATTTTACTCACGCGGATAAAAATTTCTGTTGACTTGCCATGTCAGATTTGTATAAAAACCCAAGCGTTTCATAACAGTCTCCATCACCATCAAAAGGTGATGATGCTCACACTTTTATGCCCTGTGTACGGCACCCGATTGGCTAAATTACATCAAGATGACATCATGGAGATGGTGTATGTATCCATAGGTTCATTTGTGTTGCTGTTCAGCACAGCTTGCAGCACATCACAGACAGGGCATCAGGCATGCCCCAGGGAAGTGTGAAAGGACCACTATTATTCGCTGTATACATTAATGATCTACTAGATAGGGTGAGCACAAGCTGCAGCTGTTTGTTGACAACACTGTGGCGTATGGGATGTTGTCTTCACTGAGTGACCTCAGGAGGATACAAGACGATTTAGACAAAGTTTCTAATTGGTGTGATGACTGGTAGCTAGCTGTAATGTAGAAAAATGTATGTAATGCAGATGATAAGAAAAATGGTTGTATAATGTTCGAAATACCGCATTACAGTTATGTTGTTTAAATATCTACGCATAATGTAGCAAAGTGATACAAAAAGGAACAGGTATGTAAGTGTTATACTATGTAAGGGACTATTGGTTGACTTTGATTTATTGGGAGGATTTTGGAGAAGTGTGGTTCATATGCAAAGGACTCTGTGCATAGGGCACTAGTGCCTCACATACTTCAGTACTGCTTGTGTGTTTGAGATCCCCACCAAGTTGGATTAAAGGAAAATGTTGAAACAATTCAAAAGTGTGCTGCTAGATTTGTTACTGATAGGGTTGAACAACATGCAAGTATTATGGGGGTGCTTTGGAAACTCAAATGGGAATCCCTGGAGGGAAGGCAATGTTCTTTTTGAGGAACACTGTTGAGAAATTTTAGAGAATGAACATTTTAAGCTGACTGCAGAATGATTTTTTGTCACCAATGTATATTTCACTTACAGACCACACACATATCGGGTGACCAAAAAGTCAGTATAAATTTGAAAACTTAATAAACCACGGAATAATGTAGATAGAGAGGTAAAAATTGACACACATGCTTGGAATAACATGGGGTTTTATTATTATTATTAAAAAAAGTTCACAAAATTTCCGACAGATGGCGCTGGACATCAAAACGTCAGTGACTGCGCATGACAATCGTGTATAAAAGGAGCTGTGATGAGAGAGAGAATCAGATGAGCCAGCAGTCGCAGCATGTTGACGTTACCTGAAAAGGTGCTTTTAGTGAAGTTGTATTATCAGAATGGGGAATGTGTTAGTTCAGCGTTACGATCCAATCGCCATAGGAAGGGGATTCGAACGGGTAAAGGTCCGTTGACAAATGCAGCTGTGGCGAGAATGACTTCGAAGTTCGAAGCCATGGGTTGTTTAGACGTTAGACCCCATAGTGGCCAACAGCACAAGGCGTAATGCTGCTGAGACAGTTCAGGAAGAAATGGAGGCTGTAGCGGGTTCGTCTATGCAGGGAGAAGTCAGCGCTTGTGCAGTCACACGTCTCACCGGCATTCCATACACTACTGTTTGGTTGGCACTTAGGCGTACCCTCTGATGCTATCCGTACAAAATCCATTGACATCATGAACTGTTACCTGGCGATTTAGTGAAGCGAAGGGCATTTGCGGTGTGGGCGTTTCAAAAGATGGCGAAAGATGACGATTGGTTGAGCAACGTGTTGTGGACCGACGAAGCTCATTTCATGCTCTGAGGGTCTGTCAATGCCCACAACTGCAGAATTTGGGCTACTGAAAATCCTAGAACTGTCGTGGAAACTCCATTGCATGATGAGAAAGGCACGGTATGGGTTGGATTTACCACATCTACCGTTATCAGGCCTTTTTTCTTCGAGGAAATGCATGATTCTGGTTTTGTAACTGCTACCGTTATGGGTGAGAGGTACGCCGATATGTTACAGAATCGCATCATCCCCAGCCTGGCTGATAAACACCTGCTGGAACATACGATGTTTATGCAGGATGGTGCTCCACCCCATATTGATAGACATGTGAAAGATCTCTTGCGGGCGTCGTTTGGTGATGATCGTGTGCTCAGCCACCACTTCCGTCATGCTTGGCCTCCCAGGCCCCCAGACCTCAGTCCGTGCGATTATTGGCTTTGGGGTTACCTGAAGTCGCAAGTGTATCGTGATCGACCGACATCTCTAGGGATGCTGAAAGACAACATCCGACGCCAATGCCTCACCATAACTCCGGACATGCTTTATTTCAGGGCTGTTCACAACATTATTCCTCGACTACAGCTATTGTTGAGGAATGATGGTGGACATATTGAGCATTTCCTGTAAAGAACATCATCTTTGCTTTGTCTTACTTTGTTATGCTAATTATTGCTATTCTGATCAGATGAAGCACCAACTGTTGGTCATTTTTTGAACTTTTGTATTTTTTTGGTTCTAATAAAACCCCATGTCATTCCAAGCATGTGTGTCAATTTTTACCTCCATATCTACATTATTCCGTGATTTATTCAGTTTTCAAATTTAGACTGACTTTTTGATCACCCAGTACATAATATTACACTTACAGACCACACAGATGAGACAAATCAGGGCTTGTAAAGAGGCATGTAAGCAGTCGTTTTCCCCTCACTCTATTTGTGAGTGGAACAGGAAACAAAATGAATAAAATCTTCTCAGTTTTCAAGCACCGTCAATCTGAAAACTCCAAGGAAAGAAAAAGCTACTAGTGGTATGAGACACCCTATGCCACGCACCATATGGTGGCTTCACAGAATGTGCATAGATGTAAAACTATGTTAAGTTTTCCTCTGCATCTTTCCATACATTGCTTCAGTTATACTAACTCATTTGTAATTGTGTTAAAATATTATGTTTTATATTTATATATACTGACTTATGTGTAATATTTGATACGTTCTTGTACCTAGCTAGGATAAAACAATAACAAACAAATAAATAAATTTCTAAGTTCATTCTCAGTGTCTCTTGAAGTTGTGACCACACAGTCTCATTTCTGCTGCTTTGCTACCCACAAACATCCAACAAAGTGTGGGCCTGAATCCTCATATGTACATTCAATCTTATGTTTGTTCATTAGACTGTTCTTGGAAACCACTGTTTTTAATGTTTCTGTACTTAAGGTAACAATGTTCAACACAGCAATTAGCAACAGTCTGTACAGACTGTGCTACATAACTGATGCCACACTTGCATGGAATATTATAAATCCCCAGATTTCTGAGGCTGAGAGCATCTTTGGCTGGTCATGTTTCTTTAGTTTTCCTGGGTTGCCAGGAGACCAGTCTGATTCCTTCGCCAGTTTAGATTCTACTTACCTTACTTGCTGTTACACCACATGATGGGTGTTGTTCTACATGTTGGACCACATAGCTCGGTTGAATGGTATCATGTCTTGATTTCCCGGACTATTTTATCTAATTTCACAAGCAGAACATGCATTTGGATGGGAGTGGAGGTGGGTTACATTTTGTATGAGTCACAGAAAGATGAGCAGGCAAGAGTGAGTGAAGAACTAAGCTAAACAGGAAATAAAGGGGTAAGGATGAGTCCTTATGGTGATGCGGTGTACAAAAGTATAAAAGATTATATCACAACATTAAGACAACACTGTGGACCACATGTCCTAATGCATAATTGCAATTTTTATTATACGAATTAATAGCAACCCCACTTTCATCTGGCAATTTGTATAGATAGCCAATACATATATTACATAATATCACAAAGAATGCAAATGTTACAATCTCATGCTTGTCTGAATATGCAAATACACACAAGTAATAATTAAAACAGTGCACAATATCCAGATACGGGGAGAAGAAAGAAAGCCTTCACCCAACTGCAGAACCACTGGCCACATTGGTTTCACAATGACCATATTACTGCTCCCAGCACCTAGTGACTGTCAATACCAGTCATTATAAGATGACATCTACATTTACCTGTCAGTGATGGCATTCGCAGTCACCAGTACAAGAAACAGTAAAATGGTTTTTGTCTGGACTGTGGTTTCACAATCAAAGGCACATTTCCATTCTGTTCTAGGTTTACATGCCTACCTGCCTGACCCCCTTCCCCCAGAGATTTTGTCTATTTTCTGTTCACATCTTCTTTTGACCATGTATGGTCACTTTCTATTTAATCAGGCACAATGAAATCCATCTTTTTTCCTTGCTCCCCTCCCCTCACTTGTGCATCCCAAAAGTAATCATTGTAAACATAAAGTTATGTGGTTGTTTACCCAGGGTGAGTGTTTTGTGTTTAAGTGATAGAATAGATTATTTCTTATTAGATTTGAAAAACAGTACTGTAATTGTAATGCTATTCATGGTGTATGAAAATGCATGGTATTTTCCTATCTGTAATGTTGGAGTACATGATATCTTCAAAGGCCTGCTAAACACTTTTACAGCTCTTCATTGCTTTTTTAGTGTTTCTAAACTTTAAGATATTTTATTGTACTGTGAGTTTGTTAGTGTAGGGGCATTATAAGACATTAAAGATAAATTTTTCTGAGTGTGCTGTTCTCCTCTACAACCCTCTTACCCATTGTTGTGCATATTCACCCATGCTTTTTCCTATCCTGACTTACTCATGGATTGTAAATAACATTATACTGAATACATTACATGCTCGTGTAGATACGGCTGCAATAACTTAATAACATGTTTATGGACTATGAAGAAATTTCACTTTCACCTTATTATTTGTTTTTGCAAGACCTGACAAACTACAGTAGGTCATCCCTTGCTCATACACAGGGTTGCCACAAGTTTTTCCAAGTGAAATTCCCTGATATTTCCCTGGATTTCCAGATAAGTTACAGCATTTTTCTTTCTGTATTTCTAAATGCGTGAGCAAACATCTGAAGTACTAACATCAACGGCTTTTGTAATGAACTGATTTTAGATGGTGTATGAGCTTCATTAAGACCACTGATGTTATTTTATTTCAGATGTTATTTCATTTCAATAAAACAAAAAACATTTGGTGACAAAAATACGCACCTCCTCGGAGTCACAGGACAGATTTAAAATACATTCACTGGTTTCAGAAATAACGTCAGAAAAAAGTTTATAAGGTGTGGAAGAGTTGTGTAAACCAACACTACAGGTGACTGCCAATAAGATGTTGGTTCTACTATGTTTGTTATAGTCAGTTATTACCCACTGCATTCTGTCTATTATTTTAGAGATATTGTGTGTCATCCTGCTTAGCCGAGGGGTAATGTGTTTGCTTACCATGCAGCGGGTCCGGGTTCAGTTCCCGACCGGGTTGGAGATTTCTCAGCTTATGGACTGGGCATAGTGTTATCCTCATCATTATTTCATTATCACCGACATACAAGCTGCCCAATGTAGTGCCACCTGCACAAAGACTTGCAACCCGGCAGCCGAACGCCCCCAGTTGGGGCCTCTCAGCCATCAAGCCACAAAATCATTTCATTTTGCAGGTATTGTGTGATTTTCCTTTTGAGAAATATATGAGTACATAGCATACAAACAGCCAGCGACTGCCACCATTTACTTTTCCTTATGATCCATACTTTCTAATATATGAACTACTTTCAAAGTGCCAAAATGTACTAGAATAAATAAAATATCTATAAAACGCCACACTGTACAATGTACTTGCAGTGAGACATTCGCAGTTCCTGAAATCCATCGCCCATGGCCTCTGACCTGCCAAGGAGCACTGCAGTCCTGGGTCCACGGATAAACCGTGAAAATTCGCCACATTACGCCACACGCAAACAGACGTGGCCTGCGGGCAGGTCTGTGAGACTAGATCTGATGGGCAGGGCCTGCACATTAGTGGGAATGGACGGGCTTCAGATCAGGAGGCCCAACCTGTTACAGATACCTGCAAAAACGGCCTCTGTTTTTGGCTCATCGCGGAAATCCACTTGTGTAGCCAGCTATTCACAAGCCACAGACGGCATGTCGTAAAATGAGACCACGGTGGTTAATCCGCGCGACAGATAATTTGTTCAAACACCCTGAGAATCAATAATAGTGGGTAGAGATAGCAACTCACCATAGAGGTGATTGCTGAGCCACAGACAGGCACATAGAAAAGACAGTCAGACTCACAACTAAATTTTTGGCCAAAGCCTTTGTCAGAAAATGAGAGCCCACACACTTTCACGTAACCACTCAGATACAACTCGTGCACACGTGACCGGCATCTCCAGCTGCAGTGTCAACAGACTCTGAGAAATAGATCCAAACAAACCACCCGTCACGCCTCCCTGCCTCTCGTTGGCAGCTGCTAGGCTAGTGGCAGGAAGTGGTGGCAGCAGTGACTGCAAGCTGAGGCGAGTCGTAGGAAGAGGACAAGCACGAGGGAGTAGGGGAGCAGTGCGAGTACTCAGCTCCACCCACCTAGCGACGGTGCACGGCATCTCAATAAACAAACCACTGCATCTACTGTTACAGAAACAAGATTTTTCCAGATTTTTTCCCCCAAAATTTCCCTGATTTGCCTAACACGTTTGAAAGTCCCTGATTTCCAGAATTTGTGGCAACTCTCATACCACATGTATTAATGATGTACTTTTATTTGAATGTGATCTTTCTCACTTTCCTGATTCTTAGTTTTCAGTAGGGAAAAGACACTTTACCATGGTTTACAGATTTTTATGGTTTTATAGTTTTTGTTAACAATGGTCCATCAGAATTTGACACAAAATCCTAGCACACCTACAATCAAACCACCTAGTCATATATTATGACAGCTAATTTTGCAAATGGGATAGCACTGACAATTGAGCACCAGTGTTACAATAGATAATATGTGACATGATGCTCTGAAGTAAGTTGTTGATGAACCCGAGTGTCTCCTCTTAATATGTCATACATAATTCTTATTATTAGTGACTTAAAGTGGTGGTAGGAACATGCTCTGTTACTTGTATAATTGTTGCTGGCCTCTTGCGTGACTTCAGTTTGAAAATTTAACCGGCCTCAAACTGCAAGAACTTATCAGTATAATTAAATATCATGCATCTTAAAAGAGCTGCTGTGTTCCAGTTACAATATTTAGTTGTCATTTACCTCTTATTGTTTATTTAATGTTTAGTCAAATATCTACACCAATGCTGGTGATTCCACCCTGTTTACTTGCGAGAGAGAGAGAGAGAGAGAGAGAGAGCATGTGTGTGTGTTTTGTTGGAAAGCTCATCTTTGTTTTTCTGTCAGCTCCTGCCAATGTTTCAGTTTTTTCCATGTTTTCAAAAAAAGTGAATCATTTTACAATTTTTTGCCATCTTTAGTGCATTTAAAAATATGCAGCACATGATTCATGCAAGCCATTAAAATTCTAAGAAGAGTTTAGTCACAGCTCTTCAACAAATTCTATGGAATGAATTAAAACTGTGGTTAAGATCACTTGACAGAGGACTCTCAAAACAGTCTTTTTAAACTCTCACTTTACAATTCATCACCGCCTTTGGTGAGATACAATGACCTTTATAAGATTCTGGCATACAGAATATTTTTATTGAAAATGTATCTACAGTATGATACCAGTGTTAATTTAGGCAATTATATTATTGACAGAACCTGAAAGTTCAGTGGTTTCCGCAATACATGAGATTTGGAAGTATATTCCAATTAGTCTCTCTCTTTCTTCAGTAGCTCTACAGCCCTTGGTGAGCCTTGGCTTCTTCAACAATCTTCCTCCACACTTCTCGGTTATTTGCTGCTCTTTTCCACCCCTGGACTCCCATATTGCTGATATCCATTATTACTTCATCGATCCATCTTCTTCTAGGTCTCCCTTTTCGCCTAACTGAATGGATCATACCTTTCATCATTTTCTTTGGAATTCTATCCTCTGCCATTCTCTCCAAGTGTCCTAGCCATCATATTCGCTGTGATTTAACAAATTTTACTATGTCCCTGCCTTGTATTAACTCCTGTAATTCAGCATTGTAGCGTATTCTCCAGCCTTCTTCCTCCCTTATTGGCCCATAGATTTTGCATAGTATTTTCCGCTCAATGCTTCTTAGAGCATTTTTATCGTGTTCTGTCAACGTCCATACCTCTGAGCCGTATGTGATAACTGGGCGGACTAGGGAATTATATATTAGCAATTTAGTTTTTCTTGTAACAAGGCTACTTTTGAAAAGCTGCATATTTGCAAAGTAAGCTCTGTTTCCTGCTTGTATTCTTTCCCTTATAGCCTTTCCAATACTGTTATCATTTGTTATTAGGGCTCCCAAGTAGTTAAAAGAGGACACTCCATTGAAGCATTTCCCATTGATGTTTAGTTTTTTAGGGGTTCTTCTGGCCTCAGATTGTGACATTACCATATATTATATTTTGTTTTGTTTACATTTACTATGAGGCCAATTTTTAAGGCTTCTGTTTCCATTGCCTGGTATGTTTCTAGGAGTGTATTGGTATTTCTTCCTACTATAGCAATGTCATCAGCGTATGCACATATCTGGCTAGTTTTGATAAATATGGTGCCTCTTTTGTTGATTTTATTTACTGCACTATGCAGGGCAATGTTGAAGAGGACAGTGGAGAGACTATCCCCTTGCTTTACACCTTTATTAAAGTCAAAGCTTTCACTTTTTCTGCTAAGGACCTTTACTTTTGCTCTTGTCTCTGTCATTGTCATTCTGATTAGTCTTATTAATTTTGCACATATACCAACTTCTTTCAGTACTCTGTATAGTTCTTGCCTATTTATGCTGTCAAAGGCTTGTTTGAAATTGATGAATAAGAAATGCAGATCTGTATCATATTCATAGAACTTTTCCATCATTTGCCTTATCACAAATATTTGATCAGTTGTTCCTCTGCCCGGTCGAAAGCCACACTGATATTCCCCTAGTATGCCTTCTGCACACTTCCGTATCCTTTCGTTTAATATACTTGTGAAGATCTTATAAGCTGTACTTAGGTGTGTTACACCTCTATAGTTTTCACATGCTGTTCTGTCCCCTTTCTTATAAATGGGGACTATTATTCCAATTTTCCAATTATCTGGCATAGTTTCTGTTTCCCATATATCTGATATTAATGTGTGCAGTTCCTTTATTACAGCCTCACTACCAGTTTTTATTAATTCAGCAATTATGCTGTCTTCCCCAGGGGCTCGATTGTTTTTTGACTTGTGCACAGCCTAGGAGACCTCTTGTAGTGTTGGTTTTCTTGCCTCATTGGTTTCATTGTCTACTTCCAGCTCCACTCTTCCCTCCTGTGCAGCTGTCTCTTCATCTTCTAGGCTGGTGCTTAGTGTATCTTTGAAATATTCTGCCCATCTTCCCACTATCTGTTCTTCCTCTCTTATCATTTTCCCATCTTTACTGGAACAGGCCATTGTTTTTGGTTGGAATCTATTCTTCATTTTGCCTATGGCATGATAGAACTTTCTTATTTCACTCTGTTCCTTTAGTTCTTCTAGTTCTTGAAATTTCTTCTTATTCCACTCTCTTTTCTTTCTCTTGCACAGTCTGTTAGCTCTTCTCCTTAATTCTCTATATTGTTCCACATTATTTCTGGTTTCTCTCTGTAGCATTTTTGTTCTTGCCCTGTTCTTTTCCTCTATTGCTGACCTGCAATCTTCATCAAACCACTCCTGGGTTCTTCTGTTCCTTCTTATGCCTATTATTTCCTCTGCAGCATCCTTAATGGCTTTTTCAAACCTGTTCCACCTTTCATCTACTCCTACTGTGGTCTCGTCATTGCTCAACTTTCTGCTTAGTGTTACTTGGTATTTTTTTACTTCATCAGGGATGTTCAGTTTGTCTGTATTCCATTTCATCATCTTTCCCATTCTGTTGCCATTTGTTAGTGACAGTTTCTCTCTCAAGACTGATTTTATCAGAAAGTGGTCTGAATCACAGTTTGGTCCTCTGCAGCTCCGTACATCCGTAACTGACGTGGAGTGGCGTGCAATCACTAAAATATGATCAATCTGATTGACTACTCCTTTGGCTGCAGACTTCCAAGTTCCCAGATGGATCCTTTTATGTGGAAAGCAGGTACTTTTAATAATCATATTATTCCTTGCTGTGAATTGGCATAATAAGTCTCCATTCTCATTGTTTTCTTCATGTAGTGAATATTTTCCAGAAACTCCATACAGATGTTCATTCCTCCCTATTTTTGCATTAAAATCTCCTATTACTAGCATCAGGTCGTATTTAGGTACTGCACCATATACTTTTTCCAAGTCTTCGTAGAACTGTTCTTTAATTATATCCTCTTTTTCCTCTGTTGGTGCATGTGCATTAACTATTGATATATTCCTAAATTTACCTTTTAGTCTGAGTCTGCTCACCGCCTTTGGTGAGATGCAAGGACCTTTATAAGATTCTGGCATACAGAACATTTTTATTGAAAATGTATCTACAGTATGATACCAGTGTTAATTTAGGCAATTATATTATTGACAGAACCTGAAAGTTCAGTGGTTTCCACAATACATGAGATTTGGAAGTATATTCCAATTAGTAGACAAGATTTATTTCCTGTGTTTGATTTTCGAGAGCATCTTTCCTTCAATTACACTTACTATTTACTTTCACTAAGTACTTTCATTTCACTGCCACAATTAACTTCCTTGTATTTTATTGTTTTGACAAATGCCTGCAAAGTCACAAGGCCTTACCTATTTCACATGTAACTAGTATGGTAGGACCCGTGGACTGCAGAGAATTTTGTTTTATGTTCAGTTTGAATGTTTGTAACGTTATGGCACTGCAGTCTCAGTACCTTTCAGTCTCTCTGCTCTGAATTGTCAAACAGATTGGTTGTGTTTACGGCAGGGAATTTTGTGACTACACCAATTTCTGTTTTAGTTTAGTTTAGTGAAACTGACATCATCCTGCTACTTAAGAGATTTCTCTCCTAGACTGAAGTGTGTGGCAGTCATTGCGATCCCCTTGATTATTGATAGTATTACTAGTGCTAACCCATCTTGGTGCCTGGAGTTTACAACCTTCATGCTATGTTTATATTAGTAAATTTTTAAAAGTGGGGAATATTCTGCAATACTTCAAACAGTAAACAATGGGGCTGACTCCATTTGAGGTATGCTACTTTAATTATTCTTTCCTTAAGCAGGGGTCTAGTTCACAGACTCAATCTTTCTTCAGCAAGGACCCTAGCTTCCCCTAATACGTCACACATCATATTGGTTACATTTCACATAAACTATTACAATAAATAGTACCTGAAAATTACACATATTAATCTACAAACATCTTTTCATGAATTACTGACACGTCTACTATGCTGTGGTGATCTTTCTTTGTTTTAATCAAAGCAATTATTTTTAATACTACATAATTACTTTAAGGTTTCTAATTGTTACACTTCTCAATAGTTTTGCATCCACAGTTTAGTATCCTGAAACTTGCAATTAACAGTACCTTTTGTTGTCTTCTGCTCCAAACTGCTTGTTGAATTCCACAGTTATAACTTGGTGTAAATATTTAAACAGAAATTTACAGCCTCAGTAAGACTGACCATACTTCTGACGTAATTTTGTTGAAACCATGACTCGTACAAAAGCCATGTATCATGTGGAAGAGGAAACACGTTAACTATTGATAAAATTCACTGGTAATGTACTTTGATGTTAACACTGATTTAATATAAACTTTTCATCGTAGCACAATATTATTACACTTCATTACACTTAAAAATGATTACTTTTGTTGGTCCTTGTTATAAGGTGCGGCTTCACACTTATGATCGCAACACGTTTCTGGTAGCATTTTATCTGAATGAACTTGGCCAACTAGTGCACTTAATACATTTCTTCTTAGTAGTTGTATCGACATACCAAATGGAGGATTCCAATTACCTTGTCATACGCAGTTGCACTAGTCACTGCATTATTGCACAACAACACACTTTTCCCATAACTACTCTTCTTCTCATTCTGCAACTTTTTAATATTTATATACCACGGAACCACTCCATAAGATGTCATTTCGGCGATGTATTTTTAAATAATTAATAACTTTTAGAGCACTTAGTAATCAGTCTCGGCCTGCTTGCATGCGATACGTCCGCTGCCTTGCTACACCACAACTTGACTGCTCATTGTTCTTTCTTCCCACGGCCAGCTAGGCTGTTCCATTTGGGTTACCTGGGTGAATCCCCACCTTGGTGCTCTCGAAGAATTAACTTATACATTTACTTATATCCTATTTACTTTCATACATGCTTTTTCATCAGTACATATTAATTATCTTTATTATTCATTCAATTATTATCTATATTGCTTAAAAACTATTGAATATTACTGGCGGGGAGGGGGGGGAGGTGCTGGTCATACAGTAAGGCTTGCAGTACTGTTCGCTAGATGGCTCTCCTTGCTGTCTCCAGTCACTCCTGCCACCTCGCGCTGTTCCTTTACACTAATACTACTGCTCTCAGCGCTCGTAGCGTCACAAGTAGTGTTACATTCTCATAAAGAAATGAAAGTAAGTGAACAAACATATTAATTTATGAGGATACAGAAGTACACATTGAGCCGTTACATGAATTTATGAGGACCAGGAAGCTTGCTGTTAGTAGTGTTTTGATGTACACGAACTGTTGTATGTGTGTGTCTACAGCACTAAAATGGTTTCAAATTGTGACACACATATCACCAACATTATACATTTGAAACTGGCCAAAGACCGAAACTGGCCAGTAATGTGATAAAGACAACCTACAATGGTTTTTCAAAATGGTTTTGTCGTTTAGAAATGTGACAGTGGACAACTGGTTCTCTTCAATAATAAAGTAATTTACTAATACACAAGGCCTGATTTGAAGGAAGAGTGCATTTCACCTTAGCAACGCAACTAATTTGTCATATAGGGAGTAGAGACCTAGCTTTTCCTTATATCACTGATATTCCAAACTGAAGTTACCATTGTTTCATTTCAACAAATATATATTTTAGGTCAGTTATTTAAGAAGTAACGATCCACACTGGACATTAGCACAGGCGAGTGTTAGCTCGCCTAAACAGGTCATATCAAAGGATTTAAATATGCTAAATCTTATGTTAGTAAACTGTCGAAGTGTCTGTTGCAAAAATCCCAAGTTACTCTCCGAAATAAACAGTAGCAATGCCAATATTGTATTAGGTACCAAAAGCTGGTTGAAATCAGACATATATAGCAGTGATATTTTGAACTAGGATTAGACAATGTTTAGGAAGGATAGGACTGATACTATGGGAGGTGGTGTGTTCACTGCAGTTAGCTGTTTAAACACAGTTGAAATCAATACTGGGACAAACTGTGAAATAGTCTGGATAAAGCTGTCAATCAGACAAGGATTGACCATTGTATTAGGATGTTCTTATAGACCACCAGCATCCGCAACAAGTGTTGCAGAACATTTCACAGAAAATCTTGAGTACATAGGAAATAAATACCCAAATTATCCATTAGTTATAGGTGGAGACTTTAACTGGCATCCATTGACTGGGAAAATTACACGTTTATCACAGGGGGCAGAAACAAAGACTCATGTGAAGTTATTCTAGGAGCACTCTCAACATACAACTTTGAGCAATTGGTTAGAAAACCAACTCGAGATGGGAACGTATTAGATATCTTGGCGACAGACAGACATGATCTTTCTGAGGAAGTTAATCTAGAAGAAGGTATTAGCGACCATAATGTCCTAGTGGCTTCTATGTCAGTGGAAATGGCAAAAACACCAAGGAAACAGCGTAGAGTTTTCTTGTTTGGGAAAGCAAATAAAAGTGTCATTAATGAATATCTTCATAGTCAGCTCCAAGCATTCACCGCGGGACACGAAGACACTGACCAGCTTCGGTCAGAATTTAAAGGTATTGTCCACCAAGTGCTAGAGAAGTATGTGCCTAGCAAAAGTATAGGGGAGGGAGAGGATCCAACTTGGTACAACAAACATATTAGGAAGTTGCTGAGAAACCAGAGAATTTTGCACAGTCGTTTTAAACGTAGTTACTGCCCCACTGACAAACAGAAATTACGTGAAATGAAAGCAGCTGTCAAAAACTCAATGACAGATTCTTTTAACGAATTTGAAAGTAATATTTTATCTGCAGATTCTAAAAATAAGTCCAAAAAATGTTGGTCGTACGTAAAATCTATGAACACTACAAATAACTCAATACCTTCTCTTGCTGACAGTACGGGTAATGTAATGGATGATGATAAACAGAAGGACAAAATTCTAAACCTAGCTTTCAAAAACTCGTTTACGGTACAGGACTGCAGCACCATTCCCCCTTTCAATTATCGAACAAATGCACAGATGGCTGACATACAGGGCTATTACAAATAATTGAAGCGATTTCATAAATTCACTGTAGCTCCATTCATTGACATATGGTCACGGCACACTACAGATACGTAGAAAAACTCATAAAGTTTCGTTCGGCTGAAGCCTCACTTCAGGTTTCTGCCGCCAGAGCGCTCGAGAGCGCAGTGAGACAAAATGGCGACAGGAGCCGAGAAAGCGTATGTCGTGCTTGAAATGCACTCACATCAGTCAGTCATAACAGTGCAACGACACTTCAAGACGAAGTTCAACAAAGATCCACCAACAAATAACTCCATTCGGCGATGGTATGCGCAGTTTAAAGCTTCTGGATGCCTCTGTAAGGGGAAATCAACGGGTCGGCCTGCAGTGAGCGAAGAAACAGTTGAAGGCATGCGGCCAAGTTTCACGCGTAGCCCGCGGAAGTCGACGAATAAAGTAAGCAGGGAGCTAAACGTACCACAGCCGACGGTTTGGAAAATCTTACGGAAAAGGCTAAAGCAGAAGCCTTACCGTTTACAATTGCTACAAGCCCTGACACCCGATGACAAAGTCAAATGCTTTGAATTTTTGGCGCGGTTGCAACAGCTCACGGAAGAGGATGCGTTCAGTGCGAAACTTGTTTTCAGTGATGAAGCAACATTTTTTCTTAATGGTGAAGTGAACAGACACAATGTGCGAATCTGGGCGGTACAGAATCCTCACGCATTCGTGCAGCAAATTTGCAATTCACCAAAAGTTAACGTGTTTTGTGCAATCTCACGGTTTAAAGTTTACGGCCCCTTTTTCTTCTGCGAAAAAAACGTTACAGGACACGTGTACCTGGACATGCTGGAAAATTGGCTCATGCCACAACTGGAGACCAACAGCGCCGACTTCATCTTTCAACAGGATGGTGCTCCACCGCACTTCCATCATGATGTTCGGCATTTCTTAAACAGGAGATTGGAAAACCAATGGATTGGTCGTGGTGGAGATCATGATCAGCAATTCATGTCATGGCCTCCACGCTCTCCCAACTTAACCCCATGCGATTTCTTTCTGTGGGGTTATGTGAAAGATTCAGTGTTTAAACCTCCTCTACCAAGAAACGTGCCAGAACTGCGAGCTCGCATCGACGATGCTTTTGAACTCATTGATGGGGACATGCTGCGCCGAGTGTGGGAGGAACTTGATTATCGGCTTGATGTCTGCCGAATCACTAAAGGGGCACATATCGAACATTTGTGAATGCCTAAAAAAACTTTTTGAGTTTTTGTATGTGTGTGCAAAGCATTGTGAAAATATCTCAAATAATAAAGTTATTGTAGAGCTGTGAAATCGCTTCAATCATTTGTAATAACCCTGTAGTGTTAAGGGTATCTGAGATTGTAAAACAGTTAAGATCCTTAGACACCAGGAAGGCATCTGGCCCAGAAGGTATCCCCATAAGATTATATGTTGACTATACTACAAATATAGCACCATTCTTATCCATCATCTATCAGAGATCATTGGAACAGCGGAAAGTTCCACAGGACTGGAAGAAGGCCCAGGTCATAGCAATCTATAAAAAGGGTAGAACATTGGGTGCACATAATTACCGGCCAATTTTATTGACATCGATTGTTGTAGAATCGTGGAACATGTTTTGTGTTCAGACATAATGACCTTTCTCGACTCTGAGAAGCTCATTTGCATAAACCAGCATGGTTTTAGGAAGCAGCGGTCATGCAAAACACAGCTGGCCCTCTGTGCATGATATACAACAGGCTCTAGATACCGGCTCCCAGGTTGATGCCATATTTCTCAACTATTGAAAGGCATTCGACTCAGTTCCGCACTGTTGCTTGCTCCAAAAAGTGCGCACTTACGGTCTATCCGATGACATATACGGTTGGATAGAAAGTTTTCTAACAGACAGGGAGCAGTATGTCGTCCTGAATGGAGTTACTTCAACAGAAACAAGCGTAACTTCAGGTGTGCCCCAGGGCAGCATAACAGGTCCACTGCTTTTTACGATTTACATAAACTATCTGTTTGATGGTATTGACAGTGGCATTAGACTGTTTGCCTATTATGCTGTAGTCTACAGGAAAGTAGTATCACACGAAAGTTGTGAACAAATTAATGAGGATTTGCAGAAAATACAGGTGTGGTGTAATGACTGGCAGTTATCTCTCAATATTAGTAAGTGTAACCTACTGCATATAACAAGGCAAAAATCCCCATTAATGTACGAGTACAAAATAAATGCCCAGTCTTTGGAAGCAGTAACATCTGTCAAGTATCTGGGTGTGACTATTCGAAATGACCTCAAATGCAATAATCAGATTACACAAGTAACGGGCAAGGCGAACTCTATATTGCGGTTTATTGGTAGTATCCTGAAGCGATGCAGTCCTTCAACAAAGGAAATTGCTTACAATACGTTAGTTTGTCCAGTCTTAGACTATTGTTCGTCTGTATGGGGCCCTTACCAGTTGGGTCTGATTCAAGAGATTGAGAAGGTCCAAAGAAGAGTGGCAGGATTCATGACTGGTACATTTAGCCATCGCGACTCATAGAAAGTTTGAAGTGGGATACACTTGCAGATAGACGATGCACTAAACGGTAGGGGCAGCTAACTAAATTCCTAAATTCGATCTTCGCCAAGGATATAGAGCACATATTATTACCACCAACTTTCAAATTGCACAATGATCACCAGTAAAAGCTAAGGGAAATTAGAGCTCATACTGGAGCATTCAGACAGTCGTTTTTCCTTCGTGTGATCCACGAGTGGAACAGAGAGGGGGGAGGTGGGGGGGGGAATATGACTTGGGCAAGAATTGTGCCCTCCACCACACACCGCTTGGTGGCTAGCGGAGAAGATGTAGATGTAGCACGGTTTGATAATTCCCGACATCTTCTTCATCGTGCCTACTGGAAAGCGCAAATCCGTCGTCCTCCAGGGGAACAGCTCCTTGATACCAGTACTGTGAGAGACAGAAAAGCTGGAGGTGGTTTCATTATGCTCTGGGAACACTCACGTGGGCATCTGTGGGTTCAGTGGAGCTCGAGCATTGTACCGTGATGTCAAAGAAGTATCGTACACTGGTTGCACACGTACACTTCTTCGTGACGGTCACGTTTCCTGACAGCAGAGGCATTTTTCAACAAGGTAGTGTGCCGTGTCACAATGTGAGGAGTGTGATGGAGTGGCTTGAGGAACACAGTGGTGAGTTCCAATTGATGTGTTGGCCCCGTAACTAGCCATATCTGAACTCAGTCGAACTCATCTGGGGTGCGATTGAATGTGGCGTCAGAGCTCTTCGTCGCTCTCCCTGAAAGTTCAGGAAATAGGTGACGTGTGTGTGCGTGTGTGGTGACAATTCCCTCCAGTAAGCTACTGAGGCCACTGCTTCTGCACCGTGATGCGTCGCGGTGTTATCTGTTCCGAACGTGATCGTACTGGCTATTAGGTAGGTGGTCATAATGTGCTAGGTGATCAGTGTACAAGTTTATAACAGTTAATATCCCAACTTTAGGGACTAGACCCAAAGTATGAGTCTCTTGGTTTTACATCACAAAATATTCTTACAGCCTTCTTCTGTAACTTTAAAAGCTTATGAAGGTTTGCTTATGTTGTAAAGGTTTGCTTATGTTGTGACATCTTATACTTCTTTTCCGTAGTTTATACAGGAATTCATTACCACATGGTAAGCACACTGTAGTACATGGGTAGTGTTTCAGTATTTGCTCTGCACATTTATTGCCAATATATTTTAAGCCAGTTTGCCTGCCAGAGAGTGAACACCTGTATCCCAGTATTGTTATTCCCAGAATTTTTATATTGTTTTCTTTGATGGCAATACCAGTTCCAATGCGCAACTGAATTTCAATCTAGTGGGGTTAAAATCCATTGCTGCTGTTATCTTAATGATGACAATGAGATGAGTGTCACTGAAGTACTGAATTATTTCATACAGTACATGCAGTAATAAAGTTCCACAGTATTTTGTAGTTGCTCATGATCCTTATGCTTGCACGCAATAGATGTAGTAGCCACACACAGAATTATCTTTCAATTTGGGGACCAGTATTTTATGTCATTACATAAATTAAGAAAAGAAGGTATCCCAGTGCAGAACCCTGGGTAGCCTGTACTACACGTCCACAATGTAAGATCTGGATGGGCACCACTCGCCATTCTTTACAGTAAAGATTTATTTCTGTTACGTAAGGTTCCACCAGACGGAGAACATGTATCAGCAAATTTACCCACAGTGTTCACTATCTCTCCCTACAAGCATCTCATTGAGATTAGCTAGAAAGATATGTATACTTGCAGATGGAGGTCTGTGTACACCAGCAGTTACATATTTCCTTTTCCATCTACAGTTAATCACAGGAAGTTCAGTGACACCTTCAACACTTCAAGAACTTACATCTATGGGGCTGTAATTATTACCTATTTTTACAAATATTGAACCACCACCAAAAGGCTTGACCTCTCTACTGAAAGATGAACAGCAGATTTAACTCAAACCACTGTATTAACTAAATTTGCAGCCTGCATTGTCACCACCTTTTTTTTCTTTTCTTTGTTTGAAGCCATAAATATCCTCATGAATCAAAGCAAACATACTTGTCAAACTGGTAAGAGGACACAAAAAGGCAACACATATAAAAAATAATAATAAGAAGAAGAAAGATTTCAAAGGAGCTCCTGAGAGATAATGTAAAACTTATTTGTTTTACCAGATATTACTTACTTAATATCTTTCATCCCAAAACCTAAGAACACTGTTAATTTAGAGCCTTCAAGGCATAATGCTACTTCACTGAACATGGCAACAAATATGCCTCAGATAAGAGTACTGCGACATTACCTAAAAAGAAATTGATGCATTTGATGCGAAGCTACGCAAATTGGACAGGATACATTACTGAGAGACACGATCTGCAAACTTAAGGCTCTCAGATCCAAACTTAACATGTGCGGAGACAACAGAGGCATGTGGAATCTAGATTGCGAACTGAAATCGAAATTAGCTAAGTTTCAGAAATCTGTTGAATTGTACTATACTCGTGAGATCACCTACAAACTAAATATGACTGAACTGAGGAGATATATCATGAGTCCATGTGCTTGAACAGGTAGAGCAGAATAAAGGATTGCATGTGTGGCTAAGAGCAACTGGTTATAATGTTCCAAAATTAACAAGAAAAATTCCATATAATGCTTGGAATAGTCCATATCAATTCAGGCAGGCTAGGAAAAAATATTACCTTCATAGTCTCAGATGTTATTGAATTTAGCATATGTTAAAATGAAGAACTGAGTAAGGAACACATTTTTTTGTATTCTCCAAAAAGTTTCTGCTCTGAGATACAGCCATCCAAAGATGACACTGTGCATACCATTTTGAAGCTGTGAATTTTGGAAAACATTTTAAAATATTGTATCTCTGCAACAGTTATAATTCATGGATTTTTTTTTTTTTTTTTTTTTTTTTTTTAATTCCAAGCCATAAAATTTTGATTTTTTTCTATTGATAAGTACAGTATAGTTCTACATTCCCTGAAAAGAAGAGCTTCCACTTTGAACACGTTTTATAAAATACAGGGTGATTCAAAAAGAATACCACTACTTTAAAAATGTGTATTTAATGAAAGAAACATAATACAACCTTCTGTTATACATCATTACAAAGAGTATTTAAAAAGGTTTTTTTTTTCACTCAAAAACAAGTTCAGAGATGTTCAATATGGCCCCCTCCAGACACTCGAGCAATATCAACCCGATACTCCAACTCGTTCCACACTCTCTGTAGCATATCAGGCGTAACAGTTTGGATAGCTGCTGTTATTTCTCGTTTCAAATCATCAATGGTGGCCGGGAGAGGTGGCCGAAACACCATATCCTTAACATACACCCACAAACAAATGCTTGCTGGATGCGTGCTACATTTTCATCACTCGTTCTCGGCCGTCCAGAACTTTTCCCTCTGCACAAACACCCATTCTCTGTAAACTGTTTATACCAACGTTTAATACACCACCTATCAGGAGGTTTAACACCATACTTCGTTCGAAATGCACGCTGAACAACTGTCGTCGATTCACTTCTGCCGTACTCAATAACACAAAAAGCTTTCTGTTGAGCGGTCGCCATCTTAGCATCAACTGACGCTGACGCCTAGTCAACAGCGCCTCAAGCAAACAAATGTACAACTAAATGAAACTTTATAGCTCCCTTAATTCGCCGACAGATAGTGCTTAGCTCTGCCTTTTGTTGTTGCAGAGTTTTAAATTCCTAAAGTTGTGGTATTCTTTTTGAATCACCCTGTATTGAAGTTTTTGGCATGCATAAAACCTGTTTTATTACCACATTATCACATAACAGACTTATAAAAATCAAGACCTAGCCTTATTTAACATAATTTTAGTTTCGGAAACTGAGAAAGAGAATCTTTTTCAAACATTTTAATGGTTCCAAAATGTATGTGAAAGGTCCAAAGACTTAAAGGTTTCAATTTATACAACTTCTGTGCACTCTGTTTTATACTGAAATTATCCAGACAATGAACTAAAAATGTGTTCCACTGCTTCAGTATCTTCCTTTGATATAGAGTTATGCCTTCCTGTTGAATCAACAGGAACTGGAGCACTTACAATCTTCAAACCACTGTGAACAGGAAGTGAGCACTGATGACGTTACGTTGCTGCTGTCCTTCAGCTGGAAACCTTTTATTTGTTTATTTATTCATCCGTAAACAAATTTCTTTGTATGGATGTCGTCATTATACATACATATGTACATTATTTTGTCATATAAAGTAATGAAATACAAGCTATACATAATAAATTCATAATACATATATGTATATTACACACACAATTTATCACTGAATTACATAATGCTGAAGAACCTGCTTCAATCAAAAGAAATATTTCACAAGTCACCTGTAATACTTGTATGGGTAAATTACAATCTAGAATGTCCACTTTATAATTGATTAACCTGATTATTTATTTATGCCAATTTTATGCTGCATGAATTATCTAATCGAGTAAAAATTATTTTTTAATAAATATTCTTTAAGGAATACTTTAAATTTACAGAGTTCCTTTATGCTTTTGATTTATTTTGGCAATTTATTGTATATCTTGACACCTTGGTAAAACGTAGTGGTTTGGGTTTTAGTTTTATTCATTCTGTCTAGGTGCAAGCAATTACTGTTTCTGGTTTGGTGATCATGTATGCAGCTGTTTGCTAAGTATTGCTCAATATTTTTGTGAATAAAAACTGTAGTTTACAAGATATATTCACTTGGGATAGTCAGAATACCACACTTTTTAAATAGCTCATTGCAGTGTGCTCTTTTGTGACTCTTGCTCATTATTCTGATAGCTCGTTTTCTCGTTTTTGTAATCTGAACACATATTTCACGTTTTGGGCACTTGCATCCCAGAATGTTATGCCGTAACTTATTATAGAATGTATGTGTGCAAAGTATGTCATTCTCTGGCATGAACTATTGCACACAGTGACTAATATTCGTACGGTGTAGCATGCTGTGCTAATTCTTTTCCCAAGCATCCTAATATGTTTATCCCATTTTAATTGTTGATCAACATGGAGGAGTGCTAGTTCTGCAGGGTTCGCAGGAGAGCTTCTGTAAAGTTTGGAAGGTAGGAGATGAGGTACTGGCAGAAGTAAAGCTGTGAGGACGGGGCATGAGTCATGCTTGGGTAGCTCAGTCGATAGAGCACTTGCCCGCGAAAGGCAAAGGTCCCGAGTTCGAGTCTCGGTCCGGCACACAGTTTTAATCTGCCAGGAAGTTTCATATCAGTGCACACTCCTCTGCAGAGTGAAAATCTTATTCTGGAAACATCCCCCAGGCTGTGGCTAAGCCATGTCTCCGCAGTATTCTTTCTTTCAGGAGTGCTAGTTCTGCAGGGTTCGCAGGAGAGCTTCTGTAAGTCGTGCTTGGGTAGCTCAGTCGGTAGAGCACTTGCCCGCGAAAGGCAAAGGTCCCGAGTTCGAGTCTCGGTCCGGCACGCAGTTTTAATCTGCCAGGAAGTTTCATATCAGCGCACACTCCGCTGCAGAGTGAAAATCTCATTCTGTAAATAGTTTTTGTTGCCTGAACTGCAGTGGATATATACTTTTGAGTCTGTTTCTTCACAAGTTTCTGATAAACGTTGTACCATGTGATGCAACTTTTCAGCATATGCTGTAATTCCTGCAAGGTCCTGTTGCAGTACATCTATCATGTTGACTTCCAAACCGTTACCACATTTTTGCACTGCTGTCTCGCGACCGGCAGGGTAGTTTTCACAATCAGAAGATACGTTTCCTAGTTCCAGTCGAGCGAAACATGATGTATGATACCATCTGTGTGTTGCTGAACATAGCCTAATACCTTTTGATACAATATCACCACACATACAACATTCAACTGACACTAAATAGTCACAATTTATAGAAAGATGGGGCTAGAATATTATTTCTCGTTGCCATGTTGTGTTCACTTTCTTCTTTATTCTATCAATTGATGTACCTTAGTTGTGGATTTTGTATCAGCAGCTTCTTCTATAATGATTATAATTTCACACACAAACACCTTTTGCAGCTTGTTTTCGACAGTAACACTTAGGAGATCTTTCGATTCCTGTTTTCTCAGTAACTGATCGGAGATGCAGACACAACACACATTGTCTCTTTTGCATTATTTATCTTGCTTACATAGATTTCTTCCTCTGCTTCATTATAACAGTAAAGGAAGCACTTCCTGACACACTCATTATTAAATTTCGTGCACACTCATACTGTGTATCCAGCAGCTGGTCCATGTGGTAGCATAAAGTTCACTACAGTTTCATTTCACTCATAAATGGTGTCTATAATCTCTGCAATCCACGAGTCACACATGCCACAAACACGTCTCAGGTTGTGAATCTGAATATTATCCTGCTTTTTCTGATGTGTTGGCCAAACAAACGAAATTTCTTCTTGCTTGTTCTTTAAAGTGTGAGCAATATGAGTTTGCCAATCACTTTGCATCCAAAAATGTGTCTTCTGAATTCCTTTCACAATTGTAGTTTTTTTGGACCATTCCTCTTTTTTCTGCAACAGAACTCTTCGATTTCCTCTTTGGATAAAAGAATGAGGGCTGTGGATGTGTGCGATTTCATAACTCTCATAAAATCATCAGCATCATCTGTATTTAGTCTGGAAAGATTATGTTTTGTTGTAGCATGGTGCTTCAGCAGGCCTCCTACACCATCACAAGGCCCCTTCCTGTGACCAGTAGCACTGTATGTCCAGTCAGTTGGCACAAGCGACTTAATTCAAACAGCTGTTAACGATTTTTAAAATGACTAGGAGCACCATCAGAAATAATGGTGATCTTCTCTGCCCCTGTTTGCAGTTGAAGAATTTTGCACATTGCTAGCAAAGCATGTGCTGAGTCATGTCCTGTGTCATCACTTATAACTGCAACACTTGTGGTCTTGTTTTGAAAAAAATGTCACTCCTGTAAAAACTGAAACCTGGTCAGTACTTCAATGATACCCTTATACTTCTTTTGGGAGAATCACAGACCAGTTCTCAGCAAAATCACAGTGAAGCACTAAACATAGTTCTTCAGCCTGTACACACCCTTTCACTTCTGAAATGTGTTGTTGCAATTTCTTCAAATGCTGGTGTGTTACTACTTTCACTGACCATTTAGTTCATCAATGAATCTGCCAAAGGCAATAGTTTTCTTAATTAGTTTATTTTCCTCCCAAGTCGCATATGTAATTTCTGCAGAGTTATCTGCTACTTCTTCCAGGCCAAGTGTCTGTAAAGACAGTCATCCCGTTCCAGGGCAGTCACCACATTCTTGAAACAAACAGTCTCTCGCTTTACGTCACAGACCACTAATGACTTCACATGCCCAATCAAGATGGCATATGTCACATGCTCCAGTACGTTCCTCAATGTTACCACACAAAGTTCAAAATTCACCCAGTACACACATAAACAGACATCTCTAGGTGGGTGTGGAACTACCCACTTAGATTAAATTTTGATCTTCCAATATGTGAAGTTGCATAGTTGCTCTTATAAATTGCAAAAGTTTCTTTAATATTGCAAGTCATGTATCTCTTCACTCTCACAACTTTTTGACCTTCAACTGTTACAGTTAGCGTCTTTTTTGTTGGCACTCTGGCGAGAACAGTCCCCATTTATCTTCCAGATAAAATGACTGCACTATTTGAACTTGAGGTGCTTCTACAGGTTGACCATAATAGGGATTTGGTATTCCAAAGACTCCTTTTCTTATTTGTCTACCATGTACTTTGATACTGATGGAACATGATTCAAAATTGTTTTCTTTGAAAATGTCTCTAGAATAATAGTTAAAACTTGCACCTGCAGGCTGCACAATATTCAACAACTGGATTGATATTTGTGAAAAATTCCTAGCAAGAGGTGCAAGAATGCTTTGGTTCATTTTCTTCTGAAAACAGAATTTCTACTTTCAAAAGTGTGGTCAGTTTTGCTGTAGCGTATTCATCCACAGCTTTAGTAATTTCTCTGCACTTTCGTGATGCATAGAGCTTATGACTTGACTTCACTGACCACAGTTTCTTAACAGGTTTAACACCTACCTCTGTAGTTGACTGATTCGGGATATTAATTATTCCTCTATTGATGTAAAATCTACATCAACTGCACCATGGGAGGTTTCACCTTGTTCAGCTACTGTCATTGTTGTTATTCTGTCAAAACATTTAGAATACAGAAAGTCGTCACTGGAAACATATTCACTTTGAAACAAGAGTCTTCAAATGAGAACACTTATTCCCAACCTGAAAAAGGTCTGTTTTTTTTGTTTGTCTTATATATCAGTCATTTATGGATATGCAAATGGTCAGCACATTTCACTCTCCTGTGGCCTCAGACAGAGGACATTTCAAACAGTCCATTTCACAAAACACACTACAACTGTGTCAACTGGCAAATTCCTCACAAAAACACGAACTCACTGGATGGTCTCAGATTTTTTTTCGAAGCATCCAACAAAATATCTAGAACTCATCTTTGGAGGCCTGTATCTCAGACAGGATTTTTTTTGCGGAGAAAACACAAAAAAATACATGTTCTTTACTTACTCCTGAATTTTAACATATGCAACGCTCCCCCCCCCCCCCCCCCCCCCCTGAAGTGATACAGATTCTGAAACTAATTTTGATGTTTTACCAAGAGAATCAGCAACTGTGACATGTAAAGATTCTCACAATCTGCGAACACATGGTTGTCACAAACAAAAATTCTGCATAACATGAGTGATAAACTTTAGAATAACTAAGCAAACTGCACAGGAGACATTACTGAGAGACACGATCTGCGAACTTAAGGCTCTCAGATCCATACTTAACACATGCTGAGACAACAGAGAATGTGGAAACTAGATTGAGAACTGAAATCAAAATTAGCGAAGTTTCAGAAAACTGTTGAATTATACTACACTCGTGAGATCACCAATGAATTAAATCAGACTGAACTGAGAAGATATATCACCCCGAGTCCACATGTTTGAACAGAGGTAGAGCAGAACAATGGCTTGCATGCGTGGCTAAGAGCAACTGGTTATAATGTTCCAAAATTAACAAGAAAAATTCCATATAGTACCTAATGAATAATGAGCAAAGAGAGCACAACGTTAATTTTGACTGGAGTTGAAACCTACAAAAATAAGATGATGAATTAACTATGAATATCTTAACAACAAGCTGTACATTGCACATTTCCGGTATGTTGTGGCTAGTGATGACACCCTCCACATATGACAAGTGTTATTGGTGCATGTGCAGTTTGTTGTTTGGCCGATTGTGGTGGGGACTGACTGACCTTATTTTAGTGTTAAGCCTTGGAGCGACTTTGTAGTTTTGTTGCTCACCACAGTCATTGGGGAAATGGTCTGGTTTACTGTAGCTGGTTCTGTTGCTGTTCTGTGCGTTACATTCATCGTGCCTATTGTTCCTCGTGTCAGCATTCCCATCATTGCCATCATTGTGATGCCAGTTGTTTAGGGAGGCTTTGCTGATTATCACCTTGGTCTTCCCACTGTGCGTGGTTTCTCCTCATTCTACTACGTCCGCAACGGTTATCACGCAGGAGTGGCCTGTAATTATTCCGTGTGGATTGCCCACTGTTTGTTCGGTGGTCACTCGCGTGGTATTCTAGCTCTTGTAATAGGTGTTTGAATGATTCTAGGTTATCTTTGCATCTACTGGCTAAGAGTACATAAAAAAGCTGCAGTGGCAACTTCGTGATACAGATGCAGATGAGTTCCGCTGTTCCATAAGGGCGGCATGACCACACACTGCATTCTTGCAAATTTATTCAAGATGGCGAATCCAAGATGGCGACCATAGATGAAGCAATGTTGCAGTGTCATCATGGCAAGAAGTTCAAATGTGGGCGCACCTGTCAATTGGACTACCTCCACTAACCTAGCCCGCCTCCTCAACCCTCCCCTATCAGGAAACTAGTGGGAAAAGGATTCAGTCTGTGCTGGGCTGCCAAATAGGATGGACATAAGTGTTTATTTTTTGCCTCAAAATTGGTGGGAAAAGGACTCATCTATGATAGCAGGATGGGGCTAAGTTACGCTTTGCAATTCGTACTGATAAATGCATGTGCTGTGACTGTAGATCATTTGATAAAAGTCCACTCAGACTGTCTTCCAAAGAGCAAGAGGCAAGACGTTCACCCCAGAATCTCCATGCCCCACTGGGAGAGATAACGTGCCAGCTTATGGCACAGCCAGGGAGCACACCAGCCAATGGCACATTCATGCTGTAGCTGCTGAGCACTTCCTGTCACATTGGAAATACCCACGGCCTTAAGCCTTCCCATCCCTGGTGTGCATATACCCTTTGCCATTGAACACGAACTGCTTCAGGAGTTATTACATCTGGTGTTGTGGAATATTGACACATACATAACTTGAAGATATCTCAGGAACTAAATGTACCACTGCTGAAAGGATGACAAGAGAGAGAGAGAGAGAGAGAGAGAGAGAGAGAGAGAGAGAGAGAGAGAGAGAGAGAGAGAGAGAGAGAGCGCTAAACCACTCCTCCTCCACTACTTTGCAGGTACTTTACACCAGATTATGAATGTAGATAGATGACTGTGCCGTACATTCACTGGACACATACACCAAAGTATACCAGAGTCCTATACGGATGCCGTTAGGTTATCTACATATTTCCATAGTGCAGACTTTATGGATGGGAGGCATAAAGTATTCTCGCATTCATAGGTTAAAGTCAGAGAATGACAAGATCCCCACGCATAGTCGCAGACTAATTCTCCCTGTGGCACGGCCGCCGATTTAATCTGCAACTGACCACAAGTACGAGGGTCCAATACCCACTACATCCCACGTCTTGTGAAGGGACAGAGTGAGCCATGTATGTAACTACTGTTCAGCAAAGACTGTTCCACACTACGCTTACCCACGGCGCCCGTCCAAGCGCACGAGATCTCTCCAAATGCACGCATGTCGAGGATGGTAGCAGCCCTTATCACTGTATACTAAGACGTGAGTGTTGCCGTGGCATAGGAGGTGGTTAATAAGAAAAGTGTGGTTTATACACGATGGAGCCCCAGATGGATGGAGTTTGAAACATTTCACGTAAACTAATTGTGCTATCAATTCTAAAGTATTATTCCAATGTCTGGAGTCAGTACCAGGATGGTTCTGACATAAGAGAAATGATCATAGAGCATTCACATGCACTTGTAAGGGTTTACGGGTTTGCACATAGCCGTACAGTATGTAACACGTGCTCACCAGCCGACCTATCTCGGAAGGCTGACAATTTGCTCAGTCAGTAGACGTGCCTGCGACCATAGTGCGTAGGCCACTGGCACAGTCCGCAGCGCGCCATATAACTAGAGTAGGCCACTGGCACAGTCCGCAGCGCGCCATATAACTAGAGTAGGCCACTGGCACAGTGCGCAGCGCGCCATATAACTAGAGTAGGCCACTGGCACAGTGCGCAGCGCGCCATATAACTAGAGTAGGCCACTGGCACAGTCCGCAGCGCGCCATATAACTAGAGTAGGCCACTGGCACAGTCCGCAGCGCGCCATATAACTAGAGTAGGCCACTGGCACAGTCCGCAGCGCGCCATATAACTAGAGTAGGCCACTGGCACAGTCCGCAGCGCGCCATATAACTAGAGTAGGCCACTGGCACAGTGCGCAGCGCGCCATATAACTAGAGTAGGCCACTGGCACAGTGCGCAGCGCGCCATATAACTAGAGTAGGCCACTGGCACAGTGCGCAGCGCGCCATATAACTAGAGTAGGCCACTGGCACAGTCCGCAGCGCGCCATATAACTAGAGTAGGCCACTGGCACAGTCCGCAGCGCGCCATATAACTAGAGTAGGCCACTGGCACAGTGCGCAGCGCGCCATATAACTAGAGTAGGCCACTGGCACAGTGCGCAGCGCGCCATATAACTAGAGTAGGCCACTGGCACAGTCCGCAGCGCGCCATATAACTAGAGTAGGCCACTGGCACAGTCCGCAGCGCGCCATATAACTAGAGTAGGCCACTGGCACAGTGCGCAGCGCGCCATATAACTAGAGTAGGCCACTGGCACAGTGCGCAGCGCGCCATATAACTAGAGTAGGCCACTGGCACAGTCCGCAGCGCGCCATATAACTAGAGTAGGCCACTGGCACAGTCCGCAGCGCGCCATATAACTAGAGTAGGCCACTGGCACAGTCCGCAGCGCGCCATATAACTAGAGTAGGCCACTGGCACAGTCCGCAGCGCGCCATATAACTAGAGTAGGCCACTGGCACAGTCCGCAGCGCGCCATATAACTAGAGTAGGCCACTGGCACAGTCCGCAGCGCGCCATATAACTAGAGTAGGCCACTGGCACAGTCCGCAGCGCGCCATATAACTAGAGTAGGCCACTGGCACAGTCCGCAGCGCGCCATATAACTAGAGTAGGCCACTGGCACAGTCCGCAGCGCGCCATATAACTAGAGTAGGCCACTGGCACAGTCCGCAGCGCGCCATATAACTAGAGTAGGCCACTGGCACAGTCCGCAGCGCGCCATATAACTAGAGTAGGCCACTGGCACAGTCCGCAGCGCGCCATATAACTAGAGTAGGCCACTGGCACAGTCCGCAGCGCGCCATATAACTAGAGTAGGCCACTGGCACAGTCCGCAGCGCGCCATATAACTAGAGTAGGCCACTGGCACAGTCCGCAGCGCGCCATATAACTAGAGTAGGCCACTGGCACAGTCCGCAGCGCGCCATATAACTAGAGTAGGCCACTGGCACAGTCCGCAGCGCGCCATATAACTAGAGTAGGCCACTGGCACAGTCCGCAGCGCGCCATATAACTAGAGTAGGCCACTGGCACAGTCCGCAGCGCGCCATATAACTAGAGTAGGCCACTGGCACAGTCCGCAGCGCGCCATATAACTAGAGTAGGCCACTGGCACAGTCCGCAGCGCGCCATATAACTAGAGTAGGCCACTGGCACAGTCCGCAGCGCGCCATATAACTAGAGTAGGCCACTGGCACAGTCCGCAGCGCGCCATATAACTAGAGTAGGCCACTGGCACAGTCCGCAGCGCGCCATATAACTAGAGTAGGCCACTGGCACAGTCCGCAGCGCGCCATATAACTAGAGTAGGCCACTGGCACAGTCCGCAGCGCGCCATATAACTAGAGTAGGCCACTGGCACAGTCCGCAGCGCGCCATATAACTAGAGTAGGCCACTGGCACAGTCCGCAGCGCGCCATATAACTAGAGTAGGCCACTGGCACAGTCCGCAGCGCGCCATATAACTAGAGTAGGCCACTGGCACAGTCCGCAGCGCGCCATATAACTAGAGTAGGCCACTGGCACAGTCCGCAGCGCGCCATATAACTAGAGTAGGCCACTGGCACAGTCCGCAGCGCGCCATATAACTAGAGTAGGCCACTGGCACAGTCCGCAGCGCGCCATATAACTAGAGTAGGCCACTGGCACAGTCCGCAGCGCGCCATATAACTAGAGTAGGCCACTGGCACAGTCCGCAGCGCGCCATATAACTAGAGTAGGCCACTGGCACAGTCCGCAGCGCGCCATATAACTAGAGTAGGCCACTGGCACAGTCCGCAGCGCGCCATATAACTAGAGTAGGCCACTGGCACAGTCCGCAGCGCGCCATATAACTAGAGTAGGCCACTGGCACAGTCCGCAGCGCGCCATATAACTAGAGTAGGCCACTGGCACAGTCCGCAGCGCGCCATATAACTAGAGTAGGCCACTGGCACAGTCCGCAGCGCGCCATATATATCTAGAGTAGGCCACTGGCACAGTCCGCAGCGCGCCATATATATCTAGAGTAGGCCACTGGCACAGTCCGCAGCGCGCCATATATATCTAGAGTAGGCCACTGGCACAGTCCGCAACGCGCCATATATATCTAGAGTAGGCCACTGGCACAGTCCGCAGCGCGCCATATATATCTAGAGTAGGCCACTGGCACAGTCCGCAGCGCGCCATATATATCTAGAGTAGGCCACTGGCACAGTCCGCAGCGCGCCATATATATCTAGAGTAGGCCACTGGCACAGTCCGCAGCGCGCCATATATATCTAGAGTAGGCCACTGGCACAGTCCGCAGCGCGCCATATATATCTAGAGTAGGCCACTGGCACAGTCCGCAGCGCGCCATATATATCTAGAGTAGGCCACTGGCACAGTCCGCAGCGCGCCATATAACTAGAGTAGGCCACTGGCACAGTCCGCAGCGCGCCATATAACTAGAGTAGGCCACTGGCACAGTCCGCAGCGCGCCATATAACTAGAGTAGGCCACTGGCACAGTCCGCAGCGCGCCATATAACTAGAGTAGGCCACTGGCACAGTCCGCAGCGCGCCATATAACTAGAGTAGGCCACTGGCACAGTCCGCAGCGCGCCATATAACTAGAGTAGGCCACTGGCACAGTCCGCAGCGCGCCATATAACTAGAGTAGGCCACTGGCACAGTCCGCAGCGCGCCATATAACTAGAGTAGGCCACTGGCACAGTCCGCAGCGCGCCATATAACTAGAGTAGGCCACTGGCACAGTCCGCAGCGCGCCATATAACTAGAGTAGGCCACTGGCACAGTCCGCAGCGCGCCATATAACTAGAGTAGGCCACTGGCACAGTCCGCAGCGCGCCATATAACTAGAGTAGGCCACTGGCACAGTCCGCAGCGCGCCATATAACTAGAGTAGGCCACTGGCACAGTCCGCAGCGCGCCATATAACTAGAGTAGGCCACTGGCACAGTCCGCAGCGCGCCATATAACTAGAGTAGGCCACTGGCACAGTCCGCAGCGCGCCATATAACTAGAGTAGGCCACTGGCACAGTCCGCAGCGCGCCATATAACTAGAGTAGGCCACTGGCACAGTCCGCAGCGCGCCATATAACTAGAGTAGGCCACTGGCACAGTCCGCAGCGCGCCATATAACTAGAGTAGGCCACTGGCACAGTCCGCAGCGCGCCATATAACTAGAGTAGGCCACTGGCACAGTCCGCAGCGCGCCATATAACTAGAGTAGGCCACTGGCACAGTCCGCAGCGCGCCATATAACTAGAGTAGGCCACTGGCACAGTCCGCAGCGCGCCATATAACTAGAGTAGGCCACTGGCACAGTCCGCAGCGCGCCATATAACTAGAGTAGGCCACTGGCACAGTCCGCAGCGCGCCATATAACTAGAGTAGGCCACTGGCACAGTCCGCAGCGCGCCATATAACTAGAGTAGGCCACTGGCACAGTCCGCAGCGCGCCATATAACTAGAGTAGGCCACTGGCACAGTCCGCAGCGCGCCATATAACTAGAGTAGGCCACTGGCACAGTCCGCAGCGCACCATATAACTAGAGTAGGCCACTGGCACAGTCCGCAGCGCGCCATATAACTAGAGTAGGCCACTGGCACAGTCCGCAGCGCGCCATATAACTAGAGTAGGCCACTGGCACAGTCCGCAGCGCGCCATATAACTAGAGTAGGCCACTGGCACAGTCCGCAGCGCGCCATATAACTAGAGTAGGCCACTGGCACAGTCCGCAGCGCGCCATATAACTAGAGTAGGCCACTGGCACAGTCCGCAGCGCGCCATATAACTAGAGTAGGCCACTGGCACAGTCCGCAGCGCGCCATATAACTAGAGGAGGCCACTGGCACAGTCCGCAGCGCGCCATATAACTAGAGTAGGCCACTGGCACAGTCCGCAGCGCGCCATATAACTAGAGTAGGCCACTGGCACAGTCCGCAGCGCGCCATATAACTAGAGTAGGCCACTGGCACAGTCCGCAGCGCGCCATATAACTAGAGTAGGCCACTGGCACAGTCCGCAGCGCGCCATATAACTAGAGTAGGCCACTGGCACAGTCCGCAGCGCGCCATATAACTAGAGTAGGCCACTGGCACAGTCCGCAGCGCGCCATATAACTAGAGTAGGCCACTGGCACAGTCCGCAGCGCGCCATATAACTAGAGTGGCCTCAGGCGCGAATAAGCCTCTCTTCTTAGCTCACCCCGGAGCCTTTCAATACGACCGTAATTAGCCGGAGTTAGGATGTCAGACACAGTGATGATGGGTGCGCGTACTGTGCATATTCTATAATCAGTCTTTTGTTAATAAACTGTTTAAACTTACTTCTCTGTGTTCGCATTTTCCTGTACCTCAAAGACCCACTGCTTACAAATCGGGGCAAAAATTTCGTGTAATTATCATCCGGGGACAACAACACAACCTCCTTATAGAAGTGGTATCAGAAATGGGGATAATTTTGGAAAATCTACAGCCCTGAAGAGGTGCAGCACAACATGAACTTCGAGCTGCAGCAGCATGAACATCTTCCGACTACGCGAGGACATCCGATGGTGGAAATCAGGTTGGTCTACTCCAGTTTGGCTAGAATACAAAAGGCAGTATTGGTTTTTATTTTACACTCGAGTGACTCATTGGTGTTAAATTAGATGAAATGCCACAATTCAGTCAGAATAACATTGTCGATCTACAAACTGTTATTAATGAACTGCAAGAAGAGATTCGGCAGTTAAAAGCAGAAAGAAGTGAGAATAACCATTCCGAAAGAATTGTCAAATGATAGTTCATGCAGTACAAGTACAACTACAATAAAGAATTTTTCATTATTGTCATCAGTACCAGTGTTTAGCGGGAAACCCGAAGGTGATGTGAAGTGCTTTTTCATAAACTTGAAGGTGCTGCCCTGTTAGGATCATGGACAGATTCCAATAAGCTAGTGGTTGCCAAATTAAGAATTCACGGAGCAGCACAAGATTTCATTAGCATAGAGCCTACTTGCGTGAAAACAGAAGATTGCAGTGAGTTTAGGAAGGTTGTTGTTCAGATTTTACAGAGAGCTTTACAGTTTGCAAATGTGACACGATGAATCTGTCGAGCAGTTTGCTGACAGAATTCGAAACATCAACCCTCAAACATAAGAGTTAGTAGAAGATGAAAATGAAAATCGCATTCAGTTGTTCGAAGATGACCAGAGAGCCTTGGACTCGTGTATTCGTGGGTTGAAAAGAGAGGAAGTAAGCAAAGCTGTTAAGATTGGCACAATGTAAATCGTTTCAGGAAGCAGTAGAATCAGCTGTTGGTTTCGTTGAAGCATTAAGATGACCAAATGAGATGCAGAAACAAGAGCGCAGAGTTTTCAACACAACAGTACAACGCTACAGCAATAAGCTGGGTCACAAGTGTAAGGATTGTAAAGAGAATCGAATCTGCTATCATTGTGGGATGCAGGATGTTTCGAGAGACTGTAGCAACAAGAGGAAAGGTAATGCGAACGACAGACAATCTGCCAGATCTTTATACGAGTATGGGGACGTATGGGCCACCACTCCGTCCACCCCTTGCCAGAGACAGTGATTCCTGTTAGTTCCAGCAAAAATCAGACCGAAAATAACTTCGTGGTAGGTGCTGTATATCGTGGGAGAAACATCAAACTACTTATTGACAAAGGAACACAGACCTCGTTAATGTGGTGTTGCGTAGACAAACGGGATAAATTAAAACCACCGCAAGGATTAAACGGAGAAAAACTACGCAACTACGGAGAAGTTGAGGTAGAATTAATTATTGGCCAAGGCCAAGATGAATGTGAAAATGAAGATAAAGATAAATACACAGCCAGGGTGCAAGTAGTTTCAAATAACGAAACGTGTTACAATGGTGTGTTTGGATTTGATTTATTGTCCGCTAATGAGGCAAAGATATTTGTCGCAGAAAGAAAGATCAGATTAGGCTGTAGCGACTGCAATCTAGAAAATTTTTCTTCATATTGTACTCAAAGGAACAGCAATACTGATGTTGCGGGAATGGACCGCCCAAACGATGCATCGGTTCAAACCGTCCGAGTCGATGTTCAAATTGATCAGCCTAAGCAAATTCCCAAGGGAGCAGGAAAGACAGTCTATGTTGAAGTGAAGTCACCCCGATGTAAGGAAGGAACTTTGTTATTAATTGAACGATCTGAGAAAAGTGAGTTACTGGATACAATGCATTGTTATGTTGCTAGAAGTGTAGGTGTCACTACAATGGTGAGACAGAATGTCGCAGAAGTCCCGGTTACAATAACGAATATGAGCATGAGGATGTTGTTTTGCCACGAGGAAAGAAAGTTACTGAAGTGACGAGTGTAAGTAAAAGTGACGTAATACAGATTCCAGACGAGGTCACAAATGCTGCAGTTATAAACACACATTTTCGTAAGAGTACCACAAAATTGCAACGAGGAGACGAAGTTAATAATGAACTGAAGCACCAAGATTTGGAAGAAGATAGAACATTTGACAACTAATGAACAGAAGATTTTAGTGCCTGTTTTGTTGGAGTATGCAGATTTATTCCCAGAACATGCATATTTATCTGTCACTCATTTAGTTCAGCATCGTATTCATACAGGGAATACAGCCCCAACCGCACAGAAACCGTACGCAATACCATTCAGTCAAAGAGAGTTGGTAGAAGACATGGTTAAAGAACTATTAGAAGCCGGAATTATAAAACCAAGAGATCCTTCAGGCCCACCGTGGTGTTCGCCTGTTGTAACTGTAAAGAAGAAATGTTTTGGTGTTGATTACCAATCTTTGAATGTTGTGACCACACCCGACATTTACCCCTTACGAAATTTAGTGGAAACCTTGGTTTATTTGGGGAGATGTCAAATTTTTTCAGTATGTGACTTAACAAGTGGTTATCACCAGTTAACAGTGCATCCAAATGATAAAGCAAAAACTTCATTTGTAACTGCAACATGAGTACACAAGTATCTTCGTATGCCATTTGTACTTTGTAATGCTTCAGCTACATTTCAATGCCTGATGGATTCAGTTTTACGAGGGATCACCATAACACAAGCACTTGTGTACCTCGATGATGTAATAATATTTGGTGAAAACACGAAGCAGTTTTCGAGTGTTATGAGAAGTGTAAACGTGTCTTTATCAACAGATAAATGTCATTTTGCACAAAGTAAAGTTAACTATCTTGGTCATGTTATAACCAGTGAAGGTATTCGACCTGATCCAAAATTAATTGAAGATATAAATAATTTATATATGAATATAAAGCCTACAGTTGCAGGTTAACTTTATCGTTTACCTAGGTTTCAACGTTAGCAATAACATATTCTTCAGAACCTGTAAAAAGTTAATATTATAATGTGCTAGTAAATTATATTAGATATGGTCATCTTACAGGATGCAACGTGTAGTACTTACATAAAATATTATTTAAATGTTTGCCTAAAACAAGCCATGTCCTAAGTCAACTTTACAAAACTTGATGCATAACCATAAGGTTTTGTCACATCTATTACACAATCTGTAGCAAATTCACATTAAGCCCGTCGTATGGGCCTCATCGTGTGACTAGAGACTGCGGACCACGAGGGCTTCACGGTCTGCCTCACAGAGGGTGGCGCGCATGCGCAAGACGTATAGAATCAAACTCTTATTACGCACGCGTCAGATAAAATTTTTGCTATGAATTAATTTTATACTTTACTATTGTAAGTTAATTACAGTATCCAGCATGACTATGTTTTACATGATACTACAGAGCCTAATAAAATGACCAACAAATCTCTTATGAACATCTGTAGGAAAGGTTCTATTATTACAGAAACTGTAACGGTCACATGCATTATGAATTATTGTAAACCTAATATAGGCTGGAAGCCTTCGAAGTATGCCCTATATTTTAGATACAGTTGATCGTTCAGTAAGTTGCCTCTATCTGTAATTAGGTGTGCATAAATTTGTAGTTCCTCAAGCGTGTCGAGTCTATAGCCCTTAACTTCATGATGTAGTAGCTCTCTGTCACGTAAAGGTTTAGGTGTATGAGCCATTTGCACCAGATGTTCCGCAAAGGCTGACCCCCGTGTTCCTACGCCCTTTATTGGAAGATGTTCTTTAAACCTTACTGCTATAGCTCTGCCAGTTTGACCTATGCAATAACATGGGCAATCATCACACATAATCTTATATACACCTGATTTCGCTGACTTATCAGAGTCTTTCTCAAGGGTATCAACCAAATTTCGCTTTAAACTATTACTCGTCGAGAAGGAAATTTTAAAACCTGAATTTTTCAACAGGCGCCCTATCTCGTAGGAGACATTACCTATATAAGGAACCGACAACCATTTCTTGATCTGATCTTGGGTTTGAGTATTTGTGTTTACTAAAGTCGCTGTCCTTTTTTGCGTTTTCTTATGATATAATTGCCTAACTATCTTTGGATCATAGCCATTATTCTGTGCAATACTCTCGAGAATTTGTAATTCTTTTTCGAGGCTGACATCTGACAATGGGATAGAAATCTCCCCATGTATACTAGAATAGAAGAACGCCATTTTATGCGCTTGGGGGTGGGTTGAATCGGCCGGGATGATGTCGTCTGAATAAGTTGCCTTCCAGAATATGTTGAACTCTATTTTAGCATCTTTAATAGTCAACGTTAAATCAAGATAATTTAGTGATCTATCAGCTGATTCCAATTCTTGTGTGAATTTTATTTTTTCATGTAGACTGTTAAACATTGTGAAAATTTGCTTTATTCCTTCTGGAGAGTTATTAACAAGTAGAAGAATGTCATCCACGTATCTCACATAAAAGGTGATGATGTTCACTAATTCCGGGTAATTTCGGAAAAAAAATCAATTCCAGAGAATTTATACAAATTTTAGACATGATACATGCAAGTGGACTCCCCATAGTTAGGCCACATGGCTGTGAATATAATTTTTATTGAATGAAAAATAATTGTATTTAAGAGTCGTTCTAAGAAGTAACATTAGCTCATCAGTTTCTTTGGTGGATAATTTTTCGTGATACCTGAAGTTTTGTTCTATAATGTTTAACGTCTGATCCACTGGTACGTTTGTGTACAAGCTAATGATGTCAAATGACACCAATTTGGTGTTTTTGGAACATGTTACGGTTTTAAGTCTGTTGATTAGGTCCACTGAATTTTTCATCAAAAAATTATTTTGAAACACGAAATATTCTTTAATTTTATAATATAAGTGTCTTGCTAATTTATGATAAGCACTATTGGTGCTATCCACAATAGGGCGGATTGGACGGGAAATTTTGTGGAGCTTAAATTGACTCCTTAACGTCGGGGGCTCGGGGTTCATGTTTATCAATGCCTTTTTTCAAAATTCTCCATCAGCTTCTTAGTATTGCTAAGAGTCGCTCTAATATTCCTCTGTATGGCAGCCGTTGGGTCTACCTCTAGTGGTACGATGTCATTCTCTTCAAAGAACATTTCCGTTTTTTGAATATATTCTTTTTTTGTAGAAATGATAATCGTGTTCCCCTTATCGGCCTTAGTTATTAGGGCTTCATTATTTCTTAGTTTTTCGTTAATGTTGTTAACATTGAACATATCTTTCGTGAACATATTACTACCTAGACACTCTTTTTGTATTATTTTACTAGAATCGTAAGCAAGTCTCGTTTGGATACCTTTATCTGCTTTACCGCTATCAAGGCCAACCTTAAGATCCACTACCATCTTCCCAAGATTTTGAGGGGTCAAACTAGGTTCTATATTATATTTGAAGCCTTTGTTTAACAATTTATTTTTGTCCTCTGTGAAAATGATGTCTGTTTTATTTACAACGTGTTGTAGAAACACAGACTGGGTAGCCTCCCTTTTGCGCGCATTTTGGGATACACCGGAATTAACTCGACTAACTAATTTCTTTAACTTTTTGTCATGTCGTTGAGCAATTTCCATTTTATGATTATCTCACCATAGGTTGACATGTAACCAGAACCCATCTATCTGAAAATTGTAGTTATCTCTAAAGGTTTTAGACAAAAATAATAGCGAGATCATATGCTTCAGCATTGAGGTTATCTTTTTTCGTGTGAAGTTCCGCCGTTCTTTCAACTAATATTTGCTGTATCAATTTCCGTTTAAGACTAGGCGACTTATTGCACATTTTACTGTTTAAAAAATCTATAACAAATTCTAGGATTACGTTGCAAAATTTACATTGCTTAATAAAAGTGATGGCCATACCTGTTTTGCAGATCTTATGCATAACATCTACATACTTATTAGCTGCTTTCTAGGCCTCGGCTGGGACGAATTTCATAATTTTTAACATTTTTATGCAGCGACAGCAACTGATATTGTTTATGTAAGAATATACAGTCTACAGTTGCAGGTTAACTTTATCGTTTACCTAGGTTTCAACATTAGTAATAACGTCTTCTTCAGAACCTGCAAAAAGTTAATATTATAATGTGCTAGTAAATTATATTAGATATTATTGTACAAAATCACTAGTAAAGGAAACCACCTAGTTATTCCAGAAAGTATGAAAGAGCAAATCATGAGAGAACAACACAATTCTTTATTATCAGGACATTGCGGTAAAAAAGCAACAAACACCGAAATAACTCAAAAGTTTTGGTGGCCGAGCAGCAAAGCTGTTTTCAAGTTTGTTTCACAATGTGATCCCTGTACCAGACAGAATAATGTAGAAAAAAATAGAGCACCATCGCAAGAACTGCCAGAGACAAGTGAACCATTTGAATGAGTAGGACTAGATGTTGTAGGACCGTTGCCTAAGGCCGGTATTAAGGCCCGTCCACACGCAACGATCTGTCTGCACAAATGTCTGCGCACATCACATCTGCGCACACAGATCGTTGCGTGTGGACAGATGATTTGCACCAACCTGAGGTGTGTGCAAACCTGGAAGTTGGAGTTGGAGGTTTGAGCGAAACCTCTCAAATCTGTGGGTTCAAACCACATCTGCGCAGACAAGTTGGAGCGTGTGGACAGGAGATCGCCGCAAATCTGGCGTGAAACAGCTGTTTGCTCAGTCTAGTGTTTGTATTTGTGCGCACAGGGCATTAAAGTGGCTGATACTCGTCAGTGTTCTCGAGAGTTTGTTAGTGAATTCATTGAAATATATAGAAACCACCCATGTTTGTGGAAGATTAAAAGTAAAGAATATAGTGACCGAGACAAAAAGACAGCACGATACAATGGTTCAAATGGCTCTGAGCGCTATGGGACTCAACTGCTGTGGTCATAATCCCCTAGAACTTAGAACTACTTAAACCTAACTAACCTAAGGACATCACACACATCCATGCCCGAGGCAGGATTCGAACCTGCGACCGTAGCGGTCGTGCGGCTCCAGACTGTAGCGCCTTTAACCACTTGGCCACTCCGGCCGGCCACGATACAATGCTCTAATTGAAAAATTGCGGGCAGTTGACGCCTCGGCAAACAGAGAAACAGTCATATACAAAAAAAAAAAAATTCGTTGCGAACTGGTTACCGAAAAGAGTTATCCAAAGTTCAGAAATCTAGAAGATCTGGTGTAGGAGTAGATCAAGTATACCAGCCAACGCTATGATATTTTGGTCTGCTTTGCAGCCGTTCATGTGGAGAAATTGTTCTTCTCATACAAGTATTTTTTCTCATAATATGAATGGTTACAAGCTTTAAGAGATAATTATAAATTTCGACATCCATCCGCAAATAATTTCGCCAGTCGTTAGGTTCGCCCAGCAGCTCTCGCAGTAAATTTACGTGAGAAAACTGCTTTCGCTTTAGCAGCCACTGTCTACACCATTTTGACCGCTTTCTCTGTTTCCTGCGGTTGGTCTGAATGTTTTTTCCAACACAAGTTGCGAACACAGACCACAACAGAACTCTCCATCTCTATATTTCAAAATAACTGAATTAAATTTTTGACGCTTACGGGGAGCGTAGTCGCTTGCCACTGATATTTCTTTTCTACACCGACAGATGACGGGCGAGTGGTAGATTGGGGTTTGTGTCGCGTGAACACACCACATTTGCAGCGATCTTTTGCATGTACAGACATCTGCGCCGATGTCTGCGCAGACAGATCGTTGCGTGTGGACCGGGCTTTACACTATCAAATTTCTTTGTCCAATATCTTTGTCCAATAACTTTGTCAAAGATATTTGATAGTGTAATAGGGATCTTTGACAAATGTCGTCCAATATTTGATCAAATCTAGGCCGAGGCCGTATATTTGATCAAAGAAATCACTTGTCTTCTGTTCACTGCAATGCGATATGTTACCACACGGAGCGCTAGCATCGCTGCAGCGTTCTGTCGTCTGTAGTGTTTTTATAACCATTGCCGGTAAATACAATTGATGTGTGCCGACAACTACAGAATTAATAGAGATGTCTGAAGCTTATGAGGCGCTTTACAACGTGAGGCACCCTGAATACAAAAATACATTAAGAAGATTGGAGACCTAACCTGACCTAACCTAACCTAACCTAACATAACATAACCCTCTCCTGTAGCAAGGAATCGGAGTGTTATAGTGAGCCTGTCTTCTGAAGATATAGCAGTTCTTAAGTGAAAATTGTGCTTTGTGATATGAGGATACACTTCATTGAGCACATACAGGAATGTATGCTCATCCATTCTTAAGTAATTGATGTACGACTTGACGTCTTCCACTGTAAGCTCAGGTAACAAGTTTTGTTGAATGCTTTTATCGTGTCGTCGTAAAACCCACGGCTTCACCCAGATTAGATTAGTCTTTCGTTCCATAGATCCGTGCTGAGGAGATCCTCATGGATGTGGAACATGTCGATTTTTTTAAAGCTGAAATAAAAATACTAATAGTATGAATAAATACAATACATCATTTGTTTCTATTAAAAATTTCGCCAATGGAGTGGAAGGAGTTGGCCAGTAGTAAGTCTTTCAGGCTCCTTTTAAACTGGTCTTTATTTCTAACTAAATTTTTTATGTTTCCTGGCAAATTATTGAAGATGAGTGTTCCTGAGTAGTGGACCCCTTTTTGAACTAAAGTAAGTGTTCTTAAGTCCGTGTGCAGATCTTTTTTGTTCCTGGTATTGTATGTATGAACTGAGTTGTTTGTTGGAAAAAGAGATATATTATTTACGACAAATTTTATTAAGAAGTAAATATACTGAGAGGCAGTAGTTAACCTGCGAGCCGGGAGTATAGTGAGACTCTGTCATTTGGGCATACGAGAGTTATAGTTTTTTTTTGTTTGTTTCTCATGCCTAGGTAACTGTACAAACATATCGTTGCATGTATTGTAATAATCATTACATATAATGATCCACATGCAACAATATCTCTACGGAAGTATCTAGGCATGAAATACAAAACAAAAAAAGCTAACCTGCAAATTTCGTACGTCCAAACAACAGTCTCACTGTACTTCTGGCCCGCCAACAGTTTCATTTTCTTTCTTATTTTCCCCCAGTAGCAATGCAAGAATCTGAAGTACCCAGTTCTTTGAAGAGGTTTCTGCAGGAGGTCCGTGAATTTACTCCACAAATAATACGTATTACACGCTTTTGGACCTTGAAAACTTTTGTTTGACTTCAAGATTTACCCCAAAATATTATCCCATATGACATTATGGAATGAAAGTATGCAAGCTTTTTCATTTTTATGTTGCCTATGTCTGCTAACACTCGAATTGCAAATACAGATTTGTTAAGGCGTTTCTGCAGTTCTGTGGTGTGCTCCTCCCAACTGAATTTATTATAAAGTTGTAATCCCAGGACTTTTAAGACTGTCAACCTCGTATGTATGGTTCCATTTTTTCCCCCCACTTCTTTTCCGCATGTGCACACAATGCAATTGGAGTACGTAGAACTGCTGCGGTTAATAACAAGTTGTTGTCAGCCATCTTGAACTTTGACGAAAAATTTGATGACAGTGTAATACCTAATACCCCTCGTAGCGCTACGTCAAAGATCTTTGTCAAATATATTGGATGGAATATTGGATCACATCTTTGATCAAATCTTTGACAAAGAAATTTGATAGTGTAATACCGGCCTAAGACTAAAGAAGGAAACAAACACATATCGACAATGTTAAGTGATTTCTCTGGATACCTTCTCATATTACCGATACCTGATCAGAGTGCTAAGATTATAGCTTAAGTTTTTGTAAAAGAATGGGTTCTTAAGTTTGTATCACCATTAAGTATAATTAGTGATCAACGAACGAATTTTATGAGTGAGTTACTTAAATAGACTTGTAAGCTCATGCAAATAACTCAGTTAAGGACTACACCAGCGCACCCTGAAGGAAATGGAAATGTCGAGCTAGTCCACAGAACAATTATTAAAATGGTTAGCCATTATGTGGGTAGCAAAAACGACAATTGGGATGTCTGTTTACCATACTTAGTAAGTTGTTACAAGGCCAAAATGCACAGCTCAACTGGCCCAAGTCCGTATGAGATCGTCTACGGAAAAAGAATGCATTCACCCTTGGACTTTTGTATGATCTACTGCTGGAATCAGCAATGAACACGCAAGGGATCTACCATGCAAACTAAAGGAAGCATGAAGGGGAGTGAAACAGTGGAATCATCAATCCTTTCTTCAGCAAGCAAGACAACACAACCATCAAGCAGCAGTGCCACAGTATCGAGTTGGAGATCTTGTGTATCTGAGCAACGTGGTGTTAAAGAAGAGTCAACTCAAGAAATTTAAGAAGTTTTGGGTGGGACCATATCCAATCTTGGAGATGTCGCCTGTCACTCTTAAGCTCCAACTGCCCTTTCGTTCAATTGTTGTTCATGTTAATAATGTAAAGCCATTTCTGGGTAGATTTCAAGTAGCACCGCAGGACAACTAGGACTGACCGAGAGGCAGACCTGCTGTTCTCAAACCCAGGAAGCGAGAATCGCGAGGTCGCAGTCCAGACTTCGAGGCCGAGGCATCACCATGCTCTGAACGATCCTGTTCCAGACAACCCAACAATCTGCGTAAAAGTATGTAGTGTGTGAGAGTGCAATGCGTGTGTTTATTTCAGCCATGTGCTTACGTGAATGTGTTGTGAAAATTTAGTACTGAAGCTATTAGACGAGTGCACAAGCGAAACTAAAACTTTTATTCCATGGGTTACCACAAGAAACTCATTTATTTTATGTTCATTGTTAACTCTAGTATTTAGAACTAATTAACCATGTTAATTTTTATTCTAATGTTTGCTGTGATAGCATATTCTACCAATTGCTGTAGTAATAGTACCACAGAGTACAGGTGTTTTGTTTGAACCACGATCAGACACGGTAATTCCAACAAGTAACGCAAAACTTGTACTCAAGTACCATCTGAGTGAAATCCAGCAACAGTTCAAATCTGTAAAGAAGCAAATTGATCTAATTCGTTCTGTTAAGGATAATGATACAATTTTGGAAATGAGTACATCTTGGTATAATACCTGGATCACGGCCAAAATGCAGGTACAGTCTACATTTGCTAATTATGAACAAGAGATTAATTGTTTTAAAGCTTTTGCCACACAAACCTTTAATTGGGCATAAACGTGTCTGGTTTGATTTTAGAGGGAGTATCCTTCGTACTGTATTTGGTACTTTAACTAGTCGAGATCTACTGAAAGTTAAAGGCAAAATATTAGCTCTTGAACAACAGTCCAGTACAAATGAAATTATTGTATTAAAGAATATGCAAAGAACCATTACTAACCACACAGTTTTCATTGAACAGATTGTAAAGTCACATTTCCATGTAATTTGTAATGAAATGAATGCAAATATCCAAGAACTGTTCCAAGGATTAAATGCTGTGAGTTCACACTTAGATTTAAATGCTCTCTTGTAAAGGATTACTGATAGTTTATCAAATGCTAGGATTGATGCCCTTAAATTAAGAACAGCCTTGGAAAGTAGTTAAAATGACTGTTTGAGCAGTGGACTACTACATTCAGAACAATTTTTACAGATCCTACTATCAATTGAACGAAAGCTAGATGCAACATATACTATGATTTACCCTCGTAACTCTTACAATTTATATTCTTACAACAAGTTAGCCACCATACACTCTTTAATGATTGAAGATGAATTAACTGTTATTGTTTCTATACCCATTGCTAGATCAAAGCATAATTTTGAAATGTATAAGATTTATACTTACCCTGTGAAATGGAGACAGGCAGGTATTCATGTTAAGTATGTACTAAATGATTATCTACTGATCAGCAAGGATCGAAGATATTTTGTGTCACTAAATGAAAACGATTTGCATATGTGTAAACTTAGTCATAAGTTAATTTGCCCTGAATTAGCAGTATTCTTAGATAGTGGAGTGTACAGCTGTGAGAAAGAATTGTTTATGAATCACCCTCCAAGAGATGATTGCCCTGATTCATACACATTAACGTATGGAAAGCATTCCATATCAAGTTTTTCTGAAGACAATGATTTAATTAAGGATAACGATGAAAATGTAATTTCTTCCAATAATGAGTTAAACTTCATTGAAGCAGCAAATAGAATTAAGTCCTTTGATACATCCCGTAATGTTAATGCATACTTGATTGTCAGTATTGTGTTTTTATTGCTTTTATTAATTTGTCTTTTGTCAACAGCATTTGTCATGTATGAAACTGTCATCCTGAAAGCTCACTTCTCTGTACCAAATGTTACTGTGTCTGCAAATGATATACATGTTTCAATGCCTTCTGATGCCACAAATGACAAAATAAACGCCCAGGAGGTAGTTTTGAGCCACCTAGGGTTGCCCCTTTTCTCTGGGGAGAGTGATGTAAGGGTCTACGGGTTTGGACGTAACTGTACAGTATGTAACATGCGCTCGCCAGCCGACGTATCTCGGAGTGCTGACACTTTGCTCGGTCAGCAGACGTGCGTCCAGCTGCAGTGCGCCACCACAGGAGAGTAATCGACTGGCCAGCGTAGGCAGCGTGCCGTATAATTAGCGTGGCCTAGGGCGCCAATATGTCTCTTTCCTTAGCTCGCCGTGGAGCCTTTCGATATGACCGTAATTGTGCGGTGTTAGGATGTCAGACAGAACGATGATGGGTGGGCGTAGTGTGCACATTTTATGATCAGTCTTTTGCTAATAAATTGTTTTAACTTACTTCTCGGTATTCGCATATTCCTGTACCTCAAGGACCCACTGCTTACAAATCCTGACAAATATTTCGAGTAATTATCACCCGGGGGTTACAACACAATAACCTCCTTATACACTGTTATGGCTAGACGGTTCTGCACCTAAAGCTGCTATATTGTTAAAGCCACACAGTTTCTGAAGTATTAGTAGTACTGAATGGGATGCTCTTAATTCTCTAATGCAGGATATATTTATCCGACACAAGATGCACAACCACCCTGCAAGTTTCCTACCCCAATCACTACGCCGACAAACTTTAAAATGATAAAACTACTTCCTTCTACATTATTCTGGTGTCCTAGGAAGGCTTTGTCAGCGTATATCCACTGCTCGAGCTGCTTATAGACTGACTAGAATGAAGTTAGGAGATTGCTGTTCTGTCTCTTTGAAAATTAATGGATTTTACTCACCTTTTTAAATCGGAAATGTACGTACACACAATCACACTTCCCGCATACATCATGTTTATTATTATTAGTGTAGTAGCTGTTTTGACAGATGCGGCTATGCCTCACTAGGAAATAGAGCAAGGGAAAAATGATACGAATATATTCGACAGCCGATACATGGAGTTACCACCCATGCCCTGCTGCACGAAAATGCACGCGAAGAAGCAACAACTTCTTACGAGGGAGTAAGCACCACGATCAGTAGCCACGGGCAACGTAACAGCCTTACTGCTGTTTACACTAACATCGCCGCAGTAGCATTCCTCTTGCACACAGAAGTCCTGGTCAGATGGTAGGAAGTTTTTGCTCATCTGTAGGATAATGTAGCAATTTCATCTACAGAGACAACCTCCTCGTACTATTAAGGGTGATATGTGTGGCATCAGTCGGCTCTCCTACAGAACACACTATGGGATGGCTTAAGTTTCATACCTGCATTGATTCTTGTTCTTAATACTTAAGGAATAACATTTCTTATGAGAATTAATAGTAATTTGGTAAAATCTATATTCGACTGCATGTGTGAGAAAACAGTTCTGGATCGGGGTAAACATCTTTCACCTGCTTTAACGCCTCTGTGTAATACTTAGATCGCCTTTGTTGAAGTATGTGTTACAAAAGCGTATGTCGTTCATAGGGGGACGGGAGAGTTACAACTGAATGCAGACAGAGCATAATTTTTAAGCTTTTCTCTGTCTTGAATGTCCAGGCACCCCCAAGCCACCTCAATTGCCGGCATTTCGTGGTACTTTCTCTGTAATTTTATGTACTGTCTGTCAGTTTACATAATTTTGCAAGTTTTTTCATGATTTTACATATTTTGCCGTATTTCCCTAAATTTTTGGTATTTCCCATGAATTTTTTGTAATTTTACCCGGGTTTCCTCCATTTTTAACGATTTATGTGATTTTTTTCATACTTTTTTGATATTTTTTCTGCATGTATATGGTCATATTGGCAGCATACCCACGCACTGTTTGATTTTATACGAGGATATTTACATGCCCTATATACAGCCAACTAAAACATTCTAAGCATACCCCTCTTCCCAACAATCTATGTGCATGCACTTTTGATAGGAATGTCATGTAAAGTACAGTAACACTCGCCTCATACCTAGATGAGACTCAATGAGTGGCGCAGGTTGAAACTCGTAGGCTGGAAACAAATCCATGTACTGCTACGACACATCAGAGATCTTGTCTGCGGACTCATGTAGTGATGCACTTGATGGAAACTTGAAGTCTGGCACAGCTCTACACATTCATCCAACTTCCACTCGACCCTGTTCGGATCTGCAGCAGGGAGTTGACACGCATACAGAGTTGATTTCTGCTGCTGCTCTGATATTTTTGTCCCACAAGTATATGCTCTTACTGCTTACTAGAGGAGTTTCGTTACTTCTGTTTACAACTTCCAAATCTGATATGTTGCCACAACCATGTCAGGACATCTACAAAATGTAGATTTCGAGTTTTTTTTTTTTTTTTTTTATCCTAGTAATAAGTTATTCATTGTCTACAGTGTGTCGACCGTACTAAGCATCCTGGAACATGGAGAGTTTCCCTTCCCCATGTCTACAGAGTGTCTGCCCCTGGTAACGGAGTGGTCAGCGTGACGGAATGTCATACCTAATGGCTGGGTCGGAGATTTTCTCCGCTCAGGGACTGGGTGTTGTGTTGTCATTATCATCATCATTTCATCCCCATCGACACGCAAGTCAACTTGAAAGACTTGCACCAAGCAAACGTTCTACCCGATGGGAGGCTCTAGCAATACGGCATTTCCATTGCCTACAGAGTGCGCATCCACGGCAACATAACTTATAGATGAACAGTTAGCAACCGCCCGCCACTGGTAGCTCTACATACATACATACATACATACATACATACATATAGAGACTATGCATGCACATTAGCAATTGTGAAATCTCGATTCTAGATTCTCCAGTAATAACAACAAACTAAGTCATCCTACTCACGCCTCCTTTTCACTCTTAAAGATCCACAATGACTGCTTAACATCATCCCAATTCCGCTATTTTGTGTGCTAGATGTCCATCGGAAGGAGGAAGACAGTCCTTCGTAAGTATTATTCTTATGTATGAGCTGTGTAATATAGAAAGAGGAAAAACGACATGAACGTTTACCTTAGCAGGTTAGGATCTCTAGTATCACACACAATGGCCATTCGAGTTGTGCCACTCTTCTCAAAAGTTATTCATAATTTTTGTTCGAGACTGGTTCATTGTGTGGGTTCCTGTTGTCATGTCCCAGTTCATGAACCACGGGCAAGGTAAGAGTGGCCAAGTGAGTGGTCCTGACAGTCGGTATACCAGTTACTTTGGAATAAGGCTGGGCATCTCGGACATATTCTGGGTCGTGGTCACCTTTGTGCTCAGATGGCAAAGACTACCAAATCCACCGGTTAGTCCCACAACCGTTAGGGGTAAAACTCAATGGGACCTGGGGCAAGTAAGGCTAGCAACCTGCTTCCCTGGTACTTTAAATATGATGCTGGCAACAATCAGAGCAAAATGCCTTGGACCTTTGGAGGTGACGGAGTCCCACCTCTAATTGACAAACCAGGGCCTCCTAAGATACGACTTGGCAAACAAATGGTAACGAGATGGGGAGCTATTAATATCAATGGGGGCTACTCCGGGAAGAAGGTAGAGCTGGCAGAGGCTGCAAGTAAGATGGGGTTGGACATTTTAGCTGTTAGGGACATTCGGGTAAGGGGTGAGAAAGAAGAGGAAGTGGGAAAATACACGGTCTATCTGTCAGGACTCAAAGCAGAAATAGCACAATAGGGTGTAAGGCTTTACATCAGGAAAGAAATGGAACCCAGTGTAGTTGCAATAAGGTATGTAAACGAACTATTGATGTGGATAGATTTGACAGTGTCTAGCAAGAAAATTAGGATTGTGTCAGTACATTCGCATTGTGAAGGGACAGATCAAGATAAGATGGATAGTTTTTATGAGGCACTCAGTGATGTAGTTGTTAGAGTAAAGGACAAGGACAGTGTTCTGCTCATGGATGATTTTAATGCCAGGAATGGAAATCGAACAGAAGGGTGTGAAAAGGTTATGGGTAAATTTGGAGAGGATATAGAGGCCAACAGGAACGGGAAACAACTCTTGAATTTCTGTGCCAGTATGGGCTTAGTAATCACAAACTCCTTTTTTAAACATAAGAACATTCACCGATATACTTGGGAAGGCAGGGGAACCAGATCTGTCATTGACTATATAATAACAGATCAGGAATTCAGGAAGGCTGTGAGGGACACAGGTGTATTCAGAGGATTCTTTGATGACACTGATCACTATTTAACCTGCAGCGAAATTGGGATTGTGAGGCCAAAAGTGCAGGAGGTCAGGTCCATATGTAGGAGAATAAAAGTGGAGAAACTTAAGGATAAGGAAATCAGGCACAAGTACATAACAGTGATCTCAGGAAGGTACCAGTTAGTTGAAGGTAGTCAATTACAGTCATTGGAAAAGGAATGGACAAGGTACAGGGACACAGTGCTAGAAGTGGCTACAGAATGTCTTGGAACAGTAGTGTGTAAAGGTAGGATGAAGCAAACAGCTTGGTGGAATGACACAGTCAAGGCAGCCTGTAACAGGAAAAAGAAGGCATATCAAAAATGGCTACATACTAGAACTCAGGTAGACAGAGAAAGTTATGTTGAAGAAAGAAACAAAGCCAAGCATATAATTGCAGCATCCAAGAAGAAATCGTGGGAAGACTATGGATACAGGTTGGAGACTTTGGGTCAAGCTGCTGGAAAACCATTCTGGAGTGTAATTAGCAGTCTTCGAAACGGAGGTAAGAAGGAAATGACAAGTATTTTGGACAGGTCAGGAAAACTGCTGGTGAATCCTGTTGATGCCTTTGGCAGATGGAGGGAATATTTTGAAGAGTTGCTCAATGTAGGTGAAAATACGATCAGTAATATTTCAGATTTCAGTGTACAATGGGAAAGGAATGATAATGGAAATAGGATCATATTTGAGGGTGGAGAAAATGGTGAGTAGATTGCAGTGCAACAAAGCGGCTGGGGTGGATGAAATTAAGTCGGAACTCATCAAATACAGTGGAATGTCAGGTCTTAAATGGCACACAGGATAACTGAAATGACGTGGGAGTCGTGACAGGTTCCATCAGACTGGACGAAAGCAGTAATCACACCAATCTTTAACATGGAAACAGAAAAGATGGTAACAACTACAGAGGTATCTCTTCAATCAGTGTTGTGGGTAAATTCTTCATTGGTATTGTTGAAAGGAAAGTGCAAGTATTAGATAAGGACAAATTGGATGAAAATCAGTGTGGGTTTAGGCCTCTTAGAGGTTGTCAGGCCCAGATCTTTAGCTTACGGAAAATAATGGAGAAGTGTTACGAGTGGAACAGAGAATTGTATCTATGCTTTATAGATCTAGAAAAGGGATATACCCGGGTTCCTAGGAGGAAGTTACTGTCTGTTCTACGAGATTATGGAATAGGAGGCAAACTTTTGCAAGCAATTAAAGGTCTTTACATACATAGTAAGGCAGCAGTTAGAGTTGACGGTAAATTGAGTTCATGGTTCAGAGTAGTTTCAGGGGTAAGACAAGGCTGCAACCTGTCTCCACTGTTGTTCGTATTATTTATGGATCATATGTTGAAAACAATAGACTGGCGGGGTGAGATTAAGATATGTGAACACAAAATAAGCAGTCTTGCATATGCGGATGACTTAATTGTGATGACAGATTCGATTGAAAGTTTGCAAAGTAATATTTCAGAGCTAGATCAGAAATGTAAGGACTATGGTATGAAGATTAGCATCTCCAAAACGAAAGTAATGTTTGTGGGAAAGATATATAAACGGATTGAGTGCCAAATAGGAGGAACAAAGTTAGAACAGGTGGACGATTTCAAGTACTTAAGATGCATATTCTCACAGGATGGCAACATAGTGAAAGAACTGGAAGCGAGGTGTAGCAAAGCTAATGTGGTGAGCGCTCAGCTACGATCTACTCTCTTCTGCAAGAAGAAAGTCAGTACCAAGACTAAGTTATCTGTGCACCGTTCAATCTTTCGACCAACTTTGTTGTATTGGAGCGAAAGCTGGGTGGATTCAGGTTACCTTATCAATAAGGTTGAGGTTACGGATATGAAAATAGCTAGGATGATTGCAGGTACTAGCAGATGAGAACAATGGCAGGAGGGTGTGCACAATGAGGAAATCAAAGAAAAATTGGAAAGGAACTCTATAGATGTAGCAGTCAGGGCGAACAGGCTTAGATGGTGGGGTCATGTTACACGCATGGGAGAAGCAAGATTACCCAAGAGACTCATGGGTTCAGCAGTAGAGGGTAGGAGGAGTCAGGGTAGACCAAGGAGAAGGTATCTGGATTCGGTTAAGATTGATTTTGAATTAATAGTCTTAACATCAGAAGAGGCACCAATTTTAGCAATGAATAGGGGACCATGGAGGAGGGGGACTATGCTCCAGACTGAACGCTGAAAGTGCAGTGTCGTCGTAACTGCCGTCTGCGTCACGTCTGCTGTGCAGCGAGCAACGTTCATTTAAGTATTAACTGTATTTTTCTTACTAGTCACTTCTTCTTCCGTGTGTTTTAGGAAGCTTTAATTGTCGAGTGCTAGTAATAGTTTTCCATAGGTTTCGTCTTTGTTTTGAATACCGTCAGAGAGAGTCCCTTTAGTCAACCATAGTGCCAGTAGTGCTAGTGTTCGTTTTGAATACAGTCCAGAGACAGTTAGTGCTATTTTTATTGTTTTCAACAAGAAGTGTCTAGTAACCACAGTATAGTCAGCTATCAGCCGCCTTTAGTGAGTTAGCAGTCTAGTTAAAAGTTGATGAACAGTAAATTGATTTCTTACAATGGATAGGATGTGTGACTGCTGTGTATGGACGCAGGAGGAGTTGGCCACTGTTCGCGAACAGCTGAACGTGTTGATGGCCGCGGTCATCCGTCTTCAGGCTGCTGCCTCGGAGTGTAGTGGCAGTGGTGAGTCTGGTGCGTCGCATGGTACACCCCAGGTGTTACATGCTTCACCCACGGTCCCTGCTGTCGAGACATCTTCGCGGGTACTGGGCGGGGTTGGGCCACCCTCTCCCCGAGGGGAGTGGCGGGTTCAGCGGCGTTCGCGGCGCACAAGGCGGAGGGTCAATGTGGAGGCTGGCATCACCCGCTGTACCTGTGAGTGGACATGTGGCTGCTCCTTCAGCAAGGTCCGAGCAGGCACACGGGGGGAGGGGATTATTAGTGACTGGGAGGTCCAACGTTATGCGGGTGATGGAACCCCTTAGGGAAATAGCGGAAAAGTCGGGGAAGAAGGCCAGTGTCCACTCTGTCTACTTGCCGGGGGGGGTCTCATCCGAGACGTGGAGGAGGCCTTGCCGGCGGCGATAGAGAGCACTGGGTGCACCCGACTGCAAGTTGTTGCTCATGTCGGCACCAATGACTCCTGCCATCTGGGTTCAGAGGTCATCCTCAGTTCATACAGGCTGTTGGCGGAGTTGGTGAAGGCGGAAAGCCTCGCTCGCAGGGTGGAATCTGAGCTAACGATTTGTAGTATCGTTCCCAGAACCGATCGCGGTCCTCTGGTTTGGAGCCGAGTGGAAGGCGTAAACCAGAGGCTCAGGCGATTCTGCGGAGATCTGGGGTGCAAATTTCTCGACCTTCGCTATCGAGTGGAGAAATATAGGGTCCCCCTGAATAGGTCACGCGTGTACTACACGCAGGAAGTGGCTACAAGGGTAGCGGAGTACGTGTGGAGTGCACATGTGGGTTTTTTATATTAGAGAATTCCCTCCCTAGGCCCGACAAGACGCCTCCTGAGACGTGGCAAGCTAGTAGTACACAAAACGCAACAGGGAACAACAAAATTAATATCGTAATAGTAAACTGCAGGAGCGTCTATAGAAAGGTCCCAGAACTGCTCTCATTAATAAACCGTCAAAATGCCCAAAATGACAGAAAGTTGGCTGAAACCAGATGTAAACAGTAATGAAATTCTAAACTCAGGCTGGACAGTGAAGGGGAAAGTGTGTTGTGGCGTTAAAAAGTGCTATAGTATTGAAGGAAATTGACGGAGATTCGAAGTGTGAAACAATTTGGGTAAAGGTCACGGTTAAAGCAGGCGCTAACATGGTAATTGGATGTCTCTATAGGCCCCCTGGCTCAGCAGTTGTTGTGGCACAGCACCTGAAGGAAAATTTGGAAAATATTTCGAGTAGATTTCCCCACCATGTTATAGTTCTGGGTGGAGATTTTAATTTGTCGGGTACAGTCTGGGAGACAAACGTTCATAACGGGTGGCAGGGACAAAGAATTCTGTGAAATTTTTTAAAGTGCTTTATCTGAAGACTGCCTTTAGCAGTTAAACAGAGAACAGACTCGTGGCGATAACATACTAGACCTTCTGGTGACAAACAGACCCGAACTATTTGAAACAGTTAATGCAGAACATGGAATCAGCGATCATAAAGCGGTTGCTGCATAGATGATTTCAGCCGTAAATAGAAATATTAAAAAAGGTAGGAAGATTTTTCTGTTTAGCAAAGGTGACAAAAAGCAGATTTCAGACTACTTGACGGCTCAACACAAAAGTTTTGTCTCTTTGTCTCAAGTACAGATAGTGTTGACGATCAGTGGACAAAGTTCAAAACCATCGTTCAATATGCATTAGATGAGTATGTGCCAAGCAAGATCGTAAGAGATGGAAAAGAGCCACCGTGGTACAACAACCGAGTTAGAAAACTGCTGCAGAAGCAAAGGGAACTTCACAGCAAACATAAACATAGCCAAAGCCTTGCAGACAATCAAAAATTACGCGAAGCGAAATGTAGTGTGAGGAGGGCTATGCGAGAGGCGTTCAATGACTTCGAAAGTAAAGTTTTATGTACTGACTTGGCAGAAAATCCTAAGAAATTTTGGTCTTATGTCAAAGCGGTAGGTGGATCAAAACAAAATGTCCAGACACTCTGTGACCAAAATGGTACTGAAAGAGAGGATGACAGACTAAAGGCCGAAATACTAAATGTCTTTTTCCGAAGCTGTTTCACAGAGGAAGACTGCACTGTAGTTCCTCCTCTAGATTGTCGCACAGATGACAAAATGGTAGATATCGAAATAGACGACAGAGGGATAGAGAAACAATTAAAATATATAATTAAAATCGCTCAAAAGCGGAAAGGCCGCTGGACCTGATGGGATACCAGTTCGATTTTACACAGAGTACGCGAAGGGACTTGCCCCCCTTCTTGCAGCGGTGTACCGTAGGTCTCTAGAAGGCCGTAGCGTGCCAAAGGATTGGAAAAGGGCACAGGTAATCCCCGTTTTCAAGAAGGGACGTCGAACTGATGTGCAGAACTATAGACCAATATCTCTATCAGTTGTAGAATTTTGGAACACGTATTATGTTCGAGTATAATGATTTTTCTGGAGACTAGAAATCTACTCTATAGGAATCAGCATGGTTTTCGAAAAAGACGATCGTGTGAAACCCAGCTCGCGCTATTCGTCCACGAGACTCCATCGGCCATAGACACGGGTTCCCAGGTAGATGCCGTGTTTCTTGACTTTCACAAGGCGTTCGATACAGTTCCCCACAGTCGTTTAATGAACAAAGTAAGAGCATATGGACTATCAGACCAATTGTGTGATTGGATTGAAGAGTTCCTAGATAGCAGAACGCAGCATGTCATTCTCAATGGAGAGATGTCTTCCGGAGTAAAGTGATTTCCGATGTGCCGCAGGGGAGTGTCGTAGGACCGTTGCGATTCACAATATACATAAATGACCTTGTGGATAACATCGGAAGTTCACCGAGGCTTTTTGCGGATGATGCTGTGGTGTATCGAAAGGTTGTAACAATGGTAAATTGTACTGAAATGCAGGAGGATCTGCAGCAAATTGACGCATGCTGAACGGAATGGCAATTGAATCTCAATGTAGACAAGTGTAATGTGCTGCGAATACATAGAAAGAAAGATCTCTTATCATTTAGCTACAATATAGCAGGTCAGCAACTGGAAACAGTTAATTCCATAAATTATCTGGGAGTACGCATTAGGAGTGATTTAAAATGGAATGATCATATAAAGTTGATCGTCGGTAAAGCAGATGCCAGACAGATTCATTGGAAGAATCCTCAGGAAATGCAATCCGAAAACAAAGGAAGTAGGTTACAGTACACTTGTATGCCCACTGCTTGAATACTGCTCACCAGTGTGGGATCCGTGCCAGATAGGGTTGATAGACGAGATAGAGAAGATCCAACGGAGAGCAGCGCGCTTCGTTACAGCATCATTTAGTAATCGCGAAAGCGTTACGGAGATGATACATAAACACCAGTGGAAGACTCTGCAGGAGAGACGCTCAGTAGCTCGGTATGGGCTTTTGTTGAAGTTTCGAGAACATACCTTCACCGAGGAGTCAAGCAATACAGGGCTATTACAAATGATTGAAGCGATTTCATAAATTCACTGTAGCTCCATTCATTGACATATGGTCACGACACACTACAGATACGTAGAAAAACTGATAAAATTTCGTTCGGCTGAAGCCTCACTTCAGGTTTCTGCCGACAGAGCGCTCGAGAGCGCAGTGAGACAAAATGGCGACAGTAGCCGAGAAAGCGTATGTCGTACTTGTAATGCAGTCACATCAGTCAGTCATAACAGTGCAACGACACTTCAGGATGAAGTTCAACAAAGATCCACCAACTGCTAACTCCATTCGGTGATGGTATGCGCAGTTTAAAGCTTCTGGATGCCTCTGTAAGGGGAAATCAACGGGTCGGCCTGCAGTGAGCGAAGAAACGGTTGAACGCGTGCGGGCAAGTTTCACGCGTAGCCCGCGGAAGTCGACGAATAAAGCAAGCAGGGAGCTAAACGTACCACAGCCGACGGTTTGGAAAATCTTACGGAAAAGGCTAAAGCAGAAGCCTTACCGTTTACAATTGCTACAAGCTCTGACACCCGATGACAAAGTCAAACGCTTTGAATTTTCGGCGCGGTTGCAACAGCTCATGGAAGAGGATGCGTTCAGTGCGAAACTTGTTTTCAGTGATGAAGCAACATTTTTTCTTAATGGTGAAGTGAACAGACACAATGTGCGAATCTGGGCGGTAGAGAATCCTCACGCATTCGTGCTGCAAATTCGCAATTCACCAAAAGTTAACGTGTTTTGTGCAATCTCATGGTTTAAAGTTTACGCCCCCTTTTTCTTCTGCGAAAAAAACGTTACAGGACACGTGTACCTGGACATGCTGGAAAATTGGCTCGTGCCACAATTGGAGACCGACAGCGCCGACTTCATCTTTCAACAGGATGGTGCTCCACCGTATTTCCACCATGATGTTCGGCATTTCTTAAACAGGAGATTGGAAAACCGATGGATCGGTCGTGGTGGAGATCATGATCAGCAATTCATGTCATGGCCTCCACGCTCTCCCGACTTAACCCCATGCGATTTCTTTCTGTGGGGTTATGTGAAAGATTCAGTGTTTAAACCTCCTCTACCAAGAAATGTGCCAGAACTGCGAGCTCGCATCACCGATGCTTTTGAATTCATTGATGGGGACATGCTGCGCCGAGTGTGGGAGGAACTTGATTATCGGCTTGATGTCTGCCGAATCACTAAAGGGGCACATATCGAACATTTGTGAATGCCTAAAAAAACTTTTTGAGTTTTTGTATGTGTGTGCAAAGCATTGTGAAAATATCTCAAATAATAAAGTTATTGTAGAGCTGTGAAATCGCTTCAATCATTTGTAATAACCCTGTATATTGCTCCCTCCTACGTATATCTCGTGAAGAGACCATGAGGATAAAATCAGAGAGATTAGTGCCCACACAGAGGCATACCGACAATCCCTCTTTCCACGAACAATACGAGACTGGAATAGAAGGGAGAACCGACAGAGGTACTCAAGGTATCCTCCGGCACACGCCGTCAGGTGGCTTGCGGAGTATTTCACTGATTTTTTCCGTCCACCATCGAAGATTTCCGACCTGCTGGGATCAGTGAAAGACGATCTGGTATTGCGGAAGGCGGGAATTTATAAAATACCTTGTCAGTGTGGCATGTCATATATAGGGCAAACATTGCGAACAGTGGAAGAACGTTGCACTGAACATCACCACTGTACTCGCCTTTTGCAGCCTAGCAAGTCTGCAATTGCTGAGCACTACATTTCCACTGGACACTCCATGGAGTATGACAAGACAACAATTTTGGCTACAGCAACATCCTTTTGGGACTCCGTCATAAAAGAATCAGTGGAAATTCGCATGACAGACAATGTTATCAACCGTGACAATGGCTACCAGCTAGATAATGCGTGGAACCCCGTCATCTCTAAGATCTGCTCCAGACGATGACGTCAGAGTACTCCGATGGCCGCGGCAATTGACAACGCCGAAGACAGCTGGGTTCTGCAGCTCCACCAGCGAGGGCGCTGCTGGCGGGCGGTGTGGTTCGTCTGTCCATATGATTTTGACACAAGCGCGGAATAAACGCTCCACGCTTTATATTACGGAACGGAGGGCGTCTTCGTCAGTCTTCGATGGCTCACCTGACGATGGCTGGCAGTTGTCCAGTCGAAATATCGTGGTTGGAAGCTAACGACGACCGGCTGCAAGCCCGAATTCTTTTAGAATACAAGTGGCGTAATGTCGGGTGAAGGTGGTGGCTAGGCAATGGGTCCTCCGTATCTGATCCAGGAACTTGCGAGCAGCCGTTGACCAATGCGGCGGAGCTCCATCTTGTTGAAAAATGGTGTTGGGTTGCAAGTCTTGTATCGGACGGTACACAAACTGCTTTACCATGGCCAGATACACTGACCCATTCACTGCTTCTTGCGCAAAGAAGAACAGTCCAGAAATCCTATCGTGCACTAGCCCGTACCAGACGTTTACTTTAGGGCTATCACGAACATGTTCAATAACAACTTGCGGATTTTGTGAACCCCGAATCCGAACATTATGCCTATTATCCCTTCCTTATAGATGAAAGGTTGCCTCACCTGAGAAAACATCTTTCCAGGAAGCTGGCATCCATATCAATACACTGCAGCATATCCACAGCAAACTGCTGTCAGCGTGGTTTGTCGTTCAGTGTCAGATGTTGCATAATTTGCACTTTGTAAGCATACATATGAAGACACTGTTGAACTACTCAATGAAATGTTGATAGAGGCACATCAAGTTGCCTGGATACTTGACGAACTGACTTACGTTTGGCTTTTTTGAAACTCAGTAACGTGCACCGCCAGAATGTTTCAGAACACTTCCTGTTGCCAGAAACTTCCTATACCATTCCTTAATTGTTTTCCCATAAGGTGGATCACATTCGTACACACGATGATAATTTCTTTGCACAGTAATCAGCGATTGTGTTTCTGCAAACCACACTACTGCTTGTGTGCGGTGCTGTGGAGTCGCCATTTTCACTTCATGCGACCATGCTGCAATCTGGCGACGATACTTGGCACTTCTGATGCGGGAATATCAATTCTTTGAGGTGCTCTACAGTGTGGTGCATTTTTCATTGTCGTATCTACTGTGGTTTCTCTCTCTGAAATCAGGGAGGTTTGAGTGGGACACACTGTATTACAAGTGCTGACATACCGGTAGTCAAATCGTTTAAATATCTGGGCATAACACTGCAAAGCGATATGATATGGAACGAGCGTGTGAGAACTGCAATAGAAATGGCGACTGGTAGACTTCGGTTTATTGGGACAATTTAGGAAGTGTGGGTAAGATGTAAAGCAGACCGCTGCTGTGGCCTATTCTTAAGTACCCTTTGAGTGTTTGGGAACCGTACCAGATAGCATTGAAGCAATTCAGAGGAGGGTTGCTAGATTTGTTACCGGTACGCTCGGACTATTGAGGAAATTTAGAGAACCGGCATTTGAAGCTGGCCGAAAGATTCTACCGCCGCCAACATACATCGTGCGTAAGGACCACGAAGATAATATACGAGTAAATTAGGGTTCATTCGGGGGTATATAGATAGTCGTTTTTCCCTCGCTTTATTTGTGAATGGAACGGGAAAAGAAATGACTAGTAGTGGTACAGTGTACCCTCCGCCACGCACCGTACGGTGGCTTGCGGAATATCAATGTAGATGGAAAACAACAAGTGAACTTTATAGAGATTATAGAAAGATGTGCGAATAAGAAATTTGGAGTACTGTATGGTAATTGTCTCATGTATACGCAATATTTGAAAGAGAATTTAATGTGGCATTTTTTACCCCGAACGATCAGAGCGGGCTCTGCATCAAGTTTTAAAATGCACCTAACGATAAAAAGGAAACTTTTCAGTGTAATATGAGAACCATTTAAAAGAGAAGGATTCATCACGAATTGAGAAAGGGAATGATAAGAAATCTACTACGATAGCAGCAGTGTACTGCTTACAAGCAGTATTACCATGGCCTCAGATTTGATGCCTTAACGTTTTACTACGTTTCCAAAATAAACGTTTTTAATTTTACGATTTTCAGCCTAATACCAAATTAGTTAACTGCTAATTACGGCACGAAGTAGAGTTTAATCCAGGTTCTGTTGAAATCACTTCCTCTGTATGGCATTACTTACAAAGAGAGGTCCCCTCGGGTAGGATCGACTTTTTAAAACCATCTTGTACGGTTACTTAGGTCAAGACTGCAAATATTACACACAGCGGTCATTCACCCTGGTGGTTCCCCGTTTGTGAATAATTAACGAAAAAAATTCCTAACCTTGTGATGTACTCAAAAATGTTAAAAAGTGATTAAACAGTTTGGTTGCGTGTAGTAGTGGATTTAATAATAGATGTGCACAAGGTTGTGTGTTCGAATCTCGCCAAATGGATTAAATTTTTCTTTTAAAAAGTCTTTATCGAAATGAATTTGACAATCTTTTTCTTCCATTAACTGATTTAAATGTAATTTTTTATTTCGATTCCTTTTTCACTTAATTTTAATCATGTCCACTTCATTTGCTCTTATTTTTTCCTATCATTCGTTCTTCACTTGAAATCTTTGTTCCTGTATTTTTAATTAATTTTATGTATTAACTTCGATTTCATTTCGTTTGTTTTATAATTCTGTTTTTTCGTCCACATTATTACATTCATTCTATCTATTTCTCACTTTGCTTGAATCTAGTTTTGCTTATAAACTCTTCTTTCACTTAAATCTTCCTCTATATTATTTTCTCCACAATGCAACTGCTATTTAGGTTATGTTTCAAATGTCTATGTGACAACTACTGCGCAAAAAATAAATAAATAAATAAAATGTACATCTGGTAATGAAAAATCCATTTTTCATACCACTGCACAGCCAATACAAGCAAAGGAAATAATTTCGTGTTTTCTGCTTTAACTGATCGATCGGAAATTTCAAATAACTGAATATTTTAATAGAGAAACATAATTAAATTAATATTCACAAAAACTTCGATTAGAAAAAGAATGACACAAAGAAAGAATAAAACAAATGAAGATCATATGGTAATTAAATTAAAGTGACAAAGGAATAGAAATAAAAATAATTAAAGGAATAAAAATAATGATCAACGTCATTTAGATAAAGATTTAAAATAAAAAAATTACTGCACCTGACGAGATTTTTTTGTACTGCATATAAACTTTTATTTATGGGTTTTAATAAACACAGATATGTACTTGGAGACAGACATTATCTCGTTTTTTTTAATCCATGCCCTCCCGCATGTGAAGCTATTAAGCTATCTACCACGCCGCATAAATCCTCTTAGCAGTGAAACGTTTTTAACACTATTGAGTGTGACGCAAAATTCCGAAATTTTTTTCATCAATTATTTGCAAAGGAGGGCCTATCAGGGTGAATGGCTGCAGGTTGTGGTACGTGGGACCTTAACTTACATCACTGCATATTTTGTTTCAAAATGTCGACCCCACTGCCCCCACTGCTGAGGACCTCTCCGTAAATAAAAAAATGAGCAGTGAATCAAGCAACCAAAACACAACAGAACTTTTTATTCAGATAACGGCGCTGCTCAAAATAAAACCATTATTACTATGTACCATAATGCAATTTTGACTTTCGTGTGGATTAAATCCATAACTCACAACTATTTAATCTCTGAGCATATCCATAACGAGGGAGATAGGGTGCATTCTAATGCTGAGAAACAGCTCTGGAAAGCTCGAAAATCTGGTGCTACGTGTGTTCCTGATCATTGCGTGAACATTATAAGATCAGGAAAAAAAGCGGGCACGACATATACTGTGCTTGTTTTGGCGATTTTTATGACTTCCAAAATGAAGGTTTTGAAATCAATAAAAGAAATACCGAGAAAGAAACCTTCAATGTTTCTGACGTTAAGATTCTTAGAATTGACCAAGATAATCCAAACGAGTTGATCTACGATAACTCTTATAGTGAACAAGATTTGAATGTAGTATTATTAACTAATAATCGTAAAGCTACTCAACGGCAAAAGCCTATACTACTAATAAAGATGTAGCGGTGCTAAAAAGACTGAACTGTTATGTTACAGTTAATACACTCCTGGAAATGGAAAAAAGAACACACTGACACCGGTGTGTCAGACCCACCATACTTGCTCCGGACACTGCGAGAGGGCTGTACAAGCAATGATCACACGCACGGCACAGCGGACACACCAGGAACCGCGATGTTGGCCGTCGAATGGCGCTAGCTGCGCAGCATTTGTGCACCGCCGCCGTCAGTGTCAGCCAGTTTGCCGTGGCATACGGAGCTCCATCGCAGTCTTTAACACTGGTAGCATGCCGCGACAGCGTGGACATGAACCGTATGTGCAGTTGACGGACTTTGAGCGAGGGCGTACAGTGGGCATGCGGGAGGCCGGGTGGACGTACCGCCGAATTGCTCAACACGTGGGGCGTGAGGTCTCCACAGTACATCGATGTTGTCGCCAGTGGTCGCCGGAAGGTGCACGTGCCCGTCGACCTGGGACCAGACCGCAGCGACGCAGGGATGCACGCCAAGACCGTAGGATCCTACGCAGTGCCGTAGGGGACCGCACCGCCACTTCCCAGCAAATTAGGGACACTGTTGCTCCTGGGGTATCGGCGAGGACCATTCGCAACCGTCTCCATGAAGCTGGGCTACGGTCCCGCACACCGTTAGGACGTCTTCCGCTCACGCCCCAACATCGTGCAGCCCGCCTCCAGTGGTGTCGCGACAGGCGTGAATGGAGGGACGAATGGAGACGTGTCGTCTTAAGCGATGAGAGTCGCTTCTGCCTTGGTGCCAATGATGGTCGTATGCGTGTTTGGCGCCGTGCAGGTGAGCGCCACAATCAGGACTGCATACGACCGAGGCACAAAGGCCAACACCTGGCATCATGGTGTGGGGAGCGATCTCCTACACTGGCCGTACACCACTGGTGATCGTCGAGGGGACACTGAATAGTGCACGGTACATCCAAACCGTCATCGAACCCATCGTTCTACCATTCCTAGACCGGCAAGGGAACTTGCTGTTCCAACAGGACAATGCACGTCCGCATGTATCCCGTGCCACCCAACGTGCTCTAGAAGGTGTAAGTCAACTACCCTGGCCAGCAAGATCTCCAGATCTGTCCCCCATTGAGCATGTTTGGGACTGGATGAAGTGTCGTCGCACGCAGTCTGCACGTCCAGCACGAACGCTGGTCCAACTGAGGCGCCAGGTGGAAATGGCATGGCAAGCCGTTCCACAGGACTACATCCAGCATCTCTACGATCGTCTCCATGGGAGAATAGCAGCCTGCATTGCTGCGAAAGGTGGATATACACTGTACTAGTGCCGACATTGTGCATGCTCTGTTGCCTGTGTCTATGTGCCTGTAGTTCTGTCACTGTGATCATGTGATGTATCTGACCCCAGGAATGTGTCAATAAAGTTTCCCCTTCCTGGGACAATGAATTCACGGTGTTCTTATTTCAATTTCCAGGAGTGTAGATACAAATATATTTTCATAATATTATTTTGCTTTTTATAATAACTTGTAGGTTACGTTTTCTGTGCTGCCTAATTTATGTAACATATAAAACAAACTAAAAGAATTGCCTTGATCAGTTTTTTGATTCAAATAATTTTGCACATATCTTTATAATAATTTTTTGTAATTATTTATTTTTTCATATTATTTGCTACCTACCCTCTATAAATGTAAGGGTTAATTTTTTTTGTGTCACAAGTCGAAGCCCTTAGGGTTAATATTTCGCTATGGAAAAAAAAACTAAACAAAAGTTACATCTGCCTATGTGCTATTTACAGAGTAAATTATGTTGTTGCCTTGCTGGTATAATTTCATGGGAATAAGTAATCTTGAATTAATCTTCTGTAACTGCATTTGAGTAGTCTTCTCTAGAGTAGTGTATTCTTGGGGAGTGCTGGTTTCCTCCGAAAATAACTATATGTTACTTACACAATACACAGTGCTTCAATTGAATTTAGATCGGGTCTGCACGAACGCAGTCCCAACCACCAAAAAATTATGCACCCGAGTTACCCACATTAGGGGTAATCGCAGGGGTCAGCCCAACCGAGGTGCAATTGAAAAGCCTCGACCTGGAGGATCCGCCTTCATGATCACGGCATCCCCTATGCCACGTAAGTATGCTTCACACCGGAAAAGCTCGCTGCTTTATGTCATATAGTGCTCATCATACGAAGCGAGCACACACAGTTTTTCACATCACGTGTGATCTGTCTCACCATTCAACTCTAAATGAAATTGAAGAGAACTAGACCGGCCGTTCTGTTGTACTGCCACATTCTGTCACGTACGAACAATCAGCCTCCATTTGACACAAAACAGTATCCTGGGAGCACCATGCTCAGTCCAATTGGTCCAGCAAATTCTGTGTACGGACGGTAGATGTCACCCAAATCGCGAAGCCTGCGCGTGCGCTGTCTCTCACCTCCTCCCCAACATTTGAAACACGTGGCTGAATCTCTCTCTCTCTCTCGTAAACCATATGCTGCAATGTATACAGTTAAGTCGGTCAAAAAAATTTCTGAGACGGTCATTGTGATTTAATATATACATATGTACATATAAAGTATCGTATCTACAACACTTGTTATTCCAAGGGAAAAGTAATTTTACAGTATACTAATAATTTTTACTTTAGGGACCGTCTGACTACAAACACAACACGTCAGACGGTCCATAAAATAACCGTCTGACGTGTTGTGTTTGTAGTCAGACGGTCCCTAAAGTAAAAATTATCAGTATACCGCAATATTACACGCAAATGAGGAAGACATGACTACAAGAAATGGAAACGTCATTATGCCAGACATAAGTTACTGAAAAACTGTGACTAATAGTTCAATAAAAATATTAACCCTATACAATGAGATCACTTCTCTCTGTCACAGCGCCCCAGTGAACTTCGAAATTGATCGGATGCGCGCATATTAATGATAACATCGAAGTATATCACCAAATAACTTCGCTGGTAAATACGAAACTTCCAGACCCTACAGCGTCAGTCACGGAGGACTCGAGTATGCAGCTGACAATCAGCTTCCTTCGCACAAAACTTAACGCTATTATGATCCACATAATACATTATTCCTTTGCATTATCAATATTCAGTACTTCTCAACTAAATGTGAAGTTCCCTTTTTGTTGGATATTTTTACTGTGCTAGCAACTTGGATTTCCTGGTCAATATTTTATCCAAAAATGCAAATATAAACATCTCGGAGCACAAAAATGCAAACAAATGAGATATTTATTTTGAAGACTGATATTCTTTACATGCTAAAAGCAGATATCCTGTAACCTATACGAGTACAGAAAGTAGTTTCCCGACTTGGCAATCAATAAAATTTGGTGTCAAAAACAAGCTAGCAAACAGTATCAGAAATACCGTAACAGGCACAACTTTCAAAATAAAGTTTGTCAGAATTACCCGAACTATTGGAAACCAAGTCAGGCGTGCGACAGGGCAATGGACTATCACCAATACTATTTAACTGTGTCCTGGAGAAGATTGTGAGAATTTGGAATTCCGAACTTGCAAATCAAGGGATTAGCCCGATCTGTCTAGGAAGAAAATCGGGAGAAACCAGTCACCTGCCTGGCTTTCGCTGGCAATTTTGCAATATTTTCAGAGAACTTAGAAGAAGCGACCACACAGATCAACCTACTACAAAGGATCGCTGGCAAGACAGGACTTAGTATCTCGAAAGAGAGGACCAAATTCACGACCAGTGGCAAACATGGACCACAAATTCAAATACCTCGGTGAAGCCAGATTTCAAAAATGGAGAGAGCGTACGAATTGACTAAAAATATTTACAACAAAAAGTGTATCACTTAGAACGCCAAAATAAAGCACTACAATACTGTGGTAAAAACAGAGTGAATGTATGCCAGCGAATGCCTCTCAATAAATTACAAGTTGGAAAAGCTGGAGATACTAGTAAGTACGGAAAATCATGGGTCCGACTCAGGTTGAAACTGATTGGAAACTTTGGAGCAACAATTAAATCTACAAAAAAATGGAGAAAATCTCGGAGACCATGAAAAAGAGGAGGTTGTCATTTCTTGGACACCTGTACAGAATGGACAAAACCAGACTACCCAAAAAGATACTCGACTACCTGTGGAAAAAGAAGACAGGAAAGGTTCAACAATCAGGAAGTTCAGACGTTAAATAGTGATACATTTCGGACCATGATTCAAAATTTGGAAGGATTTCATGTCGAAAGATCTAAGGAGACTGGAAGGGCCTGGATGGATGAACAGAAACAACAGCATCGTTATAATTCGTATTTGTACCGACACCGATTCTTAAAAGCATCATCTACATCCCGGAACACAATAGCCCAAGAATATGAAATAATTGCACCACAGTACCAACAATGTTTTATTCAAGGCGAAACGGTGATATTTCGTATCAAACTTTGTATAATCCACAATCAAGGGACATCGTTACAATCCATCTGACCGCCACAGACATAAAACAGTGTTTCGATTAGTGTTAGACCGGGTCTGCGTGAACGCAGTCCCGACTACCAAAAATTATGCACCCGAGTTACCCACATTAGGGGTAATCGCAGGGGTCAGCCCAACCGAAGTGCAATGGAAGTGCCTCGTCCTGGAGGAACCGCCTTCGTGATCATGGTTTCCCCTGTGCCAGGTAAGTATGCCTTCAACTGAAAAAGTTCGCTACTTTATGTCATACAGTGCTATTCACACGAGGCGAGTGCGTACCACTGTTTACATCGCGTCTGATCTATGCAACCACACACACTGTAGTACACAGGAGAGCTCTAAATAGACCTTCATACAACACAACGCTGTTCCGTTCCGAATGGACGTGTGGGCTCAATTTGACGATAATGGTATTCTGCTTTGTACCGTCTAATACGGCCCCCAAGTTCCACGCGGAGTGTGTAGATGGCACCCAAATAGTGGAGCGTGCGCACTCACTGTGCGCTCCCTCTCGTCCTCCCCCACCACTTACTCATCACGTGACTGCACAGCTGCTCTCTCTCTCTCTCTCTCTCCCCGCGGTGATACTATTCAGCTGGTACAAAGAAATTTCTAAGAAGTTCAATGTGCCTTCATATTGGAAGTGACTATCTGTACGACTCTGCACTGCAGCAAATACCACACATTTTACTATTATTGTTACAAGAGAAAAGGCAGATGTAATAGTTATAAAATACAGAAAAAAAGTCTGAATAGCATATCATTTCCTTTGAAACACTACAACATTACTTTTGGACTGCTGTATGTCCTGCCACATCGTCACGATGAACTTCGCTGGTAAGCTAACGTAGAATACAAATCATCAAAACAATTTCACTTAAGGTTTATAATTTATATAAAAAACAGCTACCAGCCACATGTATGGTTTAAAAAGGTTTATTATCTTTTTAAACCATACATGTGGCTGGTAGCTGTTTTTTATATAAATTATAAACCTTAAGTACAACAGCCACGTTCCTTAACATGTCGACTTTCGACAAAATAGAATTTCACTTAAGTCTAGTGTGTAAATATGTAAGAAGCTTTCGCAGCTTAATGTGTCGAACAAGTGATAGAGCTACGCTGTAGACAGACCAGAGAGAGTCACTCTGTGAGGCACAAAACTAACACTGGGAAAATAGGTAAAAAATATTAATCCTTTAATTTTTCAATATTCTGTTTCTTAATTGAATTTACAGGGTTTTACTGAAATATATTTTATCCAAAAATCGCAAAACATTATCTCGGGTTGGTGCTTAATCTTTCCCGATGGAGGGGTTGTAGAAATAATTCACGAACAATACGTCCGATATTGTCGAATTCCCAGTACTTCAGGTACTACGGACACACTGCTAAGCCATGACTGCCGCCTCCAGTGTGAACTGGTATAAAGGAGAATTTTGGAAAAATAGATGCAAACAAACGAGTTAATTATTATGAAAACAAATATTATCCGCATGCCAAAACTAGCAGATTCATGATTTATACAGGGCGTCCCTGGCGGAATGGTCAATACTCATGGAGACAAGTCTGCTCATTCGATGCAAAAAATAGAGTAAACATGTGCTCTAAAATGCATAACTATGAGCACTTCTTCATCTACGATACTGTAAAACAAATCTCTTCCATTGCAACCTTTTTACTATCCATATTTTGAGAGGTGGACTAAAACAGGAAGAAATGTGCAACTCTTCTACTGAACAAGTTCTCATAGCTCTTAAGGTTTGCATTTTAGAATCCATGTTTACTCGGCGTTTTTTTCTTGTTTTGGTCCACACTAACTCCTCTTTAAAATACAGAAAGCAAAAAGCTTGCAGTAGAAGAGATTTTTTTCAGACTTCCTCTCATAGCCCCGAATACTGACTATTACTCCTGGGGAACCCTGTAAATGCATATAAAAAAACCATTTGAAACAACTGAAAAGGAACCATCCACATTGTGATCAACATCTCGTTCTAACTAGGACCAGCAACTGGAATCCGAAAGTAACGTAAACACTAAAGAGAAAAAGAATGTAAGCTATCCTTTGGAATGGAAGCACTTAAAAGCAAAAGCCCTTCGTAATTCCGGCCAAGCAGTAATAATAACAGTGACCTATCGTGCCAAATCTGTTCTCAAAATTGTATCTTGAAGTTCACTGAAAATAGAAGGAGACTGATATTTTCCAATTTAAGGAAGACAGGGAATTTGTCTAACCAATGTGAATACATCGTGCGCCATACTGTCGAAGACAGAAACCAAAACCATGCGTTGTTTTGTAAATAATGAACATCGACTGAGAGTCTGTAAAAATTTTATATGTCTCTTTTGGGTATCGGTATTAACGGTCGAACAGTTTCTACATCTACATCTACGTGATTACTCTACTATTCACAATAAAGTTCCAGGCAGATGATTCAATGAACCTTCAAGCTGTCTCTCTACCGTTCCACTCTCGAACGGCGCGCGGGAAAAACGAGCACTTAAATTTGTCTGTGCGAGCCCTGATTTCTCTTATTTTATCACGATGATCATTTCTCCCTATGTAGGTGGGTGCCAACAGAATGTTTTTGCAATTCGAGGAGATAACTGATGATTGAAATTTCATGAGAAGGTCCAGAGAAAAACGCTTTTGTTTTAATGATTGCCACTCCCAATTCACGTATCATGTCTGTGGCACTATCTCCCCTATTTCGCGATAATACAAAAGGAGCTGCCCTTCTTTGAACTTTTTCGATGTCATCCGTCAGTCCCACCTGATGCGGATCCCACATCACACAGCAGGACTCCAGAATATGGCGAATAAGCGTGGTAAGCTGTCTCTTAACTTGACCTGTTTGCAACTTCAAAGTGTTCTGCCAATGAATCGCAGTCTTTGGTTTGCTCTACACACATTATCTATGAGATCGTTCCAATTTAGATTATTCGCAATTGTAATCCCTTAAGTATTTAGCTGAATTTACAGCCTTCAGATTTGTGTGACTTAGGGCATAATCGAAATTTAGCGTATTTCTTTTAGTACTCATGTAAATAATTTCACACTTTTCTTTATTCAGGGTCAATTGTCACTTTTCACACCATACAGGTCACCTTTCACACCATATCCTAATCGCACCTTATCCTAATCATTTTGCAATTCGTTTTGGGTGATCGCAGAGGTCCGCCTAATCGAAGTGCAATGTAAGAGCCTCTGCATGGAGGCCAGTATGCCTTCATTCGGAAAACCGTGCTATCTTACGTCACACCTTGTGCACCAGACGAAGAAATTGCATCAAATTTCGTAAAAGGTACTACGCTATCACCATGGAAAAGCCAGAACGATATATCTATCAGCCCTACACACCTGTCCCGTCGTTTTAATACTCCTTTTGACTACAAAACATGGCTATAACAAGAAACAATCAGTTTCGCTAGCCTGTTCCCCATAGATGGTGCCAAGTACTTACGTAATACGTGTTCTATGACGGCAAAAGTCTTGGAATTCTACCTAAAACTGGGAAATGCAATAAGGTCGCTACCATCAGCCACCGCGCCGAGTGTCAACTTTGCGCGTATAGTATACACCTCTTCCAAAAATGCAAAAAATATAAACAAATTACAAATGTTTAAATACAATAATAATCACACACTATTATCATTTCCTTCAATATTAGGCATACTTGGTTCGTTAACTGTGAAAGTGACGGCAAGTTATACCTGGGGAAGAGGGTTAGTAACATTTATTATACATGTATAAACAGTAAACTAAAGTGCTTAAGACAAAACTGGCCGTACTTCCAATTTTAACATACGTAAATACTGAGCTCTAGGCACAAATCAATCGCACAGCTTCCTGATTGTACCGATAATTCAGTAAAGTTAGCACTGTTTTCAGGACGAGACTTTTTTTAACAAAATATCCTGCAGAACTAACAGCCGTTAATATTTTAAAGAGAGCAACGAATATAGAGAAGTCAGTTCGAAGTATGTAGACTTACATATCTGGCCAGAAACGCGTGCTTTAATTTGCGTTCGGTTGCTCAAAATTTCAACAGTTATGGTATTAGGTCACGGTATTTATTACACCATACAAGATACTACAGAAAATGGTGACTGTCTGGACAGGTAATTATTTCAGGAACCCTCATTTTCACAACATTCATTCAGTAATTTACACCAAATCAACTGTAACCACGTGATTATTCTTGCTTTACCACACACAGTCAGAAGAAATGCAACATATCCACGCTGTCATAATTTCTTTCACAACACACCTTAGTTTTACGTATCATCATCGCATTTAAACATTCGTTGCTGACCTAAACGCTTCGTGATCATTAAAGGGCATCGAATTCATCTAAACAACGAGCAAATGACTGCATCAACTACAACGTCCGTTACCACAAGCAAGAAAAAGATATTGCAAACTTTGAACGTACCTTACTCACGCACGTCTCTTAGCAGAAACAGTACGATTCACCTCCATGCTTTTTACGTCACTGTTGCTCCAAAAAACAATTCCTTGTTATAAGCGTACCCCTTTGCTCCCTCAACCACATTCCACAGTTGAACAATCATAGCTTGTTTTTATTCTACAGTGTTCCGCCGCCGCCCGTCAGGTTGTTCAACATTGTGAAATGAAAAAAAAAAAACGCAATAACATTTTTGAGAACATATAGAATTAAAAAAATAATCAATAAAATTCGTAGAGTTTTTGTTTCTCCATTCTTGACTGTAAATATAGCAAACACGATTAGCAAATATTAGTTTTCTCTGATAGCTTAGACTGTCACAGGATATGTTGCAATGCTTGCATCCATGTCTCCCCGACAATGTAGTTAAATAAAATATTTTAACTCAATTGATAAGCCCTTCTGTCTCATAGGATCATTTCGAGCCTTCAAAAAAATGACACGGGTTCTGCTGTTTTTCTGTTACGCAGTAAATGTAAGTATGCACTTACCAAAAATGATGAAACATTGCCGTTTTAAGTACTATGTAATCCACTCTGTGTGAGACACTTATAAAGGAAACAAAAGAGTTATTGTTTTCTTCGTAATCAAACTAAATAGTTCTCAAGCTTCTGTAATTTCGCATGATCTACACTGTTTATAACAAACGAATGAGCATGATCAGTTCAAATGGCTCTGAGCACTATGGGACTTAACATCTGAGGTCATCAGTCCCCTAGAACTTAGAACTACTTAAACCTAACTAACCTAAGGACATCACACACATCCATGCCCGAAGCAGGATTCGAACCTGCGACCGTAGCGGTCGCGCCGTTCCAGACTGTAGCGCCTAGAACCGCTCGGCCACACCGGCCGGCATGATCAGTTGTTTTGTAAACATTTCTCTACCATTTCCTGTGTATGCTAGGAGCGACATGAAGTAAGTAGAATGCATTCGCTGTTTGCTAGCAATAATTGACCTATTTAATGTATTTAATCGTGTGTTATTGTTTAAAAAATATTCACTTTCCTCATTTTCTTTGCCTTGAACATAATTTTCGTTGTATTTTTATTATTTATAGTGGCCGATGGAGTGAAGCTAGCAGCTGAAAAGTTCAATGATGAACCGATCCAACATTATTTCCTTTTTTGTCGTTCTGTGTTCCTTAATCCCCTAAGATTAATTTGCCGATCGTTTTTCTCTGTTATGCGTAATTCCTTGCGAAAAATTGTTCTTAATTTATCGATCGTACATCATCGAACAATGACATCACCCAACGTACTCATTGGCCTGATGTTCTCCCACATCTTGTATAGTGACGGTGGTTCGGTATGTTTTTCATCTCTCGTAATTATCAATTTATTTGCATTTCACATTGCTTCCATCAAAAAAAAAAAAAAATTCCCATCTTCGCTGGAGTGGTACCTTTTTGTTGCCACAGTTAAGTTGTGCGAAGTCTTACACTATTTGTAAGTATCTTGTGTCTCGCTCATTGAGAAACGTTTTCATTGACGTATCTCAGTGCACTTCATGGGGCCTAAGGGCGCCGAAGCTCCCTCAAAAATTCCTTTGGGAGGGCTGAGCCCCTCCCCCCCCGCCAATAATTTAAGAAAATTATTAGTTATATTGTTGTTGTTGTTGTCTTCAGTCCTGAGACTGGTTTGATGCAGCTCTCCATGCTACTCTATCCTGTGCAAGCTTATTATCTCCCAGTACCTACTGCAACCTACATCCCTCAGAATCTGCTTAGTGTATTCATCTCTTGGTCTCCCTTTACGATTTTTACCCTCCACGCTGCCCCTCCAGTACTAAATTGGTGATCCCTCGATGCCTCAGAGCATGTCCTACCAACCGATCCCTTCTTCTAGTCAAGTTGTACCAGAAACTCCTCTTCTCCCCAATCCTATTCAATACCTCCTCATTAGTCATGTGATCTACCCATCTAATCTTCAGCATTCTTCTGTAGCACCATATTTCGAAAGCTTCTATTCTCTTCTTGTCCAAACTATTTATCGTCCACGTTTCACTTCCATACATGGCTACACTCCATACAAATACTTTCAGAAACGACTTCCTGACACTTAAATCTGTACTCGATGTTAACAAATTTCTCTTCTTCAGAAACGCTTTCCTTGCCATTGCCAGTCTACGTTTTATATCCTCTCTACTTCGACCATCATCAGTTATTTTGCTCCCCAAATAGCAAAACTCCTTTACTACCTTAAGTGTCTCATTTCCTAATCTAATTCCCTCAGCATCACCAGACTTAATTCGACTACATTCCATTATCCTCGTTTTGCTTTTGTTGATGTTCATCTTATATCCTCCTTTCAAGACACTGTCCATTCCGTTCAACAACTCATCCAAGTCCTTTGCTGTCTCTGACAGAATTACAATGTCGTCGGCGAACCTCAAAGTTTTTATTTCTTCTCCATGGATTTTAATACCTACTCCGAAATTTTCTTTTGTTTCCTTTAGTGCTTGCTCAATATACAGATTGAATAACATCGGGGAGAGACTACAACCCTATCTCGCTCCGTTCCCAACCACTGCTTCCTTTTCATACCCCTCGACCCTTCCGACTTTACTGCCTAGTGAACTATTTTATATGACTATATTTTGTTCATTTACTTTAGTCTCTTAGTGTATTGTGAATTAATTTTGCAATGGATAAATTTGTTACCAAAAAGGCGCGCTTAGAAGTTGATGATACTGCAAGTCAACCTCCAACAATTATTGTATCGTTAATTGCTTTGTCGTCTTCAGGCGAGAACCGTCCACTGCCGAAACTTGGACAATCCGATAAGGGAAGACCATTTCAGAAGTCTTGGTTGATCAGGTATACATGGCTAGAATATGAAGCATCTACCGAAAAAGTTTTTTCCAAAACTTGTAAAGAGGCAGATGCTAAAAATCTGTTACAATTTTCTTCAAAAAAACAAGATGCATTTACTTCCGTAGGAGTTTCTAACTGGAAAAAGGCTTTGGAAAAATTCCGTCGTCATGAAAATACGTTTACGCATAAAGAAGGTGTTCTGAAACTAAATTCTATCACTAATCGAAATGTGGCCTCCCAATTGAATGAACAATGAGAAGAAAGGCCGTTAGCTCTTGAGACAGTTACAAAAATGTACAGCCTTCAGAATAATAAACTTTTTAAAAAATTAACTATTGTTTATCCCACTAACCTGATTGTAATTGCCAATATTTGTTTAGGCTGGATACATTCTCGGAAGAACGTGTTGCGGCTCGAATGGAACTCTTCATTCGATCGTCAAAAGTTCGTAAACTCATAAGAAATTAATTAGAAAACTTATCTTCATCTCCCCTTAATTCCTCAAAAAGAACAAAGAATGCACCCACTTCGTCTCTCCATGTGTCGTCTGAAAGCAACTGCTCGCGGAATGACGGCCCGGCACTGCATGCCGTGCTGCTGTCGGGTGAGTGTGAAGGGATGCGGCTTTTGTGACGGCCCGGCAAGAACGCCGGTTTGATGTCAAGTAAGCCTAAAACGAATCTAATGTAAACAGTTGTGACGTTACGCTCATTGGAGGCAATTTGTTGTTACGAAGCACTGCATAGTCTTTGACACATTTTGCTGTTGGCATACGCTTGTATGAGCACTGTGTTTTGTTGCTGTATATGGCGCATTTCTTTTGCAATTTAAATTTTATTTCCGTTTTTTCTCTCGTTAATGTTTTATTGTTCCAGTATTATTCTGAAATTGCGGTATACAGTAATATACTTTGTTAGAGTATCGGTTCCTGCTAGTCAAAATTTCAAAAAGTTTACTGAAAACAAAAACTTCCTAGAATTCTAAAAAAAATTCCCGGTTTTTCCTGGATCTCCTGGGTCGTTGTTGTTGTGGTCTTCAGTCCTGAGACTGGTTTGATGCAGCTCTCCATCCTACTCTATCCTCTGCAAGCTTCATCATCTCCCAGTACCTACTGCAACCTACATCCTTCTGAATCTGCTTAGTGTATTCATCTCTTGGTCTCCCTCTACGATTTTTACCCTCCACGCTGCCCTCCAATGCTAAATTTGTGATCCCTCAAAACATGTCCTACCAACCAATCCCTTCTTCTAGTCAAGTTGTGCCACAAACTTCTCTTCTCCCCAATCCTATTCAATACCTCCTCATTAGTTACGTGATCTACTGACATTATCTTCAGCATTCTTCTGTAGCACCACATTTCAAAAGCTATTTTCTTCTTGTCCACACTAGTTATCGTCCATGTTTCACTTCCATACATGGCTACACTCCATACAAATACTTTCAGAAACGATTTCCTGACACTTAAATCTATACTCGATGTTAGCAAATTTCTCTTCTTCAGAAACGATTTCCTTGCCATTGCCAGTCTACATTTTATATCCTCTCTGTTATATCCTAGCCAGTAATGCCACCCGAGCCCGCTGCCAAAAGGTTGGCAGCATCAAAGTCCGGACGCCGTCCGCATAAGCAGCGCCAGCGAGACAGGAAATCGCCGCAAGTCTGCGCGCGCCACCGCTGGCTTCTGGCTTCTTAAGCGCTGGAGTCGCGAGCGCTAGGAGTTCTGTATTCGCCGCTCAGTTGTATACTCGCCACCGAATTGTGTACTTGCTAGTCAGTTGTGTGTTCATCGCAGCAGAGTTGTTGTTTGTCGTCAGCCGACGCTGACCTAGCCGCTCCGACTCGAAGTAGACAGATCTCTGTAGACACGGCGTTCACTACTGTGTTCTGTATCTTCGTTAATAAAGATAAGTACCGACTTTCATTTAATCAGAGTGTTTGGGTTTTCATCTTTCTGTTCACTGTTCCAGCGGACCAGTCGGCCCGCTATTAAAAGTGTGGCGGTGACTTCGTAAGCCGTTTCTACAGCGAATTGCTTGTCGCTACGAACACCGCCACAAAACTGGCGACGAAGGCTTCCGAACTCGTGTGCAGGGCTGGTTCAACTTGTTTCTGGTTATATTAATTCTAGCGATAAAATTTTGGGGGCTGGTTTAATTTGTGTTCACTATGTCTGCCGACTTACAACAGTTGATCTTGTTACAGAGTCAGCAAATACAAAGTCTGGTGGAAGCAATCGCCAAACAAGCGGCTAATCCTCCAACACAAAAGGAACAAGCACAGGCAGCACCACCTTTCCGTGCTTTTGATGCATCAAGAGAAGAATGGCGAGAATATTTCGCGCAGTTGCAGGCGCACATGACAGTCTACAAAATCACAGGTACTGAGCGGCAGCTTTATTTAGTTTCCACTGCAGGCGTGGAAGTCTATCGACTACTTTGTAAGTTGTTCCCGGAATCCCAGCCAGAAGCTTTAGACTATGACGTTGTTGTTAACAAGCTTGATGAGTATTTCGAGTCGCGAGTTCATGTGGCAGCAGCCAGATTCAAGTTCTTCAGATTAAAGAAACTGCCACATCAATCTAATAAACAGTGGTTAACAGATTTACGGGGCCTCACCCGTCAGTGCCGATTTAATTGTGTGTGTGGAGCTTCCTACAGTGATGTCATGTTACGAGACGCTATTACTCAAAACATTGCAGATTCTCGTATTCGTGCTGCTATCTTAAAGTTGCCTGACCCGTCATTAGAGACTGTGATGAACATCATTGAAGCCCAAGATACTTTTGACTATGCTGTGTGTGAGTTAGATCAGCCATGTATTTCTCAAATTGCCTGTGCTAAGCAAGTCATGTCACGCCCGCGGCCCCACCGGCAGAGTCAGACTGTAAACACTAGCCGGCCGCGTCATGTTAAACACATTCGTCAGCCGCGTGTGCAAAATGATAGAGTTAAGTCTTGCCCTAAGTGTGTTCTTGCTCATCCTCGTGAACGTTGCCTGTTGAGAAACGCGGTTTGTCACTTTTGTCAGAGGAAAGGACACATCCAGACTGTTTGTTTGCGTAAACGCAAGAACAATTCTAGTGCTGCCCAGCCCATGGATATTCATGTTCTTCGAAGCCAGCCCGCCCAGAAAGTCGCGTTTAAAGACTCTTCCACGGTTCGTGTGGGTAATAAACTTGTTCGCAATAAGCCACCCACCCAGCCCTCTGCTATGCGACCCAAGCGTAATTCAAACGCTGTAACAAGTAATGTACAGACTGCAAGTGAAGCGGGAGTTGTTGTTCCACCCGCCCAACCCACGAGTTGTCGTAAGCAGCGAACACGCGCTAAACGCGCTGATTTTGTGTCTTCCGCCTCCACTGCACCGATCCAGAGACAGTGTAATAAACTATTTGTGAAGCTACGCATCCAGGATAAGACCTTCAATTTTCAATTAGACACTGGTGCGTCTGTGACTCTCATAAATAGTGCTACGTATGCGGCTATCGGCCGCCCTAAACTTTCAGCGGCAAAACATTCTTTGGCTACTTATAGTGGAGATCAAATTCCTGTGTTAGGTGTATGTAGCGTGCCAGCCACATTCCGTGGCAATACAAAAACAGTTTCATTCACAGTGCTCCGCACTACAGACAGTGTAAACATTTTCGGATTAGACTGTTTTGACTTGTTTGGCCTGTCTATCCAAGACTATGTGTTGCAAATTAATTCTGTTGTTGTTCCTCAAGACAGCATAACCGATTTGTGTAAACGATACAGTGACATATTTAAAGACGAACTAGGTTGTGCTGCGAACTTTGCCGCTCATATTACGTTAAAAGATAATGCTCAGCCTCGATTTTGTCGTGCTCGTCCAGTGCCTCACGCCCTCCGGGCACCTGTAGAAGATGAACTTCGTCATTGGCAAAACAACGGTGTTATTCAACCCGTTTTAGCGAGCCAGTGGGCTTCTCCCTTAGTTATTGTAAGGAAACCGTCTGGCAAGTTACGTTTGTGTGCTGATTTTAAGTCGACAGTTAATCCTCAGACTGTCATTGATTCTTTTCCTTTGCCTAGACCGGACGAGCTGATGGATAAGTTAGGGGAAGCTCGTTTCTTTTCCAAAATTGATCTCCATGAAGCACATTTGCAATTGCCCCTCGACGAGCAATCACAACAATATTTTGTCATAAACACGTCGTTGGGGTTGTTCCATTTTCTGCGTTTGCCTTTTGGTTGTGCGTCAGCTCCAGCTGTTTTTCAGCGTTTTTTGTCACAATTTCTGGCTAATGTGCCATCGTGTTGCAACTATTTAGACGATATTGTTGTGTCCGGTCGGACGCCTGCTGAACATTTCCGTAATTTGGAGTGTTTGTTTAAAGTGTTGTCTCAGGCAGGCCTACGTTGCAACATCGATAAATGTTCATTTTTCCTTACAGAGATGGAGTATCTGGGACATGTTATTAATGCTCAAGGCATTCATCCCTCCCAGTCACATTTAGCAGCTATTCGTGATTTGCCCGCCCCTCGCAATCTGCATGAATTGCAAGCAGTTCTTGGCCAATTGACATATTATATTAGGTTTATACCTAATGCATCACAGATTGCTGCACCGTTGCATCGTCTCCGCCGTAAGAATGTTCCGTTTGTGTGGTCAGCTGATTGCCAATCAGCCTTTCAGCAGCTTAAAGAGACTTTATTGAATGATCGTTGTCTGGTCCATTACGACCCTAACAAGCCTCTGGTGTTAGCTTGTGATGTCTCACCGAGTCGGTAACACCGAACGTCCTATTGCGTTCGCATCTAAATTGCTAAACAAAGCTCAGTGTAATTATAGCCAATTGGACAAGGAAGCGTTGGCTATTGTGTTCGGTGTCACAAAATTCCATCACTACCTCTATGGTAGACCATTCTATTTAGTAACAGATCACAAGCCCCTGACGTCACTGTTTCATCCGTCTAAACCAGTTCCTCAGCGGACAGCTCAGAGACTACAACGTTGGGCTCTTTTGTTATCACAATACCAGTATGAGATACTGTATCGCCCTACAGCTCAGCATGCAAACGCTGACGCGCTTTCTAGATTGCTGATTGCTGCGGATGATGTCTTCGATTCCTCTGACGACTCTTGCCATCAGATTGACGCCGATGAGCATCAATCCCTCCGGGATTTTCCGATTGATTATCGTCAGGTGGCACGTGAGACAGCTACGGATCCTCATCTGAGTTTACTATTACGTTTTGTTCAACGTGGTTGGCCGTCCAAGGCAAAGGACATATCGGATCCTGTGGTTCGTCGCTATTATCCGCAACGTCATCTGTTGTCTGTTTCGCACGGAGTTTTGCTGTTACGCACCGAGAATGACCAGCTGTGTGTAGTGGTTCCCCAAGTGCTCCAATCCAAGGTCGTCGACTTGTTGCATCAAGGTCATTGGGGAGTGGTCCGCACCAAGCAGCTTGCCCGCCGTCATTGTACATGGATCGGCATTGATAAGCAGATTACGCAGATGTCTACAGATTGTTCAACGTGTGCCGAACACCAAGCTGCTCCGCCTCAACGCTATTTTGAGTGGGCACGCCCTGCCGGTCCCTGGCAGCGAATACATATTGATTTCGCTGGTCCATATTGGAATTCTTGTTGGCTCATCGTGATAGATGCATTTAGTAATTTTCCGTTTGTTGTGCTCATGCAGTCTACAACGTCTGCACAAACTATACAGGCGTTGACTTCAATTTTTTGTATTGAGGGTCTTCCAGAAGTTTTAGTGTCTGACAATGGTCCACAATTTACCTCTGCTGAATTTGAAAGTTTTTGTTCTGCCAATGTCATTCGCCATGTTCTTACTCCGCCGTTCCACCCTCAATCGAATGGTGCAGCGGAACGTTTTGTACGCACATTCAAGGATCATATGGACCGCCTTCGTGCTACGCACTCTCGTCAGCAGGCCCTCATCACGTTCCTGTCGTCGTACCGGACCACGCCACGCGACGGCCCTTCGCCTGCGGAGCTTCTCCACGGCCGTCGTCATCGCACCCTACTACGGTTGTTGCACCCCCCGGATCGACCCGCCGCTTCTGAGCATCGCACGCGTTTTCAGCGCAACGACGCCGTTTTTTTCAGAGTTTATCATGGTCGCCGTCGTTGGGAACGTGGTACCGTGATAAGTGTCCAGGGTCGCGGTTTTTATACTGTTCAAGGTGCTATTGGGGTGCACTGGAGGCATCAGAACCAGTTGCGCCGCGCTGGCCGCCCGGATTCTGCCGCTCGTTCTTTGTCCACAGATTTGGTCTGCGGCGGGTTCCAGCCACGCCTTCCGACTTCGCTGCGTCCCCCAGGGCAGCAGCAGCAGCCGTCGCCGCTACCATGCCGACAGCCCGTCCCGTTGATGCCTCCCGCGCAGCTTCATCCGGGAGCGCCCCAGGTGGTCGCTCCGGCGCCTGCGGTCCCTCTTAACTCGCCACCGCCTTCGGAGCTGATCGATGTCGACCCCTCAGCCGGGCCGCCTTCCCAAGGAGTCTGACACCGCAGCGCCTTGTCCGGCGCCCACTCAGCAGCCGTCGACGCAGTGTCAGGAGACGCTGCCTCTCTTCGTGGGTCCCGACGCCCCGTCGCGTCCAGTACCAGAAGCTGTGCCCGTGGTCACAGGCGTGCACCCTGACCTCGGTTTTCAGTCGGTGTTTCCCGAGGCTCCGCTGTCGCGTCCCAAGCGTGGGTATTGCGAGGGATTGGGCGACACGGTTCGTGGATGGGATTTTAGCCGGTTGACCGTAATGAGAGGGAGACTTTTGATCTGGCTAAGATGTATAATCCCTGGTTTTCACAAGGCTAGGAAGGTGATAGAAATTAAAGTCGTGATAACTTTAACAAATTGCAGTTTATTCTAAGTGAATACAAATCGCCCTATCTGACGGTGATTGTACTCACAGGAAGGCCAAGTCTAACACAGAGACGGTGACTGACTCCACCGTTCCGACTGCCTACTAGAAGGTCTGCAACGTTTCTTAACACCCTACGTTAGAGTCCCGCGGCTACGCCTTAACGCTCTCCAGCGACCATCTCCGGCTGCCTGCCTACAGCCCGTTCCCCAGCCCAAGTCGGCTGCTGCTATCTAACTCTTCGCCCTCACCCGACACGACAAGACTTAGCTCCCCAGAGCGGCGTGCCCTCGGGTTTTGTTAACGTTTCCCCTCCGACCCCGCCAGCGCTTGGCCTGACGTAGCGTCGAAGGCAACGTGTCCTTATTTGGTATCGTTAAAACATTGTTGTTGCTATTGTTCTTCAGAGGCTGAGTGGAGGGGCAGAGGCGCCTCTCCCTATATGGTCACGCACTGCGTCCTGAGCCCTTCATTGGCTCCTCATGACGTAGTGCGGTCCCCACCAAGGGCCCTCTTTCTTTCTCTCTCCACTCCCAGACCTCTCTCTCTAGCCAGGAATGCTTACTGTTGATATTCTTAATTGAATGCTTATCATGAGTCCCTGCACAGACCCTCGTTTGTATCTACCGGCTGTTTACCTTCTTATCAAAGCACCCAGCTGCCCTGCAGCTCGAGTGCCGCCTCGGCTGGCCCTTCTGCCATGCCTGGCGTCCCACGCTACAGTTTTAACTTCGTTCCACGTACTATTCTTAAGGTACTGCAATTAGACTTGGCTTGTTCCTGCGGTTACAACACCGCGCAGCCAATGCTGGGGTGCAGACCGGGGACTGCCACCAACAACAGTCTCCGCCCCGGTCTCGTCCACTACGCCTGCGGCCAGACCCCTGCCCCGCCGTCGACGCTCGCCACGTCATTATTCAACGACGGTGCGGCGATTTGGGGGGGAGGAGTGTTATATCCTAACCAGTAATGCCACCCGAGCCCGCTGCCAAAAGGTTGGCAGCATCAAAGTCCGGACGCCGTTCGCATAAGCAGCGCCAGCGAGACAGGAAATCGCCGCAAGTCTGCGCGCGCCATCGCTGGATTCTGGCTCCTTAAGCGCTGGAGTCGCAAGCACTAGGAGTTCTGTATTCGCCGCTCAGTTGTATACTCGCCACCGAATTGTGTACTTGCTAGTCAGTTGTGTGTTCATCGCAGCAGAGTAGTTGTTTGTCGTCAGCCGACGCTGACCTAGCCGCTCCGACTCGAACCAGACAGATCTCTGTAGACACGGCATTCACTACTGTGTTCTGTATCTTCGTTAATAAAGATAAGTACCGACTTTTATTTAATCAGAGTGTTTCGGTTTTCATCTTTCTGTTCACTGTTCCAGCGGACCGGTCGGCCCGCTATTAAAAGTGTGGCGGTGACTTCGTAAGCCGTTTCTACAGCGAATTGCTTGTCGCTACGAACACCGCCACAAAACTCTCTACTTCGACCAATCAGTTATTTTACTCCCTAAATAGCAAAACTCCTTTCCTGGGTCGTATACACCCTGTAATAAACAGTCCTGCACGATTCATGGTGTCAGTTCCCTCCAGCACTACTTAGACATTAGTAGAGTCCATGCCACGTTGGTTTGTGGCACTTCTGCATGCTGGCGGGGGCACTACATGATATTAGGCAGGTGTACCAGTTTCTTAGGCTCTTTAGTGTATATTAATGTATGTTACAATGACAAGCTCACAGTACCAATGAAAAGTAATTTGAAGTGCAAATGCTTATATTCAATATTGCCTGGGACATTGAAGTTGAGAAATCTCTTGATGATACAATATATATACTGTATTTTGTGTTTTTATTGAGTCAGAAGTTTGTGGTTTACTGTATTCTTTTGTGGAATCAGTATTGGTAATAATACAAAGGTGTTACTTACCTTGGAAGGTTAAGACATGCAGTAGTGGTACAACTCGCACATTTGTTCACATATGTGATAAATTAACTTGTTTTTTATTTGGAAAATAATTTTTGTATTGCAACTTTCACTACATTCAAAAGAAGACACTCAAGTTGTATAATATAAAGTTTATGATACGTCATATAATACCACATCTTTAATGTGCAGTAAGCTACAGTGTAATGTAATGGTAATAATTATTACTCAATGACACGATCAATTATGCTCAAAGCATTTACAACATTTTTTCGATTTCATACAAGTTTAAATTATTATTATTGTTGTTTTTCTCGCATGCCTATTAATGATTGACCTTTTAGAGCTCGTCAAAAGGAATCTCGTCATTTTAGACATTAACCTTCAGCAGGCATTATATATTTGAATGATTCATTGCATTCGCCTCCGTGACTGCTATAAGAAGCAGTAGCATTTTTATGGATTACGGCAGTCAGCATTGTCTGTTATGAATATACATCTTTACAGAGACTTTAGAAAATGGACACTGGCATTTTACACAATTTGAAAATACATTTAGATCTAAAATTTTCTTTTCATTCAGTCCAGGGATAGAGAAATCCTTTATTAAGAGACCATTTCTTTGCAAGTACATGTTTGTTCAAAACCTCTTATGAATATCTTATACACTAGAATCAAAAGTTAAAATAGAAGTAAAATACAAATTAGTAAGGCTGGCAAGTCCAAACATATTAATGTCCATTCTCATTTCGAAGTTTAAATATTCAACCCATACAGTTTATAAAGTTGTTTAATATAATGTTTATCTCGTACAAATCTTATTTAAATTCACGATAGCTTTTTTGGGTTGTTGTTCACACTATCTTCCCAAATCCCATTGTCGAGTGTGGTTTTTCCGATCTGTGTTGGTTGCTTCTGCAATGCAAATGGTTAGTAACTGAACAGTTTATATGTTTGGTGCCTGTCAGCACTGGGTAGGAATACTCCATCCTAAGAAGTACAATAGCTGGTGTGGAATTACAGAGCCAAGGAGCACCCAATGCACAGCTTACCAGCTGCAGAATACTGTCTGGCAAGTGTCCAGATCATCCTCTTCTTTCCTAATTAGTAGCATTTGTGTTCAGGAAGCCCCTTAGAATGTGCTGCAATCCTTTGTTGTGGATACTCTAACAATTTTTTTAATCACACGTCCGTTTTGACTTGATATACCGGGACCACTATGGCACGCTTCTGCCTGTAGCATTTGCTTATAGCCTTTGATTGCTTAAACTTTTTCTCACTCTTGAACACTGTTTTCACACAAGTTTGTTACACACAATAATTACAATAAAGCCCCATCCGTGAAAAACACGACCACACCATAACACCACCGCCTCGGAATTTTACTGTTGGCACTACACATGCTGGCAGATGACATTCACGGGGCATTCGCCAAATCCACAACCTGCCTGCCTTCTTTTGCATTCTGAAGACATCTCTTTTGCAAGGAGAGATGATTAAATACTGTAATATTGACTGAAAGTAAGAATAATGTACTTGTAGTAGAACCAAACTGGTGACTGATTTGCAGATTACCCATAGAACATAACACACAGTTAACAGCTTATTCCATTTCAAGTTTTCTTCAAATCGTATACTAAGAAGCTTAACAGTATTAACATTAGATAGCTCTTGGTTGTTTGGGAGTATGCTGGAGATTTCTTGTTTTTGAGGTAAGATGCTGAATTGTATGCAAGTTGTTTCTTTGTGCATTAATGATGAAATTGTTCTCACTGTGAACAATTGTGGTCAGTTATTATTATGCAATATTAAAAAAAAAAGTGTATACAAATTGTAGTGTTCAGACCATTATGTGGGTCAACCTGGGAGATAGCTTGAGGCCAGATCTGGTGAGCATGTGGTACTGTAAAGAAGGGATGTGACTGACAAATCTAATTTTGTCACTCACTTGACTGAGAGCAGACACAGTGTTCCAGATCTGAATTCACATTTAAAATTGCTTCATAGATTTGAGAAGGGCAGATTTTTACATTTGATGGAGGAGACGGAGATTTTTAGACATCAGAAATCTCCCTGCTCTATCTTGCTCACTGAGCAAGGGGCAATTAGAAGCACCCAGTGTGGGAGCTTTTTGAAAACTGCGTTCATCATAGAAGGCGTGGTGGTGAACCAGGAGGGACGCATTCAACCTAGTAGATGCATTTCTAATGGTTTGGCAGTACACGGACCAAGTACAAATGGTACAACCAAAAATCTAAGACAGCTTTCCAGCACCTATCAATTGTACATTTTGTAATGCTGTTTTAACATCAGTGTATGCCACTTACATTTCTTGAAATTCATCATCATCATCATCATCATGGACAGTTTCCAGCCACTGGCTGGGTCTGTCGGGAACACAAGCCTCTCCATCGTGTTCTGTCTTTCCACCATTCCCCCTCTTCCACCTTCGTCCAGTTCTCTCCTCTTCTCGTCACACATTCCTTCACTCCCTTCACCCATCTATCTCTTGGTCTTCCTCTGGGCCTCTTCCCCTCCAGTTGCAGATCAAACATCCTCTTTGGAATTCTTCCCTCATCCATTCTCTTCATGTGTCCATACCACTGCAGTCTTGATTTTTCTATCCTGTCCTGTACCGGTTCCTCCTTTAGTCTTTCCCTCACATACACATTTGGCAATCTGTCTCGTCTTGTTACACCCAACCTGCTCCTCTGGAACTTCATTTCACTAGCCTGTATTCTACTTTTGTCGCTTTTGTGCATTACCCATGTCTCACTTCCGTATGCCAATATGGGGACAAAGTAGGTTCGGTATATAATTCCCTTGGATTTCTGTGGCACCTCCTTGCTCCAAATAAGCCCCCTAATGCATTTGTAGAACTGCCCTGCTTTTCTGCACCTTTCATTTATTTCCAATGCGTTTCCCCCCTTACTTTCAATCACGCTTCCCAGGTACTTGAAGTTCTCTACCACTTGTAGTTTTTCCCCTCCACAAGTTATATCCACATTTGGCCTATTCGTCTTCCTTGTTGTGACAATTATTTCACTTTTCTTTGCAGAGAAATGCATTCCATATTGTGCTGCCGTTGCCTCCCATGCATCTAACTGCTCTTGCACCTCCTCCTCGCAATTTCCCCATAACATCAGGTCATCGGCAAAAAGCACTGCTTTCATTTTATGATCTCCAATTGCATCTGACACTTGCTGTAGGATTTCATCCATAACAATAATAAACAATAAAGGCGAAAGTGCACTTCCCTGTCGCAGCCCATTTTCCAGCTTGAACCATGCAGTACGTTCCCTCCCGACTTTCACACAACTCTCATTTCCCTCATACATTTTTCAGACTTTTCGTGTTATCTCTTCATCTATCCCTTTTGCGTTCAGCACATCCCAGAGCTTGTCCCTACAGATACTGTCATACGCCTTCTCAATATCTAAAAAGGCCATGATTAAGTCCTTCCCGTACTCATAGTGCCTTTCCTGCAGTTGCCTTACCGCAAATATGAGGTCCATTGTTGATCTTCCCGGTCTGAAACCGTACTGCTCCTCTTGCAGTCTACTTTCAATACTGCTTCTTATTCTCTTCTCCAGGATCTTTTCATAGATTTTTCCACAGTGGCATAGCAGGGTGATTCCTCTGTAGTTCTCACATCTCCTTTTATCCCCTTTCTTGAAGATCGGGACTATAATTCCTTTCTTCCAATCCTCAGGAATTCTGTTCTCCTTCCACACCACCCTCAGCACTCTGTATAGCCACTGGGTTCCTACTTCTCCTGCTGCTCGTATCATGTCCACTGTTACTTCGTCCCAACCTGGTGCCTTGCCCCCTTTCATCCTCTTTATGGCTTCTTCCACTTCATTCCAAGTTAGATCATCAATTTCCCCACTATTATCATCGTCTGCTGCCTTAGGCTCTCCATCGCTGTTAGTTACCCGCTTGGCGGGATTCAACAGATCTTCAAAGTACTCCTTCCAAATCTTTTTGAGCTCATGCATTTCCTCCACAACTCTTCCATTATTATCCATGATCCTCAGGCACTCACTTCTGTCGTTCCTCTTATTTCTTACCATGGTGTAAAGTACTTTTTTGTTCCCTTCACTGTCCTCTTCTAACATTCTTGTCCATTTTTCCATCCACTTCTTCTTCTCCGCCCTTACTATGGTCTGTGCCGCTTCTTGCTTTCCTTATATTTTACCCTAGCTTCCTCTGTTCGGGTCTGGAACCATTCTCTGAAGGCTTTGTTCTTTCGAAGTACTGCCTCTTTACATATGTTGTTCCACCATGGGGTTTCCTTACTTCTCCTCTTTGTGCTAGTTCTTCCGCACACAATCTCAGCTGCCTCAACTAGGGCCCTCTTAAAATCTCCCCATTCTTCTTCCACTGTTCTCTGATCTTCCTTTGGCAGCTTCTTCCTGATCAGTGACTGGTACTGGGTCCTCCGTTCATCCTCTTTCAGCATCCATGTCTTCAACCTTTTCTCCTGTATATCTGTTGCCCTCCTATCTTTTTTCTTGAAATTGCTATATAAAAATTTTATAAACAACGTACGGTACTGAATGTCATCTTTAAAGTGCAGCTAAGAAACTAGGTTCAAAATTTCACCACATTCTGTCTCCTTACAAGTATATTGGAAAAAATGGTTTGTATTTGGACAATTTAATTAAGTAAAGAATGGTAAATTATAATTTTCACACCAATTTGATAATCTTTGTTCCCTGTTTCAGAGAAAAGGTTTTTAACATCCTGATGTGCTTTACAAAAAGTGTTTCGTATAATGTAATACTTGCTGTAAGGATGTTTGAATTTATATGCCTACAGGCAGATTGCGTCTATTATAATTGTTATTTAAATTCACTGTACTGTCATGTATCAAAAAATAATTTATCTTAACCCAGTATTTTAATCATGATCAATAAAATAGAAGATGCTGTCTATCCAGTATGACACAAACTGATTTTAGCTGTATGTGTCTGTAAACAGCAGCTTCAGTTGGACTAATGCTACAATATATTGGAATATGTGTTGTTATAAAAGTGTCTACATGACTATCTCTAATGATCTGTATTTGTCGAATTGGAATTGAGCACAACTATGACATAGCTTTTGATCAATGTGCTGCCTCGGTGTCTGATTCTTGTACTATCTGTATTTATAGCATTGATGAATAGCTGCACTGCTGGCTGAAATCTAGATCTGCAATGAAAAAGACAGATATTACAACCAATGTCATTATTCAATCTGCCCTGCATTACATCACAGTTGTGGGCACAGTCATCGGCACGGGATCAAATGTGATGAAGTATACCTGGGTAGTTAGAAAAAGGAGGCTGTGGTAGGGAGGTGGAAGGACAGTAGGGTAGCGGTGGGGGACTGCCAAGTGCTGCTTATGGGAGCATACAAGGATGAGGTGAGGAGAGGATAGGGTAGTTAGGTGCAGTCAGGAGGTTAGATGGAGGGTGGGGGCAAGGGAACCAAAAAGGAGAGAAGTGAAAAGACTGTGGGTGCATTAGTGGAATACAAGGCTGTGTAGTTCTGGAGTGGGAACACAGAATGGGATAGGTGTGTGAAGGACAGTGACTAACAAAGGTCGAGGAGGGGCGTTACGGGAACAAAGGATATATTGCATGGAGAGTTCCCTCCTGTGCAGTTCAGAAAAGCTGCTGTTGGTATGAAGGGTTCAGATGGTGCAGGCTGTGAAGCAGTCATCAAAATGAAGAATGTTGTGTTGGTTAGGCAGTGTGCTCAACATCTGGGTGGTCCAGCTGTTTCTTGGCCACAGTTTGCCAGTGGCCATTCATGCAGACACCTTGTTGGTTATCATGCCCATATAGAAAGCTGCACAGTAGTTGCAGCTCAGCTTGTAGATCACATGACTGCTCTGCCTCTGAAGGGATAGGTGATGCTTGTGACCGAACTGGAGTAGGTGCTGGTGGGAGCATGAATGGGAAAGGTCTTGCTTCAACATATATTACGGGGATAAGAACCAAGAGGCTAGGGGCTGGGAGAAGGGATGAATTAGGGACGGACAAGCGTATTGTGTAGGTTTCATGAGTGGCAGAATGCCACTGTGGGAAATTGTGTCGAGCACCTATGTGCATTTTTTAAAAAACGGACTGACTGGACTGAAAGTAATTTTAACTGCCATATTGAAGTTATAGTCAGATATTATTAAATATACAAAAAACCTCTGAAGATCTGGGTAGCTGAAAAAATGATCACGTGAAAGAAACATATTACATCTATTATTGCAAACTATATCAACTGTGTGTCTATACTTGTCATTAAGAGAGAAAAAGTTTACTAGAGGAGGTCGACTGTCAGATCAAAAGAACATGAATAAAAAATCAGTTCCAGTACAATGTGTTTCTTGGTTCAACGTGTATGCTGTGGTTTCATGAGTGAAATATGTGAACTACATGCACAACATTATTCTACTACGGGTAATATGATGGTGTTTAGGGCATGGTGGAGAAGTATTTTGTGAGGTTTATGGCAGTGTGAAGAGAATAAGGAATATTACGGGAGATGTTGAGATGAAGTTTGTGAAGTGTGCTGCAATGATAATAATAATTATGGTGATGTTAGCCTGAGGATGCTTCAGGGACTTACTGGTGCTCTGTTTTGTAATTTGTATTATTCTTATTTGTGATAGCATGCTGTGTATGGTTTTGGGGAGTGACTAGTGTGAGTTTATGCTAATGGTTGGAATAAAGTTTTGGTCTGTGATAATGTTGCTCATTTATTGAAATTATTGCTGTGGCTCTGACATATGTCATATGTAAATTTTGGTTGGTAATCTTACTCTGATGTCATAGTTTTGGGAAGACAGAAATTACCAGGGTGATTCATATGAAATTCTGAATCTAATGATATAGCTGACAATAAGTAATTTATACCAAAGGATAAACTTTGGTAACTGTCTTAATTATTATTTGTGTAACTGCAAATAAATAATTAAAGTGAGTACTATGAAACAAGTGCTTGCATGTTATGTAATAGTATGAGATTATTTAAGATTCTAGAGCAATTTAAGAATATTTGCAGTATGTCCATTTTGTATAGCTTAGAGATGAAGTTAGTTACTTTGAATACGAGATTTATGTGAATATTCTGTCACTGTGAAAGTTAAAATTTTTTCATCAGCGCACACTCCGCTGCAGAGTGGAAATCTCATTCTGGAAATATCCCCCAGGCTGTGGCTAAGCCGTGTCTCCACAGTATCCTTTCTTTCTTTCAGGAGTGCTAGTTCTGCAAGGTTCGCAGGAGAGCTTCTGTAAAGTTTGGAAGGTTGGAGACGAGATACTGGCAGAAGTAAAGCTGTGAGGATGGGGCGTGAGTCGTGCTTGGGTAGCTCAGTTGGTAGAGCACTTGCCCGCCAAAGGCAAAGGTCCCGAGTTCGAGTCTCGGTTCAGCACACAGTTTTAATCTGCCAGGAAGTTTCAATCCCCATCTGGTTTATGACAATATATGTTTAAACAATGGAAACTCCGTTGCTGCAATACACATTTAGTAATTATCAATTTTGTTGAATTCATTTTATTACTTCTATGTATCAACAAAAGCAAAACAAGGATAATGGAATGTAGTCTAATTAAGTCGGGTGATGCTGAGGGAATTAGATTAGGAAATGGGACACTTAAAGTAGTAAAGGAGTTTTGCTATTTGGGGAGCAAAATAACTGACGATAGTCGAAGTAGAGAGGATATAAAATGTAGGCTGGCAATGGCAAGGAAAGCGTTTCTGAAGAAGAGAAATTTGTTAACATCCAGTATTGATTTAAGTGTCAGGAAGTCATTTCTGAAAGTATTCGTATAGAGTGTAGCCATGTATGGAAGTGAAACATGGACGATAAATAGTTTGGACAAGAAGAGAATAGAAGCTTTCGAAATGTGGTGCTACAGAAGAATGCTGAAGATTAGATGGGTAGATCACATAACTAATGAGGAAGTATTGAATAGGATTGGGGAGAAGAGAAGTTTGTGGCACAACTTGACCAGAAGAAGGGATCGGTTGGTAGGACATGTTCTGAGGCATCAAGGGATCACCAATTTAGTATTGGAGGGCAGCGTGGAGGGTAAAAATCGTAGAGGGAGACCAAGAGATGAATACACTAAGCAGATTCAGAAGGATGTAGGTTGCAGTAGGTACTGGGAGATGAAAAAGCTTGCACAGGATAGAGTAGCATGGAGAGCTGCATCAAACCAGTCTCAGGACTGAAGACCACAACAACAACAACATGTATTATGTACTCTTCTGCATAAAAAAAGAAAAAAAAATGAATATGTTCAAACTTATACTTGTGGGATCTTGAGAAAACTGTATGCTGGTGTACATCAGTTGGGCTGGTGCCAGAATGTGTAAATATTATACTTTGCTTAAAACATCTTTCAGTCTGAATTTGAAACAAACATTATCTATATCCTAAAATGAGACAATGATCATCATTGGTCAGATAAGTTAAAATGAAACAAATTGTATCTATTGTTACAATCTTTTCGAAAATATTTGAAGTAACTTTTCACATACAGCTTAGTAACTACTTTGATAAACATAACTTTCTTTGCAGTGCCTAGCATTGTTTTCAACAAGGCAACAGTACCACCTCTGCAGTCCTTCAAATTGTTAATCAAACATTACCTGCATCTGAAAATAAGAACACACTATGCCTTGAGCAATGCGATTTTTGTAAAGCATTTGACTGTATCTCCTCAACATCTTACTAGCCAAACTGCAGTATTATAGAGAAAATAATAGAGCATTAGAAATAATTAATTTTTATCTAAATAACAGGAGGCAATGTGTGCCAACTCAAGATGGACATTATTCCATAAAGAGTCACAATTAGTGTGCCTCAGGGCTCTGTCTTTAGACCATTCTTCTTCATTGTTGCAATTAACATTTTGCCTCATTATGTGGGCTTCAGACGGTTATCTTCTATGTGGACGGTTATCATCACAGTATGAGAAACATTAACGTTGCACCAGAAATCACAGGACACACACTCCTTAGCACTAAACTGGTTCTGATCATATAAATTACTGTGCAATTTAGAGAAAACACAACACTTGCATCTGGGACTACCTAATGACATGGAAGCAAAATCTGATCAGATTACTTACTGATTCCAAACTAAACTGGCAACCCCAAAATAATCATGTCTCTGGAAAGATATCAAGGGTGTCTCATCTCAAACAGAAATGATCTGATGTAGTGAGAAGCAAATATCTTAGAACAGCTTACACTGGAGTTTTTCAATCTCACATAGCTTATGGACAAAATAGCAGCAACACACCAGGGAGATCATATGACACCAGGAACAAAAAGAGCATTGAAATTCCTAGACACAGGCTGACAAAAACAGGGAGCTCCCAAAAAGTGAACTGTTTGTAATTTTTAAATGAATAGCTGCTTTCTGCAATCAGTACACCTTCCAACAATTTTAGAAGTAAGTTGTACAACTGGTTAATAAACAATCCATTCTACAGTTTAAAGGAATTTTTGGCCTCAAGTACTGTAGAAACTGAGTTTTACAATTATGATTAGAATTCTGTAAAACTGGTTAATATAAGATAAATTATTTCTACATGTGATGTGAACAGTAATTAATATAGCAATTGCTACTGTATCGTGCCATCATTGTAATGCCCAATCTGCTAGATCTGGTCAATGTCTACTAACCAATCTGAATCTGAATCCAGCTCTGCAAGGGTTTCCCTTTTGCTATTTCCCCTACCCTTTCATTCTTGATCTTGTCTCTCGCTGTTACTCCTATCCTACTTCTCAGGACTTCATTTCACATACCTGTAATCTGCTTACATCTCTTTTCTTCATTATCTGTGCTTCAGACACATAGGACAGTATAGTGGTGTAGTATATATTATTTCTTTGCTATTACGTGGGACCTCTTCATTCCAAACACTTCACAGGAATGCTTCTGCCTGTCTGCCTCATTAATTTATCTCTTTCTTGTTTCATCTATTTTCCTTCCAAAGTACTTGACCTTTTCCACCTCCTTCAGTTGTTCACCTCCAATCATTCTGCCAGCTGGTCTGTCTTTCTTGCTAATTGTAACATGGATCTCACCAGGGACAATTCACTGCCCTATTTCACACCATTTGTTTGCTGGAACCAATGTGTCCTTTTATTTCCCACTTTCTCACAACTCGCAGTTCCACAGTCTTAATTAACATATTTTTTATCATTTTCAAATGTAAATTTGCTATTGTGCTGCGAGTAAAAACTATACTTGTGCTATATAAAGAAAATTGAGTATTTGCCCTTTGTATGTATGTCATGTCACTCCAGAATCAAAATGACAAGGTGGAGGCACTCACAAAAAGTTTCTCTCTCTCTCTCTCTCTCTCCTTTAAACATTCAATCTACCTACCTGGATAGGCTTCAGATTGTCTGCCTCTTCACTATGCAATACTGCTTTAACCAACAAAAGCAGCATTGAAAAAATTTGACTAAGTACCTACCAGGCAAAGGCCACGTAACTCCAGTCCGTGGGCAGTAGCTGAAGGATAGTTAAAACTATTGAGTGTTCGAGGATCTTGCATGACTTGTTTGAAGAAATGTCTAAAATTTCCTGTACGTTGGTTTATCGTCTTTGAAACAAGGAAAATGGTTAGCAAGTCCATATTTAATATCACGTCATTAATTATGCAATGCTACTGACAGTCTCAGTAACGACTTCACACCCAAGAGACATCTAGCCCGACCCTTATTTTAAACATCCCAAACAGTCACTGAACCACGACTACTTGAGAGTCAACAGTCAGCCGATCAGCAGTCGGCTTGTACACAAGCGCTCACCATAATGTCTCAATTTGCACAAAACATGCCACAGGGAGTTAACGTACGACTTGAAATGTTCGCAAATGAAATCTCCTATAGTAAATCACTCATAAACCTCCAACATTCACACAATACTCTTAACATTGTAGTCGCTTTTCATCAACTACACAAAAACTGATCAAAATGCATACGTTTCTTCACTTTTTGGTACAAATTTGATCAGCACGATTTAATACTGATGTTTACCAGAGGACAGCTCCGAGTGTCTCGAGTCTTAGCTCTGAGGCACTAAGCCCTACTTAAATGTTGGGAAATGCTGAATCCCCATTGGCTATTATGTTAAGCAGCCAGTTACACCATATAGAGCACTTCTATACTCGCGGTATTTCTAATGCCAGCCAATCGAATTATCGTAAGTAACTTAGACTAGAAATCTCCTAATTTCAAAACTAAATAAAATTTAATGAAATCAAAATACAATTCCTTTCCACAAAATAAGTTACTATTAAATTTTGTACTCCATGCCCCTTCCGGGTGCCTTCTACAAAAACAAGATCACTCTGACGTAAGTTACAAATTATCTATTACACAACAAGTCTCTCGTGCCTACATTTACGTAGTTTTAATACAGTATCACATTCTCACTTTACATATGTCCTCCTTTCACACTGTCTCACACGATCAAAACACTGTGAAATAATACTTTTCCAAACTATTTTTAATTACTTGGGAAATCTGTGGTAATGAAACTAAAGAAAATTCCAGACAATTAGATTATGGGAACCTATCCTCTTGGTTGAAGTTTCAGTCCCTAACCCAGTTTCACAATGGCAGCACCGTTATTATGCGTTTAAAAAATTTTGTCTCCAAAAAAATTGAAGTTATTGATTTCTAATTTTAACAGTATGTTTGAGTTATCCATAGAATTTGGTATACTAAGTATGAAAAAGATAGATTACCACATAATAGTACTACAGGGTTATTACAAATTACTGAAGCGATTTCACAGCTCTACAATAACTTTATTATTTGAGATATTTTCACAATGCTTTGCACACATATACAAAAACTCAAAAAGTTTTTTTAGGCATTCACAAATGTGCCCCTTTAGTGATTCGGCAGACATCAAGCCGATAATCAAGTTCCTCCCACACTCGGCGCAGCATGTCCCCATCAATGAGTTCGAAAGCATCGTTGATGCGAGCTCGCAGTTCTGGCACGTTTCTTGATAGAGGAGGTTTAAACACTGAATCTTTCACATAACCCCACAGAAAGAAATCAGTCGGGAGAGCATGGAGGCCATGACATGAATTGCTGATCGTGATCTCCACCATGACAGATCCATCAGTTTTCCAATCTCCATCATGATGGAAGTGCAGTGGAGCACCATCCTGTTGAAAGATGAAGTCGGCGCTGTCGGTCTCCAGTTGTGGCATGAGCAAATTATCCATCATGTCCAGATACACGTGTCCTGTAACGTTTTTTCGCAGAAGAAAAAGGGGCCGTAAACTTTAAACCGTGAGATTGCACAAAACACGTTAACTTTTGGTGAATTGCGAATTTGCTGCACGAATGTGTGAGGATTCTCTACCGCCCAGATTCGCACACTGTGTCTGTTCACTTCACCATAAAGAAAAAATGTTGCTTCATCACTGAAAACAAGTTTCACACTGAACGCATCCTCTTCCATGAGCTGTTGCAACCGCGCCGAAAATTCAAAGCGTTTGACTTTGTCATCGGGTGTCAGAGCTTGTAGCAATTGTAAACGGTAAGGCTTCTGCTTTAGCCTTTTCCGTAAGATTTTCCAAACCGTCGGCTGTGGTACGTTTAGCTCCCTGCTTGCTTTATTTGTCGACTTCCGCGGGCTACGCGTGAAACTTGCCCGCACGCGTTCAACCGTTTCTTCGCTCACTGCAGGCCGACCCGTTGATTTCCCCTTACAGAGGCATCCAGAAGCTTTAAACTGCGCATACCATCACCGAATGGAGTTGGCAGTTGGTGGATCTTTGTTGAACTTCGTCCTGAAGTGTCGTTGCACTGTTATGACTGACTGATGTGAGTGCATTTCAAGCATGACATACGCTTTCTCGGCTCCTGTCGCCATTTTGTCTCACTGCGCTCTCGAAGCAGAAACCTGAAGTGCGGCTTCAGCCGAACAAAACTTTATGAGTTTTTCTACGTATCTGTAGTGTGTTGTTACCAGATGTCAATGAATGGAGCTACAGTGAATTTATGAAATCGCTTCAATCATTTGTAATAGCACTGTACTTCAGATTTATAGAGTTTGCGTAACATATTGCATGCAGCATTAAGCAAGTATACTGCTCGCTCGGCCCAATAGCCAGTGTCACCTGTGCAAGTGTGAGAACCAAACACCTGCTCTCCTCCCGACTCCACAGCAAGCTACACTTTCAATACAAGACGAAAAACTCTTAATAATTTGCTACGTTACAAGGGCATTGTGTAGATTCATGGGAATACAAATCCCCATTCTGCCGGTGTCACTCGAAATCTTATTCAAGAAGTCACTTGGGAGCAGTTCGATCACCTGCTATACAATCCCATTCTTTTATCTTGTGGCCACCACTTGTTCTTTATCCTTAAAGCACAATTTTGGAGGACGCTGCTTTTACAATGACAACACAAAGAAACGGTGTTCAGCAGAGGATATCTTCATTGGTGGCATCTTGCTACAAAGAGGACATGAAAGTTGGCTTCCCACTACGACAATTTTCTGCACAGTGGTGACAACTCTGTAAAGAAGTATTTTAAGAAATGCTCTTTCTTGTAAAAATAAATTCTGATTAACAAGTATTTTGATGAGCCTTTCCCAAGACAATACTTACTTTTCATTTATGCCTCACAATAATGAATGACATTAAAATTACAAGAACACAATCTAAGTCATACAAACAAAATATACAGTAGTTTACATGCCTGGTTCTCCCTGTTTCAGAAGTCTTGTCTGCTTTCTGCCCTGAGAAAGTTGCTTTTTGAGTGATATTTATTTTGTTTCATATTGAGACTCTTTAAGCACCATTTCATTTGTTTCCTTACTGGTACTCACATTTCAATTCTTTGCTTTGTTTGAAAAAATTTTGTTCGGAAAGCATGTACGTTTTTATTTATTTTTTTGGCTTCTTGAGGAACATGTCATAGTTCCCTTCCCTCCCTTCGACCCTCATTTGTGCAATTCTTTTTGGACAATATCATACCGCAGAATTAGCAACTAATGTCTGTAGCATGTAGTGTGTGTAAATATTTAGGGTTCATATGGAAAAAGCAGTATAAAACTGGACAAACACCAAAGAAAATCTGTCTTAGATAGGGTAATGGAAGAGATTTGTTCGAAGACTTCTGGAAAACTGCAGAGGACCTGGAAACAAATTTTCATAAATACAATCCTGACATCAGCTCAAGAGTTCTGTTCTGGAGTTTTGAGCCCTTATCAATTAGATATGCCAGCAGACATCTAAAGAATTCACAGATGTACTGCTAGGACTGTAAGAGGTTAGTACAGCCCAAGTGAAACCTAGTTCTTGCAAAATCCTGAGAGTAATCTGAAAGATCAATTATTTCAGGAAGACTGTGCAACAATCTGTTATATGTACCAAATCATGGGAATGAGTTTAGACATTAGGGTGCTTAAACAGGCATACAGACAGCCATTTTCTACTTAATACACAAATGCAATATGACAGAATACTGCTAATACCGAAACAAAGTTCCCTCTGCCACCCAAGGTACATTGGTTTATGGCTAGAGACAGGAAAAAATTGTATTATTTTATAGCCAAACTCAGTGTATTTTTTGCAGAATTCATGGTAGCCTTTGCCAATGAAGATATTATTCACATCAAATAGCAGTTTGTTACCAGGGAAATGAACTGTTATTTTAAGATTACAGTGAGTTGACAAAAGGCAGGAGATCAAATAGCAGTTTGTTACCAGGGAAATGAACTGTTATTTTAAGATTACAGAGAGTTGACAAAAGGCAGGAGATAGCAATATGCACATATACAAATGGTGGTAGTTAAGTACACGAGGTATAAAAGGGCAGTGCCATTTGTACTCATGTGGTTCACGTGAAGAGGTTTCCAACTTGAGTATGGTGTCACGATGGGAACTGACAGACTTGGAACACACAATGGTAGTTGCAGCTAGACTCGGGGACATTCCATTTTGGAACTTGTTAGGGAATTCAAGATTCTGAAATCCACAGCATCAAGGGGCAGCAGTGTTTGCATATAGTTGTCAGTGATAATCAAGCAACACTGTGTGAAAGAGCTGCAGAAATCTACATGGGTAAGAACTGATGGTAGGGTTCGAGTTTGGTGCAGACCCCAGAAAGCCATGAACTCATGTTTTCACTAAGACTGCAGGTGGCTCCATAATGTTGTGGACTGCGTTTGTATGGAATATACTGAGTCCTCTGAACCGAAGATTGACTGGATATGGTAATGTTCAGTTACTTTGTGACCATTTGAGCCATTTATGGACTTCATGTTTTCAAACAACGATGAAATTTTTATGGATGACAATGCGCCATGTCACCGGGCCACAATTCTACGCAATTGGTTTGAAGTACATTCTGGACAGTTCAAGGGAATGATTTGGCCACCCAGATTGACATGAATCCCATCAAACATTTATGGGACTTAAACTGAGAGGTAAGTTTAGGCACAAAATCCTGCACCAGCTACACTTCTGCAGTTACAGACAGCTATACAGGAGCATGGCTCAATATTTCTGCAGGGGACTTTCAATGACTTGCTGAATTCATTCCACATCGAGATGATTCACTATGCTGGTCAAAAGCAGGTCTGGCAATATTAAGAAGTATCCCATGACTTGTCACCTCAGCGTATACATAAACCTCAGCTATGAGGAAAAAATACGTGAAAATGCAATTTCAACATTCAATAACCATCAGTTGCCAAAATTAGTAAACTGTCATCAGAATTACACATTTTTTTAATAGTGTAAAATCACAAAATTTGATATATTTCGTAAAAATTGCTGGTTTTGTGTTTTTTGCCATGAGATTTTCCTGTTCCTACTTATGACATTAGATTGGTCAGAAATGAGTATGTTGTGCTGAGAAACATTCAAAACAAAAATCTGGCGTGTCACGGCATTTCGGAGTCAATTAGCATTGAAGTAAGGCAATCACACCATTGTGCACACATATTCAAGTCACCTGCCATAGGCAGTGTCACCATACATGCTCTTTATTTGATCCTAAGAACAAAACAAGAGAGCATAGAATAACTGTACATTGAGTAGTAAGGATCGAACCTGAGCCAAAGGCTGAGCAATCTTGTGCACTATCACCTACTCTATCAAAACAACTGACAAAATTTTATGTGTCACGCCACCTGAATTTTCTCACACATTGGCCTGATTGACTTACTAAATTTCAATGTTAGATAACTTGGGGCTTGCACAATGTAATGAAGTTTTTTTTCTTAATTATTTGTGACTATCCTGTATATATAGCTGTGTAGGTTCCCACGTGTAAATGAAGGTCGCTAAAGCCTCAGTACACTATCTCTTATGAGGTAGTCTGTGGGTCAGAAGTAAATTTATGAAATCATTTTAGCACACAAATTATATTATTTTCCAAATGCTACATAATTTTTGTTTTACACTGAACTTACAATTACTTATTTGCCTTAAAAACTCATTGTCAATAACACAGTTAAACTTCACAAATGATACTGAAGATGAATGCATAATAAAAAGCAGAAAATTACATGTCTTTTTATACAGATGGAGGTCATTTCTGGTATTAACCTTACAGCAGAATAGCAATAGGCACATAATTATTATAAACTAGATCCAAACCTCAAACCTCTGTCATCCATCATCTATGTGTCTCTCAGAATGTATGCTCACAGAGTCTCAGTGGAGGTGGTGAACTTCTATGGTGAGTTACATCACTGCAGTGAGAGGTCACCTTCAGAGGCTGCATCCATTATACACCTCACCACTGTAGCCCAAGGAGTGAAAGAACTAATCAACCTTTACCAGTTGTAGTCTCTCACCAAACTGGTACTGCTTTTGTCACCAACAGAAGGACACCAGCTTATTGTATATTGTATTTTCACAGAGAGCTATTAACTTTGATTTGTCTGGTGTAGTTGAGTTTGTGCCAGGAGTAGTATGCACTGCATAGTAGGTTTTGGAAAGCTCTATAATGCTCATGATACAGAACTTATGAAGGTTAATAACAGGAACATACCAAGTACTGAACCTTTTGTGAAATCCATACTTAATAGCAAATCAGTCAGTGTTTTCCCCTAAAAAGTCACTCAGTTTAGCCATCACTTGCTAATGTCACTCTTATGCCATACTGATTCCAGCGGTGGCACAAAATCTTAACACCATCACAGTGGGGTGACAGGGACTGTGTGCCAGATGGTACTTCTGCTGCTACAGTGACTCCAGCACCATTTGCCACATGCTGAAACCTGTGTGACCAAGGGAAAAGTTTTTATGAAATACTACCAGATGATGTTTCTGTTCATGTTCACTTAATTGCATAACATCTTGATTGTTTATAACCATTTCATACTACTATGAACTGTGCTACCATCTACGTGAAATTTATTTACTGTATTTGTGCTTCAGTCACTATGCTAACAACTGAAGTTTCCACACTATCACTATTGTACAGACACATTAGCTGCACCTGCCAGGTGACCCTTAAATGACAAACAATGAAAAATCGAGAATGAAATAATAATATGAAAAGGATAGCTGCTACTCCATTGCCTAGGAACAGTGACTGTGTGTGTGTGTGTGTGTGTGTGTGTGTGTGTGTGTGTGTGTGTGTGTGTGGGGGGGGGGGGGGGGGGCACACACACGCTCGTGCGCGCGCTCTGTTTGAGAAGGACCACCTTTTTGTCCTAGAGCTTGAACGTTTAGCAGCCTGCAACTCAAGCCTCCTCTGTTAAGTGATCATTATCTTAAAATAGGTTACCAAAGCCATGAATTTGCTTAAGGGTAGAAACATGGCTGCTGTACTCGTTTGTATTTTTATTTAACACTTTGTACACAATTGGCGATTTTTGGCCTTACAGGCCATTCTCAAGTACTACAGGCATCAGAACACAGAGTGTGCTGGTATATTCTTCGTGGCTCTTAATATCTGCAAGTTAATGTGGGTGAGTAGGGAAAACAGTACTTTAACAGCATTAGCAGTGAGCTGCTTGACATAGTTACCTCAAATATCTCAGTATAACACTGCAAAGTAATACGAAACGGAATGCTCACGCAAGGACAATAGGAGGGACGGCAAATGGTCAACTTTGGTTTATTGGTAGACTTCTAAGAAAATGCACCTTTTATAAGATAGACTATACGTAGAACACTAATGCAACCCATTCTTGAGTATTGTTTGAGTGGTGTTTGAGTGTTTGGGAGCCCCATTAGGCCTGATTAAAGGAAGACATTGAAGCAATTCAGAGACAGGTTGCTAGATTTGCTAGAATTATGGAGACACTTGTCAACTTAAATGAGAATCCATGGAGGGAGGATTAGCATTCTTTTCATGGAACACTAACTTAGAGACAACATTTAACCTGACTGCATAATGATTCTAATTCCACCAACACACATTTCACCTAAGGGCCACAAAGCTAAGAGAAATTAAGGCTCGTATGGAAGCTTATAGACACTGGCTTTTCCCCTCATCCCATTTGTGAGTAGAATAAGAAAGGAAATGACTATTAGAGGTACAGGGTACCCTCCCCATACACAATACAGTGGTTTGTTGAGTGCATATACAGATTTAGATAAGGAAGCACAAACAGCAAGATACAGCGTTATAACTAACGGATGCCGTGAAGCTCAAAGTGAGATAGTACATACACATGCGTGAAATTTAAAAAATAAAAATATTGCTTTTAATTTTGATGCTTCCATGAGTAAGCTCTTGATTTCGGAATGATAATGCATGTTACATACAATTGGAAACATTCCTGTTCCTGGCTCACCTGCCATGGTAGATTTTGGGAGCTATGATATGAGTGTGTGTCTTGAAGTTTGCCAGTTCCAGCTGTTTTTCTCTGAGTCTTTGTTTGTTCCACATTTAACACTTGTAGATACAACATATGCCATAATATAAAAATTTACTCAAGATTAGATACTGAAAGAAAAATTTTGACCCAAGAAGTCACCAAAAACAGAACAAAAACAGCTCCCAAATTGCATGTCCTCTCCTTACCCCCACCATCCACAGATTGCTTCTCCCAACAGGCACTGTTTCTGTATACAATGCGGCCTCAGTGGCCAGACAGTAGTACGTGTGAGAGTTGTGCTGTGTGTGTGTGTGTGTGTGTGTGTGTGTGTGTGTGTGTGTGTGTGTGTTTGTTTTTCTACTTTAAAAGAAGACCTTTAGGCTGAAAACTCAAATGTATAGCAGTCTCTGTTGTGCCTGTCCACAACATTTCCTCCACACGGTGAGTAGCAATCTATCCTTTTCATAATTATGTTGGAAGAGGACTGTGATAGTGTTGACAAATAGCAGAGCTACAGTTCAAGCAGATACTTAATTATTTCAGCTATATAGAGTGCCACTTTTTTTGGGAGGGAGGGCATTTTGTGAATTTTCTGGATTATGATAATTTTTCTGAACACACTCCAAAATTCCCTGTTCTAGTTATGTATGGGACTGACACAATTACTTAACTTCATTGCTAAGAAACACACCTGTGCAGCTCTGTCACTGGTACTTATCATCCACTGCTCACATATCCTCTTGTTCCCATCACAATTTTTGCCTACACTGCTTCACAAAATTCATGATTAGCAACCTTTTAGAACAAACGTTACCTATGAAAAGTGTCATGACTCCAAAATAGAAACAGCTTTGTATTAGAGCTTTTGACTGTAATGTAATTCAGGTAGCATTTGAATGCTACATCAAGAGGAAGAGTGCCTACATTTTTATTTGGCATTTAATTATTCACAGTTGATTTATCAAGTATTTACTGCTTCAAATATGGTAAACAACCTTACAATATACGAAATTTGCTCCTATTTCAGTAGATGTGAGCCCTCTTACTTTCCAGTAATGAGTTTCCAGGTATTTACTTACCACTTCACCTGTCACCCAGAACACACGGGTATCAAGGGCTACGCACCCGGTGCCGATACTCGCTGTCCCGCCCCACGCAATGCCGGTGGGAGCTGTCCCGCCCCACGCAATGCCGGTGGGAGCTGTCTTCGTGCGATCCGTGCTGTCACGCGCAGAATCGATACACTGAGTACGGCTACACGCCTCTCATCTGGGGGCATTTCCGCTACATGCTGCAACTCTGCACGCAGTGGTGGCCAGGGCAGCGACGCTGCACGCAGCAATGTGCGACGCATCGGCAACGGGGGCTGTTTCACTCTCCGCCTTAACAAAACTTGCAGTACTGCCGTATGTGGTTCCAATGTGTACAGTGTCTCTCTGAACAGTACCCTCGCTCGCAGTCTCGACAGCGCACGTGCAGTCTTCGATTGCCGCTCCGTGTACTGTGGTGCTGCCGCACGTGGTTCCACCTCGTGCTCTGTGTACAACACAGGGTTGCCAATCTCCTTGCCCACTTCAGTCCCCTTTGCCAGTATTGCCAGGTTGTGGATGAGCATGATACGTCTGTAACATATATTTTTAACAGCTACTAAGTTTCAGGTATCATTATCATCATACAAGAGGGGGGGGGGAGGGGGGGGGGAGGCTGATACGAAGTTATGAATAGAACACAATTGGCGCCGACAAAACATATAAGGAGTGTTCAAATGAAAAGTTCTGAAATGTCTTAACAGCCGAACAGTTCGAAATTACGATATGCTGTTTTGAGATATCGCAGTGAGAGATCTATGGACACGAATCTAGTGTCCAGTGTGGTCATGCACACTGGTGGACACGTGACAGGAGGGGAGCGCACAGTTCTGTTCCGTTCATTTGACAGGGCAGTGGGCGTGAGGACATTGTGCCATTCACATTGAAAAATTGGGTGAGTGAAGTGCGTGGAGGCATTCTGACTGCAAAAGGAGTTAAATGGGACAAATGGGTGGAGATTTTAATTTGCCGGATATAGACTGGGAGACTCAAACGTTCATAACGGGTGGCAAGGACAAGGAATCCAGTGAAATTTTTTTAAGTGCTTTATCCGAAAACTACCTTCAGCAGTTAAGCAGAGAACCGACTCGTGGCGATAACATATTAGACCTTCTGGTGACAAACAGACCCGAACTATTTAACACAGTTAACGCAGAAAAGGGAATTAGTGATCGTAAAGCAGTTACTGCATCGACGATTTCAGCCGTAAATAGAAATATTAAAAAAGGTAGGAAGATTTTTCAGTTTAGCAAAAGTGACAAAAAGCAGATTTCAGAGTACTTGACGGCTCAACACAAAAGTTTTGTCGCAAGTACAGATAGTATGGAGGATCAGTGGACAGAGTTCAAAACCATCATACAACATGCGTTAGATGAGTATGTGCCAAGCAAGATCGTAAGAGATGGAAAAGAGCCACCGTGGTACAACAACCGAGTTAGAAACTGCTGCGGAAGCAAAGGGAACTTCACAGCAAACATAAACATAGCCAAAGCCTTGCAGACAAACAAAAATTATGTGAAGGGAAATGTAGTGTGAGGGCTATGCGAGAGGCGTTCAATGAATTCGAAAGTAAAGTTCTATGTACTGACTTGGCAGAAAATCCTAAGAAATTTTGGTCTTATGTCGAAGTGGTAGGTGGATCAAAACAAAATGTCCAGACACTGTGACCAAAATGGTACTGAAACAGAGGATGACAGACTAAAGGCCGAAATACTAAATGTCTTTTTCCAAAGCTGTTTCACAGAGAGACTGCACTGTAGTTACTTCTCTAAATTGTCGCACAGATGACAAAATGGCAGATATCGAAATAGACGACAGAGGGATAGAGAAACAATTAAGATCGCTCAAAACAGGAAAGGCCGCTGGACCTGATGGGATACCAGTTCGATTTTACACAGAGTACGTGAAGGAACTTGCCCCCCCTTCTTGCAGCAGTGTACCGTAGGTCTCTAGAAGAGTGTAGGGTTCCAAAGGATTGGAAAAGGGCACAGGTCATCCCCTTTTTCAAGAAGGGGTGTCTAACAGATGTGCAGAACTATAGACCTATATCCCTAACGTCGTATTATGTTTGAGTATAATGACTTTTCTGGATATTAGAAATCTACTCTATAGGAATCAGCACGGGTTTCGAAAAAGACGATCGTGTGAAACCCAGCTCGCACTATTCGTCCACGAGACTCAGAGGGCCATAGACACGGGTTTTCAGGTAGATGCCGTGTTTCTCGACTTTCGAAAGGCGTTCGATACAGTTCCCCACAGTCGTTTAATGAACAAAGTAAGAGCATATGGACTATCAGACCAATTGTGTGACTGGATTGAAGAGTTCCTAGATAACAGAACGCAGCATGTCATTCTCAATGGAGAGATGTCTTCCGGAGTAAAGTGATTTCAGGTGTGCTGCAGGGGAGTGTCGTAGGACCGTTGCTATTCACAATTTACATAAATGACCTTGTGGATGACATCAGAAGTTCACTGAGGCTTTTTGCGGATGATGCTGTGGTGTATCGAGAGGTTATAACAATGGAAAATTGTACTGAAATGCAGAAGGATCTGCAGCAAATTGACGCATGGTGCAGGGAATGGCAATTGAATCTCAATGTAGACAAGTGTAATGTGCTGCGAATACATAGAAAGAAAGATCCCTTATCATTTAGCTACAATATAGCAGGTCAGCAACTGGAAGCAGTTAATTCCAAAAATTATCTGGGAGTATGCATTAGGAGTGATTTAAAATGGAATGATCATATAAAGTTGATTGTCGGTAAAGCAGATGCCAGACAGATTCATTGGAAGAATCCTAAGCAAATGCTATCCGAAAACAAGGGAAGTAGGTTACAGTACGCTTGTTCGCCCAATGCTTGAATACTGCTCAGCAGTGTTGGATCCGTACCAGATAGGTTTGATAGAAGAGATAGAGAAGATCCAACGGAGAGCAGTGCACTTCGTTACAGGATCATTTAGTAATCGCGAAAGCATTACGGAGATGATAGATAAACACCAGTGGAAGACTCTGCAGGAGAGACGCTCAGTAGCTCGATACCGGCTTTTGTTGAAGTTTCGAGAACATACCTTCACCGAGGAGTCAAGCAGTATATTGCTCCCTCCTACGTATATCTCATGAAGATACCATGAGGATAAAATCAGAGAGATTAGAGCCCACTCTGAGGCATACCGACAATCCTTCTTTCCACGAACAATACGAGACTGGAATAGAAGGGAGAACCTATATAGGTACTCAAGGTACCCTCCGCCACACACCATCAGGTGGCTTGCAGAGTATGGATGTAGATGTAGATGCATTCAGCGCTGATGACAACTGTACAAGGGAGACTGTGTGGTTGTCACGTTAGTGAGAAAGTGGAGAGCCCATTTATGGGAAGGCTGGGGGCATTTGAGTGGTGACCCGAGATCCCTACAGCCCGGACATGTTTACCTGTGAGTTTCGCACATGTGGTCAGCTCAATAATTCTCGAAAGCAAGCACTTCAACGCTGATGACAAAGTGAAGAACACAGTGGAGGACTGCCTCCTGCCACAGCCAAAAAATTCCAAGATTGGGGAATCCTTTGGTTCATTAGACAGAGGGAACTTTTCTCTTGAACAACCCTCAAATTACCAGTTATATATAAATAATTAACAGTTCGGATGACAGTATAAATGAGCAACCTATTGCCTGTTTTGATACAGTAAAATATTTCACTGAAGAAAAGTGTTAAATTTAGAAGTTTTGTAAATAAATTTTTCACACTGTTTTCATTCCGAAGTTACAGGGCTGTACAATTCAGGAGCTCAGGAGGAAACCAACTGGACAGAATTTAACACATTCGTAAAATTTAATTTACGTATCAATGTGAAAGAAATCCTAAATAATGCAGCACAAAGACTAGAATATGGAAGAACTCATCTGTATAATTCACAAATTGGTTTTTAGGTGCAGTTTTGTGTAACCTGTGGAAAGCTATGTGCATAATTATGTTCCTACCCAGATCAGAACAACAAAATGACTTACAGCAAAGCAAAGTCAAGCAGGGAAGGGGGCGATGTCTGTTTGCCAATGCGTGTGCGTGTAGTATGGCTGAAGCAGGAACAGCTGTGTGTTCCCGTACTTTTTTTTTGGGTTTAAGGGCGCTCAACTACTGAGGTCATTAGCGCCCAGTCACATTTATTAGAGCACATGGAATCTAGTAAAACTCAAGGGGAGGGGGGGGGGGACACCAGAAAGGCTTGACAAAGATGCAGATAAAATATGTAAAATTGTTAGATGTCTTCGGAAAAGCCAGTCAAAGTTATAAAACGCAGAACACAAGTAGCTGCTCGAGCGTCATCAGCTAAAATATCCGGTAAAGTAGATGGCAGTGACAGGACAACACGTGACTGACTAAAGCGGGGACACGACAATAAAACATGGCGCACTGTTAATGCCTGACCACAAGGGCACTGCGGGGCTGGGTCACCCGAGAGCAGGTAGCGGTGGCTAAACCGGCAATGCCCAATCCGCAACCTGGTCAGAAGGACCTCCTCTCACCGAGATGGTCGGGAGGAGGTTGTCCAAGCAGTTGGGAGCGGTTTTATTGCCCGGAGCTTGTTTCCTTGGAGGGATGACCAAGCATCCCACCACGACGACACAAGCCTCTTACAAACATCCCCACGAACGTCAGATGATGGGACACAATGGGAGGCTGGCCGAGGCAGGAGGACTGCAGCCTTGGCTGCAGCATTCGCAGCCTCATTCCCAGGCACTCCTACATGTCCGGGAACCCACAGAAAGCTGACAGGAGAACCATTATCAGCGAAAGAATGGAGGGACTGCTGTATCCGTTGAATCAAGGGATGGACCGGATAGGGAGCTCCAAGGCTCTGAAGAGCACTGAGTGAGTCAGAGCAGAGTACATACGATGAATGGCGGTGGCGGCGGGCATACTGAACGGCCTGATGGAGAGCAAAAAGCTCGGCCGTAAAGCTCGAACATTGGTCGAGGAGCCGGTATTTAAAGGTGGCGGCCCCAACGACAAACGCACAGCCGACACCATCGTCAGTTTTGGAGCCATCGGTGTAAATAAAGGTGTGACCGGCAAGTCGAGCACCAAGTTCGACAAACCGTGAGCAATACACTGCAGCCGGAGTACCCTCCTTCGGGAGTGAGCTGAGGTCGAGATAAATATGAACCGGAGCCAAGGTGGTGTCGGGCTCTCACCCTCTCTGAAGGTGGTAGGGAGGGCAAAATCCAATTGTCGAAGCAGTCGACGGAAGCGGACTCCAGGGGGCAGCAGGGCAGACACATACAACCCGTACTGACGGTCGAGAGAATCGGCGAAGAAGGACCGGTAAGAGGGGTGGTCGGGCATTGACAACAGCCGGCAGGCATACCGACACATCAGTACGTCGCGCCGGTAGGTCAATGGTAATTCGGCAGCTTCAGAATAAAGACTCTCGACAGGACTAGTGTAGAAGGCTCCGGTCGCAAGACGTAACCCCCGATGGTGGATGGAGTTGAGACGGCGTAAGAGGGATGGCCGAGCAGACGAGTAGACGAAGCTCCCATAATCCAGCTTCGATCGGACTATGGACCGATACAAGCGAAGCAGGACAGTGCGATCCGCTCCCCACGATGTACCACTAAGAACTCTGAGGACATTAAGGGAATGTGTACAACGGGCCGCCAAATAAGAGACATGCGGAGACCAACACACTTTCCTGTCCAACGTGAGCCCTAGAAACTTAGTTGTTTCCACGAATGGGAGAACAACGGGACCGAGATGTAAGGATGGCGGAAGGAACGCTTTATATCGCCAAAAGTTGATACAAACCGTCTTCTCTTCAGAGAACCGGAAGCAATTTGCCACGCTCCATGAGTATAGGCTGTCTAGACAACGCTGAAGGCAGCGCTCCAGGAGGCATGTTCTCTGGGCACTGCAGTAGATCGAAGTCATCGACAAAGAGAGAGCCTGAGACATTAGGTGGAATGCAATCCATAATTGGATTGATCGCGATGGCAAAAAGGGCTACGCTCAAGACGGAGCCCTGAGGCACTCCGTTCTCCTGGGGGAAGACGTCGGACAATACGGAACCCACACGTACCATAAACTTTCGATCCATTAAAAAGGAATCAATAAAAAGGGGCAGGCGACCGCGTAGGCCCCACCTGTGCATAGTGCGGAGGATACCTCCTCTCCAACAGGTATCATAAGCCTTCTCCAAATCGAAGAACACTGCTACCGTTTGGCGCCTTCGCAAAAAGTTGTTCATGATGAATGTCGACAAGGTCACACGGTGGTCAACAGCGGAGCGGCGGCAACGAAAGCCGCATTGGAAATTGGTAAGTAGCCGTCGAGATTCAAGAATCCAAACTAACCTAGCATGAACCATGTGCTCCATCACCTTACAGAGACAGCTTGTAAGAGAAATGGGGCGGTAACTAGAAGGAAGGCGTCTATCCTTCCCGGGTTTGGGTATAGGAACAACGACGGCGTCACGCCAACGCATGGGGACCTGACCTTCGGTCCAGACGCGATTGTAGGTACGAAGAAGGAAGCTTTTGCCCACCGGAGAAAGGTGTGCCAGCATCTGAACGTGGATGGCATCTGGCCCCGAAGCAGAGGACCGGGACACTGAAAGCGCACGTTCGAGTTCCCGCATAATACAGGGGGCATTATAAGTTTCCAGATTCAGCGAGTGGAAGGAAGGTCGCCGAGCCTCTTCTGCCTCTTTCCTGGGAAGGAAGGCAGGGTGGTAATGGGCGCAGCTTGAAACCTCCGCGAAAAACCGGCCGAAGGCGTTGGAGACAGCCACAGGATCAACGAGGACCTCTTTACCTGAGGTCAGGCCAGGTACCGAGGAGTGGGCCTTAATGCCCGACAGCCCCATACGACAGAAGAGGGAGTAAAACTGTTAAAGGAGCTGGTGAAAGAGGCCCAACAAGCTTTTTGCTGTCTTTGATGACTCTACGGCATTGCGCTCGGAGTCGTTTGTATCCAATACAATTCGCCAACGTAGGATGGCGGCGAAAGGTGCGTAAAGCACATCGTCGAGCACGGATAGCGTCTCTACAAGCCTCGTTCCACCAGGGGACGGAAACGCGACGTGAAGAAGAGGTAGTACGAGGAATGGAACGTTCGGCAGCATTGATGATAACAGCCGTGAGGTATTCGACCTGACTGTCACAACTGAGAAAATCGTGGTCCGGAAAGGTCGCCAGGGAGGAGTAAAGTCCCCAGTCAGCTTTCGGTACGTTCCAGCTCGAAGGACGTGGGGATGGGGTGTGGTGTAGGAGACGAACGACACAGGGGAAGTGGTCGCTCAAATAGGTGTCAGAAAGGACATACCACTCGAACCGACGGGCAAGAGTGGTAGAACAGATCGAGAGGTCCAAGTGGGAGTAGGTATGAGTAGAGTCAGAGAGGAAAGTCGGGGTGCCAGTATTGAGGCAGACAAGATTGAGATGGTTGAAGACACCCGCCAAGAGTGAGCCTCTTTGACAGGATGCAGGAGAGCTCCAAAGGGGATGATGGGCATTGAAGTCTCCAAACAATAAAAACGGCGGGGGAAGCTGAACGATCAGGTGCATCATGTCAGCCGGACTAACAGCAGATGACGATGGAGTTTAGATTGTACAAACTGAAAAAGTAAAAGCAGAAAGAGTAATACGGACAGCTATTGCTTGGAGTGGGGTGGTCAATGGGATGGGATGGGATGGGATGGTAATAGACATCGTCCCGAACGAGCAACATGACCCCACCATGAGCTGGGATACCGTCCACAGGGGTGAGGTCATACCGCTCCGAGGTATAGTGGGTAAAGGCAATACGGTCAGTCGGGCGCAACTTGGTTTCCTGGAGACCAAGGACGAGCAGACAGTGCAGGCGGAGGAGCAGTTGTAATTCCTCCCGATTAGATCGAATACCTCTTATGTTCCAATGTAACAAGGCCATCGCTAGTCAAAAAAGAGGGGGAACGAGACGGGGGAAGAGCTGGTCACCTCGACGGCCGCGGAGGGCCAGGTTTCGACGCAACAACGCTACAACCGGCGGGAGGCGGATCCTGTTCGAGTCGTCGCCAGCTGTGGCCGCTGTCCCCGGTTGTGTAGGAGGGGCAGTATCATTTGCCGACGAGAGGCCAGCTGAGCGCCTGGCAGCAGAGTGTCCCGGCGAAACTGAGGACGGCCGGGAGCAGCGACTCACGGATGGAGCGTCAGATGAAACGCGCCGGGGTGGAGAGGGGGATAGAGACTTCTTCTTGGAGGTCTTCTTGGAAGTCTGAGGAGGCACAGGGATGGTGGGCTGGACCCGGAGAAGGTCCTCACGCGCGGGGTCCGTTTTGGAACGCCGGACCTCGGAAGCTGGGGTCCGGAACGTTTCCCCGATGGATTTGGGAGGCGGAGGCAGAGACCCCGGATGGGGGGAGGAGGCGGAGGGGGGACAGGATAGGATAGGGGTGAGGATACCGCGGAAGGAGTGGACACAACTGAGGCAAACGAAGTGGTCAACGGCACGGGATGGAGGCGGTCATACTTCTTCCTGGCCTCAGAATAAGAGAGCTGATCCAAAGTTTTGAGTTCTTCTCCTTCTGATATGCGGGGCAGTCTGAGGATCTAGGCGAGTGGATGCCAGGACAATTGATGCACCGAGGTGGTGGGGTGAATGTATGTTCCTCACGAAGGGGACGTCCACAATCACCACAAAGGGGCTCAGCCTCACACTGTGGCGACATGTGCCCAAAGCGCAAACACCGAAAGCAGCGCATAGGAGGCGGGACGTAAGGTCGCACGTCGCACCAGTAGCACATCACCTTTACCTTCTCCGGGAGAACGTCCCCCTCGAAGGCGAGGATAAAGGCCCCGGTATCGATGCGACGGTCTTTGGGGCCGCGCTGGACTCGCCGGACGAAATGCACGCCTCGGCGCTCCAGGTTGGCCCTGAGCTCCTCATCAGATTGCAGCAGGAGGTCCCGATGAAAAATAACCCCCTGCGTCCTATTTAGTGCCAGATGTGGGACAATGGACACTGGGATGTCCCCTAGGCGGTCGCACGCCTGGAGCGCCGCCGACTGTGTGGCGGAGGTGGTCTTGATAAGAACGGACCCCGAACGCATTTTACTAAGAGCCTCGATTTCCCCGAAGATGTCCTCAATGTGCTGAACAAAGAACATGGGCTTGGAGGTGGCGAACGTCCCCCCATCGGTTCGAGAACAGACCAAATAGCGGGGGAAGTACTTCGCCCCAAGCCGGCGGGCCTGTCCCTCCTCCCATGGAGTGGCCAAGGGGGAAAGGGCAGGAGAACCAGAACTAGAAACGGTACCCTTCCTTTTGAAAGACTCGGCCGCAGAGCGACCTGATACGTGTTGACGTTTCATCTGTGAAACGTCCGCCCCGATACCACCCACTCCGACCAGGGGCTCTCCCCACGGGCGCCACCCAGCCTCAGCAAGGGCCACCTGGCAGGATGACCGTTGCCGGGAGTCCTGATGCCCCAAGGAGACGGGCATCTACTCCTTGGCCGACGTGGGGAGGGTGCAGCTCAGGTATCGGCAGTACGATCCCTGTGTTGTCAGGGGGCTACAACCTAGAGGGTACATGACGACCCCACCACAATGGGCTGGCTACCGTGTTGGATTTCTGGTGCCATGCAAAGTCCATCATGATCGTAGGTGCAGATGGGGATGCACTATGGGCGTAACTTGTACAACCCATCAGGCGTTTAGGCCCAATTTGAGGAATAATGGGTATGGTTACAACGCCGGTACAACGCTGAGTGCCATGGTCTTAGTGCACTGAGGACCAGTGGTACACCACGTAAGGCGTCCTTCCCCAAAAGGCTCGTACTTCTGTAGAATTTTGAAAAATGGAGGTCAAACCCCAAGGGGGACCATCACATGGAAGGCCGAAACGGTTGAAACTCCTTTTAGTCGCCTCTTACGACAGGCAGGAATACCTCGGGCCTATTCTTACCCCGGACCCGCAGGGAGGGTTCCCGTACTGACTGACTACCTTCTCACACTGCCTTTTAAACGTGCGCTAGTGAGTTCGCTTTACAGGATGCAATATCTTTGTGCCTTAAACACACCCCTGTGTGTAAAATGATGCAGAGTTGAGTTCCTACTATTTGTATATCTCAACAAAAGCAACAGGAAGCACATTGTATTTTACGATCATCAGAATGAATTACATTGTCATATTCAATACAAATGGACTTTCAAAATGGATCTGAATCATTCATAAAAAAATAACAACAAACTACTTTAAAAACTGATGAGTACTTACCAATACTATAGTGTGCATGTTATACTTTTGTAGAAGAGTAATCCTTAATAATGATAGGATATAAATTGTGCAAACACTGTACATACCATTCAGCAAAAAATAAGTAACACAAAAACAAAGATGAATTATGAACACTACATGATCAGAATCACTTTCTTCCTCGACACTTATCTGAGCTCTGGTAAATGGCCCGAGTCACTGGAATTGCCGCAGGATACAGTTATTTTTTCAATACTACTTTCTATACTCACTTCACTTTTCGGTGGTTCTTTACCAACTGTGTGTGGATACAACATTACTCTACTTCTCTGGTATCATTTGAGAGACTGGTTTCTCTAACAATCTTTGACCATCTGCCACAGTGAAGCTGTTGTTACTTGTTGTGACTACATGATTAATCTGTGTCCATATCATTTAGATAGTTCTGAAATGGCAGTGACATGGTGGAAGCCTAAGAATCCTGTGCCCACACACTAGCTACATCGTCCACAATGTACTGTTTAAACCATGTTTTTCTTTCTTTCACTGTTTCCATGATCTCTGCCTTACGTAAATTTTACAGTAAAAGTGAACAAACCCGAATGAGCATTCTCTAGTGCAGTGCTTCTCAACCTCTCAATACTCACTACCCAATTTTCAATCTTAATTTTCATTGCGTGTTCCCTTCCCCAACCCTCTTCCTCAAACAACAACATATACAACACTATACACTATGATACATTTTGATGCTAAAAATACTAGCCTTACAAATTACCACGAATAAATAAATTTATTGCTATTTCACAATGCCAATCTCCTACATTGATAAAATCAAAATAAACGGTTATCTACAGTTTGCTGTCTTACAGATAGCACAAGAAAATACTGTCAAAGGTCTCAAACGTTGAAGAAGGAATCAGAATAGACTTCACAGCAAGATGCGAAATCTAAGGACAATTATTAATAAACTGCTCTTTGCATGGATGAGTTCTGCACTGAAAACAACAGCATTTTGTATACTATCATCATTTTCAATATCCTATGTTTATTTTCTGCACTGGCTGCTTTGAAGGCAGAATATAAATCTCAGCCAAACACAGAAAAAGCACTGAAACTGTGCGTTTCTAATACTAAACCCTCCTTTTCTGCAAGCCAGTCCCATGGGAGCCCCTGTTAACTAAACTTTTTTTTTTTAGTTTCGTATTGAAAAGTGAATTATTAAAAGAATTGTTCAGTGCTGATACAGCACTCTTTGTAAGTGCATTATATCAGTGTAAATGTGAATTTTAATTTTTTATTTTATCAGAATGTATTCTTGAATTCACATTTTTTATTTTCAATAAGTTCGCAACCGCCATTTGATGTTGCTGGGCCCCACTATAGCTTGTAAATATAGACAAGGAAAAAATTCCCGGATCTTTCCCGGCTAAAAAGTCACATTTTCACCATATGAAAAAAACACTTTTTCCGTGATTAATTGAGAGTAAACTTACCCTCTGAATTGTAAAACTTATGGATCCTTTAAATGGTTAAGGTTTTGGTCACCAGCATAGAACTTCCTAGCACTTTAGAAAACGAGCCCCATAGTAAAAAAGGGAAAAACCACGTGTTTTGTAAAGATCTGCAATATGCAGCAGCATGTATGCTGCATATATTTGTATTATGAAAGTATATATTCAAATTACACCAAAAACAGCATGTTAGCTTTCAAAGCATTGACACTGAGCTTAGAACGCACTCTTGCAAGTCAATCATAGCCCATGTCACGACATCTCACGTGCCACTGATACCAGATACTCAGATCAAAGGACTCATGATGTCAGCCAATAGCACAAAAAGTGAATGGTTTAAATTAATACACATAGTGCAGTTACAAGAAAGGCTAAGCTTTCGCATAAAACAGTGGTCCTTTTTGTGTGTGTTACAGTTTAATATACACCACACAAATGTGCCAGTAAAATGTTGAATATTGACATAAATGTTTGGTCTTCTGGGCTCAAAATTTTTTCTAAGTGACTGTCCCTCCAAGTGTTAAGCTTTAAATCAGAGTAAAATGCTCTGTGATGTAAGAAATTCAAAGTGCTTTCTCGCACGTAACTTAATTCATCTTGTGTAAAATGAAATTTACTTTGGAAGTAATACTTTGCAAACCACCATTCACAATATTTTCCCACAATCTGTTCGAATTATTTTTAGCAATTGCAGGGAGCACTAGAAAACAGGCATTACTGGGCACGCACAACAACGATGATGTGGATAGCCTGTATGCTCGTACGTATATAGCGTTAAAGAGATCTTACATTATGTCATAAACAAAACAGGGCATCATATGATACTCCAAGAACATCTGAATTTCGTAACTATACTAAAATGCATAATTTGGCTTGAAGTGCACATTTGTATCCCCACATTCACAAAGATGTAGGCCCCCCAACCTGATAAGCTTTTCAGTATGCTTTTTGGGATGCAAATTTTCTAGCAGTACCAGTACTGTATTATCTCGCGTTTTGTTCTTTATTACAGCACAATTCCATACGTTCCGGAATAAAGTGTGCATTTGAAATTCAGCAAACAGTTGAAATTAACCAATAGTGTGGAATGAAACACTTCATTTCAAATAAACTGACTGCCTGTACAGAAAAGATTAATAAAAGCCAAATTTCTTTAGCAAATCGACAAAAATAGCTTCATTCTTTTGCAAGGTGATTAATGCTCTAGTGCGACAAATGTGGAAATAAAATAAAATCAGGAAACAAACTGATAACATATTTTAGCCTTCTGTAATTATGTGAATTTATTTAATTTACTTGATAACTCCAGGCCACAGAATTCCGTTTCTTCTCTGTAACCCCCCCTCCATTTCCTGTGAGAGCTGTAAATGAACAGGAAACAGCCAAATCACCAAACAAACAATGGTCACATGGGAACCTCCACTACAACTCAAACTGCTCTGTGCATACATGAATCTGGCAGCTTTGACGCTCCAACATAATTTTCCTGCGTAGCTCCTGGCTGCTGGTTGGTACTGCTGATACAGCTAACAGCCACACTTCAAGTAGCCAGAAGCAGGAGAACATACAACTTATACACGACTCGAGCAAGCATCCGCATAAGTCTGCTGGCAACTGCTCGAATGAACCTGATGTGACATCACACTCATCGGAAGCAGTTTGTTGTTGTGAAGCATTGCATAGCATTCATCAAGCCTTTGACACATCTTGCTGTTGGCACACTTCTTATGTGTGCACTGTGTTTTGTTGTTGTAAATGGCACATTTCCTCATTTATGTTTTACTGCCACAGTATCATTCCACAGCAACAGAGTACAGTAAAATTCTTTGTTAGAGTATCAATTCTTACTAGTCAAAACTACAAAATTTAACTTAAATCTAAAACAATGAAAAATTCCCAGGTTTTTCCAGATTTCCTCCCAAATGAAAAAAGTCCCGGGTTTTTCCCAGTTGTCCCAGGGAGTATACATCCTGCACTAGAAGTGCGTGCCCCACAGGATCAGAATGCTCTAGGGCAGGGGCGGGCAGGAATCCTGCACGTGTGCGGTGCACTTGCACGCGTGCAGTTAACAGGTGTTCTGCGTGCACACAGGGGCAAGCTGGCCACCCGCTTACCTCCCCTCCCCACCATACCTTCTGTCCACTCCTTCCTCTGTAATGCGTTTTGTTTTTCTAGCTTGCTTTATTGAATAATGGAATAAGGTTAGCAGGAGTGCTTGAAATAAATCATGGTTTGAAAGAGTACCTATTAACTACGATACGTTTTATTTAATTATCATAGGTGGAGTTTACAATACGTTTAATATCTGGAACAAAATTTCTGCATACAGACAAATGCAAACAGTTACATACATTTTCATCACTTATGTTTGCTCTTAACTGAGGCTTATAAATTCATCAAATGGTTTTCCAGCTATCACTATATTAAGCGCAATTTTATAGCTCGCACGTACCACTGGGCTATTATTGTTGTCGTCCTGAAAAATTGAAAACAGTGCTCCATAAAATGTTAAATCAGTTAGAAGAGAGATGACGAGAGAAAGTCCCAGATCTCTCTTGACAACGGCAACTAGGACAGATGCATCTAATATCGTCAGGTCGCTCTTCTTAAGCTCAGTCATTTTTCCCATCCGCTCAGAATCTGACAATAAATTGTACTCGTCCTTGTGAAATTTATTATAATGGCCTTCAATACTAAACTTCCACTGACCAGCGAGAATACTGCCACATATTAAACATTTCGAATTTTCACGTTTTTGCACAAAGAAAAAATGATTCTCCCATTACTTTTTAAAAGATAGCAAATCTCGACATCTACGTTTCCTTGATTCACTCTGTATTTTCCGGTTCTTGAAATGCAACATTCACTACGTAGTGGTCACTTCGCATCGAAGTCCGCGGCTTAGCCTTGCACTACACTGCCGCAACCTGCCGGCTGTCGCCACTGCCCCATTCGACGACTGCATGCGAGCAGCACACGTGCAGCGCTGTGCGCTCACGAGCTGCATGCAACATTTGCCCACCCCTGCTCTAGGGTATAAACAGTAGGCACACACAGGCAAACAGTACTGGTTGCATGTCTCAGCGAATCGTCGAAAGAATTTCACATTATTTCTCCTTCAACATACACATCGATATTAACAGCATTTGCTTTTGAAGTTCGTTGCTTTTCATGCATGAACTACCTTTAGTATTGGTCATCAGTTATGTGAGTGATAAAGGGAGGAGACCGCACTGTCACTAGTGGAAGAATATACATTTCATAGTTACTGAGAGATCCAAGCCTACCATTGTATAAAATTAAAAAAGGAATTTTGTTTGGCAGGAGAATACCAACAAACTTGATATAAGTGGGGAAGTGAGATTGAAGAAAAATTCATTGCTTGCTTCCTTCTGGAACAGAGTAAGTGGGCACAAGGTATAAAATGAACAAATGTAAAATAAGTACTTACGACTAACATAACTGTGTCCAGTTTCTATGAATTGCTTGTTGGAAGTTAAAGAGGCCTTCAAAATTTTCACCTAAACTGCCATGAGCAGCCAATGAATATTGTCTGCCAACGCAAGTGTGTAACTTTTTAAATAGATTGCAGAATGCTGGAACTGAGACTCAGCGATAAATCTACCACCACCAACATGCACCTCATACTTCCGTAAAAATTTATACGTGTACATTTTCTCTCTCCCACAGTGCTTTTCCATAATCAACTGCTGGTCATAAAAATAATCATATCTGTATTCCCTGTTTTACTTTGTACCTATAACTAGCTCTGGACTGATTGAAATCTACAGTACATGCCAATGATTTGTTTAACATAGCATTCATAGTGTTTGAATTCTTTGATGCTCATTTTCTCACACTTTCACCACTGTTAAAGCTTGTCCACACCTGTATTTACATCTATACTGTGCAAACAACCTTTGGGTGCACGGCAGAGGCTACGTCCCATTGTACCATTTATTAGGGTTTCTCCCAATCCCATTCACAGAGTGCGGGAAGAATGATTGTTTAAATGCCTCTGTGTATGCTGTAATTAATTTAATTTTGTCCTCACGATTGCTATTTGAGCAACACGTGGGAGTTTTAGAATATTTCTCGTCACCAGTTAAAGCCGGTTCTTGAAACTTTTAAGCAGGCTTTTTCAGGATAGTTTACGTCTATCTTCAATTGTCTGCCAGTTCAGTTTCTTCAGCATCTTTATGACTCTCTCACAGGTCAAACAAACCTGTGACCATTCATGCTGCCCTTATCTATAACCATTCAATATCCCCTGTTAATCTAATCTGGTACAGGTCTCACACACACAAGCAATATTCCAGAATGGGTTGCATGAATGATTTGAAGGCAGTCTCCTTTGTAGACTGACTTATTTCCCGTGTTCAATCAATAAACCAAAGCCATATCCCTACGTAGTGTTACAATCGGGTATTTGACTTTACCGATTATAAATGTGATTTGTTCAAAGGTATAAGTGAATGGCAGTGACCAGAAGGGATTGTTCATTTGAATTCACACCAATTTGTTTCAGTGTAAATAAGGATGGAGAGGAACACAATGGAGGAAAAAAAAATGGATTCATTTCTTCAAAACCACTGTTACGATGTTAAGAACTCTTCACTTCAATAGCATCTTTGGGACATGACTAATTCACAATAGCTGTCCACTGCATTTTAAACATTTATCTGACACAAAAGTGTATAAACACACTGGGGATATTTTCAAGCTTCTAGCATGAACTGGTGCTTACACCAGTGAATTTTTTGCCTAGAGCTCAGTAACAGTAATTGGACACACTTGTCCTCTCAATAAATCTCACTAGTCAGCATGTTCCTAAATTCACATAAAGGCAGAACGAAAACAAATGGAGAAACCAATACCATACTTAGTGAAAGCTTGTATTCCCATTCTTACTTTCTAAATAAAAAACAGATTCCTCAAATAGATCTGAAAACCTACAAAAACTAACACATCTTTCTAATAAGGTAGAACACCATAAATGAGAACTCACTTTTCATCTCCGTCCTCTGCATAGTTAATCATTCTGAAACGGTTCACTCTGACCACAGAGTAGAGTGACAGCTGTCCAGATCTCATCCTAACATTCCACTGTGTTGAAAGCATGGCCATGCTGCTCATGTGGCTGCCATCAGAAACCATAAGCTGATATGTCTCATGGTCTCTGTCTATTACTCTCAAGCTGTCCTGCAAATTGAAGAGCAAAGGAGTTAATCAAATTACATAAATTAGCAAATAAACTACAACGGCTTTTGTTGCCTTACTGCTTTCTTTTATTGGATCATTTGCATCAGCTGCAAATTTGCTATATGCCTATTCATCATATGGGCTGATTTGTTCTATATATATTAAAAAAACAAACAAACTTGCCTCTTCATAGTACACACTGCTAAACAATATTCATTATTCTGCAATGGGAATTCAGCAACCAATTTTTAGTTTGCAGACATGAGGACACATTTTGATCTCCGAATATCCCAGTTTGATAAATATTAGTGTAAAACCAGCAATCTCTAGATTTCCTTTCTTTCAGGAGTGCTAGTTCTACAGGGTTCGCAGGAGAGCTTCTGTAAAGTTTGGAAGGTAGGAGACGAGGTACTTGCAGAAGTAAAGCTGTGAGGACGGGGCGTGAGCCGTGCTTGGGTAGCTCAGTTGGTAGAGCACTTGCCCGCGACAGGCAAAGGTCCCGAGTTCGAGTCTCGGTCCGGCACACAGTTTTAATCTGCCAGGAAGTTTCATAACTGTACAATTGTTACAAATATAGGCCTACTCCTCTACATGCCCAACTGAAAACCACTTATCGTAATTCTCTAAAATCCTGAAAATTGAGTGAACACCTGCCACAATCCAAATATCAACAGCATTATGCCTCAGTCTAGATTTAAATTTCCTAAAAGCAGAGTCCTTGATTTCAACAACAAACCAGTGCCCCCCCTCTCCCCCCAATGTGGCACCCAGTCTTAATAATTCCCCACAAAGTTCCCTGCTAAAAGAAAATCAATGAACTACAGAGTGCTCAAGTTGCCCCCATTTCTCGTGTGACAAAAGATATACAAGAACGATGTAACTTACCAAACGAAAGCATTGGCATGTTGATAGACACACAAACACAAACAAAAACACACACACTCACACTCACACACACACAATTCAAGCTTTCGCAACCAATGGTTGCTTCATCATCAGGAAAGAGGGAAGGAGAGGGAAAGACGAAAGGATGTGGGTTTTAAGGGAGAGGGTAAGGAGTCATTCCAATCCCAGGAGCGGAAAGACTTACCTTAGGGGGGAAAAAAGGACAGGCGCGCGCGCCCACACACACACACACACACACACACACACACACACACACTTGTAAAGGCAATGTGACACGATGAAAATACCGTCCGCACTGGCGGAACGTTACTTGATACCACGTACTTACACGTTTGTGACTATTACAGCGTCATCTATCACAAAGCGAAAAAAGAGGTCCAACTAAAACATTCGTCTTTCTTTACGTACTACACTAATATGTAATAAAAAATAGGGGTTCCTATCTAAAAAAATGTAGGTGATATCCGTTTGACTTATGGCAGCGCCATCTAGCGGGCCAACCATAGCGCCATCTGGTTTCCCCTTCAAGCTAGACTAGTTTCGTTCTTTGTAGTGTTTTTCATTTGATGCTTACTTCGTGAGATATTTGGCCCGGTCACTACCAATGGACCACCCTGTATATGCAGCTCTTGCCATTTTTATAAACTACATGAAGGTAGTAAAGTGTTTAGTCAAAGACTGCACTGTTAAGGTATCTCAAGCACTCAGTTGTGGTTCTACACTTAAAAGTTTACACCTTCAGGACTGACTACAATACTTACCACAATCTGCATTACTGGACGTTCAATGGCGCCACCTTGCATTAAAGTCTGCAAATAAGAAAAAATAATGTCTTATGAAGTACACATCACCCTGCAATATATCTTCATTTATTCATTAGTCCTTAAGACATTACACTGCATAATGCAATATCACACTTACCTACATCTACATTTTATTTTCGAAATACACATTGTACCGCACAGTATGCAATTGGACAATTTTATAATTACCCTAAGTTAAATTTGGTTACACCAACTATACATAGTTGTTCTGTACACGCTTTAAGATTAGTACAGATGGAGGCTGTCTGTCTGCAATTAAATTAACGGATAATAAGGATACCAGATTTTTTTAAATAATTGATTGCTATATCACATCACTATTTACAAATCCATCAACAGTATAAAAAGTTTTCTTCTTTTAGTCAGGATTCTACAATCTCTCTGAACTTACTAGTATTCAACTTACTCATCCCACATGGTAATTTGTTAAGAAGAGACACATTTCTGCACGCAGATAGTTTTTTGAAATTTATTAGTATGGTTCAGAGTTCCTGTCGTTCTGTAAGAGTGAACTTTTGATACTGTGTCATGTTTATACCAATTGCTCTTGGTGTGAGTAAGGGTATGAAATGCGTACACATGTGAAACGGTCATCATCTTGTTGTCAATGAAATACATTTTGCGTGGAGTGTTGGCTCTTGACCCATATATGCATCTAATAACTTCTTTTGCCAAATGAAGACTCTTCTGGCTCCAGCACAATTACCCCATATCATCACTCCAGAGAGAGAGAGAGAGAGAGAGAGAGAGAGAGAGAGAGAGAGAGAGAGAGAGTTGGGGGGGGGGGGGGCAGTAGGCAAGGAACAGCGGTTTTGCTGTAACAAATGTATGTTTTTAATTCCCTGATTAGGTACAACACATGGGGTAGTTCACTGCATAAATTTCGTGTGTGTGTGTTTTCAAGTTAAATTGTGTGTTGAGGTGGATACCAAGAAATTTGACAGTCTTTGCTATGGCAGTAATTATCTTTAGGAGGCATACTATATTCTTGGTTTTGCTACTGTGCAATTTTAATTCATTTGCCTTAAACCAGCAAGATGCCTTGTCTATTATAAGTTTATTCATTGCCTCCATAGTATTTTTCTCATTATGGGAAATAATAAATGTGGTATTTCCACTTACATTACTGCTTTGAAAGGTAGCAGGCTAGGCAGATCATTAACATAAATAATGTACAAAAATGGTCAAAGCACCAATCCCTGATGCACTCTTCTTATGATGTTCAGGAAGCCGGACTTTATTTCGATTGGTTATGATCATTTGTTTGCTACTGGCTAAGTATGAGTGTAGTAATGCCAACCAATGCGGCATATGTATATTGCTTACGTTCAGATCCCTTTAAGACAGATAAAACTATATCCTCCACTACTGTAACTGTGGACTGACCTTCAGGAAATCCATACTGTACCTGATTTAAGATGTGATTGTTCTAAAAATATTTATTTAATTGCTTTTTCATTATCACCTTCTCAATGATTTTAGATGGGATTGGAACTATTGCAATGGGTTTATAATTTTCTGGCAATTCCCTATCTTCCTTTTTATGCACAGGTAAAACTACACTGAACATTACAGAGTCAGGAAAGGCACTTTCCTCAAACAAAAAGTTTATAAGGTAGCATAGGGGTTGGCTTATTATCCCTATTATTTATTTTACAGTGAAGTTGGAGAAGTCATAACAGTACTCTGTTTTTGAGGTAATGAGTTTTGCTACTACACCTACTGTATCCTTAGGGGAGACATTTCCATTGATACCATTCCTGGGTGGTTGGTGTCTAAGTATGCACCAAGTAAGGCAACTACAGTCAGCTCAGTGTCATCACTGGTTACTGTCTCATTATCAGTGTACTTCCCTGAATTGACAAAGCTGAGCTTAAGCTGATCGGGGCTAATAGGTAGTTTTTTCTGTAGAGATCCCAGATTCTGAGTTTATTATCTTCCATGCTGCATTACATTTGTTATTTTAATGATCTACATAGTTATCACTGGCCCCTTTTTAGCTTTACTTATTCACTTTCTTTTTTTTGTTATGGTTTTAGGGCGCAAAACTGCTACAGTCATTAGTGCCTTGTCTGTGACTTAGGGAAAGGTAAAAAACCAAACTGGAAACCCAACTGGAAACCAGCAGCAATGGGAGCGAAACTAAAAAAAGGTGGGGAAACTAAAACCAGAAGGAAAGCTTTAAAAACCACTATAGAAGGGGGTTTTCCCCAAAAAGAGCTTCAAATGATTGACATCTCACTTGAGAACACAATCGTCTGAGCGCATGTCATCTGCTAAAATGGAAGATATATCGCAACAGCTGTAGACAGGCGCATAACGAAGTAAAATAGGGGCACTCAAGTAAAAGGTGTCCCACCGTCCACAGCTGAGAGCAGTGGGGACAAAGCGGGGGAGGATCGCCACTTAAAAGGTGTTGATGGCTAAAAAGACAGTGCCTTATCCAGAGTCTAGTTAAAATTACCACCTCTTGACGGCGAGTTCAGGAGGAAGAGGTCCAAGCACAGGGAAGAGCTTTCACGTCCCGCAATTTATTATTGGGAAGTGTCGAATATTGTGCGTGCCATAAAAGAGCGACACGACGACATAAAACACTCCGTAGATCGGCTAAGGGAACCATGCGAACAGCAGGCCGAAGAAGAAAGACCGCAGCATTGGCCGCTATATCGGCCGCCTCGTTTCCACAGATACCAACATGTCCTGGGATCCAGAGGAACGCCACAGAGATGCCCCCCCCCAAGTGGAGCAAGTTGAGGCAATCCTGAATCTGGTGGACCAGAGGGTGGACAGAAAGTTTTAGGAAAATGGAAGGAAAGAGAACGTAGCAGTTGACGGAAGCAGACTCCCGGTGGTAGTAGGGAGGAAGGGCGGCCTGCATACCCTAAATTTAAGGAGGTGTCGAAAAAAATGTCATAGGCCGGATTAGCAGGCATGGAAGACAGATAGCGTAACGACTCAGGACAGCTCGCTGATTGGACAGTGGAGGTTCAGCAGTGTCCGCATAAAGCCTTTCCCAGGGATGGTGTAAAAAGCTCTAGATGCTAATCGTAATCCACGTTGGCGGACAGAGTCGAGACACCGAAGAATAGACGGCTGAGCAGAGGAGTAAACTATGGTTCCATAGTCCAATTTCGAACGCACTAAGATGTGATAGAGGTGGAGAAGGACCATTCGGTCCGCTCCCCAGGAGGTACCATTCAGGACACGGAGGTTGTTGAGGGATCGCAGACAGCGAGCCAAAAGATAGGAAATGTGGGAGGACCAGCACAGTTTTCTGTCAAACATAAGACCCAAGAATTTTAGCGACGTCCGCGAACGGAAGGTTGACAGGGCCTAGATGTATACCCGCGCCGCTGAAACATTGCACTTGACGTTTGCGTATGAAGTTGGCAGCGTAACAGAGTAACAAGTGAAGAACGATAGGCGCTAGGCGTTCAGCGTGGGGCGCCAGCCAATCACAGCGCAGTGAGCACTGCTGTTACTCACGTGCTGTGACGTCAAAGTTCCCGCGTTGCCGGCTTTGTTTAGTGGATGTGTATACAACGTGAATTGTATGTTGTTTACCGTGTGCTTTCGTTGTACTGTGTGCTATATCGTTGTGACTTTTGTTACGTTGTGAGTGTACATACTTGGAAAATGCCACCGAAAAGACTTCGTTCACCTAGTGACAATCCTTTGCGTCGAGGGGTGCCGCTAAACAGCCAGGCACTGGAGTTACTACGCAGAACTCTTGAGTTTTACGAGCAGGAGAAAAACTACGTAAGCACTCATGGACAGCCATCAATTCCTGCCGACAAAGTGGTGGAACGTACGTCGAAAACTCTTGGTGTTAGTGCAAGAACCGTAGTAAGTAAGGGAGTATTACTACAAAACTTGGAAGATACTGAAGTGAGCCGTAATGATTCCGAGCTGTCTGAATCAAATAATACATTTTTATCAACCCCGGGAAAGAAGAAAAAGCGGCCTAGTCCTATCACAGATTCAGATTCTTTCCAGACAGATGCAATTCGAAGGCATGTTTATGCTTACTACAGCAGAAAAGAGTATCCGACTGTAGCTAAGTTATTAATCTCTTTAAAAGAAAGTGAACTCTTCAGGGGTGGTAAAACATCACTAAAAATTGTGCTAAAAAACATGGGTTTCCGTTACAAAACGCTAGACGGACGCAAAGTACTGTTAGAGAGGGCACATATTGTTACCGCTCGTAGCATTTTCTTGCACAAAATTGTGGGCAGAGACATTCATTCCATAATTTGGCTAGACGAAACGTGGGTTAATGCCGGGGAAGCTGTGAATAAATGTTGGACGGATAACACACCCAGCAGTAGCGGCCATCAGCCGACGGGAAGAGGAGCTAGATTAATTGTGGTCCATGCAGGCTCCTCCAGTGGTTTTGTCCCTGACGCACTTTTAGTTTTTAGATCAAAAAAGACTGGTGATTACCATGAAGATATGGATCACACACGATTTGTTGAGTGGTTCAGGAACCTTTTAAAACAATTTCCTGTCCCTACAACAATTGTAATGGACAATGCGCCATATCATTCGGTGATACAGAACAAAGCCCCAACCACAAATGATCGAAAAGAAGTTATGGTGCAGTGGTTACAGGCTCGAAATATTGCAGCGGATATGAGTATGACAAAGGTTCTGTTATATTCTCTTGTTAAAGAAAATAAGCCTACGACACCTACATATGTAGTAGACGAAATTGCCAAGGAGCAGGGTCATACTGTAATAAGGCTGCCACCATATCACTGCCATTTCAACCCTATTGAGTTAATATGGAGTGATGTAAAAATGTATGTAAGGAACAACAACAAGTCCTTTACAATAACAGAGGTGGAAAAGCTGTTGCGTGAAGCTCTTGTGACTGTGGATGCAGCCTCATGGAGAAAAAAAGTAGAGCACGTCGAGAAGCTTATACGAGCAGCCCAGACAATAGAAGGCATTATCAGTGCCCATGAACAATTAATGATTTGTCTTGCTGATGACGACGATGAAGACGGTTTTGGCGATGAATCGGATAACAGTGACGATCGCGAGCTGGATGGAATTGCGCCATTATCGCTGTAAATTGGTGAGTGAAAAATTACTAATATTGGTTATTATTGCAATCTCGGTTATTATTTATTTTGTAAGCTACGTACATTATTGATTTTAAAGTACCAGTCGTCAGATGCTTGTTTTTTTTGTATTTCTTTGCTCCGTTATCGAAAGGGTGCGCATTGTTATGCTTTTATATGCATTATTATACGGTTGCTTACCTCCTGTCATTGAAGTACAACTAAAAACGAGTTTTTATATACACTGTAATTGCTCAATCGCTTGCATTTACGAGACGGGACGGAAAACTGTATCGTCTGCTGTGTGTATAGAGGCTGCTGTTGCAACATCGCTAATACAGTATAGCCAACCTAACTAGACAAAAATCGAACTGTCAAGTGCAATGTTTCGCCGGCGGGGGTATAAGGAAGGCGGAAGAAACTCCGTACGATGCCTAAAAGTGACACAAACGGTCTTACTGGGAGAAAAACGGAAGCCGGTTTCGATGCTCCAAGAGTGGAGGCGATCGAGACATCCTTGAAGACGGCGTTCAAGAAGGCTGGTACGTTGAGAGCTGTAGTAGATCACGAAATCGTCCACAAAGAGGGAGCCCGAGACATCGGGAAGGAGACAATCCATAATTGGATTTTTGGCAATGGCAAACAGTACTACACTTAGCACGGAGCCCTGGGGTACCCCGCTTTCTTGGGAGAAAGTAGTGTTCACCCGCACTTTAAATGTGAGCTCTGCCATAAATTCACGAAGAAAAAGGAGCAGCCGACCTTAAAAGCCCCAAGAGAACAGTGTGCGGAGGATGCCTGTCCTCCAACAGCTGTCGTATGCTCTCTCCAGATCAAAAAATATTGCTACTGTTTGGCGTTTCCGGAGAAAATTTCCTGAGAAAATTGTTCATGATATAAGTGGAGAGAGAAACAAGATGGTCAACAGCAGAACGATGGTTTTGGAAACTGCACTGGGCAGGTGTTAAAAGACTTCGGGACTGCAGCCACCATGCTAAATGGCAATTCACCACACACTCCAAAACCTTGCATGCACTACTCGAGAGAAATGGGGTGATAGCTAGAGGGGAGATGTTTGTCCTTTCCAGGTTTCGGAACAGGAATGGCGATAGCTTCACGCCATCTTCTGGGAAAAGTACTGTTGGTCCAAATTTGATTATTAAGGCGAAGGAGGTAGCACAGACTATGGTATGATAAATGCAGCAACATTTGGATGTGGATACCATCCGGTCCTGGGGCAGAAGAGCGAGAAGCAGAGTTCGTGTTGGAGTTCCCACATGGAGAAAACAGTATTATAGCTTTCGTGATTTTGAGAGGAGAAAGCAAGAGGTCGCACTTCCGCTGCACGTTTCTTCGGGAGGAAAGCTGGCAGGTAATCTGAAGAGCTCAAAATCTCAGCAAAGTGTTGACCCAAAGAGTTAGAAATTGTGACGGGGTCCACTAACGTATCATGCACGACAGTGAGGCCAGAGACCGGGGAGAAACTAGGCGTGCCTGATAACCGTCGAATCCGACTCCAAACTTCCGAGGAGGGAGTGAAGGTGTTAAAAGAGCTAGTAAAGAAGTCCCAGTTGGCCTTCTTGCTATCGTGGATGACGCGACGGCATTGTGCATGGAACTGTTTATAGCGGATACAGTTGGCGAAAGTAGGATGGTGGCGGTAAACGCGAAGAGCCGCTTACGTATTGCGTCACGGCATGCCTCGTTCCACCAAGTAACTGGGGGGCGCCGGGGCAAATCAGAGATATGAGGTATTGAACGTTCTGCAACTGTAAGGATAACTTCCGTAATGTGAGTGACCTCATCGTCGACGCTAGGAAAGTGACAGTCATCGAATGTCGCTAGAGATGAAAAGAGTGTCCAATCGGCTTGGCAAACTTCCAGTGTCTCGGGTGCATATACGGCAGTTGTGGCTGCATTTCTAAGGACACATGGAAAGTGGTCACTCAAGTGAGTATCAACAAGAGCGAACCATTCAAAGCGCTGAGCTAGCAGTACAGTACCGACCGAAAGGTCCAAATGAGAGAAATTTGTCGTGGATGCAAACAAAAATGTAGGGTCCCCAGTGTTGAGGCAAACAAGATCCGCTTGGTGGAAGACATTATCAATAGTGAGCACGCGGAGAAGGACGCGGAGATCCCCAAAGCGAGTGGTGGGCACTGAAGTCCCCAACCAGCAAATAGGGGGACGGAAGCTAATGAAGGAGATCAGCTCTTGCTATTGGTGCGGACAACGGAATGTATACAGTACAAAGAGAGAAGGTGTGTCCAGAAAGGGAAAGACGAACGGCAACAGCTTGGAAGGAACTGTTTAAGAGAATTGGGTGATAATGGACAGTATCATGGAGAAGAATCACGAGCCCTCTATGTGCCGGAGTGCTATCAACAGAGGGGAGATCAAATCGGACTGACTGAAAACAAGGGAAAACAAAGCGATCGTGGGGACGCAGCTTTGTTTCCTGAAGACAGAAGATGACCGGCGAGTAGGATCATAAGAGGATTGACAATTCATCCCGATTGGCGCGAATGCCACGGATGTTCCAATGGATAATAAACATAGGGTGGACAGAAAAGGGAAGAATGTGACCAAGGTTGCCCTCAACTCAACGACTGCTCAGAGCCGGCAGCCAACATCATGGAACGGCATTCAGCCGAAGGCAGAAGATCCTGATCCATAGGTTGTTTAGGAGCAGCTCCTGCCACCAGCGATCAGTCGGTTTAGCGGCCGCCAGCAGTGCCACAAAAGACGGCCAAGGGCAGTTACTGCCAGGTGGTGCTGTAGATGAGACACGCCGTGGCAGAGAAGGAGAGTAACTGGGTTTCAAATTAGCCTTCTTGGAAACAGGACGTTGAGATGAGGGAGGAATCTATGGTTGTGAAGTCGGGGTACGTAAAAAATCTTCACGAGTAGGCACTTTTTTGGAAGTCCGGGTGTCTGATTTTGGGGCTCTTGAGTTAGCAGAACCCGATGAAGGGTTAGCCATAGCGTGAGCAGGTAATAGTGGGGAGGTTGAACGGGCGATCTTTGTGCTGGGCGATCTGACGACCGTGGCACTAAAGGTGAGATCACAAGTCTGCATGGCTGCCTCCTTTGCAGGCCGAAGAGAGGCAAGGACAGTGCTGTATTTATCTGCGTGAGGCACAGTGGGCTTGACTGGCGAATAACTTTCGAGCAGCAAAGGTCGACACCTTTTTCTTCACTCTCATTTCCTGAATGAGCCGTTCGTCTTTGAAAATGGGGCAATCTCTAGAGGCAGCAGTGTGGTCACCCATACAGTTGATGCAATGAGGGGATGGAGGAGGACAAGCAACCTCATGTGCATCCTTGCCACACATAACGCATTTGGCCGGATTGGAACATGACTGGCTGATATGACTGAACCGCTGACACCGATAGCAACGCGTAGAGTTGGGAATAAAAGGGCTAACCGAAATTATCTCATGTTGTTGTTGTTGTTGTTGTTGTTGTGGTCTTCAGTCCTGAGACTGGTTTGATGCAGCTCTCCATGCTACTCTATCCTGTGCAAGCTTCTTCATCTCCTAGTACCTACTGCAACCTACATCCTTCAGAATCTGCTTAGTGTATTCATCTCTTGGTCTCCCTCTACGATTTTTACCCTCCACGCTGCCCTCCAATGCTAAATTTGTGATCCCTTGATGCCTCAAAACATGTCCTACCAACCGAACCCTTCTTCTAGTCAAGTTGTGCCACAAACTTCTCTTCTCCCCAATCCTATTCAATACCTCCTCATTAGTTACGTGATCTACCCATCTTATCTTCAGCATTCTTCTGTAGCACCACATTTCGAAAGCTTCTATTCTCTTCTTGTCCAAACTGGTTATCGTCCATGTTTCACTTCCATACATGGCTACACTCCATACGAATACTTTCAGAAATGACTTCCTGACACTTAAACCTATACTCGATGTTAACAAATTTCTCTTCTTCAGAAACGATTTCCTTGCCATTGCCAGTCTACATTTTATATCCTCTCTACTTCGACCATCATCAGTTATTTTACTCCCTAAATAGCAAAACTCCTTTACTACTTTAAGTGTCTCATTTCCTAATCTAATCCCCTCAGTATCACCCGATTTAATTCGACTACATTCCATTATCCTCGTTTTGCTTTTGTTGATGTTCATCTTATATCCTCCTTTCAAGACACTGTCCATTCCGTTCAACTGCTCTTCCAAGTCCTTTGCTGTCTCTGACAGAATTACAATGTCATCGGCGAACTTCAAAGTTTTTACTTCTTCTCCATGAATTTTAATACCTACTCCGAATTTTCTTTTGCTTCCTTTACTGCTTGCTCAATATACAGATTGAATAACGTCGGGGAGAGGCTACAACTCTGTCTCACTCCCTTCCCAACCACTGCTTCCCTTTCATGTCCCTCGACTCTTACAACTGCCATCTGGTTTCTGTACAAATTGTAAATAGCCTTTCGCTCCCTGTATTTTACCCCTGCCACCTTCAGAATTTGAAAGAGAGTATTCCAGTTAACGTTGTCAAAAGCTTTCTCTAAGTCTACAAATGCTAGAAACGTAGGTTTACCTTTTCTTTATCTTTCTTCTAAGGTAAGTCGTAAGGTCAGTATTGCCTCACGTGTTCCAACATTTCTACGGAATCCAAACTGATCTTCCCCGAGGTCCACTTCTACTAGTTTTTCCATTCGTCTGTAAAGAATTCACGTTAGTATTTTGCAGCTGTGAATTATTAAACTGATAGTTCGGTAATTTTCACATCTGTCAACAACGGCTTTCTGTGGGATTGGAATTATTATATTCTTCTTGAAGTCTGTGGGTATTTCGCCTGTCTCATACATCTTGCTCACAAGATGGCAGAGTTTTGTCATGACTGGCTCTCCCAAGGCCATCAGTAGTTATAATGGAATGTTGTCTAGTCCCGGGGCATTGTTTCGACTCAGGTCTTTCAGTGCTCTGTCAAACTCTTCACACAGTATCTTATCTCCCATTTCATCTTCATCAACATCCTCTTGCATTTCCATAATATTGTCCTAAAGTACATCGCCCTTGTATAAACCCTCTATATACTCCTTCCACCTTTCTGCCTTCCCTTCTTTGCTTTGAACTGGGTTTCCATCTGAGCTCTTGATATTCATACAAGTGGTTCTCTTCTCTCCAAAGGTCTCTTTAATTTTCCTGTAGGCAGTATCTATCTTACCCCTAGTGAGACAAGCCTCTACATCCTTACATTTGTCCTCTAGCCATCCCTGCTTAGCCATTTTCCACTTCCTGTCGATCTCATTTTTGAGTAGTTTGTATTCCTTTTTGCCTGCTTCATTTACTGCATTTTTGTATTTTCTCCTTTCATCAATTAAATTCAATATTTCTTCTGTTACCAAAGGATTTCTATTAGCCCTCGTCTTTTTACCTACTTGATCCTCTGCTGCCTTCACTACTTCATCCCTCAGAGCTACCCATGCTGCTTCTACTGTATTTCTTTCCCCCATTCCTGTCAATTGTTCCCTTATGCTCTCCCTGAAACTCTGTACAACCTCTGGTTCTTTCAGTTTATCCAGGTCCCATCTCCTTAAATTCCCACCTTTTTGCAGTTTCTTCAGTTTTAATCTACAGTTCATAACCAATAGATTGTGGTCACAGTCCACATCTGCCCCTGGAAATGTCTTACAATTTAGAACCTGGTTCCTAAATCTCTGTCTTACCATTATATAATCTATCTGATACCTTTTAGTATCTCCAGGATTCTTCCAGGTATACAACCTTCTTTTATGATTCTTGAACCAAGTGTTAGCTATGATTAAGTTGTGCTCTGTGCAAAATTCTACAAGGCGGCTTCCTGTTTCATTTCTTCCCCCCAATCCATATTCACCTACTATGTTTCCTTCTCTCCCTTTTCCTACTGACGAATTCCAGTCACCCATGACTATTAAATTTTCATCTCCCTTCACTACCTGAATAATTTCTTTTATCTCGTCATACATTTCATCAATGTCTTCATCATCTGCAGAGCTAGTTGGCATATAAACTTGTACTACTGTAGTAGGCATGGGCTTTGTGTCTATCTTGGCCACAATAATGCGTTCACTATGCTGTTTGTAGTAGCTAACCTCACTCCTATTTTTTATTCATTATTAAACCTACTCCTGCATTACCCCTATTTGATTTTGTATTTATAACCCTGTAATCACCTGACCAAAAGTCTTGTTCCTCCTGCCACCGAACTTCACTAATTCCCACTATATCTAACTTTAACCTATCCATTTCCCTTTTTAAATTTTCTAACCTACCTGCCTGATTAAGGGATCTGACATTCCACGCTCCGATCCGTAGAACGCCAGTTTTCTTTCTCCTGATAACGACGTCCTCTTGAGTAGTCCCCGCCCGGAGATCCGAATGGGGGACTATTTTACCTCCGGAATATTTTACCCAAGAGGACGCCATCATCACTTAACCATACAGTAAAGCTGCATGCCCTCGGGAAAAATTACAGCTGTAGTTTCCCCTTGCTTTCAGCCGTTCGCAGTACCAGCACAGCAAGGCAGTTTTGGTTAATGTTACAAGGCCAGATCAGTCAATCATCCAGACTGTTGCTCCTGCAACTACTGAAAAGGCTGCTGCCCCTCTTCAGGAACCACATGTTTGTCTGGCCTCTCAACAGATACCCCTCCGTTGTGGTTGCACCTACGGTACGGCCATCTGTATCGCTTTTATGTTCGATGGAAGTTGAACTCTGTCAAATGTCAAGAAGACAGCACGGGTTGGAACCAAGTCCTTGTCTATCCTTTTTATGACTAACAGCCGTTACGCCCTGGTCAGACAGGTAGTTTTGAATTTCCTCATCGGACAATCCATCGAGGGAGTGTGTATAAACCACCCCACATGATGAATTTAAAGTGCGGTGCACTTCCACCCGGACAGGGAAGGTGTGTAGCAGTGACGTACGCAGCAATTTTTGTACCTGTAGGGCACTGACTGTTTCTAACAACAAGGTGCCATTTCATAATCTGGAACAAGACTTTACAGGACCTGCAATTGCGTCGACACCTTTCTGAATAATGAAAGGGTTGACCGTGGAGAAGTCGTGACCTTCGTCAGACCGAGAAACAGCAAGGAACTGTGGCAATGATGGAAGGACTGTCTGTGGGTGAGACTCATTGAACTTACGCTTGTGAGCAGACATAGTAGTGGAAGATGAGGATACCATTGCGGAAGAATCCCCCATGATTACCAACGTCTCCGATGGCGCGCTCCTCCCTTGTGGGGGTCCTCTCTGAGGGCACTCCCGCCTTAGGTGATTGTTCATACCTCAAGTCGCACCTCCCAAGAAACGGACGGAGGGACCAATCGGCACTTTTGGAAGGTACCAGCTCGGGTAATCACCCCTCCCTGGGCCTGGCCATTACCAGGGGCTACGTACGTGTCCTACCTGTCTACCCGGGGCGGGGAATTACGCGTTACCCGGTCACCAGCTACACGTGGGAATGCCTTCAGACATGCACAGGGAGGAAAAAAGAGAAAGGAAGGAGGGAGGAACAAGGAAAAGAAAAGAAATGAAATGAAAAGAATAGGGGTCTCAAACGCCGCAGTGGAGAAGAGGGTAAAGAGAAGAGGTAAGGACAAGAGGAGGACAAGAGAAGGACAAAGGAAGGGCAGGAACTTGCCAGCAGAGAAAGCGAAGAAGGGAGACTGTTTTACAGTTTCAAGCATCCGTCTCCGGACATAGGCACTAAACATACTCCCAGAGAGAGAGAGAGAGAGAGAGAGAGAGAGAGAGAGAGAGAGAGAGAGAAGGGAAGTGGCAGAGGTGAGGGGAGGGGGAAGATGGGGGATGGGGAAGGCTGTGGAAAAGGAAGGTATGCAGCCCGGAGAGGAAAGAGGGCCACACTCGCTCGGGGTCCTGTGCTCGCTACGCACGTATTCACAAAAGAGTTGTGGACCTCCTGGGGGGAGGGGGGGGGGTATTCACTTTCTGTAACATCACTTCAGTTTTCCATATACTAGTTTGTACATACTATTGCCATATGACATTTCATTTCATTGTACGAGTATCAGTATTTTTAGTTTACACAGATAAGGAGTGTACCAATTAGTTGTGTCCTTTCCTGTTCTTCTTTAAAAAAAGCCCTCTTGGTATGTGAAGTAGGAAAGCATTTATTAAAGGTAGCTGCAATAGTGTGTAAGAAATTTTTATATGCTTCACCAGAGGACAGATATCCATTGAGAGCCTGCTGGTACTGTGCTGAGTATATCTGAGATTTGTTATGTGTAGAAATACAAAATGCAGATTTCAGACAACAGATGTCGCACTACTGCAGTTCACGCTATAAAGATGTGATGCTGCGCCATTGTGTCGTCAACAAATGTCAGGCACGGTTTTGTGTTCAATGTCTAAATTTATACCGAACAAAGAGAAATCTTGGACAGCATTAACTTTTTTGGTTCCTTTTGAAGGAAACTGCTACTGAATCAAACCGACTACTTGGAAAAGTTTATGGTGAACACACTCCATCACAAGATACTTGAGACGATGGTTTCGGTGTATCAAAAATGGTGACTTCGATGTTGCAGACAAGGAACTTGGAAAAAAAAGAAAACACAATTACAAAGCTGTGGAGATGGAAGTACTGTTGCACGAAGATGAATTGCGAACACAAAAACAACTCGTCTACCTATTGGCTGGTAGCCAGCAAGCGGTTTCCGATCAGCTACAAGATATGGGAATGAATCGGAAGACCAGTAGATGGGTACCACACAAGTAGTACGACAGGCAAGTGGAAAAGTGCAAAAGCACGTGATTCTTCTCTCTCGGTACACAAGGAAGTCATTTTCACATCTTAAGTTACAGGGGATGAAAAGAATCCCAAGCACAAAAAAAAATCATGGAATGACCGAGGCACACCACCCACATAGACCAAAAGACCAAATCGCTTTCACAGAGAGATTATGCTCTTTGTTCTGGTGGGGCATGAGGGGCATGGTCCACTATGAGCTGATAGAACATGGGGAGAGGTTAATACTAAACACTACTAACAACAACTGCCCTTATCAGGCAGGTAGGTTAGAAAATTTAAAAAGGGAAATGGATAGGTTGAAGTTAGATATAGTGGGAATTAGTGAAGTTCAGTGGCAGGAGGAACAAGACTTCTGGTCAGGTGACTACAGGGTTATAAACACAAAATCAAATACGGGTAATGCAGGAGTAGGTTTAATAATGAATAGGAAAATAGGAATGCGGGTAAGCTACTACAAACAGCATAGTGAACGCATTATTGTGGCCAAGATAGATACGAAGCCCACACCTACTACAGTAGTACAAGTTTATATGCCAACTAGCTCTGCAGATGACGAAGAAATTGAAGAAATGTATGATGAAATAAAAGAAATTATTCAGATTGTGAAGGGAGACGAAAATTTAATAGTCATGGGTGACTGGAATTCGAGTGTAGGAAAAGGGAGAGAAGGAAACATAGTAGGTGAATATGGATTGGGGGACAGAAATGAAAGAGGAAGCCGCCTTGTAGAATTTTGCACAGAGCACAACATAATCGTAACTAACACTTGGTTTAAGAATCATGAAAGAAGGTTGTATACATGGAAGAACCCTGGAGATACTAAAAGGTATCAGATAGATTATATAATGGTAAGACAGAGATTTAGGAACCAGGTTTTAAATTGTAAGACATTTCCAGGGGCAGATGTGGACTCTGACCACAATCTATTGGTTATGACTTGTAGATTAAAACTGAAGAAACTGCAAAAAGGTGGGAATTTAAGGAGATGGGACCTGGATAAACTAAAAGAACCAGAGGTTGTACAGAGTTTCAGGGAGGGCATAAGGGAACAATTGACAAGAATGGGGGAAAGAAACACAGTATAAGAAGAATGGGTAGCTTTGAGGGATGAAGTAGTGAAGGCAGCAGAGGATCAAGTAGGTAAAAAGACGAGGGCTAGTAGAAATCCTTGGGTAACAGAAGAAATACTGAATTTAATTGATGAAAGGAGAAAATATAAAAATGCAGTAAGTGAAACAGGCAAAAAGGAATACAAACGTCTCAAAAATGAGATCGACAGGAAGTGCAAAATGGCTAAGCAGGGATGGCTAGAGGACAAATGTAAAGATGTAGAGGCCTATCTCACTAGGGGTAAGATAGATACCGCCTACAGGAAAATTAAAGAGACCTTTGGAGATAAGAGAAAGACTTGTATGAATATCAAGAGCTCAGATGGAAACCCAGTTCTAGGGAAAGAAGGGAAAGCAGAAAGAGGGAAGGAGTATATAGAGGGTCTATACAAGGGCGATGTACTTGAGGACAATATTACGGAAATGGAAGAGGATGTAGATGAAGATGAAATGGGAGATATGATACTGCGTGAAGAGTTTGACAGAGCACTGAAAGACCCGAGTCGAAACAAGGCCCCCGGAGTAGACAATATTCCATTGGAACTACTGACGGCCGTGGGAGAGCCAGGCCTGACAAAACTCTACCATCTGGTGAGCAAGATGTATGAAACAGGCGAAATACCCTCAGACTTCAAGAAGAATATAATAATTCCAATCCCAAAGAAAGCAGGTGTTGACAGATGTGAAAATTACCGAACTATCAGCTTAATAAGTCACAGCTGCAAAATACTAACACGAATTCTTTACAGACGAATGGAAAAACTAGTAGAAGTGGACCTCGGGGAAGATCAGTTTGGATTCCGTAGAAATGTTGGAACACGTGAGGCAATACTGACCTTACGACTTATCTTAGAAGAAAGATTAAGGAAAGGCAAACCTACGTTTCTAGCATTTGTAGACTTAGAGAAAGCTATTGACAATGTTGACTGGAATACTCTCTTTCAAATTCTGTAGGTGGCAGGGGTAAAATACAGGGAGCGAAAGGCTATTTACAATTTGTACAGAAACCAGATGGCAGTTATAAGAGTCGAGGGACATGAAAGGGAAGCAGTGGTTGGGAAGGGAGTAAGACAGGGTTGTAGCCTCTCCCCGATGTTGTTCAATCTGTATATTGAGCACGCAGTAAAGGAAACAAAAGAAAAATTAGGTGTAGGTATTAAAATCCATGGAGAAGAAATAAAAACTTTGAGGTTCGCCGATGACATTGTAATTCTGTCAGAGACAGCAAAGGACTTGGAAGAGCAGTTGAATGGAATGGACAGTGTCCTGAAAGGAGGATATAAGATGAACATCAACAAAAGCAAAACAAGGATAATGGAATGTAGTCTAATTAAGTCGGGTGATGCTGAGGGAATTAGATTAGGAAATGGGACACTTAAAGTAGTAAAGGAGTTTTGCTATTTGGGGAGCAAAATAACTGATGATGGTCTAAGTAGAGAGGATATAAAATGTAGGCTGGCAATGGCAAGGAAAGCGTTTCTGAAGAAGAGAAATTTGTTAACATCGAGTATTGATTTAAGTGTCAGGAAGTCATTTCTGAAAGTATTCGTATGGAGTGTAGCCATGTATGGAAGTGAAACATGGACGATAAATGGTTTGGACAAGAAGAGAATAGAAGCTTTCGAAATGTGGTGCTACAGAAGAATGCTGAAGATTAGATGGGTAGATCACATAAGTAATGAGGAAGTACTGAATAGGATTGGGGAGAAGAGAAGTTTGTGGCACAACTTGACCAGAAGAAGGGATCGGTTGGTAGGACATGTTCTGAGGCATCAAGGGATCACCAATTTAGTATTGGAGGGCAGCGTGGAGGGTAAAAATCGTAGAGGGAGACCAAGAGATGAATACACTAAGCAGATTCAGAAGGATGTAGGTTGCAGTAGGTACTAGGAGATGAAGAAGCTTGCACAGGATAGAGTAGCATGGAGAGCTGCATCAAGCCAGTCTCGGGACTGAGGACCGCAACAACAACAACTAACAACAATTGCCCGATGTGACCTGTTCGCTGCTTGAAAACAGGCAACATTACCGAAAGAGGCAACACAGTCATTTTTCTTCATGACTATGCTCCTTCACATATAGCAAAACCGGTTTGATAAATGTTGGAAGCACTTGGCTGGGAAGTTCTACCCCATGTGGCTTATTCACCGGACTTCGATTCTTCCGATTACCACTTGTTTCCATCAATGGGTCATTTACTTGCTGACCAACGCTTTGATTCATATGAAGACGTGAAAAAGTGGCTCGATGAGTGGTTTTCAGCAAAAGGGAACATTCTTACTGCTGTGGTACTCACAAATTGCCTGAAAGATGGGAAAAAAATTTATAACATATTATGGAGCATACCTTGAATAAAGCACTATTTATCATTCTTCTCAATTTAACATTTTTTTTTAGACAAACAGATCTGCATTTCATACACCTGGTACATCATCATGCAGTAGTCTCAATGTCCGGGATTCAGCCTCATGCTTGTGAATATTTCCAATGCTGGACAGTTTTAGGTGTGAACCATCATTGTTAGGTAGCAAGGACTTTATGTTACAGTGTCTCTCCTGAATACCTATAATTGAAATCACATTGTCTAGGCAAGCATTTTGTGTTGGAGATTTACATTCAATGCAGTAAAAGCCGTAAGACTAGAGTTATCTAGAAAGAGTCCAGTCTTAAAATTTTTTGCTAGCACATCTCAAATAATATCACCAATACAGAATATTACAGTGCCGAAAGTAATATACTTTCCAAGCATTCCATGAAGTCTGTAGAGGATCGACAGTACACCAGACATTTGGGCAAGTAGATAGCAGTAGCTTCCATTTTTCCTTCTGCTGTTAATGATTAATATCTATTACTTTGGCCTTCAGGGACAACTGTTCTTTGACTAATACTGCTACAGCACCATCCTCCATTTTCTACGATTATAGTAACCTGTTAGACTTGTTTAGCCAGCTGGAGTGTGTAAGTTACATTCCTCTTCCTTAAGCTAGTCTTTATTCAGACAATATTTCACAATGCATTTTTTCTAAAAAAAAATCTTTAACTCAGGGAATTTGTTTCTTAGTGACCATAGGTTCAGATGGATGAGGGTCTTATTTTCCTGGATACAGTCAGTCCTAACATTTAGCCTTAAAAAAGTCTTCATTTCTGTATGGTTCTGGTCCCGATCATTTGGTAGTGACCAAGCCTTACATGGACTATACTTTGTCAGTGACTCAAGTTTCTCTGATTCTTTAACCGTTTCCACTTCACTTCACTGTATGGAAGTGGTTTATCACTACTCATACAAAGATTAGTGCCAAAGTCTAATACTACTTTTTTTAGAAAATATCCAGGATCTTTAACTTACATATTTTTCCCCGAGATTGTCAAGGTGAATTCCATGTGTTGCATGGAATATATTTCCTAATTTACTTACGTCCACAAATAGCACATCTGCATACTTCTTACAGATAGTAAACATAGCTTCATTTGCTTTTCTACTGACATGCCTACTGAAGACAGATCACGCTGGTAAGGCACAGAGGGTAGGGGGAAGGGGGGGGGAGTGCACCAAATGCACAACATCACCAAATTGTCTGACTGCCATGGTTGATTGGTTGGTTTGTTTGTTTATTTGTTTAAAAGGAGGGGCGGGGGGACCAAACTGCGAGGTCATTGGTCCCTTGTTCCCACTAGAACAATTACACAAGGGAAACAATAAAACAAAGAAGACATATGGCACAACAGGAGACAGGAAGAACCAGGAGAACAACAGAAGGATAATAAACACTACAATAGACAAAACAGGATAAGAAAACCACAGAGAGATGCAAGAAACAGGAAGAGGAGATTAGAAACAAGAAAGCTGATTACCATGGCTGGCTGACCATGAGAATAAAAAAGGAGACACCAGCCACTCTGCAACACATTAAAAGGACACAGAGGAACAAAGGACACGTGTTACAACTCAGATAAGATGATAAAATGCACGCTCACAAATAAGACGTAAAACTAATGCTGCTGTTGAGGCATTGTCGCCCAACACCAAAAGTAGAGTGTTGGGAAGGTTAAAAGTCAGCTGCAGAGTGGCTAAAAGTGGGCAATCCAGCAAGAGGTGGACGACTGTCATTTGGGAGCCACAGCGACACTGAGGTGGGTCCTCGCAAAGGAGGAGGTAGCCATGTGTGAGCCACGTATGGCCAATGCGAAACTGACAAAGGACATCTGATTTCCTGCAAAAAGCCTGCAGGGAAGACTTCCACACATTCACAGTCTTTTTAATGACACGGAGTTTATTGAGCAAACTGTTATGCTACCCCGTTTCCCAAAGCCGAAAAACCCTGCAGCATAAGAGAACGCAGGCCAGTTTCATAGATGCCCATCTCCAGGAGCAGTTTCCATGCAGCCTGTTTGGCCAGCCTGTCAGCAAGTTCATTGCCTGGGATTCCGACATGTCCTGGGAACCACACAAAGACCACTGAACGACTGGACCATTCCAGGGCAGAGATGGACTCTTCGATGTTCGCTACCAAAGGATGGCGAGGGTAGCAATGGCACATTACAGCCAGCGGGCAAGGAATGCTGTTCAATATGGCCTCTGTGGACATAGGCAAAGCCAACATTACCATGAGCCATCAGTGTAAACAACTTCAGAGCCCCGTAATACGTTAAAAACCAAGAGGAAGTGACAGCGCAGAGTGGCGGGGTGAACCGAGTCCTTCAGGCCATGCAAAAGGTCCAGATGAAGTTTGAGCCGAGGTGTACACCATGGAGGTGTACGTGAATGGACCTCAAGTACAGGTGGTGAACAGAAGGACTCCAGTTCAGAGAGAAGGGATCACATGCGAACTGCAATCTTGAGCCCTGACCTGGCCCGATGTGGGAGATGAACTGCAGAAGATGGTAAAAGAAGACAATAATTCGGATGCTAAGGACAACTACGAATGTGTGCAACATAACTGGCAAGCAGTTGCGCACGTCACATCAGCAATGGAGGAACTCCAGCTTCCCCAGGACACTGATCACCGGACTCTTTCTAAAAGCTCCCAACACTAGGCGAATGCCACAGTACTGCACTGGGTCGAGGAAACTCGATGCTGAGGGTGCCACCGAACCATAAACCAGACTCCCATAGACAAGGTCAGATTTAACAAGGGCTCTGTAGAGCTGCAGAGACTACCAGCACTCCCACTTAAGCTGACGATGGTGAGGTAGCCAAGTCAATCAGGCGTCGAAAACCAGTCGTAAGAATCAATACGTCTCCACTACAGTGAGTGGGTCGACACTAAGATAAAGATCAGGATCCAGATGAACAGTACAATGCCAAGAGAAGTGCATGACACACGACTTCGTGGCTGAAAACAGGAAGCAGTGGGCTTGAGACCACGACTGCGCCTTGTTAATAGCTCCCTGTAGGTGCCGCTCAGCAACATCAGTACTGGAGGAGCAATACGAATTGCACAAGTCATCCACATACAGCGAGGGGGAGACCAACAGCCCTACGGCTGCTGCTAGGCCGTTGATGGCCAGTAAAAATAGAGATACACTAAATACGGGGACCTGCAGAACCCCATTCTCCTGAATACGGGGCGAACTAAGAGAGGCAATAACTTGGACACAGAAAGTACGGAGCAACAGGAAGTTTTGGATAAAAATCTGAAGCGTGGCCCCAGAGACCCCACTCATACAGTGTGGCAAGGATATGTCACCAAGTCGTGTCATATGCTTTACGTAAGTCAAAAAATACGACAACCAAGGGTTGGCGTCTGGGAAAGGCTGTTCGGATGGCAGACTCAAGGGACACTAGATTATCAGTGGAAGAGCGACCCTGGCAGAAGCCACCCTGACATGAAGCCTGTAGGCCACGTGACACCAGGACCCAACCCAACCGCCGACACACCATACGTTCCAGCAGCTTACAAAGAAAGTTGGTGAGGCTGATTGCACGAAAGCTATCCACATCAAGCAGATTTTTACCAGAATTTAGTACAGGAATGATGGTGCTTTCCTGCCAGTGCGATGGAAAGATACCTTCACACCAGATCTGGTTGAAGATCATGAAGAGGTGTCGCTTGTAGTTAGACGAGAGATGTTTAATCATCTGACTGTGGATCCAACCTGGCCCAGGAGCTGTGTCAGGGCAATGTGCAAGATTGAGAGGAGCTCCCACTCTGTAAATGGGGCGTTATACGGTTCACTGTGGTGTGTAGTGAACGAGAGGACTTTCCTTTCCATCCGCTGTTTGAGAGTGCGAAAGGCTGGTGGTTAGTTCTCCGACGCAGATGCTAGAGCATAGTGCTCGGCAGTCATCTTTGCGTCGGTAGAGAGCACGCCATTGATGTTAATGCCAGGGACACCTGTCGGGGTCTGGTACCCAAGAAGACATCTGATCTTCATCCATACTTGTGAAGGTGACGTATGGCACCCAATGGTCAACACATACCTCTCCCTACACTCCTGTTTCTGGTGTTTTATAAGCAGCTGACCGTGGGCACGGAGCCACTTAAAAGATATTAGGTGCTCTGGGGAAGGGTGCCGCTAATGTCTCTGTAGAGCTCGCCGATGCTCTTCAATTGCCTGACCGACTCCCAGCGACCACCAAGGGACTGTCTTTCACGGGGGCACCCTAGAGAACGACAGATTGCATTTTCCACCGCATAAACGATCGTAGTAGTGACCTGCTCAATCACAAAAGCGATGGCACCATGTGGGGGAGATTCAACGGTGACAGCAGAGGTGAAGGCTTGTTTAAAGCCCATCTCAGTAGACATCCGTGGGGATGATGCCGGGGAAGTGACACGAAGATGGGGAAGTGGTCATTACTACACAGGTCGTCATGCGCTCTCCAGCGGATAGTGGGAGGAGCCCTGGGCTGCAAATTGACAAATCAATGGCCAAGTAACTACCATGAACCACACTGAAATGTGGCGGCAGCTCCAGTATTTGAGAGGCAGAGGTCGAGTTGGGACAGCAAATTTTCGACATCACTGCCACGGCCAGTAAGCATGGTGCTACCCCACAAGGAGCATTAAAATCTGCCGAAAGTGGGAATGTTTAGGGAATTGATCAATCAGTGCAGCCAATACGTTCAGGGGTACCACACCATCTGGAGGGAGACATATGTTGCAGACAGTTATTTCCTGTGTCGTCCGTATCCTGACAGCCACAGCTTCAAGAGGAGTTTGAAGGGGCACAGGTTCACTACATATCGAGTTCAGGACATTAATGCAAACTCCACCTGACGCTATTATATTCGCTATGGTTCTTGTAATATCCCCTGTAGCTGCGAAGGACAGGGTTGGTTGGTTGGTTGGTTGGTTGGTTTAAAGAGGGGGAAGAGACCAAACTGCTAGGTCATCGGTCCCTTGTTCCGAATGAAACAATGCCATATGGGTGAGAATAAAAGAAGCAAGACTGACAACACAAAATGGAGAGAAAGGAAACACCACAAGAACGACGGAAGAGCAACAAACACTCAAATGGGACAAAAGGGGAGAAGAAAACCACAGAAACGCAAGAAATGGGTTGAAGAGATTAAAATGACAAAACAGGTTACAATGGCTGGCTGACCATGAGAATAAAAAGGAGAGGCCAGCCACTCTGCAACACATTAAAACCTCCACCCTATAAGCACTAGGGTGGAGGAGACGGAGACATGCACTAAAATTTACGTCAAATGATAAAACCCACCCTCGTGAATAAAATGTAAAACTAAATCAGCCGATGAGGCATTGTCAGATAAAATTAGGGCAACAAGTCCGGTAAGCGACTATTTTGTCGCAGGGCAGTCAAAGTGGGACAGTGCATCAGAATATGGGTCACTATCAATGGGGCACCGCATCGACACTGAGGCAGGTGTTACCGGGGCAGGAGGTAGCCGTGGGTCGCCCAAGGGTGGCCAATGCGGAGCCAGCAAAGAACCACCGATTTCCTGCGAGAGGCCCGCATGGAGGACTGCCACACATTTGTATTCTCCTTAATGGCATGCAGTTTGTTGTGTGTACTGAGACTATGTCATTCCGTCTCCCAAATCCAAAAAACCTGGAAACGTAAAAATGAAAGCAGGTCAGTTATTGGAATGCCGATCTCCATAAGTGGATTGCGTGTAGCCTGGGGGTCCACACAAACACCACTGAATGACCAGACCATTCCAGAGCATAGATGGACTCCTGGACGGTCGCTACCAAAGGATGACGAGGGTAGCACTGGTCGGTAACTCGTAGGCTGCTCAAGGAGTCAGTACACAGAAGAAACTGACTTCCCAGGGCATGAACGGATGTGCTCAAGAGCACGAGATATAGCCACCAGCTCTGCAGTGAAAACACTGCAGCCATCGGGCAAGGAACTCTGTTCAATATATGTCCTTCATGGACGCACAGGCGACGTGACCATCAGCCAATGAGCCGTTCGCGTAAACCACTTCATGGCCTCGGTACATGTCAATAATTGAGATGAAGTGACAGCGGAGAGCCATGGGGTGAACTGAGTCCTTTGGGCCATGTGAAAGGTCCAGGTGAAGCCACGGCCTAGGTGTACACCATGCAGATGTACGCAGTTGGACTGAGTATAGGGGGTAAAGGCAAGGCCTCTAGTTCAGATAGAAGGGACTGGACGCAAACTGCAATTTTAAGAGCTGACCTGGGCCGCCGATGCGGGAGATGAACCGCCGTGGGTGGGAAAAGGCGACGATATATTGGATGCGCAGGAGAACTACGAACATGTGCAACATAACTGGCGAGCTGTTGTGCACACCTGACCTGCAATGAAGGGACTACAGCCTCCGCGAGGACACTTGTCACCGGACCAGACAATCGGGCGTTAAAAACCAGTCCTAAAAATCGATACGTCTCCACTACACTGAGGGGATTGTCAGTAAGGTAAAGATCTGGTTCCAGATGAACAGTACAACGCCGACAGAAGTGAATAACACACAACTTTGCGGCCGAAAACTCAAAGCCGTGGGCTAGAGCCCACGACTGCACCTCGTGGATGGCTCCCTGTAGGCGCTGCTCAGCAACACCAGTACTGATGGAGCAGTATGAAATTCAGTAGTAGTTTACATACAGAGATGGTGAGACTGACAGCCCTACAGCTGCTGCTAGACCGTTAATGGCCACTACAAATAGAGATACACTCAATATAGAGCTCTGCGGGACCCCATTTCTCCTGGATGTGGAGTGGGAGGGGGGGACATGGGAGGTACCAACTTTGACACGGAATGTACGAAGTGACAGGAAATTCTGGATAAAAATCTGAAGCAGGCCTCTGACACCCCACTTGTATAAGGTGCCAAGGATACGATGTCGCCAGGTGGTGTGATATGCTATTTGTAAATCAATAAAATATGGTAATGAAGTGTTGACATCTGGAAAAGGCTGTTCGGATGGCAGACTCGAGGGACACAAGATCATCAGTGGTAGAGCGACCCAGGTGGAAGCTGCACTGGCACGGAGCCAGTAGGCCACATGACTCCAGGACTCAACAGAAATGCCGAGACCGTATATTCCAACAGCTTACAAAGAATGTTGGTGAGGATGATGAGCCAATAACTATCCACAACAAGTGGGTTTTTGCCAGGTTTGAGCACTGGTACGGCAGTGCTCTCCTGCCAGTGTGATGGAAAGATGCCATTGCACCAGATCCGGCTAAAGATCATGAGGAGATGTAGCTTGTAGTCAGACAAGAAATGTTTTATCATCTGATTGGATCTGATCAGGCCCAGGAACTGTGTCGGGGCAGTGTGCAAGGGCACTGAGGAGTTCCCACTCTGTAAATGGGGCGTTATAGGGTTCACTGTGGCATGTAGTGAACGAGAGGACTTTCCCTTCCATCCGTCATTTGAGAGTGTGAAAGGCTGGGGTAATTCTCGATGCAGATGTGCGAGCATAGCGCTCAAAAGTGCTCAACAATAGTGTTTGCGATGGTAGGTAACATGCCATTTATGTCAACACCAGAAACACCTGTTGGGTCTGGTTCCCAAAAACTCTTTCGATCTTTGCCCAGATGTAGGATCGTGACGTACGGCCCCCAATGGTCGACACACACACGTCTCCCGACACTCCTGTTTCCAGCTTTTGATAAGCTGGCGAACGCGGGCACAGAGCCGTTTGAAGGCTATAAGGTGCTCCAGGGAAGAGTGCCACTTACGCCGCTGTACATCACGCCGACGCTCCTTAACTGCCTCAGTGACTTCCAGCGACCACCGAGGGACTGTCTTTCGCCGGGTGCACCCTAAACGTGCGAACGCATTTTCCGCCACAAAAGCAAATTGTTGTAGTTATCTGCTCAACTACCACATCAATGTTACCATGTGGGAGAGATTCAATGGTGACAGCAGAGGTGAAGGCTTCCCAGCCTGCCTTGTTTAAAGCCCATCTGGGCAGGCATCCACGGGCCTGAGGCGGGGGCAGTCGGCAAGTGCTTTCCAGTGGATAGATGGGAGAAGACCGGGACTGCAAACTGAGAGATCAATGGCCGAATATGAGCCGTGTGCCACACTGAAATGTGCGGCGGCCCCAGTATTTAAGAGGCAGAGGTCAAGTAGTGACAGTAAATTTTTGACATCTCTGCCTTGGCCAGTAAGAACTGTGCCACCCCACAAGGGGTTATGAGTGTTAAAATCTCCCAAAAGTAGGGAAGGTTTAGAAAGTAGATCAATCGGTGCAGCCAATGCATTCACGGGTACCGCACTGTCTGGAGGAAGATATAGTTGCAGACAGTTATTTCCTGCGTCGTCCTTATCCTGACGTCCACAGCTTCAAGAGGGGTTTGAACGGGCACAGGTTCACTGCATACCGAGTTCAGGAAACAGAAGCAAACTCCACCTGACACACTATTATAGTTGCTACAGTTTCTGTAATATCCCTTATAGCCACAGAGGGCAGGGGTCCTCATTGTCAGGAACCAGATTTCTTTTAGGGCAATGCAGAAAGCAGGTGAAAAGCTTAACAGGTCCTGTAGCTCAGCCAGGTGGTGGAAAAAACCGCTGCAATTCCACTGGAGGATGTCGTTATCTTGAGGTTGGGAAGGCAAGAAGCGCACAAGGTGGCAGGTTATGCCTCAGGGTCACCTGTTGCCTCCACCTGAGTATTTATAGCCATTTCTATGGGGGACGAGGCATCACTGCCAAGGAAACCTCCCCATTGCACCCCCCTCAGATTTAGTTGTAAGTTGGCACAGCGGATAGGCCTTGAAAAACTAAACACAGATCACTCGAGAAAACAGGAAGAAGTTGTGTGGAACTATGAAAAAAATAAGCAAAATATACGATCTGAGTAGTCCATTAGTAAGATATGCAACATCAAGGATACTGTGACCTCAAGAGCGCCGTGGTCCCGTAGTTAGCGCGAGCAGCAGCGGAGCGAGAAGTCCTTGGTTCAAATCATCCCTCGAGTGAAAATTTTAATTTTCAGACAATTATTTTGCGAAGCTGCACAAGTACACAGAGCAGTATTGTTTATGTGATCGTGTGTCAATTACCAAAGTTCAGGTACTCACATGTAATCAACTTCACTCTCCAAAATTCCAGGACATGTTCAGATTTGCTTGGACATATGCAGGATTTGATGGTCTACAAACGGAAAAATTTGAAAACGTTGAAAACATACGTTTTGACAGAGCAAAGCGAAAACTGTGCAACTGTGAAACTGTTGATTCATTTGTTGCAGTTTATGTGACAAACTCTTATGTTTTCATCACTTTTTTTAGGATTGATTATCACATCCACAAGAAAACCTATATCGGGCAAGGTAGAAGAATCTTTTTATCCATTCGCCAAGCGTACAAGTTAGGTGGGTTGACAACATATTCCTGTCATGTGACGCACATGCCGTTACCAGTGTCGTATAGAACACATCAGACGTGTTTTCCTGTGGGGGAATCGGTTGACCTGTGACCTTGCGATCAAATGTTTCGTTTCCCATTGAAGAGACACGTCCTTTGCGGTGCGGTCGCAAAACACAGACAATAAACTTATTACAGTGAACAGAGATGTCAATGAACAAACTGACGGATCATAACTTTGCGAAAATAAAGAAAGTAAAATTCTCACCCGACGATAGACTTGAACCAAGGACCTCTCATTCCGCAGCTGCTCACGCTAACCACGGGACCACAGCGCTCCTTGCCTTACTTTATTCTTGATGTTGCTTATCTTTTGCATGGACTACTCAGTTTGTATATTTTGCTTATTTTTTCTCATAGTTCCACACAACTTCTGTTTTCTCCATTGATCTGTGTTCAGTTTTTCAAGGCCTATCCACTGTGCCAACTAATGACTAAATCCGAAGGGGGTGCGATGGGGAGGTTCCCTTGTGAGATCCAGGTCCACAGGGGATGCTAAGATCTCCACTTCATCCTCAGATGCAGAATTGATAGGGAGTGGTGGTGTGGGGGCCAGCAAAGGGTCCTGTTTCTTAGCAGACTCCTTAGCTTTCTTGCTCTCTTGCTTCTCTTTAGCGGCTTGCTGGGAAGGTTTCTCCGAAGCAGCTTTTGGCTCCTCGAGCCATTGGCGAGTGAGTGCCGTGGCATTAGGGGAGACCTTGGGGGAGAGGGCTTCAAGGGATCCCTTCTACACAAGAGGAGCTGGAGGAGGCTGCTGATTCTCCATCAGTGGGGAAGGGTCTTGCTCCCGAAGTAGGTGCTTTGGGAGCAACAGAGGAAGATTTGCCCACTACCAATAAGGGGGTGGATGTATTCCGGTGGCCCAGAGGGCCCACTGTTGTGGCACATAGGGAGGAACCACTGGGACTTGGGACAGTGATGGTGACGTAGATGTAGATGCAGCGTATGTCGACGTCAACTAAATGGGGTGTAATCTTTCGAATTTAAGTTTACCCTCTGTGTAAGTCAACTGTTCCAGCGTCTTGTACTCCATGATTTTCCACTCCTTTTGGAGTACTGTGCAGTCTGACGAGCACAGGGAGTGGTGCTTTCTTGGAACTCATCATACTGCAAGAGGTGTTCACTATGGAAAATAATCCCCTGCTCCATGTTGAGGCTTTTGTGGGGAGTAATGGAAACGGGAATATCACCCAGCAAGTAACACTCAGGATTTGGCTGGGGATGCTGCCTGAATCAAGACTGCACCGTTTAGCATCTTGGATAGCACTGTCACTTCTCCAAACTTATCCTCAAGTTGTTCAACAAAAATTGAGGCTTCGTACGTAGAAAAAGAGTCCCCATTGGTTCTGCTACAGACTAAAAACCGAGGCAAATACGGCTTTTGTAGTTCTATGTCCCTCCCATGGAGTAGCAAGGGAGGGAAACAATTTAGTCATACCTGTTGGCATTGTATTCTATCTTGCCCTTCTTAGAGACTGCTGGTGCCGTACGGTCGCCAGCAAGAGATGACAGTCCGCTTCATTACGGGCCATCCACCTGACGCCAACCACTCTGATCAGGGGCTCTCACCAAGGGAGGAACCCAGCCACAGCAAAGACCAACTGGCACGATGGCTGTTGCCGGGAGTCCTGATGCCCCAGGAAGACAGGCATCTACTCCTTGGCATATGTGAGGAGTTTACAGCTCAGGTGTCAGCAGTGCTATCCCTGTGTTATCATAACATGTAAGCTTTCACGGGCGACGTCTTCATTAATTAAAACTTCCGGGCTCAACTGCCGTGGTCCACATATAAAACCCCTTCTCCTTCCTGACATTTCGTTGCCTACTGCGGGCGACATCTTCCGAGGTGAGTCGGCGACTGGCTGCTAGGCGCTGGAGGTCCCGCTTATATAGAGCGCTTAGATGGCGCCACCACTCGCCACGTGATTTCGACTTTAAAACTATCTCTGGCTAGTGCCATCTCTCCCAATTACAGGTAAATGATTGTCACTTCTTTGGTGCAGAGTCGACCTCCGTATCTTGACTAGTATTAATCCTTCCTTTTTATTAAAATTATTTTTGGGCTTTTAGATCTCTATAACTTCTCTATACATGCAGGTATAATAATGTGAGGTCCTAGCTATCACGTTTGTCTCACTAAATTTTATTTCGTGATCACCGTCTTTGAAAATATGTTCCGCTACAGCTGATTTGTCAATTTGTCCCAATCTACAGTTCCTTTTGTGTTCCGTTAGGTGGGTATTAACACTCCTTTTAGTTGTTCCAATATAAACCATGCCGCAGCTGCACGGAATTTTATACACACCTGGGGTGGCTAAGGGGTGTTGTGCGTCTTTCACCGATCTTAAACTTTCACTAATTTTCTTGGTGGGTCGAAAGATTGTTTCCACTTGAAACTTGGCCAAAATTTTCCCAATACGGTCCGTGATGTTATGAATAAATGGAAGAAAAACTTTTCCCACCGACGGTTGTTGTTGCGTATTTTTGGACACTTTTCTTCTAGGGTGGAATGCTCGATCTATCTCGTTGTCAGCGTACCCATTTCTCTTGGAAGCCGTTCGCAGATGGCTTAAATCATCTTGCAAATAAATTGGCTCACAGATGTTATTAGCTCTGTCCACTAAAGTTTTTATGACTCCTCTCTAGGATGATGATTCAAATCTTTATGTAGGTAATGATCGGTGTGTGTGCTTTCCTATATACCTTGTGCCCTAAAGTTCCATCTGCTCGTTTAATAACCAATACATCAAAAAAAAATTTGTTGTCCATTACTCTCTTTCTCCATGGTGAACTGTATCTTTGGATTGAAACTGTTTATGTGCACCAAAAAAAATCACTTCGTTCCTCTCCAGCATGATTCCATATCACAAAGGCGTCATCCATGTATCGATACCATTTCAAAGGGCTTTTATTGACCGACTGCAGCACTTGTTGTTCGAAAAATTCCATAAATAGATTAGCAATAGCTGGGCTCAGAGGGCTACCCATGGCCACCCCATCAATTTGTTCATAAAACTCGTTGTTATATTGAAAATAAGTCGAGGATAGACAATGTCGAAACAAAGCTATTATATCAGTAGGAAACATATCAGCTATGTAAGAAAGAGCTTCATCAAATAAGACCCGCCAAATTACATAAATTGTTACCTTATAAATGCTTCCCAAAAACTTAGCTTAAATCTCTAAACTTACGATTTTGGACACCAGCATAAAGCAGCATCAACTACTGAGCATGAAGTACTAAAGCTGATCAAAAGCCTCACATACAAAACATCAGCTGGTTAAATGATGTACCAGTGTCACTTGTAATCTGTACTGCTTCACAAATCGCTAAGCCTTGGCTCACATTGTTAATCATTCACTGATACTATGTTGCCAGAAAAATTAAAAATAACAAAAGTGATACCACTATTCAAGTGTGGAAATAGGCATTAAGTTTAAAATTACTGACCCATTTCACTCCTGTTGGCTTGTTTGAAGTAATAGATTAATGAAACAATGAATTGCAAAGTATGAAAGACGACCACAGCCTACTGAATAATAGTGTGGCTTCCAAATTGATAGAACTACAGGAACATGGATATATGATTATACCAGCCAAAAATAGGTGTAACCCAGGGTAGTGTGGTAAGCCCCATTCTGTTTCTCATTTATATAATGATGTACACACCTCTGACACCGCTGCCAAGATCTGAGGGGACATTTGCAGATGACACTAGTTAAATCAGTAACATTAAGGAATCTCTGTCCACTACAACTGATAAATTCCGGAAGTCATTTGATTCATGGTTCAGTGCCAAAAGGCTGACCCTAAATGAGAAGAAGAAAACTATACACAATTTGGGGAGATGGATAGAACCCTAGACCTCAATCTGGTCCTAGGTGGAAATGAGTTAGAAAGGGTACAATGAACAAAACTTATGGATGCAATGTCGCCAATACTTAAATTGCAAAGACTACACACCTAATTGCTCCTGGAAATTCAGTTCTGCATGTTTTGCTCTGAGAATTATTTCTAAAGTTTGCTCCCAGAGGTAGCTATAAAGGCATATTTTGGTTACTTCCAGTCCCTTGTACCTTATGGAATAGCTTTCTCGGTTAAAATTAATAGTTTATTAAATGCAATTTTTACATTGGAGAAAAGGGCTATTCTAATCTCGTCACACAGCTCGGCCAGAGCTCACTGCAAGTCCCTTTTTAAAAAGCTTTTTCATTATTGTTCCCTCCTTGTACATATACAAATGTTTATTGATGACAAAAGCTACACTTTGTGACCTGCTAACCAACTCCAACTACCACAATTATATTACAACTGTGGGTCCCTCCATGTAGAACAAGTCAGAACAACTCCCATTCAAAGACACGTGAGCCACTTCGGTGCTAAAAACTCTTGGAATAGGGAACAGTTTTCACATCAGAGTTAATCCTCGACTGCCCACCATGACTGAAGTCATGTCAAATTTCATCACTGTATTTCCCATTATGGGCATTATTCCTTTCTTGACCAGTGTGACTTGATCGCTACTATATGGCTGCTTTATATTTAGGTTCTTTGCAAAGACACCAATATAATATTATCTTTGGTAGATAGCTATGAATCTTGGGCTGCATTCATTTGTTGGCTTCCTGTGCTGGTGCTAGTTTAGTTATGATTTACAGTGATTCTATTTTCATTTTTCAAGAAACAAAAAATACTTTATTAATAAATGTAAGCATCATTCTTCATTATTAAACTGCAATTCATGTAAGTACAAATGTTGCCTGTTTATGATGAAATTTAGTTCCATTTCTCTGAAGTAATGTTAGGCAATAATGCAATCATTACCCCACTTTGTTACAGAGTCATGGTTCCCAGAAATTTTTATGGAAAACAGAAAAAAAGTGAAGAATATGAAGTTAGGCCTATTACTACGTATGAATCAGAAGATTCTGTCTTAGCTTCAGATAGTGAAGATGATACTGAGATAGTTGAAAATCATCAAAGTAATATAATTATAGCTGTGAGTGATGATAGTGCAGAGGACAGTGATGATGGGGAATTTGTGCATAATGAAAGTGATAACGAGAACATTAGTAACGAAGTCCAAAGCAAAAATGACTGGAGACGTACTACCCATTTTATTATTCACCGTGTTCAATCATGGAAGAGTTCTCTCCCTTGTGCACCAGAAGAGCCTCGTCAACCTGTGAATTATTTCAGGCAGTTGTTAGATGAAAAATGGTGGGAAAATGTTGCTTCCCAAATCAACTTATATGCAGTACAGAAAGACATTTCTAAACCAATAAACATTGATAAAAATGAAATTAAACTGTTTTTTTGGTTGTTGTATGTTGTTGTTGTTGTCTTCAGTCCTGAGACTGGTTTGATGCAGCTCCCCATGCTACTCTATCCTGTGCAAGCTTCTTCATCTCCCAGTACTTACTGCAACCTATATCCTTCTGAATCTGTTTAGTGTATTCATCTCTTGGTCTTCCTCTATGATTTTTACTCTCCACGCTGCCCTCCAATGCTAAATTTGTGAGCCCTTGATGTCTCAGAACATGTCCGACCAAACAGTCCCTTCTTCTTGTCAAGTTGTGCCACAAACTCCTCTTCTCCCCAATTCTATTCAATACCTCCTCATTAGTTATGTGATCTACCCATCTAATCTTCAGCATTCTTCTGTAGCATCACATTTCGAAAGCTTCTATTCTCTTCTTGTCCAAATTATTTATCGTCCATGTTCCACTTCCATACATGGCTACACTCCATACAAATACTTTCAGAAACGACTTCCTGACACTTAAATCAACACTCGATGTTAACAAATTTCTCTTCTTCAGAAACGCTTTCCTTGCCATTGCCAGTCTACATTTTATATCCTCTCTACTTAGACCATCATCAGTTATTTTGCTCCCCAAATAGCAAAACTCCTTTACTACTTTAAGTGTCCCATTTCCTAATCTAATTCCCTCAGCATCACCCGACTTAATTCGACTACATTCCATTATCCTTGTTTTGCTTTTGTTGATGTTCATCTTATATCCTCCTCTCAAGACACTGTCCATTCCGTTCAACTGCTCTTCCAAGTCCTTTGCTGTCTCTGACAGAATTACAATGTCATCAGCGAACCTCAACATTTTCATTTCTTCTCCATGGACTTTAATACCCACTCCGACTTTTTCTTTTGTTTCCTTTGCTGCTTGCTCAATATACATATTGAATAACATCGGGGAGAGGCTACAGCCCTGTCTCACTCCCTTCCCAACCGCTGCTTCCCTTTCATGCCCCTCGACTCTTATAACTGCCATCTGGTTTCTGTACACATTGTAAATAGCCTTTCGCTCCCTGTATTTTACCCCTGCCACCTTTAGAATTTGAAAGAGTATTCCAGTCAACATTGTCAAAATCTTTCTCTAAGCCTACAAATGCTAGAAACGTAGGACTTGCCTTTCCTTAATCTAGCTTCTAAGAAAAGTTGTAGCGTCAGTATTGCCTCACGTGCTCCAATATTTCTACGGAACCCAAACTGATCTTCGCCGAGGTCGGCTTCTACCAGTTTTTCCATTCGTCTGTAAAGAATTCACGTTAGTATTTTGCAGCTGTGACTTATTAAACTGATAGTTCGGTAATTTTCACATCTGTCAACACCTGCTTTCTTTGGGATTGGAATAATTATATTCTTCTTGAAGTCTGAGGTTATTTCGCCTGTCTCATACATCTTGCCCACCAAATGGTAGAGTTTTGTCAGTACTGGCTCTCCCTAGGCCGTCAGTAGTTCCAATGGAATGTTGTCTAATTCCGGGGCCTTGTTACGACTCAGGTCTTTCAGTGCTCTGTCCAACTCTACACGCAGTATCTTATCTCCCATTTCATCATCATCATCTACATCCTCTTCCATTTCCATAATATTGTCCTCAAGTACATCGCCCTTGTATAGACCCTCAATATACTCCTTTCACCTTTCTGCTTTCCCTTGTTTGCTTAGAACTGGGTTTCCATCTGAGCTCTTGATATTCATACAAGTGGTTCTCTTTTCTCCAAAGGTGTCTATTTTTCCTGTAGGCAGTATCTATCTTACCCCTAGTAAGATAAGCCTCTACATCCTTAAATTTGTCCTCTAGCCATCCCTGCTTAGCCATTTTGCACTTCCTGTCGATTTAATTTTTGAGACGTTTGTATTCCCTTTTGCCTGCTTCATTTACTGCATTTTTATATTTTCTCCTTTCATCAATTAAATTCAATATTTCTTCTGTTACCCAAGGATTTCTGCTAGACCTCGTCTTTTTACCTACTTGATCCTCTGCTGCCTTCACTACTTCATCCCTCAAAGCTACCCATTCTTCTTATACTGTGTTTCTTTCCCCCATTCTTGTCAATTGTTCCCTTATGCCCTCCCTGAAACTCTGTACAACCTCTGGTTCTTTCAGTTTATCCAGGTCCCATCTCCTTAAATTCCCACCTTTTTGCAGTTTTTTCAGTTTTAATCTACAGTTCATAACCAATAGATTGTGGTCAGAGTCCACATCTGCCCCTGGAAATGTCTTACAATTTGAAACCTGGTTCCTAAACCTCTGTCTTACCATTATATAATCTATCTGATACCTTCTAGTATCTCCAGGATTCTTCTATGTATACAACCTTCTTTTATGATTCTTGAACCAAGTGTTAGCTATGATTAAGTTGTGCTCTGTGCAAAATTCTACCAGGCGGCTTCCTCTTTCATTTCTCTCCCCCAATCCATATTCACCCACTATGTTTCCTTCTCTCCCATTTTCTACTCTCGAATTCCAGTCACCCATGACTATTAAATTTTCATTCCCCTTCACTACCTGAATAATTTCTTTCATCTCGTCATACATTTCATCAATTTCTTCATCATCTGCAGAGCTAGTTGGCATACAAACTTTTACTACTGTAGTAGGCATGGGCTTCGTGTCTATCTTGGCCACAATAATGCATTCACTATGCTGTTGGTAGTAGCTTACCCGCACTCGTATTTTTTTATTCATTATTAAACCTACTCCTGCATTACCCCTATTTCATTTTGTATTTATAACCCTATATTAACCTGACCAAAAGTCTTGTTCCTCCTGCCACTGAACTTCACTAATTCCCACTATATCTAACTTCAACCTTTCCATTTCCGTTTTTAAATTTTCTAACCTACCTGCCCGATTAAGGGATCTGACATTCCACACTCCGATCCGTAGAACGCCAGTTTTCTTTCTCCTGATAACGACGTCCTCTTGAGTAGTCCCTGCCCGGAGATACGAATAAGGGACTATTTTACCTCCGGAATATTTTACCCAAGAGGACGCCATCATCATTTAACCATACAGTAAAGCTGCATGCCCTCGGGAAAAATTACAGCTGTAGTTTCCCCTTGCTTTCAGCCGTTCGCAGTACCAGCACAGCAAGGCCGTTTTGGTTAGTGTTGCAAGGCCAGATCAGTCAATCATCCAGACTGTTGCCCCTGCAACTACTGAATAGGCTGCTGCCCCTCTTTAGGAACCACACATTTGTCTGGCCTCTCAACAGATACCCCTTCATTGTTGTTGCACCTACGGTACGGCCATCTGTATCGCTGAGGCATCAAGCCTCCCCACCAATGGCAAGGTACATGGTTCATGGGTTCATGAGTTAAAAGAACGAATAACGTGAAAATTAAACCTAAATATGGGGTTATAAAGCATTTGTCTTGCGTGATTCAAATGGAATTGCACGTAATTTAGAGATATATACAGGGAATATGAAGCATGACCCTTCCTTGCCTGCTGTTGGTATAAGTGGAAACATTCTTCACTTGGCTTCTGTGATACCTAGATACATGTTTCACAAACTGTATTTTGATAATTCAATTCACAGGAATTTGGTTAGTAGTTGAACTAGAAAAAATGGGTATTCAGTCTTTAGGAACTGTGAGACCTAATTGGCTCAAAGGTTGTACATTCATATCTGACAAAGAGATGAAAAAGAGCAGTTGAGGGCAATATGAGGAACATTTATCGAGAATTGATGGTATTATGTTGTGTGCAGTAAAATGGTATGACAACAAGCCTGTTCATTTGCTCAGTACTTTTGCTGATGCTCATCCAACATCAATAGTGGAAAGATGAGACCGTACAAAGAAAGAAAAAATAAATGTTGAAATCCCCAGTATTGTTCACTATTATAATCGCTGCACGAGTGGTGTTGATCTGTTGGACTCACTGATAGCATTGTATCCCATCAAGATCTGGTCGAAGAATTGGTATTTCAGACCTCTCACTTGCTTGATCTGACAGTAGTCGATGCTTGGCTACTATACAGAAGTTTCATATCAGAGTGAAAAATCTCCTTCTGGAAACATCCCCAGGCTATGGCTAAGCCATGTCTCTGCCACATCCTTTCTTCTAGGAGTGCTAGTTCTGCAAGGATCGCACGAGAGCTTCTGTGAAGTTTGGAAGGTAGGAAACTAGGTACTGGCAAAAATAAAGCCGTGAGGATGAGGCAAGAGTCTTGCTTGGGTAGCTCAGTTGGTAGAGCACTTTCCCGAGAAAGGCAAAAGTCCCGAGTTCGAGTCTCGGCCTGGCACACAGTTTTAATCTGCCAGGAAGTTTCATACAGAAGAGATTGTACAGGGTGTAAGGTGGGAAAACTAAAAAAGCCCAGCCTATTGGACTTCAAAGCTACTGTTGCTGCTTGTCATTGCCAACAGAATAAGGTTGGACAGAGGAAAAGGGAAGACATAGTAGTTCGTAAATTGAAAATACAATTCAGTTGAAGAAGAAAATTGGGTCAGCAGCACCACTGCCTGAAAAAAGAAGTGAGGAACAGCGGAATGGTCCACTGGCCTCAGTTTTCAGAAAAAAGAGGATGCTGCAAAAAGCTAGGATGTGATGGTGCACCAAAAGTGTCTTGTACAAAATGTACCGTGCATCTTTGCTTTACATCAAATTCTAATTTTTTTTATTTTCATACTAAACAATATCAGAAGCTAAAAATAACCTTTAAAATGATGACACTAAAATAAATTTTTAACTTTTTTTTAAATTATTGTATTGTGTGTATTTTTGCCTGTAATTGTTTCCCATTATTCTTTCCTTACTTTCAATTTTATTGTAACATGCAGCTGTATTCTTGTCTTAACAGAAATACTACAATACTCACACAAGACTGAACAAAAAGTTCAGCTGCCCACTGTGACCTCAGAGTCACAGAGCTATTTTGAAAACATAAATAATTTTAAAGACAAACATTCACCTTATATGTGTTAAATACATTATTCTTTAACATTCTGTGTATATAAATCTTTTTTCCCCACAGTAAATAACAATTTGGATAGTGGAGGGTTAAAATCATTTCTTGATCAGAAGTGTTTCTAAAATGTAATGAATATGTTAGCTTATGTGATTATGATTATTAGGCCCTTATTCGCTGTTGTTCTTTTGATTCTGTTAACTGGCGTACCACTGGTGCCATGTTTGTCTTTGCAAGAGAATGTTTCTTCTGTTGGTCTTCAGTGTCCTCTGTTTCAGATACAGAGCAACATACCTCTGCTGAGATGGATCAGGTGTTAACCTAACGAAGATGGTTACAGTATCAGCAGGTTTTCATGTGCACATGATTTTATCAGTGCTATGTAATGTATTTTTGTATTTTATTTTTGAGGAGTGTTTTAAATGAAAGTTTCATATTTTACCTACATCACTGACTTATTGCGTATTTTGTTCGTCTACGCAGATTCATGTAATTAGTTTAAGTTTTCACTGTTTAAGTAGTGTTTTATTTTCAAATTTCTTTCATTTACTTACTTATTGTGCTTGTTGCATTCAAAGCAGAAATTTTATTTTGTGATTATCCTTCCTATAATATACTGAGCGAAGTAGCTATAGCAGTCTTAATGTACTGTACTCACTTTCTGGAGGACTGGGGTTTACTCCCCATCCAGCCATCCTGACACATTTCCACAGTTTCTCCTGGTGAATGCTGGGATGCTTCCTTTGATTAGGCCATGGTTGATTCTGTGCTCTATCTCATCTTATCCTATCTTATTTTGTAAATGTTTTAAGTGTAATGTATATTTCTGACATCTGTGATACATTGTACCAAATGGTCTATGGATGAATAAATAAACAAAAGTGGGACACTAGTGTTTCTTAGACAATACAACATTTCACTAAGAGAGTTGTTAAGTTCTCATTTCATTTATAGCCACTTCATTAGTGCCAACCAAAAACACTAACAGAATCAAGACCCACAGTGTCCAACTCAAGAGTTTCTTGTTGTCACATCCTGGAAACAAGCATTTGGTTTAATTCTGCTTTTAACAAGTTGGAGATGTTTTTTCTCATCACTCAAGCAATGACAAAGATCCAAAGAATTATTTAGTGGCCGCATTGCATTAGGTTTTCAAGGAAACAATTTTTTATTGCCACTTTTTAAAACAGTTCTCCAGCCTGACTGGTGTTGTCTACTTGTACATTAGCTTAGAACTGTGTGTTGATTGAGTTTCTTCCCTATCACTGTTATCAGGCTTAATTGACTCATCAGGCTCAGCTGGTTCACACCTGTCCATTATTTCTGTTTTACACCTGCAAGAATCCTACCACCATTCTTTAGTACATTTCCCTTCTTTTAACAAGGTATCAATCTTACCACAGAAGTTGTATACGTTATCACATTCAGTGCACAGACTACCATTTCTCAACTTTTCTTAACTTTCTGCAAACATTAAGCTTTTGAGCAGTCATGTTTATTGCCACTTTTGTGTTTATTGCATGTTCTACTTCGACTTTCAACCCATTTGTGAATTAGTCCATGTACTTCTTCCATTAGAAACACAAAGCTCTCACTTCTACAGTTGCTGTGGGTAAGTTTCTTACTGAGGCTGTCTATCACAATGTGAGCATAATTCAGTTTTTGCCTCGGATTCACTTTCGTTCATGTATAATGATATACATTTTTACACTTTATGCACATCATACCTCTCCCGATATGCTTTCTACAGTTACAACTATCAAAGCCAACTCACTACTTCGTTATTCATAATGAAAGAAGAACCAACTGCAACGTGTTCTAAGCATGAAGAACACCTGCAACATCACAAAACAATGACGGGAAAAGTATCTGCCGAGTGCTTATTTGTAAGCAATCTCAAGGTTCTTTTGGCTTCACAGGAAAGGGAAATTAACATAGTAAGAGAAGATTTGGCTGCAACACATTTGGAATACGAAGACCACATGAAGAAAAGTGAAGAATTAGAGAAAAAGCTGCCTTAAAATGAAAGTGATCAGCATATAGGCAGTACTGTGTTCATGTAATCCATATATGGCTGAGAATACCAATAATAACAAGCTTGTTACTGTGAACCAGGACCCGAATTCTAGTGCTTCAAACAAGAACTCCAAGAAAAATGTGTGTTTCACCAGCAGCTCAAACATTAAAATGCAACCATGTCTATTGTCATGTAAACCTAATATTCTTCCAAAAACAATGCTGGCACTACTCACAAACCCAAAGTTACCTATCACTACTTCCCAAAAACAAAGCAAAAGTAAACATGAAAACAAAAACCGTGTGGCCAAAAGCTCAAGGCTGCAATTTATCCTACATTTTTGGATGAAGACACACAGATTGAATGTTAAGGCTATGTTTACCATCACACCAACACAAATTTCACATTAAAAAACATTACTTTCGAATACATTACGGGAAAGGCAGGGATCAATGTCTTACAAATATTTACTATTAAAAACAGTCTTGATCACAATCTATTTATCAAGGTGACCGGTTTCGACCACTACTGTGGTCATCTTCAGACCATTGAGTAGGAACATCTTTCTGTTGGAGGTAGTGGATCTCCAACAGAAAGAGGTTCCTACTCAATGGTCTGGGGATGACCACAGTAGTGGTCGAAACCGGTCACCTTGATAAATAGATTGTGATCAAGACTGTTTTTAATAGTAAATAAAAAACATTAACCAAAATACGCATGTCTGAGATTTTCGTAATTGCAACAGGAACAAATGATGTTGCCTGCAAAACAGCTAACACCTAATAAAAACCAAACTACCATGCACTGTATTGATAAAAGTATTTGTAGTGAATCTCTTTTCGAGACATGACCTTCCAAACTGGCCATGTGTAAACAAAGAAGTAATCCATGTTAATTTGAAGCTCTACAAGGGTCAATCCAAATGAAGTGCTCCAATAAAAATTAAGTTGGTTGCTTGACAATTTTTAAATGTTTTAATTTTTTATGTGTGTTTACCCTATAATTAAGAAGCTCAAAACAGGTTTTTTTTAATGTTACCTTTCACCTTTTCTGAATGGCAGCCATTTTCATTTGTAAGTGCGCGATAATGTTTCAGTTTAGAGGGGTTAGCAAAATTATGAATATCTCTGCACTGGGTTAAATTACAACATTGCAATTGACATGATTGTTTTTAGAAAATTGTCCTCTACAACACTGTCTATTGCACCCTAAATTCAAAATGACCTCCAAAGTTTGGTATCAATTTTCAAAAATCCACATTTTAGGCCCAAAAATAACAAACAACGAGTGATTGGTGAGTATTTTTTCCAACATATCATACACTACTAGCCTCATATAGAGCAAGAACACTTACAAATGTTTAATCATCATCATCATCATCATCATCATCATCATCATCATCATCTATGATTATGCCTTTCAGCATTCAGTCTGGAGCATAGCCCCCTTATAAAATTCCTCCAAGGTCCCCTATTCAGTGCTAACATTGGTGCCTCTTCTGATGTTAAGCCTATTAGTTCAAAATCATTCTTAACCGAATCCAAGTACCTTCTCCTTGGTCTGCCCCGACTCCTCCTACCCTCTACTGCTGAACCCATGAGTCTCTTGGGTAATCTTGCTTCTCCCATGCGTGTAACATGACCCCACCATCTAAGCCTGTTCGCCCTGACTGCTACATCTATAGAGTTCATTCCCAGTTTTTCTTTGATTTCCTCATTGTGGACACCCTCCTGCCATTGTTCCCATCTACTAGTACCTGCAATCATCCTAGCTACTTTCATATCCGTAACCTCAACCTTGTTGATAAGGTAACCTGAATCCACCCAGATTTCGCTCCCATACAGCAAAGGTGGTCGAAAGATTGAATGGTGCACAGATAACTTAGTCTTGGTACTGACTTCCTTCTTGCAGAAGAGAGTAGATCGTAGCTGAGCACTCGCTGCATTAGCTATGCTACACCTCGCTTCCAGTTCTTTCACTATGTTGCCATCCTGTGAGAATATGCATCTTAAGTACTTGAAACCGTCCACCTGTTCTAACTTTGTTCCTCCTATTTGGCACTCAATCCGTTTATATTTCTTTCCCACTGACATTACTTTCGTTTTGCAGATGCTAATCTTCATACCATAGTCCCTACATTTCTGATCTAGCTCTGAAATATTACTTTGCAAACTTTCAATCGAATCTGCCATCACAACTAAGTCATCCGCATATGCAAGACTGCTTATTTTGGGTTCACATATCTTAATCTCACTCCGCCAGTCTATTGTTTTCAACATATGATCCATAAATAATATGAATAACAGTGGAAACAGGTTGCAGCCTTGTCTTACCCCTGAAACTACCCTGAACCATGAACTCAATTTACCGTCAACTCTAACTGCTGCCTTACTATCTATGTAAAGACCTTTAATTGCTTGCAAAAGATTGCCTCCTATTCCATAATCTCGTAGAACAGACAATAACTTCCTCCTAGGAACCCGGTCATATGCCTTTTCTAGATCTATAAAGCATAGATACAATTCCCTGTTCCACTCATAACACTTCTCCATTATTTGCCGTAAGCTAAAGATCTGGTCCTGACAACCTCTAAGAGGCCTAAACCCACACTGATTTTCATCCAATTGCTCCTCAACTAACACTCGCACTTGCCTTTCAACAATACCTGAGAAGTTTTACCCACAACGCTGATTAAAGAGATACCTCTGTAGTTGTTACAATCTTTTCTGTTTCCATGTTTAAAGATTGGTGTGATTACTGCTTTTGTCCAGTCTGATGGAACCTGTCCCGACTCCCAGGCCATTTCAATTATTCTGTGTAGCCATTTAAGACCTGAATTCCACTGTATTTGGTGAGTTCCGACTTAATTTCATCCACCCCAGCTGCTTTAATGCACTGCAATCTATTGACCATTTTCTCCACTTCCTCAAATGTGATGCTATTTCCATCATCATTCCTATCCCATTGTACATCGAAATCTGAAACATTACTGATCGTACATTGAGAAACTCTTCAAAATATTCCCTCCATCTGCCCAAGGCAGACCTGTCCAAAATACTTGTCACTTCCTTCTTACCTCCGTTTCGAAGACTGCTAATTACACTCCAGAATGGTTTTCCAGCAGCTTGACCCATAGACTCCGACCCGTTTCCAAAGTCTTCCCAAGATTTCTTCTTGGATGCTGCAATTATCTGTTTGGCTTTGTTTCTTTCTTCAACATAACTTTCTCTGTCTATCTGAGTTCTAGTATGTAGCCATTTTTGATACGCCTTCTTTTTCTTTTTACAGGCTGCCTTGACTGTGTCATTCCACCAAGCTGTTTGCTTCATCCTACCTTTACACACTACTGTTCCTAGACATTCTGTAGCCACTTCTAGCACTGCGTCCCTGTATCTTGTCCATTCCTTTTCCAATGACTAATTGACTACCTTCAACTAACTGGTACCTTTCTGAGATCACTGTTATGTACTTGTGCCTGATTTCCTTATCCTGTAGTTTCTCCACTCTTATCCTCCTACATATGGACCTGACCTCTTGCACTTTCGGCCTCACAATCCCAATTTCACTGCAGATTGAATAATGATCAGTGTCGTCAAAGAATCCCCTGAATACACGCGTGTCCCTCACAGCCTTCCTGAATTCCTGATCTGTTATTATATAGTCAATGACAGATCTGGTTCCCCTGCCTTCCCAAGTATATCGGTGAATGTTCTTATGTTTAAAAAAGGAGTTTGTGATTACTAAGCCCATACTGGCACAGAAATCCAAGAGTTGTTTCCCGTTCCTGTTGGCCTCCATATCCTCTCCAAATTTAGCCATAATCTTTTCACACCCTTCTGTTCGATTTCCAATCCTGGCATTAAAATCATCCATGCTCAGAACACTGTCCTTGTCCTTAACTCTAACAACTACATCACTGAGTACATTATAAAAACTGTCCATCTTATCTTGATCTGTCCCTTCACAATGTGAATATACTGACACAATCCTAATTTTCTTGCTAGACACTGTCAAATCTATCCACATCAGTCGTTCGTTTACATACCTTATTGCAACTACGCTGGGTTCCATTTCTTTCCTGATGTAAAGCCCTACACCCCATTGTGCTATTCCTGCTTTGACTCCTGACAGGTAGACCTTGTATTCTCCCACTTCCTCCTTTTTCTCACCCCTTACCCGAATGTCACTAACAGCTAAAACGTCCAGCCCCATCTTACTTGCAGCCTCTGCCAGCTCTACCTTCTCCCCACAGTAGCCCCCATTGATATTAATAGCTCCCCATCTCATTACCATTTGTTTGCCAAGTCGTATTGTAGGAGTCCCTGGTTTGTCAGTTAGAGGTGGGACTCCATCACCTCCAAAGGTCCGAGGCATTTTGCTCTGATTGTTGCCAGCATCATATTTATAGTACCAGGGAAGCAGGTTGCTCGCCTTACTTGCCCCGAGTCCCATTGGGTTTTACCCCTAACGGTTAAGGGACTAACTGGTGGATTTGGTAGTCTTTGCCGTATGAGCACAAAGGTGATCACGACTCAGAATATGTCCGAGATGCCCAGCCTTATTCCAAAGTAACTGGTACCCTGACTGTCGGGACCACTTACTTGGCCACTCATACGTTGCCCGTGGTTCATGAACTAGGACATGACTACAGGAGCCCACACCATGAACCATATAGTGATATAGAATGTTTAATTTTTATGAATTTTTTTGTAAAGTTTGGGTAAGTTATTTCAGGTGGGACTGAATATAAAATTTTGATTTTTGCACTGTTTGTACAACTGTATGATAGCAACGTACTGTAAAAATTTCAACACTGATATCTGACTGTGAACAAAGATATGAATTTTTGAAAATGCGGAGATAATTCACATTACTCTACAACTGATTTTATGGCTGCTGCCTATTCATGTGTAATATTGGTGGGATATAATAAATTTTTATTGAAGTAAGGTACTTAATTATATACAAAAAGTGGAAACATCACTGAGATTAACATTTATATTATTTTGATATACTCAGAATAAATATTTTCAATTACCATCCTTCGAGATGCAGCAGTTCCTAAACCTGGTGGTGAATGTTAAGAACACTTTTTCTTCAGACAGCTTCTGTGATATAGAATAAGACCTCCCAATTGCTGCGGTAATTTCAAGCACTGTCAGTTTCCTTAAAACATTTTTCATAGCTATCCAAACTTTGTCACTAGTAGATTTCTTGAATGACGTTCTTGGGCCAGCAGGGTGGTAAAAATGCACAAAAACATCATTGTTTTCCTAACTTATTCTTTCTAACTCTGCAAGCCACCACTGTCCATCGTACACACATGCCACTATGTCATTCAACATTAAAGACAGATGTAATTTTACTGACAATGATCCTCATAAATTTAAGTTTCTGATGTTACATAACATCAAACAAAGTTTTCTGCAATGCCAAGGAATTTGTAGAAATGCCTTGTTACTTTTATTGCTATACAGTTTTCAAATCTGGTTTGAAGTTATCCTTGGAAAAGACATACATGTTCTGCACAGTGAGAATTTGGTCTGTGGTTGGTCTTTGTAGGCTGGCTTTACTTACTTCATGTTTTGTTGTACCTCCTACTCCACCACATGCATTTTTACCATGGCAAGATGCAAAAACGTGCCATTCAGCTGCCAACTCAAAGTCTATTTGAAAAATTCATTTTGTTCTTATGCTGACTACCACTTCCATCTGAAAAGTGTATCAGCTTCTCAACCTTGGGAAAAATTTTTTTATGTAATTTATTACATACTTTTGAAACACATTTACAGCCAAAGTGTTGTGCTCCAAGTAGTCACTTAGAATACAAATTGAACTACAAACTTCATCTTTCTCATTTTTAAAGTAGAGGATAAATGGATGCACTGTTGACTGGTCATTGAACCAGTGGTACCCTTGTATTCCAACCCGAATCACAAATGTAAAATTTTCTGCAAAATCATCTAGCACTATGCATTCAGTTTCATGAAGTTATGCTTTTTTTTGTCCTTCAAAAACTTACTTTGGATTTTAGAAAAATAGTGGTGACTTGAGTTTTTATAAGTTATCAATTAAAGATTCCAACTACTCTTCCTGACATTTAACCACTGTTATCATTTCTATCTTGTCAGTTGTAACCCACTGCTTGAACGTAATACTGTGTATCATTTCCTCATCATGTTCGTGAAACAACTCAATAACAGTTTTCTTACCAGTGCATTTATTACACAAACTCATCATGTCTTAACTGTTAGTGTCACAGACCATTAAATCTAGTGACTGTGTAGTTAAGATCACTGAGTGTTGCACAAGCAATCATCAGTTTGACATTAACAAACACATACAGAGTGTGTCCCTGAGGATCCAGCCAAAATACACCACTTAGGGCAGAGGTCACAATTTTGACCTTCCAATTTTTCATTCAGGATGACAATTTTTGAAAGCGTACGCAACGTTCATTTAAATTTGACAGCACTAGTCATTTCTGCTTTGTTACTTTAACTCCATTTATAACAACTCTCTTGCTATCTTTGCAACCTGAGCACATTCTACCATTTTCATCATCTTCAAAAAGCTGCCGGATCTTTTTGTTTCTTCACTTATACCTAATCCTCCTTTCCTGTAACTGGAAGAATGCCTTGGTATTTCACTAATTTTCAGGTTGATTTAACCAAACGATGAGAAATGCTGAATTCATGAGCTATTTTTTCCTCTTAACCATGAGTGAGGGAGCAAACTTAAAATATTAACTATTTCCTCTTTAGATGTCACTGAACATTTAATTTTTAATTTCGCTATTGTTGTTGTTGTCGTCTTCAGTCCTGAGACTGGTTTGACACAGCTCTCCATGCTACTCTATCATGTGCAAGCTGCTTCAATCTCTCAGTACCTACTGCAACCTACATCCTTCTGAATCTGTTTAGTGTATTCATCTCTTGGTCTCCCACTACAATTTTTACCCTCCACCCTGCCCTCCAATAATAAATTGGTGATCCCTTGATGCCTCGGAACACATCCTACCAACCGATCCCTTCTTCTGGTCAAGTTGTGCCACAAACTCCTTTTCTCCCCAATTCTATTCAATACCTCCTCATTAGTTATGTGATCTACCCATCTAATCTTCAGCATTCTTCTGTAGCACCACATTTCGAAAGCTTCTATTCTCTGCTTGTCCAAACTATTTATCGTCCATGTTTCACTTCCATACATGGCTACACACCATACAACTACTTTCAGAAACAACTTCCTGACTCTTAAATCAATACTCGATATTATCAAATTTCTCTTCTTCAGAAACGCTTTCCTTGCCATTGCCAGTCTACATTTTATATCCTCTCTACTTTGATCATCATCAGTTATTTTGCTCCCCAAATAGCAAAACTCCTTTCTACTTTTTTAAGTGTCATTTCCTAATCTAATTCCCTCAGCATCACCCGACTTAATTCGACTACATTCCATTATCCTCATTTTGCTTTTGTTGATGTTCATCTTATATTCTCCTTTCAAGACACTGTCCATTCCGTTCAACTGCTCTACCAAGTCCTTTACTGTCTCTGACAGAGTTACAATGTCACTGACAAACCTCAAAGTTTTTACTTCTTCTCCATGGATTTCAATACCTATTCCAAATTTTTCTTTTGTTTACTTTCCTGCTTGCTAAAAAATACACATTGAATAACATCTGGGAGAGGCTACAACCCTATGTCACTCCCTTCCCAACCACTACTTCCCTTTCATGTCCCTCGACTCCCAACTGCCATCCAGTTTCTGTACAAATTGAAATAGCCTTTCGCTACCTGTTAATTTACCCCTGCCACCTTCAGAATTTGAAAGAGAGTATTCCAGTCAACATCGTCAAAGGTTTACCTCTCCTTAATCTATTTTCTAAGATAAGTCGTAGGGTCAGTATTGCCTCAAGTGTTCCAATATTTCTATGAAATCCAAAATTATCTTCCCTGAGGTCAGCTTCTACCAGTTTTTCCATTTGTCTGTAAAGAATTCGCATCAGTATTTTGCAGCTGTGACTTATTAAACTGATAGTTCGGTAATTTTCACATGTGAACACCTGCTTTCTTTGGCATCGGAATTATTACCTTCTTCTTGACGTCTGAGGGTATTTCGCCTGTCTCGTACATCTTGCTCATCTGATGCTAGAGTTTCGTCATGGCTGGCTCTCCCAAGGCTATCAGTAGTTCTAAGGGAATGTTGTCTACTCCTCGGGTCTTGTTTCGACTCAGGTCTTTCAGTGCTCTGTCAAACTCTTCACACAGTATCATATCTCCCATTTCATCTTCATCTACATCCTCTTCTATTTCCATAATATTGATACTCCTTCCACCTTTCTGCTTTCCCTTCTTTGCTTAGAACTGGGATTCCATCCGAGCTCTTGATATCCATACAAGTGCTTCTCTTTTCTACAAAGGTGTCTAATTTTCCTATACGCAGTATCTGACTCCTAGTGAGATAAGCCTCTACATCCTTACATTTGTCCTCTAGCCATTCCTGCTAAGCCATTTTGCACTTCCTGTCAATCTCCTTTTTTAGACGTTTGCATTCCTTTTCGCCTGCTTCATTTACTGCATTTTTATATTTTCTCCTTTCATCAATTAAATTCAATATTTCTTCTGTTACCCAAGGGTTTATACTAGCCCTCATCTTTTTACCTATTTGATCCTCTGCTGCCTTCACTATTTCATCCCTCAAAGCTACCCATTCTTCTACTGTATTTCCTTCCCCCATTCCTGTCAATTGTTCCCTTATGCTCACCCTGAAACACTCTACAACCTCTGGTTAGTCGGTTTATCCAGGTTCCATCTCCTTAAATTCTCACCTTTTTGCAGTTTCTTCAGTTTTCATCTACAGTTCATAACTAATAAATAGTGGTCGGAGTCCACATCTGCCCCTGGAAATGTTTAACCATTTAAAACCTGTTTCCTAAATATCTGTCTTACCATTATATAATCTACCTAACACCTTCCAGTGTTTCCACACCTGTTCCCTGTATACAACCTTCTTTCATGATTCTTGAACCAAGTGTTAGCTATGATTAAGTTATGCTCCGTGTAAAATTCTACCAGGTGGCTTCCTCTTTCATTTCTTACCCCCAATCCATATTCACTTACTATGTTTCCTTCTCTCCTTTTTCCTACTATCTAATTCCAGTCACCCATGACTTAAGTTTTCGTCCCCCTTCACTACCTGAATAAATTCTATTAAGCTCAAATATTCAGTGTCAGAGGTTGGTGGTAGGTTTTCTTCTTCTTTAGAAATAATGTTGGTATCTTATTATTAAAGCTCGATTCCAAGTCTTCTCTAATTTTGTCTGAAATTTGTTGTACCTAATTTTTAATTGCTGCTTTTCTTTTTCTGCTACTTAATTTTATTATTTTTAAAGCAGGAGATACATCTAACTTAGAACAAGCAAAATCCAATAGGCTAACAGCTTCCTTATTAGAAAATATAAATGTCATTAACAAGGTCACACGATTCTGGTTCTGATTTCACAACAAATATTTTTGAGTAACAATTTGGGGACAGGGAATTTCCAGGAATCACATTACAGAAGAACTTACTTGAAATTTAAACGAAGTTTGTCGAACTTCAAAGTCACTGACTATTTTCAAGTTTTTTGAAACTGAACCGTAAACTGTTTTGTGACACTTCACTTGCTATCTTTCCAACAGAGCACTGTTCATCCATGTTATTGCATTCCAGTTAACCTCTCAAAATTAATTACAAATTACACACAGAACAAGGCACATAACACATTGTACACTCTCAATGAAGTATGTACATCCACTCTAACAGATGTTTCAGAACAGACCGACTGCAACAATGCCACACCCAGCAATGATGTAATTCTTTATTGACAATAAACCTGACATTACAAAACACAGTCAGCCAATGAACAGAACGACGTTGCCAGAGCTCGACTGCAGTGCAGAGCATGGACGAGTGTCTTCAGTTTTAGAAACATTCAGTCATAAATAAAGTAATTGAACAAAAGCAATATCTTTATAGTAGACTTACTTTTATAGAAAGTTTGGAAAAAGCATTCTTTATACCAATTGCTTCATATTATATTAATTAATTAAACCAAACAAGTAATAAGCCTAATAATTCAGGCGATAGCAAGGAAAGGTGTTTGTATCATTCTCACTAACCGCTTTTTCGCAATAAAGAACAGCGGTAATTGTTTATTTCCTATTGTACTTCGACGAAATGTGAGTAATTCATAGTAATACCAACAGTGTTTGTAGGTATTTTGCGTAATTGTTTAAAGTCCTCCGGGAGAACTATTGAATAAGGAGCTGCGTTAGTGTAATGGTTAAAGCGTCTGAATGCTAAGCGATAGGTTCTGAGGTTAAACCTTGTTCGGTGCTTAATATTTTCTTTATTTAAGAACAATATTGAAGTGTCTTACTTCATGAATTTTATTCGTTTGAATGTAATTTTTTGAAATTTCTAGTGGCAAGTAAAATCGACCATAAGGAAAGTATACACTATGGAATTTTACCTCTGCAAACTCTTCAAAATTTCGTGCAATGGTTTACTACATCTAATGCTGCACAATAATTGCACTGTACATCGAAACAAAATTAAGTCATTTATGGGGGGAAGGTATCAGTCAAGAAGATGTGCAAAAATCAAATTTTTGGGCCAAATAGTTTTTGTGAAATCAAATGATGAAAGTGTGTCAAAGCAGTCTAAACACCATGTGTTTGCACAGGCGAGCAGTGCAGTGATGACAAAATTGCACACAGCGCGGAATGCGGGGAGCACGTGTCTGTAGCAATGAAAGGGTTAATGTGGCCGTGGTGGCTTTACTTCATAAACTGCGCGCTCCCCCCTAAACGCAAGTTTACGAACTATACTATGGCGCTGCTTCTCTTGGCGTGTACAACTGGCAACGCAGCAATAACCCGCGTCTGGGCGGGGCACGCGCAAACCGCCAAGATAAAAGAATTTAACTATAGTGAAAACTATAGAAGAAAACAAGAAGTTCAAATGGAATTAAAACACACAATAGCTGACACACTAATGGTGGAAGAGGAAGAACTATCTGCTCCAAAGGAACAGAAATCATGCCAGAAATGCTCTGATTTGGACAAAATTGTGCATGATTTGGAGAGGAAAAAAAAAAAAAAAAATTGGTAGCATTGGTGTACTAAATTTCAGCCAAATCTGAGACTATCAGATGGAACATTTTCTCAAATTGGTTGAACGGACATGGAATGACCCAATAAATAGGAGCACATGTAAAAAAAAAAGTAAAAACAGCTTTCTTAAAAGTGAAGGGAAAACAATTGAGGACCCACTACAGATAGCCAACATATTCAACACACATTACACAAATATCGCAACAAAACTAATTCAAGGAAGATGTGATTTCAGCTCCAGACCACAACTACCAATGAATGATAAAACCATGTTTCTATACACTGTTACTGCATTAGAGGTACAAAATGCCTTAAATCAGTTACAAAATAAAATGACCTATGGGTGTGATGGGATTCCAGACAAAGTAATAAAGAACAGTGCAAGATACATAGATTCTCCACCTGTTGACATGATTAACCTGTCATTTAGCACAGCAGTCTTCCCAGAAAAACTAAAGAAATCGATTGTCAAGCCTATTTACAATAAGGGTAACCAGTCTGATGTTATCAATTACTGGCCTATATCATTGTTATCTGGAATTTCAAAAGTAATTGGAAGGGTAATGCACGAAAGACTGTCATTTTCTGAATAAATATAAAATTCTAGTTAATGGACAAAACGGTTTTAGGAAAAATAGATGATCAGGAAACTATATTGCTATGGGGTTCGTGGAGCAGCACATGATTGGTTCAAATCCTGTCATTCTAATAAGTATCAGAGCGTAGAGGTACAGCATGCGGATCAAGTCTACTCATCGGCATACCAAAGAGTCAGGTATGGCATGCCGCACAGCTCTTTACTGGGGCCACTGCTGTGCTTAATCTTGCCAAGCCTTATATCAACAGCAGATGCAGTATTATTTGCCAAAGACACCAGTCTGTTTGTCACAGCTACGAATTAAACTGACTTACTAGAGAGAGTCACAGTAGCGACAGAAGAAGCAAATGTGGTTAACAAACAACAAATTAATTGTTAATGACAACAAATTAATTGTTAATGACAAAAAAAGTTTGTTATTTCTGAAGTTCATCCAAAGTAAAATCTGACCGAACTGTAGAAATTAGGCAGTGTAAGATAAAGCAAACCCCCATACTAACTTTTTAGAATTATGGCTAGATGAATAATGTGGGAGTAACACACAAATGTTAAAACATTATAAGTCAGTATTACGTTCTGAGAATACTAAAAAATTCCTATAGTGTTGATGCAGTGCTATGTTCATGCTTTGCACTCACTCATACATAGCACACTAAGATATTGTATCATATTTTGAAGGAATACCAGTTTGGCCAAACACTCATTTGCGCTTTAAAGGAAGACAATAAGGATAATCAGAGGTATGACACACAGAGAATCATGTAAAAATGTTTTCAAGGAACTACAAATCATGACAACCATGTATCTATATTTCTGAAAGTATATGTTTTATGAAGGCACACCAGGAACATTCTTTGTTAAACAGTCATAGAGAAAGTCACAAAAGCTATGTATCAAAAAAGTGTTCTTTATCAGCCAAAAATCTTATTTAGTGCACTACCAAAGGAAATTATAAGTACACCAAAATTCCACATATTCAAAAATGAACTTAAAAAAAAATGTTAATTAGCAAGAGTTTTTATAGTGTCAAGGAATACTTAAACCACCGGCATTCAATATACAGTAGCTTACTTCATCACATAACCCAAAATGCTCATTGAAAACTAAATGGTATTCATCTATTATTCTAATTTAGCATATTATCAGTGTTGTTATGCAAATGGTTTCATGTTGTATGTAATAATATTTTATTTATGGACATATAATTGTAAACCATTTCATGTCCTATTTTCTATGTAAGGCAATGTATGACAAATCCTATATCATTTTTATAATGAGATACAAAGATGCTAAGTAAATAAATGTTCAATTTCATAGTTTAATGCAGTATGGTAGCTACTCTGGGGAAAAGTCCACATACAGCAAAGACATTCTTCTCACCCAGAAGAGAGCTATGAGAATAATGAACAGGGCAAAGTCAACTGACAGCTGCATACCTCCCTTCAAAAATTCACTCATTTTTCCTCTTGGTAGTCTAGATATTAGAAACATGTGAGAGTGTAAAAAGTAATATCAATAAATGCAACAAAAATATGGATGTTCATGATCACAATACAAAAAACAAAGCTCCATGTTCCAATTGTATCTCCACCCTCAAAAACTCACATATAACCAAGGCATCCAACTATACAAGTCTACCACCAGAAACAAGGAACAGGAAGTGTCTACCTTTGTTTAATGAGACTCTGAAAACCTTCGTGCTTCATAACTGCTTCACACAGTATCTGAACATTGATGTAAAGTAGTTTTGGGTTAATATCATCTAAAAATAGGCAAACTGCGTGCTCTAATAATGCCAGTCAGGTATGTGTTTTGTATATATACGAGAAAGAAATTGAACTAAACTAGTAACTATGCAAAGTCATGTTTGTACATTCCCATCACATCGCCTCATGAAATAAGCCACATCGTGTTATGAACTGTTTAATATCAAATGTATGTATGTGCATCAACATGTGCATATCCAGTACAAAAATGATTCAAGGGCCAAATAAATACAGTATTTCGCTGTTGTGTTTTTCTGGGCTTAAGTTACTGATTGGACACCGTCAACTCAACAACCCCTCCACACACCATTCCATGAATCTCTGTTGTGGACAGACTAATCTGTAGCGAAGCCCGAGGTCTAAGTTAGGTTAGAAGATAACAATTTGGGAGTGGGTTGGCGAACCCAACAATTCTCAAAGCAGAAATTCTGATTGTGTTAAATTGAGGGACCGGTGCCAAGGTCCGATGTGTGCGTCCGTGCCATAAGAGGGGATGTGGGGGAGGGGGTACTGATGAGTGCCAATACAAAACTTTTGCGTTTTTCGACAACTTTTATAATAATGTAACACGAAGCACACATTTCACGACATACGCCATGCTAGAGGTAACTGAAATCATCGTCGACGCCATCTTGTTAATCTATAATGTAATGATTCAAATGCCCTGTCTTAGGTGTATACGAGTGTATATATACAAAACTGGTGAACAAACGTTATTTCGTCTCTGTAAGCACCAACAGACAATTTATACTACAGCGAACGTGGCTTCAGTGATTGTTAGGAAGACAAAATGAAATTTGTATTGAAATGGGAAACATGACACGAAAATAATCATCTGAAGTTTCTTTTCAAAGAACACTGACGACAATGCTGTTATTGCGTGAAACAGTACAATAGCTGCAAAAAGTCTGAGGGAGGACACAGAAGATTAGCTCATGAGAAACCTAAGCTAACAGTCACTTTGTTTACGTAAACTACCTGATATCAACATAAATTAAAAGTCTTACAGCAACTGCTCCCTCCGTGAGATGCCAGCTCATCTTGATAGGAAACACGGCAAGAAAATGTGTTTTGCTAAAAAAAAAAAGTACTTTCACGCCCAACCGTTTTAGCCGCGCAACGTGATACACTGTACTCTAGAATGCCCAACGGCCAACTGACCAGAGGTGGCAAAAAATAACGTAACTGATAGAAATAACAGGTTACTGAGAAGTAACGGTTACTGCGATAACCGTTCCTCTGATTCTGGCAGTTATTTCAATAACTGTTTAGTGTCAACAGTGCCTCGCGCCATCTGTTGACCGAAGATCGTACTGCGCATTTGGAGGCGTTCTATAGACCATGGGAATAACTGTGAGACTGCGCTCCATCTGTTGATAAGAACTGTGTACTATTTCGTGGGCCTTCGTTACTTTTAGCATAAACAATTAAATAAAGTTAATGTCCGAGCCGTGGCTGATAGGAGCTGCAGTACAGGCATTAACAAGTACGGTCGTTCCCTTAAGCCACCGCCTTACGTGTTAATTTAGCTTGGACGGGTAGTACAAGGAAAGTTACTAAGGAATTCGAGCGACTATGGAAATAACTGTCAGAGCCGGTATTCTCCTCTGGCAGTTATCGTTATTGGCTCGTAGTTCTAGTTCTCTGGTAGTTATCTGGCTACCACCACAGATAACCTGGAAGCTGGTAACGGAATAACTGTGTGTCTAGACGTTCCTGACTCGGTGACTCCAGTTAAAGGTCGTAGTTCCAGGTGATATTTCCAGAGAGGATAGTAACTGGAGCGAACAAATATTTTCGTACTGCTACGGAAATAGCCGCTGGCCATCACGAATGACAAATAACATGTCAGAAAGTATAACATAATACAGTGGAATGTAATAATTATTATCCTCATCATTTGTCAGGAGATTGTCAAAATACGTTAATATATCACAGTAACTGCTAATATTTACAGAATTGGTACACTGACAGAATAAAACACAGTTACGTACTTTTAATAAATTTATCGTACACAGAATACCCGATCTTGACTGTTGCAACCAAGTGCTGTCAGAATTTTTACCTAAGCTGGTCTATCAGTCTCTGTTACGATATTCATCTACAGAGTAGAAGGAGGGGTCACTGGAAGCGTTTGATTCCACCCGTCTGCTTCGACGTAAAGGTGTTGTGGTGTGTGAATGTCATTACGGCACGGTTTTATGAGTTGGTTTTTGTGTGTGTGTGTGGGGGGGGGGGGGGGGACTGTCGATCTAGGTTGTAGTGCCGGAATTTGCTGGTGGTAATGAAACTTTTTTTTTTTCTAGCTGTGATGTTTCGTGTATTTATGAAGTATTGAATGTGATTTAATTTATGTAGGGATGATTGATTTGTGGACTTTTGGGATTGTGGTTTTATTTTTCGCAGTTGTAGGTGTTGGTTTTTTGGCATCAGTAGCTGTGGTGGACCTATATAGGTCACCGGAAATGACCGATTCCCATTTTTATAGTTGTGTGTGTCGATGTTTTAGTATCGTCATCTGAGGTTGACCTATGTAGATCAAGGGAAATGTCTGATTCCAATTTTCGTACTTTTAGTTGTGGGTATTGGTGTTTTGGTATAGTTGACCTATATTGTGCAAGGGAAGTGTCCGATTCATGCAGATTTTTGTTGGTGTAGCAGAATGCTGTATTTTTTTTCTTTTTGTTCTTCATTTTGTGTTTTGGGATCATGGTGTGTTTTTTTTACTAGCTTGTCCTCACCCTAAAACCCCCAACTTCCCGCAGTTGTCCCATTGGTTTGATTGTATTTTTGGTGGGAAATGTTATTGTATTATTTATATGTATCTTCGTGTTTGTTGCCATTTGTATGTAGTGACGTCATAGACACACGTAAAATAGCCATTTCCGGCATATTGATGACGGGTGGAATCAGACACTTCTGTATCTAATAGTCTTTCAAACATACTGTAAACTGTGCCTTATCTGAAACCATGTTTTTAATGGTTGCTGACTTGCTGGCAGTTTATTGAAAATGCATGTTCCTGAATATTGGACCCCTTTTGGACCAAGGTAAGTAATTTTAGGTCTTTATGTAGATTGCTGTTCCCATTTCTAGTACTGATATTATGTATTAAGCTATTGATTGGAAATACTTGTAACAAATTTCATTAAGGAATAAATATACTAGGAAGCAGTAGTTAGAATACAAAGTTCCTTGAACAGGTTCCTACATGATGTTCTTGAATTGATATCACAAACGATTTTTATTACACGCTTTTACATGCGAAAAACTTTTGCTACGTTTGATAAGTTACCACAGAATATGCTCCCTTATGAAATAATAGAATGAAAAAAATGTGGTATGCCCTTCCCAACTGAATTTATTATGGAGTTGTAGTCCCAGAAATGTAACACTGTCAACCTTTTCGATCTGCATGTCTTCATATGTTATAAACATGCTGTAGCTGGAGAAATCGAGCAGTTTCCAAATCTGACGTAAAACTTGGATTAGCGTACTCACACTTTCCCCAATAGGACTAGCTTTTACAGCACAAGAGTAAACGAATCTGTCACATTACGCATATTTTTTGTTGTATTACAAGGCTGTACACTTTATTCTATTATGTGAGCAGCACAAGAAATTAAGCTTCGAATTTAACCTACAGTACTCAGTTTACATATTACTTCATACTTAAAAACGCACACTGTTAACATTTTACTTAAACAGTGCTTTGGTGAAGTTCCGCGTACTTTCTGTCCCAGCTGCGAAGATAATATTTCTAATAGCGACCGATAACCTACAAACATATAATCTGAAACACTAATAATCGTTCTAACATCAACTAAAATGTACCCGGAGTTAATAAGCTGAGGTTATGACACGATTCATACGACATTCCTGCTATTTCACACTACTCGCAGTTCTACTGATAACTAAACTGATGGATTCCAACTATGTCGTTATTTAACTGTCGGAGTTATCGGTATTCGCTAGCGAAAAATAACTTGGCAGTTATTAATAACCGTTAACGATAACGGTTATCAAAGAATATCTGGAACCGTGATAACGGTTACTCCAGAATAACCGTTTGGCCCACCTCTACAACTGACACTATGGGGGTGCTGGGTGGAAGAGAAACTGTAGACACTTAGGGTATGCTGCCTCCGCTAGTTCATCATTTCCGCCGCGAGATGTCAGTCACGCTACATGTGAACCTGTTGGAGTATTGGCCCCTGCACAGTATACCCGCTCCTATTTATCGACCAACCGATACAAAGGTTGGGCCCTAATTGAAATGACCTGCTATTTATTGCCCCTTGTAATGATGTCAGCGTCGAAGCAGAACTGGGAGCGCGGGGCGTGAACTGTACCACAGAATAGAAGATATACAGAAGAATGGAATCTCAGCTGCAATCCAAGTTCCAGAATTTAATGCGCATGCGCGAGTCTGCCATGTTGTAACCGAGTAAAGACCTGTGGTTGAAGCCACAGGCGAACATACGCGTTTTATTTCTTTCATTAAATGTGAATTTTTTAGATTCTGGACTTAACCTACAAATAAACGATTGTTTACTGTACTGTAACAATTGGAAACATGTAATGAGCTATAGTAAGCAAAAAGGCTACACGGGAAAGTAACGAACGATTCCTACGAGGACGCTGATTTGTTACAGAAAACAGTTTTACGATTTTCTTGCTGTAAACAGTAAAAGTTCGTTAAACTGTAAAACATTACTGTATGTAAATGAAGCTACATGAGCTCCTTTGGTTAGTTTTTCGGTAGACGTTCTCCTTTCCCTTTAAACTATTAGAGGCGACTTGTTTCACATTTCTGCGTCTCATTCGATCCTGAGGAAAATAATTGGTGTATAAAATTCATTTCGTTCGTGCCTTATAGTTTCATATCAGAGATTTATGATGAAATGTCTATTTTTTTCATTATGGGTCATAGTCTGGTACTTAATTTCCAAGTGGAACACAATAGAATAGGAGTGCTCTATACCACAAAATTTGAAGGCTTTGCTGTGAAAAATGCGGTCGCTAACTATATTACTTTCGGATCATTTTAGTTGTACGTTGCTGTATGCTAAATATAACTAACATAACGTAACTATTTTCAAAGCTGGTAGGAAAGCCAGTTTCACTCGGTATGGGAAAATAGAGGTTAAATTGTTTTGTATTGTATGATGTGACGTCCGCCAGTTATGCAAAACACCATTTTTTCTCAGTACCCAAATATGTTTCAGCACAAATGTGCATCATCAGTGGGTTTCCGCTTTATTTATTCTTTACACTTGGTGTGCATGATTTTAGCGGACCACTTGTGTATTATCTACTACAGATATCTTGTCACGTTTTCGTGTGGCAAGCCCTTTTATTCTCCGTATCATGGTGAGGTGCTGTGATGCACACATAAATATAACACGTATTTTCCACAGATAATGTAGTAAAAGCACTTTTCACTTCACCATAACACTTCCTCCCCCGATGACCTCACTGTCTGGTCTCTTCCCCCAAAACAACCCAACCCAAAGCAGACCTTAAACGTGGACAAGCTACTATGAACAGCACAGTAAATGCATTATTGTAGCCAAGATAAACATTAATTCCATACCTACAACAGCAATTCAAGTTTATATGCCAACTATTTCTGCAGATGGCGAAGAGGTTGAAGAAATGTATGATGAGATAAAAGAAATTATTCTGACAGTGAAGAGAGACGAAAAGTTAGCAGTCATGTGGGACTGGAATTCGATGGTAGGAAAAGGAAGAGAAGGAACAGTAGTAGGTAAATATGGAATGGGGGTAAGGAACGAAAGAGGAAGCTGCCTGGTAGAATTTTGCACAGAGCATAACTTAATCATAGCTAACTACTGGTTCAAGAATCATGAAAGAAGGTTGTATACAGGGAACAGGTGTGGAGACACTGGAAGGTGTTAGGTAGATTATATAATGGTACGACAGATTTTTAGCAAACAGGTTTTAAATGGTAAGACATTTCCAGGGGCAGATGTGAAATCTGACCACAATTTATTAGTTATGAACTGTAGATTAAACCTGAAGAAACTGCAAAAAGGTGAGAATTTAAGGAGATGGAACCTGGATAAACTGACTAAACCAGAGGTTGTACAGAGTTTCAGGCAGAGCACTAGGGAACAATTGACAAGAACAGGGGAAAGAAATACAGTAGAAGAGGAACAGGTAGCTTTGAGAGACGAAATAGTGAAGGAATTTTGTTGATTTGTTTGCGCTCTCTGTAGATTAGTTCAGACGTTCTTTGCAAAACAGTTTTTAGCATGGATAGGGACTGCAACTGCTGTGTTCGGATGCAGGCTGAGTTGGCATCCCTTCGCTCCCAGCTTCAGGCAGTGTTGGCTGCGGTCACACAGCTTGAGGCTGTTGCCAATGGGCATCACTGTGGGGGTCCGGATGGGGGTTTGTCGGGGACGGCCAGCTCGTCCCACGCATCCCCTGATCGGACTGTGACTGTGGTTGCCCGGAATACTGCCCGCATTGAGGCTGATCCCTCACCTGTGGTAGAGTGGGAGGTCGTCTCAAGGTGTGGCAGGGGGCGAAAGACATTCCGGAGGGCTGAACGGAAAGCCTCTCCAGTTTCTCTGACGAACCGGTTTCAGGCTCTGTCTCAGGCTGATACTGATTTTCGGCCTGACATGGCTGCTTGTCCTGTTCCAGAGGTTGCCCCTCAGTCTGCAAGATCCGGGCAGTCGCAGAGGGTGGGCTTACTGGTAGTTGGAAGCTCCAACGTCAGGCGCGTAATGGGGCCCCTTAGGGAAATGGCAGCAAGAGAGGGGAAGAAAACCAATGTGCACTCCGTGTGCATACCGGGGGGAGTCATTCCAGATGTGGAAAGGGTCCTTCCGGATGCAATGAAGGGTACAGCGTGCACCCATCTGCAGGTGGTCGCTCATGTTGGCACCAATGATGTGTGTCGCTATAGATCGGAGGAAATCCTCTCTGGCTTCTGGCGGCTATCTGATTTGGTGAAGACTGCCAGTCTCGCTAGCGGGATGAAAGCAGAGCTCACCATCTGCAGCATCGTCGACAGGACTGACTGCGGACCTTTGGTACAGAGCCGAGTGGAGGGTCTGAATCAGAGGCTGAGACGGTTCTGCGACCGTGTGGGCTGCAGATTCCTCGACTTGCGCCATAGGGTGGTGGGGTTTCGGGTTCCGCTGGATAGGTCAGGAGTCCACTACATGCAACAAGCGGCTACACGGGTAGCAGGGGTTGTGTGGCGTGGGCTGGGCGGTTTTTTAGGTTAGATGGCCTTGGGCAAGTACAGAAAGGGCAACAGCCTCAACGGGTGCAGGGCAAAGTCAGGACATGCGGGGACCAAGCAGCAATCGGTATTGTAATTGTCAACTGTCGAAGCGGCATTGGTAAAGTACCAGAACTTCAAGCGCTGATAGAAAGCACCGAAGCTGAAATCGTTATAGGCACAGAAAGCTGGCTTAAGCCAGAGATAAATTCTGCCGAAATTTTTACAAAGGTACAGACGGTGTTTAGAAAGGATAGATTGCATGCAACCGGTGGTGGAGTGTTCGTCGCTGTTAGTAGTAGTTTATCCTGTAGTGAAGTAGAAGTGGATAGTTCCTGTGAATTATTATGGGTGGAGGTTACACTCAACAACCGAACTAGGTTAATAATTGGCTCCTTTTACCGACCTCCCGACTCAGCAGCATTAGTGGCAGAACAACTGAGAGAAAATTTGGAATACATTTCACATAAATTTTCTCAGCATGTTATAGTCTTAGGTGGAGATTTCAATTTACCAGATATAGACTGGGACACTCAGATGTTTAGGATGGGTGGTAGGGACAGAGCATCGAGTGACATTATACTGGGTGCACTATCCGAAAATTACCTCGAGCAATTAAACAGAGAACCGACTCGTGGAGATAGCATCTTGGACCTACTGATAACAAACAGACCCGAACTTTTCGACTCTGTATGTACAGAACAGGGAATCAGTGATCATAAGGCCGTTGCAGCATCCCTGAATATGGAAGTTAATAGGAATATAAAAAAAAGGGAGGAAGGTTTATGTGTTTAGCAAGAGTAATAGAAGGCAGATTTCAGACTACCTAACAGATCAAAACGAAAATTTCTGTTCCGACACTGACAATGTTGAGTGTTTATGGAAAAAGTTCAAGGCAATCGTAAAATGCGTTTTAGACAGGTACGTGCCGAGTAAAACTGTGAGGGATGGGAAAAACCCACCGTGGTACAACAACAAAGTTAGGAAACTACTGCGAAAGCAAAGAGAGCTCCACTCCAAGTTTAAACGCAGCCAAAACCTCTCAGACAAACAGAAGTTAAACGATGTCAAAGTTAGCGTAAGGAGGGCTATGCGTGAAGCGTTCAGTGAATTCGAAAGTAAAATCTCTATGTACCGACTTGACAGAAAATCCTAGGAAGTTCTGGTCTTACGTTAAATCAGTAAGTGGCTCGAAACTGCATATCCACACACTACAGGATGATGATGGCATTGAAACAGAGGATGACATGCGTAAAGCTGAAATACTAAACACCTTTTTCCAAAGCTGTTTCACAGAGGAAGACCGCACTGCAGTTCCTTCTCTAAATCCTCGCACAAACGAAAAAATGGCTGACATCGAAATAAGTGTCCAAGGAATAGAAAAGCAATTGGAATCACTCAATAGAGGAAAGTCCACTGGACCTGACGGGATACCAATTCGATTCTACACAGAGTACGCGAAAGAACTTGCCCCCCTTCTAACAGCTGTGTACCGCAAGTCTCTAGAGGAACGGAGGGTTCCAAATGATTGGAAAAGAGCACGGATAGTCCCAGTCATCAAGAAGGGTCGTCGAGCAGATGCGCAAAACTATAGACCTGTTGTAGAATTTTATAACATGTTTTTTGCTCGAGTATCATGTCGTTTTTGGAAACCCAGAATCTACTATGTAGGAATCAACTTGGATTCCGGAAACAGCGATCGTGTGAGACCCAACTCGCTTTATTTGTTCATGAGACCCAGAAAATATTAGATACAGGCTCCCAGGTAGATGCTATTTTTCTTGACTTCCGGAAGGCGTTCGATACAGTTCCGCACTGTCGCCTGATAAACAAAGTAAGAGCCTACGGAATATCAGACCAGCTGTGTGGCTGGATTGAACAGTTTTTAGCAAACAGAACACAGCATGTTGTTATCAATGGAGAGACGTCTACAGACGTTAAAGTAACCTCTGGCGTGCCACAGGGGAGTGTTATGGGACCATTGCTTTTCACAATATATATAAATGACCTAGTAGATAGTGTCGGAAGTTCCATGCGGCTTTTCGCGGATGATGCTGTATTATACAGAGAAGTTGCAGCATTAGAAAATTGTTGCGAAATGCAGGAAGATCTGCAGCGGATAGGCACTTGGTGCAGGGAGTGGCAACTGACCCTTAACATAGACAAATGTAATGTATTGCGAATACATAGAAAGAAGGATCCTTTATTGTATGATTATATGTTAGCGGAACAAACACTGGTAGCAGTTACTTCTGTAAAATATCTGGGAGTATGCGTGCGGAACGATTTGAAGTGGAATGATCATATAAAATTAATTGTTGGTAAGGCGGGTACCAGGTTGAGATTCATTGAGAGAGTGCTTAGAAAATGTAGTCCATCAACAAAGGAGGTGGCTTACAAAACACTCGTTCGACCTATACTTGAGTATTGCTCATCAGTGTGGGATCCGTACCAGATCGGTCTGACGGAGGAGATAGAGAAGATCCAAAGAAGAGCGGCGCGTTTCGTCACAGGGTTATTTGGTAACCGTGATAGTGTTACAGAGATGTTTAATAAACTCAAGTGGCAGACTCTGCAAGAGAGGCGCTCTGCATCGCGGTGTAGCTTGCTCGCCAGGTTTCGAGAGGGTGCGTTTCTGGATGAGGTATCGAATATATTGCTTCCCCCTACTTATACCTCCCGAGGAGATCACGAATGTAATATTAGAGAGATTAGAGCGCGCACGGAGGCTTTCAGACAGTCGTTCTTCCCGCGAACCATACGCGACTGGAACAGGAAAGAGTGGTAATGACAGTGGCACGTAAAGCGCCCTCCGCCACACACCGTTGGGTGGCTTGCGGAGTATAAATGTAGATGTAGATGTAGAAGCAGAGGATCAAGTAGGTAGAAAGATGAGGGCTAGTAGAAATTCATGGGTAACTGAACAGATATTGAACTTAATTGGTGAAAGGAGAAAAATAACAAAGCAGTATATGAAGCAGGAGAAAAGGAATACAATATCTCAAAAATGACATCAACAGAAGGTGCAAAATGGCTAAGCAGGGATGGCCAGAGGACAAATGTAAGGATGTAGAGGCATATATCACTAGGGGCAAGATAGCTACTGCCTACAGGAAAATTAAAGAGACCTTTGGAGAAAAGAGAACCACCTGCATGAATATCAAGAGCTCGGAGAGACAACCAAACCTAAGCAAAACAAGGAAACCAAAAAAAAATGAAAGGAGTATGTGGAGCATCTATACAAGGGCGATGTACTTGAGGGCATTATTATGGAAATGGAAGAGGACATAGATGAAGATGATATGGGACATATGATATAGTGTGAAGAATTTGACAGAGCACTGAAAGACCTAAGTCAAAAAAAGGCCCCTGGAGGACAACATTCTGTTAGAACTACCGATAGCCTTGGGAGAGCCAGCCATGACAAAACTCTAGCATGAGATGCGCTTGATGTATTAGACAGGAAAAATACCCTCAGACGTAAAGAAGAAAGTAATAATCCCAATCCCAAAGAAAGAAGGTACCGACAGGTGTGAAAACTGCTGAACTATTAGTATAATAAGTCACAGCTGCATAATACTAACATGAATTCTTTACAGACGAACAGAAAAACTGGTAGAAGATGACATCAGGGAAGATCTGTTTGGATTCTGTAGAAATGTTGGAACACATGAGGCAATACTGACACTATGGCTTATCTTAGAAAATAGATTAAGGAAAGCGAAACCCACGTTTCTAGCATTTGTAGACTTAGAGGAAGCTTATGACAATGTTGACTGGAATACTCTCTTTCAAATTTTGAAGGTGGCAGGGGTAAAATACATGGAGCGAAAGGCTATTAACAATTTGTACAGAAACCATATGGTAGTTATAAGAGTCGAGGGGCATGAAAGGGAAGCAGTGGTTGGGAAGGGAGTGAGACAGGGTTGTAGCCTATCCCCGATGTTATTCAGTGTGTATATTGAGCAAGCAGTAAAGGAAACAAAAGAAAAATTCGGAGTAGGAATTAAAATCCATGGAGAAGAAATAAAAACTTTGAGGTTCGCCGATGACATTGTTATTCTGTCAGAGACAGCAAAGGACTTGGAAACGCAGTTGAATAGAATGGACAGTGTCTTGGAAGGAGGGTATAAGATGAACATCAACAAAAGAAAAGCGAGAATAATGGAATGTAGTCGAATTAAGTCGGGTGATGCTGAGGGAATTAGATTAGGAAATGAGACACTTAAAGTAGTAAAGGAGTTTTGCTATTTAGAGAGTAAAATAACTGATGATGGTCGAAGTAGAGAGGATGTAAAATGTAGACTGGCAATGGCAAGGAAAGCGTTTCTCAAGAAGAGAAATTTGTTAACATCGTGTATAGATTTAAGTGTCAGGAATTCGTTTCTGAAAGTATATGTGTGGAGTGTAGCTATATATGGAAGTGAAACATGGACAGTAAATAGTTTGGACAAGAAGAGAATAGAAGCTTTCGAAATGTGGTGCTACAGAAGAATGCTGAATATTAGATGGGTAGATCACATAACTAATGAGGAGGTATTGAATAGGATAGGGGAGAATAGGAGTTTGTGGCACAGCTTGACTAGATGAAAGGATCGGTTGGTAGGACATATTCTGAGGCATCAAGGGATCACCAATTTAGTATTGGAGGGTAGCGTGGAGGTTAAAAATCGGAGAGAGGGAGACCAAGAAATGATTACACAAAGCAGATTCAAAAGGATATAGGTTGCAGTAATTACTCAGATATGAAGAAGCTTACACAGGATAGAATAGTATGAAATGCTGCATCAAACCAGTCTCTGGACTGTAAATCGCAACAACAACAAAAACAAAAACAACTTCCCAGTTGGAAACATGAAGAAAAGTTCTTGTACTGATGCATACCGAGAAATTCCTGTAGAGTATTATATTGGCAGTGAGGTTGATATATTAGTTCACAGTACAAGAAAGGAAAAATTAAGAAGTAAAATAAAGTTTCTGCAAGGAAAGGCCGATATTTAGTAAGTAAAGTAGCTTCATTTCCATCTGTAGTGAAACGCAATGGTAGTTCATAGCTTGTACATTAAGCCCACCATACATCCTGTAAAAAACGGGACAGACCCCTTTTCTGGCCCAGGTATATGGCGTCCCCGTAATGTTTGTCAGGAGGTACAAATGTCCCCCGTACTAAAATTCTGCAGATACTTTTTATTCCATAAATTAATAATGCTAATTTATGTTTAAGTTACATATAATTGTTTGAAAATGTTGGGGATCCGTAATTTTCAAAAAATGTCATAAACTACTATCAACTACAGGAGTCACACCACACAATATGCACCAGTACATCAACGCAATACAGCTACATCTAAACGTATATATACAACTACATAAATCTGTAATTATTGATACATGTTCAATTACCCGAAAGTTCCTAAATGCAATGTAACATATACCATGTAGTTAAAAGGAAGTCTCGATTGATCAAGTTCCGCGTCACTTTCCATTTTTAACCAGACATAACGTCTGAGAAAAGAAAGTATAATAATAACAATTATATAAATGCGACTGTGACCAGTGAGCTACCGCACCTACGTTACGTCCCCTACATCACAATCACAGGACCAGAAATTAATTAGTCAATCAATTAATTGACTTCAGCAGTATTTCTGGATCGATTCCCAGTCAGGTGGTTGCCTTGGAAGGACTTCTCTTATGCGCTGGTACCCTGCAGAGAAAGGCTTGAGGGGTTTCCCAGGTAAACACAGCTTTGTTGCGGTTTGTTCTGACTGTGACCAACAGCACATGCGGGCCAAGCAGTGGCACACGACAGGAAGTGGGCACTTGGGAGAGAGAGAGAGAGAGAGAGAGCATGTGTTTCAGCTTGAATCGCAGGTATCAATACTAAAGAGTCGCCACGACCAGATGCTGTGTTCAGGGATTAACTCAACTTCCAGTGTGCGTGCCTCTTCCCTGACCGGCCTGCATGGTAACATGTGAGGCGGCTGGGTTTCGACAGCAGACAGCAATCGCGGGCCCAAGCAAGTGTAGTGTGGCGTCCCTCCCAACCTGTGCACATAGGAATATACAAAGCTGCCGCATGTCTACCATGTGGTCGGTGCAAAGACCCAGTTGAAAGATTTTTAACAGTGTAATTACATGTGGTGAATGTTTCATGACAGTATTCTTTGCATGATCGGAAAAATGCGATACTTTTCGATGTATTTTAAAGGCCTGCATCTTCTGACACAGCAGAGAATGATGAACTTTTCCCGCCAAATAAAAGTAGATCCCACCCCTGCAAATTGAATTTTATAAATAAACAGTAAATCCTTTGATATGTAACTGACACTGATTTGAATTTCCTGTCATGAGGTCCTTCCCCTCCATCACAGACTGAGACATTTTCCCACCAATTTCCAGAGTGGAGAGGTGAGAGAGGAGGGGTTAATTAATTTATCAATTTAATTAGTTAGTCAATAAGTTGATTCAAACGTGTGGTTGTATCGGCAAGGGGGTTTCCCAGAAAGGTGGGGGAGTAGGACGGCAAGGGGGGGGGCTCTCAGGTGGACAAATTATTCCCAGGGGTCATAAATCAACCTTCAGAGGATTATAAAAAACTTAGCAGAACAATAGGTTAAGGTCATAAATAAATCAACCTGAATGTATGCTTTCCCCACAGCGCATGCAACCTGCAGTGTGGGGTGATACTGGCTTTGCTCCCCACTAATGCTAGGAGCAAAGCAGCCTGACCAACAGTGATAACCCTTTTATTATAGAATGTTCTGGCAATGGACGTTCGCCAACTACTGAAAAACAAATTGTGTGCAAGGGAAAAATTAATGATATTTAAAGCCTCTGCAAAATTAATTAGCAGCTCAGTCATTTGATTTGAGAAATTGTAGTAATGGTTTATCTTGCTTATCTTTACTCAGGCTGATGATTTTCAAACTTTCCAGGTTTTATTTTTATTCTTATCATTTATTCCTCTTGTGTTTCTCGTGGTCTTAGGAGCTTTTATTCATCACTGCATTGTATTAATTTGGTGTCCCATTAATTTATGTATTCCACACATGGAAAGGAAACTATTACGTCGTTAAGTCACAATATCTACCAGTAATACTTTGGATTCCTATTCTTGAAAGTAAGTCGCTGTCAATGTCGCCAATTGTAGTGTGGTACGTGGTGTAATTTAGAATCGAAAAGTGTTTCATTAATTTATTGATATCTTTTGTGAAAATAACTGTCTGGTCCATAATTGTTATGAGGCCACAAATGGAACCACACCACAATTGATGGTTATGAACATATCTAATATGCACGATGTAATTAGAGAAGGCATACAGAAAATTATATAATTTTCAATAGATACAGTCTGATTCAGCAAGCCACCTAATTTGGAGATCTCATTTTCCATAATCATAGTATTTTGCGCACATTCATCTTTACCTATGATGTTTTGCAACTCCTTTTTCATCCTCGCCATTTGCGGACTTGTATCCAAGCTAATAATGAAATAAGTAACCGAGAATTCTTTTTGATTCTCAGTACACTATATTTTAAAATACGGCTTACAACATACAGCCATGAAAGCAGCACTACTCTTTCTCTCTCATTAATCTCAAATAACAGCAGAATGATCAAAGATGAGACAAAATAAGGTATCCTGTTTACTATGAAAAAAATGATTAATAGAATTCTTGCACAAGAAAAAAGAGTTTTCTTTCCTTATTGACTACTTCCTTACTATACTACAAGTTCCAGGAAGCGGTCCTCGACAAAATATATTCTTGCTGTGAAAAAATGCTGTTTGGCAACAGAAAGCAACTACTGCCATTCCAAAAACTACTATTAATATTGGGTAGTATGTTATTTGGCGTTCATTCTGACTTTCTGTCACCCGGAGTTAAATATATTTTGAAAGGCTGGCTGAACCAGGGATGAATCGAATATTTTTAACAGAGTATATGTACAGGTTGTTTTTATCAGCATCCTCCTGCCAGGAAGTGAATCATCACATGCTTTTGCTGCTTCTGACAAAGAATGCCCATGACAATCAGCTTTGAACACTTCATCTTTGGTGCTGGACGACGATCAACAACAATTCCTATAATCCAGTTTGCTTTGTGGAATTCTGTTTCATGTGTCTGAGGCAATGAGCATGCTAGATGGGGAATCAGAGATATAGGAGATATAGGACATAAGTTTTGGCTGTGAGGCTCCTGTGACAGAAGCCGTCGAATGTTCAGTGGAAGCATTCAGATATCTGACAGGTTATACTGTAAGTCGTGCTGCAAAATGTGATACCTCACTAGGTATTGACGAATGAATTACTTTGACCTCCTGCAAAATCCCTCTCACAACAAGGATGGATAGAATTTATATTTCGAGGAGGTTTGTTCTCTTTGACAACTGTGACAGATATCGGAATTTGAGATCTTGTTCACTGAGGCTAATGGAACCAACACGTGACACCGTAAAAAAAAAGAAAAAAAAGAAATATTGTGTGTTAAAGCAGCCTTGTCTGTGACAGCGCAATATATCCACAGAACAGAGAGTATATAGAAAGGAAAGCTGATGGCTGCTCCTTGGTTTGTATGAAGACAAGCAGTGTGCTCGACTCCATATTGAAACCGAGTATGCGCAAAATGATATCTGCTTACTACTCTGGATCGAAATGGACATTCTTATGAAATAGAACTGATGAAAAATATTATTTTAAAGGCAAGTAAACATTTTATTAGCTTTGTAATTACACCCTGGATACGAAAAGAATCACATTTACTGAAAAAAAACACAGAAGTTACATACAAGCCAAGAATAAAGATATTGACAGCAGAGTCATGGAGCAGCACATAAATATAGACGTCAAGGAATTTTTTCTTTTCTTTTAACACTTCCTCCAAAAGAAAAAAAATCATGAAATTATTACTTTGTCTCTTGCATGCCAATTTCTGAACATAGAAAATTAAATCGAACTCTTTCAAGGGGTTTCGTCCAAATATCTGCCAACTGGTTGTGTCCATCAATGTGTTCCAAGAAAATCTCACCGTTCAGATATCTTTCACGAACATAGAAATGTCAGACCTCTATATGTTTAGAACGTCGATAATATTCTGGATTTTTTGCTCACTTCAATGCACTAGCATTGTCAATGTAAAGAACTGGAGGCTGCCCCGACATTTCCACTAATTCTGATAGCAGACGACATAACCAAACTAATTCTTTCGCTTCTTCACTAGCTGCAATTATTTCTGCCTCGGTTGTGGATGTGGCCACTACTTTCTGCAGCTGACTTGTCCATGACACTGCACCACCTGAGTACTTTGCAAGAATTCCAGTTGTTGAGCGCCTTGTCCGGTTATCACCTGCGAAATCTGCATCAGCGTAAATCTTTCTCTCTTCTTTTTTATTATATACAATTCCAAAATTTAAGGTCCCTTTCAAATACCGGAAAATGCGCTTTACTCTATTCCAGTCTTCAGTGGTTGGTTCCTCCATTGCTCAAGCAACTTTATTGACTGCAAAAGTGATGTCTGGACGAGTTACAGTTGAAAGGTACATGAGACAACCAATTGCTTCACGGTAGGGTGCAGATGACGAAACTTCTTCGTTTTGATTATTGTCCTCACGTCCAATAGGAGTTGAGATTTTAATGCATTCTGCCATTCGAAATCTTTGCAGAATTTCTTCTGTGTATTTCTCTTGACTCATCATTATTGCTCCATCTTCATATTGCATTATTTTTATGCCAAGAAAATTGTGAAGACTGCCCGTTGTTATTTCGAATTCATGTCGTAAAACATCCATGAAAACAGCAATTTCTTTCTTGTTACTGCCGACAATCAGGCCATCATCTACGTAGATTGCCACATAAAGGCTATTTCCATTTTGTCTACGATAAAATAGGCATGGGTCTGCATCACTGTTTGAGAAACCAGCTTTCTTCATGAAGTCAACAAAACGTTAGTTCCAGCGACGTGGCGCTTGCTTCAACCCATATAGACTTTTTTTTAAGAAACATAGACGAATGGAAAAACTGGTAGAAGCCGACCTCGGGGAAGATCAGTTTCGATTCCGTAGAAATATTGGAACATGTGAGGCAATACTGACCTTACGACTTATCTTAGAAGAAAGATTAAGGAGAGGCAAACCTACGTTTCTAGCATTTGTAGACTTAGAGAAAGCATTGACAATGTTGACTGGAATACTCTCTTTCAAATTCTAAAGGTGGTAAGGGTAAAATACAGAGAGCAAAAGGCTATTTGCAATTTCTACAGAAACCAGATGGCAGTTATAAGAGTCGAATGGCATGAAAGGGAAGCAGTGGTTGGGAAGGGAGTGAGACAGGGTTGTAGCCTCTACCCAATGTTATTCAATCTGTATATTGAGCAAGCAGTAAAGGAAACAAAAGAAAAATTCGGAGTAGGTATTAAAATCCATGGAGAAGAAATAAAAACTTTGAGGTTCGCCGATGACATTGTAATTCTGTCAGAGACAGCAAAGGACTTGGAAGAGCAGTTGAACGGAATGGACAGTGTCTTGAAAGGAGGATATAAGATGAACATCAACAAAAGCAAAACGAGGATAATGGAATGTGGTCGAATTAAGTCAGGTGATGCTGAGGGAATTAGATTAGGAAATGAGACACTTAAAGTAGTAAAGGAGTTTCGCTCTTTGGGGAGCAAAATAACTGATGATGGTCGAAGTAGAGAAGATATAAAATGTAGACTGGTAATGGCGAGGAAAGCGTTTCTGAAGAAGAGAAATTTGTTAACATCGAGTACAGATTTAAGTGTCAGGAAGTCGTTTCTGAAAGTATTTGTATGGAGTATAGCCATGTATGGAAGTGAAACATGGACGATAAATAGTTTGGACAAGAAGAGAATAGAAGCTTTCGAAATGTGGTGCTACAGAAGAATGCTGAAGATTAGAAGGGTAGATCGCATTACTAATGAGGAGGTATTGAATAGAACTGGGGAGGAGTTTGTGGCACAATTTGACGAGAAAAAGGGACCGGTTGGTAGGATGTGTTCTGAGGCATCAAGGGATCACAAATTTAGCATTGGAGGGCAGCGTGGAGGGTAAAAATCGTAGAGGGAGACCAAGAGATGAATACTCTAAGCAGACTCAGAAGGATGTAGGTTGCAGTAGGTACTGGGAGATGAAGAAACTTGCACAGAATAGGGTAGCATGGAGAGCTGCATCAAACCAGTCTCAGGACTGAAGACCACAACAACAACAACTCGGCCTGTACATCTTCGAAACCTTCTGCTTGTTCCGTATATACTTCATCTACAAGTATTCCATTCAAAAAAGCTGTCTTTACATCGAATTGTTCTAGCAGCATTTTGTTTGAAGCAGCTACAGCCAACAGAGTTCGTATGGTGTCATAACGTGCCACAGGGCTAAAGGCGTCGTCATAATCAATTCCTGCTTTCTGAATACAGCCTTTTGCAAACAATCTGGCTTTAAAGCGAGTACCTCCATTGACTGCGACCTTTCGCTGTAGAACCCAGCGGTTTTGCAATACTTCGGCATTCTTCGGATGGTCAACCAGCACCCAGGTATTGTTTTCCTTTAGTGATTGAAGTACTTCACTAATAGCTTGCATCCATTCTTCCTTCTCGTTGGACTGCAATATTTCTGAAAAACAGTTTGGATCTTTGTATTCAAGTGCATCAACTTTTGTTGCCATACAAAATTCACCACTTTCCATCCAGGTTGGTTTCCTTCGTTGTCTTTTATTCTCCTGTTTCTCTTCATTAGAAGATTCAGCAGCTTCTGCTTTTAGAAATCTGTTAATTCTTTATTTTTATCAGATTCACTCGACTCTTGACTTTCTCTAGAATCGAGAGTGCCAATTTTTTCTTGAGTTTGGCTTCCTCCAGAAGTGATCAGCCTAGGAGATTTGTATTGGTCATCTTTAGATGAATTCGGATCATTAAATTCTTCCTGAGGGACTTCAGTTTCAACATGATCACTATATTCAACATGATCACTATGTAAATCACAAACAATTTCTGACTTAAATTTCACATCGTGACTCAACACCACTTTCCTTTTATATGGAATCCAAACTCTAAACCCATCTTTATCATTAACATATCCAACAAGTCGTCCGAAAACTGCCTTATCATCAAACTTGGAACGCAATTGTTTGTTAATGTGAACATAGCAGCCTGTGCCAAAATTCTGAGATGATCAAGTCATCCTACTGGTCGATTAAACCATAGCTCATAAGGGGTTCTATTTTCAACTGAAGAGTTTTCAGTACGATTTATTAGGTAGACTGCTGTGTTACATGCCTCTGCCCACAACCCTTTAGGTAATTTACTCGGATTTAGCATTGACCGGGCAGCTTCAACAATGGTCCTATTTTCCCGTTCAGCCACACCATTTTGTTCAGGAGTGTAAGGCGGAGGAATCAGTAGCTCTATTCCCCTGTCTGCAAGCAGTTCACTGACATTCTTATTGTTAAATTCTTTGCCACCATCACATCTAAATTGTTTGACAACATGTCCATTAGTTTGTGCTTCATTTAAAAACTGCTTAAGCACAATACACACTTCACTTTTGTGTCTTAAAAAGAAAATTCGACGAAATTTACTAAAATCGTCTTTGAAACATATATAGTAATTCTTGCCTCCAAAAGATTTCGTGCTCATTGGTCCATTGACATCTGCGTGGATTAATTCACCAGTACCGGTAGAGCGTATTGTTTGTGTTTTGAATGGGAGCCTATGCATCTTTCCAACCGCACAGCCGTCACAAAATTCACTCTTGGCGTCTTCCACATTAATGTTCATTCCTTTTAAAATATTCTTCACATGTTGTTTATTTTGATGATCAAACCTTTGATGGTACACTTGCAATGTTTCGGATAAGTCATCAAGCTCATACGATTCATTTTTGCATTTCTAACAACACGCATGTTCAACACATAAAGTCCATTTTTCACATAAACTGCCATAGCAATATTGCCACTGACTTGTTTTCGAACACAGACATTGTTATAACTAAAATTAGTACTGTAGGCAATGGCTCTCACAGAGAACAGATTAACACTTGCATCAGGGACGTACAAAACATTGTCCATTCTAGCATTGTACCATTTATTGTTTCGTCGAATCTGGATGTAAACTATTCCTTGACCGTACGCACACATTTTGACATCTTGTTTTCCCAATGAAATGACTTGAGGAACATCAAATTCACTATACAAAACAAAATACTGTTTGTTGGGAGTGATATGATTTGTAGTGCCACTGTCGCAATACCATTTATTTGGTTCACTGTGATTACTGGTACACACACCCATAGCATATGAAGTAAATGCAGCGTGTTCACTTTCTCGCTTCTTCTCTTTTCTTTAATTGCTGCCACGAGTGTTCTGTGGACACTCTGCTGCCCAATGACCTAATTGTTTGCATATATTACACGGAAACTTCTGTTTTAATTGTGACTTCGTCATCTTTACTTGCTGATTACTTGTTTGCCGTTTTCTTGTTTTAGAAACGACAAAAGCTACACTTCCATTAATGTCTTGTTCACGCAGTTCGATAGTACAGAGTTTTTCAATCAATAAATTCAAGCTTTGCTTTTCTGTCGGTATCGTATCCCAGAGATCCTTAAAATTGTCGTAGTCTTTTCCCAGTGTAGACAAAATTCGACCATTTAAGATTCTTTCAGATAGCGTATTTTCTTCTTGTTTTGCTAATTCATCGTTCAGGTCCACAAATAACTTTTCCAGTTTGGCCACATGTGCACTAATATCTTCCGTTTCATCACGTTTAACACGGAAAAATGTTTCAATCAACATATTCAAACGCCGAGTACTGCTACGTTCAAATCGGGCGCGTAATTTGTCCCAGATTTCTTTAGCATTCTTGCACGTTAAGACGAGTTCTGCAACAGGTTTACTTAGCGCACTTGCTATAAGACTCGCTGCCTTTGCGTCGTCCTTGTGCCATTCCACATACGCTTCTTTTTGTGCACTTGTCGCATCTTGCGGCAACTCTACACGTTCACGTGTACCGTTAATAATATCTTCTAGTCCATATGAACGCAGCACCATAGAAATATGCCATTTCCATTTGGCCCAGTCGTCAGGTCCTTCAAGCTTATCGATGCTGACCTTATAATCGCCGCTAGCAGTCATGTTTCTTTACAGACATAGCCTCATTTCAAATATTGTTTTAATTAAACTATGTTGTTTGCCTTTACACGTGTACTGGGCCCATAACCTGATGAAAAATATTATTTTAAAGGCAAGAAAACATTTTATTAGCTTTGTAATTACACCCTGTATACGAAAAAAACACATTTACTGAAAAAAAACACAGAAATTACATACAAGCCAAGAATAAAGATATTGACAGCAGAGTCATGGAGCAGCACATAAATATAGATGTCAAGGTATTTTTTATTTTCTTTTAACAAGAACTAATCTAACCGACAAAATAAAATCTTTTACGAAAGGAAACGCTAGTGAAACAAGGTGTGATTTATCTTCAGTTACAAACTTATCACATGAGCTTTTAAATTAATTTTGTTTACGTGTGCAATAAGGCTACCACATATTTTTTTAATGTAAGGGACACTAAGGGACACCTATAGACATTCTCCAGTATCACCCTCGGGCACACAGACGACCTGGACATCCACTAAAACGACTTATGAATCCTGTTTAACTGGAACAGAAAAGGATCAGTAATGATTTTTCATGACTGGAATGTTATGATGTTGATGACAATGACTTTTGCCATCGATATTCATGTAAGAAAATTGCATTTCAAAGATAATAAAAAGCCATTATTATTTACATAAAACTGGCACAAAGTAATTCAAAGGAAGAACATCAAATTAAAAACAGTTTATCATTTCTCACAAATCTTTCATGCATACAACAAACCTCATGCAGTCATCCATGTTTGCTTATTTACATATTTTGCGCTGAATCGAATATTTTCACAAATATTTCTGAAACTCAACAATCTGTCATACCTTTTCATGCATGGGAAAGTGAAATTATATTGTAGCATTAAAGAATTTGCAACTATATATTCCAAAATTTGGTCTTTTCAAATGACCAGCACTTAAAAATTTTTGATAGAAACTCGTTCTATAGGTGCATTTGAGCCAGGAAGGCAAAAGATAAATTCTATAACCTTATGGAGGATTGTTGTTGCTTCGAAAATTTCTGCCCACCTATCCTGTAATACTACGTTGTTAGTATTTCATTCACATAATTTTTTTAATATAATTGTTTTAGCCATACAAAATTCATCCAACAAAAGCAATTAGTCCAGAATTACATTGCCTTTGTCTTGAGTTTATTGAAGTGCTGGCCTCCACATCTGACCATTTTTGTTTTGATTTCAATGCAAATCAACCGAAGTCGGTGTCATGTGGCAGATTCTGACTTCTTGAAACTAGATAGCCATATGCTACACTGTAGAACATATATACAAACGAATAAAAGCTATTTTGAGCTGGTCAGTCACGCTCATACAATTTCAGCAACCTCAATTTAACTTGGACACTCAAAAAATTACTATCGCTCCTATTTTTTAGCTTTGTTTTTGTTAACTCATAGCAATCTAACGCTTCTGCAACACAAAAATTCTGCCTTTCAATTTCCAGAATTCTTCTTTGAAAGATATTTAGAGGAATGTGCACAGAGGATAACCATAATTTAGTTTCATCGTTATTGCAAAATAAATGAAAAGCAGCAGGGCACCCTTATTCTGATGGGAAAAATGATTTTAAAGCGAGATATAATTTCACAATCCTTTCAAGTGCAAGCATTAATGGTAACCACTTCATGCTGCTCAAACGCAGTACTTTCTGATATTCAACATTCACAAATTCACAGATTTGCTTTAATTGTTTCACTCTAACACTGTATATATGAAAATACAATTTTATACACAATGTTTTCCAGATCGATTGATAGCTTGCCTACTGCCATTTCTAGGCTGTTGTGAATTATATGTGCCTTGCAACCATCCCTACAAGAGACGTTTTCAGACTTAGTTCTTTTACTCAAATAGTTTCCTTTACCACGTCTCCTGACCCCACCAAACATACTGTTCATACACACATATTTTGACTCCAAATTATGGGCATGCAGAACATGTTGTACACATGGTGATAAGACTGTTGATGTTTCATTTTCGACAGAACAGAAATCTAACAACTTTAGATGAGTTGTACATAGATGGAAAGTTTCAGTCCCTCAACTATAAAGTTAATGAGCTAGAGATGTAGGCCCAGACCCTTCTGAGACTGATTGACGAATTAGAGACATACACCCACATCATCCCGAGAAACAGAGTAGACGACTTAGCTGTAAAAGTTGATGGAATTAATAAGAAAGTACATGACTTAACTGTAAAGGTTAAGTGAAATATATATAATGTGCAGCCTGTGAAGCAGCCCACTTAGTATATAGCAAGATCTCAACTAAGCATAAGATCATTGCTGCACAGGAGGCTCTTTGAGAGAAGTTACGGTTGCCGAGGTTATGATGTTTAGACTGAGAGTGGACACTGCGAGAAACATGTGTCCCAGGTACTGAATCTCAATGAACTCTCAGCAGAATTACACAATGACTAAAATGATGCTACTATCGGTTTCATTGCCCATCACAGCGACGCTACGATAGACAAGTAATCCTGTGTCAGTGATGAAAAACCAGCCTGCATGCAGCCTGTAACTTTAAATGAAAAAAACAGTACGCATAGGGAGGGGATAGGGACTTTCAAAGACCACCAGGTCTACTGAACATTTTCCTAAAACCTTCAAAAACTACTATTTCCACCCAAAGATCTGGAGATATGAAATACTGCAATTGAGCAGCGTACACAGGAAAGCAGGAAACGAATGCACTGCGAGATACAGAGACATTATAAAACCATTATCATTAGACGGTCGGTATAGCAGTGATTATGGCATTGACTTTCAGCATAAAAGAGTCAGTAATCAGCCTCCTCAGTACCGAGCGAGGTGGTGCAGTGGTTAGCACACTGGACTCGCATTCAGGAGGAAGACGGTTCAATCCCGCGTCTGGCCATCCTCATTTAGGTTTTTCGTGATTTCCCTATATCGCTCTAGGCAAATGCCGCGATGGTTCCTTTGAAAGGGCATGGCCGACTTCCTTCCCATCCTTCCCTAATCCAATGAGACCGATGACCTCACTGTTCGGTCTCTTCCCCTAAACAACCCAACCCAACCCCCTCCTCAGTATGTGTAGTACAATGGCCCCAATGAGATTGACTACAGCTGATCATGCCGTTAGCTGCTGCAGGCGATGCCACTCACTCGAGTGAGGTCATCTCAGTAATTTCAGAGCTTAGAGAAAGAGATATTATCGACTGCCTATGGAGACAGTAGTTCGAGAATTGCACAAACCAGTACGCAAAACATACCCTTGCAGGAATGTTATGATGAAAGGTTTCGATGACATATGGAAGGCTGACCTTATGGACATGAGAGAATATTCATATGAGAATAAGGGATTCAAATATATTTTAATGGTTACACTAGTCAGCATTTTAAAACTTTTTGCCTGCTGATTTGTTGAAAGCAGGTGTTCTTGAATCAGTTTTTATTCTGTTTCTAGAACTAATATCCGTTTTTGTCTATCACAATGTCGTTTTTACACAAAATAAGAAGTAATATTTTGACTATTTTAACTTCTGAGTCCACAAATATATTCAAACACCATTTCACACAATCAAAACAGATTTAAAAACTATTCTCCAGAACTCCACTAATTTATTTCGCAACTACCATGTGTAAAAACAAGAAGCCAGAAGTGTTCCATTAATTTTTGAAGTTTCTCTTCTTTGATTTTCTTGCAGTCCCTCTTCAACATCCAAAAGTAGTTCCCCTGATACCACTCCTCCACCTCTTCAATATCTTGGTGAAAACGTTTACCCTAATATTCACTATAACGTCCCAAATTTTCTGAAAAATAGTCGATCGACGGTAGAAAGCGGACTGTCGCTTTCGTCTTACAAACCATCTTCTTGAAATTTTGCAACATTTCGCCAACAAAGGTCTTGTAATTACGACCTTTGTTATTCCCTAGAATGTTCTCAGTAACTGACCGGAAGGGAGTCCATACATCTTTTTCTCTCTTCTTCATTCTCTTATCAAAATCTTCAACCTTCAAGAGTTTCTTTATCTGGAGTTCAACAAATACTCCAGCTTTCTATTTGTTTTGTGTGATGAAGGGAAACTGCCTGGAAAGGTACTTGAAGCAGGGTCCATCCTGTGGTAGAGCCCTTAAAAATTGCTTAATCAAACTCAGTTCTGTGCGTAGTGGTGGAATCAAGATTTTTTTCGGACACAGGAGCAGGTTGTGTAGGATATTTTTAGTTCCATGCACAAAGTTTTTCCGCTCGGGCTCAACTCCAATGTCTCTGCCTTGCCCGACTATCCTATTTGCATAGACAGCAAGAAATTTTTATGAAGCCAGCTTGTTGCCCTAATAGTATTCCAGTAGCTTTCAAGTCACCGCAGATAAGCCATTTGTGTTCCTCATTCTGGCATTAACACACCTTTCAGGCTCTTCATCGATGAGCCTAGAATGTGTCTCCACTGAATAGGATCATGTTCAATGCCACAGAAGTGCATTAACTCTTTTTATTATTGTAGTAAACCAAGGACTGTTCTGTGAGAATAAAGGACCTAGTTCTTTCTCTCTGTGTCTGTACCATAAGTAATGTGTTCCTGTCTACAGAAGATTCTTACTTTTTGACTGGGAGCCAAGCAGTTCTACAAATTTCTTAGACAAATTCCAATCTCGTGTGAGATCATTAAGTTCACTCTAAGAGAACAGTCGTGGAGTAGAGTCAGATTTCGACTTGTAGACATTACTATCGTCTTTGGTAATTGCATCAATTTCTTTTTCACCACCACCATCATCATCATATTATGTATGCCACGTTCTCTAAAACAGCTAGAGGAAAAGGTGTGATCAGATCATGTTCATCTGCAAGAGGCCTAATGGCCGAATCAGTATTTAGATACAGAATTTACTGCCTTTCTCTCTTTCTTTTAATTGCATCCCTCAATATTAACTAAACAGAAGTAACAGTCTTTAAGATGATTTTATGCTCCCTCCAAACAACTGTAATCACAAATGTCATACATGTTTTCTTTCCTATTCTTTGCAATGTTAAACTCTCAACACAATAGCTGCGAACTCTCCTTGGCGCCCATCCACTGTCCGTGCCACCAAAGTTTCATTTTAAAATAAGTATCTGATAAGCTTTTTTCACAAAATCTGTTACAACCATTCTCTGCTTAGGCACTGTTTAATTTCCACAAATATGACAGGAAGCGTTTGGGTTATTCACACACTTGTGCATTAGCACTGGTGTAACTATAAGCAATGGGCGAACTGTTTTATTAATTCTGTGTTAAATCTACGGAATAATCACGATACAGCACTAGTAACACAAACCTGTGAGATAAACAACACATTTAAGGTCACACAATAACAACTAGCATCAACAACCTAAAGGTAGACAGGGCCATATTGAGAAATTTCCCTCCAACAATATGCATAACTTACTGGCACAGCAGTATATATTCGAAGTCGAATTGCAATAAAAATGTACATGATAGGAAAATACTGAAAACATACTTGGATTGAGCATAAATAGTTGATGTAGTATCACATAGCCTATTAGTTTCCTGTCATCTGATACCATGCAGACTGGTGTTATTGACACCTACTCCAAATTCGCTGGGCATTACTGTTAAAACAAAAACAGGGAGAAATGTTACAGATGTGTTTGAGCATTTGTTGCAGACAAGGATGAATCAATGCCTGGAAACATCCTAACTGATTATGGTGGGGAGTTTTACAATAGGTATTTCAAGACCGTGATGCACCAGTATGAAATACATCACGGCTCAACATTCATTAACCTGAAGGCGAATATTGCGGAAAACCTGAACAGAACAATAAAACGTCAAATGTGGATGCATTTTAGTCTTCGTGGCGTATACAAATGGACAGATATTATCTCAAAAATAATTGCACACTGTAATCGAACCACACATGGTACAATGAAATGAGACCAATCGATGTTTGTGATAATGGACTCGTGGATACGATGTACTATCGTATAAAAATGCTGGAACCACCTGAACAGAAATTTAATTTAGATGATTTGGTATATCTCGAAACACAAGACAGCATTTGAGAAGCCATAAAAAATGGTTCAAATGGCTCTGAGCACTATGGGACTCAACTACTGAGGTCATTAGTCCCCTAGAACTTAGAACTAGTTAAACCTAACTAACCTAAGGACATCACAAACATCCATGCCCGAGGCAGGATTCGAACCTGCGACCGTAGCGGTCTTGCGGTTCCAGACTGCACCGCCTTTAACCGCACGGCCACTTCGGCCGGCCTGAGAAGCCATACCTCCAAAACTGGTTGGATGCGATATTCACAGTTTACAAAGTGCGGAGAACAAATCCTAAAACTTATATCGTCATGGATAGCAACGGCACTGAAATTTCAGGATGCTTTTACACCCAGAAGGTGCATAAGAGCTCAGAATTACAGCGCGAACTTCGCACTTGGCGTGAGCCGGAATGAGAACGCTCATTTCTAACACTAATCGACGAGTTACTGATTGTTGGGAATGCTCGTTCCTCCCGCTGGCTTCTCGACACACGGCAGTGGTATCAACTTCCCTAACGGAGATTGCATGCTCAAGCTACATGCCTCGTACCCTTAGTTTTCAGATAACCTTCTTAAGTAATGGGGTGCACAGGCTGCAACCAGCAAAGCATAACATGCATGATAGGAGACGCATTATAGGAGGCAGTGTATTCTCGGTAAACTTCCCGTCGAATTGCACATTCTGGGGTATAATTACTGTGGATCTGGTACAAGTCTCAAAAAAGTTTGGCTCGTGGTGATAAGGAGATTGACCTGCTTGACGAGTCGAGTTTGGAACACGACATTGCATATGCAAAACATAAAGATCTCCGAGGACGTCACGGTGCAGATCTAATTTTGGCTGATAAAGCAAGGCAATGTGTGTGAGAAAGGATAGTGGGATAGGACAGCGCATTGCAACATTTGTACTCGATAAAACCATACATGGTAAAATTAAGTTGGGCTTGATTGTGTATTTCAAGCAAGTTATGAAAGCTGTACATCATTCAGTGAAGAAAAAGAAGAAGAAGATAACATTGAAGAGAAAGGAGCCAGGGCAGGGGTGTTTTTAAAAAAACTGTGTCCTGACAGCGATGAATGCAGCTAAAAGTGCTCTGAAGCATAAAGGACCAGTTAAAGCACCTAGGTTTTACTGGTACCCAAGACATCATGTGGAATTATCTCATTCCTCATTCCTGTCCTCGAAGGTCTCTCAGCGATGAGTTCACGCGCTGTGAAAATTACAAGAAAAGTGAAGAATGCACAGAACTTCTGGCAGCAGCTAGAGGAAGCAAGAAGACGTAAACACATGGTGCAAGCAACAGCTGTTGGAAAACGGTTATACCTAAAGCCATACAAGAACGGACTAGGTGTCTTCATAAATTAAAAAAGGCCTATTAGCTGTTCGCCAGATAGATAGCATACAAAATTCAGATCTGCTCAAATTTGCCAGGAAAAAAATCAGTATTCCAAGATTCCATGGCGTGTTTATGCGTGATACATTACTGAATACTGCGTAGAAATCCGAAGAATGTGGAATTGTGTATATAGATGTTGCTGGCGTATGTTAAGAAAAGTACAAATAACGCCCACTATTTCGATTCATTTGGACTCCTGCAGTCGCCAGAAGAGTTACAATGATACTTTACCGACAGAAAACGTGTCTTGCACAATTTTTATCGCTACCAAAACTTTAATACCTACTTATTCGGACATCTATGCATCATGTACCTCCTAACGTTTACAAAGAAGCATGTATATAAGAAGATACATTAAGCATCTACCTGTCAGTTGAGGCTGAGATGCAATGTCGTATACTCTGACATTAAAACAACGATCGTCGGTATTAGGCTAGAGTTACTTCCCACCGACTGATTAACGCAATGGGGAGTGGAATGTTGCGCTGATTGAACTGGAGACTTCCAACACCATTCCGAATGTCATAGAGACTAACAATAAACATCATCTGGAAATTAATGGTGGAAAAGAAATTGTAGGAATAGGACCTGGTACATCTGATACTGACAATTTAAACGAAGTATTAAATCGGTCTGGAAAAGGGATTCCACTTTTAGTGTTCCCTTTCCTCGGAGTTCTGCCATGAAAATATAAAATAGAAAATCTGATTGGGTTTTTAATTTTGATGGAATAAGTTACGGATAAGGCGGACTTCGTATTATTGATTGATATAGTGCTGTAATTTGAGTGTGCATGGCAGACCGGGTTGGCAACACTACAAAAAGCGATTGTAGGGAAATAGCGTTAGAAATAAGTTGAAATTTACCTTATAAGTCTGTTAGAAACGTAGTATTAATTATAATATAGTCTTCGTGGCTGTCTTCTTAATTTTCTTGTAGGATGACCTGTTTTCATTGTTCTCCATCTGTTGAAAATTTCTTTAAGTTGTCACTGTCAGGATTAATTTATAAATTTGGCGATAACCATATCGAATCACTGTCGAAATAACTTCGTTTCGTAATATAGTTTTAATTTCCACTTAAAAGCATTTTTAACACAGCACCGAAAAATACACGTCTTTCATATGAAGACAAGAGAGTAATCAATTAGTTGTTAAAAACAAACACCTACGCAAATGTAAAAAAGAAAAGATCAAAATTATTTATAAAAATCGGTCGCTGGCGCGGCGCTCTTCTGCATGCGCCACCGTAAATATCATATCTTTGTATTCGCAGAGGCGCGGTAGTCAAAGTACCGTTACAATGCCTCCTCTACTGACACACTTCTCAAGCGAGCATGGCAGTATAGAAAATTTACATACACATATATATATATATATATATATATATATATATATATATATATATATATTTATGAGAAAACAAGAATTTTACATATTACAAAAAATATTTCTGAGCACAATGCTCTTTGCATATCATTCTTTGTATTCAGTCTTTTTGGTGTGTATCTTCTTTAGGAGTCGTAACATTAATGTCTTTGAACTGCGGCGTATATCGTTGCCTTAAGGCTGGCCCACACGCAACGATCTGTCTGCGCAAATGTCTGCGAACAACACATCTGCGCAGACAGATCGTTGCGTCTTGACAGAAGATTTACACCAACCTGAGGTGTGTGCAAAACTGGAAGTTGGAGTTGGAGGTTTGAGCGAAACCTCCCAAATCGGTGGGTTCAAATCACATCTTCGCAGACAAGTTGGAGCGTGTGGACAGGACATCGCCGCAAATCTGGCGCGAAACAGCTGTTTGCTCAGTCTAGTGTTTGTATTTGTGCGCACAGAGCATTAAAATGGCTGATACTCGTCAATGTTCTCGAGAGTTTGTAAGTGAATTCATTGAAATATACAGAAACCACCCATGTTTGTGGAAGATTAAAAGTAAAGAATATAGTGACCGAGACAAAAAGACAGCAGCATACGATGCTCTAATCGAAAAATTGCGGGCAATTGACGCCTCGGCAAGCAGAGAAACGGTAATAAAAAAATAATTTCGTTTCGAACTGGCGTAATTATTTGCGGATGGATGTCGAAACTTATAATTATCTCTTAAAGCTTGTAACCCCTCATATTATGAGAAAAAATACTTGTATGAGAAGGGCAATTTCTCCTCATGAACGGCTGGCGGTGACATTAAGATTCCTAGCAACAGGAAGGAGCTACATGGATTTGGAATTTTCATCTGCAATGTCGAAACAAGCATTGAGTGAAATAATACCCAACACATGTGAAGCTATTTACGCTTTCCTGAAGGATGAGTTCATGAAGCCAAGTCAAGTAAATTAAGTCTGTCGGCGAATTGTTTATTGAAAAGAGTTATCCAAAGTTCAGAAATCTAGAAGATCTGGTGTAGGAGTAGATCTAGTATACCAGCCAACGTTATGGTATTTTGATCTGCTTGACTTTCTTAGTGATCAAGAAACGTCAAGACCAAGCAGGAGTACAATTGAAGATGAAATTGGAGTGTCAATGTGCGAGGAAATAGAACACGAGGTGTGTAAAACAAAACTGGTTCGCCCTGCAACTCTCGCAGTAAATTTACGTGAGAAAACTGCTTTCGCTTTAGCAGCCACTGTCTGCACCATTTTGACCGCTTTCTCTGTTTCCTGCGGTTGGTCTGAATGTTTTTTGCAACACAAGTTGCGAACACAGACCACAACAGAACTTCCTCCATTTCTATATTTCAAAATAACTGAATTAAATTTTGACGTTTACGGGGAGCGTAGTCGCTTGCCACTGATATTTCATTTCTACACCGACAGATGGCGGGCGAGTAGTAGATTGGGGTTTGTGTCGTGTGAACACACCACATTTGAAGCGATCTTTTGCATGTACAGACATCTGCGCCGATGTCTGCGCAGACAGATCGTTGCGTGTGGACCGGGCTTTAGCACAGCGTTTGAATTCAGTTCACATGATTCGTGTTTACGATGGAAATAATTCGAACAATAAATGTTTCTATTATATTGCTCTAATGTCTTTAAACTTAGTATCAGCTTCTCAGTGTGTGTATACTGCCTGGATCTCTTGCGTGTGACTTGAAGAAAATCCAAAGCTTGTTCATTGTGTCAACACGAAATTGTGATCTCCAGCAGTCGAATTTTGGTGGCGTCCACCGGGGTATATATGGTCAATGAGGGCACAGGAAACACCTCACTGCCTACGACAGGTGATGAGCTTGTCCTTTACACCAACCTGAAGACCTGCCGGCTTCCACTACACCATACACTTCAAGGCATATTGATACTACGTAAATATTTCTTGATCAGTCTTCCATCACGTTGGTTTCTTCTTTGCATTTTCAGTTCCATTTATATGAATCATGTGCTACATGCACAAGTCCTTTGCAGTTCATTAACATGTCCTTAAAATACATTTCTTGATGTAATAAGTACATGAATATACAAATATTTACAATTAATCATTACATGAGATATTTACTTTGTTGTCATATAGTACATATACAGAATTAAATGAAAAATATAGTAAATTTTTATGTTACATTCAATATCATTGTGCTGACATGTGAATTACATTACAATCAGATTGAAATATACATTTTATTTATTTTATTAGTTAGCTCATTCTTGTTCCTTTATTTCCTTTTTTTGTTCCTTTCACTTTTGTTACACTTGCAACATTTTAAAATAACTGTGGCAACTCGCTAGAATATTCAACTTAAAATTCATCTTGCGTCCTGGAATAAAATTTACACATATTTCAAGCCTCAAGACAGCCCTCTGTAGAAGGATAGGTTCATGGGATGGTTGCTAACTACTTCATAAATACTAGTAAAGTCATCTCCTACAGTGGACTACACAAAATAAAATATGATAGACAAAATACATGTTAACTTAATCTAATGTAAAATTTCCTATACCTAATACCGTTTCTGAGTGTGGTATCCCCACTATTGCTGTTTCTAAGAGTGGTACCCCTCTATTACCGTTTCTAAGAGTGGTGCCCCTCTAAATATCTTAGGATCCTACAAGTATGTACATCAGTATTGTAAGTATATATATATATATATATATATATATATATATATATATATATATATATAGTTCAAGTCAATCATGTTCCTATAAAGTTTGTGTAGTTCATCTCCTTTCTTTCATGAGTATCAAGCAATATAAATAAATGTTTTACTTAATAAATAAATAAATCTTCTTAGTTCTTGTCAGATAATTGCCACTGCGTTCCATGCTGTATATCCATTCTGTATTTACCTTGTGGTACCTGTAAAATTCTATTCATAAATAAATATGTGTGTGTGTCTCTCCATACCATCAGATAATCACAAATTATATAATGTTAAATATTTCATCAACATGTATAATTTTTTTTAAAGGGAGGGATGAGAGTGTGAGCCGCAACAGAGGACTGACGTTTTGTTTTCTCCCTATTCTCCTTTCTATTTAATGGTGCAGTACAGTAGATGAGCTTTAATTATGCCATTAGATGACTGCTAAATATGTTCTCTTAAATAATTCTTGCAATCTGAAGAGCCAAGCCTACATAACTCCAAAAATTTCATTACAAGTTCCCATTAGATTAGTGTTAAAGTGTTATAGATTTAAATCTTCTGGTATAATTTCAACAGTAACTGCTGTAAATAATTCTTTCCACATAAATCTATACTTTCACCTTTAGTTATAAGAATATATAAGACATCACGTAAGTTATTATCTCAGGCATACCAATCTTTCAATAAATAATGCCCTTTCCACTACTTTCATTCTGTATTCCATGAGTACATGTGATATAGCGTTCAAATCTAGTTTCTCTCCTCTCAACATATTCTCAATTACTCATAACATTCTCACCTATCCATTATTCATTCTTCACATATACTTATTCCTCAGCATTATTTTCCTCTTATTCATCATCACTTAGATTTTTACTTCAACGATAATAATAATACCCTTTTCTCATCTTATATTCCATTTACCTCTCTCCATATTACTATTTATCCTCTTATTAAACTAAAATTACATTCATGCATTACATTCAGTCACTCACATCACTCATATTAACATTACTATTATCACATGCCTCCTAAATAAAATAATTCTGTTCAGTTCTCTGCCTCCTCTACTGTGTATATGCCTCAATAGGAACTCCTCTTATAACCAAATATCTAATTAGCTATTGGATGGGTCACATGGCTTTCTAGACTTACCTGCATTTATTAGATTGTAAGTATCTGTATAACTTCAATGTAGGCTCATCATAACTTTATATCATATCTTCTTCTCATTAGCTAACATTTTGCTGTAAGTACTTTTTCAAATGTCTGTGTGGATGTAGACCTCTGGGTTTATGTGTTAATGGATATTCTAATGAATAACAGATAGGGTGTGGAATATTTGCAATTCGGTATGGTCCAGACTATAAGACCTGCCATTTCCTGTTTAAATGTTTCAGGTTTGTGGGTTTGGGATGTGTTCTTAGTAAAACTAACTCATCAACTTGAAATGTTTGTGCTTTCCTGACACCTCTGTCATATTTCTGCTCTCTTTCCTTAGCTTTGTCATATAATGTTGTGTAAGCTTGCCTTACCTTTTCTTCTAAAGTACCAGGATTTGTTGTTGCTGTGAATTTAGGTAGAGGGTCTATCCATACATTTCTTTCTGTTTTATCAATAATTAATTCGGTTGGTGTGTATCCAGTAGAAATGTGAGTTAAATTGTTCACTATTTGTTCAAATGGTGCTAAGTATTCTACCCATTTTGTGTGCTTCTCTGGTGTGTGTTCTCCTAAACTGTCCAAATTCTCCAAATGTTCTTTCTAATGGGTTTCCAGCCGTGTGAAATCTTGAAATTAAAATATGTTTAACATTATGTTATCAATAAAACTCTTCCATTTTAAACTGGTACAATATGTTGCATTATCCGTGATCATAACTTCAGTGAGCATGCCGCTAGCAAAACTGATAGGTTTGATGACTGTTTGTTCATTTTCTACATTAATTTGGAATAAAAATGCTCCGAGCCCATCGGAACTTGCATCTGTTACTGGGGAAAAGTTTGACGTCATGTCAGGATGACATAACAACAGTGCATTTACTAAAGCATTCTTAATCGTTTCAAAATCTGTCTGACAGAACTCTGTCCATTTACAAATATTATTTCTTTTGAGTAAAGATAGAAGATGTGGACTGTTAAGAAGGTGGTAGGGTACAAATTTCCTGAAGAACGAAGATAGACCAAGAAAGCCTTTGAGTTGTTTACTATTCTGTGGGGATGGAAAATTCTTAATTGCATCAATTTTTCTTGAGTCTGGATAAAAGCTTTCAGTTGATATGATGTGATCAAGGAATTTGATTTCTCTCCTCCCTAATTTCGTTTTTGATAAATTGATAGTGACACCTGTGTCAGAAAATTTAGTCAGAAGTTGCTTCAAAAGATTAACATGTTCTTCCCAAGTAGTGGTGGCAATGACAATGTCATCAACATAAACTGTGATTTGTGATAACAATTGTGGTCCAAGAACAGCATGTAAGGCTTCAATAAATACTCCAGCACTCACTCGTAGACCAAAGGGTAGAACACACAATTGATAACTACATCCCTCACATAGATATGCAATGTATTTACGGCTGTTTTTTATGAAGGTTCACCTGCCAAATCGATGAGCGGAGGTCGATAATGGTTAAATACTGTACATTATGAAATTTTAAAAGTTGTTCTTCCAAGTTTATAGGTCGTGTGTTGATTGGGATTATGACTTTGTTAATTTCTCGTGCATCCAGCACTAACCTTACACCACCATCCTTGCATTCTTTCAATCTCTTTTAAAACTACGGGTTTCTTTGACCAAGGAATATTATAATATGTTCTACAGTATGTTTTGTGTGGTTTAACATCCATCTCATAAGTACAGCCTCTAATAATTCCGGGTCACTCCACAAATACCTCAGCAAACTGTTGCAAATCTTCAAGTAATTCAAGTTGTTGTTCCTTCGTCAGATATTCAGAATCTGTGCATTTCTCAGATAAATCATTAGATTTAATTCCCTGAGATACAGCTTCATTAAAAGTTAAATCACATATGTTTGTTACTGGTGGATACACCTGTGTTAACTCTATTGTCAGTTGTTGTTGGTTTATGGTTAAATGACATTTCCCTTTTCCTAAATCTATCATTGCTTGATATTCATTCAAAAAGTCAATTCCTAATATGCAATGCATAACCAATTTGTCTACTACCAGAAAACTGTAATTCAGTGGTATATTTGAAAATGTGAAGTTAATGACAGCTTGAAATTTCACGTTCTTTGATTTGTTACCGGTGGCACTTATAATGTGACAATTGTGTACTGCCAATGTTTGTATGTTCATTATTTGTTTGAGTTCATTATATAAAGACATTGAACTGACACTTGCTTCTGCTCCTGTATCTAACATTTCTTCCACTTCATAACTACCAATCATAACTCGTGTTATAGCCTGAATAATCTTCTTTGTTTTACTGGTACTATTAAAATCTACATCCTGATATAATTCTTTTTCTATTTTCTTACTGTCATCATATTGGAGAAAACAAATCGTCGGTTCCGTTGCGCTCTGCTCCCTATCGACCGTAACTCGAGCGCTTAGCTCGGTCGTCTTTCGTTTTCCGGCAAATTCGGCTGTTGCTGCGGGTTGGGTTCATTGCCCAACTCAATAATATTAACATTTCTGTCGCGCGTCACCCAAGTATCAGCTGTTTGGTTGTTGACATTACCTCGCGTCGCGTTGGGAGTTCCGTTAGGTAGGAATTGTGGGTTGCGGTATTGCATGTGTCGTGGCGGTGGTCCATTGTGATTTCCCCATGCATTATTTCGCCCATGACTGTAACTGGTATTGTCATTACTGTTATTCCTGCAATAAATGTTTGGATCTTGTTGTATGTTGTTTCTCTGAAAATATCCTGGATGGTACCTGTTATCCTCTCTTCTTTGATCTCTATGATTTCGGTTCCTTCTTCTGTTGTTGTTATTTTGAATAAAACTGTTATTTTTCTGATTGTAATTACTGTTCGGATGACCATTATAGTAATAATTACTGTTTCCTTGCCAATGCTGCGAGTTGTTTTTCCTAATATTGAATGGATTTGTCCCAGTGTAGTGCGAATTGTTTCTTTGAGTGTTTTGTTGTGGTGTCGGAGGCGGATTCCAATAGCCTTTGTCATTTCTGTGTTGCGTACGTGAATTGCTTGGATGGATCGGATACAATTGATTGAAATTCCTGATCTCATCTCTGTAAACAACATCTATCTCATCAACATAACTGAAAAAATTCTTTATGTTGTCCTCGGACACTCCTATTAATTTATCACGGTAAAGAAATGGTAAGTGGCTTTTAAATGTTCTAATTAGGTCTGGTAAATCTGCTGGTTTTGTCCAATATAATGTTTTGTCTAGATAGCGTTCAAAGTATTGACGTAAAGCCTCTTTCTTCGGGTTGTGAATTTCTGGATTGTATACATCTCGTTTTAAATTTTGCTGTTCTGTGATCAACCAGAATTCCCCAAGAAATGCTTGTTCAAACTGTTCAAATGTTAAACATCGTCTTTTCATTGCTGCTCCCCACATAGCTGCTCTTCCACGTAACAAATTTGTAACATATCGAATTTTATCAGCTTCTAACCAATGTCCTGGGAAAATAGCGTCAAAAGAGCGGATGAAAACAATCGGATGGACTTTGTCTTTCTCATCACATGAAAATGTCTGAAAGTATCCATGTCGTACTAATGTTTCATCAGCTACTCCCGATGGTATTATGGGTCCTGCATTTTGTGTCAAACTGTGCATAGTATGTGGTGATGTCTGATAGTAATTTTGATCTTTTGGTAGCATTGAAAATGGTTCATTAGGATTTGTATCTCGCATTGGTAATTCTATTTTCGGCTGTGTGCTGGGCCTAGCGTTATTCGGATTCTCATTTGTGTTTTGGTTGCCTGTTATGGGTTTTGGTATCACTGACAAACTTGGTATTACATTTTCTATAAGTTTACGTACCTCTTTCTGAATATTATCTGTTTCTCCCTTTACTTGTTCCTTTGTCTTATCTGAAATGATCTGTGTCTTTGTCTCAAACTTCTCATCTAAATAATCATCACATAATTTGCATTCATGTAAAAGTGTTTCTGCTCGAGTTGTGCCATTCTTTAAAGATGCTACATCTGCTCTTTCTTCAAGTTTTTCTAACTTTTCCTGTAAGGATTTCTGCTCCAATGTTACATCGTTTAATCTGTCTGAAAGGTCTGTAATCGTCAGGTCTAAGTGTTCTTGGTTTGCTTTTGCGGAATTGTGTGACTGTCGTAATTCATCAACTTGGGTACTGGTTTTCTGTTGTTCAAAAACTACTGTTAACAATTTCTCATTACATCGTCGTAAGTCAGTTTTTGTCTCGCCACTGAATTCCACAAATACCTTTTCTTGTCTCGTAACCTTGTCTGATAAGTCAGTAAATTTCCTTCCAAGACTACTGGTGGTTTCTGTTAAGTCGGCAATTTGTCTCGATTGTTTTTCAAAATTGTGTTTTATGTCCCATGTCAGTTCATCGAATTCAGTGTCAAATTTCCCAATGTCACGTTTTAAATTGTCATTTTTCTCGTCTAAAGCGTCAAATCTTTTGTCTAAAGTGTCAAGTTTTCTGTTTTAGTCACCAACTAACTTCAGAATCTGGTTGAGCATGTCAGCGTCCTGTGTCTTAGTTTCGTCATTGTTTCGTGTCTGATTGATGTCTGGTTCTGAAGTTGACGTTGTCAGTGTCGCGTTTTGTCACGTAGTACTCACTCTCCATTCGCCTGTATATCTGTTTAAATATAGGGGTTGTTGTCTTAATCGATCCTGTAATATTATGTCTTTAACATCCTCACTATTAAGTTAAATATTCATTTGACTGTCGGACATGTTTTGCAATGTGTCACTTCCACTAAGCTCGTCCACGGAAACAATTTCTACGCGTCCAGCGTCCATCTTGCGATTTTCGTAATTAATTGCAAATGAAATATTCCAATGGCAAAAAAAAATATTTTATAATATGATATGTTGAAATCTGAAATTTCTCTTGTGGAAATGGATATTTCTATATGATTTTTAATTGGAAATTGAATTATTAAACTGGTACTGAAATTTCCCTCTCACAAATAAATGACTGTGAATATGCTCTTCACTTAAAATTTGCAATAATAGTAAATCAATTTTAACTAAAATTTGGAAAAATAATTTCTAAATAAATGGATCGGAATAAAGGAAGTACAGATGGCTGCTTGAAACTTTAAAAAATGTAAATTTCTGTACTCACAATTTTTTTTTCTTCAGTCTTATGTTGCAAATATAGCGTCAGATATACAGTTTTCAATCCAAAATTTTTCTTCCACGTCCGTGCAAATTATTTTATGGAATGTTATCGTTTTCCTTTTTTAACAACTTAATTTCGTCAGCATGAAAATTAAAATTAACATGAATTAATAACAGGGCAAACAATATTGTTGTAAATTTTATGCACATAACATTACAATTGAAATGAATGAGAATTAGTCCAAATTCATTATTTGATGCTAGTAAGTGATTAAAATTAGATAAAATGTCCAAAATTAATAATAATTGCACTTGTATCAAATCCAGAGATAGTAAGTCCTGTCACCAGGACGCCAATTGTAGTGTTTCCTTTCCTCGGGGTTCTGCCATGAAAATATAAAATAGAAAATCTGATTGGGTTTTTAATTTTGATGGAATAAGTTACGGATAAGGCGGACTTCGTATTATTGATTGATATAGTGCTGTAATTTGAGCGTGCATGGCAGGCCGGGTTGGCAACACTACAAAAAGCGACTGTAAGGAAATAGCGTCAGAAATAAGTTGAAATTTACCTTATAAGTCTGTTAGAAACGTAGTATTAATTATAATATAGTCTTCGTGGCTGTCTTCTTAATTTTCTTGTAGGATGACCTGTTTTCATTGTTCTCCATCTGTTGAAAATTTCTTTAAGTTGTCACTGTCAGGATTAATTTATAAATTTGGCGATAACCATTTCGAATCACTACTGAAATAACTTCGTTTCGTAATATAGTTTTAATTTCCACTTAAAAGCATTTTTAACACAGCACCGAAAAATACACGTCTTTCATATGAAGACAAGAGAGTAATGAATTGGTTATTAAAAACAAACACATACGCAAAAGTAAAAAAAAAAAAGATCAAAATTATTTATAAAAATCGGTCGCTGGCGCAGCGCTCTTCTGCATGGGCGATCGTAAATCATATCTTCGTATTCGCGGAGGCGCGGTAGTCAAAGTACCGTTACACACTGTGTGCAAACATCAATATACTTAAATCTGAAATAAAGACGAGTGAAATGATTGACTTCAACCAGAAAGGATGAATACGATGGCTATTAGGTTTCACAAAAAGATTGGTTTCGGTGAAGGATCCTACTAAATTCTACAGATGCTACCCATTGGAGGATATACTCCCTCTCAGTACAATCCGTGTAGAGTGTGACATTGCAACAAACTCTTATCTCAACAATTTATGGATTGTTCCCATCAGCAGGAACAGGGTATAAAATCGTTGAGACCCCTACCAACACTATTTACATCCCAATAACAGTTCAGGCTTTGGAGTATCTGGAGCTGTGTATTATGGACCAGGATTGTCAATTTGTCGATTTCCGCAATGAGGAAATCATTGTACAGTTTCGACTAAAGCGGAATGAGTAGTGACCACGAAGATGCAGAGACCCAGAATCGGTGGCAACCTTTAACCAACCAGAACCTGTTGGAGGCAGGATTGACGACCTTTTACTTGCTGGAGCGGAAGCGTCAGCAGAGAGTTTCAACCAGTCAGGAATCGCAGCAGCCCGATGTTGTCAACAGAGGCAGGATGGGCGTAAGGTGTAAACCCATAGTGCACAACGTGCAGTGCAGCATTTCACAACAGAACAGCAAGATAATAGCACATGCAAAATACAAACTATGAGTTTCTTAAATGAGTGAGTCTGAAGCCACGCAATGACGTCGTTCAATATAACTAGCCCAGCGGATTTCAACAGGTCAATTATACACCAGGAATACTTCTCACATAAACCTTGCACATCAACCACATTTAGCAAGAACGATGAAATTAGGATTGTCATTCAACACCAAAACACTTTAACCCTCCCTTGCAAGAGTTTTAAATATCATGATGGACCATTCACAACAGGGATGCTACTGCTACAGTGGCATCGGGCCATACATTTAGCGTTTTTGTTTCGTGAGATATAATATGAACTTAGTGGGATCGAGAATGGTCACAAATGCAATTTAGGCGTACCATCGATTTTTAAAGCGTATGTCTCCTCTTGAGTCACGATTTAGAAAATTCTGGATGATTCATAGACGAGCCAGTAGATAGAACAGTGGAAGAATACAAAAGAGTTACTGCGTTTACACCTTTGGGATACTTTGAGGACATGCAGAGAATTGTTATGAATGCTAAGCAGGAACTTATTCTGGAACAGAGTTCAACAGATAAAAACTCATACATTCAAGGAGTTCAAGAGGAGAACGAGTTCACTGTCAATAAAATAATATGGAAAGTTCCACACATCACTGTATCAGATTATCAGCATTTGAAGCCTTTAACCCTAGGATGCATATACAGGGCCTCCGAGGCCCTTGTATGTCTTCCTTTTTTTAAAAAAATTCTGTAATTTTTTGTTTGATTTCCAACTGCTTTCCAGTACTCTTTCATTAACACTGTGACATTCCTCCTATTAAGTCTGAACGAGATACCTTTTTAAGTTTTTTTTGTGTAATTCAATACGTTTACCAATACACTGTGAATGCATAAGCAGGGCTTCAGAAGCCCTCACACATTTATAAATGTTCTTTAGCCTATATTGTCTTCAACATATGTTTGGGAGCAGTTATTAATTCAACAATAACTGTAGTGCTATTTCCGGCAACAGGAGTGCCAACAGCAGTAGTAGCTGTAGTAGTAATAGTATAACTAAAAAATAATACACACTACTTTCACATATTGGCGATGTCGCTGTATTATTGATCTTTTTGCTATCAAATGTTTTATTATTGCATAGTATTGTTATCCTGTGCTGCTCTTGTCAGCCTCATTGTTACTGTAGTTTGTTTGTTGCTGCAAGGCCCATATTGTTACGAGTATGACTCGTTTAGTGTTGCACAAGCTGCTGTTCGAGAGACACGCCTTTTGCTTTGGCTTCGACACGCAAAGCAAGAGAGTCAGCACGTGCAAATGCAGCTAATTTTGTAAGTGTTGTGGCTCAGTGGTTTGAAGAAGATGATTCTTGCGAGGAAGGAAATATTTTTGAAGATGCAAGTAGTAAAGAATCAGCCAATGAACCTGCAGATGTGAATACTGAGGCAGATGACACTCCTTCCAATAATATTACTTCATCAGAGTTTGAAATGAACCACCACAAAAAGGTATAGAAGACCAAACATACATTAGTCGGAATGGAACGTTTTGGAAATTAGATCCTCCTGCAACGTTTCGTGCACCTGTCCATAATATCGTAAAGAAGGCACCTGGTCCAGCCCGTAGTTTGAAAATCTGTAAACCTAAGGATGCCTGGAACTATTTCATCTCCAAGGAAATACTAGAGGAAATCATCAACTGCACAAAAATTGAAGGCAGAAGAGTGGCTGCTTTACGTGGTAAGACGTGGCAAAACGTTTCGCTTCCTGAAATGGTGGATTTTCTTGGTCTTTTACTACTTTCTGGTCTTGAGAAGAGCTGGGATGTCCCTTTTAGAGAATTATTCTTGGATGAAAAGGCAAATCCTACACATAAGGCAATGTGTCAGGTACTGTGAAACTTTCCTACTTATTATCAACAGTTGGAAGTGTGGTGTTTAGGCTCCTACAAAAACTGTTCCCTAACGACACTCTGAGTGAACTTGCTTATGACGACGTGCTAGCGTCAGTAACTCGCTACAATGACCAATAAGTGAATGTGGTAGCAACTCAGTATCAATTCTTTAATTGCAAAAAAAAAAGGTCAGAATAAACTTATCCCGAGTTGGTAACGAGTTTGCAGGGTATGACAAGGAAATGCTAATTTCAATGTGCCTGAGATGCTGTATGCACAGGTGGACCGAAGTATTCACACACAGTCTTGTTTTTAGTAGATCCTACTTTAATAATGAAGGTGATAACTGTCGATGTTGTTATGTCCATTATTCACGTCATGTGCCACAAATGTTTGCATATACAAAAATTTATTTGAACCCAAAACACTGGTTAAAACCCAGAGACCGGAACGCCGATAGGTATTGTAGCTGATGCAGACATAAGTGTTCATACACCAGCAGTACAATGCAAACACATCGCCACATTTCCAAGCTGGATGTCGCTGAATGAAGACAGCAGCAAGGTCAGTGTGCCAAACACGCAAATACACCAGTGACAACAACATGGGTAGAACAGGGAAGGAAACAACTCCAGAAGAGAGGAATAGTATGGTAACGTTGCATGAAGACGGTAAATCATATGCCGAAATAGCAACGATCTTTAGGAGGAGCCGTTATACAGTGTGCAGTGTTGTTAACAGGTACAAAAAAAAACATTGATAAATGGGCATCGTGATGGAAGACCACATCACGTTTCAGAAAGAGAAGAGAGGTACATTGTAAGAATTATTAAGGAAACACCTAAAACAAGTTCACCAGAGACTGACGCACAAATAAACGAGCTTGGGAAATAAGTTCACCCAAATACTAGTGTTGGGGCAAACCTGGTTCTGAGCCACTCTGCATTGTTACCAGATGTATCCAAGATGACAGCGATGATGTCATCCAAGATGTCGTCATCCAAAATGGCGGCATGTAGACTTGGCAACAATACATGACGTCATCCAAGATTGCAGCTGTGAAGTCATTCAAGATGGCGGATTTTGCCAGGAAGATAGGTCAACTGGACTACCTCCACTAACCTAACCCCTTCCCCTCCCTTCCCCCAGGAAAATGACGGTAAGTTCAAATTCCAACAGGATAATGCATCAGACCACAGTTATCTCTACCAACCTAAGAAAATTGCAGGAAAGAAAGGTCGCCCCCACTAACCTAAGTCATCCGCCTGCCACTTGATCCTAGGAAATGGTGCGGAGAGGACTTGATCTGTGCTGGACATAAGTCTTTATTTTACATGCACTATTTATTTAAACAATTAGAGGCAGTGCCATCATCAAGTGTGTTCACCACGAGGTCTGGGTCTAGTACACAGCACCACCACCAAAGGGCACTGTCATTCCCTGTGTGACATAATCCAAGATGGCGGTCTGATGGTGGTGAGGAAGGGCCTCATAACAGGAAATTCAGTGGTATATTGTTTATTTATAAAAAAAATTCAGTTTGTGGAGGTTTGATTTTTCTTGCTCATCATTCTCTGCTGTTTGGATACATGTAGGTTTCGTAAGAAGTAATTACATGGAGCAAACATGATGCATAACCTAATGTTTGGCACTGTACACTGGGTGTCTTAACCTAATGTTGAGCCCATTCTCAGCACTTAACCTAATGTTATGTTAAGTGGTTTTCCTGGTCACCCCCATTTCCTTAAACTATTCTATCGCTTTCGATACTAAATTAAGTAATTAGTTACATCCTCCCACCATTTTCTGGTACACTTTGCGAAGTTCACATGCTTTTGAACGCCATTTCATGCTGACTTGTACTGTACAGCGTCTTTTGAAATGTATCCTTGGGTATTATGAAATGTAAAAGTGAAGTGTACGAAGTGGATGTACAACTTCGTAAAATTGTACAAAGGAAAAGCAAGATAAAAGAGAAATAACATGCCAAGAAACTCTTGTTCCCTATGATTTGTATTAATAGATGTTGAACATTATAAATGACCTTGGCCAAGAATGACTGCTGTAATCATCCACTGGCATATTCCCATTCCCAGCAGCCAGTGAGGACATTGTACTGTGATAAGGAAGTAGACAATAAGAAATAAATTTTTTTGCTCACAGAAGAATTTTATTAATCATTATTCTTTATAGTACACAAGTTATAAAATTTTTAGCTGCATATTACCTCATAGATAAATTTATTCATGATTTACCCCTGTAAATGGAAAGGAGGCACTCTTTGCTGAAATCAGTTGAAAGTGAGATCTGCATTTATTAATAAAAAAAGTTGATCTCATCTTTGATCATTCTGTTATTACTTGGGATCAATGAGAAAGAAATATTAGTGCTGCTCTCATGAATGTATGTTGCAAGCTATATTTTAAAATATAGTGTACTGAGAACCAAAAAGAATTCCAGATTACTTATTAACTGATTGGCCCTGTTGTTTCAGATACGAGTCTGCACATGATGAGAAAGAAAAAGGAAAAACGACAAATCATACAGATTTCTGCATGAGTGAGAAATACCACAATTTTGGAAAATGAGGTCTCAAAATCAGATATGTTGCTGAATCAGACTATATGTATTGAAAAATATGTAATTTTCTGTATGCCCCCCCAAATTACACAGTGCACATTAGATACATTGATAGTCATCTATTGTGGTGTGCTTCCATTTGTTGACTCATAACAATTTTGGTTCACACAGTCCTTTTGACAAAAGGAATCAACAAATCGAAGGATAACTTTCAACTCTAAATTTTCCCATGAACCACACTAGAAGGTACCTATTCGTTCCATAAGGGCTGCTTAATGTCTTTTTGTTGACCACCCTGTGGCAATTCAGAATGTCAAAAGAGTTACTAACAAGCTGAAAGAACTCTCCCTTTTCCTTTACTTGTAGCAACAGATGACGACTTGCCTGAGCAGTCATATCCAAAAACAGTTGCAGCATTCCAGACATACATTACCACTCTCACCCTTTGGCAATGAGATCAGACTGTGACAGTTTGTGGCACATTTAAATTTGCATATTATCTAATGATGGGAGTTTTGCGATAGGCGCTTTTGTAATTACTTTTCCAGTGGAAAGGCTTATGCTGTGGTGAAAAAAATGGTTACAAAGTAATTTGTACATTGACTCTTTTTTTCACCAGTTAGGGAAACATGAAGTGATGTGATCAACCAGTTGGTAACATCATGTCTGTCTGTGCTAAGGACACATTAATGTGGAGTAATCAATGTCACATTTTCTTCTGGTATTGTAATTACACACACTATTGTTTTGAACTGTATTGAATTATGTACAACAAACTTCATGAGGTTATAGATATACTGTGAAGCAGTAGTCAGAATGCCCAATTCCTGAACAGATGACTCAGATATGAATGTGGGTGAGCACCACATACTATTTTACAGCTCGTTTTTGTGCAGTGTAGATTTTCCTTCTTAAAGATGGTTTACTCCAGAACATTATTCCACATGACATTATTAAATGAAAATATACAGAATATGTCAACTTATTGATTTCTCTCTCTGCAAGATCTGCAATGATTCGAAATCAAATTAGGCTGAAATAAATTGTTCTAGGAGTTCCAAAATTTAGTTTTTCCAGCTTAAATTCTAGTCAATAAGGACACCTACTTATTATTTCCTCACTAAATGTTACATTTCTTATTGGTGGAGTAATCCTACGTCACCAAAACTCTATACATTGTGCCTTTTTAAAACTGATGGTGGTAACATTCGCACAAAACCAGTTAATGACACTTCTAAGACTTTGTTTGTCACTTTTTCTGATTCTGTATGTATGCCTGGATTGATTACAATACTTGTGTCATCTGCAAAAAGAAGTAATTCTGCTTGTTGTATATTAATGGTTTGTAGTGTAATTGTGTGCTTATGGAATATCGTCTCAGTTATGTGACTGGTTCTGTGATTTCCTGTCAGAGAGGTCACAGTTCGTTGTAATTGACGGAAAGTCATCGAGTAAAACCGAAGTGATTTCTGGCGTTCCCCAAGGTAGTGTTATAGGCCCTTTACTGTTCCTTATCTACATAAACTATTTGGGAGATAATTTGAGCAGCCGTCTTCGGTTGTTTGCAGATGATGCTGTCTTTTATCGACTAATAAAGTCATTAGAAGATCAAAACAAACTGCAAAACGATTTAGAAGAAATATCGGAATGGTGCGAAAAGTGGAAGTTGACCTTAAATAACGAAAAGTGTGAGGTCATCGACATGAGTGCTAAAAGGAACGTGTTCAACTTCGATACACGATAAATCAGTCTAATCTAAAAGCTGTAAATTCAACTAAATACCTAGGCATTACAATTACGAACAATTTAGACTAGAAGGAACACATAGAAAATGTGGCGGGGAAGGTTAACCAAAGACTGTGTTTCATTGGCAGGACACTTAGAAAATGTAACAGACCTGCTTAAGGAGACTGCCTACACTACACTTGTCCGTCCTCTTTTAGAGTACTGTTGCATGGCGTGGGATCCTTACCAGACAGGACTGACTGAGTGCATCGAAAAAGTTCAAAGAAAGGCAGCACATTTTGTATTATCGGGGAGAGAGTGTCACAGAAATGATACAGGATTTGGCATGGACATCATTAAAAGAAATGCGTTTTTCGTTGCGACAGAATCTTCTCAAGAAATTCCAATCACCAACTTTCTCCTCCGAATGCGAAAATATTTTGTTGACACCGACTTACATAGGGAGGAACGAACACAAAGATAAAATAAGGGAAATCATAGCTTGTACGGAAAGATATAGGTGCTCATCCTTTCAGCACGCTATACAAGATTGGAATAATAGAGAATTGTGAAGGTGGTTCGATGAACCCACTGCCAGGCACTTAAATGTGATTTGCAGAGTATCCATGTAGATGCAGATGTAGAAATGGAAGATCATTTACATACATGAGGAACAATAGTAGACCTAAGATTGAGCCTTGGGGAAACCCACATGTGATTTCTCTCTAGTACTAATTATGCCTCTAGACTATATTGCTTGAATTACTATGTACAACTGTCTGCATTGTTTCCAATAGACATGATGTTACCAACTGGTTGATCACATCACTTCATGTTTCCCTAACTGGTGAAAAAAGAGTCAATGTTTTCAGATATCCCTCATTTGTACAAATTACTTTGATCACTTACCCAGTGATATAAAATGACTGACAGACAGCAAAGTAAAATTTGCCAACAAACTGAGAATGTTACTCCTTGACAACTACTTCTATTCTGCAGAAGAATTTCTGTTACTATAATGTGTAAAAGGACGTGGTTATGAATTACTGACTCACATCTGTGTACCTTTTTGGCGAAAAAAAAAGAACCCGTTTAGAAACATTCAGAATGTAACCACATGTACAAATTAATTTGGTGTGTGAATGTAAAATCCGCATCATTATGAACTACTGTCTAAAATCATCCGTGGAACATGTAACTAATTCCTGGAGAAATTTTTGTACTGTCGTTACAACTACAAGAAAATGCCTGTTTTTCTCACCAGACACATTTCTTTTTATTGAGGTAAAGCATCGTCAGTACACACTGAAGAAAGAAACCAAAGACGAGCTAGCAGATAGCATTTCCTGATGTAGGTGAGAAACCAAATTGAAATTACCACCACTGACGATGCTTTAGCTCAATAAAGTGAAACATATGCGGTGAGAATAACACGCATTTCTTGTAGTTGCAACGCAAGAACAACGATACCCTCAGGAACTGTAAAGCAACTACAGACAATATGGCTGCACAAATGAAGAATTTAACTAACTAACAATATGCAATTCGTTCCAGAGACATCGATTTTTCGGGCCAAGTTCAGAAATGACTGTGAAAACATTATAATTCACATTATGAAGCTAGGAAACTATCGAGTTTAGCAGCGCCACTGTCGTCTGATTATCAAAGTGACAAAACATCAGCTGCCTTCATCCCACCATGCTACCACAGCCATGTGCTTCGACGATGACATCGTGCAAAGACCAACGATTTTCGCGCTGGTTCTGCACATTCCAATAGTGGGGGGCTGAAGGAACCAACCAGTTTTATGGCAGGCTACACACAGTGCCACGGTATTACTGTTACACATACAGTGTCTCACGCCAGAAAAACGCCTGGCTGTATTGACATTTTAGTCTGGTACTGGTATCACGTGACTTGTTACTGTATATGCCAGGCTGCAACGACAGATGAACAGCTGACGTAGAACTCACATCTCAAATGGAATCTGACTATGTATTCATAGCTATAAAATTCGTGTACTTCTCCTTTTGATCCCTCAGTTATCTACATACACTAAACATGTTAGCGAGTATACTATGGTGCTAATTACATTTCAGTTGTGCTTAAGAACTTTCACTTAACAGAAAGATAGCATATGATTGCTATTTTTGTAATTCATGTGTGTGGCTCCATAGTACAAGCAGGCACAAGATTAAACTGTAGTCAACATTTGTTGTATCGTTAATTGTCAAGTTCATTATCATTGCACATTAAATATTAAGGAATGTAGCACAGTACTGAAGCTTTTCTTGCAAAATTAACACACAACCATACCATATGCAACTGCCACATTAGAGATTACTTTAAATATATCTATACAGAAATATTAAACGTAATTACTACTCTATGCCAATAGATTACTATAATACTGTATAATCGTTTGTCTAAAACAAGTAAAAAATTTCAGATTTCATAATTATTTCTCTGTTAGTGCTTGGTATATGACGCAAAACTCATTTTGCTAGGCATCTGTATCACTGGCAAAGGTAGTTCACTGGTTCATCCAAACCAAGAAATTGAAATGGCTCTGAGCACCATGGGACTTAACATCTGAGGTCATCAGTCCCCTAGAACTTAAGACTACTTGAACCTAACTAACCTAACGACATCACACACATCCATGCCCGAGGCAGGATATGAACTTGCGACTGGAGCGGTCGCACGGTTGCAGACTGATGCACCTAGAACCACTCGGCCACACCGGCCGGCAAGAAATTAAAAATATTAAGATTTATGCAGTTTAAAATTGAAATCTAGATTACTACCACATCTAGTATCATGTCTGTGTGCATCATGTCTTTGTGATAATGACTGCCCCAACTTCTGTTTGCTTTCAGAATAAGGCATCTTTTTAGCATACAGTGGAAAAAAATTCATGTTGTAAATCACTTTGAAGGGTGGCCTTTATGATTTAGTCATGTATTCAGTATTCCTTTCATATCTCTGGTTGTCTTCTTTTTACACAAGAATACTTTTGGTTTATGGTGTAATTTCCACAGACTAATAAAAAGCAAGAAATTTTAACAGAGGAAAGTATAGCATGTAAGCCACCGTTTTTCACTTAGAGAGGTTCCTAATTTGTGAAGGATGGAACTACTTTTAATAGTCTGCTATACACCTGCTAAGTGTGTGCCTAACATGTAAATTTGAGATCTGCAGGGTAGCACACAAGTCACTGGGCAGTTGGTTAGAAGAAAACAAAAGTAACAGAAAGTACAGTAGGAAGTTTAAACCCATTAAGTTGTTACCACCAAATGGACAATAATCAGATCATTGAATTATTGAAAGCATGATCTGTGAGATGTGTTTACAGCTTTAGTTTTCCTAATTGTCACGAAGTTAACGAAAGAAAAAAGGATTTTCAAGTTTATAAAAGTTGTTAATGAATGTGGAAGACACTTTAGATCAAAACCACCACATAGACAATCAGTGTATGGCATGTGAGATAGAGTTGAATGATATGGATGTGTTATGGATACACCGAGATCTGGCTGCCCAACTACACTATGACTATGGAAGTGGTGAAGAAGAAGCATGAATACAGTCGTCCTGTATGCCCCCTTTGGCACCACACAAATGGGTGGTGGTAGAATTGGCTACCCAAAAACTGTTGCCTTACTATTGAACCTTTTGTCACTGAGTAGTGTTCAATTTTTCGCCATTAAAGCTCTCTATCTTTTTTCATTAGCACATTATATTTTTCAGTTTTTTATTCATGTATAATATTTCTGTTTTGGTTCATTATTGTTTTTCTTTTGTCAGAACCATGCACAATTTAGTGACTGGTGGGCCATTAGCCACTAGCATTATATCTTACGTCTCCACAATGTCTACATAGCAAGAAGGGACAGACAATGCATTGCAAGGGTAGTGAAATAATAAGGAATATTATAAAATCGTATGATCAAAGCAAGGCTAGACAATTGAGGGATGTGGTCAGTATTATTCCTAACGTATCAGTATCCTGTATGAGTATGATGATTTGATATATTTAATTATCTGAAATATATTGTTGATAAAGGGTATCTATATTCCTGACAATGTTTTTCGAATGCATGAACTCTTCCCCTCACAAGGCACACATCGCTAGCTTCTACATTCCTGTCATGTACATTATTCTCAGCTGCTGACAGTACACTGAACATAGTGTTGTGTATTGGATCAATTCTTTATCTTTATCGGTAATAACGTTTATTTGTGAATCACACACTGTCAGTTTGGCAAGCCGAAGGTGAATAACCAGTGTCTGGCATGTGTGCATCACTCTGCCTGATGGGTATGCATGTTACTATTTTCATATTGCTCAGATGAAGAACAGGACGAAAAGCCTTGGGTAAGTTTCCATTTCTGTTGTTCACCATTAAACATACGCTGGGTTACAGGGACTCAACCAAAATTGTAACAGAATTGGCGATTTATTTTTGTATGAATTGTTTAGCTTTCCTTGTTCAAAGAAGCATCATCTCCCAGTACCTACTGCAACCTACATCCTTCTGAGTTTGCTTAGTGTATTCATCTCTTGGTCTCATTTTTACCCTCCACACTGGCCTCCAATACTAAATTGGTGATCCCTTGATGCCTCAGAACATGTCCTACCAACCGATCCCTTCTTCTAGTCAAGTTGTGCCACAAAGTCATCTTCTCCCCAATTGTATTCAATACCTCCTCATTAGTTATGTGCTCTACCCATCTAATCTTCAGCTTTCATCTGTAGCACCACATTTCGAAAGCTTCTATTTTCTTCTTGTACAAACTATTTATCGTCCATGTTTCACTTCCATACATGGCTACACTCCATACAAATACTTCCAGAAACGACTTCCTGACACTTAAATCTATACTCGATGTTAACAAATTTCTCTTTTTCAGAAACGCTTTCCTTGCCATTGACAGTCTACCTACATTTTATATCCTCTCTACTTCGACCTTCATCAGTTATTTTGCTCCCCAAATAGCAAAACTCGAGGGCTATCATTCGTCAACATCTCGTTTCGATATCTCGACCGATTTAGGGAACATGAGGAATGTTATAAATATTTCATTCTCCCGCGCGTGAGGTCGGGAGTGAACGCGTTACATACGATCGATTTTTTCGAGATTGGAGACAGATAGAGACCTCTTCCCAAGTCTAAAGAAAATTCCAGTAGTTAACTAAATTTCATGCACAGTAACGTTCAGTGCAATATGCACCAAACGTAAACTCATAGTGATCCCAATTTTAATGGCAAACTTTTCGAATTTCACGCAGTCACTTACTTAAATGTGAATATCACAATAAGTATGATCATTAGCGAGATGATTGGCGCTTGACCATGAAGTTGACATATAAAGCTACAAGGAACGTAAAAATCAAAGTTTTTTAGTGAATTGTTTCTGTAGAATTGTTTGAGAAATATTATATGGGGTACGACCCCATTCTATCCCTGCAGAGCCCGGGGGCAAAGAACATGTACCCAACTCAAAATGCTCAGGATGAGTATGGCATGCGTTGCGCTGTTTTGTCATGTGACTCCACACACGCTATACGCGTCTCAATTTGCGTCTAGATCAGGGAAAGGAAAAAAAAATCATGTAGTCAGGAATTTTTTCATCCAAGAAAATTGTTATAAGTCGATGCTACGCAGGTCTTTTGTCATCACTTACAAGTCACCATTCGTTTTCCAAAAATATAAAAATACTCCATACCCCTGGTGTTATCCGCCAACCACCGCAGCCCCATTCCCGCCTACGACTATCTATTGTATGGGCGCTCTTGATCAACCTCAGCAACCGACCCCATAATTCTGATAGTACGCAGTAATGACGTACTATACGGCTTTCAAACATTCGAGCACACGTGTTGTTAGGCACACTCCATGCATCTGTATGGGAGAGCAGGCTATGCTCACGCGCAAGGTGAGGTGTTAGTGCTGCCTACTGTCTTTTGAGTATCTTCTCCCACACAAGACTGGTAAAAACATGGCGTCCTGAGCTCACACCCACTCAGTGTCGATATCACCATTGCTCACATGCCACAAGAATACGCTCACATACAAACATATGTACACACAAGTGTACATTCCTTGTTGATTTGTTTAATTCCGCGTAAAACTGTCATTTCATGTAATGAAGAGCTTTCAAAGGCTGTCTATTGCATGGTCTCTGCAGAATCCAACCTATTTAGACATTCATAAAATATGTCATCTTATATACTGTCAGCACAGAGTTACACCACGACGATATTTAAGCATTGGTTATTATACTTGGAATAGAATTCCATTGTTCTTCACACTAACCATAATGTCTGAAAGTTAAGAGGGAATCTTTATGTTTTAACGTACCAATGTCAGAATTACAAAAGTTTTTTGCTGTGTAGTCTCTGTCAACAAAAATTCAGCAAAGCTCTACCATGTAAACATTGCCAACCTAATTTTTGCACTGCAACTTTTTCAAGGCATTTGGTAAGTTTTTGTACACAAGTTGAGGTTGGCTACACGGTAACATACAATACTACTTTAGTTTGGATATCGAGATTTGAATGTGCTATAAACATTGAAAACAGCCGCTAATGATGACAGAAGCTGCAGAGATTGCAATTAATGTTAGATATGCAGTTTCTGTCCATGTAATGTCTTCTTTCGTCAAGGCAGTGCAGAAATTACATAAATGGGATAACATTTGTTGTTAACCACATAAAACCACAGTTTGTGCTCGGCTCTTTGTAAATTTAGTCACACTCACTTTCATCGAATGATTTTAACAATATTATGGCAATATATGGAAAATGATTTTTACTGACATAACACATTGAATAAATAAGAAATATTGAACCTGCCAATATGACCCATCTGTTTTGATACATGGTGCCTTCGAAGAATAATGTCCCAGTAAAGAACATTACCTTAACCCTTTAGTGACCAAATTATTTCCAGCAGTTGTAGACTTTTTATGAACACTTTATTGGGCTAAGAACCCATACATAATATCATAGTTTAAATCTTGAAAGTGGGAGTTTAGCCTACAAGTATAAAAAAAATTAGTGGGAACTATTATTCCCACCGAACTCTGGAGTAACTTCACTTGCTAATTTAAAAAATGTAAATCCCTTATTTTTTAGCACAAAAAACATGTTAAACATTACATTTATATTTGTATTAGTTCATATTGTCCTTTCAATTCACTGAGGTGATGTACAGTGGAACTTAGAGAAGCATGGTGCTACACACAAAGGTACACAACTGTTGCTACACATTACTTTTGTTCTCTTTTCTTTGTTCTTGGTGATACATTGGCAGTATCTTCTGTTTCTTGTAACTTTTGTAGGCAAATGAGATCCAACTTCCTCCAGACGAACTTCATCTGGTACTCCAGACATGCCTCTTTTTGGTGTTTGAAAATGAACGGGCCTTCCTCTTTGATTATGACTTGAGAAGCCAGAGATAAATCTATCCACCCCTCCCATTATTTTATTATACTCTGCCACAGCCAATGGGCAGAATACTTCACTTCTGCTTCGATCTTCGTTCCTACTCAAAATAGTTGTAATGTGTTTGGGATTGTGGTAATTTGATAGTATATGCTGCTGCAACGCATGACCTGACAGCAAATTCGAATTCTCCCTTGCTAAATCTAGGATTTTTTCAGCATATCAGGCAAATCCTTCCTGTTTGAACGAACAGTTCCATTGCTATAAAGTCCACAAGACTGTGTAACTCTTCCGTTATTCGTACTGTTGTAAAATAATTGTCAAATGCTACCAGCCATTGTCTTTGTTAGAGTAAGCACAACTTCTTCACGCAAAGTAAATTCAGATGTATCATTTGTAGCTCTTTTTTCAGTGTAGATGTCGAAGTTTATGATGAACCCACTACTAGCATCAGCTACACACCACACTTTATATCCATACTTCACTGGTTTCATTGGCATATGTTGTTTGAGTGCTGACCATCCATTCAAGGCCACCATACATTCGTCAACTGCTAAAGCAGAAGCTGGTTTGTACACTTTACAAAGATTATTTGATATTGCACTGATGACAGGTCGAATTTTGTCTAACTTGCCATAACCTGGTTTTCCTTTTTTGACACACATGCTGTTGTCATTGCAATGCAGGTTCTCAACTTTTTTTTTGTATCTAAGCTTTGTTTTGACTGATGAGATAGCAGTTACTCCAAAAATAGGATCACTGCTCCAATAATTTCCGAGTTGAGGAAGCTGATGAACACCCATCAAAATAAGCATTCCTAAAAAAAAGCTTTTAGCTCAGGAACAGCAATGTCCTGCCAGCTGGAAGATACTTTAATTGTTTTCTTCACTAACTTCACAACACGCCTTTCCTGCCGTGCATATAAGTTTGCCTGATTGTAAATATGAAGCAACAACTCTTCTGTAAATATAGACTCGAAATATTTTACTTCTTTATCAGACTTTGAGAAATTTGCAATATTTTCTGCGCTTTTTCTGATTCCTGTGGAAGATTTTCAAAATAAGAAATATTCTCATTCCACATTTTATCTGGGGTTGAATCAGATGGACTTGCCTGACAAGGAGACATGTTTCCAATTTCACTTGTGTCTATTGTCAAATTGAAACAGTTGTCTTCATTTGAAACAATAATGTTATTACCATTTTCGTTGAAAATCTGTGAAGTATTTGGTGACTCAAAATCGTCATCACAGTCAGCATCGATATCTGAATCTTCTACATCGTCTGGAAAAAGCGTAAAAAATTCTGAAAACCTCTTCTGGCGTCAGTCCAGGAATTCTAAACAATAAGAAACGAACAATAACTACGATGCCGATTGGGCAGCCATATGCATTGCACTTCACCCAAGTTCAGTGGGAAAAATAGTTCCCACTAACTTACCTTGTAACATTTACGTAATTTTCAGTCAAATACAGCAAATAATACGAATACTATCTCCCTTGTAAATATAAAAGTAGATAAATACAACACAAATCACTTCACAGGCAAAGGGAATGCACACTATACAAAAAACGCTGTAGAGTTCGAAACAGTGGCTCGTTTCCACGCGGGAACTGCGCTTCTGCATTGATTGACTAACAAAATTAACATACAACCGCTTTCGCACACCCGTTGACAATCTACATGTAGTTAGCACACTCTAACAGAGATGGCAGCAGATGTTAGAAGTGGGAACATGGATGACGGATTACCACTGAACTTACAGCGAAAACAGATAAGTGGGAACTATAGTTCCCACTGGTCACTAAATTGTTAATAAACTCATTATCCCATTAGCTTTGTAGGAGCACGAGCGTCAGTTCATTTCCTAGACTGTATGACTGGTTCTCAAAACTGATAAGCTCTTAACATTATCACGGCCATTGATATGTCTTTGTTTTTCATCGAATATTCTGCACTCTGCAGGTCTACCATCATGTCACCAATTCTGCATGATATAATGGAATCCAATACTACTTCTTATCATTGAAAAGTTGCATAGAAACTGTGTATAAATACAATAATTATTTCGTAAAATGCACATAATTTGCGAAAGAATATAGCAATGCGTCATCAGTGCAGCTATTACTCTACAGTTCACTGGTAATACGCCGTTGGCAATTCCATCGTACTGTCCGATTAAACTTCAAGTTTACACTATGTCACCTGCTGCTTATGTTAAGAAATTCACAGATGGAATTTTTGAATAAAGGCTCCTGATTTCCATTTCATAAGAATTCGTTCTGAACATGGTGAGTATATGTTGATAACTGTCGAATGAGAGTGTGCAATCTTTATAGTGGGAATGACCTGAAAATTACATTTTTCGGCTCGATTGCATGAAAAATCAGGCAAATTGTAGAAAGCTCTTAACAGTTTTAATTACAGTTAATTTAATAGACTAACGTATCCATAACATGGGACGTGCAAGTTACATAACAATAATAGTAATAATCCAACGTGATCCATATTGAAAATAGCTGTCTGAATTCAGTGTTAACATTGTTAAGACGTAAGGATCTTTTTACGTTATCCCAGGATATGTGCAATCATAGGACTTAATATATAAATTAGCAGACTGCCCGGTTACGTATTTCTCGTTTCTTATTTTAGATCTGAGAAGAAATGAAATCCTTTCTGTAGTGCAAAAACAAACTTAGTTTCAGTTGCTGTAAGCTTGAGATGTAAACCTAGCAAGAGCGATTAAACTGCTGCTGCTGCTGCTGCTGCTGCTGCTGCGGAAGGTGGCAGTGCGAATGAACTTCTGTTTATTTACATTTCGGGTAATCCACACCAAGCGAATCAAAGGGTCCCACAAAACCACCTGCAAACTGAATGAATTATTGCACAGTTGCATCTTGTAGAATAAAACAAAACATTCACTAAACCAAAGGAGATATTTGGATCAAATGCGAAACTCTGCTCAACACACTTTTTTGATGTCAAGGCTGTGTTCACTATTTTCGAGCTACAAAAGGTCAAAGTTGGGAACAGCTGGCTGTGACAATTTTTCAACCGTTTTGTGACCGCAATAGTTTATCGACAAAGATTACTGAGTGCCATTTGGTAGATCCACAGAGAAGTTGCATATTTCTACCAAACTTTGCCTTGCTGTTATTTGTATTCTAATAGTTATTGATGTATAAACATGCCATTAATTTGTATAATATTTTTGCATATTCTCATGCCAAATTGCTGAATTTGTTTCTTAAGAAAGAACAGTCGTTTCTCTACTGGAGGAAAGGTTTTGTTACTTTTGGAGACACTATGGATAAGGTTAAAGGTATAAGCTTGGAAATACCCCCGTCAGACATTCCTAAACCATTCTTTAATTCCATGATTTACAGCTCGTACAAAAAATTCTATTACTGTTAGTCTGAACAGCACACTTAACACACAATATCAAACAAAGCTAAAACCTAAGTTTTTGTACCAGAGAGAACCCTTTCCAGTCTTTCTGCCAGACATTGCTTATGTAACTATGTGTGTTTAGGCATGCTATCTTGTCTGACCATTCTTGTTGAAATGATGATTCAGGAACTAGCCTGTGGTACTGACAAACATTTTGGAGTAAATGTTAACATTTGCAAATCTCTCTATTAGGAACTGTATTACGAAACACAGTGTTTTTCACTTCAGCTCATTCGGTGGGTTGACATAATCCAAACAGCATCATCAAACCTGATTATTACATTTTTAAGATGAACTCACTAATTCTGATTATGGATCTGCATCAACTGTAGAATATTACAGAACTAATGAAAATTTTTGTCAGACAAGGACTTGAACATGGATTCCTTGTTTGTCACAATCAGTCACCTTGATCAGTATTTCACACCATGGCAAGGCAATGACAAGCGAAAACAGTGTTTTACCCTGTAGTGGAATCACAGTAATGTAGTCCAAGCATAGGGGATTAGAGACACCAGAATTGGGATTTGAGCCGCTCCTGGAGGTGTGCTCAGATAGCCGAAGTTGTTAAGGTGGCTGCTCATGACATGTGGGAAATCCAGGTTCAAGAGCCAATCTATCACAAATTTTCATTTGTTCAGAAATATTCTGCAGGTGATGCAGTACCATCTTTGTGAATGCATTCTTAACTGAATGCAGCTGTTGATGGGGAGTGCAGTTCTCAGGCATTGCATTGCAGTATTAGAATTTTGCTGAAAAACTGTTTTGTTTGAACCCATCAGAATCTGTGATCTACCCACAAATTTCATTTTGTACTTTGTAAATCTTGATCTTAATGTAGCTTTGCGAATGTTAGTTTGAGACTTTGTGTCAGTTTTTGAGGAGAGTGGCTAAGACTGTGAAAAGTAGAACTGACCCTCTCCGCAATTTCCATTTGTTCATTCCATTCCCAGCTAAAGCCTCTGAGGATGGTAGTGTAGCGGCAAGTTTCTTGCAGACCTCATTCTGACACATTGGGTACAATTTTTTTTTGTGTTCTTAATTCAGCTGCTCTTATCAAAAACACCATTTAATGACACTTTTTTGTCTTCCCCCCTCCCTCTTCTAACGGATTGTGATAATACGTTTGCAAGGAATCAAACCAAGTGAGAAGCTGTGCTTCATATTAGAAGCAGATCATTGAATCTGTTTCGTGGTCGTAACCAGAGCATGTTTGTGCAGTCTTTGTTGACCGTATTGGAATGCGTTCAGTGCATTTTTACAGCACTGGGTAACTGACAAAACAAAAGTTGTGTTTTTATTGCTGGCTTGACAACCAAGTTAGCAACAAAAGACAAAAATGTGCTTAATTTATTTATTGGTTATAATTAAAATCAACACACTCATCAATAGGTGATATGTACAAATGTACTTCTCAAGTGCTAGAACCCCCCCCCCCCCCCCCCCCCCCCCACACACACACACACACACACACACACACACTTGCTAACATGGCTTGTATTTTTAACTGCTGATGGCAGCGACAAGACCAGATTGTGATAAAAATTGTAACACAGCATACGTTAGAATAGAAAAGAATCTTTGTCACATGACGTGTTATGTAGAATCATTTGATTGAAATATTGGTGACTCATCGATGAATAATTCTAGGCATACATAAGTACACCTTAAAATGAGATACATTAAAACATAGCATATGGATGCTCCTAGAAGCACATTGCAACATAAAAAGATAATTACATGTTAAATTTCTTCCTGTTTCTTAAAATTTGCAATGTGGTTTAAAATCTTTCCTTTTTAAGTATTTTTCATGTTTGTTGCTCTAGTTTAAAAACATGGACATAATTCGTAAGAGCACATACTTCCATAAAAGTAGTATATATTTATACATCTAGATATTTGGATACATAGTTTACCGATACATAGTTTATAAGTACGGACACATATAGAAAGAATATATATCTCCATTAAAAGGGAACATAAGCATGCACATAGAATGTAATGTAGAGAGAGAGAGAGAGAGAGAGAGAGAGAGAGAGAGAGAAACAGGAAAACAAAACAAATGTAATATCCCCTACTTGTCTTCCTTATTTATAAAATCATCCACACTGTATTAGCATTTCCTTTTTAGCTAAGCTTCAAAGCCCTGTAATATTTAGTATTTTCAGATAATGTTATTCTGGGGCAAGATAACATGTAATCTTGTTTGTTCCTTGTTTAATAAGCACATGTACATGAATCTTCCTCAAAAAGATGTGGATTTTTTAACTCAACTCAGAGAAGTGTTTCAAGCTGGCCTCTGTGGCCGAGTGGTTCTAGGCGCTTCAGTCCTGAACCGCACTGCTGCTACGGCCGCAGGTTTGAATCCTGCCTTGGGCATGGATGTTTGTGATGTCCTTAGGTTAGTTAGGTTTAAGTAGTTCTAAGTTCTAGGGGACTGATGACCTCAGATGGTAAGCCCCATAGTGCTCAGAGCCATTTGAACCGTTTTGAAGTGTTTCATATATAAACATAGAAGGAACTGTCAGTAACTCAAGGCTTGCAAATAAAGGTGTGCATGATTGTCTGTTGTTTGTTCCAGTCGTAGCTGTGATAATTTTTTCCTGTAGCTTGAACACTCTGAGGAGGCTTCCTTTTTCGAGTCCCCAAAAAATTATGTCATATCTTACAACTGATACAAAATATGCATGATACACAATTTTCCTAACAGCTAAGTCAGCTACTTTATTTACAACCCTTATTGCATAAACAAAACTATTTAACTGCTTCAGTAAGCAATCCCTGATGTTGTATAGCAACCTTCTGTTACCTGTTTGTAAGATGAGATGTGAACCAACTTAAAGATTTTTCATGGAAGCCGTATGAAGATAATTTGAGGAGCATCTGATTGTGGTTTACCATATCAAATGCCTTACTGAGGTCACAGAAAATATCGGATATGCTCTCCTTGTTGTCGAGGCATTTGCTTATTTTAGTGATCAGTTCATTAATGGTGTGCACAGTGCTTCGGCTCTCCGTAAAACCATACTGATTATTAAGAATAATGTTATTTTTATTGGTATATTTTTCTAATTGGTTACACACTACTCGCTCAGGTATATTAGAAATAATTGGTAGTACTGAAACTGGGTGAAAATTTCCTACCTCCTCTTGTCTGCCTTTTTGTAGATAGGTTGAACTTTGCATACTTCAGCCTGTTCGGAAAGCAGCCCTCATCAAATGATAAATTTATTATGTAACAGAGTTGGGGTGCAATATTATCACATCCTGCATTTGTTATTTTTCTTGGAAAACAAAATAGCGTTTTTGTTACAAATATCTTCTTTGGATTACAGATCGTTTCAATTTTAAGTCATCTTAAGTGTGGCCAAAACTATCATAGAGCTTGCATTACTTTTTTAGCCCTCCAGTGAAAATGTCCTAAAATCATGAGTTTTTGCATCGTGAACTCAAATTTTGTACAGTTTAAGTTGTTGTATGTTGTTGTTGTTGTGGTCTTCAGTCCTGAGACTGGTTTGATGCAGCTCTCCATGCTGATCTATCCTGTGCAAGCTTCTTCATCTCCCAGTACCTACTGCAACCTACATCCTTCTGAATCTGCTTAGTGTATTGATCTCTTGGTCTCCCTCTACGATTTTTACCCACCACGCTGCCCTCCAATGCTAAATTTGTGATCCCTTGAAGCCTCAAAACATGACCTACCAACCGATCCCTTCTTCTAGTCAAGTTGTGCCACAAACTTCTCTTCTCCCCAATCCTATTCAATACCTCCTCATTAGTTACGTGATCTACCCACCTTATCTTCAGCATTCTTCTGTAGCACCACATTTCGAAAGCTTCTATTCTCTTCTTGTCCAAACTGGTTATCGTCCATGTTTCACTTCCATACGTGGCTACACTCCATACAAATACTTTCAGAAACGACTTCCTGACACTTAAATCTATACTCGATGTTAACAAATTTCTCTTCCTCAGAAACGATTTCCTTGCCATTGCCAGTCTACATTTTATATCCTCTCTACTTCGACCATCATCAGTTATTTTACTCCCTAAATAGCAAAACTCCTTTACTACTTTAAGTGTCTCATTTCCTAATCTAATCCCCTCAGCATCACCCGATTTAATTTGACTACATTCCATTATCCTCGTTTTGCTTTTGTTGATGTTCATCTTATATCTTCCTTTCAAGACACTGTCCATTCCGTTCAACTGCTCTTCCAAGTCCTTTGCTGTCTCTGGCAGAATTACAATGTCATCGGCGAACCTCAAAGTTTTTACTTCTTCTCCATGAATTTCAATACCTACTCCGAATTTTTCTTTTGTTTCCTTTACTGCTTGCTCAATATACGTATTGAATAACATCAGGGAGAGACTACAACGCTGTCTCACTCCCTTCCCAACCACTGCTTCCTTTTCATGCCCCTCGACTCTTATAACTGTCATCTGGTTTCTGTTCTATAGTGAATATATAAAAAATTTGACAGAAATTGGAGATAGTGACTTGAGGATGAGTTCTAAAATTGATCCAATTGACATGAAATTAACCCTGCTGTTAAAGGAGTAAATTTGTTATTTATCCTTCATGTTTATATGCAGACTGAAGTGATGTAAGAAAATTTATACCAAGGTCGGGATTCAAAACCAGGTCTCCATTCCCATTTTTGTTTGATGCTGGGTCTCCATTCCCATTTTTGTTCGATGCTGAGATGCTGTTCCAGCACAGCTGGAGAGACTCTGAAAGGCTATTCGTGTTTAGGAGGAATACCAAGTGGGCTGAGGCATGAATGGGAATTTGGGTTGAGGAGAGAGGTGTATAGGGTAGTCCATGCAATTACTCAAAGCCACTGTGCCTCGGTGGCAGAGTGGTTAGCACTACTGCCTAATGAACGAGCGACCAGTGTTTGCATCCCGGCCTTGGTACTAATTTTCATTTATTGCCTCAATTTGGTTGTAGATGTTTGAGACTTGAAAAGGTCTCTGGAACCAAATATTTTCATTTGATATTATGTATCCACATGCAGACAAAAAAATTTTGTGGGTGGTTTTCAGATGTACATTGAAAATTTTACGTAAATGTATTGCAAAGAAAGCGGAACATGCAATAATATTATAACTAATCCATGTAAAGTAATACAAAATGTGAACATGTTTCTGTTACTGTGACAGTCATATTATGTTCTTCATAAGTCTAGTTTAGTTAGTTTCTGGATGTTCTGTGAATCATATTCATGGCAACTCACAGTGGTGTTAACTTGTTAGTTGGTTTAGAAATAAGATACATTTTGTCTATGAAAACATGGCTATGATCTGGCCATTCATGTAACAAGGTTTTTGAAATCGTAATGTGCAAAAAAATTTTGATGAAAGTAACAGAGCCACATAATTCTATCTAATCAACAATTCACCTATCGTTGTCTGCCAGCAACTTTAATTCACAAGAGATGTGGTCAGATATTTTTATAGTGGATACTTTGCTATCTTTTAGCAAGAGTAAGATTATGCTGTGGATAGTGAAGGCTGTTTTAATTCATAGTGTTATATTTGTGAACACAACTATTTTAACATTGTACACGATTCTTCACAGAGAGACTCCAAGAGAAAGTAATTATATTGTGTGGCTGTCATTCGGTTGCTGACTGAAGTGCACATGCGGTGGTGGCAATCGTTGCATTGCATGCTGATGTTGGCAGTTCATGGACCCTTTTTTTATTTATTTATTTATTTTATTTTATTATTTTTTTAGCAAATCAGATTGTAGTATATGGTAACCAAAGAAATACTGAATCTAAGATTAATTTTGGGAGAAGATATGAATTAATTACATTTGCCTTTGATTCTGAGAATGCCAGAATAATTTTTGCTGAACTGGTTTTTATTAATTTAAAGCTGCTGACTGACTGTGGTATTTCTTCGTTGATCGGGAAAAACTAGTGTGCTGACAAATTGACCTGTACTGTAGCCTGAAGCTTAGGCTAGGTTGGAATGCGATGGTTTGTTTCTCACTTGGCGAATGAAAAAAAAAACTAGATGTGATGACAGACTGACCTCTAATGTAGCCCGAGAATTAGGTTAGATTGGAATGTGATAATTTCCTTGTGATTGGTGAAGCCTGCGTATCTCAATACGCAAATATGATTGCCATAATAGACTGATGTGTAGCGTAGCTGGAGGTATACATTTGTGAGTGTAAAAATATATTTGTATGTCCTATTTCTGTATTTACGAAACATTCCAGCAATTGGGCTACATTCTAAGCTAATAGAACGAAGTACCTGCTAACTTTATTTATGAACCATAGGAAATTACAAATGAGAATCTCATTGGCTGACTCCTATCTCTGATTTGTGATTCGTTGTGTTGACTTCCCATATTTTGTCACACAAACAGTTACCAGCAGCAGCATGCAATGGAAAAACCAATGACACCGTCAGTGCACTTGTACCTAGGTTGCCTAATTCTTTTTATGTAGTAGCTTACATGGTTTCCAGATATATTTATACAAATTAATCTAGAAGTAATTACCATAATTATCAGTTTGAGTAGATTTGTTCTAGTCATAGTTTGTTTTTAGTATACTTCACAGAATTAGTGAGTGGTTGTTGATTCTGTCTGTTGGTGTATAACTTGAGTTGTTCCACATCAGTTAGAGCTCTCCTTCTTCATGGGATTTATGGAACACAATGTGTTAATAAATAAGATGAATGAAAGAATATCATTGCAACACATTTCTGCTAATGAATTCTTTGTATCTTTGTGGAAGTACCCCAGAAAATTATTCCGTATTACATCAATCAATGGAAGTATGCAATGTAAGCTAATTTTCTAATGCTTCCATCACCAAAATCAGCTATTAATCATAGAGCAAATGTTGCTGAGCTCATGCATTTGAGACCTATAATAAGTGATTTCTAATTCATGCTCTAATCAAATTCAGCTGTGTTTGGAACATTGTGGTGTGTACATAACCAAAAAAAAAGCAATATTTATGATTTATCAGTGTAAGATGGAAGGTAATTTATATATAGCAAGTGCAGGAGTAATCCTGAATTGAACCCTGTGGAATGCCACTAGTAATTTGTCGCCACTCAAAAGATTATTCGTCATGAGAGCTCTGTTAGCTATCCAAAATTACTTCTCTTTGGTTCGGTTAAATAAAAAAACCAATAAATATAAAAATCCAATAAACTTTAATTAGCTCAAAAGAATGTTGTCGCTTGCACAGTAAAATGATTTAGATGGGTCACAAAAACCTGGTGGATAAAGTCTTCCCATTCATATATTACAAAACATAATTATTGAAATGGTAGTCGGCATGTTCAGTGGAGAAGCTCTTCCAGAATCCAAATTGTGACTGACTCAAATCCTATATCTCTGACAGAAAAACAATGTGTCTGTTGAAAAGAGACGTGTATTGAGCTATAAGGCATCATTCAACTGGAAGACAGTAACATGTGATGGCCCCCCCTCCCCCTCCCGCCCCCAAGATTCCATCTTAGAGCCCTTATGTTTTCATGTGTACGTTAATGGTCTGTCATCAGTAACATTACCGGATGTCAAGCTTGTTTTGTTTGTAGATGATACGAACATTGCAAATAGTAAATCAAGTACAGCCTTAGAAAGGTTGGCTAATGAAATTTTCGTGGACGTTAATAAATGTCTGCTAGCCAATTCTGCCATTGAACCTTGAACAAACCTACTACGTGCCGTTGAGAACTTGTAACAGATTTCCTGTCAGTATAAGCATAAAACATGCTGACAAGCAGATAGAAGAAGTTGAGAGTGTTAAGTTCTTGGGATTACAGCTTGATAATAAATTTAGCTGAGAGGAACATACCAAAGAACTGCTGATGCGCCAAAGCAGATCTCTATTTGGTATGTGAATGTTGTCCGACATAGGTAGTTGTTGTTGTTGTGGTCTTCAGTCCTGAGACTGGTTTGATGCAGCTCTCCATGCTACTCTATCCTGTGCAAGCTTCTTCATCTCCCAGTACCTGCTGCAACCTACATCCTTCTGAATCTGTTTAGTGTATTCATCTCTTGGTCTCCCTCTACAATTTTTACCCTCCACGCTGCCCTCCAATACTAAATTTGTGATCCCTCGATGTCTCAGAACATGTCCTACCAACCGATCCCTTCTTCTAGTCAAGTTGTGCCACAAGCTCCTCTTCTCCCCAATTCTATTCAATACCTCCTCATTAGTTATGTGATCCACCCATCTAATCTTCAGCATTATTCCGTAGCACCACATTTCGAAAGCTTCTATTCTCTTCTTGTCTAAGCTATTTATCGTCCATGTTTCACTTCCATACATGGCTACACTCCATACAAATACTTTCAGAAACGACTTCCTGACACTTAAATCAATACTCGATGTTAACAAATTTCTCTTCTTAAGAAACGCTTTCCTTGCCATTGCCAGTCTACATTTTATATCCTCTCTACTTCGACCATCATCAGTTATTTTGCTCCCCAAATAGCAAAACTCCTTTACTACTTTAAGTGTCTCATTTCCTAATCTAATTCCCTCAGCCTCACCTGACTTGACATAGGTAGTATAAAAGTAAAAAAGCTAGCCCACAATGCGTACTTTCATTCCATAATGTCATACGGGATTATTTTCTGTGGTAACTCATCAAACAAGCTATAGTTTTCCAAGTCCAAAAATGTGCAATACAAATTATTTGCATTGTGAACTGAAGAACGTCCTGCAGAGGGCTGTTGAAGGAACTTCGATACCAACTAATGCTTCCTAATATAATTATTCTTTAATGACATGTGTTGGGGGGATGTTTAAGGGGGACTAAACTGCTAAGGTCAGCAGTCCCTTTAATGACATGTGTCATTAAAAATATATCTTTTTTCAAACAAACAGCTCAGTTCATGTAATCAATACTAGAAATAAGAACAACTTTCACAAAGATTTAAATTTAGTGTCTTTGGTTCAGAAAGTATCCTCTATTCATCAATACACATTTTCAATAACATGCTAACAGCCATAGAAAGTTTAACAAATAATAAAGTTCAGTTTGAGAAGAGTCTAAAGGATTTATTGGTTGCCAACTTCTTGGACTCCGTTGATTTCTTAGCATAACCGATTGATGTATCTCTCTCTCTCTCTCTCTCTCTCTCTCTCTCTCTCTCTCTCTCTCTCTCTCTCTCTGTGTGTGTGTGTGTGTGTGTGTGTGTGTGTGTGTGTGTGTGTGTGTGTGTGTTTTATTAACAGACATAATGTGAATATTGCATACAATATTACTTATGTACAAATTTTATGCAGTAATGTGATCATTGTTTATTTTTTAAAGTGTTGCTACCTTAGCCTAAGAGTTGCACCTAAGTGTATTGAACATTTAATATTTAGTGACAAGTTTTATATCCTTTTAAACAGAAATATCATTAAGATTTGTTTTACCAATTCTACAGCCACAAGGGCAATGTCATTTGGAATCTGTTGAAGGTACATTACCATATCTGTTCTTATTTTGTAAATATTTGTTGTGTAGTCCTGTTTTCTGACATGTTGCACATCCCAGAGGATCTCCTCACTATGGATCAATTTGAACTAAAAGTATGTCTAATCTAATGTGAACTGACTCAGAATCTTATATTTGTCGATATGCTGAAACATTCTGAAATACACTTGGCTTTTTCAAAACTTTAGAGAAAGAAGTTAATAGCGAAATTAGTTGATAGTTATTAATATCCACTTCTTTTCTGTATGATGTGTCTAACAATGGCATACTTCCATCTGTCTGGAAAGATACATTGTGAAATTAATGCATTATAAATCAAAGAACATGCACATAATAACAGATATCAGTACTTCAGACAACAGATTTAAAGCTGTATGGAATATTGTGAAATGAGAGACAGAACCCAGCCACAGAACATGGCAACATCACTATTGAACTGAATGGAAGGGCAATAAATGATGAACCACAGGTAGCAAATGCATTTAATAATCATTTCTTAAATGTAATAGAAAGCATAGGGGCAAACCATTCAAGACCAATGTCACAGCCATATGTTGAAAATGTAATTTTCATAAAATTCAGTCATATGAATGTATCACCACCTTCTCCTTCTGAAATAAAGAAATCACAGAGTCTCTCAAAAATAAAAGTTCATCTGGTTTTGATGGTGTTTCCAATAGAGTACTAAAATTTTGTTCCCCTATAATAAGCCCACTCTTATCTGAAATATACACTACTGGCCATTAAAATTGCTACACCAAGAAGAAATGCAGATGATAAACGGGTAATCATTGGACAAATATATTATACTAGAACTGGGATGTGATTACATTTTCACGCAATTTGGGTGCATAGATCCTGAGAAATCAGTACCCAGAACAACCACCTCTGGCCGTAATAACGGCCTTGATACGCCTGGGCATTAAGTCGAACAGAGCTTGGATGGCGTGTACAGGTACAGTTGCCCATGCAGCTTCAACACGCTACCACAGTTCATCAAAGAGTAGTGACTGGCGTATTGTGACGAGCCAGTTGCTCGCCCACCATTGACCAGATGTTTTCAATTGGTGAGAGACCTGGAGAATGTGCTGGCCAAGGCAGCAGTCGAACATTTTCTGTTTCCAGAAAGGCCCGTACAGGACCTGCAACATGCAGTTGTGCATTATCCTGCTGAAATGTAGGGTTTCACAGGGATCGAATGAAGGGTAGAGCCACGGGTCATAACACATCTGAAATGTAACATCCACTGTTCAAAGTGCTCTCAATGCGAACAAGAGGTGACCAAGATGTGTAACCAATGGCACCCAATACCATCATGCCAGATGATACACTGTTATGGCGATGACGAATACACGCTTCCAATGTGCGTTCACCGCGATGTCGCCAAACACGGATGCGACCATCATGATGCTGTAAACAGAATGATGTTTTGCCATTTGTGCACCCAGGTTCGTCGTTGAGTACACCACCGCAGGCGCTCCTGTCTGTGATGCAGCGTCAAGGGTAACCGCAGCCATGGTCTCCGAGCTGATAGTCCATGCTGCTGCAAACATCGTCGAACTGTTTGTAGAGATGGTTGTTGTCTTGCAAACGTCCCCATCTGTTGACTCAGGGATCAAGATGTGGCTGCTCGATCCGTTACAGCCATGTGGATAAGATGCCTATCATCTCGACTGCTAGTGATACGAGGCCGTTGGGATCCAGCACGGCATTCCGTATTACCCTCCTGAACCCACCGATCCCATATTCTGCTAACAGTCATTGGATCTTGACCAACGCGAGCAGCAGTGTCGCGATACGATAAACCGCTATCGCGATAGGCTGTAATCCGACCTTTATCAAAGTCGGAAATGTGATGGTACACATTTCTCCTCTTTACGCGAGACATCACAACAACGTTTCACCAGGCAACGCTGGTCAACTGCTGTTTGTGTATGAGAAATCGGTTGGAAACTTTCCTCATGTCAGCACGTTGTAGGTGTCGCACCGTCGCAAACCTTGTGTGAATGCTCTGAAAAGCTAATCATTTGCATATCACAGCATCTTCTTCCTGTCGGTTAAATTTTGCGTCTGTAGCACGTCATGTTTGTGGTGTAGCAGTTCTAATGGCCAGTAGTGTATAATGCATCACTAATTCAAGAAATTTTTCCAGAGAGACTGAAATATGCCATTGTTAGCCCCACTTTAAGAAAGGTGGTTAGAGATATGTCAATAACTACCATCCTGTTCCACTGCTGACATCATTCTCCAACATTATTGAGAAAATGATGTATTCTAGAACAGTCTCTCACCTTAGCAGCAATAGTATCCTTATCAAATCACGGTTTGGGTTTCAGAAGGGTTTCTCTACTGAGAATGCCATTTACACATCTGCTCACCAGATTTTACAAGCATTAAATAATAAAATAGTGCCAGTTGGTATTTTTTGCGATCTCTCTAACGTATCGACTGTGTGAATCACAATATTCTCTTAAGATAAATTGACATTTTATGGGACTGATGGTATAGCTAACCAATAATGTCATATCTAACCAAAAGAATGCTGAAAGTTGTTCTTAGTAATTCATGCACTGTAATCCTAGAATATATTCTGACTGTGGAGAAATGATGTATGGTGTTCCCCGAGGTTCAGCCGTAGGTCCACTACTGTTCCTCATATTTGTAAATGATGTTCCGTCTAGTATACAACAGGCAAAATTGGCTAGTTTTGCAGAGAACAGTTTTGCAGAGAACACTAGAATTACTATCACTCCATTCTTATGTGCAGAAACAGAAGAAATGGCAAAGAAAGTTCTTAAAACTATTATTAATTAGTTTTCTGCGAATGGTCTCACTCCCCAGTTTTAAAAAGACTCAACATATTCAATTCTGCACACCTGCAGGTACCGCACCAAGGTTAAGTGTAATACATGGTGAGGAAATAATAATTAGAGTGGAAACTTCAAAATTCTTAGATGTCCATATTGACAAGAATTTAAATTGGATGAAACCACATTTTGTAATTCCTAAAACAAATTAATACAGTGTAAATATTAGGGAGAGCTAAATGGGTAAGTTGACATATTTTGCATATTTTCATTCAGGAACATCACATGGAATAACGTTCTACGGTAACTCATCTTTAAGAAAGTAAGTCTACATTGAGAAAAAAAACATGTTGTAAGAATAATATGTAGTGCTCACCCACAATCAGCTTGTAGGCATCTGTTTGAGGAGTTGGACATTGACTACTGCTTCACAATATACACACATCAAATAAAGTTTTGCATCACCTCAGTTCCAATAGTTTCAGAACCTGTACAGGGAAATGGAATAGAGGTCAACATAAACATCATTTCTGCCCTTTTTATTGCTCATGAAAACCACACGTTGTATGTTGTACCACCATACAGTGAGACCTTCAGAGGTGGTAGTCCAGATTGCTGTACACACTGGTACCTCTAATACCCAGTAGCACGTCTTCTTGCATTGATGCATGCCTGTATTCGTCATGGCATACTATCCACAAGTTCATCAAGGTCCTGTTGGTCCAGATTGTCCCACTTCTCAACAGTGATCTGGCGTAGATCCCTCAGAGTGGTTGATGGGTCACATCGTTCATAGACAGCCCTTTTCAGTCTATCCCAGGCATGTTCAATAGTGTCCACAGTAGGAGAACATGCTGGCCACTCTAGTTGTTATCCTGAAGGAAGTCATTCACAGATGGGCATGATGGGGGCATGAATTGTCCATGAAGATGAATGCCTCACCAATATGCTGCTAGTATTGTTGCACTATCAGTTGGAAGTTGGCATTCATGTATCGTACAGCCATTACAGTGCCTACCGGGACAACCAGCAGTGGACATCGGCCCCACATAATGCCACCCCAAAACATCAAGGAACCTCCATCTTGCTGCACTCGCTCGACAGTGCGACTAAGGCATTCAGCGTGACTGGGTTGCCTCCAAACACTTCTCCAATGATAGTCTGGTTGAAGGCATATGCGACACTCATTGGTGAATAGAACGTGATGCCATTCCTGAGCGGTCCATTCGGCATCTTGTTGGGACCATCTGTACCACACTGCGTGGTGTTGTGGTTGCAAAGATGTACCTCACCCCAGACGTCGGGAATAGAGCTGCGCATCATGCAGTCTATTGCACACAGTTTTGAGTCGTAACACGACGTCCTGTGGCTGCACGAAAAGTATTAAACAACATGGTGGCGTTGCTGTCAGGGTTTCTCCGAGCCATAATCCATAGGTAGCGGTCATCTGCTGCAGTAATAGCCCTTGGGTGACCTAAGTGAGGCATGTCATCAACAGTTCCCATATCTCTGTATGTCCTACGTGTCCGAACAACATCGCTTTTGTTCAGTCAGAGACGCCTGGACACTTCCGTTGTTGGGAGCCCTTCCTGGTACAAAGTAACAATGCAGACGCGATCGAACTGAGGTATTGAACCCTAGGCATGGTTGAACTACAGACAAAACGAGCCGTGTACCTCCTTCCTGGTGGAATGACTGGAACTGATCGGCTGTCAGACCCCCTCCATCTAATAGGCGCTGTTCATGCATGGTTGTTTACAACTTTGGGCAGGTTTAATGACATCTCTGAACAGTGAAAGAGACTGTGTCTGAGATACAATATCCATAGTCAACGTCTGTTCTCAGGAGTTCTGGGAACCGGGATGAAGCAGAACTTTTTTTGATGTGTACTATTAAAAACAGTCTTGATCAAGATTTATTTATCAAGGTGGCCGGTTTCGACCACTCCTGTGATCATCTTCAGACCATTGAGTAGGAACCTCTATCTGTTGTAGTGATTTCACAGTTTAAATTTTTGGGCAAAGCCAGAAGTCACATGATGCTAAATCTTTTGAGTGGCAGATGGCAGATGTGGACAGACAGGAACACTTTCCAGCCAAAAACTTGCAAATCAGCTGGTCTCTTCCTCCATACACCATTTCACAAACATTGCAATACGCCCTTGTAAAATTCGGTGTTTACAATTCGCCTCGGTATGAACTCCGATTACACTGTCCTGTCAATGTTGAAAAGAATTTTCATCTCCAGTAATGGTTTTGGACATGAATGAATGTGGTCCTTCAATGTGTGCAAACTGACACAAGACTTTCCTTCTGTTCACCACTCAAAAGTCGGGGAACAAATTTCGTGCTCACGCATCTTATTTGCAAATTATCAGTTAAAATGCTTTGCACGGACTCGTATGAGATGATTAGCTCATTGGTAAGCTCTCGAATAGTTATTCACCTGTTTGAATGAACAATTTTGCCACTTTTTTCACATTTTCTTCTGTTTTTGCGGTTAAAGGGCGTCCTGAACATAGCTCATCTTCTACCAACTCATTTCTGCTTTTAAATTGCTCTTATTACTTGCAAATAGTCTTCGGAGTTATGTCAGTATCGCCATACACCAATATTAACATTTTATGAGTTTCTTTGGTACTTTTTTGCAACTTGAAGCAGAACTTAATGTTCATGTATGATTACATTAATTTATTTAGTTTTATTTATTCTTCATAATTACAGCCTATTGTCTGAAAAGCTAAAATAGGCCATGCAGATCACATTTCCTTGGATAGTAATAAATTTATTTATAAACTATTTATTTCTAATACTGAATTTACGTCTACTACTGCTACAGAACTACAATAAAATCCACTTCTACAAAACTACAATAAAACCCTTAACCAATGTTAGTAATACTAGGGTAAACCCTACAGGATCTATTCTCTGTTTGTTCAATTTTTTTATGCATCTAACTTGTAGATGGTTGTTTCTGCTACTGAATCTGCCCTCATACTACCCGGTCAGCAGCCACTGTCTGCTGGATTCAGTGGGTGTCGGGCAGCAGGTCAGCAGCGCTTCCACTGTAGCGAGCAACTGCACTCATCGTTGTTGTGTCTTAAAGTCCATACTTCCACGATCACTTGCACCAGTGCAATGTAGATTCTTTGGACGCTATCTCATTCAGTGGTTGCCGTCCTCAGTTATCTTGTCTCTATCTGCAGAGTATGTTGCCCAGCCTGGATGGCAGGATGCTGACTTCCGGTCGAATGCCTCGTGAAGTCTTTCTTGGCCTTTCTTTATGCTGCGGCTACAGTATTGTCCGAGCTGCACCAGATCGACTCACTCCTTAGTGCTGCTTTGTGAACCGACATCCTTAATACCTGACACAGTAAACGCAACTTCACTCTATCGTCTCTGGCCGCTAACTGTCAAGTCGGAACATGTTCCGACTTGCTGTTCCCTGTCTTGGCGCATCATCTGTAACTTGATGCTGCACGACTCAATGGCTATCGGAGAAAGTACACCGAATGGTTGTAGCATCAGCAGTTGCTGTTAAAAAATTCATTTGCATATTTTTTGATCACACATTATACATAGCTAACTGTGAACATCACAAATGCCACGCCACCCTTCGTCACAGCGAATCTGCACCACCTAGCAGTCTCCTCTCCTGACAACCCTCAACACCCCCCCCCCCCCCCCCCCCCAATCCCCACAGGGCTGTAATATGATTAGTGTCATAGTCATTTGTTTGGCCACCTATTGAGAAGGATTGCAAGACATTTACCCACCAGTGGAACAATACGAGATGTGATCAAAAAGACAGATTTAGAAAAAAAATCTTTATTTATTCATCAACATCAACTTTTTCCCTCAGATATAACATACTTGTGCCAGCACTTTTTCCATCTTGGAGACACTTCTGCAACTCACTTTTCGTTTTGGTGTCCAGCTCCTCCAGTCATTCTGTTTTTATCTCATCAATGGTGGCAAATTGATGTCCTTTCATGGTTCTCTTCAGCCTCAGGAATAGCAAGAGGTCGCAGGGGTACATCTCGAGTGAGTATGGTGACCGAGACAACATAAATGTTTTGTTTTTTGCCAAAAACTCAGGAACAAGTATTGAGGTCTGAGCATGGACATTATTGTGAGGCAATTTCCACAAGTGGTTTTGGCACAATTCTGGTCATTTTCTTCAGATTGCTTCATGTAGATAGCACATAACTTCGAGGTAGTATTCCTTATTGTTCGTACAACCGTAAGGATGCGCTGCCCTATTGTAATCGAAGGAAACGGTGAGAAGAACCTTCATATGTGATGAAAATTGTTGAATTTTTTTGGTCTTGGCTGTTCAGGCAGTTTCAGTTGAGAAGACTGGGCCACGGTTCCTACGTCATACTCATATACCCACATTTTGTCACCTGTTTTAACCTTGTCATGTCATGTCTACACGATGTTGATTCTTGTCAAAATTCAACAGTTTTAGAACAAACTTTGCTGCTACACATTTCGTGCCCAAAACATCTGAAAAAATTGCTTGGCATGAGCCAGGTGATATGCTGACACCATCAGCAACCTCTCTGATGGTGATTGGGTATTTTCCAGGACTATTTTCTTTTTTTTCTTCCACATTCTCATCAGGTACTGGTCTGCCTCCAGGGTGGTCATCATCTTCAATGTTTTCCCAACCCTCTTTGAAATATTTACATCACTCATAAACTCCTGTCTTACGCGTAGTAGATTTACCAAAAGTCACAGTCAACATTTTGAATGTGGTGCACCACTTTATTCCATTTTCCAAGCAGAATGTAATGCAAATTCTTTGATCCACCTTTTCAAAAACAAAAATTCACCAAGCAAAATTCACCAGCAAACATGTATAACCCTTTTGACTGTTAACAACGAACTAAATATTCAAGAAAATGCAAACATATATCAGGAGCATGTGTAGCAACAAGATGGGAAAAAAAGGAAGTTTGGATGTAGAAAGCTCACGAAATTTAAAAAAAAGTTCCATTACTATTTGATAACACCTCGCATAACTTGGCACATTCCGCTCAGTACCTTCATCTCACTGACAGCTGATGAGTAGTATATGAGGTAAGTTAGAAAAATATCTGACTGTATTTTGTTAAATTAACTGTTGGTGGATTTCTACCCAGTGCACTTGCATGATCCGACTTTGAACCTTCGTGCACATGTGTGAATTTTTTCTCACCTGTCAATAATGTTAGATGCTGGCAAGTAGCAGTTCAGTGAGGTAGTGGGCAATGCTCACGCGTTTTACATTGCAAGGGAAATGACAGAATGACTGGAGAAGTACTACTGCATCAAATTTTGCCAGAAACTGGCCGACAGCCTGGTGGAAACTACTCGGAAGATTCTCACGGCTTTTGGTGATGTTGCTGTGTACATCACGCAGATTAAAGAGTGGTACAACTGGTTTAAAGATGGCTGTACATTGATGAAGAGCAAGCTACGCTCTGGTCGGCCATCGACATACCAAAATGACCAGGTCATTGCCAAAGTGAATGCTGTGGTGATGCGGGACCGTCACGTGACTGTCAGAAATTGCGGAAGAGGTGGGCATCGGCACATTCCATTGTGACTGAAGATTTGGCCGTGAAGAGAGTGTCCGTGAAATTCGTGCCAACGCTGCTGACAGCGTAGCAAAAGCAACTTTTTGTTGAAGTCTCACAGGACACATTGGACACCACAAACAGACTCCAACTTGTGAACACTATAATCACCGGTGGTGTGGCCCGGGTGTATGGGTACGATTCTGAAACCAAATCCAGTCGTCACAGTGGGAGCATTCCTCATCACCGAGACCAAAGAATCCCTGCCAGGAGTGCAGCAACATCAAAGTGACGGTGACTGCTTTCTTTGATTGCTGCAGTGTGGTACATCACAAATATACACCACAGGGTCAATCGATCACCAAAGAGTACCGTGGGGATGTCCTCTGTTACCTATGTGATGCTGTGCACCACAAGAGACTGGACTTACGGTTAACAGGAAATTAGCACCTTCATCATGACAATGCTCAAGCACATTCCTCCCACTTGATTCAGACTTTCTGTTCTATAACGGGCTCCTTAATCTCCTGATTGGTTCTCTGTGACTTCTAGCTATTCCCAAAACTCGAAAGGTCATTGAAAGGAACACATTTTCAGACAAGAGAGGACTAAGAGTCGGATACTTTTCTAACAGACCTCATAAGAGAAGGAGCAGCGACTATTTTTCAAAGTAGATGCTTTTTCTCTTATTTAGACACACAAAGTAATCCAGAAGTAATTTCTGTGATCATCTGTTTGAGTATATTAGGGGCCAGCAGTTGCTGCTTATGCCTGTTAATGTGTAATTTGACTTGTTCTACATCCCTGAAGGTTGTCCTTCATATGGGGTTTATGGAACACCATCGATAAATAATGAGCAAGTCTTCTTTCTCTTTGTGCTAATTTGTCTGGCCTGTTTTCTGTTTACAGGAATGTACAGAAGAGGTAGAGGCAGCTGCAGTATGTGCTGAAATGAAAGACATTGAAGAACCAGTAAGTAATATTAAAGTAAATATTTCCAGAATGAGATTTTCACTCTGCAGCGGAGTGTGCACTGATATGAAACTTCCTGGCAGATTAAAACTGTGTACTGGACCGAGACTCGAACTCAGGACCTTTGCCTTTCTCGGGCGAGTGCTCTACCATCTGAGCTACCCGAGCACGGCTCACGCCCGGTCCTCACAGCTTCACTTCTGCCAGTACCTCGTCTCCTACCTTCCAAACTTTACAGAAGCTCTCCCCAGTTCGAGTCTCGGGCCAGCACACAGTTTTAATCTGCCAGGAAGTTTCATATCAGCGCACACTCCCTTTAGTTCTATTATGACTGAGCGGGGTGGCACAGTGGTTAGCATACTGGACTCACATTCGGGAGGACGACGGTTCAGTCCCGCGTCCGGCCATCCTGATTTAGGTTTTCCGTGATTTCCCTAAATCGCTCCAGGCAAATGCGGGGATTGTTCCTTTGAAAGGGCATGCTGATTTCCTTCCCCATCCTACCCTAATCCAGTGAGACTGATGACCTCGCAGTTTGGTCTCTTCCCCCAAAACGACCCAACCCCAACCCACAAGCAAGCAGTTCTATTACCTCTTGTCTGTCCTTTGTTGCTGTATTGGTTTCTGTATCTGTTTTTTCTTTATCTACCTCCTAATGTCCATCTGCATCTCTGACTTCGGTTTATGACTCCACAGTTGCTAAACCCATGTATTATTACTATTCATTACAGCATTTGTGCTGGACTGCATGGCACACTGTAGTTATGGTTGCAGCCACTCCACGTGCGTCACATGTTATCTACCTGTCAACCTGACTGCTGAATTACTGTTCAATATATTTTAACTATCGAGTTACCATTTTATCCCCTAATCCATTCACTCCACTTCCACAGAGTGTTCCTGTCACAATGCCAAGTGATGTCTGTTATAGTTTCCTGTCTTCCAGGAGTGTTGTCCCCCAAGGTATGCAGGCAAACTTCTTTGAAGTTTGAAAGTTAGGACAGAGGTACTGGTGGAAGTGAAGCTTTGAGGGTGGGTCATGAGTTGTTCTTGGACAGAACAGGTGGTAGAGCACTTGTCCATGAAAGACAGTTTTCCCAGGTTTGAGCCCTGATCCGGCAGCCAATTTTAATCTGCTAGGAAGTATCGAATCTGTTGTTCTTGTTATTGCGTGGGTTTCAGTCTGAAGAATGGTTAGATGGAGTTCTCCACACTAGTCTTTCCTGTCAAAACCTCTTCATCTCTGAATGACTACCACACCTACATGGATTTAAATGTACTTACCGTATCATCCCCCCTCCCACAACCCCCCACCTCCCCCCGCCCCCACTCACACACACGCACACACACACATTCTCTCACTTGGTTCCTTTAGCAAACTGAATTAATTCATTGATGCCTCATGATGTGCCCAGTCAACCAGTCACTTCTTTTAGTGAAGCTGTGCCTCAAATTTCTTTTTTCCACGGTTTGCTTCAGTACGTCCTCTGTAGTTACTTGAACTATGCACCAAATCTTTAGCATTTTTCTGAAGGATCACATTTCAAAAGCTTCTATTCTCTTCCTGTCTCAGCTACTTATCACCCAAGTTTCACTTCCTTACAAGGTTACACTCCAGACAATTACATCTACATCTACATCTACATCGTCATCGATACTCTGCAAATCGTATTTAAGTGCCTTCACAATAATTCTCTATTATTGCAATCTCATAGAGTGTGCAGGGAAAATGAACACCTATAGCTTTCTATGCGGCCTCTGATTTCCCTTATTTTATTATGGTGATCATTTCTCCTGATGTATGTCGGTGTCAACAAAATATTTAAGTATGTGTAGGAGAAAGTTGGTAATTGAAATTTCGTAAGAGGATTCATCTGCAACGAAAAACGCCTTTGTTTTAATGATGTTCACCCCAAATGCTAAAATGTAGTCTTTGGTTAGCCTACCCCACAAAATTTTCTGTGTGTTCCTTCCAATTTAAGTTGTTTGTAATAGTAACTCCTAGGTATTTAGTTGCATTTACAGCTATTAGATTTGACTGATTTATTGTGTAACTGAAGTTTTAATGGATTCCTTTTAGAACTCATTTGGATGACCTCACACTTTTCATTGTTTAGGGTCAATTGCCAATTTTTGCACCACACAGATATCTTTTTTAAATTGTTTTGCAATCTGTTTTGATCTTTTGGTAACTTTACCAGTTTATAAACGACAGCGTATTTGCAAACAACCTAAGACAGCTCCTCAGATTGTCTTCTAAGTTGTTTATATAGATAAGGAACATAAGAAGGCCTATAACACTAACCTGGGGAATGCTAGAAATCACTTCTGTTTTACTCAATGACTTTCCATCAATTACCGAGCGAGGTGGCGCAGTGGTTAGACACTGGACTCGCATTCGGGAGGACGATGGTTCAATCCCGCGTCCGGCCATCCTAATTTAGGTTTTCCGTGATTTCCCTAAATCACTCCAGGCAAATGCCGGGATGGTTCCTCTAAAAGGGCATGGCCGACTTCCTTCCCCATCCTTCCCTAATTCGATGAGACCGATGACCACGCTGTCTGGTCTTCTTCCCCAAAAAAAACAACCAAACAATTTCCATCAATTACTACGAACTGTGACCTCTCTGACAGGAAATCATGAATCCAATCACATAAGGGAGACAGTATCCCATAAGCACACAGTTTCACTACAAGCTGCTTGTGTGGTACAGTGTCAAAAGCCTTCTGGAAATCTAAAAATATGGAATCAATTTGAAATCCCTTGTCAATAGCATTCAACACTTCATGTGAGTAAATAGTGAGGTCCCAGAATGTGGTTCGCAGGAGAGCTTCTGTAAAGTTTGGAAGGTAGGAGACGGGGTACTGGCAGAAGTAAAGCTGTGAGTACCGGGCGTGAGTCGTGCTTCGGTAGCTCAGTTGGTAGAGCACTTGCCCGTGAAAGGCAAAGGTCCCGAGTTCGAGTCTCGGTCGGGCACACAGTTTTAATCTGCCAGGAAGTTTCAAATAGTGAGTTGTATTTCACAAGAACGATGTTTTCTAATTCCGTGTTGACTGTGTATCAGTAGACCATTTTCTTCAAGGTAATTCATAATGTTCGAACACAATAAATGTTCCATAATCTCACAGCATGTAAATGTTAATAATATAGGCCTTTAATTTAGTGGATTACTCCTACTACCTTCCTTGAATACTGGTGTGACTTGTGCAACTTTCCAGTCTGTGGGTATGGATCTTTTGTCGAGCGAATGGTTGTATATGGCTGTTAAGTAGGGAGCTATTGTTTCAGCTTACTCTGAAAGGAACCTAAATTGTATACAGTCTGGACCGGAAGACTTGCTTTTTTTAAGTGATTTAAGTTACTTCACTACTCTGAGCGTATGTACTTCTACTTACTCTTGTTGGCAGCTGCACTTGATTCGAATTCTGGAATATTTACTTTGTCTTATTTGGTGAAAGAATTTCAGAAGGCTGTGTTTAGAAACTGTGCTTCGGCAGCTCTGTCGTTGATAGTATTTCTGTCACCATCAGGCAGAGAAGACATTAATTGTATCTTGCCAATAGCACACTTCACATACAGCCATAATCTCTTTCGATTTTCTGCCAGGTTTTGAGACAATTTTTGTTGGAGAACTATTATAAGCATCTCGCATTGAAGTCTGCGCTAAATTTCAAGCTCCTGTTAAAGATTGCCAGTCTTGGAGATTTTGCATTCGTTTAAATTTGGCATGTTTTTTACATTGTAATGACTCGTTTCGTGTACCAAGGATGATCAGCTCCATTATTTGTTAATTTATTTAGTATAAATTTCACAATTGCTACTGACACTATGTCTTCGAATTCAAGTCACATCTGGTCTACATTTACATTGTTAATTTGGAAGGAGTGGAGGTTGACTCTCAGGTAGGCATCAAGTGAATTTTTATCTGCTTTTTTGAATAGGTGTATTTTTTGTTTATTTTTGGAGGATTTGGGGTTTACAATATTCAGTTTCACTACAATAACCCTGTGTTTACTAATACCTGTATCCGTATTGATACTTGTTATTATCTCAGGATTATTTGTTACTAAGAGGTCAAGGTGTTTTCACAACCATTTACTGTTTGCATGGGCTCATGAACTAACTGCTCGAAATACTTCTCAGAGAATGCATTTAGCACAATTTCAGATGATGTTTTGTGTGTAATTCCAGATTTAAACTTGTATTTTTGACAACATATTGAGGGTAAATTAAAGTCGCCACCAACTATAACTGTATATTGGGTTGTTGTTGTTGTGGTCTTCAGTCCAGAGACTGGTTTGATGCAGCTCTCCATGCTACTCTATCCTGTGTGAGGTTCTTCACGTTCCAGTACGACTGCAACCTACATCCTTCTGAATTTGTGTAGTGTATTCATCTCTTGGTCTCCCTCTGCGGTTTTTACCCTCCACGCTGCCCTCCAATACTAAACCGGTGATCCCTTGATGCCTCATAACATGTCCTACCAACCGATCCCTTCTTCTAGTCAAGTTGTGCCACAAACTTCTCTACTCTCCAATTCTATTCAATACCTCCTCATTAGTTATGTGATCTACCCGTCTAAGCTTCACCATTCTTCTGTAGCTACACTCCATACAAATACTTTCAGAAATGACTTCCTGATACTTAAATCTATACTCAATGTTAACAAATTTCTCTTCTTCAGAAATAATTTCCTTGCCATTGCCAGTCTACATTTTATATCCTCTTTACTTCGACCATCATCAGTTATTTTGCTCCCCAAATAGCAAAACTCCTTTACTACTTTAAGTGTCTCATTTCCTAATCTAATTCTCTCAGCATCACCCGACTTAATTAGACTACATTCCATTATCCTCGTTTTGCTTTTGTTGATGTTCATCTTATATCCTCCTTTCAAGACACTGTCCATTCCATTCAACTGCTCTTCCAAGCCCTTTGCTGTCTCTGACAGAATTACAATGTCATCGGTGAACCTCAAAGTTTTTATTTCTTCTCCATGGATTTTAATTCCTAATCCGAATTTTTCTTTTGTTTCCTTTACTGCTTGCTCAATATACAGATTGAATAACATCGGGGAGAGGCTACAACCCTGTCGCACTCCTTTCCCAACCACTGCTTCCCTTTCATGTCCTTCGACTCTTATAACTGCCATCTGGTTTCTGTACAAATTGTAAATAGCCTTTCGCTCCCTGTATTTTACCCCTGCCACCTTCAGAATTTGAAAGAGAGTATTCCAGTCAACATTGTCAAAAGCTTTTTCTAAGTCTACAAATCCTAGAAACGTAGGTTTGCCTTTCCTTAATCTTTCTTCTAAGATAAGTCGTAGGGTCAGTGTTGCCTCACGTGTTCCAACATTTCTACGGAATCCAAACTGATCTTCCCCGAGGTCGGTTTCTATCAGTTTTTCCATTCGTCTGTAAAGAATTCGCGTTAGTATTTTGCAGCTGTGGCTTATTGAACTGATTGTTTGGTAATTTTCACACACGTCAACACCTGCTTTCTTTGGGATTGGAATTATTATATTCTTCTTGAAGTCTGAGGGTATTTCGCCTGTCTCATACATCTTGCTCTCTAGATGGTAGAGATTTGTTAGGCCTGGCTCTCCCAAGGCTGTCAGTAGTTCTGCTCTGTCAAACTCTTCATGCAGAATCGTATCTCCCATTTCATCTTCATCTACATCCCCTTCCATTTCTATAATATTGTCCTTAAGAACATCACCCTTGTATAGACCCTCTATATACTCCTTCCACCTTTCTGCTTTCCCTTGTTTGCTTAGAACTGGGTTTCCATCTGAGCTCTTGATATTCATGCAAGTGGTTCTCTTTTCTTCAAAGGTCTCTTTAACTTTCCTGTAGGCAGTATCTGTCTTATCCCTGGTGAGATAAGCCTCTACATCCTTACATTTGTCCTGTAGCCATCCCTGCTGTTGGGTATGTGTTTGAAATCCCACTCAAGTTTTCTTTGAATCTTTAAGCAATTGTATCATCTTAATTGGGAGATTGGTAAGAGGATCCAATTATTACTGTATTTTGGTTGCCAAGAATGAGCTGTGCCCATATTAACTCAGAGGAACTATCTACTTCAATTTCTCGACAAGCTGAACTACTTGTAACAGCAACAAGCATGCTACCGCCAACTGTGTTTAGCCTATCCTTTTGGAACACCATTAGGTTCTTCGCAAAATTTCTGGCTGAACTTATCTTTGGCTTTAGCCAGCTTTCAGTTCCTATAACGATTTGTGCATCAGTGCTTTATATTAGTGTGTGGAGCTTTGGTACTTTCCCAACACTGCTACAACAATTTGCAACTATTATGTCGATGGTTCGTGTACCTACGTGCTTCCTGTGTTTGGCCTGTATCCTATGTGACTGAAGCCCTTCTCGTGTTTTCCCGAGACACTCTAACCTAAGAAACCGTCCAGTCCATGCCACACAGCCCCTGCTACCCATGTAGCCACTGCCTGTGTGTGTGGTGGACTACTGACCTATTCAGCAGAACCCAAAATCCAACCAACCTATGGTGCAAATTGGGGAATCTGCAGCCCACATGATCACAGAACTGTCTGAGTCTTTGAATCAGACCCTCCACTTGGCTCTGTACCAGAGGTCCTCAATAGGTCCTGTCGGCTATGTTGCAAATGGTGAGCTCTGTTTTCATCTCCCGAGCAAGACAGGCAGCCTTTACCACTTCTATTAGCTGCTTGAAACCAGAGAGAATCTCTTCTGATCCAGAGCAACACACATCATTGGTAACAATGTGAGCCACCACCTGGAGTTGGCTGCACCCTGTGCTCTTCATGGCATCCAGAAGGAGCCCTTTGGAAAAGACCTCCTCACACTTAAACTTATATTAGTTGTTAAAAAATTCCTCCTTTTCAGAAATTCCTTTTTTTGCTATAGCCAGTGTACATTTTATATTCTCTCTGCTTTGGCTATCATTAGTAATCTTGCCTTCCAAATATAAAAACTTATTTACTGCTTCAGCTGTCTCTGTTTTCCTCGGTTTTAAGCCACTTGGTAGCATTCTGTTCCAGCCGCCAGCATCACATCATCAAGCCCTCTCTTTTGGGGCCTTCCAATGCCCCTCTTGTTGTCTCATCGTCTCCAGTGAACAATTCTAGGAGTCCACAAGCTGTAATCTTGTAGAGCTACATGCCCAACTCATTGCTACTTCAATTTTCCATTTCTCTCTGGGATGTCTGTTACTTTTGTTGTCCTTCTAACGCCCTCTGATTGAAATCTTTCCACGAGGCAGACTCCTACCATCTGTCACTCTATAGCTCGTAGGTGCACTTTGGCTTATGAGCTCTTGCCTTAGTAAGAGTCAGTTTCCAGGCCGTAAGTTGGGACTGGTAGTATGCACACAAGCCCAACCCCTTCATCCACGTCATGGAAGAAGGGCATTGGCATGAAGTAGTGGGTTGCCTGTAGGGGTGAAGTACGGTTGGGACTATGTGTGCCCTGAGACTACTACAGTAGCTGTGAAGGACCTGCAGGAGCCCCGAAAAGAGATTGCCAATGGGGCTCTGGTGAAACTACTGTAGACCCTGCGAGCCACTAGTGGATAATCCATTTGCTTTCAACAATCGAACGAGCCTTGAATCAAAACCAGTGCTAAAAGTGACAAAGCCACTGAGCAGATCTGCCAGGTGTGATGGCAGAAAGACAGATTTGTCCGAAGAAATATATAAGAATCAGGATTATTATTGGTGTCTCCTCGGAAAGAGATGCAAGAATCCAGATTACACAGATAGTGACAGAAAGCAGGGTGGCTTTTCTTCTAGAAATCCTGGAATTCTCAGGGAATTACATGTTATCTGGAAAAATGAGGGAAAGCTCAGGGAATTTCAGGAATTTCATAAAATCTCAGGGAATTCTGTGTTTTTAACTTAACACTGAAATTTAATTTTAATATAGTTTTATAAGTCACAAATTTTAAAATAGTTAATGCCTCAGAGTACGTTAATTAGACGAATATTACACTCCTGGAAATTGAAATAAGAACACCGTGAATTCATTGTCCCAGGAAGGGGAAACTTTATTGACACATTCCTGGGGTCAGATACATCACATGATCACACTGACAGAACCACAGGCATATAGACACAGGCAACAGAGCATGCACAATGTCGGCACTAGAACAGTGTATATCCACCTTTCGCAGCAATGCAGGCTGCTATTCTCCCATGGAGACGATCGTAGAGATGCTGGATGTAGTCCTGTGGAACGGCTTGCCATGCCATTTCCACCTGGCGCCTCAGTTGGACCAGCGTTCGTGCTGGACGTGCAGACCGTGTGAGACGATGCTTCATCCAGTCCCAAACATGCTCAATGGGGGACAGATCCGGAGATCTTGCTGGCCAGGGTAGTTGACTTACACCTTCTAGAGCACGTTGGATGGCACGGGATACATGCGGACGTGCATTGTCCTGTTGGAACAGCAAGTTCCCTTGCCGGTCTAGGAATGGTAGAACGATGGGTTCGATGACGGTTTGGATGTACCGTGCACTATTCAGTGTCCCCTCGACGATCACCAGTGGTGTACGGCCAGTGTAGGAGATCGCTCCCCACACCATGATGCCGGGTGTTGGCCCTGTGTGCCTCGGTCGTATGTAGTCCTGATTGTGGCGCTCACCTGCACGGCGCCAAACACGCATACGACCATCATTGGCACCAAGGCAGAAGCGACTCTCATCGCTGAAGACGACACGTCTCCATTCGTCCCTCCATTCACGCCTGTCGCGACACCACTGGAGGCGGGCTGCACGATGTTGGGGCGTGAGCGGAAGACGGCCTAACGGTGTGCGGGACCGTAGCCCAGCTTCATGGAGACGGTTGCGAATGGTCCTCGCCGATACCCCAGGAGCAACAGTGTCCCTAATTTGCTGGGAAGTGGCGGTGCGGTCCCCTACGGCACTGCGTAGGATCCTACGGTCTTGGCGTGCATCCGTGCGTCGCTGCGGTCCGGTCCCAGGTCGACGGGCACGTACACCTTCCGCCGACCGCTGGCGACAACATCGATGTACTGTGGAGACCTCACGCCCCACGTGTTGAGCAATTCGGCGGTACGTCCACTCGGCCTCCCGCATGCCCACTATACGCCCTCGCTCAAAGTCCGTCAACTGCACATACGGTTCACGTCCACGCTGTCGCGGCATGCTACCAGTGTTAAAGACTGCAATGGAGCTCCGTATGCCACGGCAACTGGCTGACACTGACAGCGGCGGTGCACAAATGCTGCGCAGCTAGCGCCATTCGACGGCCAACACCGCGGTTCCTGGTGTGTCTGCTGTGCCGTGCGTGTGATCATTGCTTGTACAGCCCTCTCGCAGTGTCCGGAGCAAGTATGGTGGGTCTGACACACCGGTGTCAATGTGTTCTTTTTTCCATTTCCAGGAGTGTATTTCAGATAAATTATTGATATTCGAAACTTTGGTGAAACTATCAATTATAGCTGTATACAGGTTGGGAGGGAAGTAACTATGTATCATTAAATGCCTGTTTGGTTTTTAATTTTGATAAAGTAATATTGGAAGTAGCACAGACATACAGAACATTAAATAGAATAGTTGTTCTTTATGCCGCGTAGCACCAACGGTGGCTGCGAGAGGTGGTTCACTCAATAGCTACAAATATGGCCGATCACCTTAGAATTAGAGAATGATTACAGAATGCTTCATGCTATGTGGTGTGGAATTTGATTGTTCTTGTGCAGAGATCTTAGCATATGGTGAAGGGAAGGAATGCCACAATTTGTGTGGACACAATAAAGAATTATCACATGAAGCAAGACACAAAGCAAATGGCCATAGTTTGGTAAAGGATGCAGCAAAAACAGGTCATCTGTCCATTCCTCAGTGTCCTGAGAATGTGAGGATTGTTAAAAACATGTTCAGTCATAACCCAGGGAAATTGACATGCCAGGTAGCTTGTGTGTGTCAGGTGTTGAATAAAAAATTAAACTTTTGACTATGGAAACCCCCTTATGTGCAGCAGCTGACACCAGAAGACTGCGACTGCAGACTGTAGTATGGGGAATTCATGTTGGATTGGTACGAAGGTTGGCCTCAGTTGTTCCACAACATCCTCATTCCATGTACAAGATTTCATCAGTTGGCACAGTTGCGATTACTGGGTGGCACAGGATCCTAGAGGTATGCATTCTCATCCAAAAGTGAACCATGTGGTGTGGAATAATGGCTACAAATTGGGCCATATCTCCTGCATGACAGTACAAACAGGGAACGCTACCTTCAAATTCTTCAGGACTGCCTTTGGCCCATGGTATCTGGATGGGAAAATACTGACAACATTATCTTCATGCAAGATGGCACACTGCCTCACTTTGCAAATGTCGTGTTGAACTGGTTGAATAAGAAGTTTCCAGGATGTTGGCTGGGGAGACATGGGCCTCATGAATGTCTTGCAAGAAGTCCAGACCGGACACCTGACTTTTTTTTTTTTTATGGGGCTGGGCAAAAGAGGTGGTGTATTGGACAAAACCTCACACATATGATGAATTAGAAGCACAGATTCAGGAAGTTATTACCAACATCCCTCACAGTTTCCTCCAGAAAGCTGTGAATTCCATTCCAGGTCTTTTGAGAGATTTAACAATGCCACAGGTGCCTACATCAAAATTTAATGGACTTTTAACCTATGCAGTCATATTCCCATATAATGGTGTACATACTGTATTAATTTCAAATAAATTAAATACATAATTGCTTTGTGCCCCCCACCCCACTATCTGTATATCGGCTGGCTGAGAGGAGGAAAGGAAAGTCGTTGTTGTGGTGTGCCCCCCCCCCCCCCCCCCACCCACACCGCTCCCACCCACCCCCTGTTAATTTATCAGGAGCTTCTTATGAAACCGTCTTCCATCTTTCTCCCCATACCTGGAAACCTCAAGGATTTTTTTTCCAGGTTTGGTAAGCCATCCTGTAAAGGAATGTACTGATAATGGGTCTAAGTAAAGTAAGAAAGAAAGGGAATAGTAGTAAGGTGTTGGAGAAAGGATGTAAGATGAGGTGGTCAGAGACAAAGAAGAAATGGTCTCACAAGAACTGGCAAGTAAAGTACTTACTGTGGAGAATGCAACTAATAGAATAATTAAACTTAAGGTAACAATGGAAGGAAATATTCTTGATGTAGTCCAGATTTGTGATCCCCAAATAAGATGTGAAACAGATGAGAAGGAAGAGTTTATCACTGAACTGCTCTAACATCTAACAAGACTGGAAATGATAGAAGAGGATATGAAACAGTAATAGGAAGCCACAGAGAAAAATCACAGAAATCTGGAAGGTGTGGTATTATTAGACATATGTATGTGAAATAAAGGATAGAATGCTGTAAGAAAAGAGATAGTCAAATGTTTACCAGATACTGCTGGAATTTGGAAGAGAAATCCCATAATAGACTATATCATAATAGCTGAAGAAATTGGAAGATGCCTGACAGAAGTGAAAGTGATAACCATCATTAATCTTGACAGTGACCACAGGCTATAGGTAGAGATACAGAAGAAAGAAGAAATTTGGAAAAGGTGTGTATGGGGGAGGGGGGGTTGGTGAAAATAAAGTGCTGGAAACTGAGACAAATACAGGGAAAAGATTAAGACAGATTCCTAAAGATGAGAGGAAGGCTGTAGAGCAAGAATGGAGGATTTGTAGAACAGAAAAAACAGTCTTCGTTGCACAAGACAGGTTTATTTAATCTTCACATGTGATGCATTTTGCCTGTTCTAGGCGTCGTCAGACAATCTGGGGAAATTAAAAACTTGTATCAACATAAATTGCTATTAAGGCAATAATAAATGAATAAATTAAAAATAACAAGAGGAAGACATACACTGGTCTATGGAGCACAGGGTCACATGTGTGTTTCAGGGAGTGGTGAGGGTATAAACTTCAGCTCATAAAATAATGCACCATAGCTGAGCTTACTGATAAATATTCTTGCTAATCATAACTGAGGTGTCAAACGTAATTGAGAGTTCCATAGAAGTGGAAGGTAACAGCCAGATAGACACTGTCAATGCTTCATTACACATAAATGTATGATTTAATGAAGGGTTGACAGTGGCTACCTGGCTGTTACCTCCCAGTTCTGTGGGACTTAATTATATTATAGTTAGCATGAATATTTAATGGTAAGCTCAGTTATGGTGCATTATGTTGTGAGCTGAAATTTATACTCCTCACCATCTCCTGAAACACAAATGTGGCCCTGGGCTCCAGAGTCCTATCGGTGTATATCTTCATCTTGTTATTTTTAATTTACTCATTTAATATTGCCTTAATAGCAGTTTATGCTTATGTCAGTTTCTAATTTCTACAGATTGTCTGATGATGCCTATAACAGGGGAAATGCATCACACATGAAGATTAAATAAACCTATGTTTTGCAACCACAGCTGTTTTATTTCTGTTCTAAAGATCTATAATGGTTGGTGCGCAAGTGCCACTGTGGTAGTCATGGAGTGAAGTGATCTTAAAAGAATGGAGGTGCTTCCAACAGGCCTTAGTCAAGGCTGCAGAAGAAAGATGTGAAAGGACATCAATAAAAGTCAGACACAAAGAAACCCCATGGTGAAATGAGAGAATTGCAGAAGCTGTCAATAAGAATAACAATGCATGGAGAGAAGGGTTGCAAAAGAGAAAAGAGCATAACATAACAGAAACAAATGGAAATGGCTAAGCAGAGCAGCAAGGAATATGATAAAAATGGGCAAAAATGATGTCTTTGGAAAATTTCATGAAACAAGTAGAAGAGAATTTTAGGGATGAAAAGAGGATATTATACCACATATTAGGCAACAGAAGGTAGCAGAAGAAAATACTTCAAAAGCCATCAACAAAGAAGGAAAACCCATGTGGGAGGAAGCAGAAATATGGAAAGCAAGGAAAGAATACTTCCAAAAACTTTTTGAAGGACAGCATGAAACAAATATGGGTGATGAAAGAAGTGACACCATCACAGAGGAAACAGAAAGAGAATATTTGCAGATGTTGGCTGTAGAAAAAGCTGTATGAAGTGAAAAACGGCAAAGCTCCCTCAGTATATGACATCGCAGTGGAAATGATCAGAGCTATAGGACCTATTGGAATTCATTGGCTGTGTAGAATAATGAGGATAGTATGGATGTGCAGAAAGATTCCTGATGATTGGATACAGTCAATTATTGACCTGTCTTCAGGAAGAGTAACAAGGCTCTCTGTGAGAATTACAAAGGAACAGCACTGCTGTGCGACTGCATGAAGATTGATGAAAAGATAATTTTACTGAAAATCAGGAATAAGATAGAATCACAATTAAGAGACCAGCAACAAAGATTTTTACCCGGAAGGTCAACTATAGGTGCTTTATTTTCAGCCAGACAGGCTGTAGAAAAGAAATGGGGATTTGGGGAAGACACCACAGATATAGATATAAAAGAGGCTTCTGAACTCCACCATTTCTGGTCCCAAGCCCGGGGCCTCATCTCGCAAGTGATGAGGAAGGAGGAGGGGGAGAAGTAACACCTCACAAAAAAAACCTGGGTCCATCTGGCTCCACATGGTAGCAACCTGTGATGTGCCCTGCCTAAGGTTACAGGTGAAGCCCCTAAATCCAGACACATCTGTGTGGTAGCCACCTGTACTCTGGTCAGGGTCTGTTGGCTCTGTGAGCTCGGCTGTGATTGAATCTTCTGGAACTGAAAACTTCAGTTGAAATTATGTGAGATCCTTCATGATTTCACCACCAAAACCTCAACACAAACCAATAATCATGAGAGAATAATGGGAAAGAATCCACTACCCTGGGCCCCAGTCAGTAAGACTGGGTAATAGACCTGATCATCGGATTCTAGGGGATCAGGCATGTCATGAAGAGAAGAATCGTGGGTTCTCAAAAACCCTCAAGACAAAGAGAATATTTTACATGGGAACACTCAACACAAACACACTACTGAAGCCAGGTAAATTGAAACAATTAACAAACACCATGGATAAATTCAACATCAGAATTATGGCAATACAGAAAACACGATTCGCAGATGAGAACCACTTTTATTTGGAAAATTACAGAATATACAAGGGGAAACCAGACATAACCATTCCTGGAAGTAATCTCAAACTCTTCGGAACAGGATTTGTAGTACATAAATCGATACTGGACTCTGTAATAGATTTCAGCTCAAAATCAGAAAAAATTTCAACACTCACTATACTATCTGTAAACAAAGCCTGTACACCAATTAGTGCCCATGCCGCCACAAATAATTACAAGAAGAAGAACCCAGAGATAAAAGAGGAATTCTGGGAAGATCTGGAAGAAACTACCAGCAGAATCCCCAAGAATCACATAAAAATGTTACTAGAGGATTTCAATGCCTAGTTAGATAAGGAAAGAAAATTTCGAGACATGACAGGGAGTCACACGGCCCGCAAGAGAACAAACAAAAATGGAGAGAAGTTGATAAATGTCTGCAGGAATTTTGAACTGAAAATCATGTCAGCACAATTCCAGAAACCACACAGAAAATTAGTAACTTGGAAATCCCCTAAAAATGCTCTAGGAGAATTTCAGATAGACCACCTAGCAATATCCATGAAAAATGCTAGAGAAATAATGAACATAAGAACTAGGAAAGGAGTTTTTGAGTTTGATCTTCTCCAAATCAAAGCAAAATTTATACCCAACAGACAAATCAAGAGAACAAAAGACATTTCAGAACAGATGCAGAGTACCTGCAACTAAAATAATAGAAGGAATTACGAAAATCAACAGCAACAACTGGACAGAATTGTCAGAAAAAATGAGAGAACTGATAAAATTGGGGCTACCACCGAGAAAAAGGAAACATCAATGGTAGAACATGACATGCGACAGAGCCATAGAAGACAGAATACAAGCCTGGAAAAAATTTAACAGCCATAGAACACAAGAAAAATGGGAAGAATTCAACAGGATACAGAAAAACCCTCCAAAAATAATCCACACACAAAAAAAAAGGCTACGAAAACAGCAGGTTGAAGGAGATAAAAGAGGACTTCACCAGAAACAACACACGGAATTTTTACAAAATATTCAGAGAAAATATGACAGGATATTGACCTCCAAGCTCATTCTTCAAAAGACAAGATGGAACATTGGAGACAAATCCGAAGAAAAACTGTGAAATATTAGCTCGATACTTTGACACATTACTCATCTGCGATGAACCAAAACAGAGATTACTGTTTACAAAACCAGAACCTAACCAGGACTCTGAACCTCCAACACATGAAGAAATAGTGAAATAATAAAATCATTAAAAAATAACAAAGCACCAGGAGAAGATGGACTGATTGCAGAAATATGGAAATTAGATCACGAAAACATTACACCCAAAATACACAGAATAATCAGAAACATCTGGGAAACAGAAAAGGTGCCAGAAGAATGGAAGTCAGCCCTAATGCATCCCCTCCACAAGAAAGGAGACAAAACAGTTTTCCTCGTAGTTTCTTCCAGACCCTAATAACTATAGAGGAATTTATTTACTGCCTGTAACATACAAAATTCTGTCCAAAGCTCTGTTAAATCACCTACAACCTCAGATAGATACACATATCAGAGAGTACCAGTAAGGGCGAAGGAAGGGAAGATCGTGCAGTGAACAGATCTGGTGTTTGAGAACAGTATTAACAATGAGAAAGTACAGAAACACCACAATAACATTTGTTGTTTTCACGAAGACCTATGATTTCATAGACAGAGAAACACTTTTCAGTACCCTGGAGGAAATGAAGGTAGAAAAGAAGACCAGAAATTTACTCCAGGAAACATTAACAAATTCTAAATCCAAACTGAAGTTCATGGGAGAGATCTCGGAACCGTTCGAAATCAAGACAGGAGTGAGACAGGGAGATGGTCTGTCATGCACTTTATTTAATGCAGTTTTAGAGAAAATAATCAGGACATGGGACAAAGGAGTCAATGGGGTAAAGATGGAGAGGCACAAAAATAGAACCATCAAAATAAAAGTCTGGCCTTTGTCGATAATATATCCATCGTAACAAATAACAGAAAAGAAGCCCTAGAGATACTAAATGAAATTGCAGCCAGAACAGAACTACAAACTTCGTATGAGAAAACCCAGTACATGGACACAAAATCCACAGACAGAAACCCACTGGTAACAAAGTATGGAAAGATAGCATAAATAGAAAGTTTCAAATACCTGGGAGAGATTATATAGAAAACTAAACTCTACAGCCAATGAAGAAAAAGTTAGAAAGCTTACAGACTTACATGGAACCAATACAACAAAAGAAATATTTCTGTTAATGCCAAATTAAAACATTACAACACAGTAGTCTTACCAGGAGCCTTGTATGCCTCAGAAACAACAGTAATCAGGGGAAGAACGAAAATCAAGGAAATGGAAAAGCAAGAGAGGATAATTCTGAGAAAGATCTGTGGGCCAGTTCAGAGACCGGGGACCTGGATAAAAAGACCGACAAAAGACCTGTACTAACAGGCAGAGACAATCACAGATAACATCAGAAAAAGAAGGGCTAAATTCTATGGGCACATTTATAGGATGAACGAAAATAGGCTGATCAAGAAGATTTTTAACATAGTGATGAGTAATACGATGAAAACTAACTGGACAAAGGAAACCATGGAAGACCTCAAGAAACTAAATATGTCCACAGAAGAAATAACAAACAGAGAAAATTACAGAGAAAAAAATCAGGAAACAGAAATTCGAGGAAACACCAAAAGAGAAGAAACCAGGTAAGAAGTGGACAGAAGAGAGGAAGAAAAAACACAGTGAATATATGAGAGGTTTGTGGCAACAAAAAAGAGAGAGACAAAAAATGTGCCATGAAAACTGATCGGTGTTTCAATGCTCTCCTAAATGGGGAATTAACGATAGATTAGTGATATGCTCTGATTATTTTCAAGGGAAGTCCCAAATTATGTATTTGCAATCGTTTTAACTTTGTTCATTATGTTTTTAGATTTTCTGCCTTCCTGCTCTATATGATGTACAAAATTACGATGTCCATCCAAGAATATCCCTAGCCATTTCATTACTAGGCTTCTTCTGACTGTTACTACGTTTAGTTCAGTGGCATCACCTGGGGGTGTGCGGGTCATGTGTCGACATCTGAATAAAATTGGGAAATTATAGAATTATTCTTAATCAGTATAAAGTGTGTTATGTCTGTGATTTTGCTTAGTAATTCTTCAACTGAACTATCTACCACCAGCCTAGCACTATGCAGTATGCAACGTGCTAAACATGAGCCAAAGCACGGCTTCGCTTGGCATGGCTTTTCCACTGAATCGCTCAGTGTGCAAGCTTCAGCTCTGTCCACAGGTTGACCAGAGTGCAGCCGAGATGTTTTTTCTTTTGTCAACGACTGGGCACATTGCTGGCTGGCTGACTGCTGTTATGTTGCTTACATCTTGTATTTCTTGGGTATGTGAAGATTGTGGTAGTTTTGAAATGGGTGGTGAAAGCATTGTGCAAAAACTGTTACACAGTTCTTTTTCATTATCTTACACAGAGAAGAAATAAGTTATTGACAATGGCATACCATTCTCTACTATAACAGTATCAACGTAAAGGCAAAATGCGGTTCTACGGGAAAGGGATTTGAGAGGCATTTTCGTAAGGAGTTGTACAAGTTATAAGACTGACTCTGTAGCTATGATGTGATGAACAGAGTTTATTGTTGGACCTGTTTGTTATTTGCTACAAGGAAAACTGTTTGGAATAAGCAGTGGTGTTGTGATTTAAATTGTCTTAATACTGCAGTGAAGAAACATGGCAAGTCTGAAATTCACCTTTCTACTTTTTTAATATACAAAAGATTTATTACACAACCTGTTAGAATTGACATTCTTTTGTGTTCTCAACGAAGGGTAGAAATAAAATAGCACACTGAGAAAGTGAGAAAGAACAGGAAAATATTGAACAGATTAATTAATGCAGTTTGTTATTTAGCAAAACTGGAACTGCCCTTTTGGAACAACAAGGAAAATTCAGAATGTGTGAACAGAGGAAATTACATGGAATTTCTTCTTGCAGATGCTGAGTTTGATCCTCCACTGAAAGAACATTTAGTAACTTCTGTAGTTTTCGATGGCACATTGGGAAGCATTCAAAATGATTTAATAAATATGGTAGCTGATGTTTTTGGAAATGAAATATGTAATGAAATTAAGAATATGGATTTTGTTTCTGTTATGCTTGATGAAATATAAGATACAAGTAACAATACTGTACGTAACGTGAGGCAATACTGACCCTACGACTTATCTTAGAAGCTAGATTAAGGAAGGGCAAACCTACATTTATAGCATTTGTAGACTTAGAGAAAGCTTTTGACAATGTTGACTGGAATACTCTCTTTCAAATTCTGGAGGTGGCAGGAGTAAAATACAGGGAGCGAAAGGCTATTTACAATTTGTACAGAAAACAGATGGCAGTTATAAGGGTCGAGGGGTATGAAAAGGAAGCAGTGGTTGGGAACGGAGCGAGACAGGGTTGTAGTCTCTCCCCGATGTTATTCAATCTGTATATTGAGGAAAGCAGTGAAGGAAACAAAAGAAAAATTCGGAGTAGGTATTAAAATCCATGTAGAAGAAATAAAAGCTTTGAGGTTTGCCGATGACATTGTAATTCTGTCAGAGACATCAAAGGACTTGGAAGAGCAGAACATCAACAAAAGCAAAATGAGGATAATGGAATGTAGTCGAATAAAGTCGGGTGATGCTGAGGGAATTAGATTAGGAAATGACACACTTAAAGTAGTAAAGGAGTTTTGCTATTTGGGGAGCAAAATAACTGATGATGGTCGAAGTAGAGAGGATATAAAATGTAGACTGGCAATGGCAAGGAAAGTGTTTCTGAAGAAGAGAAATTTGTTAACATTGAGTATAGATTTAAGTGTCAGGAAGTCATTTTTGAAAGTATTTGTATGGAGTGTAGCGATGTATGGAAGTGAAACATGGACGATAAGTAGTTTGGACAAGAAGAGAATAGAAGCTTTTGAAATGTGGTGCTACAGAAGAATGCTGAAGATTAAATGGGTAGATCACATAACTAATGAGGAAGTATTGAATAGGATTGGGGAGAAGAGAAGTTTGTGGCACAACTTGACTAGAAGAACGGATCGGTTGGTAGGACATGTCCTGAGGCATCAAGGGATCACCAATTTAGTATTGGAGGGCAGCGTGGAGGGTAAAAATCGTAGAGGGAGACCAAGAGATGAATACACTAAGCAGATTCAGAAGGATGTAGGTTGTGGTAGGTACTGGGAGATGAAGAAGCTTGCACGGGATAGAGTAGCATGGAGAGTTGCATCAAACCAGTCTCAGGACTGAAGACCACAACAACAACATGAGGTGCTTGTGGCAATTTGACACTTATTGCCATCCTTCAAGTCAATGGAACACTGCAATACATTGGTCTTCTATAATTCTTCTGGAATCACTGCATATGATGAACATCATATCATATTGAAATACTTCCAGTCCACTTATGTTACTGCTCTCATGCACCTTCAGTAGTATGGGCTCTAATGCTACATCCCAAAACTATGGAACACCCACTGAACCCTGCAGGCAGTCTTTTGATACTGTGTATGTAATTTACTTTCTTGGGCATATTATAGATGCATGACTCTCACGGCAGTAGCCATCCAGGCGGTTGTTATAGCTCCACTAGACACCCCCAACACCCTAACGTTAACAAAGAAATATGGCCACCACAGGTTATCCAAAGTGGCATTAATATTGGTCGTCATCGCTAGAGTGTACGTAGAATGAATGTTTGTTGTTAGCAAGTTTGCCTTATTAATTTTGTCTTGCTTCATCTAAAACTGTACCGGTTGGGGGCTCATCCCATGTAGTTGTCTACGATATTGCAATCTCTTGCATAATAGTTTTTCAAACATCTTACCAAGTACTGTCAGAAGACAAATTGTCTGTAGAATTTGAGTATCATTAGATTGTTGTCTTGGCGTTTACCAATAATCACAACTTCAGAATCCTTCCATGGTGCATGGACCCCTCCTTGAAAGACATGCATTGTATGGCTCAAACTAGTAAATATCTTATAGGTCACGTAAGGCTTGTATTACTTCAGCAGGGATGTGATCTGGTCGAGATTTTTTTCTTTTCCAATCTACAAATTATTTGTCTAATTTCTTCTTGTGTGAAGCGGTATGCAGGCTTACTGTTTTTATAGTCTTTGCACAACATTGTTTGTAACCTACACTGACCTTCTATCTGATCGTCATCACCAGAAAGCACAGGGCAACTGACTGTGCCCAGCTTAGTTACCTTCCCATGATTTCTTTTGAGTGTGGACAAGACTGTTCGTGATTGTATTTCCTTGGAGACTGTTGTGTATGCTGTTCCCTCAGATAGGTTCCTAAGTTAGTCATAGCTTCGTAGTATTCCTTGTTTTTATCCTGTATTTTCAGAGCACTTCTTGATTGCCCATATCTCCACAGGGTCAAAAGCTTTTTGGTAATCTATAAAGACCAGATGAATCCTGATGTTATACTCATTTCCTCAAGGAGAAGACAAATAGTGTGGATGTCACCCTTAGTCTAAAAAAGTATCCAAAATTGCACTTGCTCAACAGATTGATAGAAATCCAGTTCTCTTGCAAGGGGTTGTTAACAATTTTATTCAGGAGTTGTTAAAGCTGTGATAAAAAATGAACTGGGCAGTGGTTCTTCAAGTTTTCCTTATCACACTTTTTGAAGAGTAGTACCTCTTCAGCATTTTTACATCTCACTGGTATTTTTCCTGATTTGAAGTGCTTGTTTTTAGTATCCTCACAGCTTCCAGCAGGTTACGTCCCATAGTTTCAGCATTTTAGTCGTCATCATAGCCTCCCCTGGGGCTTTATTGATTCGTAGTTGTTCACATGCATTTTCAGCTTCAGCATTGGTTACTTCCAGGTCTCTCTCCCTCTCTCTCTCTCTCTCTCTCTCTCTCTCTCTCTCTCTCTGAGTGTGTGTGTGTGTGTGTGTGTGTGTGTGTGTGTGTGTGTGTGTGTGTGTGTGTGTGTGTTGGGGCTTACGGGCGCTCAACTTCAAGATCATCAGTGCCTTGACACACATTAAAAGAAACGAATGTGGAAAAATTTAGTAAAATGGAAGCATACACACAAAGAAAGCGGGAAAAGATGGAAAATGCTGTATAAGGAAATAAAATGCAAGGAAAACGGGAAAGGAGCATCAAGGATGACACAGGAAATTGTCACTGGCTGGCCACTTCTGTAAAATATGGACGAGCCAGTCACCCTGTGAACAAATTAATACCCTCTCCCTAAAATATTGGTAAAAACATTGGACAGGTCACAGAAGTCTAAAACTTTAATCACATTTGTTTGAGTATTTCCTAAAAGAGATGGCAGATCCACGTGCAAGTCAGCCACGGACTGCTGGACAGAAAATAAAACGCAATCCAATAAAACGTGGCGCACAGTGACCTGGACACCACAAGTACCACACATTGGAGGGTCCTCTCGCCGGAGCGTGAAGCATGCGCCATAGGACTGTGGCCTATCTGAAGCCGAGTGAGGAGAACCTCGCCCCGTCTACGGGGCTGGGAGGAAGTACACCACAGACACGTTGTGGGCTTGACTAAACTGAGCTTATTGTCAGTTATTTCCAGTGACTCATCCTCCCACCGACGCATGACTCGTGAGCTCAACAGCGAGGTGAGTGCGTGCAGGGGGATAGCACACTGAGATACTTGCTGATCGAGACACGCCTCCTTGGCTGCGAGATCTGCCCTTCCGTTCCCAGCAGTGCCGACGTGCCCTGAAACCCAGCAGAAAACCATCACCTTCCCCAGTTGTTGTAGTTGGAGAAGGGCATCCTGGATGGTCTGGACTATTTTATCTGCTGGATACAAACATTGCAATGAGTGGAGGGCACTTAGTGAATCGGAACAGACAAGAAATTTAGGACAGAAAGAGCGTCTCATCTGCTCCAGTGCCCATAAGATCACAGACAATTCTGGATCAGAGGCAGTAAATGCTTGAGGCAGTCAGACCTTGAGGACACGATCCGGAAAAACAACAGAGCAACCAACAGAATCCCCCTGTTTCGACCCATCTGTAAAAACAGCTACATAGTTGTGGTGCTCAGAAAGAATGACAGAAAATGTTGCATTTAAAATGGAAGCACCGCACGAAATCTAAAATCGCTCTGGGCCTCTCCAGTAACAAGGGTGGCAGGCAGTTACAACCCTGGATTTGGGTTGTATACTTCAGGGCTACTTACTTTTCCTTGTGTGGTCTGTCAGTTGTCACAGTATATAGCTCTCGGTAGAAAGCTCTGACAATTTCAGTAGCATTCTGTCTATTGACTGATTTAATTGGACGACTTTTATTTCACTTTTATTGGTGTTCATCAATAACCTCCTTTCAGGACACTGTCCACCCTTTTAGCTACTCTTCCGTGGCCTTTGCTGTATCTGATGGAATTACAATGTCATCAGTAAACATTTTTTTTTTTAATTTCTTGAAATTTAATTCTCTTTCCAAATTTCTGTTTGGTTTCCTTTACTGGTTGTTCAATGAATAACTTTTTTTCCTCCCTTTTCAAGTACTGCTTCCCTTGCATGTCCTTAGGCTCTTACAACTGCAGTCTGGTTTCTGTGCGAGTTGCAAATAATCTTTCACTCCCTGTATTTAATACCTGCTGCCTTCCTCATTTGAAAGAATGTATTCCAGTCAACACTGTCAAAAGGTTTCTCTAAATCTAGAAATGAAGGTTTGCCTTTCTTTAACTGATCCTCTAGGATAAGTTGTGCGATTAGCATTGCCTCGCATCTTCCTGCACTCCTCTGTAATCTGATCTAATTTTCCCCTGGTGTGGCTTCTGTGAGTTTTTCCTTTGTTCCGTAAATAATTGATATCAATGTTTTGTAAACATGACTTATTAAAGTGGTATTTCAGTAATATTAGCATGTATCAGAACCTGCCTTCTTTGGAATTTGAATTATTACATTCTTCCTGAATTCTGAGGGTATTTTACCTGACTTGTGTATCTTGTGCACCAGGTGGAATAGTTTTGTGATGTCTGGCATGCCCAAGGGTATATTTAGTTCTGAGGCAGATTCGTCTACTCGTGGGAGCCTTGTTTTGACTTTGGTCTTCAGTGCTCTGTCAAATTTTTCTCGCAGTATTATATCTTCCAACTCATCTTTATTTCCTTCCTTACTCCTTTAAATAACATTGCCTTCAAGTTTTATTCCATTGTGTAACCCTTCTATGTATTCCTTCCACATTTCAGCTTTCCTATCTTCTCTTAGTCTGAGCTGCTTCTTTCTTCTACAAAGACCTCCTTAATTTTTGTATAGGTGGCCTCTCTCGCCCCTCGAGTAATGCAGGCTTCTACAGCCTTGTGTTTATTCTCTAGCCTTCCCTGCCTTGCCATTTTTCACTTTATATCAATTTCATTTGTTATTTGTCTGTTTCCCATTTTGCCTGCTTCATTTGCCTCATTTGTCTAATTTCTCCAATATTATTCAAAGATTTCTATGAAGTTGTCTTTTTACATATTTGATACTCTGCTACCTCCACTATTTCATTTTTCAGAGCTCCTCATCTTATGTTGTATTCTTTTCCTCCCTTTCATTCACTCATTGCATAATGTTTCTCTGAAACTCTCAACAACCTTTGGCTCTTTGAATAAATCCAGCTGCCATTTTCATAGTTGCTACCTTCTTGTAATTTCTCCAGTTTTAATCTGCAGTTTATTATCAATAAAGTGTGTTCAGAGTCCACAGCTGCCCCTGGAAATGTTTGGTACAGTTCAAAATCTCATTTTGAGAGCTCTGTCTTAGCAGTATATAATTATCAGAAAACTTCCAGTGTCTCCAGAGTGATAAAGAATGGAAGAGGAATGCCAATTTCACTGCTTAAGTTTTGGACCCAGTAAGGTGGATTTCAGGCAAGGGCAGTATACTTCCCCGTATGGCCTTGTCGAGAAATGGGGTCTTGTTCGTTACACGTAAAGATGTGGCTCTGCTTTTAGTCAAATACTTTTTTACCGTCACTGCATCATCCAGACAACTCCTGCATTCGACGTGTTCTGTAGGACTATGGAAATGAAGTAGTTCTGCTTCTTCTCGAGTAATGATTAGGTGTACAATCTTCCATTCTCCTTCGGGAATTAGAATTGGCTCTGTCCGTGACCAGAGGCACTGCTCCAGGATTGGATCAGACTCATTACGGCAGACTCCGTCAGCTCCTGCCTGGTTTGGTGGACGGTACCCCACAGCTTGAAAGGAGGTAACAATAATTCCACTACAGAAATCAGGCAATGATTGTATTGACCCTAACAGTTACCGGAGTGCAATCCTTAGCAGTTGCGTGGCTAAGACTCTAGAGTGCATGGTCAGCCACCATCCTGCCAGGCTCCTCAAACTCTGAGATCACCTATGCTGCTCCCAGTGCAGTTTCAGGTGCTACTGATCTGCCCTTGAAAACTTAATTCTACTGGAGACAGTGGTACAGGATTTCTTCTTATGCTGAAACCATTTGGTCGTGTGTTTTGTTGACCTCAAAAAAGCATACGACACATTGGCGGTACAACATCCTTTGCCAACTTGACGAATGGAGGCTACACGAATGTTCCGACACTTCTTACACTATCCTTCCTCGAGTACCAGTACTTTTGATATCTCATTGCTGATGTCTTGTATGATTGCTTTGATCAAGAGAGTGGGGTCCCCCGTAGTAGTGTGCTTGGTGTCACACTGTTTGCAATCACTATCAGCGGCATCTCGTGTGCAGTCAGGAGCCCTATTAAATGCTCTTTGTTTGTGGATCATTTCCCAATCTTGAAACTTCCTGGCAGATTAAAACTGTGTGCCCGACCGAGACTCGAACTCGGGACCTTTGCCTTTGGCGGGCAAGTGCTCTACCAACTGAACTACCGAAGCACGACTCACGCCCGGTACTCACAGCTTTACTTTTGCCAGTACCTCGTCTCCTACCTTCCAAACTTTACAGAAGCTCTCCTGCGAACCTGCAAAGGTCCCGAGTTCGAGTCTCGGTCAGGCACACAGTTTTAATCTGCCAGGAAGTTTCATATCAGCACACACTCTGCTGCAGAGTGCAAATCTCATTCTGGATTTCCCAATCTTCTTCCCTTCCTCCGATCCTTCAATAACATTAAGAAAACTGCAACTGACCAATAGGAAGCTGGAAGCTTGAGCCGATAAAACTGACTTTAGGCTCCTATCAGAGAAGACTACATGCCTCAAGTTTAACTGCACTCATTGAAGTTTTAACCAACCAGAGTTGACAGTGAGGGATCATATTTTACATTTTAAGGACACTGTGCTCTTTTTGGGTCTACCATTTGACTCGAAATTAATGTGACTACATCTACATCTACATTTATACTGCGCAAGCCACCCAACGGTGTGTGGCGGAGGGCACTTTACGCGCCACTGTCATTACCTCCCTTTTCTGTTCCAGTCGCGTATGGTTCGCGGGAAGAACGACTGTCTGAAAGCCTCCGTGCGCGCTCGAATCTCTCTAATTTTACATTCGTGATCTCCTCGGGAGGTATAAGTAGAGGGAAGCAATATATTCGATACCTCATCCAGAAACGCACCCTCTCGAAACCTGGACAGCAAGCTACACCGTGATACAGAGCGCCTCTCTTGCAGAGTCTGCCACTTGAGTTTGCTAAACATCTCCGTAACGCTATCACGGTTACCAAATAACCCTATGACGAAACGCGCCGCTCTTCTTTGTATCTTCTCTATCTCCTCTGTCAACCCGATCTGGTACGGATCCCACACTGATGAACAATACTCAAGTATAGGTCGAACGAGTGTTTTGAAAGACACTTCCTTTGTTGATGGACTACATTTTCTAAGGACTTTCCCAATGAATCTCAACCTGGCACCCGCCTTACCAACAATTAACTTTATACGATCATTCCACTTCAAATCGTTCCGCACGCATACTCCCAGATATTTTACAGAAGGAAATGCTACCAGTGTTTGTTCCGCTACCATATAATTATACAATAAAGGATCCTTCTTTCTATGTATTCGCAATACATTACATTTGTCTATGTTAAGGGTCAGTTGCCACTCCCTGCACCAAGTGCCTATCCGCTGCAGATCTTCCTGCATTTCGCTACAATTTTCTAATGCTGCAACTTCTCTGTATACTACAGCATCATCCGCGAAAAGCCGCATGGAACTTCCGACACTATCTACTAGGTCATTTATATATATTATGAAAAGCAGTGGTCCCATAACACTCCACTGTGGCACGCCAGAGGTTACTTTAATGTCTGTAGACGTCTCTCCATTTTCTATGGAATGTGACTTCCGCACATGAAACAGCTGCGAACAAAGGGCTTCAAATCGTCAAGTATTTTGAAGTGCCTCAGTGGGAATGCACCGAGAGCTTATAGGTTCTGTCTCCTGCAGTTTTATAGGGCATTTGTCAGATCACGGTTAGATTGTGGAAGTGTGTGTTGTGGATCAGTCCATATTTCCTACCTCAGGATATTAGGTGCTGTCTACCGTGTGGGCACTCGGATATCGACTGGAGCCTCTCGGGCGAGCCCAGTTTCGGCTGTATGTGCAGAGGCTGGTGAACAACCACTCTGGATTCGGCTGTGCCTCCTCTTGGCTTGACAGGCCCTGAAGATATCTGGATTGCCTCAGTCATTGTAATTTGGTGTGATGACCCACCTCTGTGATAGATATCCTACCCTCCAGAGTGTGCCTCAGATGTAGTCATTTAACACACTGTTTCCTCCTCCTAGGGCAGGAGGATCCACTACTCTGTGAAGTGCCACTTTCAGTTCAGTTTATTTTGGCTATACATGCCTTATATACTGACAGCAAGACAGCCCTCCATTTGGCTGCAGATCTGTTGACCTCCAGAGTGTGCCTCAGATGTAGTCATTTAACACACTGTTTCCTCCTCCTAGGGCAGGAGGATCCACTACTCTGTGAAGTGCCACTTTCAGTTCAGTTTATTTTGGCTATACATGCCTTATATACTGACAGCAAGACAGCCCTCCATTTGGCTGCAGATCTGTTGACCATCCGCACTGACACTGACAGCAGTGTTATGCAGCTTCTGAAATTTTGTGAACTATCGGCCCTGATCCCTAAAGTGATGGGGAGGGAAGGTGGATTTTAATGCATTGAGAACTATAAACCACGCCACGTGTGGTTGTGCGGGAGCAGCCTCCTCCCCTCTCCCCTCCCCTCCCCTCCCCTCCCCTCCCCTTCCCTCCCCTCCCCCCTCTCCCTGCCCCGAGAATGGCATATGCGACTTTTTGTCAGAGCACTGACCACCATGATGTTGAGTGCCCCATGTCAAAAATCATCATCCAGTGTTCCCCGGTCTACGTATATACAACCTTCTTGCATGACATTTAAAGCAAGTGGTGTTGTTGATTAGATTATGGTGTGTGCAGAATTCAACCAGGGTTTCCATCCTCGTAATCCGTGTTCTCCTAATATCTTTTCTTTTATTCTTTTACCTAGTATTGAGCTCCTGTCTGCCATCACCATTAAATTTTTGTCTTCTTTGCCTGTTTGAATATTTTCTTTTATCTCATCATATATTCTTTCAAAATCTTCATTTTCTCTGTAGCTAGTTGGCATATAAACTTGTGCTTCCTTTGTGGGTGCTGACTTCACGTGTGTCTTGGCTGTGGTAATGGATTCATTATGCTGTTTACAGCAGCTTACTCGTACTCCTATTTACTTATTCAGTATTAGACCTACTCCTGCATTACCTCTATTTGCATAGCAAGGCCATGTTGGTTGATATTACTAGGTCAAATCCGTCAATCATTCAGACTGTTGCCCCGCAACTATGAAAAGGGCTGCTGCCCCCTTCAGAAGCTACAGCTTAGTCTGGCCTCTTGACAGATGCCCCTCCACTGTGATTGCATCTACAGTATGGCTGTCAGTATTGATGAAGCATGCAAGCCACCCTACTTTACCAGTGTTTGTGGCTCATGGGGGTGCACATGATATGTACAGACCAACATCTTTTTCAACTTATACATTATATGAAATGTTTCTATACAACAACAACAACAACAACAACAGCATCTTCAAATTTATGTGTGTACAGGGTGATTCCATGATGATGTTACAAACTTCCTTTCTAGAAGGATAAATGAATCAGTTTGAACTAAGGGTCCCTATAATGGAAATGAATGAATATTCATTTCCAGTATAGGGACCCTTACCTCAAATTGGCACATTTATCTTTCTCCATCATCCTAGAAAATTTGGAACATCATCATGGACTCATCCTATATATACATACATTTACAGGCACCGGCACTTATAACTTTGACTCTCTGTAGCACCATTGGATGATGTTTCCGGACGTGGGTTTCTGTGTGGACTAAGTCCCCTCTGCAACATCTAGAAGTTTGTAATATGAATTGTGAAACACTTTAAGAACTGTAATAGCAACAGGTTCTCTCTCACGACTTTGACATAATAATTTATGCAATATAAAGTCAAAGTGTGTGTTTACCATTAGTAGTATTTTGTTTAGTTTTGTGATTGTGAACACATGTCTGCAGACTAATACTACAGACGTGTGAGGAATGCTTTTTTTCGCCCCATTTGATAAAGTCCACCTGTACATTATTCTTTACTTAGTCGTGTTTTTTCGGCAATAGCTACCGTGAGCCTGTGAGTGGGCATCTTTTGCTGGCTGGAGTATTTGCTGCTGCCAGTGAGGTTGCAAGCTCATCCATATGGGCAAGCAACTGTGTTGAACTAATTTTTCAGAAATGCTTGCCGCTTATGAGACACTTAGTTTTCATGCTACTTTCTCCTTCAAAATTTATCTGAGAAATTTGGAACTTTGTGTATGTAGAAGTGTTGTTGTTGTTGTTGTGGTCTTCAGTCCTGAGACTGGTTTGATGCAGCTCTCCATGCTACTCTATCCTGTGCAAGCCTCTTCATCTCCCCGTACCTACCGCAACCTACATCCTTCTGAATCTGCTTAGTTTATTCATCTCTTGGTCTCCCTCTATGATTTTTACCCTCCCCCACTGCCCTCCAATACTAAATTGGTGATCCCTTGATGCCTCAGAACATGTCCTACCAACCTACCAACAGATCCCTTCTTCTAGTCAAGTTGTGCCACAAACTTCTCTTCTCCCCAATCCTATTCAATACTTCCTCATTAGTTATGTGATCTACCCATTTAATCTTCAGCATTCTTCTGTAGCACCACATTTCAAAAGCTTCTATTCTGTTCTTGTCCAAAATATTTATCGTCCATGTTTCACTTCCATACATGGCTACACTCCATACAAATACTTTCAGAAATGACTTCCTGACACTTAAATCTATACTGGATTTTAACAAATTTCTCTTCTTCAGAAACGCTTTCCTTGCCATTGCCAGTCTACATTTTATATCCTCTCTACTTCGACCATCATCAGTTATTTTGCTCCCCAAATAGCAAAACTCCTTTACTACTTTAAGTGTCTCATTTCCTAATCTAATTCCCTCAGCATCACCCGACTTAATTCGCCTACATTCCATTATCCTCGTTTTGCTTTTGTTGATGTTCATCTTATATCCTCCTTTCAAGACACTATCCATTCCGTTCAACTGCTCTCCCAAGTCCTCTGCTGTCTCTGACAGAATTACAATGTCATCAGCGAACTTCAAAGTTTTTATTTCTTCTCGATGGATTTTAATACCTACTCCGAATTTTTCTTTTGTTTCCTTCACTGCTTGCTCAGTATACAGATTGACTAAAATCGGGGATATGCTACAGCCCTGTCTCACTCCCTTCCCAACCACTGATTCCCTTTCATGCCCCTCGACTCTTATAACTGCCATCTGTTTTCTGTACAAATTGTAAAAAGCCTTTTGCTCCCTGTATTTTACCCCTGCCACCTTCAGAATTTGAAAAAGAGTATTTCAGTCAACATTGTCAAAAGCTTTCTCTAAGTCTACAAATGCTAGAAACATAGGTTAGCCCTTCCTTAATCTAGCTTCTAAGATGAGTCATAAGGTCAGTATAGCCTCACGTGTTCCAACATTTCTACGGAATCCAATCTGATCTTCCCCCGAGGTCGGCTTCTACTAGTTTTTCCATTCGTCTGTAAAGAATTCGCGTTAGTATTTTACAGCTGTGACTTATTAAACTGATAGTTCAGTAATTTTCACATCTGGCAATGCCTGCTTTCTTTGGGATTGGAATTATTATATTCTTCTTGAAGTCTGAGGGTATTTGTCCTGTTTCATACATCTTGCTCACCAGATGGTAGAGTTTTGTTAGGACAGGCTCTCCCAAGGCTGTCAGTAGTTCCAATGGAATGGTGTCTACTCCGGGGGCCTTGTTTCGACTTAAGTCTTTCAGTGCTCTGTCAAACTCTTCACGCAGTATCGTGTCTCCCATTTCATATTCATCTACGTCCTCTTCCATTTCAGAAATATTATCCTCAATTACATTGCCCTTGTATAGACCTTCTATATACTCCTTCCACCTTTCTGCTTTCCCTTCTTTGCTTATAACTGGGTTTCCATCTGAGCTCTTGATGTTCGTGCAAGTGGTTCTCTTATCTCCAAAGGTCTCTTTAATTTTCCTGTAGGCAGTATCTATCTTACCCCTAGTGAGATAAGCCTCTACATCCTTACATTTGTCCCCTAGCCATCCCTGCTTAGCCATTTTGCACTTCCTGTCGATCTCATTTTTGAGACGTTTGTATTCCTTTTTGCTTGCTTCATTTACTGCATTTTTATATTTTCTTCTTTCATCAATTAAATTCAATATATCTTCTGTTACCCAAGGATTTCTACAAGCCCTCGTGTTTTTACCTACTTGCTCCTCTGCTGCCTTCACTATTTCATCCCTCAAAGCTACCCATTCTTCTTCTACTGTGTTTCTTTCCCCCATTCCTGTCAATTGTTCCCTTATGCTCTCCCTGAAACTCTGTACAACCTCTGGTTCTTTCAGTTTATCCAGGTCCCATCTCCTTAAATTCCGACCTTTTTGCAGTTTCTTCAGTTTTACTCTACAGGTCATAACCAATAGATTGTGGTCAGAGTCCACATCTGCCCTTGGAAATGTCTTACAATTTAAAACCTGGTTCCTAAATCTCTGTCTTACCATTAGATAATCTATCTGAAACCTGACAGTATCTCCAGGCTTCTTCCATGTATACAGCCTTCTTTCATGATTCTTGAACCAAGTGTTAGCTATGATTAAGTTGTGCTCTGTGCAAAATTCTACCAGGCGGCTTCCTCTTTCATTTCTTAGCCCCAATCCATATTCACGTACTATATTTCCTTCTCTCCCTTTTTCTGCTACCGAATTCCAGTCACCCATGACTATTAAATTTTCGTCACCCTTCACCATCTGAATAATTTCTTTTATTTTGTCATACATTTCTTCACTTTCTTCATCATCTGCAGAGCTAGTTGGCATATAAACTTGTACTAATGTAGTAGGCGTGGGCTTCGTATCTATCTTGGCCACAATAATGCGTTCACTATGCTATTTGTAGTAGCTCACCCGCATTCCTGTTTTCCTATTCATTATTAAACCTACTCCTGCATTACCCCTGTTTGATTTTGTTTTTATAACCCTGAAGTCACCTGACCAAAAGTCTTGTTCCTCCTGCCACCGAACTTTGCTAATTCCCACTATATCTAACTTTAACCTACCCATTTCCCTTTTTAAATTTTCTAACCTACCTGCTCGATTAAGAGATCTGACATTCCACGCTCCGATCCGTAGAACGCCAGTTTTCTTTGCCCTGATAACGACATCCTCTTGAGTAGTCCCCGCCCGGAGATCCGAATGGGGAGCTATTTTACTTGTGAAATATTTTACCCAAGAGGACACCATCATCATTTAACCATACAGTAAAGCTGCATGCCCTCGGGAAAAATTACGGCCGTAGTTTCGCCTTGCTTTCAGCCGTTCGCAGTACCAGCACAGCAAGGCCGTTTTGGTTAGTGTTACAAGGCCAGATCAGTCAATCATCCAGTCTGTTGCCCCTGCAACTACTGAATAGGCTGCTGCCCCTCTTTAGGAACCACACATTTGTCTGGCCTCTCAACAGATACCGCTCTGTTGTGGTTGCACCTACGGTACGGCTATCTGTATCGCAGAGGCACGCAAGCCTCCCCACTAACTGCAAGGTCCATGGTTCATGGTGGGAGGGGGGGGGGGGGTTATGTAGAAGTATAAACACTTTGAATAAAATGATATTATTTGGGGGGGAGGGTGGAGGGGGGGGGGCAAGCCTTTGTTAGGGGCCCCAACTTTTTACCAGCACCTGCCTGTAAGGTTTCCCCTCCCCCCCTTGCCACTCTTCCCACTCCACCTGTTGTGACCCTCATTTAGGACCTCAATATTTACTGAACACAAATAACTTTACATGGAGTCCCATATAAGCTAGCGGTGGTTTCCACCACAAGTTTCAGGATTCGATGTGCTATATACACAGTAAACAGTCATGGAATTCAGAGTCCACCGATAGAGGCGTGTAGGATAACAGCAATGGAGGAAGAAACCTGCACCAGCTAGCCGTATATTTGATCGATACCGTAGCTCGTGTAATGGGTCTGCAATATTGGCCACATTTCTGTGACAGGTTCCTCGCCGAGAGTGTCTGCCGTTACATATATCTGTATGTCTGTATTGTTCATTTGTATGTTTGACAGCTGTGCCCCCACATGCAATGGTCACAGATCTCAAACATCCGTGTGCCACGGAACTGTCCTCCAACTCACAGTGTAAATTCCTCTTGCTTTTTCATTTTTCCCAAAATTCTGAAATTGTTTGCTGCAGATACTTTACTACTGTCTCAGATGTTTATTTCTCCAATTTTTGTGTCAATTTCACATGTTTACATTTCAATTTTACCTTCCCCTGTGGTTTCCACACGTTTTTATTACTCCCTCGGGTCATTTACATTCTTCTGCCACTACCTATATCGACATGCCATCCAAAGTGGATCTCAACTCCATCTGCCAGTTCACAAATGCATTTCTATCCCACTTCCACATCCTGTGCTGCATAATTGGTGGCATCCATCCCCCTCCTCCCTCCCCCCTCCCAGCAACTCGTCTGCGGCTTAACTTTAAAAATTCACTTCTGTGGATGCAACCCCTCATTTATAATGACTTCCAGATTGTCACATCTGTCAAATTTTAGAGCTACAGTGTACAGTGCCAGTACATGTAGTTGGCAAGGACAGTGGAGAGAGAGAGAGAGAGAGAGAGAGAGAGAGAGTGTGTGTGTGTGTGTGTGTGTGTGTGTGGTGCTTAAAGGGATTTACACCAAGTCTTCAGTTACTTTACATAATATTCTAATTGTACACTTCCACTTAATAGATACTGATTTGACGTTAACTGCAGGGCCACAGAGGATTATGCCATAGAATATGAGTGAACATGTGCTGGCATTCCTGTCTGCAGGTCACTACAATAAAAGGAATTTCTAAGTGCAGGCAGGCAGGAGTCCAATGTCCCTGGTAAATCATTCATGTAAGTCAAGAACATGAGTGGGATGAGCATCAAACTTTCTTGAATACAGTCCATACATATTATAAAAATGGATGTATTTATGTGTGTATGTTCCACATCTCATCCTAAACCACTGGACCAACTTCAACCAAACTTGGTAAATGTATTCCTTACCACCAGGCAACAATTGCTGTGAGTATAAGAACCACTTACGTATCGACCTATTATAGTTTAAGAGGCACAACGTCGGAAACGTTTGAGATGCGTGAAAAAATGCCACATAGTGCATGAAGTCTTAATATATTGTCCAGAAGAAGCTGAGTAGCACAGTCGCCGTAGTGTAGTGGTTATGATACTAGACTGTTACGTGGAGGGTCGTGAGTTCATAACTCACCTGAACTGTAAAATTTTAATTTCTATATTTGGTTCGAGTACAGTCTAGAAGTACCCACAAATGGCAAGAATCATTGTACTGGAATGTTGTGTAGCTCTATATATACCTTATGTGTTCTGGCCGTAGGCAGTTCGCTCCGCGTTCTTGTAAATGCAAGTTCTGAATAAACTTTCGTTAAGTGAAGTTAGTGTTCATCATTCATCTACTTACACCTTCCTCTACTACTAAGACACTCCTACAGTCGAATCAACTTAAGGAAATCCTTGACGCCTGGCAGCTTTTTTGACAGCTTTCAACTGCGAAGTGCAAATGGCTGTAGGTGAAAATGATAACCATCTGTAGAGCTACGAAGACGTTTACAAAATTGCGTTGCAGACTTGCAAAGCAGCTGTGCCCGGCACTCAGAAACTGTCCAGGATACTGTACACTTACATTTGTAAATTATACATGTTTCTTTGTATGACTGTTTCATGATTTCAAAGGTGTTTTCACAAATACGCGGCAATGAATTATTTTTTTTAAAACTTCACTACAAAAACAGTTCATTTTTTGCTTTAATTGCTAGTAGAAAATTGGCAAAATGAATACCTGGGAAATTCCAGGTTTGTCAGCTAGTATGTAGTTACTCCTCATTCAAAATTTAGTTTTATTTCCTGAGCACCATTTGTTAATGTGAAGCTTTGTTTTCTGTCACTGACTGCATCCACGGAAGGCTGATGCCTTCAACACCGAGCATTTTTAAGTTCCCTCCAAGAATTTTATGATTCAAGCCATTGAAGACCTTATTGGGTTAACAGTAAATATTAGCAGGATACTTTTTCTTTTTGGATAAACCGAAACTAATTTTGTGAGATAATGTATTGCTTTGTCTACTGCAAATCCTTTTCAGAAACCAGCTGAGCAGTTGTTGAACAATTATTGTCAGAAAAATGGCTCAATATTCTGTTACACACTACCTTCTTAGAGAAGTTTGCAAATATGGGAAGGAAGGAGATGGGTGTAAAACAAAATATCAGTGTACTTTCAAACCTGTGTTCTGTCAGGGAGATGTGTAGTAGAAGTCTGTTCTGGTATTTTCTGAAGAACAACAGTCTGCCACATTTACTGTTTTTAGTTGGATTAAAGTATCCTTTTGTTTTGAGTTACAGTCTAAATATTTGTGTAGTGATATATTGTTGAAATGTAATGGGTTGGCTGGATTTTAAAAACTGAGTGTGCCAGTAGGGGCTGTGAGTGGGACAATTGATAACTTCCCAACCGAATGAATCCAAGTGTTGTCTGGTGGTGCTTTCTGTGTGGGGATGGGCATTTTCATGTGACAGGCACACTCCATCATTATCATCCCTCTTCTTATGTACTGTATCACCCTACACAGTTTTTAACGGTTTCACAGTGCTGCCTAGCATTAATTGTTTGCCCCTGGGGCCAAAATTCAGTGAGTGCAAAAAAGACAGAGGCCACGATTTATCAGACCAAAGTACAGTTTTGAATATTTTTGCTGTTTGCTGATGATGAGGAGGGATGTTGCTACTGCATGGACTGTCTTTTCATCTCAGTGGTGCTTTGGGTCACTGCAATGTGTTACCAGTACCAATAGTGTCACGGAATTGTTCACCTTCCAGTCTGAAGTGCTTGAGAAATTCTCACGAAGACGCAGTTCTCTTGACTTTGTGTTGATCTGTTAGCTGTTTTGATACCAACAGTGCACACAGTTTTTGAAAACAAAGTGTTTATGTAATGTTGACAAAAATTATGGAAATGTAGCCATTTTATGTCATCAACAACAGCACAGTTCTTGGATTGTCAGTGATGTAAGAAAAAGGATAGATTGCAACTTACCATAAAGATGAAAGTTCTAGTCTTTTAGGCTTTGGCCAAGTATTCTTCAAAAAAGAAAACATACACATTCATTCACAGAAGCATGCACACAGGACCACGATCTCTGTCAGTTTGGATCCAAACACAACCATCACGTAGAACGAAAGCAGCAATCTGGAAGGGGCAGGAAGGGGAAGGGATAGCAGGGTATGGGGCAGGGGATAAGTGTGCAGGGAATACACGGTGGTGTGACAAGACTGCCACCAGGTGCAGTGTTGGCTGCCTTTGGGGCAGGGAGGTAGGGAGGGAGGGGGAGTGGAAAGAATGAGGACCTGGGAAAGGGAAAGATAGGTCAGTGTGTTGGCAGAGGGCGGCACAGAGTGAGGGTGGGGATGTGATTGAGAAGAGTAGCTCTCGTCAACATCTATTTGTCCTCTAAATTAAATTACGTGGCGCAAGCCCTGCCAATGCTGAGGGAAGTGGCGAACAGGATTTTGGCTGCTTTTGGCCACTTCGTCAGCCGCAGCCCCGTCTTCAAAGTCAAGTACCAAACGTTGACTCTACTGACTGGGAACGGTGGATTGAATCTCACAGACGTGTACAATAAAGCACAAGCATTGTACGTCTGTAAAACATATAAACTGTGGAAGCGGTGAGTCAACAGTGATGCCGCATTCTTGTTAAATGAAATAGTGCCGGCCAGCCAGGATGCTCCAATAGACGTTCACCACATCCCAAATGAACTTTACCACCTAAAACATTTCTTTGTAGAATATAGCTACATTAGACTGGGAACACCCGAGAAAGATGTCATCAAAGTCAAGAAAATATACCAAAACTTAATGAACTTTCAGACCAAGAACATCATAGAACAAAAATACGTCGGTCACTCTTGGCATGATATCTGGAGAAACATACACCACCCGCATTTACCAACAAAAGTGCGGTCATTGTGGTACTATTTTGTGAATAGGAAATTTCCAATGAACTCCAGACTACATTCCATTCACCTGGCTGATTCCCCTTTGTGTACCACTTGCAACCTGATTGATACAGATGAACATCAATTTGTTTGTGGAAATTCGAATAATATATGATTGTCAATCACAAAAAAATTAGCAACCATGCAGAGAAAACCGCCGTATTTGATAACGCCAGCGTGCCTTTTATACCCGGAAGAAGAACTATACCCCACCTAGAAGAAAAATGCCGTCAACTGGTTGAAGGGACGCGTGGTATTTTACCTGCTGTCCAGGAAAGAAAGGAGCGAAGGAGATTTTTGGACGTACATTTCCAACCAGCATCACAAGCTACTACGCATGAATAATTATTATGATACATACGCCAACTTCCTCAGAAGAACAGTCATATTGTGGTGTCACCGCCAGACACCACACTTGCTAGGTGTTAGCCTTTAAATCGGCCGCAGTCCGCTAGTATACGTCGGACCCGTGTGTCGCCACTATCAGTGATTGCAGACCAAGCGCTGTCACACGGCAGGTCTAGATAGACTTCCTAGCACTCGCCCCAGTTGTACAGCCGACTTTGCTAGCGATGGTTCACTGACAAATTACGCTCTCATGTGCCGAGACAATAGCTAGCATAGCCTTCAGCTACGTCATTTGCTACGACCTAGCAAGGCGCCATTATCATTTGCTATTTATCTTGTGATGCATGTACCATCAAGACCGATGTTCACCAATTATGGATTAAAGTTAAGTATTCCAGAAGCTACGTACCTTTTTTACTAGTCTCATTTCCGTGTCCTGTTCCAGACTTCACGCCAGCCTGCGTGAGCTTAAACGCGTGCCTTTTGGCTTCCGGTCATAGTGGATTGGCTGTCTTGCCAGTCCACAACACATATGAACTCCATTTTTGATGATGCGATTCAGAACATGAAGAAACGAGAGACAATTTTATCTTTGAAAAACAAATATGATCAAGTGACGAACATCACTATCTGGTTTAGACTTGGATTTTTTCTAAAATGCCAAGGAACCTGTAATTAATTTTAGTTTGTTTTATTATTTTTAAATGTCAGTTGAAAATTATGTACTACTGTGGAATGTTATGACTAATAAATTGGAAAAAAAATAAAAGAAAAGAAAAGAAAAAAAAGAAAAAAAAGAAGGATAGGGGTGGAAGGTATGGGGACAGTAGGTTACTGTAAGTTCGGGAATAATAAGTAAGGCCTTGGTATATGCTGGTTCCAGAAAAACTGGACTGGAAAAGGTTAAGAAGCATTATAATATTTCAGGCACTTCTCGTCTGACCAGCCAACGTTCTCTTCACATTTGAGTCGTGTTGTCAAATGTTTCTGTTAGATGGCATTACTCACATTCACCAAGGATGTAATGAGGAAATTGCTTAATTGTTATAAGAGAGCCTTTTATTAAATTTCACATATTCTCTTCTTCTTCTTCTTCTTCTTCTTCTTCTTCTTCTTATTATTATTATTATTATTATTATTATCCTTTCTTTGATTTATGCCATCTGTGGATCACATGAAGTAACTTCCTCAATTTTTGTCTTCATTCTTGATCTTGGGTGTTTCCTGTATTTATTTATTCTTTCATTGTGTTCGTTTCTTCTTTTATCCGTCCATAAGAGATGCACTTTTGACATTTTCCTGAAAACCCCCAAACTTCCTAACCTGTTTCTAAAAGTTACCTAACCTAAAATATATGTTTTCATCATGTTAATTTATGCTAAGCTGTTTTTACGTCTTCCTTAAACTGATTTGCATTGAGGGATTTTTGTCAAAATGGTCAAATATATTTTAGGTAGTCTTTCAGGGATCATTCAAACCAAGTGTCTCTACAACAAAATTCTCCCTTTCCTCTGGTTTTACAACAGCATTGGATTTTTGTTTTTACTGACAATGGTTGTGTATTGTAAATGTCCTGTAACTGATAAACACCTTCCATTCTCTGGGCTCTGTTTTTGTTTGCTTCCTTACCTACATTGTATGGCTGTATTTTTTCCCCTAAGTACTTAAATTTATTCACTCTGTTGTTTTTGCCATATGTTTTGCTTAGGAATTTTGGAGCCTTTTTATTGTTCATTATGAGTTCTCTCTTCTCAAAAGAAATTTATAATCCAGCCTTTTTCCATAATCTCTTTCAAAAGCTCAATTTGCTCACTTGCTGTGACAATACTTTAGAAAAAATCACTAAGTCATTTGCAAAGGCTAGACAGTTGAGTTTGACATTGGGGTTTTTAATGTACCAATCTTCCTTTTTCTTGAAGTCTAATATCCCCCCCCCCCCTATTACTTTTTCCAAAACACTGTTCAAGAAGACTGCGAAGAGGTTGTCACCTCATGTTTCATTACGCGTGGGATTAGCCGAGCGGTCTAAGGCGCTGCAGTACTGGACTGTGGGGCTGGTCCCGGCAGAGGTTCGAGTCCTCCCTTGGGCATGGGTGTGTGTGTTTGTCCTTAGGATAATTTAGGTTAAATAGTGTGTAAGCTTAGGGGCTGATGACCTTAGAAATTAGGTCCCATAAGATTTCGCACACATTTGAACAGTTTGTACTGTACAATTTTTAATGTTGATTTACTAAGGATGTCTGGTTACATGTAAGAGAGGGACTGAATGTCCTAACCTTTCCAGGTGAGATAAGTGTATGAATAAATTAAATAAAAAATAGTCATAGCCCTTAAGAAATTTTTGAATATTCAGTTTGTGGAGAAAGATTGTTTGCACATAAGCAGTTTAGTTTCACAACTTTTAGGAATATGTTCACTGATAATTGCCTAATCAGCCGCAACTAAGGTAAAACAATAAATATTGACAGGAATGCTGGACTGGGACTCGAATCTGGAGCCATCAGACTTCACAAAAGCTCTTCTGCACATACTGCTACACTAGCACTTCTGGGAAGAGTTGAGCTGTGAGGGAAGGTAATTAGCTGTGCTTGGGTAGCTCTGTAGGTCTCACAAGCAATTTTAAATCCGCTGGGAAGTTTCGAGACATCTCTCACTTTTCTGCAGACTGAAAGATTCATTTACCAACGGGCAAAATAACTGATGCGTGCATCATTATTACTATTCGGATTTCATGAAGGATGAACTAATGATTAGAGTAAGATTTAATGTCTCACCTGGTATCAAGTATAGCTGTTATTTATAGGAAAAGTCGTTTTCATATTAAATACAGCTCTCTCTCACATAGAATGTATTATATCAGTGAAATTATACTGGGGAGGGGGGGGGGGGGGGGGCGGACTCCACTGATAAACCTTCAGAGATCGTTCATGGATATTTTCTGAGCATTTTGGTACAAGAGACCCATGGTCTCCAATGGCTTATTACAAGGTAGTAATGTAATTATGTTTTTTTCACTTTGTTACCCTAGCTACTTTTGTTTCTGTGAAAATACCTTGAAAACAGTGAAAACTTGCGTAATATGCAATCGTCAAAACATGCAACATGAAATGGAGGATAATGCAACATCCGTCTACCTCTACATATCAAACCATTACACAGTGCCCTGTACCACTTTTAGTCATTTCCCTTCCTGTTCCACTTGCTGATAGAGCGAGGGAGAAATGACTGTCTATATGCCTCTGTATGAGCCCTAATTTCTCGTATGTTATCTTTATTGTCCTTACACAAATGTATGTTAGTAGCAGTAGAATCATTTGGCAATCAACTTAAAATGCCAGTTCTCTAAATTTTCACCAATAGTGTTCCTCGAAAAGGATGTTGCCATCTCTCCAGGGCTTCTCATTTATATTCCTGAAGTGTTTCCTTAACACTTACGTGTTGTTCAAAATTACTGGTAACACATCTATTGAATTGCTTTGGACAGGTGCCAAAGTTCTGAGTTCTGTGACTTGGTTGCCATCACTGTAGGAACAGCTCCACATGGGGTCATTGTGGCGCTCTTCCATTGCATTCAGTGAACCTGTAAACACATTATTACATATTGGCCAACGATTTGTTAGTAAACATAACTTCACTGTTAACACACAAATGATATTGCCAGAGAAACAAATGTGAGACAGTACAGAGTAGAGTTAAATGCAGATTTGAGGGCAAAGAGTAAAAGGTACATTACTGTTGTCAACAGCAAATACCATGAATGAGTGGAACAATTTTGTTTGCCAACATGACACAGAGTGCATACTAAAGACATTTGCAGATAGTTTCTTTCATTGCAATATAAACTCATGCTCATCAATTAAGGATAATGCTGATACATGGTGAAATGACACTCTGATGGGCGGTTTGCGGGTTTAAATCATCTCGGGGTAAGATCATGCGATGCATTTGATCTGCGGTCGTCGCACAGTGGCACTGGCAGCAGTCCATATATGCAGAAGGGTGTTGGTTCATGTCATATTACAGTGCAGCGAGTAAGTGTGCAGACGTGCTGATGGTGACTGTGTGTTGAAAATGGCTCAAAGAACAGATATTGATGACGTTATTAGGGGTAGAATACTAGGGCGACTGGAAGCTGGTTAAACACAGCAGGTTGTAGCACGGGCCCTCCGTGTGCCACAAAGTGTGATCTCAAGATTACGGCAACAATTCCAGCAGACAGGAAACATGTCCAGGCGCTACAGTACGGGACGTCCACGGCGTACAACACTACAAGAAGACTGATATCTCACCATCAGTGCCCACATACGGCCACGGAGTACTGCAGGTAGCCTTGCTCGGGACCTTACCGCACTTACTGGAACAGTTGTCTCCAGACACACAGTCTACAGATGACTGAACAAACATTGTTTATTCGCCCGGAGACCTGTAAGGTGCATTCCACTGACCCCTGGTTACAGACGAGCCCGTAAAGCCTGGTGTCAAGAACACGGTACATAGTCATTGGAACAGTGGTCCCAGGTTATGTTCACGGACGAGTCCAGGTATAGTCTGAACAGTGATTCTCGCTGGGTTTTCAGCTGGCGTGAACCAGGAACCAGAAATCAAACCCTTAATGTCCTTGAAAGGGATCTGTATGGAGGTCATGGTTTGATGGTGTGGGGTGGGATTATGATTGGTGCACGTACACCCCTGCATGTCTTTGACAGAGGAACTGTAACAGGTCAGGTATATCTGGACATCATTTTGCACCAGTATGTCCACCTTTTTATGGGTGCAGTGGGTCCCACATTCCTCCTGATGGATGATAATGCACGGCCCCATCGAGCTGCCCTCGTGGAAGAGTACCTTGAAACAGAATATATCAGGCAAATGGAGTGGCCTGCCTGTTCTTCAGACCTAAACCCCATCGAGCACGTCTGGGATGCTCTCGGTCGATGTATCGCTGCATGTCTTCAAACCCCTATGACACTTCAGGTGCTCTGACAGGCACTGGTGCAAGAGTGGGGGGCTATACCCCAACAACTGATCCACAATATGCCAACCCGTTGTGCGGCCTGTGTACGTGTGCGTGGCGATCATATTCCGTATTGATGTCAAGGTACATTCACAGGAAACAGTGGCGTTTTGTAGCACATGTGTTTCGGGACGGTTTTTTCAACTTACCACAAATACTGTGGACTTCAGATCTGTGTCGTGTGTGTTCCCTATGTGCCTGTGCTATCAGCGCCAGTTTTGTGTAGTGCCATGTTGTGTGGCACCACATTCTACAGTTATCCTTAATTTATGAACATGAGTATAGATACGAAATAAATGGGAGAAAGAAACCAAATAAAATTTGACAACTCTGTAACGAGCCACCGGAGACCATGGATTGATGCGTACCAAAATACTCTAATGTCACTGAATAACCTCCAAAATTTTCTCAGTGAAATTGGAGTTCATCTTATATATTACCCCAGTAAGATGGTTGCATAGTGCGCATAATGAGAGAAATCACAGCTCAAAAGACAGTCACAAGGAAGTTTGCTACTTCTGAACTTCATTCTTCTGTGATTCGATGGCTCAGTGATTGAAAGAATTGCACATACAAAACATAGGTCCAGGTTTGAGTCATTGCACAGCTATAATCAGTGGGTAAGGTTCATTACAATACCTATATACCACCGTAGAATGAAAGTTGCACATTATTATATTATGCCTCTTAAATGTATGCTGTATGAATTAGTTTAGGACCCTGGTGTAGGGAGATTGGAATTAACAGATAGTATAACCTTCACATTGGAAAGTTGGCTGTTATTGTAGGACTTCTGCAAAAGGTACAGGATAATGTATTTACGTTAGAAAATGGACCTAGTTTGAAGCAAGAGATAAACTTACCATAGTTAGTTCTGAAGTGTGAGACATTTAGCTAACAGATATAAAAATTTACTAAATATTAATTGTTCTTTGTCATTCCTAGTGACAGTATATGCACAGTTTTAAAGACATAAACCAAATTTCTAGACAAAATTTTAACCTTTTAAATAAGATAATGTTATGCACAGAAATGTATAATTGTCAAATTTAAATTTTCCCTCCATTGTGTAACTGTGTGGACTCATTCTCTTATTTTTACTTGCAGATATTAACTTATCTCCACCATCAACCACCTGAAGAAATAGAACAGATTTTCATTAAAGAGGAGAATGTAAGTATTATGGGCTATTTATTCCTGTATTGTATCTGGAGTTTTTACTGAAATAGAATGTTTTACATGGATGTTTTGGTTTTACTTTGTGTCAGTGCTAAAAGAGAGAAAACACTTTAATGGAATGTAAGTACACTATGCGATCAAGAAGTATCCAGACACCGCCAAAAACATACGTTTTTCATATTAGATGCATTGTGCTGCCACCTACTGCCAGGTACTCCATATCAGTGACCTCAGTAGTCATTGACATTGTGAGAGAACAGAATGGAGCAGTCTGCAGAACTCAGGGACTTCGAATGTGGTCAGGTGATTGGGTGTCACTTGTGTCATACATCTGTATGCGAGATTTCCACACACCTAAACATCCCTAGGAACACTGTTCCCGATTTGATAGTGCAGTGGAAATGTAAAGGGACATACACAGCACAAAAGCATACAGGCCGACCTCGTCTGTTGACTGACAGAGACTGCCACCAGTTCAAGAGGGTCGCAATGTGTAATAGGCAGACGTCTATCCAGACCATCACACTACAGTCAATTCCGTACAACAAATAGTCATACCAACAGTTGATGTAGCACATGAGCAGGAGTCAGTAAATAGGGCAGAATGATCCAAATTTGTGGCTGTACGTATTGATGAAAACCTGAACAGGAAGAAGAACATTACTGAGCTTCTTGAACATGTAAGTTCAGCTGATTTTGCTCTTTGTACAATTGCTAACAATGGAAACAAACATATCAACCTCCCTGACGTATTTTGCACATTTCCACTCTTACGGAATAATTTTCTTGGGTAATTCATCACTTAGGGAGTATTGATTGCACAAAAGCAAGCAGTAATAATAATATGCGGTGCTCACCCCTGGACGTCATGTAGGTACCTCTTCGAGGAGCTAGGCATTTTAACTAGCCATTATTCACTAATGAAACTCGTCATAAATAATCTATCAAAATTTGAGAAGAACAGTGATGCCCATACCTACAACACTGGAGGGAAACGTGACCTTTATTACCCATTGTTACAGCTGTCAGTGGCTCAGAAAGCAGTTCAGTATGCGGCAACAAAAATTTTTGATCATTTGCCCAACAATATAAAATGTCTAACATATAGTGAAGCAAGTTTTATATCTAATTTAAAGTCGTTCCTCCTGGACAACTCCTTCTATACCACTGACAAATTTCTAGTTAAAGACTGGTAGCCAGTTAAATAAATAAATAAACAAATACTCCGAAAAGCATGCTTACAATTGTTTGTAAAATTGGAATGCACACAGATGGAGCAATTTATCATCATACTGTCCACTGAATAAAAAATGAAATACAACAATTTCAGTTCATACTGCAGTCTATTATAAGCACAGTAGTTTGTATCACAGGACATTGGTGTAGAGAGACAGGAGTCCAACAGATAATATATATCAGATATCAACAGATAATATATATCTCATATTGGAAAGTTAGCTGTTATTGTAGGACTTCTGCAAAAGGTGAAGGGCCATGCACTTGTGTCAAAAAATGGATCTAATTTAAACTTACGATAATTAGTTCTGATGAATAGTTTGAAGTGTGAGGCATTGAGATAACAGATGTTAACTAATACAAAATATTGATTTTTCTTTGTGTTTATCAGTCCTATTGGCAGTATATGCGCGCTTTTTAAGAGATTAACCGATGTTGTAGACAAAATCTTAACTTGTTAAACAAGATAATATTGTGTACAGAAATATATAATAGACAAATTTCAGTTTTTCCTCCATAGTGTATCTGTATGGAGTCGTGTTTTTTTTACCTGCACATATTAACCGATCCCCACCATCAACCATCTGAAGAAATAGAGAAGATTTTCATTAAAAAAGAGAATGTTGTAAGTATTACAGGCTATTTGTACCTGCATTTTGTCTGGAATTTTTAATTAAATAATATATGTTAAAGGACTTTTGGTCTTACTTTGTGTCAGTGCAAAAAGAGAGAAAACACATTAATGGATTATAAATATACGAGGATGATTAAAAAGCAGAGAGAATATAAGCTCTAAGATTTCAGTGGTTGCAAGACTTTTCTCGTTTGGCTGCAGCAAACAACCATAGTGTTTGCACCCACAACTTACAGATGGCCCATAAGGAAGTTGCATTAAATAATAACATTACACCCCACCTAATGTAATATTGGACCAGTCATGGTACCATTAGACCTCATGGGAACAATGTGAATAATTCCTGAATGGTTACATGAGCTCCTTGTGGTAACAGGACTCCCTTACATTTTGGGCTGTGGTTTTGATGTCTCATTTAAATACTCTGTCCTGTACAGATGAGCCAAAACATTAAGCTGTGATGAGACTGGCATCTGCTCCTATGTACACATCACTGCCCTCTGCAGTCAGGTAGTTTCTGAAATAAAATTAACAGAAAACAAGTACCAATACACTTACTAAATAACATATACAGTTAAGTAATGATACTATTACATGCACATGAGACCTTGCCACACTCAATTATTGATGGAGTCAACACATATATAATTTCTTATACGTAAAATTTTATTACTTCATGATGTACGAGGGGCGGTCAAAAAGTTTCTAGCGTGAGACTGTTACTCTAATGCCTTGCACAAACACCAACACGTACTTTTATGGTGTCCCTTTGTGGGTATGCACTATACTGGAACCGACAATTTGGGAGGGCTATGACACGACTGCAGGGATGAGGTAGATTTGTACGGCTCGTTGTATTCTCATATTCTTTATTTTTTGAACAACCCTTGACCTTTGTGTAGAGTAGCGGTGGGGCAGCCCTCCCTATATCATAAACAAGGTGTTCAGGTAATGGGCCAAAGTGACTCTGTTGCCAGAGTTCAGTTGGAATGAAGTGATCGTGTGGCCTTATTGGCCAGGAGAACCCATCTGGGGTAGTTCGCCTGCCCAGTGGCCAGTCTTTTTATTTGATGCCAGTTCGGCAACTACCGCATCAGTGGGGATGAAATGGTGATGAGAATAACACAACAGTCAGTTCCTGAATGAATAAAATCTGATCTGGCAGTACCAAGAGAAGTATTTCAGGGAAAGAGAAATTTGCTAGGTGGTCTTTTCTGAAGGTACCAGTAAATTTCAGTTCCTTAAAGAATGAAACTCCCATACATAGAACAGACTCAAACATCTGATTAATTTACAACTGAGCTAATGTGTTAAATATATGTCTCTAAGCATGCAATCTAGAAAGCATTTAGTAAAGGCTTGAAATTACATTTAAAGATTGTTGGAAGTCACTAAGTGCTCTCATTACTAAATACTGGACAATTATAAACTAGGTAATTTCCACTTCATTTTAAGCTAAAGCTAGTTTTTCATTGATCTCAATGTTTATGATGTTGTATCTCCTGAACTATGTGTGGTACAGTTATATGATTTTGCAGGTACATTCAGTAGACACAGTGTACAAACAGTGTTGTGAATGGAGTTTGTAATAAAGAAGTAATAATGTAAAACAATTCTGAAGTTTGACTGCGTGAACAGTGAAAATATAGTAAGTGATAAACTCTTTTCCTTTCATCATTTTGTAAGGTGGGAGGTGTCAGCAAGAAAATGTTTTGTAAAGGTTTGAAATTACGTGTAATCTTTGTTGGAAGTTGGTAAGTGCCCTCATTGTCAAATAGTGGGCGAATGAAGTCCGTGTATTTGTGCACCACCAGTTATTCTGCCTTGAGACAAACACACAGTTTCTAACTGTAATAATTGTCTCATTGTGTTAAACTTTTAACATTAGATTACACCTCTGAATGATTATGTTAGGACAGCAGATTGAATTTTTAAATTTGGTCAACCTAACTACGTGAAATATTGAAAATTGAAATTTTTTTGCTTTTCGTCACAGCTGGTATCATGTTCCAGAATAGTGTTTTAGTAATATCGATTTGTTTTGAATTCAGCTTCATAAGGAAATGAAATGAAATGTGGAATGAAAGTTTGGACAAGAAGAGAATAGAAACTTTTGAAATGCGGTGCCACAAGAGAATTCCGAAGATTAGATGAGTAGGTCAAATAACTAATGAAAAGTTTTTGAATTGAATTGGAAAGAAAACAGTTATGGCAGAGCTTGAATAGAAGAAGTAATCAATTGATAGGACATAGCCTGAAGCACTGGGAGTTGCTAGTTTGATATTAGAAAGACGTGAGGTGGTAAAAACATTAGAAGGAGATCGTGGTTTGACTATGAGTGTGCAGGTTTAACTGCATTTAGGCAGCAGTAGTTATTCAGTGAAAAAGAGGCTTGCACATGATAGGCTGCTGTAGAGAGCTGCATCAAACTAGTCTTCAGACTGAACAGCAACGTGAACAACAAGGAGCACAAATAGTGTTAAACTGGGCTCTCCCTGCCCTTTTGTGGTGTGCTGGCCTCTCTGTGCCTAGGCTGCCAATAAATGTCTGTGATATGTAGCCAAATTATTAACTCTTCTTTGTTTTTGCTTCACTAAATGTACGTTGTCATATCCAGCAAGAACCAGCTGATGAACATCTTATTGAGCACCTTGATACCTTTGCTACCACCACCACTTTATTCTTCAATTCCTTTTCCCATTCATGGATGACCTTGTCCAGCACGAGGTTGAATAGGAGGGGAGACAGACCATCACCTTGTCGGACACCAGTTTTGATTAGGAAGGGCTCGGATATGTCACCCATGAATTTCACCTTGGATGCAGTATTGGTCAATGTTTCTTTGATGAGGTTAAGGGTTTTTTAATGTAACCCTTGTTCTTCCAAGGATATGAAGAAGTGCGTGTTGGTGAACTGAGTTGTATGCCTTTTTAAAGTCAATGAACATGCAAATTATTGGGCTGTTCCTGACTGCTTTGTATTTTAGCATAGTCTTTAGAATGAAAATTTGTTCTGTACAGGATCTACTGCGGCCACCTTGGTGTTCACCAGTTTTGTTTTCCAGTTGCTCTTTAGCTCTTTGAAAAAGACAGGCTGATAGAACATATTTCACTCACGTTCTATCTGTATCTGTAGTGAATTTTGCCCTGCAGTTTCGTTTTGACTCGGCTTAGTCTTTATGATGTCCTTGGAAAAATGCACGGTAAAGGCTATTCGGTCTTACAATGTATTTATTCTCAACTAGTTTCAATCATTTATCATCCTCACAATGAAAAAATATTGTGACAGTTTCACATGTCATACATGCTGTGTGAAGTTGTCACAATATTTTTCCGCTGTGAATGTGATCAGTGATCGAAACTAGTTGTGAATAAATATATTGTAAGACGGTACAGTGTTTACCATGCATTTCTCCAAGTATATTGATGGTGTTGACAGCCGCCTGGGGAAAAATAAATAAATAAATAAATAATTGCTTCATGCTATCTAGCTACTGAACAATGTTGTGTACAAAATATAATTTTGCAGGTAAATTGGGTGATATATTTAGACGCATTCTGAAAAATTTGTTGCGAATAGTGTTGGTAATAAAGATGCAATACATTAAAATGTCATGCATGATGGTGCATTTTTCCACACATCTCAGTGTTTACAACGTCATATCTCTTGAACTGTGTGCCGTAAGATGATATATTTGTATAATAGGTGGCTATGTGGAAACTTTTTGTGAAATACACTCCTGGAAATGGAAAAAAGAACACATTGACACCGGTGTGTCAGACCCACCATACTTGCTCCAGACACTGCGAGAGGGCTGTACAAGCAATGATCACACGCACGGCACAGCGGACACACCAGGAACCGCGGTGTTGGCCGTCGAATGGCGCTAGCTGCGCAGCATTTGTGCACCGCCGCCGTCAGTGTCAGCCAGTTTGCCGTGGCATACGGAGCTCCATCGCAGTCTTTAACACTGGTAGCATGCCGCGACAGCGTGGACGTGAACCGTATGTGCAGTTGACGGACTTTGAGCGAGGGCGTATAGTGGGCATGCGGGAGGCCGGGTGGACGTACCGCCGAATTGCTCAACACGTGGGGCGTGAGGTCTCCACAGTACATCGATGTTGTCGCCAGTGGTCGGCGGAAGGTGCACGTGCCCGTCGACCTGGGACCGGACCGCAGCGACGCACGGATGCACGCCAAGACCGTAGGATCCAACTCAGTGCCGTAGGGGACCGCACCGCCACTTCCCAGCAAATTAGGGACACTGTTGCTCCTGGGGTATCGGCGAGGACCACTCGCAACCGTCTCCATGAAGCTGGGCTACGGTCCCGCACACCGTTAGGCCGTCTTCCGCTCACGCCCCAACATCGTGCAGCCCGCCTCCAGTGGTGTCGCGACAGGCGTGAATGGAGGGACGAATGGAGACGTGTCGTCTTCAGCGATGAGAGCCGCTTCTGTCTTGGTGCCAATGATGGTCGTATGCGTGTTTGGCGCCGTGCAGGTGAGCGCCACAATCAGGACTGCATACGACCGAGGCACACAGGGCCAACACCCGGCATCATGGTGTGGGGAGCGATCTCCTACACTGGCTGTACACCACTGGTGATCGTCGAGGGGACACTGAATAGTGCACGGTACATCCAAACCGTCATCGAACCCATCGTTCTACCATTCCTAGACCGGCAAGGGAACTTGCAGTTCCAACAGGACAATGCACGTCCGCATGTATCCCGTGCCACCCAACGTGCTCTAGAAGGTGTAAGTCAACTACCCTGGCCAGCAAGATCTCCGGATCTGTCCCCCATTGAGCTTGTTTGGGACTGGATGAAGCGTCGTCTCACGCGGTCTGCACGTCCAGCACGAACGCTGGTCCAACTGAGGCGCCAGGTGGAAATGGCATGGCAAGCCGTTCCACAGGACTACATCCAGCATCTCTACGATCGTCTCCATGGGAGAATAGCAGCCTGCATTGCTGCGAAAGGTGGATATACACTGTACTTGTGCCGACATTGTGCATGCTCTGTTGCCTGTGTCTATGTGCCTGTGGTTCTGTCAGTGTGATCATGTGATGTATCTGACCCCAGGAATGTGTCAATAAAGTTTCCCCTTCCCGGGACAATGAATTCACGGTGTTCTTATTTCAATTTCCAGGAGTGTATGTTGCAGATAGAATTAGCAGCAAAGAGGTAATATATTTAAATATCAAGTACATTGAGGCAGTTTTTCATGCATGTCATTGTTTATGACATCATCTCTCCTGAGCTATGATCGGTAGGTGGTTCTTATACTCACAGCAAACGTTGCCTGACAGTAAGGAATACTTTTACCAAATACAACTGAAATCAATCCAGTGGTTTAGAAAGAGATATGGAACAAATGTACAGACATTCATACATCCATTTCTTATAGTATGTATGAATTAAAATATTTGCTATGGCATATTCAAATATTGCGACTGCCAATTGTTGGAGGGTGGTGTTGGTGGCTGGTGCACTGTGTGGCACTGGTCAAGCAGTTAATTCATTGATTCATTCATTCAAAATTTAGTCATTCATTCAACCATTGTGTTCGATAGATCCCATTAAGAAGGAGACTTTCAGGAATGTAGGATGAGTCAAGGTACCTATACACTAATGCAAGACAAAGACATCATAGAAACATAATCTTTGCGCTGTATTAATAATAAAACATCCTATCTTTATTGTTTCTCCTTCTCATTCTGCAATACTTTTTTCAAGTTTTTATCTGTCATAGAGACCCTCTATGCATGCCTTCCACCTCTCAGCCTCCTCCTCTTTCCTCAGAACTGGTTTGTGATGATGATACAGTTGCTTCTCTTTTTATTGTAAGCAACAACAGTCTTTTCTGTAGCATGCAAGCTTTCGCATTGTTATGTTTCATCTCCAGCTGTTTCTGGTTTGCCATTTTGCATTTCCTATTGCTTTAATTTTTTTAGGTATTATCATTTCATTTTGGATGTTATATTTGCTGCATTTTTATATCTTTTCCTTTCATCAATAAATTCAATATTTCATGTGTTATCCAAGAACTGGACCTTGTCTTTTTATGTATTTTATTCTCTGCTACCTTCACTATTTAATCACTCAAACCTGCCTCTTTGTCTTCTGCTGTATTATTTTCCCCTGTTTCAGATAGTCATTGCCTAATGTTCTCTTTAAAATTGTTATTAATCTTTGGAAAATAAACAAAAATAATTAAATTTCACCATAGGGAAAAATGGAGGGTCATTAATGGAAGTTACATTCAATTACTATGCACGGAGCCCTGGAAAACGTGGTTTGGGTGGATGCAAGCAAATGTCCTGTGTGGAATCACAGTAGGAGGCACGAGTCCTTTCAGAGAATGCTCAGCAGCTGGATTCTGGGTGTCCTTAAGGCAGACAGTTCCTCTGTGTCCATTTGTGCATTTGCTGGATTAGTGGTTGTGATTCGTGTATGAAAAGCCATACAGTGAGCTTATGTTAACTATATTTTGCCTACAACAACGTTTGACATAAAGTGTTACATTGCACAAAGTCCCTAGTGCTCGAATTTTTAACAGCAAAGTCTTCAAATTTAGTGTGATACCTTCTTTAATTTCTGTGCGTTATGTTAACTATGAGCAAACTGAAACGTAACCAGATCACTGTCAAGATGTGAAATGAGACTATAAGATAAAGAGAGAGAGATTTCCTTTTACTCAGATAGTTTTCATAGTATTGATTTAGGTGGATTGAATCCAAAGAGGTTTGTCTTCAACTATTTCTACAAAAGGTAAATCCTCCATGGTGCTCACCACTCTTTTGTGAGTTTATGCTTGCCTACCATGAGGCCCTAGCCTTTGCAGCACCTTTTTCCCTTTTTGTGCTGTGTGTCTATCCCCCTCCTATTCTTTTCTCACTCTGGAGAACATGTCTTGGGTTCGGGAATGCATTCTGAAGTTTTGGTAGCCCTGCATCAGAATAGTCCCTCATCTGTTTATTCCTCTTCTCTTCATTCCCCATCTCCTCCCCTTTCTCCACTTTGGTGTTTGAGGTCTGGCTCTGTTTCTGCTTCCTCCCTGTGTGCTCCTGAAGGCCAGCCCATTTGTTTGATGCATAACAGGTGACTGGGTAACGTGTAATTCCTACCCCCGGGTCGACAGGTAGGGTTTGCACATATCCCCTGGTACAGGCCAGGCCCAGGGAGGGGTGATTGCATGAGCTGTTACCTTCATAATTGCCATTTGTTCCCTCTGTCTGGAGTTCGGAAGATGTGATTTGAGGTGTGAACCAGTCAGGAGGAGTGTGCCATTGGAGACAATGGCAATCATGGGGGATATTGTTGCAGTGAGCCAATTATCTTCATCTCGGGCTATGTTTACTAAATGTAAATGAAATGAGGCTAAAGATTCAATGACTCTCCTAACTGCACCTCGGTTCCTCGTTGTGTCACATACCGGAAGAGGTCAGTCTTTTGATATAGTTAATCCATTTATTATTCAAAAAAGTGTTGGTGCAATTACAGGCCCTGGGAAATCCCGCTCTTGCTAATGTAATTAGACTTTTCTTCTGGAGACCAATTGTGATTTTCAAGCCCAACTACTACTTACAGCTTCACCCCTCCTTGGCTATCCTGTTCGTGTCGAATCCCATCATATGCTGTATTCTTCACACGGTGTTATTTATACTCAGTTGCTTGATGGTCTGACCGAAGGTGAAGTCCAGCATTATCTGTCCGATCAGGGCACCACTGCGGTCCATACGCACTCCTTTTCTCACATTTGATCGAGCAGTGCTTCCCTCAAAGATTAAGGTGGGCTGTGAAATCATCACGATTCAACTGTACACTCCAAATCTGATGCACTGATACCAGTGTCAACATTATAACCACATTCACGTGTCCTGCCAAAACACGGCCAAATGTGTTACTTGTGGTAGAGACGCTCATTACCTGCCTCCTCCTCACCACTGCATCAATTGGAATGTATCACCTGACCAAGCCACCTCATTCTGTGATTGTGTGTGTCCCATGTATCTTGGTAAATAGGCTGTCCAGGAGATCCGGGTGAAGGAAAAAGTACCCTACCCTGTCACTCGCAGGTTGTTGGCTAGTTGAAAGCCGTGCATTTTAGCAGGTGGTACTTATAGTACCATTCTTGTTACGCCTCGCTCCATGGAGGACGTGGCCACGCAGACTTGTGACCTCCATTTCAGTACTGCAGTTGTTAAATTACCCAGTATTACAATAGCATCTCCATATCCTTCCCATAGAGCTGCGCAACAAGCTACCACACCTTTTTGCTCTGGAGGCGAAATCACCTGCTACGCAACTGGCAGGCTGGGAAGCCAACAAATGTCTGAGTCTTCATCTGCTAACTGTAAAGGCCTGCCCTGAGAAATCAAACAAAGACAAATGGTCTTCTCCTTCCCTGATTCAGACATCCTCTTCAACGGTGTCGCCACATGATACCCTCACCCGGCCGACCTCCATTTTGCCGGTGCCCCAGCACCTACCATTTTTCTGCCCAGGAGTCTGCAGGCCAATGCAGGGAGAATGCCGATACCTCCGTAGATCTCGTGGGGCAGGATCCTCTGCACCCTGTAGCAGCGAGTCTTGGAAGGCTGGCACCCAGCAGTTGTCTAGGTGACTGCCCTTCGTTTGTTCCCTTCTCCCTATTCCCCATTATGACTCTTCCCCAATAGAATGTTTGTGGCATTAGATACAGTGAGGAGCAATTACAGCTGCTCTCGGAATCACAGCATCTGGTTGTTTTCTGCCTCTAGGAAACAAAATTGCACTCTTGCAGCCACTTTGACCTCTTGCATTTCCTTCCAGTCCACTTTGACCCCCTTCCCCAAAGATGGGATTCCACCTCGTGGGGGAGTCATGCTGCTCATTTGTGATGACATCCAAAGCCAAACCATCTCATTGAACACCTAACTGTGCAGCGCAGGTCTGAGGCACCTTGCCACGGTTCACGCGGTTCCCCCCATTGGAGGTTCAGGTCCTCCATTGGGAATGGGTGTGTGTGTTTTCCTTAGCGTAAGTTAGTTTACGTTAGATTAAATAGTGTGTAAGCCAAGGGACCGATGACCTCATCAGTCTGGTCCCATAAGAACTTACCACAAATTTCCAAAAAACACCTAGCTGCTAGTGGTTGCAGTCCAATTTTTCCTTTGTTGTTCCAACTTTTCTCTTGGTAAAGTCTACATCCCTTCGTCATTCACTGTCTCAACGGCAGACTTACTCCAGCTTTTTGGTCAGCTCCCTCACCTCTTTTCGCTGCTTGACGACTTTGATACCCACCAGCCCCTTTGGGGCTGTTTGAGAACTGGTCCAAGAGGTTCCCTTTGACCTTCTCAATCAATTCAACCTGATCTGTCTTAACACTGGAGCACCCATGTTCCTTTCAGTCTACATGCACACTTATTCCCATTTGGACCTCTTGTACTGTACAGCACTGGCCAGTTTTCCTGTCGTCTCAAGTGGTCCGTTCTCTCCGACATGTACCCGAGTGACGATTTCCCGTGTGCTATCTGTTTGCTGACTCCTACCCCACCTACTTGTAAACACAATTGGCAGCTTTCTAAGGCTGCCTGGAGGCTTTACTACTCTCTGCCAACCTTTGATGAACATTTCCCAAGCTCTGATGACCAGGTAGAGTACCTTACGAACATTATCCTTACTACTGCAGAGTTAACATACCTCTCTCTTCTTTACCGAGTTGTGTACCAGGCCCCTGGCGCACTGAGGCGTGCTGCTATGCGATTCGTGTGGAGATATGCTCTCCACACTTTTAGGCATGGTGAACTGTATTCATTATAAGCAGCTGCATGTGCAGTGTCATGGCATTCTTCAGGATAGCAAAAGAGCTAGATTGGTCTTCCATAGTAGTTTTTTTTAGCAGTTTCAGTCCTCCTTCCATCATGCGGGACAACCTCTTCTGGCTCTCTCAGACCGAGGTTCAGTCCCTGATTTCTGGCCTGGCCTTAGCAGATGATGTCATTGTGGAACCTATTGCTATCTCCATGACCTTGGGCCACTATTTTGCAGAGATTTTGAGCTCCACCCGCTATCCTGCCTCCCTTGGAAACAAGTGGAGGAGGCTCAGGTCATATCCTTCTCCTCTCAGAATCATGATCTCTTCAAAGATGTTACAACACATTTCTCTTGCAGACAGACACTGGTGTGAAGTCACGTCATACCCATACGTAACTCCAGTAAGGACGAACACCTTCCTTCTAGCTACCATCCCATTTCTCTCACCAGCTGTGTTTGCAAGGTCATGGAACATATGATCCATGGCCAGCTGGTATGGTGGCACAATCTACTAATTTGAGTGCACCGTACTGCAGTTGACCGTCCAGTTACTTTGTCAATCCGTGTCACGAACAGTTTTTTGCGGACATACCAGACTGTGGCCACGTTTTTCAATTTCGAGAAAGCCTGTGACACCTGCCGAAGTTCTGGTATCCTCTGTACTCTATACACGTGAAGCTTCCGAGGCCCCCCTGTCCCATTTTACTCGGGAATTTTTAAAAGACAGAGTTTCCAAGGTATATGTGAGTTTGGCTTTGTCAGACACCTTTATCCAAGAGAACGGGTGCCTCAAAGCTCTGTGCGGACTGTTGTCCTCTTTGCTATATCCATTAACACTATAGTGGACTGTCTCCTGCCAGGTACCTAGAGGTCGCTTTTTGTTGACGACTTTGCGATCTATTGCAGTTCTCTCTGCACTTGTCTCCTCGAGTGGTGTCTTCAGCGATGTCTGGGTGATCTTTACTCGTGGAGCATTGACGGTAAAACCCTATGCCCCCTTTTTTGATGACTCCCTTGACCCTGAGTATGAGGCATGCCCTTCTTCTCTGTTATCTCCTGGAGTCTCCTTTTGGCTGTTGCTCTGGGAGCTTAACTTTACACTACCTGCCACGTTCCCAATGGGTGCGAACCCCTCACCACCTCGACTTCGTGCGACGTTCTGTGTTCATCTTCAACTTTATTCGCTTGCCGAGGACACAGCTCTGTATTCGAACCGACGCCGTAAGTTTCTTGGCTTTCGCACGCGACTTAACCGTAGCACCTTAGTACACACTGATGGCTCTGAGATCAGCCGTGGTGTCGAGTGTGCCTTCGTCATTGGCTCCTACCATTTCCGGTATCGGCTTCCAGAACAGTGCTCAATTTTTACAGCAGAGTTCTTCGCTCTATATCAGGCCACCCAGTACATACGGTGACAGAGGCATTTTAATTGTGTCATATGTCCCAATTCTCTCAGTGCCCTTCAGAGCTCCTGTGTGCTGTACACATACTTATAACTTAGTGCAATGGCTCCTAGGAAACTTCCACTTGCTGACTGTTGAGGGAGCCACCGTGATGTTCAAGTGGTTTCCTGGTCACATGAGGCTGCCGTGGCCGCTCTCCTCCTAACTCAGCCTGCTAGCTCCTCCTTTCCTTTGGATGATCTTCATGTTGCCACCAGTCAGCAGATGGTATTACTTTGGGATCAGCAGTGGTCTTCTCTTCACAGGAACAAGCTCCAGGAAATTCAACCTCTCCAAACGGTTTGGCCAACCTCCTCTCGGCCCTCTCATCAGAGGAGATCATTTTAGATAGGTTGCATATTGGGCACTGTCATTTTAGCCATTCCCATTTGTTATGTCGTGATCCCCCACCACTTTGTGCTCATTGTCATCGACCTTTGATGGTTTACCACGTCCTGATCCACTGCCCTTTTTTTAACCGCTTATGTTCCAGTGTATGTTTGCTGTCCGAGTTATCGCCAATTTTAGCAAATGATGCGAGCGCTGTCAATCACGTTTTACTTTTTATCTGTCATAACGATACGGCTAAGAACATTCAGTGTTTCATTAGGGACCTCTGTTGCCTCTTTTTTTCGAGGGGAAGTCGTTGCTTTTAGCTCTCTTTCCTTCCATCGATTGGGCTTAACATATGGTCGCTTTTAGCTTCTTTTTCTTATTGCTGTTCTAAGGTTACAATGTGGGCATGTATGATGTCAGTTGTTTTTATGCCCGGAAAATAAGTAAAATGTTTACTGAAAAAACTAACTTCAGGAATGTATATGCATCGTGATCTACAGCAAAATGCATCCACATTATTCCTGCATGTTTTGTAATATCATTTAACCATCTCACATTCAGTGTCTACTTTGGTCTTTCCTATCTCTTGACATCCTGAAGAGCTTCCTTGGTCTGTCTTGCATGCATTCACCTGGCAACATGTCCAGCTCACTTCTATTTCATTTTCAGTACAGTACTGATCCATTTATTTATTGCCCTGTCTCAGATGGTAATGCTGAACTTATATCTCTCCAGTGCATGCTGATATTAGGAAAATGTAGTTGATCTACAAAGGAGATTATTAAAAAACTTGTGTGATTTGTCCTAGAATATTACTTGAGTGTATGCTATCTGTACGTATGTAGGTCTTCGGGGGATATTGAATGTACACAAAGGAGGACAGCACAAATGTTCATAGGTTTGTTTGATCCATGGTTGAGTGTCCCGGAAAGGTTGAGAAACATCAACAGCAGATATATGAAGATGGGCACCCATTATCCCACAAAATACTGCTTATAAAGTTCTAGGAACCAGATGTAGACGTTATGCTGAAGCAATGGTGTGTGTGTGTGTGTGTGTGTGTGTGTGTGTGTGTGTGTGTGTGTGTGTGTGTGTGTGTGTGTGTGTGTGTCCTTATGTAGGCGTTGGTGGTGGCTGGCATTTAAGTACTGTCACCCACTGCTCCAGATCAGTCTAATGACTGTGCCATTTCCATAATTCAGTAGTGGCGTATCGTGATTCAGGCCATCATGTACCCACGAGAAGCAGCATTACTGTTTTTGGTGCGGGATGCCGGAGATGGAGGAGGAAAGAGTACACTTGTATCTTGTAAGGGGTTTGGTATGAAATAAAACGGGAGTCTTCTAGATATTGAGTAGTCTGTAAAACAAAGTAACATGGCAAGCATACACTATCTGATCAAAGTACTTGCACCCCTGTTAGTGGGCATTAATATGGGATGTCCATTCTGATAGATCTTATTTTGGCTTAGTAAAAAAGTATGTCATTTAATAAGTATCAGAATACTGAGCAGGGAAAGATGCGATATAAACATGGCCATGACAAAAATAGATATGTAGGAAAAGAATGACGAACATATATCTGTCTTGTCCCATCCGTGATTCTGGATGGACATGTTGCATGTATGCCAGACAACAATAGATATCTTTTTAAAAGATTTTAGAATATATCTTCTGGAAAGGAGACAGTTTCTTTCATTTGTAAATTGCTTCACTGTGAAAATGATACCTGGATACACCGTAGCCTGCAAACATCGGAAAACAAGGTGACATCATTAATGATTTTATTACACTTCGTTCTTTATTATGAATCTGGATGGTGCATCCTTATCTTCGAGGAGAAAGAGGTAAATATCTCTGTGTTCATAGGAGAGCTAATATATCAATAATTTAGACTGTTACAGTGCTAATCGTAGTAAGACACTGTGGAGATCTCAACTTAGATGCGTGAGTTGCTGCTGGTGAAAGTATCCACCAGCCATGCACCTTGAAATAGTCCACGTTATTTGCACCTCTTTATAGAACCAGTAACCTCAGTATACTACCCCTCGCCCTTATGATGGCCTGAACTCTGCTGAGGACACTCTCAATGAGGTGTCTGAATATCTATGCAGGAATGGCTGCCTATTCTTCAAGTGTGTAAAGCAGAGAAGGCAGTGATATTGGATGCTGGGATATGGAGGAAAATCAATGTTCTAATTAATCCAAGAGGTGTGACATTAGGTTCAGATTCTGATTCTGGGAATGCCAGTCCATTTCAGGAATGTGATTGTCCGCAAACCATTAACTCACAGATGCTGCTTTGCAACAGGGTGCATTGTCATCTGGTCCTAACAGTCATCATCTCTGAACTGTTCCTCTACATTATGCTATGCACAATTCTATGAAATGTTTTTATACAGGGTAACAATTATTGAACTATATGAAATAAAATTATCATTACTTCTGAACAATTTGTGTTAGGATGTTCGTACGGCCCAGTTGGCCACGGAGCATGATGGGAATTAGTATGGTTTGGTTTAGTGATGGAGCCCACTGTCATTTGGATGGGTTCGTCAATAAGCAAAACTGACACATTTGGGGGACTGAGTACCCACATTTTGCAATCCAGAAGTTTCTTTGTTCTCAGTGGGTGTCCACTGTCCAGTCACAGAATAATTGGTGCTGTATTCCATGGGGCACATTGACTACCGAATGGTACGTGAAGATTTTGGAAGATGATTTTGTCCCCATTATCCAAAGTGACCATGATTTCGACAAGATGTGGTTCGTGAAAGACGGAGCTCGTCCCCATTGAAGCACGAGAGTGTTTGATGTTCTGGAGTAGCACTTTAGGGACCACGTTCTGGCTCTGGGGTACCCAGAGGCCACTGGAACGATCCTTGATGGCCACCATTTTCTCCAGATGTGAACACGTGTGACTCCTTTTTGTGGGGCTATATTAAGGGCAAGGTGTACAGCAATAACCCCAAAACCATTGCTGAGCTGAAAACAGATATTCAGGATCTAATTGACTGCATCAATGTTCCAACATTTCAGTGGGTCATGCAGAATTTCTCTGTTTGTCTGTGCCAAATCATCATCAATGATGGCAGGCATATTGAACACGTCATAATCTAAATACGAATATATGTAGTGGCATTTACATGCTGAATGAAGTGTGTGCATGCCGTGGTTTGTAACTAATTTACATTTTTTTCATATTATTCAATAACTGTCAACCTGTATCTTTCTGCATTTAGAGTTAACTTAACTGCTGCAAGGAGCCACACCCTAGCCACGAAAAACACTTCCATACTGTAAACACTTCCTCAGCACTCCTCCATTGACCCTACATACCATGGCTGGTCTATTCTCCAGACATTTGCCGAACCCAAACCCTTCCATCAGATTGCACAGAGTGTAGTGCAATTTGTCACTCCAAATGACCTGTTTCCAATCATCCACTGTCCAGTGGCATCCCTCTTTACACCACCTCGAGTGTCACGCAACATTGACTACAGAAATGTGTGGCCTATGAGGAGTTGCTTGACCAGTGTACCACAATTTTAACTCCCTACCCACAGTCATTGTTGTAGCTGGACTGCAGGTTGCACTTTGGAACTCAGGAGTGATCTCTTCTACTGGTTTCATGCAATTTTTTTTACAACTGTCCTCCACAACATTCAACGGTCTGTGTCCGTCAGTACATGAGATCTACCTGGTCTCTGCTTAGTTGTGGTTGTTACTCCACATTTCCACTTCACGATCACATCAGAAACAGTTGACTTGGGCAGCTGTAGAAGAGTTGTTACTCTGATGACATCCAGTGACTAGTCCACATTTGAAGTCACTGAGCTCTCGTGATTGACCCATTCTGCTTTTAGTGCTTTTCTACGGACATTTACCCCATCTTATTTTATACTGGTGGGTCCTCCTCTCATGAATCTAATGGTCAGTTCCACATTACACTGGGGTATCCAGATATGTTTGATCAGATCATATATGTTCTTAGCACAGCACTTAACCTGCTCATTTCAGTGAACTTGAGGTAAAACTTGTGACTGATATTATTGTGAGAGCCATCTGTTTCTCCTATCATGCTGAAACGAACTAGTGGTTGCATCTTCCTTGTCATTTTTGAAAACAAACTAAGAATAGGAATTATGTTTAACAAAAAGACTTAAATTTGTTTGTGCAGGTATCTATACAATGTATCTAACAACAAAGATGCTGTAACTTACCAAACGAAAGCGTTGGTATGTTGATAGAGACATAAAACACACAAACACACACACAAATTACAAGCTTTCGCAACCCATGGTTGCTTCATCAGGAAAGAGGGAAGGAGAGGGAAAGACGAAAGGATGTGGGTTTTAAGGGAGAGGTAAGGAGTCATTCCAATCCCGGGAGCGGAAAGACTTACCTTAGGGGGAAAAAAGGACAGGTACACACACACACACACACACACACACACACACACACACACACACATATCCATTCACACACATACAGACACAGGCAGACATATGTAAATGCAAAAGGGTTGGGCAGAGATGTCAGCTGAGGCAGAAGTACAGAGGCAAAGATGTTGTTGAATGACAAGTGATGTGCGAGGGGCAGCAACTTGAAATTAGCGGAGGTTGAGGCCTGGCGGATAACGAGAAGAGAGGATATACTGAAGGGCAAGTTCCCATCTCCGGAGTTCTGACAGGTTGGTGTTAGTGGGAAGTATTCAGATAACCCGGACGGTGTAACACTGTGCCAAGATGTGCTGGCCGTGCACCAAGGCATGTTTAGCCACAGGGTGATCCTCATTACCAACAAACACTGTCTGCCTGTGTCCATTCATGCGAATTGACAGTTTGTTGCTGGTCATTCCCACATAGAAGGCTTCACAGCGTAGGCATGTCAGTTGGTAAATCACGTGGGTGCTTTCACACGTGGCTCTGCCTTGGATCGTGTACATCTTCCGGGTTACAGGACTGGAGTAGGTGGTGGTGGGAGGGTGCATGGGACAGGTCTTACACCGGGGGCGGTTACAAGGGTAGGAGCCAGAGGGTAGCGGAGGTGGTTTGGGGATTTTATAGGGATGAACCAAGAGGTTATGAAGGTTAGGTGGACGACGGAAAGACACTCTTGGTGGAGTGGGGAGGATTTCATGAAGGATGGATCTCATTTCAGGGCAGGATTTGAGGAAGTCGTATCTCTGCTGGAGAGCCACATTCAGAGTCTGATCCAGTCCCGGAAAGTATCCTGTCACAAGTGGGGCACTTTTGTGGTTCTTCTGTGGGAAGTTCTGGGTTTGAGGAAGTGGCTCTAGCTATTTGCTTCTGTACCAGGTCAGGAGGGTAGTTGCGGGATGCGAAAGCTGTTTTCAGGCTATTGGTGTAATGGTTCAGGGATTCCGGACTGGAGCAGATTTGTTTGCCACAAAGACCCAAGATGTAGGGAAGGGACCGTTTGATATGGAATGGGTGGCAGCTGTCAAAATGGAGGTACTGTTGCTTGTTGGTGGGTTTGATGTGGAGAGATGTGTGAAGCTGGCCATTGGACAGATGGAGGTCAACATCGAGGAAAGTGGCATGGGATTTGGCATAGGACCAGGTGAATCTGATGGAACCAAAGGAGTTGAGGTTGGAGAGGAAATTCTGGAGTTCTTCTTCACTGTGAGTCCAGATCATGCAGATGTCATCAATAAATCTGTACCAAACTTTGGGTTGGCAGGCTTGGGTAACCAAGAAGGCTTCCTCTAAGCAACCCACGTACGAGGGGGCCATCCTTGTGCCCATGGCTGTTCCCTTTAATTGTTGGTTTGTCTGGCCTTCAAAAGTGAAGAAGTTGTGGGTTAGGATGAAGGTAGCTAAGGTAATGAGGAAAGAGGTTTTAGGTAGAGTAGCAGGTGATAGTCATGAAAGGAAGTGCTCCATTGCAGCGAGGCCCTGGACGTGCGGGATATTTGTGTATAAGGAAGTGGCATCAATGGTTACAAGGATGGTTTCTGGGGGTAACAGATTGGGTAAGGATTCCAAGCTTGAAATTTCTATGTTTTTTATTGTCTATCAACATACCAACACTTTCGTTTGGTAAGTTACAGCATCTTTGTTTTTTTATATACAGGGTGAGTCGCCTAGCATTACTGCTGGATATATTTTGTAAACCACATCAAATACTGACTAATCGATTCCACAGACCGAACGTGAGGAGAGGGGCTAGTGTAATTGGTTAATACAAACCATAAAAAAAATGCACGGAAGTATGTTTTTTAACACAAACCTATGTTTTTTTTAAGTGGAACCCCGTTAGTTTTGTTAGCACATCTGAACATATAAACATATACGTAATCAGTGCCGTTTGTTGCATTGTAAAATGTTGATTACATCCGGAGATATTGTAACCTAAAGTTGACGCTTGAGTACCACTCCTCCGCTGTTCGATCGTGTGTATCGGAGAGCACCGAATTACGTAGGGATCAAAAGGGAACAGTGATGGACCTTAGGTACAGAAGAGACTGGAACAGCACATTACGTCCACATGCTAAAACCTTTTTATTGGTCTTTTTCACTGACGCACATGTACATTACCATGAGGGGTGAGGTACACGTCCACACGTGGTTTCCGTTTTCAATTACGGAGTGGAATAGAGTGTGTCCCGACATGTCAGGCCAATAGATGTTCAATGTGGTGGCCATCATTTGCTGCACACAATTGCAATCTCTGGCATAATGAATGTCGTACACGCCACAGTACATCTGGTGTAATGTCGCCGCAGGCTGCCACAATACGTTGTTTCATATCCTCTGGGGTTGTAGGCACATCACGGTACACATTCTCCTTTAACGTACCCCACAGAAAGAAGTCGAGAGGTGTAAGATCAGGAGAACTGGCTGGCCAATTTATGCGTCCTCCACATCCTATGAAATGCCCGTTGAACATCCTGTCAAGAGTCAGCCTACTGTTAATTGTGGAATGTGCAGGTGCACCATCATGCTGATACCACATACATCAACGCGTTTCCAGTGGGACATTTTTGAGCAACGTTGGCAGATCATTCTGTAGAAATGCGATGTATGTTGCAGCTGTTTGGGCCCCTGCAATGAAGTGAGGACCAATTAGGTGGTCGCCAATGATTCCGCACCATACATTTACAGTCCACGGTCGCTGTCGCTCTACCTGTCTGAGCCAGCGAGGATTGCCCACGGACCAGTAATGCATGTTCCGTAGATTCAGTGCCCCGTGGTTTGTGAAACCCGTTTCATCGGTAAACAGGTAGAACTGCAACGCATTCTCTGTTAATGCCCATTGACAGAATTGCATTCGATGATTAAAGTCATCACCATGTAATTGCTGATGTAGCAACACATGAAACAGGTGAAAACGGTGACGATGCAGTATGCGCATGACACTACTTTGACTCAGTCCACCGGCTCTTGGAATGTCCCATGTACTCATGTGTGGGTTCATGGCAACAGCAGCTAACACACCAACTGCACCCGCTTCTCCTGTGACGGGCCTGTTACAGACCCGTTTGAGTGCTACGACCATACCTGTTGCATACAGTTGGCAGTAGATGTTTTGCACTGTGCGGCACGTTGGATGCTCTCTGTCCGGGTACCGTTCTGCATACACCCTGCAGGCTTCAGCTGCATTTCGTCGACACTTGCCATAGATGAGTATCATCTCCGCCTTTTCAGAGTTTGAATACACCATGGTCACAGTTCCTACAACACTACACTATCACAGACATCTGGTAACACGGCGTACTACAGTTGGTCTGCGTGCGGAGATGAATGCAGAACAACAATAGCAGCAAGCGCTACATGCGGACACTGCGACAGCTAGACCAAACCACAACAGTGGACTACAGCCACACTCATAAACACGGTCGTCATCATAAACATATCCCTGCAGATGCTGCTCACCGACCGTGGCCCGTGTTTGTTACAACACGCAACTGAACATCGGAGGTTTCAAGCGTCAATATCTCCGGATGTAATTAACATTTTACAATGCAACAAATGGCACTGATTACATATTTGTTTATGTGTTCAGATGTGCTAACAAAACTAACGTGGTTCCATTTAAAAAAACATAGGTTTGTGTTAAAAAACATACTTCCATGCATTTTTATATGGTTTATGTTAAACAGTTACACTAGCCCCTCTCCTCACGTTCGGTCTGTGGAATCGGTTCGTCAGTATTTGATGTGGTTTACGAAATATATCCAGCGGTAATGTTAGGTGACTCACCCTGTATATCTATATAATGTGTAATGGATAAACATAAAGTAACATAATCCACATTAATATTTGCAGCAATTGGAAACTCCTGAAGATCCTGACACGCGTGACCCACTAGAGTTGGAGAGAGATGTAAGTGGTGTCTTGTTCAGAGTGTCCCTTTCTACATAATCTAGATGTAATTACCTTAATTAATAATGTGTGAGTGGTAGTCATAAAGTTTTATCTCCTCAAAAAGGTAGACATACAAAATTAATATTTTGTTTGTTTGCAGGTACATGCCTTTCATTACTGGCTAACACTGAAATCCACATGGTGCAGTACCATGGCACAGCCAATCTCCTCTTAACCAGTGAACTGTGCTGTTTTGTTTTGGCTGCTGTGACAGCATGCTGTGATTCTGTAGTGTGGGGGTTTCAATATCTACCAGGGACACACTTGCAAACAAACAAAATGTTATGTAACTTAATGTTTAGAGGGAATGATTAAAACTTTGACTGTCATTCGTACACAGATTACCACGTAGTCATACTAGGTTGTTTTTATGCTTAACGGAAGTAGCATGCAGTGGCCTGCTAATGATTGAATGAATGAATATTTTGCTATACGGTATGCCGTATGTTAAGTTGTATCAGGATTAAGAAGAAATCCTCATGTGAGATAAGCAATGCTATGACAGACATAGAAAGAACAGAAGTAGGTCCATATGAATATCTCTTGCCCCCCCCCCCTCATTCCACGTGGGAAAAATATATCTAAAAACAAAGATGATGTGACTTACCAAACGAAAGCGCTGGCAGGTCGATAGACACACAAACATACACACAAAATTATAGCTTTCGCAACCAACGGTTGCTTCGTCAGGAAAGAGGGAAGGAGAGGGAAAGACGAAAGGATGTGGTTTTTAAGGGAGAGGGTAAGGAGTCATTCCAATCCCGGAAGCGGAAAGACTTACCTTAGGGGGAAAAAGGACGGGTATACACTCACTCACGCACACACACACATATCCATCCACACATATACAGACACAAGCAGACATATTCAAAGACAAAGAGTTTGGGCAGAGATGTCAGTCGAGGCGGAAGTGCAGAGGCAAAGATGTTGTTGAATGACAGGTGAGGTATGAGTGGCGGCAACTTGAAATTAGCGGAGATTGAGGTCTGGTGGGTAACGGGAAGAGAGGATATATTGAAGAGCAAGTTCCCATCTCCGAAGTTCGGATAGGTTGGTGTTAGTGGGAAGTATCCAGATAACCCGGACGGTGTAACACTGTCCCAAGATGTGCTGGCCGTGCACCAAGGCATGTGTAACCACAGGGTGATCCTCATTACCAACAAACACTGTCTGCCTGTGTCCATTCATGCGAATGGACAGTTTGTTGCTGGTCATTCCCACATAGAATGCATCACAATATAGGCAGGTCAGTTGGTAGACCACGTGGGTGCTTTCACACGTGGCTCTGCCTTTGATCGTGTACACCTTCCGGGTTACAGGACTGGAGTAGGTGGTGGTGGGAGGGTGCATGGGACAGGTTTTACACCGGGGGCGGTTACAAGGGTAGGAGCCGGAGGGTAGGGAAGGTGGTTTGGGGATTTCATAGGGATGAACTAACAGGTTATGAAGGTTAGGTGGACGGCGGAAAGACACTCTTGGTGGAGTGGGGAGGATTTTATGAAGGATGGATCTCATTTCAGAGCAAGATTTGAGGAAGTCGTATCCCTGCTGGAGAGCCACATTCAGAGTCTGATCCAGTCCCGGAAAGTATCCTGTCAGAAGTGGGGCACTTTTGTGGTTCTTCTGTGAGAGGTTCTGGGTTTGAGGGGATGAGGAAGTGACTCTGGTTATTTGCTTCTGTACCAGGTTGGGAGGGTAGTTGCGGGATGCGAAAGCTGTTGTCAGGTTGTTGGTGTAATGGTTCAGGGATTCCGGACTGTAGCAGATTCGTTTGCCATGAAGACCTAGGCTGTAGGGAAGGGACCGTTTGATGTGGAATGGGTGGCAGCTGTCATAATGGAGGTACTGATGCTTGTTGGTGGGTTTGATGTGGATGGACGTGTGAAGCTGGCCATTGGACAGATGGAGGTCAACGTCAAGGAAAGTGGCATGGGATTTGGAGTAGGACCAGGTGAATCTGATGGAACCAAAGGAGTTGAGGTTGGAGAGGAAATTCTGGAGTTCTTCTTCACTGTGAGTCCAGATCATGAAGATGTCATCAATAAATCTGTACCAAACTTTGGGTTGGCAGGCCTGGGTAACCAAGAAGGCTTCCTCTAAGCGACCCATGAATAGGTTGGCGTACGAGGGGGCCATCCTGGTACCCATGGCTGTTCCCTTTAATTGTTGGTATGTCTGGCCTTCAAAAGTGAAGAAGTTGTGGGTCAGGATGAAGCTGGCTAAGGTAATGAGGAAAGAGGTTTTAGGTAGGGTGGCAGGTGATCAGCGTGAAAGGAAGTGCTCCATCGCAGTGAGGCCCTGGACGTGCGGAATATTTGTGTATAAGGAAGTGGCATCAATGGTTACAAGGATGGTTTCCGGGGGTAACAGATTGGGTAAGGATTCCAGGAGTGCGAGAAAGTGGTTGGTGTCTTTGATGAAGGATGGGAGACTGCATGTAATGGGTTGAAGGTGTTGATCTACGTAGGCAGAGATATGTTCTGTGGCGGCTTGGTAACCAGCTACAATGGGGCGGCCGGTATGATTGGGTTTGTGAATTTTAGGAAGAAGGTAGAAGGTAGGGGTGCGGGGTGTCGGTGGGGTCAGGAGATTGATTTAGTCAGGTGAAAGGTTTTGCAGGGGGCCTAAGGTTCTGAGGATTCCTTGAAGCTCTGCCTGGACATCGGGAATGGGATTACCTTGGCAAACTTTGTATGTGGTGTTGTCTGGAAGCTGACGCAGTCCCTCAGCCACATACTCCCGATGATCAAGTACCACGGTTGTGGAACCCTTGTCCGCCGGAAGAATGACGATGGATCAGTCAGCCTTCAGATCACAGATAGCCTGGGCTTCAGCAGTGGTGATGTTGGGAGTAGGATTAAGGTTTTTTAAGAAGGATTGAGATGCAAGGCTGGAAGTCAGAAATTCCTAGAAGGTTTGGAGAGGGTGATTTTGAGGAAGAGGAGGTGGGTCCCGGTGCGATGGAGGATGGAACTGTTCCAGGCAGGGTTCAATTTTTGCCACTTTCAACACTACCGCTGCTATAAAATCCACCATTTCTGGTTCTCAAACAGTTCCTTTCACCTATTAAACAACCATTTCGGCTAGTTCTAATAACTTTCGCTTTATTTCCATTTCCGTTTTTCCCACATCACTGATAATTTTTAGCTGCTTTTCACAGGTTTTAACGTCATTATTTCTTTGTCAGACAATTGTTAGCCTCATTTTCATAATCTGCCACCACAAAACCACTCCTTTTAATACATTACACGCAGTTTTTTCTAAATTTTCCCGAATTTCTCTGTCCTTAAACGTGTTTTGGCGGCAACACAACCACCTAACCTCTGTGCCCATCGTTGTCTACCAACCCAAATCCAACATAGCCCAACTGTAACCAACACCTTTTCGCCTTTTTTCACACCAGATCTCCAGTTACTTTCCAGTTCACTTTTATCTCTCCCCATATATTTTTATTTTCATTTTCATTTCAGCCTCATGTTACACTTTCCACCTTCTAATACCATGTCACCCTCACAACACCCCCACAATGACCCCATTAAGTTTTATTTACATTCCCTCCGCAAACATGCCTTCGCCCTAGCCAGATTACGCTCCCATATCCTATTTTCTCAGGCTTGACTGACATTTGGCATTACCCCCAAAGGCCTCACACTTAAAGTTCCCATCTTGAGCTGCAACCCTTCTTTCCATCAGTCCCTATACCAGTTCCAAACTGAACAATCCATTGCCCTCACCCACCTAATCCTTCACCTACACATCAACTCAGCCAATGAACACACCCGTCAACTCCTATCCTTAATAAAAGTCCTTAATCTTTCCTCTCCCACATCCACACCGGCTGTTCAGAGCATCCTCCTACAGGCCAATCGCAAATTAGAACAGCATGCCACCCTCCACCTCAAAAAACTATCCAATCTCCTGGTTTCCCACCTCCGGAAAGGCAACTCACTCACCCTTCACAACCTTTCCAGCAAACCTCAACCTCCTCTCATTGCACACAAACCCAGTCTCTCCCATCTACTCAATCTCCCACTTCCAGGTCCACTCCCTCCAAAACCTCAAAATTCCAATCAACACAATCTGGAACCACAACACCCTAATTCAGTAGTTAACCTTTCCTCCAAACCTCTCTCCCAATCCGAAACCTCTGTCCTATCCAAAGGCCTCACCTTCAGCCCCACTCCCAGATTCAACCAAACAGCCCTCGTCAAAGATTTACTGTCCTACACTCGTACTCTCTGCTGGAAATATCACTTTGCCACAAAGAAAAATGATCCTAATCCTACTCCTAATGATCCAACTCCCCAAGACACTATCCAAATTGAACCCTGCCTGGAACAGTTCCGTCCTCCGTCGCAATGGGACCCACCTCCTCTTCCTCAAAATCACCCTCTCCAAACCTTCTAGGAATTTCTGACTTCCAGCCTTGCATCTCAATCCTTCTTAAAAAACCTTAATCCTACTCCCAACATCACCACTGCTGAAGCCCGGGCTATCCGTGATCTGAAGGCTGACCGATCCATCGTCATTTTTCTGGCGGACAAGGGTTCCACAACTGTGGTACTTGATCGTCGGGAGTATGTGGCTGAGGGACTGCGTCAGCTTCCAGAAAACACCACATACAAAGTTTGCCAACGTAATCCCATTCCTGATATCCAGGCGGAGCTTCAAGGAATCCTCAGAGCGTTAGGCCCCCTGCAAAACCTTTCACCTGACTCCATCAACCTCCTGACCCCACCGACACCCCACACCCCTACCTTCTACCTTCTTCCTAAAATTCACAAACCCAATCATACCGGCTGCCCCATTGTAGCTGGTTACCAAGCCCCCACAGAATGTATCTCTGCCTACGTAGATCAACACCTTCAACCCATTACATGCAGTCTCCCCTCCTTCATCAAAGACACCAACCACTTTCTCGAACGCCTGGAATCCTTACCCAATCTGTTACCCCCAGAAACCATCCTTGTAACCATTGATGCCACTTCCTTATACACAAATATTCCGCACGTCCAGGGCCTCGCTGCGATGGAGCACTTCCTTTCACGCCGATCACCTGCCACCCTACCTAAAACCTCTTTCCTTATTACCTTAGCCAGCTTCATCCTGACCCACAACTTCTTCACTTTTGAAGGCCAGACATACCAACAATTAAAGGGAACAGCCATGGGTACCAGGATGGCCCCCTCGTACGCCAACCTATTCATGGGTTGCTTAGAGGAAGCCTTCTTGGTTACCCAGGCCTGCCAACCCAAAGTTTGGTACAGATTTATTGATGACACCTTCATGATCTGGACTGACAGTGAAGAAGAACTCCAGAATTTCCTCTCCAACCTCAACTCCTTTGGTTCCATCAGATTCACCTGGTCCTACTCCAAATCCCATGCCACTTTCCTTGACGTTGACCTCCATCTGTCCAATGGCCAGCTTCACACATCTCTCCACATCAAACCCACCAATAAGCAACAGTACCTCCATTATGACAGCTGCCACCCATTCCACATCCAACGGTCCCTTCCCTACAGCCTAGGACTTCGTGGCAAACGAATCTGCTCCAGTCCGGAATCCCTGAACCATTACACCAACAACCTGAGAACAGCTTTCGCATTCTGCAACTGCCCTCCCGACCTGGTACAGAAGCAAATAACCAGAGCCACTTCCTCATCCCCTCAAACCCAGAACCTCCCACAGAAGAACCACAAAAGTGCCCCACTTCTGACAGGATACTTTCCGGGACTGGACCAGACTCTGAATGTGGCTCTCCAGCAGGGATACGACTTCCTCAAATCTTGCCCTGAAATGAGATCCATCCTTCATGAAATCCTCCCCACTCCACCAAGAGTGTCTTTCCACCGTCCACCTAACCTTCGTAACCTGTTAGTTCATACCTATAAAATCCCCAAACCACCTTCCCTACCCTCTGGCTCCTACTCTTGTAACCGCCCCCGGCGTAAAACCTGTCCCATGCACCCTCCCACCACCACCTACTCCAGTCCTGTAACCTGGAAGGTGTACACGATCAAAGGCAGAGCCACGTGTGAAAGCACCCACGTGATTTACCAACTAACCTGCCTACACTGTGAAGCTTTGTATGTGGAAATGACGAGCAACAAACTGTCCATTCGCATGAATGGACACAGGCAGGCAGTGTTTGTTGGTAATGAGGATCACCCTGTGGCTAAACATGCCTTGGTGCACGGCCAGCACATCTTGGCACAGTGTTACACCGTCCGGGTTATCTGGATACTTCCCACTAACACCAACCTATCCGAACTCCGGAGATGGGAGCTTGCTCTTCAATATATCCTCTTTTCCCGTTACCCACCAGGCTTCAATCTCTGCTAATTTCAAGTTGCCGCCACTCATACCTCACCTGTCATTCAACAGCATCTTTGCCTCTGCACTTCTGCCTCGACTGACATCTCTGCCCAAACTCTTTGTCTTTGAATATGTCTGCTTGTGTCTGTATATGTGTGGATGGATATGTGTGTGTGTGCGTGTGTGAGTGTATACCCGTCCTTTTTCCCCCTAAGGTAAGTCCTTCCACTCCCAGGATTGGAATGACTCCTTACCCTCTCCCTTAAAACCCACATCCTTTCGTCTTTCCCTCTCCTTCCCTCTTTCCTGACGAAGCAACCGTTGGTTGCGAAAGCTAGAATTTTGTGTGTATGTTTGTTTGTTAGTGTGTCTATCGACCTGCCAGCGCTTTCGTTTGGTAAGTCACATCATCACATCTATATTAGAACTCAAAACATTTATTTATAATCATAGTTCCTGATCCTGTTGAATAAATAGAGAGAAAGAAACATTTTTTTCAGTGAGCACAAGTAGAATGTGGATATGCAAACTGGAAATTATGATCAGTAAGTTCTCCATCACTTTCTGGTTGACTGCAATAATAATTTTCATGCTATCTGGTGGCTTTTTCTAGAGATTTTCTGCCAATGATTTTTTAATGATTTTCTGATTTTTGCCAGCACAAGTGCCTGATGTTACCAAAGATTTACTTTCAGTTCCTGGTGGTGGTGAATCTGAAATGCCACTTGACTGAAGATCCCTAAACAAAAAACAACTTTATTTATTGTTTATAAAGTGCTGTATTTTTTTGTCTCTGTTTCAAATCAGATTATACCCAAGAATTAGAAACATTAAAATTAAGTGAAGTGTTCTAGAAAACAAATTTTTGAGTTGTGTTGTGGGCAGCAGGTTAATTAATTTTGTTGTATAATGAATTAATCGCTGTCTTTCACAAGAGTTTGAAAATTATTTTTGCGGTCTGCCAGAAAGTGATGGAGAACATACTGACCAAAATTTCCAGTTTGCAAGTCCACATTCTACTTGCACTCAGTGAAAAAATGTTTCTTTCTCTCTATTTACTCAGCAGGATCAGGAACTATGATTATAAATAAAAGTTTTGAGTTCTAACAGATTCATATATTCAGTAAAAGTTCACATGCACAAACATAGTTATATTCCTCATAATAATAATAATAATAATAATAATAATAATACATCAACAGCTTGCTTTACAACATAAACTTATAAAACAACACGTTCCCACATACAAGTATGCACCACAAAATGTACTGGAGATTGATGAATACAAATTATACTGGAACAGAACCATTATAACAGATAAAACAACACCACATAACAAACCTGACATCATACTCACCCTAAAAAGAAGAAATTAACACAACTAATCAAAATATCCATACCAAATACAACAAATATACAAAAGAAAACAGGAGAAAAAATTGAAAAGTACATCCAACTGGCTGAGGAAGTCAAGGACATGTGGCATCAGGATAAAGATGACATTATGCCAATTATACTATCAACTACAGGAGTCATACCACACAATATCCACCAGTACATCAACGCAATACAGCTACATCCAAACTTATATATATACAACTACAGAAATCTGTAATTATTGATACATGTTCAATTACCCGGAAGTTCCTAAATGCAATGTAACATATACCGTACAGTTAAAAGGAAGTCACGCTCGATCAAGGTCCGCGTCACTTTCCATTTTTGACCAGACATAACATCTGAGAAAAGAAAGAATAATAATAATAATAATAATAATAATAATAATAATAATAATAATGTTCCTATCATAAATAACACTATGAGTGGTTCAGAGGTGACCTCTACAGTATGTTCCAATTAAATTGTCTTTTGCCCTGATTTCTAATCCTGAAAGCTCATTGCTCGCCACAAAAGGTAAAAAAATAAACTCCCTACTTGCCACCCAGTTTTTTCAACGTTACGGGTGGCACACAGTTACTTTTGTGAAATCCACACAATCCAGGACGGTGTATAGTCCTCACGCATTCATTCCTATTTGTACTGACGACATGCATTTAGTAGCAACCTGGCTGTGATGTCATCCAATGCACCACGAAAGCCGGTGCTTGACTGACGCAGGCAGGGTGATAGCTCAGTGCAAAGTGTGTCTCTTACTTCCTCTCCAACCGTATTTATATATGGGTGCAGCGGACAGCCTAACGGAACATCTTCTGTCCACCACTTTATGCCCAGGTAGTAGCATATAGATGACCGCTTTCTTGGACATATATTATTTAATTATTTTGTCATGAACCAATTTACAATATTTGTAATTTTTGTATGATTAAAGTTAGTTGGCATTAGTTATTAAAAAAAGTTTCAGTGCAACTCCATTTAAACTGTGCCGACTAGAATTTTTAGAATGGAAACGACAGTAGAATATGACCTCTGAACTAAAACTTCAAGAGACCAGTCTTGAAACTTGTTACAGCTTTATTATTTAATGTAATCAAGTGCTATAACCAGAACTTTGTATCATTAATGTAAATGATACTTAATCTATTACAAATAATCTATTCCAAATTTAGTTTTTAGTAAATTACTTGCAAACTGTTAGAGCTAGATTAATGGGGTCACATAGTTAATGTTTTTATAACAAATTGATGCTACATATGAATTTTCATCTTTCTGGGTCTAATATTTAGTGCCTTAATTTTTCCGTAAAAGTGCCAATTTTGACCAAAATATTGCTTCGATCAAATTGAGACTTGTAACAGTTGATTGTGACATATGTTTGCTTGTACTGAACAATTTTTAGCTTTCTGGCTTTATCATTTAGTGCTATTTACTTTTTTTCTTAAAACAGTGTATTTGCAAAACATTCATCTGATTATTCTGAGACTTAACAATTTTGATATTTAGCAATTTTGATATTAATATACTGAAGCATACATTTACAAAGTTTGGAAAAGTTCCTTTAATCTTTAATTTTGTTCTTTGATTATGGTGCAATACTTTCATGCTTCGCACAGGCATGTTACGATGATGTGGCGCTAGTGACAGTGAACTGGGATAAGTTCCGACACACTTGCTCGCCTCTGTAACTCTCAAATGTGGAGCATTTGTTTCGCCTAAGTGTCATCATTATAATTGCCAAAAAACTATGTATCTTTATCAAGCAAGCCAAACAGTTGCGTTTATCACAGGCTAGACATTTGCAACGGAATGTGAACTGTAGGACTTGTGTCACTTGAGGAGCTTGTGGGGATGTGAATCAAAGGAAATAACACGACGAAGATACTGGCAGAAGTGTAGCAGTGAGTTTGGATCGGAAGCTGTGCCCAGATATCTCACTCAGTTAGGGCACCATCAGCAAAAGATGAGGGTCTGGGTGAAGCCCGGTTTTTGAAGAATTGCACATAGCACTGCACAGTGAAAAATTGATTCTGTGTCAAGATCTTTGATATTGATTAATGTTAACTGTTCAGCAGTATTTCTTTGAACTAAGAAATGGGTACATTTTTATTTCCAAGACCATTTACTTATTTATTTCATTTATTTATGTAGCACATGGGAATACAAACATAACTGAAACTGACATTCGTGAATTGCATAATTTTACAAAATAAATAGAATTAAGCAACTGAATCTACAAATTAATATCTAAAGTTTCAATCCGTTCAGGGGTTGCCTCTATAATTTCCAAGAAATCTTCTAGATTTCCATGGTAAGCTCATCTGCTACAGCTTGTTAGAAGGTGTTTGATGGTCATGTTAAATGCCATAGTCACATTCAAAAGACAAAGACTTTCCACATTGGCAGAGGCTTTCTGCACAAATCCTGTGGTCTGTCCAAATTCATTTAATTGTTTTCCAAGCGCATCATGATAATTCAAAGCCAGCTGGTCCTGTGTCAGATCTTATAAATATTTACAGCATTTAGTAAGGTATTTCTGATTACTTTGTGATACCATTTTTCTCTCCGTAACAGGAAAGTTGTGCAACTCTGATCTACTAAGTCAACGAACAGATTGCATTTGTTAGTGTGAGAGCACAAAGAAAGCTGACAGTCTGCTTGCTAACTGCCCGTCCAGCGAAGCACTGTTGTATGTTCCAGCAGGTGCACACACCAAACACTGATTAACCTGCCAGCCGAGGTAAAACTGTAACAGAATGAATAGAATCTCACAAGCACACTGGATGCCCTGCAGTCCTTGTCAAATGATTTTAAAGGAAATATTTGGAAAAAAACTTATTCTTTTCACTCTTATAGCCTAATTTGCCAGCTTCATAGTGAACTGGGTAGCTTTTCATTAGTGGTCTTATCTAAGGTGTTATTTCAAAATTAAGTAACCTACCCATAAAATTTGAACAGTTTGTAATAAAAAGCCACCATGAGTTTATGTTAGATGTATGTTAGGACACACATTCCTGCATATGAAATGTAGCTAACGTATTGAGTTTTTCTTTAGTCATCTTGTGAATGTTGCAGTTCTTCTTATTTCTGTGCTTGCCAAGAAAATTGGAGAGGGATTCTGCCTTATGAAAGACATCTTTGTAGTTTTGTTTTCACCCAGACACGTTTCAGCACTTTGTGGTTTGTTTATTTTTCTTCAGCAAAATTGTTACATGCTAACCTTTAAAGAAACTTTTGGTACAAAATATTTACATTTGTAAAATAAGTTTCTAGTTTATAGTACATTTGGAAATAAAGTGGATGTATGCATTTGTTTACATACCTCACATGTAGCTGTTGGATATATGTGATAGTAAAAAAATGTGCAAATCCCCTTTATTTCCAAATGTGCTACAAAACCAGAAATTTTAGGCATACCATAAATAAAGAACGTAGAGTGTCTCAACTCGGTGACATATGTCTCAGTTCTGCACTCCACACAAATCAATGTAAAAACATTTGACAAAACTCACTTATTTTACAAATGCAAATGTTTTGTACCAAAAGTTTCCTTAAAAGTTAAAATGTAACAGTTTTGCATGAGGAAAATAAACAAACCCTCTGAAGATAAGCACTAAAGATGTTGAAACATGTGTGGCTGAAAACAAAATTACGAAGGTGTCTTGCACAAGGTGGAATTCGTCTCCAATTTTTCTTTAGACTCTCCATTCTAGAGAAAATGGATTGCGAGTAGTGCACTCCATTCCATATGCGCATAAATGATACAGTGAGAGTGCACTATCCATAAAATCCTTTGTACCTCATAAATGGTTCAAGATGAAGCAATTTTGTTGACAAATGATGGCACTTGGTATATGATCAGCATGCAGAATTTTATCTATCATGATAAACAAGTAACTACAGGTTTCTTAAAAATAATAATATATTTGTTAAAGACCATTGATAGTTTTTGACATGCAAATTAGTGTGGGTTTGCAAAACATAAGTGAAGAAATTACACATTTATTTTTATACTGAAAATTAACTTTTCCATAAGTTATTGACTTATTTTGTCTCCATTTCCATATTCAATAATACACTTCCAGGATTCCATCACATTGCAACAGTGTTTGAGGTGAAGTTGTGTATACATGGCTGTTTTTTGGCAAAAGAAACAAAATCTCACACATAACCAAGACAAAGTAGGTGTTACTCAAAACTCACCATGAATGTCCCTACGCCGAAGAAGAAAAAAGTGGTTTAGAAGTCTGGGAAAAATAGATAGCTGATTCGGCTGCAATTTCAGTGGAGTATCCTAGTGGATTCTTAGTAATGAACAGCTGGGATGCAAACTTTACCAAAGGATTTTCTAACTACACCACAATGATCTGAAAAGTGTGAAAGCAATTTACGTCAAATCCTATACCTGTACAGAGTAAAGGAGTGAAATTTTTCACTTCAAATATCCTTTGGTTCATCAAAGATATTGATGAGTCTGCAAGTTGTCAGTCATTACAGCTTCAGAGTTATGAAATAGTCATTTTTCAATAAGTTCTACTACTTGTATTCCGGAGTCAAAAAGGAGCGAAGCTTTGTTTGAAGAAACACAGCTGTTTCCTTTTATGAGCTGCTTGTAACTACTCACCAAGATGAGAGTAGATTATATCTTTAAAATTTCAAAAAGTATTGGAATGAAAAAGTTCAGGTATTTTACCTGAATGGGGTTAGGAACAAGAAGCTGGTGTACTAAATTCTGTGAATTGTTTTCATATTTTTCTGATCATACAAAAATAAAATCCTTTGGCAACCTTTAATCTCAGTCAGATTAAACAGTGGAAACTCCAAGTAGGAATGTAAACATTGTAGGAAAAGAGAGATTGCTACTTACATTACAGAAAACACTTTAAGTTGCAGACAGGCACAATTGAAAGACACTTACATAAAGCTTTCGCCCACAGCCTTCATCAGCAAAAGAAAAACACACACCACTCGTACACACAAGCAAGCACATCTCATGCACACAACTACCAACTCCAGCATCATGGGCATCTCCCATGATACTGGAGTTGGCAGAGATGTGCACACGGATTGCAAGAGGGGGAGAAGGGGCACAAGCCACTGAACATACACTTTCCTTATGTCTCTCTTCACTCTTACTTTCTTTCTATCCCAATTTCTTAACGTGAATGAGTTCCCCATCTCCCACTCTGTCATCATCTAGAACATCTCATTTCTTATATGCTCCCACACACCTAGTGATGTTTTGTAGTTTAGTCTTCTTTTGGGATGACCAGGTTTTAGATTCCTGTCTGAAATACTGATTTGCATTATCCATGGTTCCATTAGTCACTTCAGATGTGTGTTGGGAACTTTTCTGTGAGTGTGTTATGACCACCCTAATTCCCTTTCCCCTTCTACTCGTCCCTGTCCTGTATCAGCTACCTTCAAACTCTGTGTGGTTTTCCTAAATCACATTAGGCAATCCCTAGCACAGCAATAAGAAATCAGCTTCAGATGCTCACAAAGCTGTGTTACTCTTAGTCACAATGTATTTTGATTGGTACTTGAGTGATCTTCCAATGCCATCTACATCACTTAAATTGTGAAATTGGTACTTAGTATGGCATAAAGCACTGTGGTGATGTATGCATCATTACAATTTACACCCTGCAGTTCTCATGTGTGGTGTGGAAACATCGCTGAAGGCATCTAATGAGATATACTTTTTGTTGAATAGAGCCATTGTGTGAGGACCCTCAAGAATGTAGAACCTTTCCTGACAGCCCCCACCAAAATGCCCATGTCACAGTAATCCTCTTCTTCTATTCCACCGTATTAGGTCCTTTATTAGATGATAGTTCAAAATCTCTATTTTGCTTCATTATGATTATGAAATGGTTTTATTGCGGAATGGATAGGGATGCAGAAAATAAAATGACATGACGTTGGGATATTGCTTTTCTGCCACAACTTACAATAAACTGATTCACACTGAAACATTGACTCACCCAAATTTTCTGTCACAACTAATTTATCTAACACTGAACATCCTGTACGACCTATAATCATCTGTACAATGTGGCACAACACACATCAATACACCCACATTTTAACTGACTGTAAACACTCTAATTATGACTGAAACTTAAGACTGATGTCTCACTACCACTTCTACTAATTCACAAGAACAGCAGTGACAGACTACTAACGTTGTTGCAAGCAGAGATAATCTTATATCAGTTGACACAGTTTAACCAGATGTGCTGTGCAATTACTATACATCACAATACTTGTAGCCAGAAGAAAGAATTAACTCAATTAAAATTTTTCCAAGAACAAGAAACCCAATATTTGTGATGTTTGAGTGTATAGGATGCTAACAATCTCACAGATTTTGTTTGGTACAGCTTTGTACTCAACAGTAAGGGGAGGCGGTCTACAGAGCAGGGTGGCAAGTGTCATCATAGGACAGCTGGACAGGAGCAGAAATGATTAGCAAGCAACACGGTAAAAAGAAGGTTTACTTAACTTTTATTTCTCCAAGCATATGAAGACTCATTACAAATAATGCAGGTAGAAGCAGAGCCCAACTGTTAACAACAACAACAATGTTGAGGCTTTCTGAACTAAATGCAGATGATGGTATTGTAACGAAGAGGCTCTAAGTGCAAGTTGGCGAGGGACTACCTCCAGCTGCCCCGTATCGTGGCGGCCGATGGCGTGCATAGCCCAGAGCAGCTGGAGGCATGGCTCAATAGGCGTGCACCACTGGGTCTGCTGGATCCCGCGTGACTGTTATCGGTGTCTGACAGAAACGTGCAATTCTGGTGCCAACTGTGGAATGCTAGGAGGGTGGGTTTAATTCGTGATATCACATATTAAAAAAAGAAAAGAGGGAGGGGTGAGAGAGAGAGAGAGAGAGAGAGAGAGAGAGAGAGAGAGAGAGAGAGAGGGAGGGAGGGAGGATAATGCTTAAGTTTTTAAGTGAAATGTTCCCCATAGATGTGGAAAATGAAAAATGTGAACTAAATAAAGACCTAGGGCACAACAGAGTTGCTGATGAGATTGGGAATGCATTGCAGATGAACCAGGCTCTTCATGCCCACTAGGCGTACACTGTGTAGCAGTGGGACCCTAAACTGGGCATGTAAAAGCAACAACAGTGAGTTAAAGAAGTTTCAGTACAATACAATACACATGAGTGAGCATACATCATCATCCTTTTTTCCGCACACTGAACTAAAAGAAGGGGTCAGTTGAGAGGATACAGCCTAGGGTGGCAAGAAAAAGTTTATTTGGTAATGAAGGAAAGTATGGGTGTTAAAAAATTGTAGAGGAAGACCAAGATTAGGCTACAGTTAGTAGGTTTAATTGGGTGTAGGTTGTAGTAGGTACATTGCTGCAAAGAGGCTTGCACTGGGTAGGCTGGTATGGTGAACTGCATCAGACCAGTCTTTGACCTGGAGACTTTAACAAGTAGCGCATCATGAGTATTTGCAGTTTCTGCTGTGGAAAGCATAAATTCATTTGTGTGCTGTGGAGATGTAAACAGATAATTGATTTAATTTCTTATGCTTCCTTTGTTCTACTTCTCAGTTAATGTGTAACTGCTGTTCTTTCTGTACAGGAGGTTGTGTCGGAGGAAGAAACCATTACTCCACCTGACGCATCACACATAAAAAAAGAACCTGTAAGTAATACAAGCATACAATAATTGCATACATTTTTGTAGATGTGATACTTTTGTTGCTCAGTTTCATCATCAAGCAACAAATTCACTAATTGTGTCATAGAAGGAATAGGTGTTTAAAATGACTCTTACTATTATGGGAAGAAATAAATGCTACTTCCAGTCAGTTGTGACACTTGCTATAAAATAAATGACTCAACAAGAAATAAAACTGGGTGTTGGATGAGCACTCAATTCCAATTTTTCTTTTTGTCATTTAGTGCTCCTACTAGCAGTCTCTCCCAACTCACATCTGCAGTTTGTCAGTGGCTTCTCAGTTTCTACCTTATGCTTCCATTCATTAACACCTCTAATTCCCTTTTGCTGCTGTTCTTCTATGTATTATAGTCGGCAGCTAATAAGTTTTACATTTGTCTGTTCATTTGATACTGTTATGATTAAGCTTTCTCAAAATAAATTATCAGTTCTCATAGTCCCTTGGGGTACTGTTGATTTTAAAAACTATCTATAGTTCTTGTTGATTTTAATAACTCTGAAGATACCTCATTCACTGTTGACAGATTCTTTGAGCTTGATTCATTTACTGCCGATAACTTTCTTCAACATCACACTTCCTACTTTTCTCCTGTCACACTGTTGTATAGCTCTTCTCCTGGCAAATATCAGCCTTCTCTTCTGCTTGTAACATAGGCTACAGCTTTGCACTTACCGAGGTTATGCCTTTACTTTTTACTTCTCTAAAATTGTGTTTATCCTCACAGAGCTTCATTTATTTTTAACTAATTCTTTACATATTTAACTTGTTCTGATTTTGCTGTTAAATTTTTAAGCATCTTATACTTCTGGGATCCCATTGTGTTCTCATCTCTCATCCCCCCCCCCTCCCTCCCTTCCTCCTTTTTGCATTTAGTGGGCTGTAATATTTTCCAAACCTCTTTCTCTTCTCTTCTGGCTATAACTCCGGTCATTGCCCTGGAATTTATTACTTCTTTGATTACTTCCTTGTATGTTTCATTGTAAAAACGCTTTTGTCTTGGCCACAGTTTTTATTGACTATGTTACACCTAATGTGTTTCAACGTTACACCATTTTCAAAGGATCTACAATAAAATGGGTGTACATGAGAAAAATGCGATCACACCATATAATATTAAATACACCGTGACAAGCAAATGAAAATTAACATTTACCAAATATGTGACACACTTCATCTTATGAACCGACAAATATCAAAACTGAATCTATCCAACATATATTGATACACACTACCTCATCAGTCTTAATGTCGTGAAATGTAAGTGCAAACTGATTAGAATGTACTCACGAAAGCCTCAAGGAAAGAAGTTACCCAGATGACTTTTAACACATGGCGGGTACTATATATTGCATTTTGCTATTATGAAAGTAATTTACATTTTGTGATTGCCATAGAATATTTGGATAGCTAATGTTTGACTATCAAATTTATAATAATATAAATAAAATATTGCTTAAAGCTCTATTAGTTAATACAGTGTTTAAAAAGTTTAGAAAATTACTGATTGTATGTAATATAAGTACAGAACAGAGATAGTAAGAAACAATACACATGATCAATTGATTGCATATCCTGCAAATGACAAAATAATAAAATAACCTCCACACAATCCCATAAAATAACAGACACTGTTGAATACATGAGTAGTATAGTATTCAGGAAATGTACAGAGAGCATCACATAATCACTTTGTTTACATAACAATAGCATTGGGAGAATTAAAAATAAATGTGATCATTGCTCATTCTTCTGCCTTTAGGGGCTTTCCCATCCCAAGGGCAGTAGAGTGTCCTGAACTTCCACCCTCTTTGACAAGGCCGTTGGTAGACTGAGGCTGATTTCTTAGGCTGGAAGCTTTCGGCCACCAATTCTGATTACTTTTATTCAAAAGTTAAATGGTAGTGGGGTTCGAACCCAGGACCAAGGATGTATTGATTAGTAATCAAAAACACTACCTGTACACCACAGGTACTCCAGTTTTATACCTATTTAATTTTTCACTTCCATATCAGAGTAATCAGCATGTCTGACTGACATGCAATTATCCAGGGTCATTTTGTGGTACTGACCAGGATTTTCCCTGGTGGAAGAAAGGGAAAAGAGTCGAGTAAGCCTAATATTGATTGAAGAAAGCATACTGGGCACAGTACTCTTCTTGGTGGAAATATCTTTGATCTTAGCTACAAATATGCTGGACCTTATCGACAAACTCGGTATAGAAACCGAGATTAGTAATCACGATGTCATTGCAGCAGCTGTGATTACAAAAGTTAATAAATCAGCCAAGAAGGCTAGGAGATTGTTTCTGCTAGACAGTGAATTGGATCACTTAGTTCCATCAAGATGGGCAAAGTGTAAGCAGATTGTAAATTGTGGTCGGGAGAGCTATGTCCCTAGAAAGTGGAAAAGACTCACTAAGATTTAATAATGCAACTTGGAGGATGGTGAGGAAGCAGAGGCTGTTGCAGTTTTGGTTCAATAGGGAATGCACAAATGACAAGTGAAGGTTAGAAGAGATTCTAGTGTCTGTGAAAAGATTTATGCATGAAGCATACAACTGCCACCATCACACCCTAGTAAAAGATCTGGCAGAGAACCCGAGGAAATTCTGGTCTTATGTAAAATCACTAAGCAGGTCTAAGGCTCCCATTTGGTCCCTTGTTGACCAGTCTGGTGTGGCAGTTGAAGACAGCAAAATGAAAGCTGAAGTTTGATATTTCATGTTTGAAAAATTGTTCACACAGGACAATTGTACAAACATACCATCATTTGACCATTGGGCAGACTCCCATAAGAACGGCATAGTAATAAGCATCCCTAGTATAGAGAAAGTACTGAAAGATCTGAAAGTAAGTAAATCACTGGGTTGGGATGGAATCCGAGTTTGAGCTTACAAAGTCCCGAGAGACTGAAAAAGATGCATGTGACTCCAGTATACAAGAAGGGTAAAAGAATATACCTGGAAAATTACAGATTAGTGTCCGAAATATCCGTTTGCAGCAGAATCTTTGAACATATTCTTAGTTTGAATATGATAAACTTTCTTGAGACTAAGAAGTTTATGTACATGAATCAGCATGGTTTTAGAAAGCATCGCTCGTGTGAAACTCAGCTTGCCCTTTTCTCACATGATAGATGAAGGGCAGCAGGCAGATTCCATAATTCTAGATTTTCAGAAAGCATTTGACATTGTGCCCCATTGCAGGCTGTTAACAAAGGTATGAGCATAGGGAATAAGTGGCTCGAAGACTTCTTAAATAATAGAACCCAGTATGTTGTCCTCAATGGCGAGTGTTTGTCAGAGTCAAGGATATCAACAGGAGTGCCCCAGGGAAGTGTGACAGAACTGCTGTTGTTCTCTGTATACATAAATGATTTGGCAGGCAGGATAGGTTGGAATCTGTGGTTTTTTGCTGATAATGCCATGGTGTATGGTAAGGCGTAAAAGTTGAGTAACTGTAGGAAGATTCAAGACGACTTAGACAGAATTTCCAGTTGGTGTGATGAATGGCACCTAGCCCTAAATGTGGAAAAATATAAGTTAATGCAGATAAGTATGATTATCAAACCTGTAATGTTCGCATACGGTAGTGCTAATGTCCTGCAAGGTGCTGTTAAGTCATTTAAATATCTGGGGGTAACGTTGCAAAGTGATACGAGATGGAACGAGCGTGTGAGAATTGTGGTAGGGAAGACGAATGGCCAAAATAGATTTATTGGGAAAATTTGAGGGAAGAGTGATTCATCTGCAATGGAGACCATATGCAGGACACTGATGCAACCTGTTCTTGAGTACTGCCCAAGTGTTTGGGATCTGTAACAGGTCAGATTGAAGGAAGACGACATCAAAACAATTCAGAGGTGGGCTGCTAGACTTGTTACTGAGAGGTTTATAGATTTGTTACTGATAAGTTTGAACAACACGTAAGTGTTACGGAGATACTTCAGGAACTCAAATGGGAATCTGTGGAGGGGAGAGGGAGAAAATTTAGAGCAGTACCAGTGTACCCAAGCCAGCATACATTGTGCGTAAGGACCACAAAGATGAGATAAAAGAAATTAGAGCTCATACGGAGACATATAGACAGTTGTTTTTCCCTCACTCTGTTTGTGAGCGGAATAGAAAAGGAAATGACTAGTAGTGGTACAGGTTACAATCTGCCATGCACCATAAGGTGGCTTGCGGGTTATCTATGTAGATGTAGATATTTTAAAAAGAGATTTAAAACAGTGAAAAAGTTGAAAAATGTTTAAACTTGAATGATGATAAGATTATTGTGGTGAAGGCAGCTTAGGGTAATGTAATTGTTTTAATACATGATGCTGATTACATTAACAGTAGTAATGATTTTTTCTGAGAATAATGTTACCAACAAAATAAAATAGGAACTAGTACATAGATTTAATGCAGATCTTAAGGCAGAACTTGAGTCAGGTTATTTTCTATACCTGACAGTAAAAGATGGAGAGAGATGTAACATTAATGAATCCAGTTATACTGACTTAAACGTCACATTTTATGCTACACAAAGTCTCGATCAATCCATATGATAGTTAACAACCTCATTGCAGCTCCTAATAACTTAAACAATGACCTCAAGAAAAGACTTCTGGCTGTAGATACCCATGAAAAGTCATTTTCTGTGAGAAGCTCCTATCATTTTGTAGAACAAACAAAGAATGTGTTACTGCTGGAGTATGCATGTCTTCCCTGCTTTGATATTGTGAATCTTTATACAAGTATGTGTGTTCCCAAAATGTTGGACATTATTGAGCGTAATTTGCTTATGTGCAGTAAGTTCAGTCGAGGTGAAATCATTGAACAAATAGAAATGTTAGAATTCACATTATCATTTAATTATTGGAAATTCAGTGGACAATATTTTCATCAACCACTTGGGCTGACAACAGGTAATAACATTGGCTTAAATTTTCATGAATCGTCTAGAAAACAGTTTTACTTGCAAACAACCTGAAATGTGCACCAACGTTATTATCTATAACAGATATGTCGATGACACCTTTCTATTAGTGAAAGGTATTTGCGATGTAGCTAATGATATAGCAGAAGGACTTGATTGCAATGCACCCATTGTAAAGCAAATGGTCAAATGTTCCTTCATTTTTTTGGATCTGTCTGTTCAAAGAGAGGCACAGGGAATCTATCTTTTGGTATTTTTAGAAAATTGATGCATATGATTTAATAACAGTGACAGATTCATATCATTGGAGAACACACAAATGGGCTATTTTTGATTGATGCTACATTGATTAATAAAATTTCCTTTAAATCTGAGAAATGTAGAAAATGAATTGTACATTCTTGAACAGGTTGCCAAATCCAGTGGCTACAATAATAATGAGGTAAGATTCTTGTATAATAGACAAAAAATAAAGTTACTCAGCAGTGTAAAATAACTACTTAGGTCATCAGTCCCCTAGAACTTAGAACTACGTAAACCTAACTAACCTAAGGACATCACACACATCCCTACCCGAGGCAGGATTCGAACCTGCAGTTCATGAAAGCCAAAAAATATTACACAATGCACCAAAATAATCTTTCTTAAATATGGTTGAGGAGTCTAAAATCTATTAGAGAAAAGATCCTTGAAATATGGTGAATGAGCAACCAGATTTTTCTACAAATAGGTTTTTCAGTCTTTTCGGGTTTTTCTGATTAATTTGTAATAAACTTTCCATCTTTGTGTAGCCTTTCCTTCTCTTAGCTCAGGTTTATCAAACTTAATGGTCATTTTCTAACAAAGAGATAGAGGGGCTGGCCAGTACTTACCTCAGGTCAGATAGATACACAAAAAACAGAACCGAAAATTTACGTTCCTAGCTTTCGGAACAAATGTTCCTTCGTCAGGGAGGAGAGAGGGGAAAGAAAGGGAAGAAGGGAAAGTAGATTCAGTTACTCACAACCCAGGTTATGAAGCGACAGGGAAAGGAAAACAGGGAGGGTAGCAAGGATGGAGGCATGGTTGTCAGCTTCCCTCTGCTCTGACAACCATGCCTCCATCCTTGCTACCCTCCCTGTTTTCCTTTCCCTGTCGCTTCATAACCTGGGTTGTGAGTAACTGAATCTACTTTCCCTTCTTCCCTTTCTTTCCCCTCTCTCCTCCCTGATGAAGGAACATTTGTTCCAAAAGCTAGGAACGTAAATTTTCGATTCTGTTTTTTGTGTATCTATCGGCTGTACTGAGCTGAGGTAAGTACTGGCCAGCCCCTCTATCTCTTTGTTAGTATTTGTTTCACATCTTTATATGAGATTTTCCATTAATCATTTAATGGTCATTTTGTACAGCAGTTGAACAGCGACACTTTGTACTTGTACTAATTGCATTCATTATGAGCTTCAGGTGGCATTTTCTGGTCTCAAGGTTTCAAAACATAATTCTGTCTATTTCTCATTTTGACACATTATAGTCTTAAGAATATTTGGTCAGAAGGATTTAGTTGGGAAATTATTCTTCATACGTGAAAATCATGCTTCAGTGAAAACACACATACTCTCATTTCAAGCCGCTCTTTGCAGCTCCATTCTCTACCTCTTTTTCTGTAAAACTAGTATGACATTCCAGTTTGAAGAAAATATAAATATAGTTACAGGCTGTCCATAATTAAGTTCCAGTTTCAAAATTCGGCAGAAAGAGAGCCACTGCTCAGAATGATGTCGGATGTGAACGGAATATTATTGACACAGTGGGATACTTTCACGGTGCTAGAATTTCTTCACTTCATGTACTTCATAATCCGCAATATTGATGTTAAGTTTATAGGTGATCTTATTATGCTACATCTCATCACTTTTGTCTTTCTTCAATTTACTTTCAATCCGTAGTGTGTGCTCATTAGACCGTTCATTTCTTTCAACACTTCCTGCATTCCCTATTTTTACTAGTTTCATGAACTCCAACGAGAAATGTAATTAATTGCAAAAGAATGATTGTAAATTTTTGACAGTGCCTGTAAAGCCAAAATTACAGAACTGTATCCAGAAGGAAATAAGTAAGTCAGATGGTGAAACTATTATAATGTATTGTGAGAAAATAAAACACCTACAGCTGTCCTTATGATTTTATTTATTTTGTTGCAACCAGTTTTGGCACTTCAGTGCACCAGCTTCAGGCTGTAGTTGATGCAGAAGGGGTGGCTGTGGGTGTTTTATTTTCTCACAATAGTAAACCGCCATCGTCCCAAAGACCTGCTGTCGAAAGGATGGCACTGTAACCCAATGGTACTGAGGTGCTGCGTCTGGTGGAATGGGTGAGATGAAAATTGAGGCGGAGAGGGAATGGAGGGGTGGAGAGAAGGAAGGCAGATGCTTGGAGGGGGAAGAGGCAGCAGGGGAACCCAGGTGCTAAGACCTGTCTTATACATTCAACCAGTCTGTCCTATGCCAGTCCCGTCACACGACATCCCGCTCTAAGAAGGGTGGTGGTGTGTCCTGCCCACTTGTCTAATGTAAACCTGCTTCTTAGATCACTAGACAACAACTCTAGCAAATCGTATTAACGGAGTTTATTAAAAAAAGAAATAACTACAATTACAATACTTAACTTTGAGAAATTTACAGTGAGATATTGCAAGCAAAGAGCGACATGAAACCTAAGCAATCTCTTCAGTGTGTGCAATTCCTATACAACTCCAGTAATACAATCCTGTCACTCCTGTAGCATTTGTAGAATGGCTCATCTCCAAATGGGCTGCAGCCAGGTGGCTCAGCACTTATGTCCTCTTCGTGCAGATGGTGCTACTGTCTCATTGTCATCCTAGAGAGGGGTCAGTCAGCATGCTGTCGGCTGACGTCTCACAGCCCTCTCTGCTCTAATGTTTTTGCCCATCGTGCCGGCACTTGACGTAACACCGGAACAGGTGTGATACCTGTAAAAACAGTCATGTCATATACCAGCTCTGCCGTAACTTCTCGACAGACGTACGTGTGGACCCATCCACTAGCAAGCTGTCCAGTCCAATGGATGACCACAACAAAACTGTGGCCAAGAGCACAGTTGACCAACTGGTGTTGCCAACCATAATATGCTCATATCAGAAGGATATTTCACAACCTGTGCCATCTAATACTCTCTCTCAAAACCAGCTTTTTTTAATATCACAGATGGCAATTGTCCTTAAAACACATTCTTCAAACTCGCAATGCTGCTGTCTTCAATCAGTTTCCACTAGTCCCTGTCCCACATGTCAGCTACTGCTTTGACATTAGGAGAGAAGAAAGTGCAACTGTCCATTTTTGATCTGTCATCGAATATTCTAATTCCATCTGGTCACTGCATCTGCACAGGTGTCATGAATATGTTGTCAGTGTTTGCTCTTTCTTGTTTGGGGAGCCAATGGATGATTAACTACGGAAGCAGCTTGGAAAAAGAATTACGAATTCATTGTTCATTTGTGAACAAGGTAGTAAGGGACTGAGCGCTTCTGCAATATGCATTTATGTCAGTGTATAAATAACTGGTCCAAAGAAGCTTTTGTAGGTCAATTAATTACTGAATATTTGCAATTTGGGGAGCTTTGTTTTATGCGCGAAGAACTGAAGCAGAGCATGGGCGACATCTCTTCCACTGCTTCAGAGAGGAAAAACATTAGATATTGAAAGCATTCATCTGAGACATATTCTAATACAGCTGTTCCATACTTTATCTACTTCAGTGAGTGCTGATTTGATGCTGCTGTAGTAAAAGATTGCACCACGGTCTAATTGAGATCACACAGGCAGTCAGTACAGGGATCTGTGCCTCCACAAGGTACAGGCCAGTTTATGGAGAAAGTTCATCACTGTTACAGCCTTGGGAAATGATGTCATGTCAGCAGTGGGTCGCCAATTTATTCCAGAAATTGTGTAGTCAAATTTGTATTGTATTGTATGTTAACAGGGGCCTAGAAACAACGGAGAGGCTCCGTCCCCACTGCAGCCGCAGTGGTCCACAAAGCCACGATGACTGCCGCAGTCCACTGCACCCCTCCGCTGCCCCACACCGAACCACTCTTTCAGGGTTATTGTGCAGTTTGGCCCCTGGTGGGACTAGCTCAGTCACCGTTGTTGTGTTAAGTGAACAAGTGAACTAGGACATCAGCGCAACATGATTTTTCTTTTGCATTTGTGGTATTTCTTGTTAGACATGCTGATGTTACTTGCTACCTTTTAACATAAAATGATGCAACGTCACTGTGTGGCTTGCAAGTTTGCAAAGATTGTTGACTTCTGTTAATATGTTAAAAGGTTGCAGCAGTGTTTTATTTACAGTTGATTAATGGGTAAACTAATTAACATGTCATTTCTTTATTTGTGATACTTGGCTGGTAGTCCATACACTTACTGTGTTCAGTGGAGCTATTGATGAGGTCACTCCTTCCAGTGGTTGTAACAAGGGAATGCCTCAGTGGGATGATTTCAGGTCCCTATTCCTTAGAGCATGTAGCCATTTGCTGAATTTTCTGGTGTGTAAACTCACCAGTCTTTAACCATTGCAGTTTGTTTGGTACGCTATACCCTGTCTATCTACCTGTCTCTTCCACTTCATCTACCTACCTCAGTTCAGTCAGACAACCAACCCTAAACTTGAGTCATCTTATATGTATGAAATGAAAAATTCAGTTCAGAAAATAGATAGATGGGCTGAGGAGTACTTCATTCAGAGAAATCAGGTTCCATTCCTGCCAGTAGGACAAACAAACATCAGTAATAGTACTTCTTGCAAGCTGAAATAACTCAAGAGCTCACGAAAACATACCCTGTATCACCTACTCTCCTTAATTTGTGTGTTGAAAATGATGTAACAAGTCACAAAAATTATGACCAAAACTCTTTAAAATAAATAATGGTACTCAAGACACGATGCTGTTTGCAGACGACAAAGTGATTATAGCACAAACTGGTGGCAACCTACAATGTGAGGCTGTACCTGGGTGTGAAAATTGCAAAAAATATCATTTTAGTATCTACAATAGAAAAGTGAAAATGGTGATATTCAGAGGATGTGAACTATTTACACCCAAAAGAGTTATTAATAATGGAACAAGAGAGCGAGTCAACGGATTCCTTTATTGTGGATGTGATATTACATATATTTCAAATGTTGTGAACGGAAAGCTTCAGAAATTGCAGTACCTGTGGAATAGTCAAATGGCATTTTAAAAATTGCAGAAGAGATACATTGCTTATGCCCTGTAAAGTATGGACAGTATCAACATTGTTGTAGGGATGTCAATGTTGCGAACTTAATAACGAAAGATTTAAAGGATTTAAAATTCATAGATGAGAGCAGTACCTGGTTACGCATTACTTCACAGGCAGAGAAATGAGGTCAGGATATAATTAACCATATTTAATCTGAATAAAGAAATAGTAAATTATAGGAACAAATGGAAAGAGCCTGTAACAAGAGCGTATGTAAATAGAACAATAAAATTGCAAAGCAATTTGCACATCATTATTCAGATTAAAAATGAAATGAACTCACCTATTTATACATTCCTTGTAGAACAAACAGTGCATTCAGTTTTGTGATGTGAGGCTACATGCCACAACAAACACATCTTTCCAGTTCTCCTACACTTATCACTCAGAAAGGTTTCATCATCATCATCATCATCATCATCATCATCATCATCCAAATTAACAAAACAACATGTTTCATGTTCAGTGCTTTGAACTGCCAAAGCATTTAATCTGGACTTGGACACTGAGTTTCTAAGATGCTTTTATTAGTTTCAATTTAGGAAACTATCTTTTTGCCATAGTAGAAGTAACTGGCAAGGTCAAGTACAGCTGAAGAGCTACGCGTACATCAGGGAAACTACTTGCAAGAAAAGCATTTTCAAAAAAGAAGATTGTCATGAGACCTTCAACTGGTGTATTCTTTTTTTTCCAGATACTTCTGACAGAAGCATTGAAATGTGTGACTTGAAAAGACTTCAGTTTATCCATAATTCTGTGATCTGTAGAAAACTTGTTAGAAAATTTCTCCATTTTATGGGTAAATTTTGAAATCAATTTAAGATTAAGTTACGAGACTTTTGCTTGTTCTACTACCACCTCAGAATTGTTTCTTAAGGTGAATAGATTATGTCATGGAGTTTGAAAAAGTTGAAAGGCATTCTCTATATCAGCATTAGGGGACTGCAGTAATTTGGAAACAAATTTAATATTTTTAAAAATCTTACATTGAAATACAAGAGTCAGGACAAAATCAAAAGTTTCCATACTTATTCATCAGATGAGTAGCTGCTCCCCCCTCTGCTGTCTTCTTAATCTTTAAAATGCTACTGTACAAGCTCACCAAAAGTTACAGGAAGTTCTGTTTAAGTATAAGAATGAATAAAATCTGGATTTGATTTATTTGTTGCCATCGAACCACAGAAGCACTAAATAAAACATACATGCATTCTGTTTTTTTCATAAAACTGTTGCAGTTCAGCTACATTCATTACCGAACCACTTAGTACTAAATTTAAATTGTGTGTTGGACAAAGTATAAACTCAGCATTTGGCACCTGTGCTTTAATTCTCAATTACAAACCTCGTGTTTGGCACTCATAGATTCAGCACCATCACATGCTTGAGCTCGGCACCTATCCAGCCATATGTTCATCTTCTATAAATTACATATTATTTCTTTTTCAAAACTTTCTGTCTTGGCCCTTCAACTTATGGAATCCTAAAAAGATTGATTTGTTTCAAACTCCTTTCTATCTGATTTGCTTAAATATAAATGCAAATATCTTACAACACCAAGTTTGACCTTTATCGATAGATTGGCGGTTGTGTCTACAGTAAATGAAAAGAATGGCAGCCGATTAATTTCATCAATGATCCACTCTAAAGTGCAATCATTTAACAGTTCTGTTGTCTTGTTTTGAATTTGAAGGCTCAAATATTTTGTTTTAGATTTTTTGTCTGAAAGATGTTCCCTTATAGGAGGAGCATATACGGATAGGAGGTCTATTATATTTAACAAATTGGCACTCTGTTCTCCTATTTCAGATTCATGATGGCCAGGGCTAGCAGTTTGGTATAGAGCTAATGCTCTTGTTACATATGGTATTCTAGAAATTATAGCTTAATCAAAAAGTCAGTTAATGGTTTTCCATATTTCCATGTGCCTACAAGAAACACATGCATTTAAATATGTAGCACAAGTTTCATGTACTTTTATTTTCCTTATTGTTAGATCTTGCGTCATTAATTTGTCGATCATGTCATGCATCTTCTCCATCTCTGAATAACCAGCACATTACACAATATACTGCATTAAAAGTCAGTGCGTAGCATAGCCAAAATTGTTAAATTTTCTCAGCTGTTTTAGTATAATTGCAATAATCACAGATAAACGATCTTCTCATCTTAGTGTCCTCAGGGAAAGGATCCCAAGGCTTGCATTGACTGCTGTTTAAAATTTTTAGTTTACCTTGTTCATTCAGTTTACCTGGGAATAATCCTCTATCAGTGCTAATATGTGCATTTTTGCAGATTATCGTGACCTTGAGAAGAACAGTCGATTGGTCATTGATTGGTGTGTGTTGCTGGCAGCCCATTCTCAAATTGTTTGTTATCAGAAGTTACGCCTGATTCCTTTTTCAGCTGGTATTATGTCCTCTATGAGCTTGCAAACATCCAGACTCTTGCAATCTTTCATTTTTGCAACTGTATTGACTCCCACTTTAAACTTTAAAAATCGGACTTCTCCCTATTTTCAATTTCATTATTAATTTTAGTACATATCTGTTGTAGGTATGTAGATGGTCTTGGAAGACTTAATCTTTATTGCCCTTTTAACTTCTTCGCATTGGCAGTCTTTTGAGTTAATCTTTTGAGCACCACTTAAATATGACCTGCTTCTAGACATGGTTTTTAACTTAATGCAAGTGTTTAAGAGCAACCCATATAAAAAGAACAGCAATGTGTTGTACGGTAATGAAAGCAGAGCTTACCGAGCAAGGTGGCACAGTGGTTAGCCCACTGGACTCACATCCGGGAGGACGATGGTTCAATCCCGCGTCTGGCCATCTTGATTTAGGTTTTAATGATTTCCCTAAATTGCTCCAGGCAAATGCCGGGATGGTTCCTTTCAAAGGGCACAGCCGACTTCCTTCCCAATCCTTTCCGAGACCGATGACCTTGCAGTCTGGTCTCCTCCCCCAGAACAACCCAACCCAAAGCAGAGCTTAAACTCAGATAAGCTACTATGAACAGCACAGTGAATGCATTATTGTAGCCAAGATAGACAAAAAGCCCATGCCTACCACAGTAGTACAAGTTTATATGCCAACTAGCTCCACATGTCACGAAGAGATTGAATAAATGTATGATTCAATAAAAGAAATTATTCAGATAATAAAGGAATTTAATAGTAGTAAGTGAATATGGACTGGGGTTAAGGAATGAAAGAGGAAGCCACCTGGTAGAATTTTGCCCAGAGCATAACTTAATCATAGCTAACACTTGGTTGTGAATCATGAAAGAAGGTTGTATACAGGGAACATGCGTGGAGACACTGGAAGGTTTCAGATGGATTATGTAATGGTAAGACAGAGATTTAGGAACCAGGTTTTAAATTGGAAGACATTTCCAGGGGCAGATGTGGACTCTGACCACAATCTACTGGTTATGAACTGTAGATTAAAACTGAAGAAACTGCAAAAAGTTAGGAATTGAAGGATTTGGGACCTGGATAAAGTGAAAGAACCAGAGACTGTAGAGACTGTCAGAGAGAGCATTAGGGAACAATTGACAAGAACAGGAGAAAGAGATACAGAAGAAGAAGAATGGGTAGCTTTGAGAGGTGAAATAGTGAAGGCAGCAGAGGATCAAGTAGGTAAAAAGACGAGGATTAGTAGAAATTCGTAGGTAACAGAAGAGATACTGAATTTATTTCATGAAAGGGGAAAATATAAAAATTCAGTAAATGAAACAGGCAAAAAGGAATACAAACGTCTCAAAAATGAGATTGACAGGAAGTGCAAAATGGCTAAGCAGGGATGGCTAGAGGACAAATGTATGTAAGGATGTAGAAGCAAGTATCAGTAGGGGTCAGATAGATACTGCCTACCGGAAAATTAAAGAGACCTTTGGAGAAAAGAGAACCACCTGTATGAATATCAAGAGTTCAGAGGGAAAACCAGTCCTTAACAAAGAAGAGAAAGCAGAAAGGTGGAAGGAGTATATAGTGTCTATACAAGGGCAATGTACTTGAGGGCAATATTATGGAAATGTAAGAGGCCATAGATGAAGATGAAATGGGAGATATGATACTATGTGAAGAATTCGACAGAGCACTGAAAGACCTAAGTCAAAACAAAGTTCCGGGAGTAGACAACGTTCCAGTAGAACCACAGATAGCTTTGGGAGTGCCAGCCATAACGAAACTCTTCCATCTGGTTAGCAAGATGTATGAGATAGGAAAAATACCTTCAGACTTCAAGAAGAATGTAATAATTCCAGTCCCAAAGAAAGCAGGTATTGACTGGTTTCAAAATTACAGAACTATCAGTTTTATAAGTCATGTTTTCAAAATACTAATTCTTTAAACACGAATCAAAAAACTGGTAGAAGCCGACCTCGGGGAAGATCAGTTTGGATTCTGTAGAAATGTTGGAACACGCAAAGCAATACTGACCCTGTGACTTCTCTTAAAAGATAGCCTTGGGAGAGCCAACCATGTCAAAACTCTAGCACCTGATGAACAAGATGTACGAGACAGGTGAAATACCCTCAGACATCAAGAAGAATGTAATAATTCCAATCCCAAAGAAAGCAGGTGCCGACAGGTTTGAAAATTACTGAACTATTAGTTTAATAAGTCACAGCTGCAAAATACTAACATGAATTCTTGACAGGCGAATGGAAAAACTGGTAGAAGCTGACCTTGGGGAAGATCAGTTTGGATTCCATAGAAATGTTGGAAGACGTGAGGCAATACTGACCCTACGACTTATCTTAGAAAATAGATTAAGTAAAGGCAAACCTACATTTCTAGCATTTGTAGACTTAGAGGAAGCTTTTGACAATGTTGACTGGAATACTCTCTTTCAAATTCTGTAGATGGTTGGGGTAAAATGCAGGGAGCTAAATGCTATTTACAATTTGTACAGAAACCAGATGGCAGTTATAAGAGTCTAGGGGCATGAAAGGGAGGCAGTAGTTGAGAAGGGAGTGAGACAGGTTTCTGGCCTATCTCTGATGTTATTCAATTTATATATTGAGCAAGCAGTAAAGGAAACAAAAGAAAAATTTGGAGTAGGAATTAAAATCCATGGAGAAGAAATAAAAACTTTGAGGTTCGCCTATGACCTTGTAATTCTGTGAAAGACAGCAAAGGACTGGGAAGAGCAGTTGAATGGAATGGACAGTGTCTTGAAAGGAGGATATAAGATGAACCTCAACAAAAGCAAAATGAGGATAATGGAATGTAGTCAAATGAAATCAGGCTAAATATGGAGCTATTGTATCAGCATACTCTGAAAGGAACCTGACTGATACACAATCTGGACCAGAGGCCTTGCCTTTATTAAGTGATTTAAGCTGCTTTGCTACACCGAGGATATTTACTTCTATGTTTCTCATCTTGGCAGTTGTTCTTGACTGGAATTCAGGAATATTTACTTTGTCTTCATTAGTGAAGTACTTTCAGAAAACCGTGTTTAATAACTCTGCTTTTGTGGCACTGTCATCAGTGACTTCGCCATTGCTTTTGCACAGTGACGGTATTGATTGCGTCTTGCCACTGGTGTGCTTTATGTATGACCAGAATCTCTTTCTGCCAGATTCCTGGACAGAGTTTCATTGTGGAAATTATTATAAGCATCTGGCATTAAAGTATGCACAATCTTTCGAACTTCTGCAAAACTTTGCCAATCTTGGGGATTTTGCATCCTTTTAAATTTGGCATGCTTTTTTCCTTGCTTCTGCAACAGTGATCTGACGCATTTTGTGTGCTGTGGGGGATCAGTACCATCACTTATTAATTTATGTGGTATATATCTCTCAGTTGCCATTGATACTATTCTCTCTGGAATCATTCCACATCTTTTCTATGCTTACATGATCAGAACAGGAGCGGAGACTCTCTCTTAAAAAGGTGTTAAGAGCATTTTTATCAGCTTTTTTAAATCGATGTACTTTGCGTTTGTTTTTTATGGTTGAGGGTGTTATGGTATTTAGCGTAGCAGCAACTGCCTTGTGGTCGGGAATCCCTGTAACCATCTTGATACTCCCTATTTGTCCAGGAGTATTTGTTGCTAAGAGGTCAAGTATGCTTTCACAACCATTTACGCTTCAAGTGGGCTCATGTACTAATTCAAAATAATTTTCTGAGAAAGCATTCAGTACAATTTTGAAGGTGTTTTATGCTTGCCGCCGGCTTTAAATGTATAATTTTTACAGCATATTGAGGGTAGATTTAAGTCACCACTGACTATAACTGTATGATTGGGGTACCTATTTGAAATGAGACTCAAGTTTTCTTTGCACTGTTCACCAACTATATCTTCTGAGTCAGGGCGTCGGTAAAATGATCCAATTAATAGTTTAGTCCGATTGTCAAGTATAGCCTCTACCCATACTATTTTGCAGGAACTATCTACTTCAGTTTCACTACAACTGAATAGAATTGGGGAGAAGAGGAATTTGTAGCACAACTTGACAAGAAGAAGAGATTGGTTGGTAGGACATGTGCTGAGGCGTCAAGGAATCACCAATTTAGTATTGGAGGGAAGCGTGGAGGGTAAAAATCATTGGAGGAGACCAAGAGGTGACTACTCTAAGCAGATTCAGAAGGATGTAGGTTGCAGTAGTTATTCAGAGATGAATAGAGCAGCATGGAGAGCTGCATCAAACCAGTTTTTGGACTGAAGACCACAACAACAATACAGCAGGCAATAAACTACATTAGAGACAACTGATGTGCACAGTTCTGATGTCCAAGTCTCTTTCTCTTATAGTTGGAGTCACAAATGATGTTAAATGAGTTACAAATGATGCCTGGTGACTTTAGGCTTGTTCTGCGCACCTTCATCACACATTTTTCAATGGCCAGTGAGCATTCAGTAGTGTTCTGAGCCCTCTGCCATGAATTTTTTAGCCAATGTGAGCATTAAATGTGATCGTAGTGGATTATTTAGTAAATTTTTATTTCATTTGTTTGAGTAGGCATTGCTGATGGAGGTGGTCAGTAACAAATTCTACATAAGCAAGCCAGAGGCAAAGTTTTGCAGGATATGCACTGTCTTCAAGCACAAAGCATGTGTGTATGTACGTGCTTACTGCAACTGTTGCTTAGACAGGTAATAATGTGAACCTCGTCCATGTTTTGAACTGTGTGAACCACATTATTCATGTATCGGATAACAGAAGTTTGCTCACACTGTAACACTGCATCTGACAAAACATACAAAAAAGGCTAAGGGATTGTTTGTAGGAGAGACTGTTGTTGTTGTTAACACAATTGAAGGAAAAATACAGAGAAGAAGATAGGGCATTCAAGTGGACTAGGCGGCATACCAGCCACTGATTGTGCAGAAAAATAGCTGTGGCGGCATCTGTGCACTGCACGCAATGCTGGCTGCCACACACTGCAGCAGTCCTGTCGACAGTAAAGAGGAAGGGGTACTGAATGCTTGGCGCACTTCCATTTGCTTCTCCGTAATGAGTTTCCTTGGCTAAACTGAATATAAAGAATACCTTTTTAAATGAATCACTAAAGTCAGGTTTCGACCCCCAAAATACAGTGCCCACTTAGTACGGTGACCCTCACCACCACCCTGGGTAGTGTCTGTGGAACTGTTATTTAAGCCACTCATTACAAGTGAACAACAAGCCAAAACAAGGAAGAAGGAAAATCTGTCAGTCAGATAGAAGATGTACAAAGCAAAATATGTGAGGATGGAACAAACTGTAATTATATATGAAGATGATATCTATTCTTTCGGACATGTCTGAAAGAACAGATACCACTCGAATCTTGCAGCTCTCGAAAAAAGAAATTACAATGAAATCCAGACCATTAGCTGCTAACAGGCGTTGATAAATATCAATGAGGACAGTTGAAATGTGTGCCCCAACCGGGACTCAAACCTGGGATCTCCAGCTTACATTGCAGACGCTGTATCCAACTGAGCCATTGAGGACACGGAGAACAGTGCAACTGCAGAGACTTATCTCTGGCACACTCCCCGTGAGACCCACACTTTCCAACTTTCTGTCCGCACACTACATTTGTACTGCCCCTACCCACTATACTCATTACTCACGGCAGTCAATCTACCGATTCCCGTAAGAGTTTGGGCAATGTGAGTGCATCCACACTGAAGAAGATCATTGGCCGGTAAGCTTTATCTATATGAAGATGGTATCTGTTTTTTCAGAGATTCAGCAATCTTCACCTAAGAATTTTTTTTTTATAAAAACAGTCAAAATATAATAGCACACAGAACGAACTTTACATGATTCGCAGATGATAGAACAAATTACTTTTGTAAACTACATCTACATCCATACCCTGTAACCACTGTGAAGTGCACGGCAGGTGGTACTGCCTATTGTATCATTTATAAGAGCTTCTACTCGTTCCATTCACCTAAGAAGCCTGTGAAGAATGACTGCTGAAACACCTCTGTCTGTCCTGCAGTTTGTCTTATCTTGTCCTTGTGATCCTTACACGAACAGTACATACATTATTTCTGTCGAAAAATACAGGGTTATTACAAATGATTGAAGCGATTTCACAGCTCTACAATAACTTTATTATTTGAGATATTTTCACAATGCTTTGCACACACATACAAAAACTCAAAAAGTTTTTTTAGGTATTCACAAATGTTCGATATGTGCCCTTTTAGTGATTCGGCAGACATCAAGCCGATAATCAAGTTCCTCCCACACTCGGCGCAGCATGTCCCCATCAATGAGTTCGAAAGCATCGTTGATGCGAGCTCGCGGTTCTGGCACGTTTCTTGGTAGAGGAGGTTTAAACACTGAATCTTTCACATAACCCCACAGAAAGAAATCAGTCGGGAGAGCATGGAGGTCATGACATGAATTGCTCATCGTGATCTCCACCATGACAGATCCATCAGTTTTCCAATCTCCATCATGATGGAAGTGCAGTGGAGCACCATCCTGTTGAAAGATGAAGTCGGTGCTGTCGGTCTACAGTTGTGGCATGAGCAAATTTTCCATCATGTCCAGATAGACGTGTCCTGTAACGTTTTTTTCGCAGAAGAAAAAGGGGCCATAAACTTTAAACTGTGAGATTGCACAAAACACGTTAACTTTTGGTGAATTGCGAATTTGCTGCACGAATGCGTGAGGATTCTCTACTGCCCAGATTCGCACATTGTGTCTGTTCACTTCATTATTAAGAAAAAATGTTGCTTCATCACTGAAAACAAGTTTCGCACTGAACGCATCCTCTTCCATGAGCTGTTGCAACCACACCGAAAATTCAAAGTGTTTGACTTTGTCATCAGGTGTCAGGGCTTGTAGCAATTGCAAACGGTAAGGCTTCTGCTTTAGCCTTTTCCGTAAGATTTTTCCAAACCGTCGGCTGTGGTACGTTTAGCAGCCTGCTTGCTTTATTCGTCGACTTCCGCGGGCTACGCGTGAAACTTGCCCGCATGCGTTCAACCGTTTCTTCGCTCACTGCATGCTGACCCATTGATTTCCCCTTACAGAGGCATCCAGACGCTTTAAACTGCGCATACCATCGCCGAATGGAGTTAGCAGTTGGTGGATCTTTGTTGAACTTCGTCCTGAACTGTCATTGCACTGTTATGACTGACTGATGTGAGTGCATTTCAAGCACGACATACGCTTTCTTGGCTCCTCTCGCCATTTTGTCTCACTGCGCTCTCGAGCCCTCTGGCGGCAGAAACCTGAAGTGCGGCTTCAGCCGAACAAAACTTTGAGTTTTTCTACATATCTGTAGTGTGTCGTGACCATATGTCAATGAATGGAGCTACAGTGAATTTATGAAATCGCTTCAATCATTTGTAATAGCCCTGTATATTATATTGTTGATGTCAAGCAGATGCAGCCACTCGCTTTAAACATAAAACATATATGGATTATCGGTGAGTAACTTAACCAAGACAACTTTTTTTTAACTTGCTTATATTTGTTGTCGTTTCCTTTTTATAAATATTGCTTGTGAAATATTCTCTGTAACAATGTACTTGACTACTTAATTCAGCGACAGAGAAAGAAGTGCTGCATTCATATTTTTATCATTTAACCCTAGGAAGCCCGGGACAACTTCTTACACACTGAGTGAACTCAGCTATTAATGATAACTCAGTAAATCCTACTAAAATAATAATAATAATAATAAAAAAAAGCAGGACTGAAAATCTCCTTTGAAAAGACAGAGTACCTAACCAATGCAAAAGAGGCACCGAACAATATGATTACAAAGTATGGCCAGATAAAGAAGGTTTCTAATTTCAAATATTTAGGGAAAATCATCCAGCCCAATGCTTAAGATAAAGAAGGAAATAAAACAAGAACAAGAAAAATGGAAATGGCATTCCAGCTAACAAAGAATGTGTACAACAAGAAGTCAGTATCAATTAACGCAAAAATAAGGCACTACAACACTGTGATTAAGCCAGAGTGTCTGTATGCATCTGAATGTTTAGCAATGAACACTAACAAGGAAATGGAAGCTATAGCAAAAAATGAGCGAAAAATCATTAGAAGAGTACTTGGGCCGAGGTTTGAGAATGGGACTTGGAAGCTTAGAAGTAATAGAGAAGTGTATGACAAAATTGAGAAAATGGGAGATACTATGAGGAAGAGAAGAGTAAGCTTTTACGCCCATTTGAAAAGAATGAATGATGAAAGGCTGACAAAGAAAATATTCATGTTTTTTGACAAGAACCCCAGAACCCAAATTACCTGGTTCAAAGAAGTCAAAGCAGACTTAGAGGAGATGGGTATAGGAGAAGATGATATAACCAACAGAGACTTAATGAGAGGCAAAATTCAACATTTTGAAGGATTTGAAGTGAAGAAGAGAAGAACTGGAGGAACAGTGTGGACAGAAGACCGAAGGGAGCAGCACAGAGAGAGGATGAAGACATATTGGCAGAAGAGAAAAGAGGAGGAGCGCAATAGGAGAAATGTACATTGAAAAATAGTTGTTTAACGCGGTCCCTAGACGGCCAAAATCGGAATAAAAAAAAAAAGTGTTCTGTTATTACCAAGCAGCAAACCTAGGAACCAACACAACTGGATACAGATCACAAGTATACACAACATTTATTACCAGATACCCAGAATTAAAATTTTTAACAGAACAACGACTAGCTGATCAGATCCGTGTAATAATCAAAAATAACAGGATACCCCAGTCAGAATTAGAAAACATCAAACAACAAGTACAACAAATACTGGAACAAAATAATGTGCAATCAGAAGATGAAGAAAATACAGTAATGGACTCAAACATCCCAGAGCAAACAAACAAAGAACAACACGCATCAATTAAACAATCAGAGGAAAACGAAATCTTAAGACAGCCACCAGAACAAGCACAAATAGAACACGAAGTGACACAGATGTTGGATATAGAAGAAAAATTTCAGCTGACATATATAGAATAGAAAGACACAAATACAGACATTAGACCATTCTTGCATAGACCGCCAAATAACCCACAAGTCGAAACAACAATAAAAACTATCAACACAATCATACACAACAAAATAAACGAAAACACAACTATGGAAGAGTTACAACTACTGGTTTATGTAGGAGCACTCACTACACTAAATATACACACTAGACAGAGGTCAGAACCAACCAACACACAGAAGAAACCCACAAAACCAGCTTGGCAACACAGGCTACAGATCAGAATAGAAAAACTGAGAAAAGACATCGGACAGCTAACACAATTTATAAGAAATGAAATCTCGAAGAAAAAAAAAAAAAAAAAAAAAAAAAAAAAAAAAAAAAAAAAAAAAAAAAAAAACCGAAAAAGGTTAGGTAAAATCTCACAACAAGAAGTGACAGAGCAATTAGATGAAAAGAAGCAGAAATTACAAGCATTCGCCAAACGACTTAGAAGATACAAAAAAAGTGAAAATAGAAGGAAACAAAACCAAACATTCAACACAAACCAAAAGAAATTTTACCAGACAATAGATAACACACACATTAAAATAAACAATCCACCAAACATAACAGACATGGAACACTTCTGGAGCAACATATGGTCCAACCCGGTACAACATAACAGGCATGCACGGTGGATACAAGCAGAAACAGACACATACAAGATGATACCACAAATGCCTGAACTGATAATTTTGCAACATGAAGTCACCTGAGCAATTAATTCTATGCACAATTGGAAAGCCCCTGGAAAAGATAAAATAGCAAATTTCTGGCTGAAGAAGTTCACCTCAGCACATTTACATCTAACTAAATTATTTAACAGTTACATTGCAGACCCATACACATTCCCTGATACACTTACACAAGGGATAACTTATCTGAAACCTAAAGATCAAGATGACACAGCGAACCCAGCTAAATATCGCCCCATAACAAGCCTATCAACAATATACAAAATATTAACTTCAGTCATTAAACAGAAATTAATGACACATACAACACAGAACAAAATTATAAATGATGAACAGAAAGGCTGTTGCAAAGGAGCACGAGGATGTAAAGAGCAACTGATAATAGATGCAGAGGTGACATATCAAGCTAAAACTAAACAAAGGTTGCTACACTACGCATACATTGATTACCAAAAAGCTTTTGATAGTGTACCCCACTCATGGTTACTACAAATATTGGAAATATACAAAGTAGATCCTAAATTGATACAGTTCCTAAACATAGTAATGAAAAATTGGAAAACCACACTTAATATCCAAACAAATTCAAATAATATCACATCACAGCCAATACAGATATAATGAATTCTACTCTGTAAATGATGAAAGTCTATATGAATGCAGCTTGCCGCTAACTTGGTGTAATGTTTTGTCTGTACAGAAGTGTATCTGTCGCCTTTATCGCTCTTTCACCCTCACACATAAATCGGTACAATAAAGTCAGGGCTTCGTGTTTTCTTATTAGGCTGATCCGTGAAAAGACAGACAAACAATTATGCTAATGGAGGATTCTGAGTAATTTCTCGAATTTCATTCGCTCTCTCTCTCTGTCCTTTATCTGTGTACAGTTTAACTATATTATTTACGTGAAATCAGCCTAGTAGAATCTCTGGTGGAGCCCTTCGTCTTAATGTTCAGCGGCTGGCTTGCTGGAGAAGATCTTTACATTTGTTATTATTATTAAGTGCTGCATTCAGTTGGGAAAATCGATCGTTTGAACAATTCGTTCAGTTTACGACAGATCTAAAATTTCAGATGTGGACGAAGCCTTTTTGGACGATTTATAAAAACTCAGAGATTGCTGGCTCTCTTCGTCACAGCTGAAACTTCCCAATTAATTACAGGGCCCAGACAATCATCAGTGATTCAGACAGAGAACTCATTCATCATTCACTCTAGAATAAAATGGTCACAAACCTTATTTCTGAGGAAAATTGTATATTGAATCCATTTTCGTACATGTTCCGTTTTCTGTTGGTTCCAAGTCTCATGTAATTTTCTTTTACAGGTTTTTCTTTCTCTTTATCTATCACGCTAGCGGCACAAACTTTCCTAGCTCGCTTTAGCGCGAAGAAGAGTAAATAAATCTCCTTTAGCAATCCGACAATCTTCCAACCGATACTTCCGAAGCTGTTCCTCTCTCTCTCTATAATAACCATGGAGCATACATATCTGTACCTCTGTTGTTCCAAAGAATAAACGTACTAGAAAAATACCTTGGCGTCGCCGAGCTGTCGGCGCATATATTACTAGAAAATCTGATCAGATACTTTTCAAACGTAAATAAATGTGGATGATTTGATTGACCATTATTAATTATTGCGTGGTAGAGGGTAATTTTCCGTGGGGAGATTACAATGCCCCTCGCAGCGAGCGAAGTTTGTGAGCTCAATTTTGATTCACCGAACACACTTCGCGAGCTATCTATTAGCGTGGATAACCCGGAAGTGATGATTGTCAGTCCTCCGACTGAAAAAGAATATTATATTTGAGACAGACGAAGAAAAGAAATGTTGAAGACAGAAGAAATGAAGAGACCGGTACCGCGGCTGTATTGCTTTTACGTGCATCTAGGTGTTATATTTGCTGTGCACAACCAAGGAAGATGATCTTTCATGAACTGATGTCAGGGTCTACCCATTCGGGAACTTTCTTAAGCAGGGAAACCTTGGAAAACCTCTTAAGCCTAGACCCCCAGCCTACGGTACATAGAAGATAGGAAAGCCTATAGAAGAAAAAAAATAATTTTGAAATTCATCTCTAAAGGAAAAACAGGGATCAATTTGTATCACGATTTGGAGAAGAGTGGTTTGTGCCTCTTGCAAAACAAAACGTTTTACAATGAATAACGTGAATTCTCGTTTTACAATCTTCTTCCTAGTACAATATCTTGCGGTGGTAAACTCCCCCGGGTCTTGCATGTCCCCGACGTCCACATTTGTAGTCGGTCTTCTACGCGGCCCCCTTTGGAGTTGACCTTCTACGCGGCCCACAATGGGAAGAGTAGAAGGAACAGGGATACTCGAATTCACATGCAACATTCATTCCAAAAGAATTAGCAATGACCAAAAGGGAAACTCTTCCTGTAAGAGAACTGATTAGGTTGCACCGTCCAAGATTCTCCTTTTTGAAAGCAAAATCCTTATGGCTTCATGGATCCTTTTTGTTACGACATACTTCAAGGAATTCAACCATTAACTAATGATGTTGCCAAAAGCATCATCCGATTTACTCCCTTTTGAATACTCCTTTTGACTTTGCCTCCCCACTTGTGCTTATAAGTCCAAAAGTTCTAACACATTTTCTATCACTGATTTGTTCTTCGTAATTTAAAGGATTCATGTAACTTACTATAGATTTTGGATTCAAATCATCGAATAATGGAAAGTGTAGTTCATTTTATACCAAGACATCATCCATATTTCCTTGATAAGTCATATAATTTAGCTATACTCAAAACTTTTTATTCTAAATACATATATTTCTTCGCTTGAGTGCTGAAATGTAAAAGTTATTAGCATTGAGGAATGCGGATTCGCTTCTTTCAATTACTCTCTGATTCATACGGTGTTCATCCATGCTCATATATGGAAATGGATTTTTCACACAAAATTCCCAAACGAACACGAACCATTAAATTACTACTGAATCTATGAATATTACTTTCTTTAATCATTCATTAATAAATTAAAAACTCTTAACTTCTAATTATAACACCTATTCCTTTTAGAGTTCAACATGAATCAGTTTATCCTCGCGTTTGGTGCGAGTCTCTTCCAAAGCATATCTGTGTCGTCTATATCGATTTTAATTCTCGCGCCGACGTCAACTGTTTTGCGCGGGAAATTATCTTTGCGGCGTTAACCGTCACTCACAATTCACTGCCACAACACATCCCTTCACTCGTTTACACATCTCAGCGTTCACATGAGATTATATATGAATATTCACTCGGAACCTCTTTTGATTATTCAACGTCATTTACGGGAAACATTTCATTCTTCTTGACGGTCAGTTAGATCTTTAATCATTCTTAATGACATTAGCAATGCTAAAGTTCTATGTTCACCCAAACCACAGGTGAAGCCTATCTTCACTATCTTCTTTACAACACTTGATATTAATAGTTAGACACTATTTCTATACTCTAGGTCACTGATTAACTATTTCAATTTAAAGGTTTCTTTCACTACACACACACAGTTTATTATTATGTTTTTTACGAGCGTTCATTTCTGTCACTCGGAACACCATTCCTCACTATCTTCTAATCTTCATTATATTTTTTTAAGTCGTTATGAGAAAATAACCCTTTTATTTTATTCGATCCCGGGTATGCTAACAGATAAGCCCCCGGATTCGGAATTTGTAGGATAATGTATGGTCCAGTATATAGTAACTCCCATTTCTTGATACTTTTCTTTATTACGGATGATTTGGTATGTCGTTTAACTAGTACCTTCTCTCCGACATGGTATGTCTGTACCCTTTTGATTAATTTGTCATATCGTTGTTTTCTTTGATCAGCCTTTTTCGTCATATTTATAATAGCTCGTCTTATTTTTTCTTCCCAAGGCATCTCAGTTTCCTGAGTTTTGGGGATATGGTCAGTCCAGAAGTTTTCCTCTTTTGTTTCGAACATCAATTCACGAGGTGTATATCCCGTTGAGGAGTGGGGCATGTTATTGTATATTTGCTCAAACTCTTCCACATAATTTGCCCACGCAGTTTGCTTATTATGGCAATACGTCCTCATAAATCGATTGAATTCTCTAAAAATCCTCTCAACCAAATTGCCTTGTGGGTGGTAAAATGATGTTAGTATGTGTTTCACACCGATTTGAGACAAAGTCTGCTTCCATCGGAGTCCCGTGAATATTTTAGCATTGTCTGTTATGATCGCCTTAGGTGTACCCACATGTGGAAGATAATCCCTTATCAATCTTAATACAATTACTTTGGCTGTAGCCGCCTTTATCGGGTATAGCTTCACATATTTCGTACACACATCGAGAAATGCCAACACATATTTAACACCACCTCTTGACATCGGTAACGGTCCACACAGATCGCACGAAATTAATTCTTTTGGTTTTTGTACTAATATAGAGCATAATGGATGCTTAGTCCCTTTCGAATCCGGCTTTGTTTTTTGACAGATTATGCATCTCTTTAAGACCTCATGCACTCTGCGCTTCATGTTGAGAAAATAACAGTACCCACTTATCTTGTCTGCACATTTTGTCGCACCGAAATGTCCCCAGGTTAAATGAGTGAACCATACAAGTTTCTCTATTTGCACCTCAGGTATACAAACACACCAACGGACTTTGTTTGGCCTTCCACAGCGGAAAAATAATACGCCATTTATCAGCTTGTAATAATTTGCCATCTGATCCGAAGGTTGCTGTTGTAACCTTTGAATGACACTTCCCCATTGAGCATCTTTTTTCTGTAACTGGGCCATATGCACACACAAATTGACGTAGTACGTCTTAAATGGATTTTCCTGCAGCAGCAATACAGGGAATTCTGAGGAATTATTTACTTCAATCTCTTTTGTTAAACCCTGCGGTGACCTTGATAGAGCGTCAGCGATAATGTTTTGCTGCCCTGAGACATGTACGATCTTAAACTGGTATTGTTGCAGAGCGAGAGTCCATCTAGCCAGTCTAGGGTGTAACAGTTTACACGTTTGTAAAAACGTTAATGATTGGTGATCGCAATATACGATAGTCTTCGACCCATATAAATAATAATGAAATTTTCTAAATCCCCAGACGACCGCAAGAGCCTCTAATTCTGTCGTCGTGTACGTTCGTTCACAGTTGGACAAAACACGACTAGCAAACGCAATAGGACAAAAGGTAAGCCGTCCATTTATCTTGCGTACTTGGAAAAGGCACGCTCCAAGACCCACATTTGATGAATCTGTTGACAAGTAAAATTCCTCTTGCATGTCCGGATGGTACAAAAGCGGTGCATTTACTAGTTGCTTCTTTATCTCTTCGAATGCTTCTTGACACTCTAATGTCCAGAGCCAGGGCACATCCTTCTTGAGCAAACTATTTAGAGCTGCTGCATTCATGGCCTGATTCGTTATAAATCTTCTAAAAAATGAGGCAAGACCCATAAACCCTTTTAATTGCCTCCTATTTCTCGGTGTTGGAAACTTACTAATCGCAATTAGCTTCTCCTTGGTCGGTAAAATTCCCTTTGCGTCAATTATATGCCCCAGGAACTTGATTCTGTTTAGTGCAAAATGGGATTTCTGTAGGTTAGCAGTTATTCCCATGGTTTTGAACACGTCCAACACCCGACTCAGTAAGATAATATGCTCCTCCCAGGTCTTCGATGCAATAAGCATATCATCAACAAATTCTGTTATCCTGCTTCTTAGTTCTGGGCCTAGAGCATAATCTAGAGCTGCTATAAAGATTCCAGCACTAATGTTGAGTCCGAAAGGAACTACAGTAAATTGGTAACTTCTTCCGGCATAAATGAAAGCTGTATATTTCCTTGATAACTCATCCAGCTTGACCTGCCAATAAGAACTCCGCAAATCGATGCTCGTCAAATATTGGACATCCCGGAACCGTTGTATCAGCTCGTCTATGTTTTACGGATGTGTCCTCACTGGAATTATGATTTTATTTATTTCCCTTGCGTCGAGTACCAGTCTCACAGTTCCATTTGCTTTTGGCACGACCAACAATGGGGAGCAGTATGGGCTTGTGGAGGGTTCGATCAAACCCCATTTCAACATGCGATCTATTTCTTTTTGAACTTGAGCCTTTAACCTCCAGGGAACAGGACAGAAAGTTCTACAATACGTTTCGTGCGGCTTAACGTAGAGATGGCATATGTATCCCTTAATAACTCCTGGCCTTTCATCAAACACGTTTTCATACACTAATAATAATTCTTTGAGCTGCTTTGATCTTCAATAATGCAGTCGGATTCATTTAACTTCTCATACACTAATTGACCGAAATCTCCTTTGACTTGGAACTCATTATTTACGTGCTGTTTAGAATTTTGTGCAGTCCTAATTACTTGCACACTGATCCCACTATTATATTTTCTGGTAAGGCTTTCCTTTTTCAACAAGTCCAACTCAATTTCTTGTTTATTTACATTTAACCAAATTTTTCCTGTTTTAAAATCTATTCTGCATCCATATTGACGTAGGCTGTCGACTCCTATAATGCAGTCTACCACCACAGATTAAGCGTGGAATATACCAAGGAGACTCATTAAGTCCTTTCTGGTTCTGCCTTGCTCTGGACCCACTATCCAACATGCTAAATAATACAAATTATGGATACAATATTACTGGAACATACCCACACAAAATCACACATTTGCTATACATGGATGATCTAAAACTACTGGCAGCAACAAATCAACAACTCAACCAATTACTAAAGATAACAGAAGTATTCAGCAATGATATAAATATGGCTTTTGGGACAGACAAATGTAAGAAAAATAGCATAGTCAAGGGAAAACACACTAAACAAGAAGATTACATATTGGATAACCACAGCGACTGCATAGAAGCGATGGAAAAAACAGATACCTATAAATATGTAGGATACAGACAAAAAATAGGAATAGATAATACAAATATTACAGAAGAACTGAAAGAAAAATATAGACAAAGACTAACAAAAATACTGAAAACAGAATTGACAGCAAGAAACAAGACAAAAGCTATAAATACTTATGCTATACCAATATTGACCTACTCATTTGGAGTAGTGAAATGGAGTAACACAGACCTAGAAGCACTCAATACACTTACACGATCACAATGCCACAAATATAGAATACATCACATACATTCAGCAACAGAAAGATTCACATTAAGCAGAAAGGAAGGAGGAAGGGGCTTTATCGACATAAAAAACCTACATTATGGACAGGTAGACAATTTAAGAAAATTCTCTGTAGAACGAGCAGAAACTAGCAAAATACACAAAGCAATCACTCATATAAATACATCGGCTACACCACTGCAGTTTCATAACCACTTCTACAACCCTTTAGATCACATAACATCAACAGATACGAAGAAAGTAAATTGGAAAAAGAAAACACTTCATGGCAAGCACCCATATCATCTAACACAGCCACACATCGATCAAGACGCATCCAACACATGGCTAAGAAAAGGCAATATATACAGTGAGACAGAAGGATTCATGATTGCAATACAGAATCAAACAATAAACACCAGGTATTACAGCAAGCATATTATTAAAGATCCCAATACCATAACAGATAAATGCAGACTTTGCAAACAACAAATAGAAACAGTAGATCACATCACAAGTGGATGTACAATACTAGCAAATACAGAATACCCCAGAAGACATGACAATGTCACAAAAATAATACATCAACAGCTTGCCTTACAACATAAACTTATAAAACAACACGTTCCCACATACAAGTATGCACCACAAAATGTACTGGAGCTTGATGAATACAAATTATACTGGAACAGAACCATTATAACAGATAAAACAACACCACATAACAAACCTGACATCATACTCACCAATAAAAAGAAGAAATCAACACAACTAATCGAAATATCCATACCAAATACAACAAATATACAAAAGAAAACAGGAGAAAAAATTGAAAAGTACATCCAACTGGCTGAGGAAGTCAAGGACATGTGGCATCAGGATAAAGTTGACATTATGACAATTATACTATCAACTACAGGAGTCATACCACACAATATCCACCAGTACATCAACGCAATACAGCTACATCCAGACTTATATATATACAACTACAGAAATCCGTAATTATTCATACATGTTCAATTACCCTAAAGTTCCTAAATGCAATGTAACATATACCGTACAGTTAAAAGGAAGTCACGCTCGATCAAGGTCCGCGTCACTCCATTTATAACCAGACCTAATGTCTGAGAAAGTAAATAATAATAATAATAATAATAATAATAATAATAATAATAATAATAATAATAATCAGTCAATTCATGCCTCTGGGTAGGAGGTGTAGGGGTTTTACAGTAGAATATTGTAGTGAGGTGATAGATTTTTCACTCAAACCTGGTTCCTGAAACTGTAAATAAGCTTTATCAGGATACTTTCCATCTATCTTGAAGCGTGTACTAAAGTTTTTCATCATGTCCATGACACTTCCCTGAGTCTGCCCACGACACTTTCCCTGAGTCAAACAAATCTGTGACCATTTGTTTTGTCCTTCTTTGTGTACATTCAGTGCTCCTGTTAGTTCAATCTGATATGGTTCCCACACATTTGATCAGTGTTCTACAATGGGTCATACAAATGTTTGATGAAAGAGGAGCATTTGTAATGGATCTGGGAGATGTTATTTTTTTACCGTATGTGTCGATACCGAATTGTAAATGTTTTCTTATATTTTTGTCAGAATTTATTATAATTTGTCTTATTATATGTTAATTTACTTCTGTTTTTGAGAGTAAAAGCATATTGATTACTATTAGAAAATGTATCGAAGAATAGCAAAGAAACTGATTGTGTAAAATACCTTTGACGTTGGAGTAGTCTTTGACTATAGTCAGTCCGAGTCGGAAGCTAACTCTTGGTGTGTGTTGACGGAAGAACAATGTGAAGGTTGCAGTCATAAATAATTTTGAATTATGTTAACTATTATTTTTGTATTATCTGAAAAGAAGAAACTACATTGGAAGAAACTGTATTTGAAACACCAAAATGAGAGAAACACGTTGAACCACGTCATTTTCTGCAGCCGACAACGATGCATTGTGGAATCATACTTAGACAACTGAAGCCAAGACTTATATTTGCTTGCAAACGTCTAATGGAAAAGGTACTGTCACGAAATATGGCAAATTTAAGTTTATAAAAAAAATAGTGACCATATTTTCAACTTGTGTAATAGCCGGAATGCCATATTTCACATTGATGCCAGTCACTTGAGGGCACTGCAATGATTCAGTGGTGATGAGTGAAAATTTGTGATGGACTGAAACTTGAATCTGGATTTACTCCTATATGCAATCAGTTGTCTTCACCGCATGGGCTATCTGAGCACACTTCATGACTGACCCAAATTCCCAACTTGCCCATAAGAACAGAGACATCACATATAATACACGGTCCAGTCACATTAATGTGATCACCACCTATGTGCAGTAAACACCTAAAGATTGCAGATGGCAGCACTAGCAGTGGAGGGTATGTAAAGTGTGTCAGCGAGAGACAGAAAACAGTGCAGTCGTGGTCATAATGCAGAAATGTAGTGATTTATACGATGTACAAGTGGCTGTGATCATATGTTTGCAGGCCAAGGGAGGAAGCATTTTTGAAAAGACTAAGTTTTTAAACTCGCTGAGGCAACTGTGGTGCACCATGGGTCACAGTTGACAGGGTTGAATGACACTTGTGGAGATGTGTACAGATAAATAGATGTGGAACTGTTGAGCAGCTGACCACCCAGATTAACTAACAACAAGAAAGAGTAATGACCCAGAAACAGCCAAATATTATAAAAACTACTGTGCTACATTAAGAAAGGTTATTAAAAAGTCCAGAAGCATGTGCATCATGTCTGAGATTAATACCTCTGATAACAAAATCAAAACAATTTGGAATATTATTACAAGGGAGACAGGACAACCAAGAGTACAGGATGACGGCATCACCATCAAAGCGAATGGAAACTTGATAAACAACAAGCTGGAATCTTCAACGGTCCATAAGTAAAAATTATGAGTATACCGTAGTAACAAGCTGGAAGTCGAAAACATTTTGAATAATCATTTTTTAAATGTTGTAGAGAAAATAGGATCTAAATGTTCATTAGAAAATAAGCAAGCCAGTTAATGGAAGAGGCCTTACCCACACCATTTGATACAATTGAAATTCCACCCACCTCTCCATCTGAAATTAGGAAGATAATAAACTCTCTCAAGAATAAAAGCTCACATAGGATTGATGGCATTTCCAACAGGATAATAAAAGCTTGTTCCCAAGAAATAAGTGGGATTCTTAGCCACATATGTAATAGCTCTCTGAAGCAGGGTATTTTCCCAGATAGACTGAGGTATGCCATTGTTATACCACTGCATAAAAAAGGGGATACGTTTGATGTCAACAACTACCACCCAATCTCTCTTCTGACTGCCTTATCCAAAATTCTTGAAAAAGTAATGTATTGTAGAGTAGCTTCACACCTTTGTAAAAATAAAGTTTTAACAATATGCCAGTTTGGTTTCCAGAAGGGTTTTTCAGCGGAAAATGCTATATATACTTTCACTAATGAAATATTAAATGCTCTGAGTAACTGGAAGTCACCCGTTGGGATTTTTTGTGATCTATCAAAGGCTTTTGATTGTGTAAATCATGGAACACTTCTAGATAAGCTCAAATATTGTGGTATGAATGGGACAGTGCTCAAATGGTTTAAATCATACCTACCGGGAAGAGTGCAGAAAGTTGAAATAAACAGTTCACATAATATGCAAAAAACTGGGTGATTTCTCAAATTGGGGAACAATCAAGAATGGGGTGCCGCAAGGTTCGGTCTTGGGTCCTTTGCTGTTCTTAATATATATTAATGACTTGCCATTCTATATTCACGAAGATGCAAAGCTGGTACTTTTTGCCGATGATACAAGTATATCTATTACACCTGACAGACAAGAATTAACTGGTGAAATTGAAAATGATGTTTTTCAGAAAATCATTAAGTGGTTCTCTGCAAATGGGCTCTCATTGAACTTTGACAAAACACGGTATATACAGTTCCACACAGTAAATGGAATGACCCCATTAATAAATATAGACTTCAATCAGGAATTGGTAGCTAAGGTAGAATATTCAAAATTTCTAGGTGTATGCATTGATGAGCGGTTGAACTGGAAAAAACACACTGAGGATCTGCTGAAACGTTTGAGTTCAACTACTTATGCTATTACGGTCATTGCAAATTTTGGCGATATACATCTGAGTAAATTAGCTTACCACGCCTATTTCCATTCTCTGCTTTCGTATGGCATCATATTCTGGGGTAACTCATCATTGAGTAAAAGAGTGTTCATTGCACAAAAGCGTGTAATCAGAATTATTGCTGCAGCTCATCCAAGATCATCCTGCAGACACTTATTTAAAGAGCTAGAGATCTTCACTGTAGCCTCACAATATATATATTCTCTTATGAAATTTGTTATTAACAATCCGAACGAATTTAAAAGTAATAGCAGTGTACATGGCTACAACACTTGGAGAAAGGATGAGCTTCACTACTCAAGGTTAAATCTAACTTTGGCTCAGAAGGGGGTAAATTATGCTGCCACAAAAGTCTTTGGTCTCTTACCTAATAGCATCAAAAGTCTGACAGATAGCCATATAGCATTTTAAAGGAAATTAAAAGAATTTCTTAATGGCAACTCCTACTACTCATTAGATGAATTTTTGGATATAGTAAGTGGGTAATTTCCTAATATTAAAAAAAAAAAAAAAAAAAAAAAAAAAAAAAAAAATTGAGTGTCATGTAATATTTTGTCTAATGTAATATCTTGTATAGGCACCTTTTATTAACCTGACTCGTTCCACATCATTACGAAGTGTCGTATTCATGATCTATGGAACAAGTACTAATCTAATCTAACCATGGAGCTACCAACAATATCTCCTCAATGACTGTTCAGCAAACATTACTGTGTACGGGCCATTGCAGTATGCACCCGGTTCGTGCATCCGTGATGACTGCTGCTTATCGGTGATGTAGGTTGGAATTTACGTGCCAGTACTGCAAGTGAACATCCACTGAGTGCTGACGGGGGACCTTTTCAGATGAATCACACTTTTATGCTCCACAGTACAGATGACCTTTGGTGTGTGCAGTGTGAAATGTCTAAAAGCAAACAACCTGCACGCGTTATGGTCTGGGGAATGTTTTTATGGCATTCCCTAGATGGCCTCGTCATTCTCGAAGGATCAGTGGGTCGACACAGGTACGCGTCTATCTGTGGTCCACTCCTGTTTCTTTTTCTGTAGCACGATGGCACCTACCGGTAAGAAAGTACAACGTGTTACACAGTTTGCAGTTTATGTATGTGGCTTAAAAGCGGCAGGCTGAGTTCACCACACTCACGTGGGCACCAGACTCCGCGAATTGAATCCCGATCAAAAATCCGTGGGAACACTTCGATCAATCTGTTTGCACTGTGGGTCCTCGACCGAGAAAAGCAATGAGCTGTCTGTGGCACTGGAGCTGACGTGGTTCCGTATCTCCTTCCAAACCCCCTCTATTCTCTTCCTGCACACGTCGCAGTGATCTGCTCGGCAATAGTGGTTGTTTTATGTGACTGGACAGTGTTTTAATGCAAGTGTTTTGTAAGCAGTCTCCTTCGTAGACGTTTGCATTTCCCTTGCTTTCTACCCGTGAACAGATGCCTCCCACTTAATTTACCTGTGATTGAGGCTATGTGATAATTCAGTTTCATATCATTACAAATTGTTACACTCAGGCATTTGAATAAGTTGACCAGTTCCAGTTGTCTCACTGATACTATAGCTGTACGATACTACGTATTTTCATTTTATGAAGTGCACAGTGTTACAGTTATGAACATTTAAAGCGAGCCACCAATGTTTGCACCACTTTGAAATCTTATCGAGAAGTGAATTAATATCTGTGCTGCTTATTTCGGTCAGTACTTTATTATAGATACCTGCAAAAACTCAGATTACTATTAAAATTGTCTGCAAGGGCATCAATGTACAGGCTGGGTGGAATAAAATTGGCCTGGAAAACATTTATAGGACTGACAAGCAGATGACCCTTGTTAATGAATAGGAGAATTGCCCATCAGAGAAAAAGCTGGTAACCATGATTTCAGTGGACCAATACGTTGTCATGTCTGCATGTGCTCATCTCCCATATGACCTGTCCTGAATACTTCACTGTGTCATTATATTTGAGTGAGAGAAGTGGACATATTTATTGTCCAATTGAATGCAACGCAAAATAGTGCTCACACTAAAATATCACATACTCATTGTCAAGTGTTATGTAGAGTGCAGTTCGTGTAAAACAAGTTCGAAACTGTTTGTGCAAAGGTTTAAGAATAGAAGTGTTTTGGCAAAATCTCCAGTAAAGTCTGCAGTGTAGAACTTAGTGGCAAAATGGTGCAAAATGGACTCTGTAGCAAATGAAAACTGTAACTATCTGGAAAGGATTTGAACCCCACAAGACATTGTTCCTGTGAAGGAAAGCCTGGAAAAAATCTGAAGAAATTAAACACAGTTTATCTGTCCAAGTGAGAGTAAGAGATTGCTGTGTCAAAACATTATCAAAAAGAGCTTCCATCTGTAGCTTTACAAATTCACTGCTGGACAGGAGTTAAAGCGTACAGATGAACTTTCACGTGAACTTGAGAGCATGTATCTCAATGCTGAATAGGTAACTAAGAAATGAAGTGATCTCTTGTTTACAAATTTTTATTGTTTTGATGCAAAAAAAAAAAAAAAAACTGAATAGAGTAGCCTTCATACAAAATATGGATTTGCTTGTGTCTGTCCTCATTATCAGTGTTTAACTGATGATGGATTGCCATTACAAAACATAACCTCCAGGGGCTGCCACCAGTTGACGAGGCTGTATTGGTACAGTGTTTTGTATTTTTACTTCATTATGTAATGAAGTTTAATGTTAAATGCAAATGCGTACTTTGCTTACAGATGGCTAGAACACTAGAAACTTCATTGCTCTGTTAAATATTCAGTCAGTGCATTGCCATAATTGTGTAAAAACGATGCCTCTCCTCACCCCTATTATTTCTTTATCTGCTGGCCCACTTGTGTGGTTGTTATCTAGCATTTAGCATGATTTTGCTGCTGTACATTTTTGGTTGTTTGTATGAGTATTGTGTTGTGTACGGTTTGTTATTCTTCCATTATGCTGAACCTCCCCCCCCCCCCCTCCCACTCATTCCCCCTCTTCCTCTCCCTTGTTATCCTATCTTTCCGTTCCCTATTATCCCTGGCTGAACCTTGTAGTTTTATATATTGTTGTGTATGCTTTCTCAAATTTTTATATTTAGTTTTTGTCTAGGTTCTTGTTCCTACTTTTGTATTATTTTCTGTATCATTATCAAGATCTTCATTTATTTAAGTGCAGACAATTAATGTCACTATACCAACTGCCTCACCTCTTGGTGGGAGTTCCTGGTACTTATGTTTTGTTATGGTGACTCTCCATCAGTTGACCACTGGTGGTGAGAACGGACACAAGTGACTCCGTGCTTGTTATGAAGACAATTCTATTCTGTGTGTTTATATATGTTGTAATACCTTTGTATCTTTAATCTAAATGTTCTGAAGATGGGCTGTGCCTGAAATGTGCCAATGAAATATAATTTTTAAAGAAGTGACCACTTCATTTTTAGCAGTCTATTCAGCATTGACATACATGCTGTCAAGTTATTCCCCTCAAACCATCTATTTAGCTATTCTGTAGTCTTATTAACAGCTGTTTGAAGCTGACTTTGGGTAATTCCTGTAATTATGATGCTTGTGTCATCTGCAAAAAAAGTGTATGTTTGTGACTCAATATTCAGGTCTAGATCATTTATATACAGGAGAAAGAGGACTGGCCCAAGAATGGATCGCTGAGGGACTCCTGTATTTAAACTTCTGAATCTGAGAAGCATGTCCTGGTGTTTTCCTTTAGTTCATGTTTTATTTGTATTTTTTGTTTCCTGTTCGTCAAGTACGAAGAAAACCAGTTTAGTGCAGTGCCTCTAAAGCCATGTACTTGGAGCTTCTCCAACAGTATGTTGTGGTCTAGTATGTCAAAGGCTTTACTTAAGTCTAAAAAAAATGCCAGTGGCTCTTTGTTTTTTGTCTATTACTTGCAGGGCATTTTCTATAAAATCATATATTGCACTGGTTGTTCATTTATTTTTCCTGAATTCATGCTGAGAATCGGTGAGAATTTTGTTTTTCTCTAAGAATTTCATTAACCTATTATACATTACTTTTTCTATGATTTTAGTAAAGCCTGGTAATAATGAAACTGGTCTATAGTTTTCTATACTTGTTTTATGGACCACTTTAACAATTTTTAAACTGTCTGAAAATGTGCCTGTCAGAAAAGAAGAGGGGATATGTTATTGTTTTTCCTGTATTTGAGTAATTCTCTTTTCTTTGCACTTGATATTTTGATCCCTGTTGTTATACTTAGCTTTGCTGTTTTAGTTGTGCCTTTTATTTCTTGTGTTCTAGATGTACGTAATTGTTGCTTTCTGCCAACCACAGTGCAGAATTTTTGTTCAACATGTCCACAGTGTATTGTGGATAAAAGATGGAAGAACTCAGCCATAAATTTGTTGTAGAATTTGATAGGAATACCAGTGATTTCAGCTGTTCTCAACATCACTGAGACTAATGTCTATATCACTCATATTACCAGTGTTCCAGAATTAAATTGGAACAATACTCCTGGGTTTTCTATTGTTAAGGAACATTTGAAGGAGTAGTTCAGCATTTCCGCTTTTGCTCTGTTACCCACAGTTTCAGATGCTGAGCTGTTCCTATGTGTCTGGACACTAACTTTGGTACCACTAACAGCCATTACATAAGGCCAGAACTTCTGTGGATTGTTTGCGAAATTGTTTGATAATATTCTGCTACAGTAGTGATTGATGGCATCATGAATTACCCTCTTGATAGCCAAGAGTTGCATTTAGCATCACTCTATGTATAGCCCTAAGCTGTGGTTTACACCTACTGTGCAGTAGTATCTTTACAATGACTGTATACTACAGAGGGTTGCACTTACTGTGAACAGCCCTACTAGGTACATATATCAAGTATATATCTATCAAGTTTATGGTCAACTGATTTTGTAAACCTGAATCACCATTCTTCTAAACACTTCTCTCCAGAGCTTAATATTTAAGAATTCCTTGCTGAGATATGACACTACTGCCTCTTTATATGGTTTGCTGACATATAAATCCTTCTACTTATTTTAGTTGTTCCTTCCACCTTGGTAATAACTGCTTTTACAACTACCACATGGTCACCAATATTTCATTGTTGATTTTCTCAAAGAGGTCAGATTTATTTATTGCCATTAGATCCAACACACTTCCATCTTGAGTGGGATTCTCAACCATCTATTTTGGTAGTTTTTGAAGAAATTATTCATTAATGTTTCACAGGGTGTTTTGTCTCACCCACATCTTACAATACTCTAATTATTCCAATTGACTGTTGGATGATCAGTTTGCTATGATGATGACAGTATGATTGGGATACTTTTTTTTACTAGAAAACTGAGGATTTGTGGGTGTTAGTCTGATGGTCTATAGAAGGGTCCAGTTATAATTTTATGCACACCTTCTGTGCTGCATCTTACCCAATCAATCATGCATGCAGCTTCAGTTTCAGTCACGGTAGATTTGAGTTTATTGCCTTCTGTGGCAAATACACCACCTCTGTTTCCCATTACCCTATCCTTTTCTTATTGGTGGTGGTGGTCGTCTTCAATCTGAAGACTGCTTTTATGCAGCTAGCCATGCTACTCTATCCTGTGCAAGCTTCTCACCTCTTACTGTATTTGTATTGTGGAGTCCCTCTACAGTTTTTACCCTCCACACTTCCCTCCAAAAGTTATATCATAAATTTCTCTTCTCTCAATTTCTATTCAGTGCTTCCTTGTTAGTTACATATTCTACCCATGTAATCTTCAGCATTCTTCTGTAGCAGCAAAAGCTTTTATTCTCTTCTTGTCTCAAATGCTTATCACTCACATTTCAGTACAGATAAGTATTTCAGAAAAGACTTCCTATCACTTAAACTTATTTTTGATGTTAACAAATTTCTCTTCTTCAGAAATGCTTTTCTTGCCATTGCCAATTTCTGTTTTATATCTCCTCCACTTTAACCATTATCAGTTATTTTACTGCCCAGATAGCAGAACTCATCTGCTATCTTCACTGTCTCATTTCCTAATTTAATTCTCTCAGCATTGCCTGATTTAATTCAACTACATTTCATTGACTGTTTTGCTTTTGTTGATGTTTTCATCTTATAACCCATTTTCAAGACACTGACCATTCTGTTAAACTGTTCTTTGAAGTTCCTTGCCTTCTCTGACAGAATTATAGTGTCATCAGTAGATCTCAAAGTTTCTTTTTCTTCTCCCTGAACATTAATTCCTTACTCAATTTTTTCTTTGATTTCCTTTACTGCCAGCTCAATGTGCAGATTGACTAACATCAGGCTACAATCCTGTCTCACTCCTTCCTCAGCCATTGCTTCCCTTTCATACCCTTCAACTTTTCTAAGACCAGTCTTGTTTCTCTAAATCTACAAATGGTATTAACGTAGGTTTGCCTCTCTTTAATCCCTCTTCTAAGATAAATCGGGTCACTACTGCCCCGTGTTTCCTTACATTCCTTCAGAATCCAAACTTATCTTTCCTGACATCAGATTCTACGAGTTTATCCATTCCTCTGTAAAAATTCATGTCAGTATTTGCAACCATGACATCTTAAGCTGATGGTTTGGTAATATTCACACCTGTCAGTACCTGCTTTCTTTGCAATTGTGATTATTGCAGTTTTCTTGAAGTTTGAGGATATTTACCTTGTGTATTACATCTTGCACACCAGGTGCAATAGTTTTATCATGACTAACTCTCCCAAGGATATTAATGGTTCTGAGGGATTGTTGTCTACTCCAGGGCCTTGTTTCACCTTTTGTTTCAGTCCTCTGTCAAATTCTTCTTGCAGTATATCTTCCACCTCTTTCCTTGGCCTTGAAGTTCGTTTCCCTTGTATGCCTCTTGTTTGCATTGCTTTCATCTTTCGCTTCTTTGCTTAGTACTGATTTTCCCCTCCAAGGTCTTGATATTCATACAGCTGCTTTTATTTTCACAAAATGCTTCTTTAATTTTCCTTTAGGCATTATCTATCTTTTCCTTAATTATGCATAGTTGTGTATACTTGTACTCTAGCCATGTTGCATATTTCTTCAGTATGATTTTTTACATATCTGTACTGCCTTTTTTCTGCATCATTTGCTGCATTATTATATTTTCTTATTTCGTAAGTTAAATTCAAGATCTCATGTGAATCCAAGGATTTCTACTAGAGTTTGTCTGTTTATGTATTTGATTCTCATTTTCTATTGCATCCCTTCCCCTGTTGCAGGCAGTCATTGCCTAATGCTGCCTTTGAAACACTTAACAACTGCTGGTTCTTTCACCTTACTCACATCTCTTCTCCTTAATTTCCAACCCTTTTGCAATTTCTTCAGCTTTAATCTACTGTGCATTACCAATAAATTTAGGCCAGAGTCCATATCTGCTCCTGGAAATGTCTTACAGTTTAAAATCTGGTTTTGAACTTAGTCTTACCAACATATAATAATTGTAAAACCTTCCAGTGTCCCCTTGTCTCTTCCACATTTACAATCTTCTTTTGTGAATCATAAACCTAGTGTTGGCAACAGTTAAATTATACTCTATGCAAATTTCTACCATGCAGGTTCCCCTTTCAACTGCTCTCATTAATAAACGGTCACAACACCCATATTGTACTAGGGACAGAAAGTTGGCTGAAACAAGACGTAAACAGTAATGAAATCCTAAACTCAGATTGGAGTGTATACCACAGAGACAGGCTAGACAGTGAAGGGGGAGGAGTGTTTATAGCGATAAGAAGTGCAATAGTATCAAAGGAAATTGACAGAGTTCCGAAATGTCAAATGATTTGGGTGAAGGTCACGGATAAAGCAGGCTCAGACATGGTAATTGGATGTCTCTATAGGCCCCCTGGCTCAGCAGCTGTTGTGGCGAAGCACCTGAAGGATAATTTGGAAAATATTTCGAGTAGATTTCCCCACCATGTTATAGTTCTGGGTGGAGATTTTAATTTGCCGGATATAGACTGGGAGACTCAGACGTTCATAACGGGTGGCAGGGACAAAGAATCCAGTGAAATTTTTTTTAGTGCTTTATCTGAAAACTACCTTGAGCAGTTAAACAGAGAACCGACTCGTGGCCATAACATATTAGACCTTCTGGTGACAAACAGTCCCGAACTATTTGAAACAGTTAATGCAGAACAGGGAATTAGCGATCATAAAGCGGTTACGGCATCGATGACTTCAGCCACAAATAGAAATATTAAAAAAGGTAGGAAGATTTTTCTGTTTAGCAAAAGTGACAAAAAGCAGATTACAGAGTACCTGACGGCTCAACACAGAAGTTTTGTCTCAAGTACAGATAGTGTTGAGGATCAGTGGACAAAGTTCAAAACCATCGTACAATATGCGTTAGATGAGTATGTGCCAAGCAAGATCGTAAGAGATGGAAAAGAGCCACTGTGGTACAACAACCGAGTTAGAAAACTGCTGCGGAAGCAAAGGGAACTTCACAGCAAACATAAACATAGCCAAAGCCTTGCAGACAAACAAAAATTACGCGAAGCGAAATGTAGTGTGAGGAGGGCTATGCGAGAGGCGTTCAATGAATTCGAAAGTAAAGTTCTATGTACTGACTTGGCAGAAAATCCTAAGAAATTTTGGTCTTATATCAAAGCGGTAGGTGGATCAAAACAAAATGTCCAGACACTCTGTGACCAGAATGGTACTGAAACAGAGGATGACAGACTAAAGGCCGAAATACTAAATGTCTTTTTCCAAAGCTGTTTCACAGAGGAAGACTGCACTGTAGTTCCTTCTCTAGATTGTCGCACTGATGACAAAATGGTAGATATCGAAATAGACGACAGAGGGATAGAGAAACAATTAAAATCGCTCAAAAGAGGAAAGGCCGCTGGACCTGATGGGATACCAGTTCGATTTTACACAGAGTATGCGAAGGAACTTGCCCTCCTTCTTGCAGCAGTGTACCGTAGGTCTCTAGAAGAGCGTAGCGTTCCAAAGGATTGGAAAAGGGCACAGGACATCCCCATTTTCAAGAAGGGACGTCGAACAGATGTGCAGAACTATAGACCTATATCTCTAACTTCGATCAGTTGTAGAATTTTGGAACACGTATTATGTTCGAGTATAATGACTTTTCTGGAGACTAGAAATCTACTCTGTAGGAATCAGCATGGGTTTCGAAAAAGACGGTCGTGTGAAACCCAGCTCGTGCTATTCGTCCACGAGACTGAGGGCCATAGACACGGGTTCACAGGTAGATGCCGTGTTTCTTGACTTCCGCAAGGCGTTCGATACAGTTCCCCACAGTCGTTTAATGAACAAAGTAAGAGCATATGGACTATCAGAGCAATTGTGTGATTGGATTGAGGAGTTCCTAGATAACAGAACGCAGCATGTCATTCTCAATGGAGAGAAGTCTTCCGAAGTAAGAGTGATTTCAGGTGTGCCGCAGGGGAGTGTCATAGGACCGTTGCTATTCACAATATATATAAATGACTTGGTGGATGACATCGGAAGTTCACTGAGGCTTTTTGCAGATGATGCCTGGTGTATCGAGAGGTTGTAACAATGGAAAATTGTACTGAAATGCAGGAGGATCTGCAGCGAATTGACGCATGGTGCAGGGAATGGCAATTGAATCTCAATGTAGACAAGTGTAATGTGCTGCGAATACATAGAAAGATAGATCCCTTATCATTTAGCTACAAAATAGCAGGTCAGCAACTGGAAGCAGTTAATTCCATAAATTATCTGGGAGTACGCATTAGGAGTGATTTAAAATGGAATGACCATATAAAGTTGATCGTCGGTAAAGCAGATGCCAGACTGAGATTCATTGGAAGAATCCTAAGGAAATGCAATCCGAAAACAAAGGAAGTAGGTTACAGTACGCATGTTTGCCCACTGCTTGAATACTGCTCAGCAGTGTGGGATCCGTACCAGATAGGGTTGATAGAAGAGATAGAGAAGATCCAACGGAGAGCAGCGCACTTTGTTACAGGATCATTTAGTAATCGCGAAAGCGTTACGGAGATGATAGATAAACTCCAGTGGAAGACCCTGCAGGAGAGACGCTCAGTAGCTCGGTACGGGCTTTTGTTAAGGTTTCGAGAACATACCTTCACCGAAGAGCCAAGTGGTATATTGCTCGCTCCTACGTATATCTCACGAAGAGACCATGAGGATAAAATCAGAGAGATTAGAGCCCACACAGATGCATACTGACAATCCTTCTTTCCACGAACAATACGAGACTGGAATAGAAGGGAGAATCGATAGAGGTACTCAGGGTACCCTCCGCCACACACCGTCAGGTGGCTTGCGGAGTATGGGTGTAGATGTAGATCCCCCCCCCCCCCCCCCCCCCCCCCACCCAGTCCATCTATCTTCTCTACTATTTCCCTCTCTCTCTTTCTTTTTCTATTATTGAACTTTGGTCTCCCATAACAATTATATTTCCTTCATCCTTTACTACCTGAATAATTTCTTTTATCTCATCATACATTCTTTCAGTCTCTTTATCTGCATAATTATTTGACGCGTGTGCCCACTCACCCCCCCCCCCCCCTTCCACACACACACACACACACACACACACACACACACACACACACACACACACAGAGGGGTCCAGAAAAATGTAGACACTCTTTGATCGTCAATATTAGTGGAAGAAAATGACATACTATTACAATTCTAGGCCGGGAGAGGGGGGGGGGGATTTTATTCTTCAAAGTGACCCCCATTAATCACCAAACAATGTCAATGCTGCTGAACTGTTGACTGAACTACAGCCGTGTCGCCGGTGTGATAGCTGCACAGGATGCTTCGATGCTTTCTCATAGCTTGTTCAGTGTAGCTGGTTTCTGTTGATAAACTTTATTCTTCCAGGTCCTTCATAGATAGAAGTCAAGAGATGTAAGGTCTGGAGACCGTGGTGGATACTGAACCCCTATCCGTCATACAGGTAGACTTTCATCCAAGTGGGCTCTGACATGTCTGTGGTAGTGAGGCGGAGTGCCATCTTGTTGTAGGTAAAACCTTTCATTTCCAAACACCCCTTGGATGGCAGGTAAAATCGATGTTTGCAGCATATGAAGATACACCTCACCAGTTACAGTACATTGAAAGAAGAATGGGCCAATCAAACTGCACGATGGCAGACCCCACCACACCACACATTAACATCTGGTAGATTAACTTGTTTGTCCACATGAACGTAATGAGTTTCTGAATCCTAGTACACTTAGTTGTGGCAGTTTACAGTACTGTTCAGTTTGAATTGTGCCTTATCAGACCAGATAACCATCCGTGCAAACCGTTCATCCTCTACCACTCTCAGTACTCCACCCTTTGATCCTGGTCATCTTCATTAATAGCATGCAGCAATTTTGGCATTTCCACTTTCCACTTTGCAGCCTTCATAAATCGTCGTATGCTTGATAGGCATACTCCACCTAGACGTGCACCTTGCTCCACAGATTTTTGAGGTAACCTAGTAAAATGTTTCAACACAGCAGTGCTTGTAGCTGCACTAGTTGTTTTTTTGGTTGGCCAGGACTTTCCTTATGCACACCATGAACAGTACCGTCAGCTTCAAATTTATCCCTAACACGATAAACTGTTGTACGTGTTGATGGCCGAGTTCTGTACACATTATGCCATTGCCATTGTACCCCCATCATAGTATTTTCATACTTTCAGTGCCACTTCAGTATGGCCTTGCATCACTCCAAAGGTGATCTGACACCACTCATTGCTGCACTGTCATCTGCTGGAAAACGTGCACCAAGGTCTATTGAGAAAACAATGGACTATGCTACTGCGCAAAAGTGCAATAATATGTCAATTTGTTCCAAAGATAACTATCAAATAGTGTCTACATGTTTCTCTCTCTCTCTCTCTCTCTGTGTGTGTGTGTGTGTGTGTGTGTGTGTGTGTGTGTGTAAGTAACACATTCCCTGTGCTGTTCATAGTAGTTTACCCACATTCTTATTTTCTTATTCAGTATTAGACCTACTCCTACGTTATCCCCAATTTATTTGGTACTTGTAACCCAGGATATACCTTAGCAGGTGTCCTTTTCACTCTGCCACCAAACTTTTCCACAACATCTAAATTCAACCTATCTGTTTCACTTTTTAAAGTTTCTAACCTTCGTGCACAATTATGGGTATTATTTAAACTCCCAGCCCGGCTAAGAGATCTGACATTCCATGCTCCGACTCATAGAATGCCAGTTTTGTTTTTCCTGATGACGACATTCTCCTGTGTTACTACCAGATGTTTACCCAAGAGTATGCCATAATCATTTTTACAGTAGAGGTGCATGCCCCCGGGAAGGGCAACAGCTTTACTTTCCCCTTGTTTAGCCTTTTGATATATACCAAAATTTTCACTGAAAATTTCACTGCTGTCCATTTCAGGTTATAACCAGCTCTCTGTAGATAGGTCAACAACATAGGAAAAGACAGATTGCTACTTAGCATATGACGTGTGTGTGTGTGTCAGTAGTCTTTACTGATGAAGGCTGTGGCTGAAAGCTCTATGTAAGTGTCTTTTATGTGTGCCTGCCTGCAACTTAATGTGTCTCCTTATGTTTGTTTCTGTAGGTAGGGTTATGTGAGCTCCACTGCTTTTCAGGAGCACTTCTGTCTCCAGCACTTTATTGTGAATGCTTCAGCAGGTGAGCCTCACCTGTGGCGAACATTTCTTTGGATCCTACTCTGGTACTTCATGGTCTCCTACAGGTATCACTGTCTGAAATGAATGGAGAGTCACCTAGTCTAAAAACCCCGTGTGTGCACTCCACACACTGTCAGCTACCTTGGGTAGTAGCCTCTGATGTGTAATGCCCACCTGTCCCATTTAAAGAGATCCTACAGTTTTCAGCCCTGTGATGCAAATCTAGGAAGGCACAGCCTAGACTGCCATAGAATCGTTACTCGATTGAGAACCAGTGGGTCATGATCAGTTCTGGGAACAACGCTGCAGATTGTGGTCGTAGTTGAAACTGTGTGAGCATGATTGGCCCTCACAAACTTTCTGTGCTAGTCACTGAAATGATTGAAGCATGACCTCAGAGATCAGACGACTGGCATTGTTTGTTCTAACATACACCACGATGTGTATTTGGTTGTAGCCTGTTTCCTTAGTAGATTCTAGAACAGCCTCTTCAGCATGTTGATTGATGCCCCCAGGCACACACACAGAGTGCAGCAGGTGTTTCTTCCCATCCCTTGCTGCCATTTGTCTAATTTAGGGGCAGCCAGGAGTTTGGCTTGCAGGGCATGCCAGGGCACGAGTGCCGAAGAGCTAAGCCTCTCTTCACATTTCCACCACCACCACATTACACTGTCTTAGCATGAGGAGAGGGAAGAGGGGAAAACTGCGAAGACACTGCATTTAGATGGCAGTGCAAGTCCACTACATACTACTTGGTTTTATATTTCACATTTCTCACAAAGGTAGGTCACAAATAAAACAAATTTTCAGTATAATTTAATTATTTTTGGAAGAATGAATAAATTTTTATCTGGTACTAACTGTCAGCATATGGACAGGCACAGACAATTTCACAGAGTTTCATACTCGAGTTTCCACACAATTGTGACTTATTTAATGTCATAATGGAAAAAATGTCTTTCACACGAATATTTTGATCGAATTAATGTAGCACTTTTGCAGCCTCATTATGGAGACTTGGGAACTGTTCCTGAGGAAAGCAATGTAGATATTCTGGACAGTTTTAACATAAAAATATTTGTCATTAATATTGGAACTACCTTGCAGGTCACACTTTGAACTGAAACAGCAAATGGTCTTGAAAACAGCTCGGAAACAGATGTACAATTGACAGTGACCTCAGAATCTTTATAGAACTATCCTTGTAATTTTTTCAAGACTCTAATGAATTCTTCAAACCTCCCATTTTCTTTAATGCCAATGAGATGGGGGCACTGAACTGTATGTGTCAGAATGTGTCCCTTCTATAACATGATTTTCTTTTTAAATGCATCTTCGTCAAGTCAGAAAGAAGTTGACTTGCAATGTTTTTACTGTGGACAGTGTGCAACCAAGTCCACTTAAAATGCAAAGTCTGCACTCTATTACAGATGTTCTAATTTTGTTCCTGCACTCCTTTTTCCTTCATAAATTCAGCAATAGCAAATTTTAACTTGAAAAATTGGCCAGGAATGCCCCTTGACTTAACCAATGTACTTTGCAGAAATATATGATGTCTCCACACTCTTTATTCATTTTCACTGAAATGTTGCTACTGACAATGGAGTAATGTGTGTGACTTTTGAAATTTTGTTATTTGTACCAACATGACTTTTGAAATTTTCTTATTTGTACCAACAATATTTTCACGTGTTACATGGCTGTAAATTTAGCACAAAGTGTATCGTGATATAGATAACAATGAATCATGTCTGTTGATCATTGTAATTTTTTGCTCTTTCATTGTCAGCTAAATCTTTAAATTCTTCTGCATGATATTACAATACAGTTTCATAGCAAATATGCAGTATCTGTCACTTATGCAAATTGAAAATTCTGTTCTGTCATTCACATTAATTTTAAAGGACTGCAGTGAGAGATCTCTAGACTGCCTCTTTGAGCAAGTAGCCACTGGACCTTTGAATGTCCTTCATACCGTGAACAAATAATGAAGGATAAACAGTACTGACAGCTCAATTCTGCCACACTCAAGAGTTGTGCCAACCAAAAAATGCTGCGTCGCAATGCTAAATGAAATGTTGTGCAGTTCCATGTACTTCAGAGGTGGACCAAGCGAAGCCGAGTGATAGGCTGGGCCTTGGTCCCACCATGGCCCACATGTGCTGTAAACATGATGTTCAGCATGCTGTCGTTGGTCCTGATCTAATGGGTACCATTATTTGCCATAAAATTGAACTCCCAACTTGTTTGTGTGGGATGAGACACCTTTCTTCATACCCCGTAGCTTGGATTTTGAGTCACCTGTTTATGGTTTCCATACATTTTGAGGTTTAGGTAATTTCTTTATCCTTATTTTTAAGAGCCAGTGAACTTTTGAAAATTGTGGGAATTAATTTATGAGACTTCCTAATGGCTTTTGCTGAGTAGATGTGAAAAATTCTTAAATTTCTCATTCTTTTCCCCAGTCCCTCATTTCATACAGCACAGTTGTTTGTGTAAGTTAGAAATTTTTATGTATCGTGACATAAAATGATCTGCAATTTATTACGTAGAACATGGTTGTTTGAGTGTGTGTTTTCATTTTGAACTTTGATTTAATTGAAATTAATCATTATCATACACACTTTTAGGCTTGAAACCTGTTCCAGTTTCATGAGTCGCTCCATTGCTTATATGGTCAGGTAGCATCAGTTTTCATAAGGACATTGTTGTAACTAGGTGAAACTACTTTTGTCTGACCACAACTGTGGGGTCTTTGATTGCTTTGGGAACATGAAATATTACTTCACTGTAGCACGTAAATGAATGAAAGATTTGCTTAATTTTGACACACTTCTTTAGCATAGGACTACTGGATAATTTATAACCGTTATGGACTAGCAAAGAATCACCTGATGCACTAACAAACAAACTGTTCTCTTGCAGTTGATATTCACAACAGTACAAGTTCATTGTTGACTCTATAATACGATGTTGACTGCTGTGGCTGAAGTCTCAAACTGGGCAGAACTCTTTCCAGTTCGACACCGTATTGACCTCAGTGTGAGGGCACTGGTGTGCTGAGAGGGTAGACGTTGTCCTCAGGAGTGACTCCCATACGTCATTGCAGATTGCAGTGAATGCTTGCTAATGTCTGTTATATCGATTTGCGTTGCCAACTATGGTGTGACACTGCGATCTCTATATAATACCACAGACATAGTATATTATCTCTTTGGTGTGCCTGGCTTCTACGTTCTGCATCTGAGGTGTGCTGTAGAGCTGGCTTCCCTTTCAGTTACTTCCATGTGCTGTTAGAGATGATATCCTTTGGCATTTATTACAAATTTTAATTCAGCTGTCTGAACAAACACTGTTTTATTAAATCTGTGAATGTTACATGTTTCTGTGCCTTACAGGGACAGTTCAATGGTTGTTGTCGTTGTTGTTATTAATATTAATATCCTTTATCCTAGCAGGAGCTCCAGAATGATGTGGATTCGACAAGCTGTGACAGTGAACCAGAAAGGTATTGTACAACATTTTCTTTTACTTCTTTTTAATTTTGTGCACAGTCATTGCTACAAAAATTTCCCCTATTTCTTTTCTTTCTTATCTTTGTTATTTTATCCATGTTAGCACCTTCTGTGCTGTTTCTGATGGCTAACAGATTATTACTTGCAAATTTTCAGTGTACTGGAATAACAAGTTGTTTAAAATTAAGCCCACAAAGTTCTGTTACAGAATAGATATAGTTTTTTTGCAGTTCAAGTATAACTATAAGAACTGTTCTGGAAGTAACCTGTGTTGGACTATAAATAAAATGATGGGGCCATTAAATAATATTCATTGGAAAAATTTAAAAACTACTTGTACCCCTTTGTATTACTTCTTTACATAGTCACCATTCTAATTTGCATTTATAATATATCTTAACGAGTTAACAAATCAATTTGCATGAAATTCTGATGCCAGAGATTGCAATCTGCCTATGACAATTTTCCGAAGTTCTTCATATGAGTCAAAAATGTTTGGAACCAAGCCACTTTTTCTTGTGCATGATAAGATGGAATTCTCTTGGAACAAGACTGTGCTGTAGAGTGGATGTTCAAAGGTCCCATTTAAATTGAACTGATGCAACAGCTCTTTTGCTAGGCAGAGTGTGGCACTGCATTGTTGTGCAAAAGCATGACACATGTAGTCAAGAGATCACACTATTGTTTTGAATGGATTTTTTTTGTTTTCTTATTGTTTAAATGTCTTTGGCTGGAAATAAGTTTTAATCTTAGTTCAAAATCTACAAGATCTTTCACTGCATATGTTAATCCGAACTGTAGATACACAGTATTTATTAGTGGAGGTTCCATGTCATAAAGATGGAGGGAAAAAAGTGGTAGACACTTCTTCAAGAGACTTATCCACAGCTGAAAAGCATTCATATAGTCACATAGCCATATGAAGTACTCACATACAGGATGATCACAAACAGTCTGAAGAGCTTGCGAGGGGCTTGATGGTAGGCTGTGCTGAAAAATAATTGTTAAAGGAAAAAATTTGATTTGTTGTGCTGTTTCCAAGTTAACTAGTGTTAGCCAAACAGGCCATTGTGCATGCTAATTCAAGCACCTCCCAGAGACAATTAGTCAGTTCTAGGAAACCAAATGAACAGCATGTTTGGCGACGCCAACTGTGGTGGGCCGCTTGAATTTTCATGCGCAGTGGCCTGATTGGCCAACTTCAACACTGATTAACTTGGAAGTGGTGCTGTCATAACCTTTAATCACTAATAAATTGCGTGGATATACAAACGGAGAAACAATAGTGGGGTACATGCTACCAACTCCGTATCTGTCACTCGACTGCCGTGCCGTGACATGACATGCGGCCGGCGCCGTTCATAGCTAGGTGGCGCTCCCGCGCTCAGCCGAGTTGTGGAGCGCCTCTATCGCTGTGTTCGCGTACTGACGTAGCGGCACTTTTAAATATCGTGGCACTGTCACAACACTTTTCCCCCGTTGAAAAAAAAAAAAAAACCACTCACTTCCTTGGAGACACAGACAGTGCGGCGACATCCATGGCCTCTTGGGAGGCCCCGAGAAGATCCCGCAGAGAAACACGAGAGTACGGTCGAAAATGTCCAGGACGGAAGCTTGTGCGTGGAACGTGCCTCCTGCTGGACGAGATGATGGGTGAAAACTCCGGAGCAGCATCCACAGGTGTCGTGGACCTGGGGGTGTGCTCCAGCGAGATGGGTCCCGGAGAAGGCGGCGTCGCGACTGGGGCCAGTTCCGGCATACTCGGAAGCGATAGCGACGTCGGCTGCATCAACACGCACGGTAGATCGGCAGCAGCGACAGGACTGGCTTCCCGGGCTGTTGGAGGCGAAGGAAGGGGCATTGGCACCGGCGTGGCCACCACTCGTGGGCGCATCTGGTCGTAATGGCGAACAACCGTGCCGTCGTCCGTATGTATTTCACAAAGCCGGCGGCCGCGAAGAGCCTTGACCGCCCCTGGAATCCATTTAGGGCGAGATCCATACCCTCGTGCCCACACGTCGGCGCCCACCGAGTATTTTCCCGCACTAGGGGACACAGCACAAGGCCTGACAGGGTGAAGCAGGTGCAGTGAGTGCGCGGTTGGCGGCCATGCAAGAGTTCAGCAGGGCTGCGATCACCCAGAGGCGTGAAGCGATAAGAACTCAGAAATTGCAACAGAGCATCATCGGTGGAAAAATCACTAAGGAATTTTTTCATCTGGCTTTTGAAAGTGAGGACAAGGCGCTCGACCTCCCCATTCAATTGCGGACAGAAGGGCGGTGCTGTAACGTGATGAATCCCTTGTCCAGTACAAAAATCACGGAAGGCCTGCGAAGAGAACTGAGGGCCATTGTCCGTGACAATCATGGATGGAAGACCTTCGAGCGCAAAGATTTTGGACTAAGCCAGCGTCGTTGCTGCAGTGGTGGGCGACGGACATCGAACAACAAACGGAAACTTCGAGAAGGCGTCAATTGACAGTAGCCAATAAGTGCCGAGGAAGGGGCCGGCAAAGTCAGCATGCACCCGTTCCCATGGCTGCGCCGGATCAGGCCACAGAGAGGGCATTGTACGGGGTGCAGCCAGTTGTTGAGCACACTGACCACACGCAGCGACCATGTGGGCGATGTCCGAATCGATACCGGGCCAATAAACGTGCCTGCGGGCCAGGGACTTAGTCCGAGAAATCCCCCAATGGCCTTCACGCAATAGTTTGAGAACATCTTCGTGAAGAGAGGCTGGCACCACGACCCGTGGAGATGCGCCATCCGTGGCCAGAAGAACAACACCATCACGAACAGACAGACGAAGGCGCAAGGCACGGTAGTTGCGAAGGGGATCCGATGCCCGGCCCTTGGTCCTGTCCGGCCAACCCCGTTGAACAAAACCGATCACCTGACGCAGGACCAGGTCCCGCGCAGTAGCCGACGCGACCTGCGAACCTGTAAGTGGAAAACCCTCGACCGCACGACGTTCTTCCTCATCAATGTGGAAACAGAGTAGTTCATCTCGATCGAAAACCGGGTCGGGACCCATCGGCAAACGCGACAATGCGTCAGTGTTGGCGTGCTGGGCCGTGGGGCGATAGTGAATCTCATAGTGAAAACGCGACAAGTATAAGGCCCAACGTTGCAGGCGGTGAGCTGCCTTATCCGGAAGTGACGCCGAGGGGCTGAACAGAGAGACCAGCGGCTTGTGGTTGGTGATGAGGTGAAACTTAGAACCATACAAAAAGAACGCTGAACTTTCTTAGAGCATAAATGATAGCGAGTGCCTCCTTCTCTATTTGAGAGTAATGCCGTTGGGCATCGTCGAGGGTCTTGGAAGCGTAGGCGATGGGTCGTTCCGACCCATCCTCATACCGATGGGCGAGAACAGCCCCTAGGCCATACTGTGACGCGTCTGTCGCCAGAACCAAGTGCTGACCCGGACGGAATGTGGCAAGACAAGGCGCCGACTGCAAATGAGCCTTCAGGCGGACAAAAGCCTGCTCACACTCGTCGGACCAACAGAAAGGAACGTTTTTGCGTAACAGCTGATGCAGAGGATGAGCCACCGCCGCCGCGGCAGGAATGAATTTGTGATAATAAGCAATCTTGCCTAGAAACGCCTGAAGTTCTTTGACCGTAGACAGCCGGGGTAGAGCGGTAATGGCCGCAACTTGCTGATGTAGAGGACGTATACCCTCATGGGACAAGTGGAACCCAAGATACACAATGGAGGGTTGTAAGAACTGTGACTTGTCCAGATTGCACTTCAACCCAGCCGAATGCAGAACACAAACAGTGAACGCAAATTGCGAAGGTGCTCCTCAGTGGAGGCCCCCGTGACAACAATATTATCCAGGTAGTTGATGCAGCCGGGAACGGAGGCCGGTTCCAAAAACCGCTGAAAACTTACCGGCGCGCTAGCAACACCAAATGGTAACCGCTGGTACTGATACAACCCACAAGGAGTGTTGATGATGAGAAATTCCTTGGAAGACGCATCCAACGGCAACTGATGGTACGCCTCCGATAAGTCAAGTTTGGAAAAGAACTGGCCCCCAGCGAGCTTGGTAAATAACTCCTCAGGACGGGGAAGAGGAGAAGTGTCAATGAGGCTCTGAGCGTTGACAGTGGCTTTAAAATCACCACACAATCGCAGACTCCCGTTTGGTTTAGAAACCACCACAATGGGCGACGCCCATTCGCTGGAGGTAACAGGAAGGAGAATCCCTGAAGCTGTTAACCTGTCTATCTCAGCCTTGACAGGTGCACGCAACGCCACCGGAATAGGGCGTGCCCGGAAAAACTTAGGGTGAGCTGTAGGTTTAAGAGTAATGTGGACTTCAAAATCCTTGGCACGACCCAGACCAGCAGAGAACACGGACGAGAATTCAGAACACAATCCATCCTGCTGTTGATACGCAATATCCTCAGATATGAGGCAACTGATGGTACGCCTCCGATAAGTCAAGTTTGGAAAAGAACTGGCCCCCAGCGAGCTTGGTAAATAACTCCTCAGGACGGGGAAGAGGAGAAGTGTCAATGAGGCTCTGAGCGTTGACAGTGGCTTTAAAATCACCACACAATCGCAGACTCCCGTTTGGTTTAGAAACCACCACAATGGGCGACGCCCATTCGCTGGAGGTAACAGGAAGGAGAATCCCTGAAGCTGTTAACCTGTCTATCTCAGCCTTGACAGGTGCACGCAATGCCATCGGAATAGGGCGTGCCCGGAAAAACTTAGGGCGAGCTGTAGGTTTAAGAGTAATGTGGGCTTCAAAATCCTTGGCACGACCCAGACCAGCAGAGAACACGGACGAGAATTCAGAACACAATCCATCCCGCTGTTGATACGCAATATCCTCAGATATGAGGCAACTGATGGTATGCCTCCGATAAGTCAAGTTTGGAAAAGAACTGGCCCCCAGCAAGCTTGGTAAATAACTCCTCAGGACGGGGAAGAGGAGAAGTGTCAATGAGGCTCTGAGCGTTGACAGTGGCTTTACAATCACTACACAATCGCAGACTCCCGTTTGGTTTAGAAACCACCACAATGGGCGACGCCCATTCGCTGGTGGTAACAGGAAGGAGAATCCCTGAAGCTCTTAACCTGTCTATCTCAGCCTTGACAGGTGCACGCAACGCCATCGGAATAGGGCGTGCCCGGAAAAACTTAGGGCGAGCTGTAGGTTTAAGAGTAATGTGGGCTTCAATATCCTTGGCACGACCCAGACCAGCAGAGAACACGACGAGAATTCAGAACACAATCCATCCCGCTGTTGATACGCAATATCCTCAGATATGAGGTGCACATCATCAATGGAGAACCCGAACAACTGGAAAGCATCATAACCGAACAGGTTTTCAGTGCTTGCATGATCCACCACATAAAACGTGAGGGGCCTAACAACAGACTTGTAGGCAGTGGAAGCATCAAACTGGCCAACGATAGGAATTTTCTGCTTATTATAAGTTCGCAGATTTCGCGTAACTGGAGACAAGGGAGGGGAGCCCAACACCAAATACGTGCGAGAATTAATGAGAGTTACTGCAGAGCCAGTGTCCACTTGCATGCGAATGGCTTTATCCAAAACACTAACAGTAACAAACAAGTTATTTGTTTGAGAAAGCACACAGTTAACATCCATGTCCGATGCCTCGTCCTCGTCGACAGGAACTTTAGGGGACTGACACACAGAAGCAATGTGGCCTTTTTTCCTACATGAATTACACGTGGCCCAACGTTTTGGGCACGCAGCCCTGTCATGCTGTACGAAACAACGTGGACAAGAAGGAAGTGCGGAACGAACCTGCTTCTGTGGTTGCTGTTTTCGCTGCGAGCGTGGCGGCCCAACGCGATGTTGTTGATGCGAGTGAACTGCCGCCACATCGTCGTTCCCCTGTAAAACAGGCAAATTGTCCGCGTCGAAAGTGGTCTGTACGGCGCCCACATCACACCACGCGTCTATTTGCGCACCAGCAGCGTGAGACACTTCAAAAGATTGAGCGATGCTTAGAACTTCCGACAACGACGGGTTTGGCAGTTGTAAGGCACGTTGCCGAACTTCTTTGTCAGGAGCAAGCCGTAGAATAGCGTCCCTAACCATTGAATAAGCATAAGACTCATGATGAGTGTCCGTGACAAACTGACATTTCCTACTCAGACCGTGTAGTTCCGCCGCCCAAGCCCGGTAAGATTGATGGGGCTGTTTACGACACCGGTAGAATGCCACGCGGGCGGCAACGACGTGGGTGTTTTTTCGGTAATAGGTAGACAATAAGTCACACATTTCTTGGAAGGACAGAATGGCAGGTTCCCGCAGAGGGGCTAACTGAGATAGCAGCTGATAGATCCGTGGGAAAATCCAAGATAGAAATAACGACTTACACATAGGAGCGTCGACAACGCCGAAAGCCAAGAAGTGTTGCCGCAAACGCTTCTCATAATCTTCCCAGTCTTCAGCGGCCTCGTCGTAAGGAGGGAACGGAGGCGGAGAAGAGGAAGACAGACGATGAGTTAGCGACGTCGACAACGCCTGAATAGCAGCCGTCAGCTGTGTTTGTTGTGCCTGAATTGCAGCCGTCAGCTGTGTTTGTTGGTCAAAGAGCGCTTGCATAAGCTGTTCCATGTCTGCCCCGACACGAACGCACAAGTCCACAATGCAGGAAAACAAAAAAAAAAAATATCCGACCTCGTCGCCAAAAAGTGTTATAACCTTTAATCACTAATAAATTGCGTGGATATACAAACGGAGAAACAATAGTGGGGTACATGCTACCAACTCCGTATCTGTCACTCGACTGCCGTGCCATGACATGACATGCGGCCGGCGCCGTTCATAGCTAGGTGGCACTCCCGCGCTCAGCTGAGTTGCGGAGCGCCTCTATCGCCGTGTTCGCGTACTGACGTAGCGGCACTTTTAAATATCGTGGCACTGTCACAACAGGTGCAACAAATAGAATTTTCTTCTTAATAAGTATTTCTCAGCACAACCTATCATGCAACACCCTTACAAGATTTTCAGACTTTCTGACCACACTGTGTATGTACAGTAAATGAAGAAAAAATATACATGTATATATAATTCTTAGTACTCATATCTCTTGAACGTAGAACGCTGTTGCCACAATGGCCCAGACACAAGAAAACAGCACGTTGCAGTTTGCAGGTGGCTTTGTTTCAAAATGGTGTGATGCTACAATTCTCTGTATAACCAACATCACAGAGAATACGTCATTTGGCTGCTGCTGATTTACAGCAACCTGGCATTGGCTGTCAGTTCACAGGATTGATTTGGCTGTGAACACAAACTGCAGACAACAATGTTTCAGAAGTTTACTGAACATGATGAAAAGATAGGTAATACAGATCATTGGCCATGGATTTGGGCACCTTTCTGTGTGGACAAAAGTTTCAGAAAGCCACTAGTATTCAATCTTGAAGAAACTATAATCTCAGAGAGCAGCTAAAGGATGTATTTGCATTGTGTATTTAGGTAGAACTGTCAAGCATATGTAGGTTGGTTGGCCACCACAGTGAGTTACTGGGCACGGTCCTCGTAGATGTGGTGTCCTCGTGTCGTCCTCAGGCATTAGGACAGAGCGAGATGGCATAGTGGCTAGCACACTGGACTTGCATTTGGGAGGACTATGGATCAAATCACCCTCCAGATACTGACTTTTCATGATGTACCTGAATCGCTCCAGGTAAATGCCGGGTTTTACCCTTTGAAAAGGCCATAGCAGATTTCCTTCCGCATTCTTCGTAATCCGAGCTCGTGTTCTGTCTCTAATGACTGCACTGTCACTGGGATGTAAAACTCTAATCTGCGTTCCTTCCTCCTTTGCTTTAGGGCCTTGAAACAGGCATCCATCTAGATAATATGGGGACCTATAGTTGAAAATTGACTTCAAATCATGACGCAGTTCAGCATTTTCTACATTAACTTACATTACCAGAGGCGACAGGTGTGGTAATTGGAAAAAAAGCTTCAAGAACTGATCAGACATCAAGCTGCAGACCTTTAGTGTCACAGTCCAGTATGTAACCACTAACCCACTGAAACCTCTTTGTCCAAATATCGCTGATAAATATCACACTTGTAATTGACTTACATATGTTTACTATTTCTGTTCATCAGTGCACATGCTGTTTTCATAGCTGTTTAAGCATGTGTTGTAATTTAAAGTGTTTAATATAAATTATGTATAGTTACTGCTATTTGAGCCTAAAGAGCATTTTATAAAGTTCAATCATTATTTTAATTTCCTTTTCATACTCTGCCAGTATGTGTCTATGAACTGCATTTAAAGTAATCACATTAGTTATGAGTTGTCTCTAAGAACTGTCAAGAAACCAGTTAATTATTATCTGCGTTTGTTACGTACATCACCGATAGTTTGCTCTACCTAACTCAACATATAAAAAAAAAAAAAAGTGGAATTTTGTTGTTTTCACAAGTTTACTCCCTTTTTTGTGTTACGTCTATTTATTATTTACTATTTTCAACATGTATCTGCACAGAACAAAATCTGTTGTTTTGTATTATTGCTAGGTTGTGAACTTACAACTGCAGTTGCATTTCATTTGATCAGTGAAATTTTGCCAGTCAAAGGTAATCCTAGTTTACAGTGCTGTAATCTGAGACTAGTGTTTATGCAACACAGATTTCAGAGTTCAGTTTGACCTGAATTCATTTTTGTGCTAATCTAAGATCAGCTGTTATATAGAATTGGTTCTTAATGTTTCACAGTAGGTATCAGCATTGAGCGTCCATTCATGTTCCATAAAATTTGAACCGAAATGCCTTTAGTGTGCATATGAATAATAGTCAACCTTTATAGCTTATATTGACTGCTGTTCTATCATGATGTTAGCATAGGAAATCCATTTCTTGTCATTGGTCGTGATTCAGTTTAGTATATCGCCTCCTTCTGCATGTCCCGGCAGAGGTTCGAGTCCTCCCACGGGCATGGGTGTGTGTGTTTGTCCTTAGGATACTTTAGGTTAAGTAGTGTGTAAGCTTAGGGACTGATGGCCTTAGCAGTTAAGTCCTGTAAGATTTCACACACATTTTTTTCCCTTCTGCACTATAATGGAAATAACGTCCAAAGAAGCAGTCATCTGTTGAGTTCTGCAGTTCACAGGAAGGAGTTTTGATACGCATTGAGTGCAGAACTTGTGGTATCCTTAATTTTTAATCGCATTCTCATTTGAAACACACTGATAAATCTGTGGAGAGTTTTCCATCAGTTAAGATACTTTGAAAGCCAGTTTTCAAAAAAAATTTCATAAGTTTTATGCACCAATTTATTGTTAATTGCAGACATACAGACACATCAGTCATTATGAATATTCATCCTTCTACTCCTACTCAAATGACACTACTGACACACAACATCTTTCCTCAACACATATGGTCTGCATGAAGCACAATATTGTGATAGGGGTCAACAGCTGAGAGATTTATTTACCACTAAAGACAATATGTTGCAGTGCTCATTTTGAATGGCCACTGGAGTGAACAAGAAGCAATGTATCTTTCTCTCTGTTGCAGCTCCAAAACACACTGACCTATTGTACGAACTGTTCCAGTGGCACCCTCCCGCTACTTCCTGTGCTTTGTGAATACAGAGGTTTCTTTCCAGATGGTGCTAATATGTACACCATTTGATCAAAAGTATCTGGACATCTATTATTGCACATTAGTATGGGGTGTGCCCACCCTTCACTTTTATGAAAGCTTGAACTCTGCTGAAGACAAAAATGAGGTGTCTGAATGCCTGGGGAGAATAGCAGCCCATTTGTCCTCAAGAGCTGAAACCAAACAATGTAGTGATGCTGGAGTGAAGCTGAAGGGTATTGGACTTGGGTTGATATACAGGGTGTTACAAAAAGGTACGGCCAAACTTTAAGGAAACATTCCTCACACACAAAGAAAGAAAATATGTTATGTGGACATCTGTCTGGAAACGGTTACTTTCCATGTTAGAGCTCATTTTATTACTTCTCTTCAAATCACATTAATCATGGAATGGAAACACACAGCAACAGAACGTATCAGTGTGACTTCAAACATTTTGTTACAGGAAATGTTCAAAATGTCCTCAGTTAGCGAGGATACATGCATCCACCCTCCGTCGCATGGAATCCCTGATGCATGCGCTGATGCAGCCCTGGAGAATGGCGTATTGTATCACAGTCGTCCACAATACGAGCATGAAGAGTCTCTACATTTGGTACCGGGGTTGCTTAGACAAGAGCTTTCAAATGCCCCCATAAATGAAAGTCAAGAGGGTTGAGGTCAGAAGAGCGCAGAGGCCATGGAATTGGTTCGCCTCTACCAATCCATCGGTCACCAAATCTGTTGTTGAGAAGCGTACAAACACTTTGACTGAAATGTGCAGGAGCTCCATTGTGCATGAACCACATGTTGTGTCGTACTTGTAAAGGCACATGTTCTAGCAGCACAGGTAGAGTATCCCGTATGAAATCATGATAATGTGCTCCATTGAGCGTAGGTGGACGAAACTAAAATGAGCTCTAACATGGAAATTAAGTGTTTCCGGACACATGTCCACATAACATCATTTCTTTATTTGTGTGTGAGGAATGTTTCCTGAAAGTTTGGCCATACCTTTTTGTAACACCCTGTATTGGGCAGGCCTGTCAATTCCAAGAGTTTATATGTGTGGTGTCTGTTCTTGCAGACATGTCAGAGAGAACACACACCATACATATAAATATGAGACTCCTCCAGAAAGTATGTTTCCCAATGTTGTTTACTGTAAAGCAGATGTATTTAGCTGAGAAAATTTTGCCGGTACAACAGATCTGTGACGTGAGTCATATGCTGCCAGACAGGCCCTGAGGTGGCATCTTTCATTCATTCTGCCGTTGCCTGCGAGGTTCGGTCAGTGATAAGTGTGGTGTCACCGCCAGACACCACACTTGCTAGGTGGTAGCCTTTAAATCGGCCGCGGTCCGGTAGTATACGTCGGACCCGCGTGTCGCCACTGTCAGTCATTGCAGACAGAGCGCCGCCATACGGCAGGTCTAGAGAGACTTACTAGCACTCGCCCCAGTTGTACAGACGACTTTGCCAGAAGGGGATCACTGACAATTATGCTCTCATTTGCCAAGATGATAGTTAGCATAGCCTTCAGCTACGTCATTTGCTACGACCTAGCAAGTCGCCATAATCCTTTGCTATATATATTGTGATGCCTGTACCGTCAGACCGATGTTCTCCAATTGTGGATTAAAGTTAAGTATTCCAAGAACTACGTTCTTTTCTTTATAGGATAATTACCGTACCTTGTTCCAGACCTCACGCCAATCTGCGTGAGCTTAAGCGCGTGCCTTTCGGCTTCCTCTCATAGTGACTTGGCTGTCTTGCCAAGTCACAACAATAAGGCTCCTTAATGCACAAAACATAGCGCCCATCAAAATTCATTGCCCGCCCTGTCACGTCTATAGGCAGTACATCATGAGCCAACAGATGGTGCGTCACTGGTGTAGGCTTTTTTTTTTAAGGTCGTCAAAGTGTCCGTGATTAAGAGTGCAGTGGTTGACTGTCCCTCATCAGTGATCACCTGGTTGAGTTGGTGTGGCGAATATCCTGGTGAACCGCCACTTCATGATTACAGAGCTCAGCAGTCATTTCCACAGATATGGTCCTTGTTGCATGAAATTGTCACTGAGCACTTGCTGCTCGAGAAATTGTGTGCCAGGTGGGTGTCGAAAAGCCTGACACCAGAGTGCAAAACAAAATGCTTGGGAGCAGCATTGATGTTTCTGCAGCAGTACTTTTCTTGCACCTCAAGAAATTCCTGTGCACTGGCTAGCATTTTGACGATGACAAAGGGCTGAAGACGATTATCGTTCTGGTTCCATTCACAGGTGGCAGACGTCTGCAACAGGAATACAAAAGTTGTTACCGTGATATGGCGAGTGTCTCAATTTTTTGGTTACTGAGTCAAAAAATAGCTCTAACATTGCTGTACCTGTTGCCAATAAAGTTTTTCTTTGGCAAATCGTGACACCTTCAATGCAGATGCAATCTTTGTTTAACCTCTTGTGGGAATCTGGTGAGGCTACAAACAATGAAGTTAATGGACAGTAGCCACTACGTACATAGTTTGCAGTATATGAGAATGTGGGTTGGACAGGAGCACACTCAAATAGCCAAAGTAGTTAAAATGACCACTCATGATATGTTACAGTCTGGCACAAACTTTCACTTGTCACCATTGGACGGTTTCCAGTGCCCAATTCCCATAATGTTAGAATGTCTCTCTTGTCATTTCAGGAGTGTTATTGTTCATTGCCTCACATATGCTGCATTCTCATGCTAATACTAAAAGTCATCATCTTGAACTGTTCCTGTACTGTATCCAGTACAAAGTGCTGTAAAATGTGTTCATATCATTCCACATTTTGCACTTTCATAAATGTAGAAAGGGACCACACCCTAACTACAAGAAACACACTCATACCATAACACCACCTCCTCCTGTACTTCACTGTCAGCACTACATTTCACTGTTGGTAGGTAATGTTCTCCAGGTGTTTGCCAAACCCAAACACTTTCATTGGATTGCCACAGGATATAAAACATTACTCCAAATCACTCATTTCCAGTCCTCACTGTCCAGTGGCTTATGAGGAGTTGATTGACCATTGTACCCTATTCTTTCTAACTCCCTATGCACAGTCATTTTGCTAGCTGGACTGCTGTTAGTACTTTGGAACTCATGAATGATTCCCTCCGCTGATTTTGTGCAAGTTTTTTACAACCTCCCTCTGAAATGCTAGAGGTGCCTGTGTATTAGTACATGCGATCTGGCTCATCTAGCTTTAGCTGTGGTAATTCTTGTGCATGTTCACTACACAATCACATCACCAAGAGATGATCTGGACAGCTTTGGAAGGGTTGAAATGTTAGTGATGGATTTCTCGTTTTTGTCATTTTCAGGTGACATCAAAGACTTATTCATGTTTGAACTACTGAGCTTTCTTGACCAACCCATTCTGTTATTAATGCTTCAACGACAACACAATAGTCGTAGCCTCCTTTTATACTGGTGGGTCAGCCATGTATGGCATCTAGTGTTCAATTCCATATTATGTAGTGAGTATCCGGATACTTTTAATCAGGTGGTGTAGTTACGTCGTAACTGATAGTTTTAGTTGGAGATGCTAAACTATGCATTGTTACATTCCATTTGAAAAAAGTCATGGCAGTAACAAATTAAGTGTTGAGTTAAATATTTATTCACAAGTTACATTCGTAACGATGTTGTGGTGGTTAACTGTAATTTTATATCAATTACAGTTTAAGTATGATCTGAGGATGGTTGTTAATCAGCTTGAACAAGGTATCTTCTGGCTATTATAACAGTGTACCACGTTGCCACCTTCATCGTGATTATTAGCTACATGGCACATATTTATACCTGACTGCTGGTTTATTAGATGTGCTTCTTGGGTTATCTGCGAGCTTAGAAATCCTGCTAGTAATCACATTGTTAGCAATTATGACAATTTATTTTCTTGACAAAACAACCAGGTACAGTGTGGCATGTGGAGGAATTGGTATATCAGAACATATTGTATGACAGTGCTCTCTAAATAGTGATGTTAGATTAACAACATTACAAGTCTCTGCTGATTCCCAGATAATTACAAATGTCACCAAGCAAATATTCCTCTGGAAAATGCAAGATTCTTGGCGTAAATGGAAGTAAACAACTGAAATACCAAGCACCTGTAAACAACTGGAAGTAAACAACTGAAATACCAAGCACCTGTATATAATGACCTCTGTTTCATAAAGGCGTTCTCAAGACTTCACTGTGTATCGTGATTTTTCAGCTATATGCATCATTCTTGTTCCTGCAGGGAATTATTAAGTTATTTACCTGACTTGGTCTCACCTCAGTCTTTTCTTAGCACTTGGAATCCAGTAAAGAACTCGTCTGTCATCTACCACCCTTTAACCTGGCTACATGCCTTTCAATTTCATGTCTTACGTAACTATTTTGTCCACTCCAGTCTGTTTGATCCATTTGTTTTCCTCTCCCTCCTAGTAACTGCAGTGACACATCTTACCACAGGTCTCCGTAGCATTTCTCAGTTTTTGAATGACTTTGGGAGTGGGAAGTCCATGTCTGAGGACCTTAAGTAAAAACCAATAATACACACTGATTGGAAATTTCCCTTTTCAAGCTCACTGAAAGCTTGGTTGTGAATATTATGTTTAGTTTATCAAAAGCACTCCAGCCACTTTTACTTTCCTGTGAATTTATTGTATCCATTAAGGCATAGTCTTCAGCTGCCCTAGATGTAGAGACGATGTACAATTCATATGTACTGGAGACAATGCACATGGCAAGTTTAAACAAAGTGTAAATCCTATGCACAGAACCAACTCAAGATTTAGTCTTCAGTCAACAGCAAGCAATAAGCTGGCCAACACACCAAACCGTAACAAGTCCCAGGGTGAATGGTAGAGAGATAGTATGATTGTGGTTTGACGAACCCTCTGCCAAGCACTTAAATGTGAATTGCAGAGTAGTCATGTAGATGTAGATGTAGATGTAGATGTGTAGCAGCAGTTTTTAGAGGAGCGGCTTGGACACAAGTGATCAACATTAAGATTGCAAGCACATGACTCTGTTGGAGCTTGCAATGCTGATATTTGTATGCAGCCTGTGAACTTTTTGTGGTGCAGGGATGCAGGTCTTCTGCGTGAAGCAATGCTGACAGTTCCGGTATGTGCAATGGAATGCCACCAGTGATATCTGGAAAAACCGTGCTGGAATCACTGATGGGTACAGCATTTTCATCCAGTGAGATGCCATGTAGGAGCAACTTGGGTCGGTATAGAAGATGGTTTGCTACCTCAGATGTTGAGGATTGAGACTGATGCACCTCTATGTCTCTTGGAAGTAAAGTAGACCACTGTGGAGCTACATTTGAACCCACTTCCCACCCCAGTGGTATTGCTGGGAACTGTGAGGTGCTGGCACTGTTGTCCTTGTGACCAATGGATGAAACAGGTGTAAGCGGAGGCTGCTGCTGTTGTTGCGTTGCTGCTGGATGGTGCATGTACCGTGCTGGGTACTGGTGGTTGCAAGATTCTAGTTGCTGGTGGTGATGGTGGATGATGCATCATCCATGGTATGGGTCGAAGATTATATGGGCTGTAAAATCCTGACATGTCTAGCCTGTTCTGCAGGGGATTTTAGTGATATCCATATTGGTGGCCATCTGGTTTCACAAGGTAGAGTTGGTATCCCACAGCTCCAGTGACTGGTGTGTGCACACACTCCCGCTGGCCCACACTGTGAAGCCTCTGTGGAAATGACCGTCTGTCTGTCATGCAGTAACTGTGCTGCTGTGTTCCAAGCACTCATTGTCACCCTATAACTGCTTAGACATGTTAGGGCATCCTCTGTGGACTTTGAGTGGGTTGCTGCATTCATTTTTTCCTTAAAGTTATGGACAATCCGCTCTGCATCTGCATTGAATTGTGGTGGTAGAAGGCAGAAAGGAATTGCTGAATGCCATATTATTCATAAATATCTGTTAAGGTGACAGTTGTTGTTGGTCAAAGGCTTCTACTTGCCGCCTAGGCTGCTGTGACAGTGGAAGACAGCAAAAGGAAAGTTCAAGTTTTCAATACCACATTTAAGAAACTATTCACACAGGAGGATTGTTCGAAGATATTGTACTTTGACTGCTGCAAAGACTTCTGTATGGAGGATGGTGTACTGGGAGATATTGTCATTGAGTGACTGTAGAAGGATACAAGATGACTTTGAGAACAGTTCTCATTGGTGTTGTAACCACAACAGGAACGATCGCGGGGTTGCCAAGAACGAAAGTGTGGTGGGACCAAACAGGAGCACCCTGCGAACAAACAAAATGAACGCATGGAAGTATGGACACAAACAATGACGGACGACCAAGCAAGACCTAACGAACAACAACACGCAAATGGCAATGGGATCACAAGCGAAACCTCACTAATCCACAATGTCCACTCATATACGGAAAGAAAGTAAGGTAAACACGCTATCTGTAGGCGAGATGTCGACAGACTAACACAAATATCAGACTGCCTGTTGCGCGAGAGGCAGGCGCTTAAATACATGATAGTCCGTTGCTATTGGCCGCTGGGACCACGTGCTCCACTGTGGCGCCCTCACATTGTATGCGGGCCAGAAGCATGTACGCAACCACGGCTTACGGCGTGACGGCTGGAGAAACCTCTAGTGGTAATCGAGGTCCACGCCATCTGGTATAGATTCGAAACCCGCGGTGCTCAGTACCAGATCTCTCTCCCCTGAAACTTGCGCGTAGGGGTAGAAACGCCCCAGACGGTGCTGAGATGGTCGGCAGATGGGAGGACACCCAGGGTCGTCAACCGCCGGTGGCAGGGAGGAAGAAACATCCGAGGTGTTCATGATGACCGATCCTAATGCCAGGGTGGTGGAGGGAGCCGCCGATCCACCTGGGGATGGGGAGGGCTGGCGGCAGGCCCACTGGGAGACAGCAACCCGGGGGCAGTGGCAGTGACTCGAGGACTGCGTCTGTACCTGAAGGAGATAGTGGAGGAGCAGGTGGCAGCGGGAGTTCCGCAGGGCACACATGCGGAGCTGGTTATGATGGCGGCGCTCCAACCCTTTCGATGTCTGCACTGACATCACACACCGCTCATGGGCCGCGACGACCGTGGTGGGCATCCAAACTGGCTTGCTCCCATACAAGCGGGCCCATATGGCTGTGCCGGGGGCGTAACGCTGAGAGGTCCGGGAGTGGGATCAGGAGGGGGATGGCATCAGCAAATGGAGCAAGCTCCACTGGACTGCGGCTGTCAGTTGGCGTGGTGCGATAGGTGCTCAGAAACAGGGTGAGGGCTGACGTGGTTGGAGATGTGTCGACCGCCTTTGTGAACTGTTGTTTAAATGTGCGGACAAGCCTTTCCACCGCGCCATTTGAGGAAGGGTTGAAAGGCGGGATATGGATATTTTTGATGCCGTTGGTGTGACAGAAGTTGTGGAAGGAGGATGTTGTGAATTGGGGTCCTTTATCAGAGACCAGTGGGTGAGGCAGGCCCTCTATGGTGAGAACCTGGGCCAGGGCCATTAGTGTGGCCTCCGTGGTGGTGGACACCATGCGGATGACGTATGGGTATTTGGAGTAGGCATCAATGATAAGTAACCACATGGACCCCAAAAACGGGCCCGCAAAATTGATAAGGATGCAATCCCAGAGCCGGCGAGGCACAGGCCTGGGTGAGAACGACTGAAGGGGGCCTTGCCTGGTGACACACACACACACACAGTGCATCCGCAGACCAGGCAGTCAATATCGCCATTGATGCTGAGCCAATACACGTGCCGGCAAGCCAAAACTTTCATGTGGGACATACCCCAGTGCCTGCGGTCTAACAAACTGAGCACTTGATGTCTCAAATCCAGAGGGATGACCACCTGATGGGCATCTGACCCCATGACCAACAGAAGGACATCATTGACCATGGAGAGCCTGTGGGACAGGTGTCGCCATTGGCTGAAATCAGTCCGCATCTGACGAGGAAGATAGGAGGGCCACCCGTTGACCATGTAGCTGAGAACCTGCCGCAAGATAGGGTCGCGGCGGGTCGCTGAAGCAATGTGAGCAGCCATAAGAGGCAGACCGTCCAGTGCATCCTAGTGGGCGGAATCAATGTGAAAGCAGAGGATGCCCTGTTGGTCAAATGCAGGATCAGGCCTGCCGGGAGACGTGACAAAGCATCCGCATTAGCATGGTGGGTGGTGGGCTTATACAAGATGGTGTAAGCGTAATTTCGTAAAAATTACACCCAGCACTGGATATGTTGAGCCCTCCACTCCGGAAGATGAGAGTGGGGTCCGAAAAGTGTAACTAAGGGTTTATCGTGAATTTTGCCCCAAAGAGATAGGTTTGAAATTTTTGGACAGCAAACACGATCTCCAGGGCCTCCTTTTCAATCTGGGAGTAGTACCATTGTGCTGGGGTCAACGTCTTGGATGCATAAGCGATGGGCTGTTTGGAGCCATCGGCATTCCGATGCACGAGGACGGCTTCAGTGCCGTATGCCTACGCATCAGCCGCCACAATCAAGGGGCGGTCTGGAGAGAAGGGGCTAAGGCAAGGGGCAGACTTCAGCGTCACCTTTAAACGGAGAAAAACCTGGACACAAGTGATTGAGTGGATGAGCAATGGAGGCAGCCTGGGGTAAGAACTTAAAGTAATAAGTAATCTTGCCCAAAAACACCTGGAGTTTAGATAAGTCCTTGAGATGAGGAAGGGCCTCAATGGCCGTGACATTATGATGCAAAGGGCGAATGCTATCCTTGCTAAACCACTGGGCTAAGTATTCCACTTCCAGTTGGAAAAAACAACACTTGTCCAGCCAACAGCGTAAGCCTGCAGATTGCAGAGTGTGAAATAAGGCATTGAGATTTTGCAAACCTACCTGGCGGGAACGCACGGTGGCCAAGATGTCTTTCAGATAATTCACACAGGCAGGGATAGGCTGCGTAAGCTGCTGCAGGAACTGCTGGAAAATGGCCTTTGCTGAGATGCCAAATGGCAGGTGCTTGTACTTGTACAATCCGAATGGCGTATTGATAACCAAGATGTTATGGGAATCGGCATCAAAGGGTAACTGGTGGTATGCCTCAGCCAGGTCGATCTTTGAAAAGTACTCTCCCCCAGCAAGCTTGGCAAGGTCTTCCTGTCGAGGAATGGGGTAAATGTCTATGAGGGACTGAGCATTGACAGTAGTGCCGAAGTCCCCACACACTCGAAGGGACCCATTGTGTTTCCATATGACCACCAATGGTGTCGCCCAGGCACTGTATGCCACAGGCTCCAAAACGCCAGGGGCCTGGAGCCGATCAAGTTTCTGATTCACTGCCAGCTGTAAGGCCACCAGGAGAGGTCGGGCCCGGAAAAAGCGAGGCTGCGCATCCGGCCGAAGTGTGATGCGCGCCTGAAAATCGGAAGCACATCTGAGATCCGTTGCAAACAATTATGCAAAAGCAGAGCACAGATTGTCCAAGTCCTGAAAAGGAACAGCCATGGAAACGACCTTAATTTCATCGGAAATTGGAAAACCAAACAGCTCAAATGCATCCAGGCCAAAAATATTCGAAGCCAACAGATGGTCGATGACATTAGGGTAAGGAGCCGGGGAACACATTTGTACGTCACCTGGACAATGAACTGCCCTTGAAGGGGAATGGAACCATCTCCGTAGGCAACCAACAGTGAGAGGGAGGTGACAACTCACAAGGGAACCTCCCCATCGCACCCCCCTCAGATTTAGTTATAAGTTGGCACAGTGGATAGGCCTTGAAAAACTGAACACAGATCAATCTAGAAAACACGAAGAAGTTGTGTGGAACTATGAAAAAAAAAGCAAAATATACAAACTGAGTAGTCCGTGGGCAAGATAGGCAACATCAAGGATGGTGAGAGCTCAGCAGTGCCGTTGTCTCGTGGTTTGCGTGAGCAGCTGCGGATTGAGAGGTCCTTGGTTCAAACCTTCCCTCAAGTTAAATATTTATATTCCCAAAGTTATGATCTGCCCGTTCGTTCATTGACGTCTCTGTTCACTGTAATAAATTTAGTGTCTGTATTTTGCGACGGCACCGCAAAACCGTGGGATTAGTAGACGAAAGGACGTGCCTCTCCAATGGAAATCAAAAACATTTGATCGCAAGGTCATAGGTCAACCGATTCCTCCACAGGAAAACACGTCTGATATATTCTATACGGCACTGGTGACGGTATGTGCGTCACATGACAGGAATATGTTGCCCACCCACCTAACTTGTACACTTGGCGAATGGGTAAAAAGATTCTTCTACCTTGCCCGATTTAGGTTTTCTTGTGGATGTGATAATCACTCCCATAAACTGCAACAAATGAATGCAACAGTCTCACAGTCGCACAGTTTTTCCTGTGCTCTGTCAAAACATATGTTTTTAACGTTTTCAAATTTTTGCGTGTGTAGACCGTCGTCTGTTTCGATGTTTGTTTAGGTGTAGCGTCCCCATACTACGGCACAGTTACCTCGCATCGGACGGACGGACAGATAATAATTGTCTGAAAATAAAAAAATTAAAATTATCACCTGAGGGAAGACTTGAACCAAAGACCTCTCGTTCCGCAGCTGCTTACGCTAACCACGGGACCACGGCGCTCCTTAGCGCATATTATCCTTCATGTTGCCTATCATGCACATAGACTACTCTGTTTGTATATTTTGCTTATTTTTTTCTTAGTTCCACACAACTTCTTCCTGTTTTCTCGATTGATCTGTGTTCAGTTTTTCAAGGCCTATCCACTGTGCCAACTTATAACTAAATCTGAGGGGGGTGCGATGGGGAGGTTCCCTTGTCAGGAGAGTCCAGGTGGGTATACATTGCCATATTAATCAGGGAGCACTGTGGGCAAGATGGAAGTGGGCCGCGCGACCGGCGCCGAGGCGACCGGAGGCGCCAATGCCATAGAGACGTTGGACAAAGAGGAGTCCCGACAGTGCTGGCCTCTGTTGGCAGGGCCATGTTGACGTCGCAAGGGTGGAACCCGCTGAGATGCATTGATCGCTGCACCTTGTGGCCGTGCCACAAGATGCTCATTAGCTACCTGAGTAATTTCAAGGATGTGTGCAATGTGGAGAACCTCTTCCAAGGAGGGGTTATTGAGTTTCAATGCGGCAGTGCAGACATCAGGATCGAGAGCCTGCTGAACCACCACATCCTGGATCAGGGAGTCCGCACACGAAGCCTTACACTGCTGATTGGTGCACGTAAAATCGCATTGACGGCTGAGAGACCCTGCAAGTCCATGACCCAGGAACGATATGATCGACCAGGCTGTTTATGGTACTGGTGGAACTCCAGCCGAGTGGCGACTGACCACATGGTAGCGTTGGGAATAATACTTCGTCAGCAAAAGGCATATTTCCTGGAAAGAGAGAGCCACAGGATTGGACAATGGTGCCAACTTGCGGAGAAGAAAGAATGTGTCTGGGGGGGCCCAAGACAAAAACAATGACCGCTGCAAGGAGTCCTCTGTGACTTGACACAGCAACACTGTTTTGGGACTCCATTATTAAAGAACCCGTGGAAGTGCACATGATATAAAATGTGATATGTTGGATACCAACTGGATAATGTATGGAACCCCATAAATTCCATGATTTGCATTAAAAGATGACACGTGGCAACCTTGAGGGGACCTGAGCTCCTCAGTTCTACCACCGATGGTGCTATGATCTCAATGCGGGTGCAGAATACACCCAGTATGCTAATAAATTGCAAGATGAGAATGTCTTTGTCCATCTTTGGTGGTTGCAGGAGTATGACTAGCATGTGGGTAGTCAAAATATGGAGTGTACCTAGTAACTGTAGTGGTTTTTTCCATCGCCTAGCTGAGCTAAGATGCCTCTTATGTGTTTCTCCTGCTTTTTTCATTGCCTCCAGGAAACTTGGTTCCCAGTTTTGCAAAGCCCCTACCCTCTATGGCTATTGGGGCTATATTAACAACTGAGCTGACTATGACAGAGCATTGAGTGGAATTTGCACATATGTTCTGGACTTTGGCTACAGTGACCATGTGCCACTCGATACGACTTTGGAGGCTGCAGCAGTTCGGGTGAGGATATATCTGGATTGTACCATCTGTAAAGTGTATCTCCCTACCAATGGTAAAATGTCATAGGTCGTGTTTTCTGCACTGATTTCTCAGCTCCCCACACTCTTCCTTACTTTGGGTGATCTCATTGCCTATGCCAGGTAAAACTAGTGAAACTTCCCTTGCAGAGCTGTCTGTCTCTCTTGAATACTGGTGCCCCCAGACATTTTATTCTGACACACAGATTGTATTTGGCCATTGTTCTTTCCACTTACAGCTCTGGTTTTCTTCTCTCCATCAGTTAGAGAGTCTATGACGACCTGTGTGGTAGTGATCATTTTCTGATTGTTCTGTCCCATATGAATCACTCAATTGGGTTTCCACTCAGATTGGTGTTCAACAATGATGACTTGGATGTCTTTGCCTCTGCCATAACCCTTTGCATCCTGCCACATGAAGGTATCGATGTGGCTGTCCAGAACACAACTGCAGCTATTCTGCTGGCAGCAGATTTAGCGATCCCCTAATCCTAGGGTTCTCCCTGTCAAAGGACAGTACCTTAGTGGGCTTCAAAAATCATGGTAGCCATTAGTGATCAGTCTGGCTCTACAGCACCATAAGTGACATCCATCAATGGCACACATCACACCTCATTACCTTTAAATGGCTCCGTGCCTGGATTCACCACTTGAGACAATCACAGAAACAAGAATGTTGGGAATGGTTGTCACTGAACATTGACCGTAAGAAGCCATATGGAAGCTGCAGTCCTGGGCTCTAACCCTTTGCAGGTGTGGGCAAAGCTTCAATGTCTCTTTAGGCTCCAGACCCCAAGGTGTACCTGGTGTCTTCCTGAATGGTGTTGTGTACACTGACCCTGATGGTATTGCCAAACATTTTGGTCTGCATTATGCTTGAGCTTCTGCATCTGATACTTATCAACCTGCATTTTGTGTCCTCAAACAGCAGGAGTGAATTCACTTACCTTTAACTACATGTCACCTAGAGCCAAATAATGCTCCATTAATGGAGTGGGAGTTCTTCAGTGCCATAGCACTTTACCTTGATGTCGTTCCAAGGTTCCAGGGTTAGACCACACCCACAGCCAACAACCATATCTGGAGTGAGTGTGAGTTCCCATCTCAGTGGTGAGAAAACTTCTTCATCCTGGCACTGAAACTGGGTAAACACCCACTTGAGACGGACAGCTATCACCCAATTATTCTCACTAATGTTGACTACAAGTTGATCAAACATATGATGATCAGGTGGCTATGTTGGTACCCTGAGTCACGGGGTCTTTTAGCTCCATCCAAGAGTGGTTTTTACTGAGGTCATTCTACTGCTGACATTTAGTCTGCCTGGAGTCTGCTATCCAGTCAGCATTTACTCGGCATCAACAGCTCATTGCTGTCTTCGTCTACTTGCAAAAGGCTTATGACACCGTATGGCATCATGACTTGGAATTTCTTGTCATACTGTAATATCCGGGTTCTAGTTGGACTTACCATAATATCCACCATACACAAAAGAACGGGGCTTACAGGGCTGTGTATTGAGTTTGGCTCTTTTCCTAGTGGCTGTCAATGGTAAGGTCTGCTGTGGTACCCTCCCTGTATGCTGATGATTTTTGTATTCACTATTGCTCCTCCACTGTGGTTGTTACTGAACATTGACCGTAAGAAGCCATATGGAAGCTGCAGTCCTGGGCTGTAACCCATGGCTTTTTGTTTTCAGCAGCCAAGACATGTATCTTGCAGTTCTATCACTATCATAGTGTCCACTACAAGCAGAACTCTACCTTGCTGACCAGTTACTCAATGTGGTAGAGTCTTATTGCTTTTTGGGACTGGTCTTCGATGCCCAGTTGAAGTGTCTTCCTCCATCTTCACCAACTTAACAGACTGTGCTTGTTGTACATAAATACTCTTTCCCGTGTCAGCACCACCAGTTGGAGTGCAGATTGCTCATCACTTTTGCGACTTTATGAGGCTCTAAACCCGCCACATCTTGATTATGGGAGTCCGGCATATGGGTCATCATCGCCTTCAACATTTTGAATGCTGGACAGGATACACTTTTGTGGGGTCCGAAATGTGACAGGTGCCTTTGAGACTAGTCCTGTGAACAGCCTATTTGTTGAGCCTGGGGACCCTCCAAGCCAACAACAGATTCTCAGCTATGCTATACACATTCACTGCACCTTCGAGCATCCGAACTACAGTGTCGTTTTTCAAAGTAGGGAGATCTACCTCTCACGACAGAGGTCCAGGGTTGGAATCGTGATCACAGTTTGCATACAGGTAGTCTTCTGTGAACTCCAACTTTCCCCACTGTTGCCTCATGTCAGGGGGCACTCGCATATTCCCTTATGGAGTGTACCCTGGCCTCAGATCTCTCTACCTATCCTTTGGATTAAAAAGACTGCCTGTTTCTGGCTGTCATTGATCCAGTTATGGGTTCAGAAGTGACAGCTCTACGGTTGATGGATGAACTGGTTTTGCCTTCACACATGCAAGGTACAGTGCTGATTGGATGCAGTGTATTCACTGCAGAATTGGAACCCCCAGTCACATTCGTCCTTGCACTGGTGTGATATACCTAATACGACTGTCAACTAGTGCTACCCTCGACATCCATTAAGTGTGACTATGCAGGATCTCCGTTCTGACCATCAAGCTGGATAGTTAGGCATCTTTGTCTGGACCCAGTGGCAGGTTGGCACACCAGGGAACGAAAGTGCTGGCCGGTTAGTCAAATTGGCTACCAGGATGTCGACATTTGAGATGAAGGTACTGGAACTGAATCTTCGTTTGACTCTGTCATCAATATTTGGAGGCTCAGGAGACATATTGATGTACCCTGGTTTCTCCAAACAAACTGCGACCATAGAATGGAACCAGAACCCTGTGGCAGCCATCCCGTTGTGACTGTCACTAGGAATCTACTGTTCTCTGTTGGCTTGACATTGACCACATTTGGCTGACTCGTGGCCTCCCTATGATGTGAGAATCCACCCCACTGCCCATGTGTGTTCATCTGACGATGATGGCTCACATCCTGCTGGACTGACCCAGTTTTGTCTCCGTATGGTGAAACCTAAAATTTGCTGACACACTGCCTCTGGTGCTAGTGGACATCACCAAAGTAATTGATTTAGTTATATGTTTTAACTATGAAAGCGGTTTCTACTCATCTCTGTGAGTTAGGGCATATTGGCCTCGTCGGCTGCTCGAGGGATTGGTGGGGTGTCCCGTTGCCTGCTCTGACCCTGGGGACCCGTCGCCATCCTAGCTTGTTGGTATGTCCTGGCTCCTACCCTTACCACTTCTTAATCCTTCTTATTCTTTTACATCTGTTGTTCGTTTACTGTCTCATTATCGTCGTCCTCTTTCCTGGGATTTCATCAGCTTGACCATGTTACTAATTTTCTGGTAGTAGTGGAGGGCGAGAGCGCAGTGGTCAGATGCACCTCCTATTGCATAACATGTCTCGGGGGTGCCGAGCTGCTTTCTGGATGGAGCAACTCGCGCATCTTTACCTCTCACTCCTCTCTAATTTCTACTTGCTTCTCTCTCTTGATTATATTGATTCTTGGCTTCAGTCAGATTCATCATGATTTGTCTTGTGTTTCTTTGCATGTGGACGACTCTTCCCAGCTTGATGTTTATAGACTGGAGAGACTGATGACCTCGTAGTTTGGTTCCTTTAAACTCATCAGTCCAGTCCAATCCAATCCAATCACAATTAGTTGGAAAAATTGACACACCTGAAAGTGTCTAAACAGAAAGGGGTGGAGGACACCAAATGATAAATCACTTGTGCAGAGAAATGACCTCGAACCGGCCCTGCATGTATTCCCACATTCCTCCAGAAACCTAACAGGGACCAGTAAAATCCATGCCATGCAGAACTGCTGCTGTGCTATATTTAAAAGGTGAAACAACAAGTTATTAAGCATGTGAGCAAAATACTTTGTATCATCAGTGTACAGTATAACTTTCTCAGCAAATGATTGTAGTGAGGTTGCGCCAAGAATTACATACTCACTCCATTTAATAAGTTACATTTCTTAACAATGGAAACTTCACATAGGAATATCAACAGCGGAGGAAAAGATAGCTTGCTACTTGCCATAAAAAAGATACGTTACGTCAAAGACAGGCACAATTAAGACCCTTACACAAAGCTTTGGGCCACAGCCTTGATCAGTAAAAGTGACACACACACACACACACACACACACACACACACACACACACACACCATTTATACAGACAAGCACACTTCTTGCACACATGACCTCCACCTTGGCAGCTCAGACCCAAATGCGTAAGTTGCTAGAGCTGGCGGCCATGTGTGTGTGAGGTGTGCTTGCTTGTTTGCATGAATGGTGTGTGTGACTCTCTGTGTGTGTGGAAACTTCTTCAAACTCGGTTTTTTATGATTCTTTGATCCTAACTGTAGCCTCCTTCCTCACCGGCCATCATAACTTTGCCCAGTAAGAAAACTTTGGAGTGTCGTTGAGATGGGAAGGACTGTGCTTCACCCTTAGGTATTGTGAGCGGATAAGACCTCTCTGCTGTAAGGTTAATGCTGAACATTCAGCTGGATATGTCTCCTATGGTAGGGACACCTGTACAGAACTTGGCTAGTTCAGGAAATCTTCGGGAAAAGGGAAATCCCAAGGTACCAACACTAATGTTCAGTAGTTACATATTTGCAGTGTGAGCATAATCAACGTAGGCTACACAGATGGAGTGCACAAAAAATTCAAGTACTATGTCAGATATAGTACTACAAGTGATAACTGACGAGTCGCAATTCGTGAAAAAGAAAAGTCCTACACCACTGGTCCGAAATCGGCTTTCAGAAGTTCCGTAGATTTACACCGAAGAGCCAAAAAATCTGGTACATCTGTCTAGTATCGTGTAGGGCCCCCGCGAGCATGCAGAAGTGCCGCAGTACGACGTGGCATGGACTCGACTAATGTCTGAAGTAGTGCTGGAGGGAACTGACACCATGAATCCTCCAGGGCTGTCCATAAATCCATAAGAATATAAGGGGGTGGGGATCTCTTCTAAACAGCACATTGCAAGGCATCCCAGATGTGTTCAGTAATGTTCATGTCAGGGGAGTTGGGAGGCCAGCGGAAGTGTTTAAACTCAGAAGAGTGTTCTTGGAGCCACTCTATAGCAATTCTGGACGTATGGGGTGTCGCATTAAACTGCTGGAATTGCCGGAGTCCATCGGAATGCACAACGGACACGAATGATTGCAGGTGATCAGACAGGATGCTTACGTACATGTCACATGTCAGAGTCGTATCTAGACGTTATCAGGGGCCACGTATCACTCCCAAATGCACAAGCCCCACACCATTAGAGAGCCTCCACCAACTTGAACAGTCCGCTCCTGACTTGCAGGTCCATGGATTCAAGAGGTTGTCTCCATACCCGTATTCGTCCATCTGTTCGATACAATTTGAAACGCGACTCGCCCAACCAGACAACATGTTTCCAGTCATCAACAGTCCAATGTCGGCGTTGACGGGCCCAGGCGAGGCGTAAAGCTTTGTGTCACGCAGTCATCAAGGGTACACGAGTCGGCCTTTGGCTCTGAAAGCCCATATGAATGATGTTCCGTTGAATGGTTCGCACGCGTACACTTGTTGATGGCCCAGCATTGAAATGTGCAGCAATGTGTAGAAGGGTTGCACCTCTGTCACGTTGAACGATTCTCTTCAGTTGTCGTTGGTCCCGATCTTGCAGGATCTTTTTCCGGCCGCAGCGATGTCAGAGAGTTGACGTTTTACCGGGTATCTGACATTGACGGTACACTCGTGAAATGGTCGTACGGGAAAATACCCACTTCATCGCTACTTCGGAGCTGCTGTGTCCCATCGCTTGTGCACCGACTGACACAACGTTCAAACTCACTTAAATCGTGATCATCTGCCGTTGTAGCAGCAGTAACCGATCTAACAACTGCGCCAGACACTTGTCTTATATTGGCTTTGCCGACCGCAGCGCCTTATTCTTCCTGTTTACATATCTCTGTATTTGAATACGCATGCCGATTCCAGTATACCTCGCAAAGTTATATATTCGAGAACTGTTAATCAGAAACCAAACTAACTTTTCGTAGTCCTGGTTAGAAGTCATGAGAAATTCTGTAAACAAATTATTGGTAACCTTTTGATTGTAAAATTATTTATTTATAAAACCCAAACTGCGATTTCGACCGTGTGGTCATTATCGACAGGAAAGCTAAAAAAGCACCTGACATTACTCAGAAGCTGGTTTCTACTCATTGTGTTCCTGATAGTACGTGTTGTTTTATTGTGCCCTTTGAGTTGCGTTGTAAGTGTGTTGCTCCCATTTTCTGCTAGATTTTTGCTCGCATCGATAATATCGGGGTGAGTAAATGATTCCCTATCTACTTTTGTTTCATATTATACAAGTTGATTTTTGTCAAACTGTGATTCTACAGACACACGTTTTTTTGTTATTGCTTACGAATCTGTGTGCGAACTGCTCGATGTAATCGCACATTAGTGTATTTCTTGTATTCAATTTTATTTTTATTCGCAACCATATTTCGTAGTTTCTCGCTTTTAATGCGGTATTCGATGTTAGCAGGTTTTGACAGAATTAGTATTCAACTTTATAATATTAATCTTGTCACGGAACGAGTATGTAAATCTGCTTTAAAGAGATTGTTTTTTGGCAATGAGTATGCTTGGTGACTAGAGCATTCTTCCTGACAAATAGTAAAAGTTCTGCGGTAGCACACAAATGGCTCTACACGTTATTAACAGGTACTAAAAGCAATGCAGTTTAGCAGAAATCATTCTCCCACTCCAACGAAAATTTCAAATTAAATAATACGCACTCTCATGACTTGATCGTTCATCTACATCATACTCCCCACCTACTGGAGTGTGGCGGTGAGTACTTTTTGTACCACTAACTGAGCCCTCTAACCCTCTTCCACTAGTGAATAGTACGTGAGAAGAATTATTGTCGGTAAGCCTCTGTATTGCCTCTAATTTATCGAATTTTCCCCTCATGGTCATTACGTATATATATATATATATATATATATATATATGTGTGTGTGTGTGTGTGTGTGTGTGTGTGTGTTTTTGTGTAGAGGGGAGGGGGGGGGGTAATATATTGTCCGAATCTTTGCGGAAAGTGCTGTCTCAAAATTTCAATAGTAAATCTCTCCGCCATGCAAAATGCCTCTCCTGTAACGTCTGCCAGTAGAGTTTGTTGAGCATCTCCGGGGCTAGGCGCAAATTGAGACGCGTATAGCACGTGTGACGTGACACTAGACTACAGCGTGACACGCACGTGCCGCACGGGTCGCGCGGCTGCAGCGCATATTGCGACGCGTACACCGTACTTCGCACGCGCCGACTGGCGACGCTCTGCGCTGACTGAACCGAAGCGCGCGCAACCTCTTATCTTTCTCAAACGATTTTACAGAAACTATTCTCTGAAAATATATGATTTTTGCCTTACTTGTAGCGTTATATGTCAGCCTCGTGACGAAGTGCCCATCACCTCGCTAATGACCATTCTTATTGGGATGTACACATTTTAGTAAGACACTACACAAAACTCAAAAAGTTTGCAACGAAAATTAGGGATCGCTATGATTTTGCGTTTGGTGCGTATTACACCATATGTTGCTGCGTATGAAATTTAGCTAACATGCTGAATTTTTGTTTAGACTTGGGAGGAGATCTCTATCTGCCTCCGATCTCGAGAAAATGGATCCCATGTAGCGCGCTCACTTCCGATCTCACGCACGCGAGAATGAAATACTCGCAACATCTGTCATATCTCCTAAACCGCTCGAGACATCGAAACGAAAGTTTGGCGAATGATAGCACACAAGGAGGAGAGTGTTTTGCCAATTATTAAACACACGGAACTTTCTTATCTATGGCGATATATCACTATTTATACTTCTTTTTTTATTTATTTCACTCCAGTGACTGTAATTTTTTAAGAGTTATCGACAGCTAGCGAAACAAGAGCTTCCTAATATGAAAATAAACATGAAATTTCTTCTTTTATGCTACCGCAGACCGATACTATGAGGTTTTTCGTAAGCTATTGAACTCTGTGATTGCCAATTACTTGTTTAATGAGGCCCTCCGTTTCGGAATTCTGTCTCAATAGCTGCTGTGAGATGAGTCGGGCAAATTACATTGTGACAAAGGAAGTACAATTAAACCAGTCACCAAGAGAAATGTAGCCTTTACTCATAAATGGTGATGCTTCTTCGAATGAGAAAAGGTTAACAACTCACACAAAAACAGATTGCCAATTCTGTTGGAATTTTGGTGGAATCCCCGTAACCCATCGTATTTTTAACACTGAGCGACTGGAATGGAAACTTACCAAAGGATTTTATTCCTTCTCTTGATCTGAGCAGTATTAAAATAATGACGAGCGTTCCTTCAGGCGGAATGATAGGCACATGCCAGATACTGTTTACTCACCTAGGGCTTGCCAAACTGACAATGTGTGATCGCGAATAAAATAGTTGTTATTGAGAAAAATAAACAATTGGTCTGTCGCACAACACAATGGTCAGTGTATTGTCAGCAGCGAAGGATAATGCGCCCGACAGGAATGCACAAGCTAGCCATGTGTGCCTTGTGAGATGGAGTTCGAAAAACATTGCCATGAAAGTAGATCTGCCTTTGTCAGCAGCACATTTCAACAAATTAAATATATCTAATCATAACACTCTTTTTGGATATTCCTACTTTCGTAATAATACCGACCATTTTCTTCATTTGTGTAGCCTGTTGTTGTATAATTAGTTTATTAATGCTGATAATGTCCATGTAACAATTGAAATGCTTTTTCTCATCACGGCGAACCAATTAAAACATTATTTGTGACTGTTTTTCGACTGTTTCTAGCTTGCAGTAGAAATATGTTGTTCACATGCTTGTAGTACACTGTGTCCTATTACATTATTACATCCATATCAGAGTAATCACAGTGAAACTTCTATACTTCAGATCTTGGACTCTTATTACCACAAGCACAAAGAGATCACACCTGTGGAGGTTATCCCTTTCAAAATTTTTGTAACAGATCGTACAGATACGCTAGTTTACTAGGCTGCGAGAATATAACCTTGCCTTACTTCCCTGCCTTGATTCTTAATCACACGATTTTATAATATTCCTTGCTTCCTTATTCAACCCTCTGTCCCTTCTTGCGATCTGAAAACATCGCGGAGGCATGTGGTGCAATTCCAGCGGCCAATGGCTGATCAGTTACTGAAGTATACATTTTTCTTGACAGAAGAAAAACAAAACAAAACTATGCAGATATAAATAACAGAAAAGTATAACGTGCTAGCGAAGAAAGCTGGAGCGTTTTTGTATGGGGAAAAACGAAACACTACCAAAAGGCAATAAAATTCAGTACACAGTAAGGCAAAATTTATCGTATTGGCAATACCACCACTGCTGATATGCGCCGTTCCGATGTGAGCATATGGCCGGCCTACTTTTCCGCTCCCCGCCTCAAATTGCCCACGCTGCTAGCGAGGCAAGCGCGACGCGCGGCGCGAGAAACTGTGCCGCAACCACAACGCCGCGCGACCTGGCGCAGGCGCGTGTCGCGTCCCAGTCGCGTCGCGTCGCAATTTGCGCGGTCCCATTCGAACCTGTGACAAGTTACAAAAACACGCGCTGCGCTGCGTCGCGCCACACGCGCTATACGCGTCTCAATTTGCGCCTGGCCTTCGCTCTCGTGCCGATCAAACCATCCCGTGACGAAGCGCGCCGCCTTTCGTCGGATCTTCTCTATCAATTCTATCAGTCCTATCTCATAGGGATCCCAGACAGATGAACAATACTCGAGAATCGGTCGAATAAGCACTTTATAAGCCACTTCCTTCACGTTCGCTGAATGGTCCGTTGAGGAAACACTGTTGGTAGTCCATTGGTTCAACTGGGCGGGCAGTCTTGGAACAGCTCCACGTCTGTTTGCCTGTACACACCTCTGCAGCTGTCGTTCACCTCTGTCACCTACAGAGTGTAAATTTTAAGTCGACAAACCAGAATAACTCGAAAAATAAGCATCACACGAAAAAAATGTGTAGAATCCAAAGTTGATTATTTTCGGGGGGACATCTGCTGGTGCTAAAATTAGCCCTCCACCAGGCCCCCGGGGGGGGGGGGGGGGGGGGGGGGGGTTAACTTTAAAATTTCAAATGGGAACCCCCATTTTTTTTATTGCAGAATCAGATTCTACATAAGAACTACGTACATTTTGTCTTAAACATTTGTTTTGATTCGTGGTTGTTGGCGCTGTAATTCAAGAAAATCCATGTTCTCATTTTTGCGTGGAAAATGGTTACGGATAAATAAAAAATACTTATTTACTTCGTAAATTTTGATTCGCTAAAACTAAAACTCTCCCTCTCTCCCCATGGAGCGGGGTTTGAGAGAGATGAATTAGATTTTTACAAATGGTGACCCACATATAGCGAATCAAAATTTACGAAGTAAATAAGCAGTTTTTATTTATCCGTAACCATTTTCCACGCAGAAATGAAAACATGGATTTTCTTGAATTACGGCGCCAACTACCAAGTAATCAAAACAAATGTTTAAGACAAAATGTACGTAGTTTTTTATGTAGAATTTGATTCTGCTATAAAAAATGCGGGTTCCCATTTGAAATTTTTAAAGTTGCCTTCCGCCCCACCCCCAGGGGGCTGGGGTGGCGGGCTAATTTTAGCACCAGAAGATGTCCCCCTCGAAAATAATCAACTTTGGATTCTACACATTTTTCCGTGTGAAGCTTATTTTTCGAGTTATTCTGGTTTGTCAACTTAAAATTTACACCCTGTATAGCTCATGGTGCACCACAGTTGCGTCAGCACCGGTTTTGGATAGTTCCATTTTGTGTGGTTGTATTGACTTACTAGATCTTGCACCGTATTAGTCCATTTGAAAGAACCTTGAGCAGTGAAACTTTTAAACGTCGTACCTTTAAGAGTTCTATTAAGTTGCCTCACAACTGAAGCTTTCAAGGTAGAGAACGGTGAGTAATGATTAATTTTGTCTTTGCATTAGCTTCTTGGCACGAGTATTATAAAATTCCTGATCTAAGTTTGTTTGTAAATAGCTTGAAATCCTACTACTACTTCTGCATACTTTTCTAAGCGCGTCTCCATCGTCAATCCGACTTTTAGCTTTTAGACCAGCGCCCCATGTATATTTGGAGTAAACATTAGTTACTATTAATAAATATGTATAGCATGACTGTGTTTGGAATACGCAATCAGGTCATCGAAATCAGCCTGATGAAGGTCATCAGTTATTTTCGTGATAACCACTCTCCTGGGATAAATTTTTTACGCTAAGCGATGTAGTTCATAAGCTATTTAATCTTGCTTGTCGATTAAAATGTCAACAGCAAGAGCAGGATCTTATCAGAATGATTCATTAACATTAAAATGTTTATATATACGGGGTGATTCAGTAGCTCCTGATGCTTTCGTTTTATGGAACCCGCAGAGTTATAGCTGCCCTTCACAAACCACATGTGAGATCTTCATATTGTTTCATTCGATACACACAAATGTTAGTCCTTCAGAAGAAATGAACAGAAACTTGCTGTAGAAAATTAAATGTATTGAAAATTTGCACTGGGATATGTTTTCGCTGATGGCTGTAGTTTTCGAGTTTCTCAACAAAAAAAAAGTACAAAAATGACCTCACAACAATGACCTTACAAAAATGACCCTTCAAATGGATCCCCACCTCCACCCCCACGCCTCCCCTCCAGCCAGGGTTTCTAGTATGTTGTTCATGGCACTCCCACTCACCAGTGTAAAAATATTTGTTGCTCTACGAATTATTTCCCACAGGTGACCTTTTTTGGTCTTCGTTGACTGGCCTTATTATACCATCATCTTAGCCGAGAACTTACAAATTGTAAAATTGATGTTTGTAAAAATTTTACCTAAATATTTTGTGAATTTTAACAGCATGAATAAAACAAATATTTCTGAGGCCTTCTGACGACGAAAGTACTATGCTTGTAAGGGTTAAGTTTGGGTCAAGTTCTCAAAGTAATTGGTTTCAGCGTAACATTTAAGATGCCACGGTATTATAGGAGAAGGACGCCTACCCGCCCTACAGTGTATAAAGCGATAGACAATACTGCTATTAATACCTCGGACTACGTAGGTGCGCAAGTCATCCTTCATGGTCCATCAGTGTTCTGTGGTGGAGTTCTTAACTTCACCATTACCAATAATGATACCCTGCAGCAAGGTAACGGATGGGTAACAGTAGCCCTCGTCCGTGGACCAAAAGTCGACAAAGTTGCGGCGCTTGAAAGTTTTAACAGCCGTGACGTCATCGCATACAGGACATTTCACGTCGATAATAGAGACATGGGTAAATCATATTACGTGCCTTCAATGCCGTTCGTTCTGAGGACCAGGAATCATCGTAAAATACCCTCAAATGAAGACAACAGAAGAGATTCTAGCCATTGACCTGTCTGCATTAGATAATTACTTCAAAATCTGGAGACTCCAACCCAGTGTGAGTAAAACAGATGTGTGTTGCTTCCATCTAAATAAGCGGTTGGCTAACGTAAAACTGGAAGTAAGTTTCATAATTGGAACCCAAAATATCTTGGTGTCATCCTGGATCGTACACTATGCTTCAAACAACACCTTCTTAACTCAGCTCAAAAGCTGAGGACTCGAAACAACATCCTCCATAAGCTATGCGGAACTATCTGGGGTTCTTCAGCAATACCCTGCGATCTTCAGCTCTGGGTTTGGTGTACTCAAGTGCTGAGTATTGTGCACCTGTTTGGACGAACAGTCATCATACAAGGCTTGTTGATACCCAGCTGAATACGACAATGCGCATAATACCTGGCGCAATCAGATCTACTCCAGTTTATTGGCTTCCACTGTTAACCGGTATAATGCCTCCTGATCTACGCAGACGTACTGCCCTTATGAGAGAATTCTACAAGATCCCCAGGAATTCTAACCTACCCGTGCATAGCGACCTGCCACTTTTAAATCGCAAGAGACTGAAATCACGCCATCCAACTCTGCGCGATGCTGCCGACATGGTTGCTAAGAATTTAAAACCTCTTGAGGAATGGAAAGGTCGGTGGGAAGCAGTGACAGACGTGCACCTGCATAACATCTTCTCAGGTGCTAAACTTCCAAGTGGATTCGACCTACCACGCAAGACCTGGACTACCCTCAACATAAGCCGTACCGGCCATGGGCGATGCAGGGATGCCCTCTTTAAGTGGAAGAAGCTGCCTGATCCAGCCTGTGACTGCAGGGCTCCATACCAGACTGTCCACCACATTGTCACTGAATGCAGGATTCGAGCCTATCATGGCGCCAAAGAGGACTTCCTGCTAGCAACTCCAGATGCAGTGCGCTGGATTGAAGGACTGGATATTCAGTTGTAAAGACAAACTTAAGTTTCTTGTGTGTCAGTATGTACATATGATAGGTGATATGTCTGTATTATCCATACGCTAAATAATAACCCTCAAGGGCATGTTTAAATTATTAATGTTGATGAAGTAGCGTATTATGCTGGTGGCTTAACAGCCCAATCAATAGAAACAAAAAGGGTCGAATATTGGAAATAGTTCGTGTAGTCAGAAATTTTTGTACAGTGGTAGGAGTAGTGCCACGAACGACATATGAGAAATGCTGACTGGTGTGGGGTGAGTGTGGAGTGGAATTTTGAAGGTCACTTTTGTACGTTTAATTTGAGTTACTTGAAATCCGTGGCCTCCAGCGAAAACATATCCTAACACAAAATTTAACTACTTTAAATTTCCTACAAAAGGTTTCTGCTCATTTTTCTGTAGGACTAATAGTTCGCAAGTGGCAAGTGAGAGAATATGAAAACCTCGCTCTCGATTGTTAAAGGCCAGTTATAACATTGGGGGTTGCATCAGATGACAGCGGTAGGGGCAGCTGACTCGCGCTGTGCAAGAACTTGCAGGGGTGAAGGGGGAAAAACCAAACGAACAAAAATAAAGTAGATATTAATTTTACTGTAAGAAACATTACAATCCTATCATTGACCTACGACAAGGTTCATTCCTCTCATTGATGTCAAATAGCAAATCTCGCAAGTGAAAGTCGTACATTTAATTTAGCAATCACTGTGCCGTATTTGTCAACACACATTTTCATTCGCGGCGCAGGAACTGGCGAGCAGCCCGTGTCCTCAATATTTTGGACATCATATAGTGGCACCAAGTCCGTAACACACTTCAGTTTCTCCAGACCATTCACAAAGACACACGACTCCGATAGTAGAACTGAGCGTAAAGTGTCCAGTGTTGCCTCCAGCGACACAAAAGCTGAGGCAGTACTGTGATGGCGGTGGTGTTCAATTAACCATTGTGCTGAAGCTGTACGCGGCTCGCAGCGCATTGTGCACTGCAGACTGAAGTCTCCAGAAGCAACTTCACTGCTTGGAGCACCACTCAACATCTGAAAAGCCAGTTCTTCTGGAACAGATTGATTTTCTTTGGTGCGGAATCTTTGGCAGTCAAAGAGGACGGTTTACACGTTGCTGGAAAAGAAGATATTGCAACGAGCAATCACACACATACTACAAAAAAGGTAAAAATCCAAGTCCATTCCTTTGCTTGAGAAAGTTTTCCCTTAGTAATTTTTGAGAATATGTCTCTTGGAGAACGGCGGTTTTTTACTTAGTAATGAGCATGAACAGCCACAACCGCAGGAAACTTCTCTTTTTTTATGAGGTTACCGGTTTCGGCTAGTTTTTGACCGTCTTCAGACCTGCCAGCATGGCGGTAGACTGTGGCAGTGAAAGCAGCAGGCGCTGTCTCCACTGCTCAAACAGTTAGCAGCGTTCGTGGAGACATAGCGCTTGTTCCTTTCACCGCCACAGTCTACCGCCCTGGTGCCAGGTCTGAAGATGGTCAAAAACATAAAAAAAGAGAAGTTTCTTGTGGACGTGACTGTTCATGTTCATTCTTAAGGTCTCCCATAATTTGAGTAAGATGTCTACCACCTGCAATACGTGCACAAATGCCGTGAGAAGATAACTGAAACGAGAGTCAAGTTGCAACTCATATACAGCTCCCAGTTGCGTCCGCGATCTAGAAACTGCGAGAAGTGCCTTGCCAGCATGTGTTTCTATCGCCGCATTCCTCTTTAGAGCCTGGGAAGGAAAACCGCACCTTGGACGCTTCCTACACTATCTCAACTGCCATAATACAAGTATGTACTCTGAAGCGCCAAAGCAAATGGTAGACGCATGCGTATTCAAATACAGAGATATGTAATACAAGACAACAAGTGTGTGGCGAAGTTCTCAGTTCGGTTACTCCTGCTACAACGGCAGGTTATCAAGATTTAAGTGGGTTTGAACGTTGTGTCATAGTCACCGCTCTAGCGTTGGGACACAGCACCTCTGAGGTAGCGATGAAGTGGAGATTTTCGGTTACGACCATTTCATGAGTGTACCGTGAATATCAGGAATCTGTAAACATCAAATCTCCGACATCGCTGCAGCCGGAAAAAGATCCTGCAAGAACGGGACCAACGACGACTGAAGAGAATCGTTCAACGTGGCAGAAGTGCAATGCTTTCGCAAATTGCTGCAGATTTCAAAAAATGGTTCAAATGGCTCTGAGCACTATGGGACTTAACATCCATGGTCATCAGTCCCCTAGAACTTAGAACTACTTAAACCTAACTAACCTAAGGACATAACACACATCCATGCCCGAGGCAGGATTCGAACCTGCGACCGTAGCAGTCGCGCGGCTCCGGACTGAGCGCCTAGAACCGCTCGGCCACCGCGGCCGGCCTGCAGATTTCAGTGCTGGGTCATCAACAAGTGTCACGTGCGAACCATTCAACGGAGCATCATCGATACGGGCTTTCGGAGCCAAAGGACCACTTGTGTACCCTCGGCGACTGCACGACACAAAGCTTTACGCCTCGCCCGGGCCCATCAACGCCGACATTGGACTGTTGATGACTGAAGAGATGTTGCCTGGTTGGACGAGTCTCGTTTCAAAGTGTGTCGAGCAGATGGACGTGTACGGGTATGGAGACAATGTCATGAATCCATGGACACTGTTCAAGCTGGTGGAAGCTCTGTAATGGCGTGGGGCGTGTGCAGTTGGAGTCATATGAGGCCTCTGGTACGTATAGATACGACTCTGACAGGTGACATGTATGTAAGCTTCCTGTCTGATCATCCGCATCCATTCATGTCCATTGTGAATTCTGACAGACTTGGGCAATTCCAGCAAGACAATGCGACACCCCACACGTCCAGAAATGCTACAGAGTGGCTCCAGGACCACTCTTCTGAATTTAAACATTTCCGCTGGCCACCAAACTCCCCACATTTCTACCCGTTCTTGGTAGCGATGTGAGTGGCTGGTGGTCTCTGCATCTCACAGGTTCTATGGTCCCTCGTTCTATATTTTCATAACTGAAACTGCCTGGCGGCGAATAAATTATGCGAGCTTCTCGATTTCTTCTTATGAAATTGTGGAGATAAATGCAGCACAAAGTTACAATTCTTGCTTTCTGGGGATCGAGGTGAATCGGTTTTCGTAGAACACGAAAGACTGATGGTAATATGCCGAAGGCTTTTTCTACAACTCGACGGGCTCTACTGAGCCTGTAATTATATATTCTTTCTTTGCTGCCTTAGTTATGACTCCCTGGGAAGGGCTTCATGACGTGTTGTTGTAATGCAAAGACATCGTCAGCAAAAATTACGTAGGGTGTAGACAGTGTTGTTCCAGACACAGATTTCGACCCTGGTACATGCAGCGCACCTGATTGATGGGCTTTGTTGAAGCTTGTACGATTAAATACACCTCCATCTGATATACGTCCTTGTACTCCCACATCTGCATAAAGAAAGTGGTAGTCGGCATCTACTAATGCTTCCAGCATGTGCAGGATTAACTATTTATACGTGTTTACCATCAAAAGCCCCTATGCAGTGAGGAAAGTTCCAGCAAATCTCAAATTCTCGTGCAATTTGCTTCCATTGTGCTTCAGAATTCGGTCCCTGAAAAAAAAAAAAAAAGAAACAAAAAATCTGAAGAATGTTTTTCCTTTTTTTTTTAGTGGACATCTGAAGAGAGAAGTGAAGAGGACGCAACGTTGGAAGAGGAACAGAGGACCTGCAGAGAACAACAGAGTACCTCAAGTACACAATAGAGCCTTCAAGTCAACCGCGGAAGAAGGCCAAAATTATCAACGGTAATCTAAACACAACAGATGATGCTGCATACGAGGTGCTCAAGCGCACTAGCCAGCACATTCTAGGGAGAAAGGACGACAAGTTCACGTCGTTTTCAAAATACGTTGAATGTCAAGTGAGAGAAATACAGAACAATAAACGTTTAACAATTTTACAAAAGAATATACAAGATTTGATCTTCGAAGCAAAAGTGGAAGAGCTAGAAGAATTTGAGTGTACAAGTAATTGAATTGAACTTTGAGGGCCAGTCCGAAAATGTATATATTTTTTTCAGAAGATAGCTGAAGTTGTCAAGTAGTAATAGCTTTTTTATTTTAAATTTTAAGTCTATTTTTAAATAAAAGATAAATAAAGATAACAGTTCCTACCTTAATTTCTCTTTGAAGTGCCTTTATTATATATTGACACACTTTTGGTATTATTTGACTGATTTTGGATTTGGAAATCCTGTGCATGTATATCAACGAGCTATATGAATCCCCAGTAACTAAAAAGCGTAATGTAACGGCAAGTTGTTCAGCAGGAGTTAAAGCATCTTCAATGTGTAGTATTGGGTAGTCATATTTATTAATACTTCAAAGTCCGTCGTAGACGTACGAACAAAATTATTGAAACCCTGTACGTCTTGAACTGTTAGGTCACTGATCACTGAACTGTAAGCTCCATGACTACACCGTTTATTGAGAAAATGACGCAACCACCATCTACGTTTCTTTCTCCAATTTTTATTCTCCCGTTTTACAATTAGATTCACAGAAATAAAAGGTCTGCGTCAGACGCCATGTTCCGTGAAACTGACTCGCTAGATGTCGCCAGTGAGAAAGCTCTGCCTGGCTACTTGTGCCGGGCACATCTGCCTGGTCTAAGTCGCGATATACATGTGCCGAGATACTTTTCTCCGCGACTTGTGCCGGGTACAGATCTCCGCGACAAATCCCTCAGTGTAAACGTAGCTTATGGATTTATGGACAGCCGTGCAGGATTCACGGTGTCACTTCCCTCCAGCAATACTTCAGACACTAGTAAAGTACATGCCATGTCGCGTTGCGGCACTTGTGCGTGCTCGTGGGGACCCTATACGATATTAGGCAGGTGTACCAATTTCTGTGGCTCTTCAGTGTATGTCTGTGTACTATGCTCCGTATGTAAAATTTTTCTTATCGCATTAAATTTCCGGTATATTGGTACGTCTGCTCAAGGCATCATTGTTGTAACAGAATCGTAAATAACCACACATTATGCTACTGTATCTTTTGGGAATGGTGATTTTGTTTGCATAACAATTCTCATATCAGTGACAGATGATATCAGTCTTTCATCATATTGATACGAACAGTCGATGAAATGTGTTGGGAACTTACGAAATTCTGTGTGGTTCAAGATAGAATTCCTCCATCTCTCTCTCTCTCTCTCTCTCTCTCTCTCTCTCTCTCTCTCTCTCTCTCTCTCTCTCCCTCTCTCCCTTTACATTACGGCTATTGAAAAAAAAATGGCTCTGAGCACTATGGGACTCAACATGTTAGGTCATAAGTCCCCTAGAACTTAGAACTACTTAAACCTAACTAACCTAAGGACATAACACACACCCATGCCCGAGGCAGGATTCGAACCTGCGACCGTAGCAGTCCCGCGGTTCCGGACTGCAGCGTCAGAACCGCTAGACCACCGCACGGCGATTGAAAACTGCAGTACTTTTCGTACGCTTGGGCAGAATTCGTTGTGTTAAATCGACTGAATAATTTTTTTAAAAGATATGTCGACGAATTCAGATATAGCTTCTACTGTTTTATGTTTATTTCATCGAATATTCCGCAGCCATTAGAAATCGGATCACTGTTTGACTGAAAATCTAAAATGGGATATCTTACTGTTTAGAGTGCTGTACTGGGCCTTGTCCATGAACTAATTTTTGTTGCAATGCATTCACTTAAATCCCAGTGACGGAATGCCAGACTCACATCATTTTTACTCTTTCGTGGACACTCGTACATGTGGTATTTCCCAGTACAGTTTTTCGAACACAATTTTCTAATTGATATCCGTTTTATCTGAGGTGATACAATCAGTGGCTTGCCTATTGCCAATCAGGACAAGTTCATGACGAGTGTTTAAAATAATCTTCCTGTAATTTTCTGCGAACTCAAGTGCCATACTGAATGGGATGCAGAACATGAAACTTCCATCATTAGCAACAAATTCATTTACTTCATCTCTCTTTCCACCAGCATTCTGCAATGTGATTGCCTCACTTGCAGTTCCTGAATTGCGCACGTGATCAATAATTTAGTCATTCTAACGATGCTGAGTCGCTGAAAAGAACTGAAACGCACAGGTTTTATTTAAGTCAATGTCAGCAGCTTTCTGTGTTCCTCTTTCATCGAAAAGTCTTCCTTCAATATTCAGATGACTCCCACAAGACAGTAGGTGCGTGTTTTCATTTTGAATTACGATCTGTGTGGAATTATGATATTCAAAGCGGAAACTAGTGGTCACATACAGTATGTAACTCATCAGAATCTTCTTCTTCACTCACCACAGTCTCAAACAAGAGTTTACAGAGAATGATGATAGCATTTATAGCGCTGTCTACTCTAGTGGTGGTAATGATATTTGTCGATTGCAAGGAGTTAACACATTTTCGCTTGCTTGATCTTCTTCTATTCAGACGCAACGAGCTGACTATGTACAACGCCTATTACGTTACCGTAAGTGCAACGGAGCAGCTATTTCGTCATCGAAATCAACAAGATTTCCCTCTTGATCTGCAATTGAAACGTACCTTACCATGATTGGCATGTCAGTGGGCGGATTTGGTGAACACGCAATCGTGTACCTATATGGCATTGTGTGAAAGAAGTGACGTTAACGTTTGCAGAAACAGATTTACAGTCAACGCATAGGAATTAACTTCCTGAGAATGTACTCGTTTTCTGCTGTCATTAAGGCTTATTTATCAATCACATTTCTCTCAAAACCTAAAACGGACTCTATATTATTATCCAGCATAAAATCAGCGTATACATTATTCCTCATCTCATGTATCTGAGAGTTTTATTGCAGCTGATGTTCAGTTTTACACCGAGTTTTTCTCCACATCGTGTTTCTAGTAATTCTTGGCATTTTGTGATTCTGTCTCCCTGAAGAAGGGAGTTCATAAGTGCAACGTTTAATTGTAACTCTGTGCAGAATTGTTTCTCAGCGTAAAATTTTGTTTGGAACTGTAGACAAATTAGGCTGAGTAAGGGTATTTCGCATGTTTGATGACACAAATATGACGTGGCGTTAAGGACAGAAGTTTTGACTTTTTCTGATAGACTTAACGTTAAAGATGTTGGATGGCATCCATTGTGATACTGTCAGTATGTTATCTAAAGTCCAGAAACTTTAAACAAAGGTGGCTGCACCTATGTCTTTTAAGTGATTGAATCATATTCCAGTCATACGTAGCTGTATAGTTTTTGGCGTACCTCACTATTTCTGGAGGAGGTGGTAAATTGTTGAAGCTATCGAAGTACTACGCAGCTTTACCTTTCTTCTTGTACGATAATCAATGTGGACCAGGTTCACTTTCCGTTATATTTCCGATATTCTCATATCTTTTGGGAGTTTTGGATAAATTTTCTCTCACAAACACCCACAGAAAATGTGATTTTTTTTTTTTCAATTTTTGACCATAATAATCAAAGTCAAAATTAATAAATGCTGTTGTTGGAAGAATGCGTAAGGAGAACCTTTTTCAGTCAAACGTAGACCAAACCCGTTTCTCCTGTCGATTCTTAATCCAGTTCTTTCCGTTCACAAAGTGCTATTGCTTCCATAGTATGATAACTTCCTTGCATCTAAGCTGACTGTTTTTGAGCAGCTTTTGCATATTTAAGAGCTTCAGCTGTCTCCACTCTACCCCCAGCTAAACCTCCAAGTGCTGATAATGCAGCTAATATTGAAACGAGAGGTAATATCCCATCCATTATTATTATGATGCACTATCAATCCAACGATTTTGCTTTTGGAGCAATTAGTAAAACAATTTTAAGAGCAATTTTCTGAACTTCTATAAGATTATTGTCCCGACTTCATACACGTAAGCCTTCCAAACTGTTTTAATTATTTTGTTCATTAAATTCTCTTCAGTCTTCTTTTTCGTATTTTTTTTTTTTTTTTTCGTACCCATGTCCATTTTAACCTTAGCTTTTATTGCACCAGTCACTGATTAGCGGTTAGTTTTTCAATGAGCTTCGCATCTTTTGCTTTCACTCATCAGCCATCACTTCTCAGCCAAGATCTGGTATGGTCAGTCTTTGTCTGACCAACTGTCGGTGTATTGCTTAAGTGATGTCATGTTCCTTGTACGCTTAATCTCGTAGATTGACTCCAACATCACCTTTCTTGAACCGTATTCCTACCTGCATTATGAATATCCAAATATAAAAAGTCCTATGGTTACGTTGTTAATAACATGGTTGAGGAGACGTTCACTTTGATTCTTCTCCTCTCCTTGTTCATTGCTGAATTCTATGGCACGAGTGGCCATTATATTAGCGATCATAAAATCTAATCATATTTACAAAGGACTTGCCAGTATAAGCCCACATGTCAGTTTGACGTTGCACCCCTTGTGGCCAGGATACATGTTGCGTGGGGGTTTAATTAAATATAATGCAAATATTTTTAGTTTTAGTAGCTGTATGTCCGGTTACGAAGTCTCGTAACCGGTTGGCCCTGAGTAGTATTAGTACGCAATCTGACTGCATAGAATAACAACAAAGAATGAAAGGAAATTTCCGTTAACACAATTAATTAATTAAGTCCCCAGCAACTATAAAAGCTACGAAACAAAAACTACAAAGCAACAAAGCACAAGTGTAACTGTTCTGTGTGTGGAAGTGTGATTCAACGTACACATCTGGCACGGTTCTTCCTCAATAAGACAAGGTATTTTAAGCACCATTTACACTGAAGTAATTAAAGAAAACAGAAATACTATAATTGCACATAGAAACCAGAATTACACTCTAATACATGAACACAAGCCAGATGCTTTGTTGACTGAACCTGTGTCCAAGACACATTGTTAGTTAGGAAATTTGAAATTAAAAATTTTTTTTTTTACCTTCATATATATTGACAAAAAATACACTCTGATCATTAAAACATCCCCGATCGAACAGCATCGGCTGTCTAGCCCATCAGAACAACTGCACACGACATGCTGACAACTAGTCACGGGAACTTCAGAACTACTACTGCCCACTGTAACTTCTCAACTACGACTGCCCACGGCAACCTCCAAACTACCACTGCCCACGGCAACTTCAGAACTACCACTGCCCACGGCAACCTCCGAACTACCACTGCCCACGGCAGCTTCAGAACTACCACTGCCCACGGCAACTTCAGAACTACCACTGCCACGGCAACCTCCGAACTACCACTGCCCACGGCAACTTCTGAAATACGACTGCCCACGACAACTTCAGAATTACTACTGCCCACGGTAACTTCTCAACTACGACTGCCCACGGCAACCTCCAAACTACCACTGCCCACGGCAACTTCAGAACTACCACTGCCCACGGCAACCTCCGAACTACCACTGCCCACGGCAGCTTCAGAACTACCACTGCCCACAGCAACTTCAGAACTACCACTGCCCACGGCAACCTCCGAACTACCACTACCCACGGCAGCTTCAGAACTACCACTGCCCACGGCAACTTCAGAACTACCACTGCCCACGGCAACCTCCGAACTACCACTGCCCACAGCAACTTCGGAAATATGACTGCCCACGACAACTTCAGAACTACTACTGCCCACGGTAACTTCTCAACTACGACTGCCCACGGCAACCTCCGAACTACCACTGCCCACAGCAGCCTCCGAACTACCACTGCCCACGGCAGCTTCAGAACTACCACTGCCCATGGCAGCTTCGGAACTACCACTGCCCACGGCAACCTCCGAACTACCACTGCCCACGGCAACTTCTGAAATACGACTGCCCACGACAACTTCAGAACTACTACTGCCCACGGTAACTTCTCAACTACGACTGCCCACGGCAACCTCTGAACTACCACTGCCCACGCCAGCTTCAGAACTACCACTGCCCACGGCAACTTCAGAACTACCACTGCCCACGGCAACTTCAGAACTACCACTGCCCACGGCAACTTCAGAACTACCACTGCCCACGGCAACTTCAGAACTACCACTGCCCACGGCAACTTCAGAACTACCACTGCCCACGGCAACTTCAGAACTACTACTGCCCACGGCAACTTCAGAACTACTACTGCCCATGGCAACTTCTGAAATACGACTGCCCACAACTTCAGAACTACTACTGCCCACGGCTTCTGAACTACGACTGCCAGTGGAGGCGGCTGAATCATACTCTTTGGCGCAATCTCTGGCGCTGTGACTCAGTGTAGCCACCTTTCAATGTAGTTGATTCACTTGGTAATGATGAGCTTTAAAACAAGGGACTGGTGACCTTGTTGTTTGGTCCCTTCAACCCCAATCAACCTACCAAAGAACTTGGTAATGATGGCTTGTGAGCTGGTTCCACATATTTTCCGTTAGGGAACGGAACTTGGGGGGGGGGGGGGGGTCTTCCTGGTTGTGAGGTAGTTCGTGGTCACCCAGGCAGTTCATAGAGACATGTGCCACGTGGATGAGCACTTTCCCGTCGAAAAATGGCACTGCAATACATTTCCAAAGGCGTAACAGAAGAGGACGCAAGCTGTCCATGATGAGCGTTGTTTGGAGCCCTCTCAACCAGTACCATCCGTGACCTGAAGTCATACCCAGTGATACCCCACATCATGATGCCACGGGTAATACTGCTGTGTCTCTGCAAAACACAGGAAGAGTAGGGACCTGTCCCATGTCGCTGCCATACGTACTGGCCACGCTGTTCCTGGGTCGTCCAGAACTGTGATTCATTCATGAACACAATGCCATTCATCAACAGCTGATACTTCCCAGTCACGACAGCACTCCAAATACAGTTTGTGCTGTGGTAATACCATAGTCCAGGCTCTGGTAGCCTCTGACCAGTGATGTGGGATGGCACAGAATGTTGCACAGAAGCCCATACTTGTTCTGTGGCGACAGAGCTCCTGGTGGTCAGACCTGATCAACTGGAAGTTTGTCGACGAGTATGTCTGCTCTAACATTTCCATGTTGTCAAAATATGGGCCACTGTCACATCCGAATGCCACAAAAATCTGGATATTGGACTATTCAACCTGCTGGCCCAATCAAGACCTCCCTCCCACCCCCCACCCCTTTCAAACTCTAACAGGTGCTGATAATGCTGAGAATCAAAGAAACACAGAAGGAAGAGTATGACATATTTTGAAAATAAACAAGGTATTCTATGGGTATCATTCAAGTATATGCATGAGGAAGCTCACGATATGATGAAAAGGTAGAAGACCTATAAGAAAAGTTAAACATATTAGGTCTACAACTTCGTTTCCGCCGTTTTGCAATAGACGGCAGTAGCGGCAAGTGGGGTTCGGGTGGTTGGTCATAGGTTTAATACACTACTGGCCATTAAAATTGCTACACCACGAAGATGACGTGCTACAGACGCGAAATTTAACCGACACGAAGAAGATGCTGTGATATGCAAATGATTAGCTTTTCAGAGCATTCACACAAGGTTGGGAACGGTGGCCACTCCTACAACGTGCTGAGATGAGGAAAGCTTCCAACCGATTTCTCAACACAAACAGCAGTTGACCGGCGTTGCCTGGTGAAACGTTGTTGTGATGGCTCGTGTAAGGAGGAGAAATACGTACCATCACGTCTCCGACTTTGATAAAGGTCGGATTGTAGCCTATCGTGATTGCGGTTTATCGTATCGCGACATTGCTGCTCGCGTTGGTCGAGATCCAATGACTGTTAGCACAATATGGAATCCATGGATTCAGGATGGTAATACGGAACGCCGTGCTGGATCCCAACGGCCTCGTATCACTAACAGTCGAGATGACAGGCGTCTTATCCGCATGGCTTAAAGGATCGTGCAGCCACGTCTCGATCCCAGAGTCAACAGATGGGGACGTTTGCAAGACACTGCATCACAGACAGGAGTGCCTGCGATGGTGTACTCAACGACGAACCTGGGTGCACGAATGACAAAACGTCATTTTTTCGGATGAATCCAGGTTCTGTTTACAGCATCATGATTGTCGCATCTGTGTTTGGCGACATCGCGGTGAACGCAAATTGGAAGCGTGTATTCGTCATCGCTATACTGGCGTATCACCCGGCGTGATGGAATGGGGTGCCATTGGTTACACGTCTCGGTCACCCCTTGCTCGCATTGACGGCACTTTGAACAGTGGACGTTACACTTCAGATGTGTTACGACCCGTGGCTCTACCCTTCATACGATCCCTGCGAAACCCTACATTTCAGCAGGATAATGCACGACAGCATGTTGCAGGTCCTGTACGGGCCTTTCTGGATACAGAAAATGTTCGACTGCTGCCCTGGCCAGCACATTCTCCAGATCTCTCACCAATTGAAAACGTTTGGTTAATGGTGGCCGAGCAACTGGCTCGTCGCAATACGCCAGTCAGTACTCTTGATGAACTGTGGTATCGTGTTGAAGCGGCATGGGCAGCTGTACCTGTACACGCCATCCAAGCTCTGTTTGACTCAATGCCCAGGCGTATCAAGGCCGTTATTAAGGCCAGAGGTTGTTCTGGGTACTGATTTCTCATGATCTATGCACCCAAATTCCGTGAAAATGTAGTCACATGTCAGTTCTAGTATAATATAATTGTCGAATGAATACCCGTTTATCATCTGTATTTCTTCTTGGTGTAGCAATTTTAATGGTCAGTAGTGTACAATAAGCTTAGGCATCTGTAAACATAATGCCATAAACACATTAGTCGATTTGTAATTGCATCATGAGGTTATTCTCGATTAAGTACGTCAACTTACGTATCCATTTCTCGCCATTTACGGGAAGTTTTAATTTTGTGCTTTAACGTGAAGAAATCTGCGGCTGTGGCTCTTAAAATGTTGCAATGGTGAGGGAACTATTAGTGGAAGAACGTGCAGAGAATCTTTTCAACGCCCTAGGAACGGTGGTTTTGATGTCGAAGACTGGCATAGCACTGGAAGACAGAACGTTTTCATAGCTACTGGAACAGACGAAGACTTTCACAGGACATCATTATCGAAACCAGCTGATGCGTTCGAGCCCAGCACTGAAACACAAACGACCACGATACAGCGATAGACACGTAAAGGTAATTTTGCAGCAGATCTGTGCTCGACTCCATGTTGCAAAACCCATCAAAATATACATGGAAACGTTGAAATGAGAAGTCCTATCCCTCCCACCGTATTCTCCATACGTTGCTCTCTCTGACTACCACCTTTTTCGATCAGTGGCGTACAGTCAGGCTGACCAGCACTTCCGATCATATGAACAAATGCAAAATTGAATCGATTCATGGATCCCCACAAAAGACGCCCAGTTCTTCCTCCACGGGATTGGTATGCAGTCCGAAACATGGGAGAATGTTGTGGCCAGCGATGGGCAATACATTAATTTTTTTGTAAGTTTTTCACAATAACGCCCCGAACTTCGAGAAAAAACGGCGGAAGCAAAGTTGTAGGCGTAGTATATGTCACAAATACCACAATATATTGATAAGGAAACATTTAATGTAGGTATAGATCATCGGTCGAATCGGGACGTCAACAGAAATAGACGTGTAGATGGTATACGACGCCTTCTGGACATTTGGCAAAAGGTCATAAATAATGGGGACGATTATATTGAAGGTGTGTAGCTATAACTACTTCTGCCAATAAAGTCATTTCACAGGAAATAATAATTCTAATAAATTTTTATCCATCCATTTTAAGGGGGGATGTAATGGATTTTGGTCCAAAAAATCGATTTTTCAAAAATATTATTTTCTCTATCTACACAATTTAATCGATGTTGTGTGTGAATTTTATCGTGATAGCAGCTTTAGAAATGCCTTTAAATTGTTGAAGTGATTAACTCTGCGCTGGCGGCCACTCCCACCTTTTCCGACATTTGCGAAATTGCTTGCTTGGGCGGAATTTTTGTCAGTGTGAATGCTTTTTTCTTTCGATATCTTTGGCTGACATCTATATCTTTGCCTGAAAACTTTCTTGCAAGTGCTTTATGTACGTTTTTACAATACTAACACTCATAAATAGGTGGGAGGTTGAATTCGCAAACCTTTACTTGGAAGTCAAGATTTATGCATAATGGGTAGTGGAAAAACTGTGTTTAGGAAACGGAGGTTTTGTGGAAATCGGTTTACCAACAAAAAAGAGGAAGCAGCTCGAAATGAAGAACATAAGCTCTCAGCTTATCCACTGACAAAAGACGAATGCACAATCTGTGTCCGAAAGACGATTGCTGTAAGTTCAACAACAGAAATGAGACGTATTCACATAAACACTCATTACCAGAACCTGTTATAAACGCAATTAAGCTCACATTCAGGTTTCTTGCAAACCCTGATTTATTGAGGATGTGTTCATGGAAAGACACAAAATGCAAATGAAAGCCTCAATAATTTAATTTAGATTAGATGCTCAAAGAGAACATTCTGTGGAGCTTAAGTACTCAAAATAGGTGTCTATGATGCAGTTTTTGTTACAATGACAGAAATAATGGCAGAATTGAAGTGCTGAAGAGACTTGGTATAGATCCTGCTGTGTTTACAACAAAAAGCATTTTACACCATCGACGAGATTAGGGTCAAGAAAACTAACAGATCAGTGTCTTAACTGTAGATACAGGCTACACAGATTCCAAGGGGAGATAAGGGAGACCTGGAAGATGAGGAGTATCAGTATGGAGGATTTTAATATTGAGATAAGCTTATTACATGTAAAAGTATGAGAAAAAAATCATTGAACCTCTTTTCTCTTTTTTACATTTTTTACGTTATTAGAAGGCAATGCTCGTAATGTATATGCTCTAACGCTATGAAATTTTCAGGAACTGATCACTGCATGTTGCTGTCTCGCTGGAACTAAAAAATACGAGATTCTGCAATTACATTCTGATTTTTAGATGATTGTATGTAGAAAAAAGTTAATTTTGGACGTGCAGAAATAAAAACTGTTAATGATATAGTTTGTACTATAAATTAATAACTGTAGTTCAGTGGTCTTATAACCTCCTCAGGCCACTACAATAAAATTTTCAGATTAATTCCATGATTAGAATTTGAGTTATGGCTTTTTATAAAGAAGACAATCAAAAATTAAAAATTCATATTTCTGGCAAAATATTAATCCTGCATGTTGTATTATATTTTTCCGCTAAAACACTGCTCTTTTGATTTACATTTGCAAAATGTTAGTTTTGTACATTGATAAATATAGCTGTCATGAGTTTTAAATGAATTTTTACATTTTCTGCTATTCGTGCACCCATTGACTGAATTTCTGTTTATAAGGTACCACATAGTGAAACTAGAAGACAAATTAGTATACGCTCCCTAGAGGAAGATTGTTGTGGTTCTGTGTATAATTCGCTAGAATGTTTAGTTCTCTCAGATAGTCATTGGTTTTAGTTACGGCTAACTGCTTTTTCAGGAGCGAATGTGAAACTAATACACTACCGGCCATTAAAATTCCTTCACCAACAAGAAATGCAGATGATAAACGGGTATTTATTGAACAAATATATTATACTAGAACTGACATGTGATTACATTTTCACGCAATTTGGGTCCATAGATCCTGAGAAATCAGTACACAGAACAACCACCTCTGGCTGTAATAACGGCCTTGATAGGGCTGGGCATTGAGTCAAACAGAGCTTGGCTGGCATGTACAGGTACAGCTGCCACCATTGACCAGACGTTTTCAATTGGTGAGGGATCTGTAGGATGTGCTGGCCAGGGCAGCACTCGAGCATTTTCTGTATCCAGAAAGACCCATACGGGACCTGCAACGTGCGGTCGTGGATTATCCTGCTGAAATGTAGGGTTTTGCAGGGATCGAATGAAGGGTAGAGCTACGGGTCGTAACACATCTGAAATGTAACGTCCACGGTTCAAAGTGTCGTCAATGCGAACAAGAGGTGACCGAGACGTGTAACCAATGGCACCCCATTCCATCACGCCAGGTGATACGCCAGTATGGCGATGACGAATACACGCTTCCAATGTGCGTTCACCGCGATGTCGCCAAACACGGATGCGACCATCATGATGCTATAAACAGAACCTGGATTCATCCGAAAAAATGACGTTTTGCCGGGCGCTCCTGTCTTGTGATGCAGCGTCAAGGGTAACAGCACCCATGGTCTCCTAGCTGCTAGTCCGTGCTGCTGCGAACATCGTCGAACTGTTCGTGCAGATGGTTGTTGTCTTGCAAATGTCCCCATCAGTTGACTCAGGGTTCGAGACGTGGCTGCACGATCCGTTACAGCCGTGCGGATAAGATGCCTGTCAACTCGACTGCTAGTTATACGAGGCCGTTGGGATCCAGCACGGCGTTCCGTATTACCCCCCCGAACCCACCGATTCCATATTCTGCTAACAGCCATTGGATCTCGACCAACACGAGCAGCAATGTCACGATATGATAAACTGCAATCGCGAAAGGCTACAATCCGGACTTTATCAAAGTCGGAAACGTGATGGTACGCATTTCTTCTCCTTACACGAGGCATCACAACAACGTTTCACCAGGCAACGCGAGTCAGCTGCTGTTTGTGTATGGCAAATCGGTTGCAAACTTTCCTCACGTCAGCACGTTGTAGGTGTCGCCACTGGCGCCAACCTTGTGTGAATGCTCTGAAAAGCTAATCATTTGCATATCACAGCATCTTCTTCCTGTCGGTTAAATTTCGCATCTGTAGCACGTCATCTTCGTGGTATATCAGTTTTAATGGCCAGTAGTGTAGACTTGCTCTTGTTACATCAACGTAATAATATTCGTACTGCATACTGTTTGCCCATGAAATGCAAGTCAATGTCAATTCCATTTATGACAAGTATAGCTGTAAAAGTTGGTCACTTGCTGGAGATGTTCCACAAAATTACTTGAATTGAATTAATATGCTTGTTGCAGTAGCAGATCATTTTCTAAGAAATTTAGTACGTTAAAGCATGTGTATTAATTTCATATGTTACAACAGATGTTCAATATGTTATTTCAGTCTGTAGGTTCCACTGTATGGCAGCATAAGTTAGCATTTACAGCGTATCGTAACATATTATTTGTATTGCAAGGCACAGTTAAATATGGTTTTTGTGTCTGTGAGGAAATGGAATAAAAGATTCAGTGTGATTTGGAACCGATTATATTGTAGGCCTATGTGTGAAAATGAAGAAAAGCATTAAATGTGATTTATAACTGACTTCTTGTGTGACATGATTTGTAACTCATTTACTGTGTAAAAATATAAAAAACATACATGAGTTTTATTTATTTCATCCGAAAGATCGTTCTGGTTAATAGAAGTTGGACCATTAATCTGACACATTATAATTCTTGAATTAGTGTTGCGACACTTGAGCGTCAAACTTCTTTTTTTAGTGAAGTGTGCGTGCGTGCGCGCGAATATGTGTGTGTGTGTGTGTGTGTGTGTGTGTGTGTGTGTGTGTGTGTGTGTGTGTGTGGGCACGCGCACTCCCATAAAGTGATGGCAAAAAATCCCATCACCGGTAAGTTGTGCGACATAAACGAAAGTTGGTAGGCGTGGATCATCTGAAGGATGATGTTTATAGAAACTTCGCGCCAGGCGTGTAAAAGTGCCGCTATTAACACCAATATGAGGATGCAAATCAGGTTTGGTTTAAATACATGTTGTAATGCTCGTGAGCATTACTTACCTTTGAAATTGGATGTGGTGAGCTGATGTTAGTCAAGAATGCGTTTAGGACGATAAAGACGCCGTTATCAACACTTCAGTAAGTGCGAGGGTCACTCCAAAAGAAATGCACACAATTTTTTTAAAAAATCCACCTTTATTCTACGTGTTTGAAAGTTTTACAGTGTGTAGATACATCCTTTAGGAACAATATTTTCATTTATCCACATAATTTCCATCCCTCTCAACTGCCTTACGCCATCTTGGAACCAGCGCCTGTATACCCGCACGGTAAAATTCTGGACCGAGCTGTTGGAGCCACTGTTTGGCAGCGTGCATAAGGGAGTCATCATCTTCAAACCTTGTTCCATGAAGAGAGTCTTTCAGTTTCCCAAAGAGATGATGGTCACATGGAGGCAGGTCAGGACTGTAAGGCGGGTGTTTCAGTGTTGTCCATCCGAGTTTTGTGATCGGTTCCATGGGTTTTTGACTGACATGTGGCCGTGCATTGCCGTGCAGCAGCAAAACATGCTGCTTTTGCCGATGTGGTCGAACACGACTCAGTCGAGCTCGAAGTTTCTTCAGTGTCGTCACATATGCATCAGAATTTATAGCGTTTCCACTTGGCACGATGTCCACAAGCAAGAGTCCTTTGGAATCGAAAAAGACCATAGCCATAACTTTTCCAGCAGAGGGTGTGGTTTTGAATTTTTTTTTTTTTTTTCCTTGGGTGAATTTGCATGATGCCACTCTACTGATTGCTTCTTCGTCTCTGATGGAAAATGATGGAGCCATGTCTCAACACCTGTCACAATTCTTCCAAGAAATTCATCTCCAACATTCTGGTACTGTTCCAGAAATTCGATGCATACCGTTTTTCTTGTTTCTTTGTGAGCCACTCTCAACATCTTGGGAACCCACCTGGCACAAACCTTTTTTAACGCCAACACTTTCAGTATTCTGCAAACACTTCCTTCCCCTATCCCAACGTAGCGTGACAATTCGTTCACTGTGATGCGTCTGTCAGCAGTCACCAATTCGTTAACTCTCTGCACATTGTCTGGAGTGTGTGCAGTATGAGGCCTGCCGCTGCGAGGACAATCCTCGATATTGCCGTGCCCGCTTTCATCACGTAACCTGCTTGCCCACCGACTAACTGTACTGCGATCGACAGCAGCATCTCCATACACCTTTTTCAACCTCTTGTGGATGTTTCCCACTGTCTCGTCTTCACAGCACAGGAATTCTATGACAGCACGTTGCTTCTGACGAACGTCAAGTGTAGCAGCCATCTTGAAGACATGCTGTGACGGCGCCACTCACGGGAACAGGTTGAACTAAGTTTGAAAACAAGCGAGAAGGATGTATCTACACACTGTAAAACTTTCACACATGCAGAATGAAAACTGTATTTTTACAAAAATTGTGTGCATTTCTTTTGGAGTGACCCTCGTATTAACGTGGTCGTTAATAGGGCTAAGAGAGGCTGGATGAGGGTTCCCCACTATTGCAGAAGACGTGGCAGAAATGTAGCCACCTAACAGGATTGCTGGCAGCGGTGGTCTCGAGACTGTACTGTCCAAGAAGAGCGGGCCCCGGCCGGCCGTGTGGCACTGCCCAGAGGGGAGACCGTCGTCTCCGGCGCATCGCACCGCACCGCACTGCGTCTGCAGCAGCGGTGACGCAACGCACTCGCTTACTTCAAGCGCACCTCCGAGCCGGACGACGTGTAGTGTGCATTCCACTGGCACCAAACCACCGCCATTTGTGACTTCAGAGATAATTAGACTGCACGGTGGAGGTCTGCTGAGTTTTCTGATGGATGCTGGTTCTGCCTCGATGCCAGTGATGCCCGTGTGTTGGTTAGGAGGCGGCCAATCGGGGGCCCTGCAACCAACCTGTCCGTGTGCCGGACCCAGACCCAGACCCCAACACCTTCTCACATACAGGCCTCCCAGCCAAGACGAGCAGGCCGTGTGACGTCACTTCCACTAGGCCAGTGGTGGTACAACTAGCGCTGCTGCTGGCCAGAACTGGATCTAATAGCCATACCAACCGTGCAACAGAAGGCACCGGTGGAATACATTGTTCGCTTAATTTAAAATGAGTATATGAAGCACAGCAAGAAAAAGTAGCGCCGTTTACAAAGCCATATGCGATAAGACATCTGCACCGTGAGATGCTGTGCTTAATTTGTGTGGATTTACCTTTATAAGCAATTCGAAATTCTGTGCTTATGTTGGCTAACGTACCCGGGAAACAAAACTTGTGTTCTGTTTACTTTCAAAGTATAGTAGTTGATTCGTCGAAATTACGTCTCCGTTTAACTCTGATTTAATCGTTCGAAATGGTGTATAAGTGTTGTGTTCCACTTTGCATTAAGGAATAAATATACTGAGAAGCAGTGGTTAGAATACCCAGTTCTTTGACAAGATTTATACATTATGTTCTTGAATTTACTCCACAAATGAGTCTTATTTCACGCTTTTGCATTGGTTAAATGAGCGTTTGTAATTAAACTTTTCACTGTGACAGTGTCTCCAATGTCTACGCGATCATTGATGAGCCATTCATGCCGCAATGAATTACATTTTTGTCCCAGTAATAAACTTATCATCACTACAATAATTTCGTCATCCTGTCTGTTAACTGTTACGAAGTATCGCCGTCGGTGTCATTTCCTGACTAATGGATCTAGGTTTCTGTAGCGACGTTTTCCTTAACAAGTAAGTCAGATTTTGCACACGATTTTAAACACAACAGAAGGAGATCACACTGTGTTGTAATCAGTTTGCCACATTGCGCGCGGCGTCATACAAGGGCGGCACAACTTCTCTGTAAAGGGCAAATTTAACGATCAGTGAATTTGTTACGGTTTCACGAAAGAAATACACGTTCATCGGCTCTAGCGCACAGGCTGTCTTGCAGCGGCAGAAGGTGTTAGCCTAGCGCTGATGACGTCATAGTTCCGCCGTGAGGCCTGTGTTTCAGAAGGTGTTGGCTAGACGCGCCGGACACCTGGAATGGTGTGGGTGCGATTTCGTATGACAGCAGGAACACTCTCGTGGTTATCCAACGCCCCTGACTGCAAATTTTTACGTCAATCTGGTGGTTTCACCTGTCGTCCTGCGTTCCAGGGGACGTTCGCTCGCGCACATTTCGCTGCTGTAGCCCAACATGCTCTACAGACAGTCGACATGCTGCCACCACCAGATCTGTCTCCAGTCGAGCACGTAAAGCACGTCATCGGACGGCATCTCCAGAGTCATCTTCACGCAGCATTAACCGTCCCTGTGTTGGCCGACCAAATGCAGCAGGAATGGAATCCGCCCCACAGAGTGATACCTGGCACCTGTACAACACAATGCTTGCACATTTGTACGGTTGCGTTCAACATCTGGCTGTTACTCCGGTTATTAATGTACCAGCGTTTCATATTTGCAATGGCTCATCCAGCGCTTACATTATTAGCCTGTGATCTTGCAGCGATAATCAGTTAAAAATGTTGAAACTTCCTGGCAGATTAAAACTGTGTGCCGGGCCGTGACTCGGGACCTTTGGCTTTGGCGGGCTGCAAGTACTCTACCGCTCCCGAGTTCGAGTCTCGGTCCGGCATACAATTTTAATCTGCCAGGAAGTTTCATATCAGCGCACACTCCGCTGCAGAGTGAAAATATCATTCTGGAAACATCCCCCAGGCTGTGGCTAAGCCATGTCTCCGCAGTATCCTTTCTTTCAGGAGTGCTAGTTCTGCAAGTTTCGCAGGAGAGCTTCTATAAAGTTTGGAGGGTAGGAGACGAGGTACTGGCAGAAGTAAAGCTGTGAGGACGGAGCGTGAGTCGTGCTTGGGTAGCTCAGTCGATAGAGCACTTGCCCGCGAAAGGCAAAGGTCCGGAGTTCGAGTCTCGGCCCGGCACACAGTTTTAATCTGCCAGGAAGTTTCATATCAGCGCACACTCCGCTGCAGAGTGAAAATATCATTCTGGAAACATCCCCCAGGCTGTGGCTAAGCCATGTCTCCGCAGTATCCTTTCTTTCAGGAGTGCTAGTTCTGCAAGTTTCGCAGGAGAGCTTCTATAAAGTTTGGAAGGTAGGAGACGAGGTACTGGCAGAAGTAAAGCTGTGAGGACGGAGCGTGAGTCGTGCTTGGGTAGCTCAGTCGATAGAGCACTTGCCCGCGAAAGGCAAAGGTCCGGAGTTCGAGTCTCGGCCCGGCACACAGTTTTAATCTGCCAGGAAGTTTCATATCAGCGCACACTCCGCTCCAGAGTGAAAATATCATTCTGGAAACATCCCCCAGGCTGTGGCTAAGCCATGTCTCCGCAGTATCCTTTCTTTCAGGAGTGCTAGTTCTGCAAGTTTCGCAGGAGAGCTTCTATAAAGTTTGGAAGGTAGGAGACGAGGTACTGGCAGAAGTAAAGCTGTGAGGACGGAGCGTGAGTCGTGCTTGGGTAGCTCAGTCGATAGAGCACTTGCCCGCGAAAGGCAAAGGTCCGGAGTTCGAGTCTCGGCCCGGCACACAGTTTTAATCTGCCAGGAAGTTTCATATCAGCGCACACTCCGCTCCAGAGTGAAAATATCATTCTGGAAACATCCCCCAGGCTGTGGCTAAGCCATGTCTCCGCAGTATCCTTTCTTTCAGGAGTGCTAGTTCTGCAAGTTTCGCAGGAGAGCTTCTATAAAGTTTGGAAGGTAGGAGACGAGGTACTGGCAGAAGTAAAGCTGTGAGGACGGAGCGTGAGTCGTGCTTGGGTAGCTCAGATGGTAGAGCACTTGCCCGCGAAAGGCAAAGGTCCGGAGTTCGAGTCTCGGCCCGGCACACAGTTTTAATCTGCCAGGAAGTTTCATATCAGCGCACACTCCGCTCCAGAGTGAAAATATCATTCAGTTAAATATGTTACCTAGACAAATGTATTCCCGCACTCTCTATTAATTATTTTTCTGAATTGTCCTGGCGTCACCAGAACCATTCTGCCTGTATGGACGCTTCAGATACGTTCGAGTATTGTGCTCGTGGTCTTGAGGAGTCTGCTGGTGCGCACTGGACCCACCTCCTTATGGAGCCCGTGACGGTGTGTTGTTGTGGGATGTGTCTGCAGCACAGAGCACAAGCATGCAGAGTGCTGTTGGTGCTCTGGTCTGGCTAACCTTGTTGTTGGAATCGCTTTTGGCATCACTGCCGTCTGCTTCACATCTCCTGTGCAGCAACCTACGTAAATTTAAGTATTAACTGTGTTTTTCTTACTTGTCACTTCTTATCCCGTGTGTTTTTTGCTTTTAGGAAGCTTTAATATTCGAGTACTAGTAATAGTGTTCCATAGATTTCGTGTTTGTTTTGAATACAGTCCAGAGCCAGTTAGTGCTTATTTTCATTGCTTCCAACAAGAAGTGTCTAGTAACCGCAGTTTAGTCAGCTATCAGCCGCCTTTAGTGAATTAGCAGTCTAGTTAAAAGTTGATTACTTAACTCTCTCTACAGTAAACTGTTGGTTTCTTAGGATGGATAGGATGTGTGACTGCTGTGTACTGACGCAGGAGGAGCTGGCCACTGTTCGCGAACAGCTGAACGTGCTGATGGCCGCGGTCAGCCGTCTTCAGGCTGCTGCCTCGGGGTGTAGCGTCGCATGGTACACCCCAGCTGTTACATGCTTCACCCACGGTCCCTGCTGTCGACACATCTTCGCGGGTACCGGGCGCGATTGGGCCACCATCTCCCCAAGGGGCGTGGCGGGTTCAGCGGCGTTCGCGGCGCACGAGGTGGAGGGTTAATGTGGAGGCTGGCCGTGTGGCATCGCCCGCTCTGCCTGTGAGTGGACATGTGGCTGCTCCTTCAGCAAAGTCCGAGCAGGCACACGGGGGAAGGGGTTTATTAGTTATTGGGAGCTCCAACGTTAGACGGGTGATGGAGCCCCTTAGGGAAATAGCGGAAAGCTCGGGTAAGAAGGCCAGTGTTCACTCTGTCTGCTTGCCGGGGGGTCTCATCATGTCGGCACCAATGACTCCTGCCGTCTGGGTTCAGAGATCATCCTTAGTTCGTACAGGCGGTTGGCGGAGTTGGTGAAGGCGGAAAGCCTAGCTTGCCGCGTGGAATCTGAGCTAACTGTTTGTAGTGTCGTTCCCAGAACCGATCGCAGTCCTCTGGTTTGGAGCCGAGTGGAAGGCTTAAACCAGAGGCTCAGACGATTATGCGGAGATCGAGGGTGCAAATTTCTCGACCTTCGCTATCGGGTCGAGAAATGTAGGGTCCCCCTGAATAGGTCAGGCGTGTACTACACGCAGGAAACGGGTACAAGGGTAGCGGAGTACGTGTGGACTGCACATGTGGGTTTTTTATGTTAGAGAATTCCCTCCCTAGGCCCGACAAGACGCCTCCTGAGACGTGGCATGCTACTAGCAGGCAAAACGCAACAGGGAACAACAAAATTGATATGGTAATAGTAAACTGCAGGAGCGTGTTTAGAAAGGTCCCAGAACTGCTCTCATTAATGAACGGTCAAAATGCCCATATAGTACTAGGGACAGAAAGTTGGCTGAAACCAGATGTAAACAGTAATGAAATTCCAAACTCAGATTGGAATGTATACCGCAGAGACAGGCTGGACAGTGAAGGGGGAGGTGTGTTTGTAGCGATAAAAAGTGCTATAGTATCGAAGGAAATTGACGGAGATTCGAGGTGTGAAATACGAGGGTTATTCCAAAAGTAAGGTCCGATTGATTGCCAAATTGAAACCACAGTGAACATCAGAAATGTTTTACTTGTAACAATTAGCTACACCTTTCAGCTACTTCTCTACGTAGTCGCCGTTCTGACTTAGACTTTTGTCATAGCGTTGTACCAACTTTTCAATAGCCTCATCATAGAAGGCAGCCGCCAGTGCTTCCCGCCAATTCTCCACGCTGGCCTACACCTCGTTGTCTGTGTCAAAATGTTGTCGTCAAAGACAGCGGTTCATGTGACCAGAGATGAAACTCAGGGGGAGACAATTGCGGACTGTATTGTGGGTAATCTAACATTTCCATTTGAAAACGATGCAGGAGCATCTTCATTGCCCCTGCAGAATGCAGCTGAGAATTGTCGTGAAGACGAAACAGCACGACAGTTATGTAATGTTGGCTGCATAGCTTCAGGCGAAATTTCTCACCAGGCCCTCGTACTTGGCGGCAGACACTATTTTCTAGACATCTTTACGCACTCACTGCGAGCTCAGAAATGAGAAGAGCGACGTGATGCTAACTGGGGTTATACTAGAGACACTACCCAACACATCTGTGCAAAGCTTTATCGGATTTTCATTGTCGTTTCCATTTCGCGAACAATCGGACCTTACTTTTGGAATAACCCTCGTAATTTGGGTGAAGGTCACTGTTAAAGCAGGCTCAAACATGGTAATTGGATGTCTCTATAGGCCTCCTGGCTCAGCAGCTGCTGTGGCTGAGCACCTGAAGGATAATTTGGAAAATATTTCGAGTAAATTTCCCCACCATGTTATAGTTCTGGGTGGAGATTTTAATTTGCCGGATATAGACTGGGAGACTCAAACGTTCATAACGGGTGGCAGGGACAAAGAATCCAGTGAAATTTTTTTAAGTGCTTTATCTGGAAACTACCTTGAGCAGTTAAACAGAGAACCGACTCGTGGCAATAACATATTAGACCTTCTGGTGACAAACAGTCCCGAACTATTTGAAACAGTTAACGCAGAACAGGGAATCAGTGATCAGAAAGCGGTTATGGCATCGATGATTTCATCCGTAAAGAGAAATATTAAAAAAGGTATGAAGATTTTTCTGTTTAGGAAAAGTGACAAAAAGCAGATTGCAGAGTACCTGACGGCTCAGCACAAAAGTTTTGTCTCAAGTACAGATAGTGTTGAGGATCAGTGGACACAGTTCAAAACCATCGTACAATATGCGTTAGATGAGTATATGCCAAGCAAGATCGTAAGAGATGGAAAAGAGCCACCGTGGTACAACAACCGAGTTAGAAAACTGCTGCGGAAGCAAAGGGAACTTCACAGAAAACATAAACATAGCCAAAGCCTTGCAGACAAACAAAAATTACGCGAAGCGAAATGTAGTGTGAGGAGGGCTACGCGAGAGGCGTTCAATGAATTCGAAAGTAAAGTTCTATGTACTGACTTGGCAGAAAATCCTAAGAAATTTTGGTCTTATGTAAAAGTGGTAGGTGGATCAAAACAAAATGTCCAGAGACTCTGTGACCAAAATGGTACTGAAACAGAGGATGACAGACTAAAAGCCGAAATATTAAATGTCTCTTTTTCCAAAGCTGTTTCACAGACTATTACAGCGCCATCTATCATAAAGCGAAAAAAGTAGTCCAACTAAAACATTCATATTTCTTTACGTACTACACGAATATGTAATAAAAAATGAAGTTTCCTATTTTTAAAAAAAACCGCAGTTGATATCCGTTTGACCTATGGCAGCGCCATCTAGCGGGCCAACCATAGCGCCATCTGGTTTCCCCGTGAATGTAGACAAGTTTCGTTCTCTGTAGTTTTTTCGTTTGACGCTTATTTCGTGAGATATTTGCCCCGGTAACGATCAGTGGACCACCCTGTATAAATGACGTTGTGGATAACATCGGAAGTTCACTGAGGCGTTTTGCGGATCATGCTGTGGTATATCGAGAGGTTGTAACAATGGAAAATTGTACTGAAATGCAGAAGGATCTGCAGCAAATTGACGCATGGTGCAGGGAATGGCAATTGAATCTCAATGTAGACAAGTGTAATGTGCTGTGAATACATAGAAAGAAAGGTCCTTTATCATTTAGCTACAATATAGCAGGTTGGCAACTGGAAGCAGTTAATTCCATAAATTATCTGGGAGTACGCATTAGGAGTGATTTAAAATGGAATATCATATAAAGTTGATCGTCGGTAAAGCAGATGCCAGACTGAGATTCCTAAGGAAATGCAGTCCGGAAACAAAGGAAGTAGGTTACATTACACTTGTTCGCCCACTGCTTGAACATTGCTCACCAGTGTGGGATCCGTGCCAGATAGGGTTGATAGAAGAGATAGAGAAGATCCAACGGAGAGAATAGCGCGCTTCGTTACAGGATCATTTAGTAATCGCGAAAGCGTTACGGAGATGATAGATAAACTCCAGTGGAAGACTGTGCTCAGTAGCTCGGTACGGGCTTTTGTTGAAATTTCGAGAACATATCTTCACAGAGGAGTCAAGCAATTTATTGCTCCCTCCTACGTATATCTCTCGAAGAGACCATGAGAATAAAATCAGAATAAAATTAGAGCCCACACAGCGGCACACGGACAATCTTTCTTTCCACTAACAATACGAGACTGGAATAGAAGGGAGAACCGATAGAGGTACTCAAGGTACCCTCCGTTACACACCGTCAGGTGACTTGCGGAGTATGGATATAGATGTAGATACAGTGCTAAACACAAAAACTTATCACCTTGTTCTAGTACTTCACTGATGATTTGTACAAATTTCTTCTCTACGTGTGGTTTGTAGATTAAAATAAAGTTACAATTTATTTTCTGAACTACTTGCGGAAAATTCGCTGTTAATCCCTCAACTTCGATGCTGTAGTTCGCCTGCAGAGGCAAATGCTGCAACGTACAGGACACAGTGATGGAGTTTAAATATATCCATTCCGTCCTTTGTTTTCTTCTGAAATAATATGTTAAGGGCCAACTTTCATTACAGGTATCATATCCAAAGTTCCCCATTGTAGACTTGTCCTTAATTTCTTTTCTGCTCTTACATCATATTGTGGGATTTGCGACTTACATGTTTAACTTTTTTTAGGGGTCTTCTACCTTTTCATCATGACGACCTTGTTGACGCATAAACTTGTGTGATATCCATTAGAAATATCTTGTTCATTTTCAAACTAAGTCATACTCTTCCTTCTGCGTTTCTTTCATTTTTTACCTGCCCTGTATGTTCTACTTTTAGTTCTATTTGGTCTTATTTTTCTTATGGATTTGATGCTACCCTACTAGACCCCATTTGACATTGGTAATCCCTGTTCGGCAGTCTATTGTTCGTAGTTATAAAGTGGGAGGAGACAATGCAATTGTTTGTTTAGCCAAACACCTGGCTAATTACAGGGACCGAAGTGGTAAGTTTATCCCATGGCATGAAATCGTTGACCAAATTACATCTGTCCACTGCTATATTCTTTAATCTGTGGCAAAAATCTGAAACCCCGGGAAATGGCATAAGGCGCTAGGGCCCTGTGAAACGTTACCCACGGTACATTTGCTACCAGCGTGCAAAAATATTAGCAATACGCGGAAACAATGCCAGACATTTATAGAAATATGCTCACACCAGTTTCAGCCCAGGTCGAAATCCTGCTGCCTCTGAGAGCTTGGAACCAACGTTACCAGTTTGAATGCTGAACACATGCCAGTGGAGTGCTCAAACTGATGTCATTTAGTTGAATAAGAAACAAAATGTGTTTTAATTTCTAAATGATGTCACCGAGCGAGGTGGCGCAGTGGTTAGACACTGGACTCGCATTCGGGAGGACGACGGTTCAGTACCGCGTCCGGCCAACCTGATTTAGGTTTTCCGTGAGTTCCCTAAATCACTCCAGGCAAATGCCGGGATGGTTCCTCTGAAAGGGCACGGCCGACTTCCTTCCCCATCCTTCCCTAATCCGATGGGACCGATGACCTCGCTGTCTGGTCTCCTTCCCCAAACAACCCATCCCAACCCAATCTAAATGGTGTCGCGAGAATGCGCATGCGCGCACGCGCACGGACGCGCGCGTGGGCACGGACACACGCACAAGCGCGCGCCCACGCACATGCGCGTACCCCCTCCCCCCCCCCCGCCACCCACCCGCCACCCACCCACCCTCCTCCCCCACCCACCCACACACACACACACACACACACACACACACACACACACACACACACACACACACAATGTCCCAAGTCTTTATAATCATTATTACATACAAGTGAGAGTTCTTTGCGATCAGGAAATGATGGTCAGAAATGAATATTTAGTGTTTCAGTCGGCATATTGGCATAAACAACTTATTCCTTATAGCGCCAACTTGACTCATAATGGTTTAAAGTGATGGCTGCTAATCTCAGTATATACGTTACAAGTGAGTGTAAAATTTTGTTGCAATCTCTCAAACATCCCTGTTTTCATACTGCATCGTGTGCTTGACAATGACTTGAATCCAGAAGCGTGCATTTTGGGTCAATACTCCTGTCAGCTGGGCTATGCCAAGAACAACTCGCACCACGGCTCACATTACAGAATATTCTGCCACTGCCTCTCTCCTGGCTTCAAAACTTGACAGACGATCTTCCTGTACCTTGTAGGAGTAGCACTCTTGGAAGACTGGAAGATAAGATATTGGGTACCAGTGACTGAGGCATAACGTAGGATCTTGGGGTCTTGTTTCTAGGATGAATCTTCCATTCTGCAGCAAAGTGTTCACTTCCTGCCAAATTAAAACTCTTTGCTTTATTAGGACTTGAAACTGGAACCATGCCTTTCGCGAGAAGTGCCCTTATTAACTGAGCTATCCAAGCTCGACTCTCGGCCTGTCCCTTGAGCTTCAGTTCCATCACAGTCGCTGGACTGTGGCTAAGGAATATCGTTTCCTCCAGGAGTTTTAGTCCCACAAGTTATGTGGAATAAATCTTGTGAAGTTTAAAGGTAGGCGAGAGGTACTGTCAGAAGTGAAGCTGTGAGTTGTGTCTGAGTGGCTCAGCCGGAAAATGCATTGACTTTGAGAGGCGAGATAGAGAGTGTGAGAGCTAGTCGGGCCCACAGTTTTAATCTGCAAGGAATTTTCAGAACTGTGCCCCCTTAACTGCAGAGTGGATCCGTTTCGTCTGTTATGCAGTGAGACTGGCAGCTGGAACCCTATCATCCAGTCCATCATCAGTTTCTGTTGGGGTTTCATACATGTATGGCCTCAGGTAACTCAAGGGTAGCAATAAGTATTCTCCAATGGCTGTGGCCGCGAACACGTTACTCACTTGTTTCAGCGGCTATTGGCTAATTGGTAGTCAGAAGGCCATCAGGACAGAGTCCTAACATGTCCCAACGTTACCAGCAAGTTTCAGTAAATGGAAAGTGTAAAGATAACTTCAGTATGCATGCATTAGGGTTCTATAGTCCACATCAGAAAATTTGTTATATCTAGTACAACAATGATTAAAATACGAACTTTCTTGCTATTTGACTTAGCGATAACATCGCTATCAGTGGATTGTGGTAAATATAATTATTGTGAATAATCTCTGATATAGTTCCAAAATCGTTTGGACAAGAGAAAAGCGAATATCTGTTATGTCAAAGCAGTATGTGCCTCATTTTGTTGTCAGATCGTGCTGTATGTGGGTTTCATGAAACCTATGAGTATTTAGTGTGTGTGTGTGTGTCAAGGTATTATTTCATTTCTAATATCGTATTGTTATGATAAATCTTTCTGACACATTTTTTTTTACCGCAATTCTGCAGTATTGTCTTCGCCGGTGCAGAGGACGACAACAGAACTGATGGCGGTGGCAGTTCAGTTAGTGGAGCGGACCTACGCACAGGAGTGGGCAGCACACAATGCACCACGCTGCAGGAAGCACGCCCTGGGCGTAACGGTGGTACACGCCATCTTGTGCAGAGCTGCGCCACCTTCAAGAAGACATTTGCACGTGCGAAGGACATGAAGGAGCACAAAAACATGGACCGACGCGAATTTCCGCATTCGTGCAGCGTTTGTCACAAAACATTCACAAGTAGCTTCAACCTGAAGACTCACTCCCGTTTGCACTCTGGTGAACGCCCATATAGTTGCGATGTGTGTCACAAGACCTTCACAACCAGCAGCAACCTCAAGTCGCACTCGCGCTTACACTCTGGTGAACGTCCCTATAGTTGTGAAGTGTGTCACAAGACCTTCAAGCATCAAGGCACTTTGTTGAGTCATTCGTTAGTGCACACAGGTGAACGGCCATATATTTGTAATGTGTGTCAGAAGACATTCAAAAGGAGCACTTACCTGAAGCAACACCTGCGTGAGCACACAGGTGATCGTCCGTACGTCTGTGGTGTGTGTGACAAGACGTTCATTAGTCAGAGCATACTGAAGAAACATTCCCGAGTGCACACTGGCTTACGTCCATTCACTTGTGACACGTGCCTCAAAACATTCACAGAAAAATGGCACCTTAAAAGCCACTTGGAGCAGCACACAGGGGGAAGAACCTACAGTTGCAGCATTTGTGAAAAGAAGTTCTCGTCTTCCAATAGCTTAAACAACCATCTACGTTTACACAGTAGTGAACGTCTGTACAGTTGCGGCATTTGCCACAAGGCATTCAAGTGTAGATCAACCTTGAAGAGTCACTTGCGAGTACACAGTGGCGATCGTCCTTACAATTGTGACATCTGCCATAAGGCGTTCACCCAAAGTTCGAGCCTGGCACGACACTTGCAACTGCACTCAGCTAATGCCCATCAGGCTGTGACGTGTAATGGAAGAGGTTAAAAATCACATATAGGGCACGTCTTACGACATACCACATCTGTTATGAAAGACGATGAAGCTGTAACAGTTCTTGCTGCTGCCTGCTGCACCTGACCAACACCACCAGGAAGCCAGTGCCGCTGCAAGTTTGCAGCATTCGTTGCTTACTACATAACCTAAGAGAACACAATTCCTGTTAGTGTGTGTGATGTGTATTTTTGTAGCTGAACTAGTGATCAGTATGAAAATAAAGTCCTTCTAACAGATGGACCATAAAGTGACTGTTGGCTCTGACTCCATTAGTGCTGCAATATGTAGGCGGAATATTGCAGTTCCAACCCTATAAACCCATCAATAATAATAGCATAATTTTAAGTAGCGTAGATACCAAGTACCTGTTTCACTTTACACTTAAATGTGATATTGGGTAGTGCATTACTACTAACATCACACCAAAATCCATAAGTACCTTTCTGCCTCATCGGCAAAGTTCACGTCTCTTTGTTTTATGCAACAACAAAATATTTATGCCAAATACCATAGTGCCACATGAATGAATTTCATCCATCTCTGTACCTGATTCTTCCTATAACAATAAAAACAAATGTGGCTAAGTATAAAATGCTAGGCAGGCAAATGACACTTGATTTTACTTCTGGATAAGGCTATGTACGAGAAGAAAAAAAAACTGTGTTACTCGTGTTATGAAAATCGAAATATGAAAACATGACGTTTTAAAAAGTTTTGCTTTAAGGCAACGCCTCACCAAGCATCATTTTAGAGTGGAACAAGGTAATCCATCATGTTCTACACTAGAGAAATACAGTGTGACTGATGATGATATTGACAGGCTAATATTGCTTTCCATTAAATTTTGTATAAACTTATTGAGATTCTGCACAAAAACTAATTTTCGAGGAGGGCTGCTATATTTACCGATTGTAACTTTGGTGTCAAGGCTCACAAAAACATGTATAGAGTTTATTTCCTCCCTTTTCCCCTCCCCCCCCTCCTATTTTTATAATACACAAATATATGTTCATAATGCTCCGAATACAAGATGTAAACTCGGAACATGGCCAACCAAAGAAAATAATGGAGAAGGTTCCACTCACAGAGAGGAAAGATCGGTATCTCGAATATACGATTTTTGCTCCAAAATAATATTATAAATCAAATAACTAAAGATTTCTGTCATCAGAAGATAGAAACGTGTTTTCATACAGAAGAATAATTATATATCCCTGATCACGAATGAAAACTTGATCTTGCAACAAAATAAAATTATTTCTCAAAATACATGAGATTTAGAGTACAAAACGCACGTGGCACCACATTCGTAACATAATTGTTCTGTAAAAATAAAGAAAATACTCGTTCTGATAAAAGTCATAGATTAAGCTGCACTTGTCGACCACTGAAGTTCTATAACTGTAACGCACTTCGCAAGGCAGAATGGACCCTCAAATTAACCATTTCCACTTATTAATTACCTGAATTACTCATTAAAATTACACATAATGTACTTATTGACTCTACTGACTATGCATTAAACAATGTGTAAAGATTTGTTATATAACATTGCAAAACACGTGTGCACACTATTTGTGATTCAACTTACATCTTAAAGTGCACTTTTACGAAGAATAATTTAATCTTTGTACACAAGATACAGTGTTATTCCCATGTCTAAATTATCTGTATTTTTGTCAGATAACTCGTCTTAGTTCGGCTACAACTGAGCCAAAATCAGACATTATATTGACCCGCCATGCTATGGTATCAGCTTCATCTTTCAGTGCAAAGCGTTTGACATCCTCTTCTAACAAACACTGAAGACCACACGACACTTCACCTCCTGTACATCGTCACTTTACACCAAAATTGTAACAGATTTCTCCATACATCATTATTTTTACAGGAAATTGTAATAAATTACCCCATACTTGGCAAATACATTGTGGTTTATATTGGTGCAATAATGGTCAGTTGATATGATTGGCTGCCATTACCATGATACCACTGGGCGGTGCAGTGATTGTCACTGATACGAACAGTGGAGTCTCCAATATACCCACTTGTCTGCAGTCAGTTACATAACTGTAAGGGTACAGACTATTTAAAGTAATCACATTTGCACATAACACTGTGATAGGAGCAGCATGTGGAAACACACACACAAAAGTACCATTTGTATTTGCTTGTTGTCTAACATTGACGAGAGGTTTAGGCTGTAACTCAAATTACTCAATGAAACTCCTTTTTTCATGTGATCTAACTATATATATTCACTCATCATTTAAAAAGAACTTCAGAATTTGATTGACTCTTTTGCTGAATGGTACAAATCTGCCATATTACTGTCAGAAACTGACAACAACAACGACTACTTCAACTCATGTAAAACCAACCACAATCTGAGGCCTCATACTGTCCCTTCGACAGATGAATGGGACTTACCGCTGAATTTTAAAATGTTACAGGTTTAATTTATCTTTATTTACATTGAGGAATTTAACACTCATAAAGTTTTAAGTATGACAGTATATTCTGCATAAAAGAATGACATATCTAAGAGAAAGATTTTTGTTAAACCGCCGTCTGCTTCACGTCTGCCGTGCAGCGAGCTACCTTAATTTAAGTATTAACTGTGTTTTTCTTACTTGTCACTTCTTCCGTGTGTTTTTGCTTTTAGGAAGCTTTAATTGTCGAGTGCTATTAATAGTGTTCCATAGATTTCGTGTTTGTTTTGAATACAGTCAGAGAATCCCTTTAGTCAACCATAGTGCCAGTAGTCCTAGTGTTTGTTTTCAATACAGTCCAGAGACAGGTAGTGCTATTTTCATTGTTTTCTACAAGAAGAGGCTAGCAATCACAGTTTAGTCAATAATCAGCCGCCTTTAGTAATTTAGCAGTCTAGTTAAAAGTTGATTAACTCTCTTCAGTAATTTGATTCCTTAGGATGGATAGGATGTGTGACTGCTGTGTACGGACGCAGGAGGAGCTGGCCACTGTTCGCGAACAGCTGAGCGTGTTGATGGCCGCGGTCAGCTGTCTTCAGGCTGCTGCCTCGGAGTGTAGCGGCAGTAGGGAGTCTGGTGCGTCGCAAGGTACACACCAGGTGTTATATGCTTCACCCACTGTCCCTGCTGTCGAGACATCTTCGCGGGTACCGGGCGCGGTTGGGCCACCCTCTCCCCAAGGGGAGTGGCGGGTTCAGCGGCGTTCGCGGCGCACGACGCGGAGGAGTAATGTGGAGGCTGGCCGTGTGGCATCGCCCGCTCTGCCTGTGAGTGGACATGTGGCTGCTCCTTCAGCAAGGTCCGAGCAGGCACACGGGGGGAGGGGTTTATTAGTGACTGGGAGGTCCAACGTTATGCGGGTGATGGAACCCCTTAGGGAAATAGCGGAAAGCTCGGGGAAGAAGGCCAGTGTTCACTCTGTCTCATCCGAGACGTGGAGGAGGCCCTGCCGGTGGCGATAGAGAGCACTGGGTGCACCCGACTGCAAATTGTTGCTCATGTCGGCACCAATGACTCCTGCCGTCTGGGTTCAGAGGTCATCCTCAGTTCGTACAGGCGGTTGGCGGAATTGGTGAAGGCGGAAAGCCTCGCTCGCGGGGTGGAATCAGAGCTAACTATTTGTAGTATCGTTCCCAGAACCGATCGCGGTCCTCTGGCTTGGAGCCGAGTGGAAGGCTTAAACCAGAGGCTCAGACGATTCTACGGAGATCTGGGGTGCAAATTTCTCGACCTCCGCTATCGGGTGGAGAAATGTAGGGTCCCCCTGAATAGGTCAGGCGTGCACTACACGCCGGAAGCGGCTACAAGGGTAGCGGAGTACGTGTGGAGTGCACATGGAGGTTTTTTAGGTTAGAGAATTCCCTCCCTAGGCCCGACAAGACGCCTCCTGAGACGCGGCAAGGTAGGAGTAGGCAAAATGCAACAGGGAATAACAATATTAATGTGCTAATAGTAAATTGCAGGAGCGTCTATAGAAAGGTCCCAGAACTGCTCTCATTAATAAACGGTTACAACGCCCATATAGTACTAGGGACAGAAAGTTCGCTGAAACCAGACGTAAACAGTAATGAAATCCTAAACTTAGATTGGAATGTATACCGCAGAGACAGGCTGGACAGTGAAGGGAGAGGCGTGTTTATAGCGATAAGAAGTGCAATAGTATCGAAGGAAATTGACGGAGATCCGAAATGTGAAATAATTTGGGTGAAGGTCACGGTTAAAGCAGGCTCAGACATGGTAATTGGATGTCTCTATAGGACCCCTGGCTCAGCAGATGTTGTGGCTGAGCACCTGAAGGATAATTTGGAAAATATTTCGAGTAAATTTCCCCACCATGTTATAGTTCTGGGTGGAGATTTTAATTTGCCGGATATAGACTGGGAGACTCAAACGTTCATAACGGGTGGCAGGGACAAAGAATCCAGTGAAATTTTTTTAAGTGCTTTATCTGGAAACTACCTTGAGCAGTTAAACAGAAAACCGACTCGTGGCAATAACATATTAGACCTTCTGGTGACAAACAGACCCGAACTATTTGAAACAGTTAACGCAGAACAGGGAATCAGTGATCAGAAAGCGGTTACGGCATCGATGATTTCATCCATAAAGAGAAATATTAAAAAAGGTATGAAGATTTTTCTGTTTAGGAAAAGTGACAAAAAGCAGATTGCAGAGTACCTGACGGCTCAACACAAAAGTTTTGTCTCAAGTACAGATAGTGTTGAGGATCAGTGGACAAAGTTCAAAACCATCGTACAATATGCGTTAGATGAGTATATGCCAAGCAAGATCGTAAGAGATGGAAAAGAGCCACCGTGGTACAACAACCGAGTTAGAAAACTGTTGCGGAAGCAAAGGGAACTTCACAGAAAACATAAACATAGCCAAAGCCTTGCAGACAAACAAAAATTACGCGAAGCGAAATGTAGTGTGAGGAGGGCTACGCGAGAGGCGTTCAATGAATTCGAAAGTAAAGTTCTATGTACTGACTTGGCAGAAAATCCTAAGAAATTTTGGTCTTATGTAAAAGTGGTAGGTGGATCAAAACAAAATGTCCAGAGACTCTGTGACCAAAATGGTACTGAAACAGAGGATGACAGACTAAAGGCCGGAATACTAAATGTCTTTTTCGAAAGCTGTTTCAAAGAGGAAGACTGCACTGTAGTTCCTTCTCTAGATTGTCACACAGATGACAAAATGGTAGATATCGAAATAGACGACAGAGGGATAGGGAAACAATTAAATTCGCTCAAAAGAGGAAAGGCCGCTGGACCTGATGGGATACCAGTTCGATTTTACACAGAGTACGCGAAGGAACTTGCCCCCCTTCTTGCAGCGGTGTACTGTGGGTCTCTAGAAGAGCGTAGCGTTCCAAAGGATTGGAAAAGGGCACAGGTCATCCCCGTTTTCAAGAAGGGACGTCGAACAGATGTGCAGAACTATAGACCTATATCTCTAACGTCTATCAGTTGTAGAATTTTGGAACACGTATTGTGTTCGAGTATAATGACTTTTCTGGAGACTAGAAATCTACTCTGTAGGAATCAGCATGGGTTTTGAAAAAGACAGTCGTGTGAAACCCAGCTCGCGCTATTCGTCCACGAGACTCAGATGGCCATAGACACGGGTTCACAGGTAGATGCCGTGTTTCTTGACTTCCGCAAGGCGTTCGTTACAGTTCCCCACAGTCGTTTAATGAACGAAGGAAGAGCATATGGACTATGAGACCAATTGTGTGATTGGATTGAGGAGTTCCTAGATAACAGAACGCAGCATGTCCTTCTCAATGGAGATAAGTCTTCCGAAGTAAGAGTGATTTCAGGTGTGCCGCAGGGGAGTGTCGTAGGACCGTTGCTATTTACAACATACATAAATGACCCTGTGGATGACATCGGAAGTTCACTGAGGCTTTTTGCGGATGATGCTGTGGTATGTCGAGAGGTTGTAACAATGGAAAATTGTACTGAAATGCAGGAGGATCTGCAGCGAATTGACGCATGGTGCAGGGAAAGGCAGTTGAATCTCAATGTAGACAAGTGTAATGTGCTGCGAACACATAGAAAGAATTATCTGGGAGTACGCATTAGGAGTTATTTGAAATTGAATGATCGTATAAAGTTGATCGTCGGTAAAGCAGATGCCAGACTGAGATTCATTGGAAGAATCCTAAGGAAATGCAATCCGAAAACAAAGGAAGTAGGTTACAGTACGCTTGTTCGCCCACTGCTTGAATACTGCTCACCAGTGTGGGATCCGTACCGGATAGGATTGATAGAAGAGAGAGAGAAGATCCAACGGAGAGCAGCGCGCCTCGTTACAGGATCATTTAGTAATCGCGAAAGCGTTACGAAGATGATAGATAAACTCCAGTGGAAGACTCTGCAGGACAGAGGCTCAGTAGCTCGGTACAGGCTTTTGTTGAAGATTCGAGAACATACCTTCACCGAGGAGTCAAGCAGTATATTCCTCCCCCCTATGTATATCTCACGAAGAGACCATGAGGGTAAAATCAGAGACACAGAGGCATACCGACAATCCTTCTTTCCACGAACAATGCGAGACTGGAATAGAAGGGAGAACCGGTAGAGGTACTCAGGGTACCCTCCGCCACACACCGTCAAGTGGCTTGCGGAGTATGGATGTAGATGTTGATGAATTTACATATACAAAATTTCGTAAGATTTGGTTTTTAACAACGATACAAAAAATATACAAATTACGAATGAAATTATGTAGTTACTATCCCGTGCAGATGTTCTAATGTCGAAATACTATTGGTTTAGAGGTTAAGATATTTTAAAAATCGTGTTAAAACTTATGAATGTTTTAACTGTCTCATTTTGAACGATTGACTCTGCTTTTTACAAAATTTTAAAGAAACTTTTATTTGAAAATACTTCGTACTAGGTAACAAAATAGCATTAGGCCTACATGAACTAACGTTTGTTTGCCTGGAAGTGAAACGATTGAATTGAGTGAAGAGAAACATGTCTGGACAAAGTTTGAGTTTGTACAGTTGTAATTTGCATAAGAAGAGAGATGACGAGCTTCGTCTTGTGCAGGTTCTTGTATTACTTCAGACGATGTTAAACAGTGATTAATATGTTGAAAGAAAGAAAGAAAGAATCTTACATATGCAACAACATAAAAATTACGATATTTCGAGTACTTCTCGAGAAGCCTGTGTGCCCGTTTCTTTATGAACTTTCTTTTAGCGACCTCAATTGGCCAGTTTCATCTGAAACTACAGGTGTCACCAAAGATGTAGCTGGCAATGCTGATCGCTGTTGTTTCCTCAAGGCTGCTGGAGTCACCTCTGACACAGACTGTTTTGTTGCAAGGCCATTTGTTGCTATTGTGTGGTCACGTCTGTTGATAGTGTCGGTCCTCTCGATGTTCCAGTAAATGTAATTTCGTGCTCTCTGCAGCCTTGTCACGACTGTGGTACACATCTCATTCGCTCAGCAGCAAGCACAGTATCAGTGCACACTAAGTACAAGTCCAGTATATACCTACATCTACGTCTTCATACGCACTCTGCAATCCACCGTCCAGTGCGTGAGGGTGCCATGTGTCACTGGCCACTCAGTTTTCTGCCCCACTCGCAGATAGGGCAAGGGAAAAACGATTCTCCGTTTGTCTCCGTTTGAGTTCTAATTTCTCGTATCTTTGTGCTCCTCACTCAAAATGTACATCGGCAATAGTAGGGTCGCTCTACAATCAGCTTCAAATGCCGGTTCTCTAGATTTTCTCGAAAAGAAAATCGCCTTCTCTTCAAGCATTCCCATTTGAGTTCGTGAAGCATCTGCCTAACTCTTGTGTATCGGTCAAACCTACCTGTAACAAATCTAGCAGCACACCTTTGAAATGCTTCTATATCTTCCTCTAATCTGATCTGGTGGAGATTCCAAGCACTCGAGCAGTACTCGAAAACAGGGCGCACTAGTGTTGTTTATGTAGTTTCCTTTACAGATGAACTACACTTTCCTAAAATTCTCGCAGTGAACCTACGTCAACCATTTGCCTTCCCTACTACCAACCTGGCACGCTCATTCCATTTCACATAGCTTTGCAAGAGATACACTACTGGCCATCAAAATTGCTACACCAAGAAGAAATGCAGATTATAAACGGGTATTCATTGGACAAATATACTAGAACTGACATGTGATTACATTTTCACGCAATTTGAGTGCATAGATCCCGAGAAATCAGTACACAGAACAACCACCTCTGGCTGTAATAACGGCCTTGATACGCCTGGGCATTGAGTGAAGCTGAGCTTGGATGGCGTGTACAGGTACAGCTGCCCATGCAACTGCAACACGATACCACAGTTCATCAAGAGTAGTGACTTGCGTATTGTGACGAGCCAGTTGCTCGGCCACCATTGACCAGAAGTTTTCAATTGGTGAGAAATGTGGAGAATGTGCTGGCCAGGGCAGCAGTCGAACATTTTCTGTATCCAGAATGGCACGTACAGGACCTGCAACATGTGGTCATGCATTATCCTGCTTAAATGTAGGGTTTCGCAGGGATCGAATGAAGGGTAGATACACGGGTCGTAACACATCTAAAATGTAACGTCCACTGTTCAAAGTGCCGTCAATGCGAACAAGAGGTGACCGGCATGTGTAAACAATGGCACCCCATTCCGTCAAGCCGGGAGATACACCTGTATGGGGATGACGAATACACGTTTCCAATGTGCGTTCACCGCGATGTCGCCAAACACGGATGCGACCATCGTGATGCTGTAAACAGAACCTGGATTCATCTGAAAAAATGACATTTTGCCATCCGTGCACCCAGGTTCGTCGTTGAGTACACCATCGCAGGCGCTCCGGTCTGTGGTGCAGCGTCAGGGGTAACCGCAGCCATGGTCTCCGAGCTGATAGTCCATGCTGCTGCAAACGTCGTCGAACTGTTCTTGCAGATGGTTGTTGTCTTGCAAACGTCCCCATCTGTTGACTCAGGGATCGATATGTGCTTCCACGATCCGTTACAGCCATGCGGATAAGATGCCTGTCATATCGACTGCTAGTGATACGAGGCCGTTGGGATCCAGCACGGCGTTCCGTGTTACCCTCCTGAACCCACCGATTCCATATTCTTCTAACAGTCATTGGATCTCGGCCAACTCGAGCAGCATTGTCGCGATACGATAAACCGCAATCGCGATAGGCTACAATCCGACTTTTGTCAAAGTCGGAAACGTGATGGTACGCATTTCTCCTCCTTATACGAGGCATCACAACAACGTTTCACAAGGCAACGCCGGTCAATTGCTGTTTGTGTATGAGAAATCGGTTGGAAACTTTCCTCATGTCAGCACGTTGTAGGTGTCGCCACCGGCGCCAACCTTGTGTGATTGCTCTGAAGATCTAATCATTTGCATATCACAGCATCTTCTTCCTGTCAGTTAAATTTCGCGTCTGCAACACGTCATCTTCATGGTGTAGCAATTTCAACGGCCAGTAGTGTATTTAATCGATTTGGTTGTGTCAAGCTGCGCCCTACCAATGCTGTATTCAAACGTTACGCGACTGTTTTTTCCTATTCATCCACATTAACTTACATTAAGTTTTAACAGGCTGTAGTGTAACTTTGTTTCTACTGCGTCATTGCATTGTTAGCTGTAGTTGGCATTGAGGTCTTCTGATATCTGTCGAAAGTTGACTTCAGTTGCTATGTAAGACCATGTCAACTGCATAATGAGCATTTTGGTCGTTATTTTGTAGCGTATGAATGCAGAGTCTCGCGGCGATAACATTGAATAAAATGTTCTCGGGTTTCCAACCACATGAATTGCATAAAACTAGGCAAGCTTTCGGCCAAGCACTCCTTCGCCATTGTCAAGAGGTATGACTGCCAGTGGGCTGTTGGTGCGCCCTTATATACGTCACTGCCGGCAGCTAGCGTATATAAGGGCGCACCAACAGCCCACTGGCAGTCATACCTCTTGACAATGGCGAAGGAGTGCTTGGGCGAAAGCTTGTGTAGTTTGAAGCAATTGACGCGGTTGGAAACCCGGGAACATTTTATTTTATAGTGGTTTGTAGTTGATGAAGGTAGGTGGTGCGATGTTCCACTGCTTTTTTACTGTGATGTCAAGTGACTAAGTAAAGTCTGATTGAGAGCTAAGACTTCCTATTATTCAAGCTTGCTAACCTTACTGTTTCAGCACACTCGGCAAACTCTTGTGATCGAACTCTTTTCTCAAAGTGCTGCAGTTGCTGCTGGAAGTTAAAGAGTACTATAGTTCAATTCTTTTATCTTGGCGGCTCGCGCATGCCCGCCCAGACGCGGGAGATTGCTGCGTTGCCAGTTGCACACGACGCACGCGCCAATAGAAGCAGCGCCATAGTATAGTATAGTTCGCAAGCTTACGTTTAGGGAGGAGCGCGCAGTTCATTAAGTAAAGCCACCACGGCCGCATTAACCCTTTCGCTGCTACAGAGACGTGCTCCCCGCATTCCGCGCTGTGGGCGATTTTGTCACTGCACTGCTCGCCTGTGCAGACACATTGTGTTCCGACTGCTTTGACACTCTTATCATTCGATTCCACAAAAACTATTTGGCCCAAAAATTAGATTTTTACACATCTCCTTGACTGATACCTTCCCCCCATAAATGACTTAATTTTGTTTCGATGTTCAACGCAGTTATTATGCAGCATTAAATATAGTAAACCATTGCACGAAATTTTGAAGAGCTTGCAGAGGTAAAAGTCCATAGAGTATACTTTCCATATGGTCGATTTTAGTTGCCACAATGTTGAGAATGAAATGTGGACAAGATACCTAAATTTCATATAAAATTTACTGTATAACAATATCTCATTTAATTTAAGTACGACATAGGAGTCGTATGTAATATTGAGAAATATTCCGTCTTTCGCGACTGTAACAAAAGTTGTATTTACACCGGGCACGTTTGGCTTTATTTTAAAGCACTTCAATCAATCAAAAGGAAGTAGACAAAATACATTAAACAAAACTGTGGACTTTACAAAAACATTAGGACTTGAATATACCGTATATCAGTGAAGTGCTCTGAGCTATGTCAAATGTAATTTTTTTGTGTGGCACACACAAACAGCATTTATTTGCTAAAACACTGATCAGCAGACACAAACGCTGAATATTGTGTTATCGCAGCACAAAACTACGAAAGGTGACTTGGCAATGGAGGAGACAAAATACTGTCCATTGAAGATGCTTCAAAAGAGAGAAATGCGTCTGGTCTAAATAAGTCGCTTATTACAGTTGCAGAAGAGGAATATATTTCAATACCATTGGTAAAACTGCGATTGTGGAACAAAAACAAGAAAGAGAACATGAGTACCATTGTGTATGTGCCATACCTTTCATTGATTGAAGTGCTTTAAAATAAAGCCAAACGCGCCCGGTGTAAATAAAACTTTTATTACAGCCGCGAAAGACGGAATATTTCTCAATATTACATACGACACCTATGTCGTACTTAAATTAAATGAGATATTGTTATACAGTAAATTTTATATAAAATTTAGGTACCTTGTCCACATTTCAATCTCAACATTGTGGCAACTAAAATCGACCATACGGAAAGTATACGCTATGGACTTTTACCTCTGCAAACTCTTCAAAATTTCGTGCAATGGTTTACTACATTTAATGCTGCACGAAGGTATCAGTCAAGAAGATGTGTAAAAATCTAATTTTTAGACCAAATAGTTTTTGTGAAATCGAATGATAAGTGTGTCAAAGCAGTGGGAACACCATGTGTCTGCACAGGCGAGCAGTGCAGTGATGACAAAATCGCTCACAGCGCGGAATGCGGGGAGCACGTGACTGCAGCAGCGAAAGGGTTAATGAAGAGACAAAGCACTAGAAATGTCAAAAAATTGCATTCAAACGAATAAAGTTCGTGAAGTAAGACACTTCGATATTGTTTTTAAATAAAGAAAATATTTAGCATCGCACAAGGTTTGAACTCTTTTCCTTTTGCTTCCTAACCCAACACCTTAACCATTACGCTAGCACAGCTCGTCCTGCAAGGTACCTCCATAAGGACTATAACATTTAACGCAAAATTCTGACAAACACTGTTGGTATGCCTATGAATTACTCGCACTTCGTCGAAGTACAATAGGAAAGAAACAATTACCGCTGTTCTTTATTGCGAAAAAACGGTTCGTGAAATTGATACAAACACCTTTCCTTGCTATCGCCTGAATTAGGAGTCTTATTGCTTGTTTGGTTTAATTAATTAATAGAATATGAAGCAGTTGGTATAAAGAATGGTTTTTCCAAACTTTCTATAAAACAAAGTCTGCTATCAAGACATTGCTTTTGTTCTATTACTTTATTTATGACTGAACGTTTCTAAAACTGAAGACACTCGTCCGTGCTCTGTTCTGCAGTCGAGATCTGGCAACATCGTCCTCTGTTCATTGGCTGACTGTATTTTGTGACGTCAGATGCGCAGAACGAACCTAAACTGGGCCGCCAACATAAATGACGCGCACTATAGTCCAACATCCAACTCTCGAACTAAATGTGAGGCTTCTTATTAACAACATCTGATATGTTGTACAACAACTGTTCATTACAAAGTTGTTACATTATTCGGAACATCGCAAATCATTGATAAGGACAGAGTCAAAAGACGGCCTGTCTTAACAGTGTCCGATTGAGAGAATCTACACAAGGTTTTCCTCATAGGCATTGTCACGGCAGCTCTTTCTCTATCGCTCGCACGTCTCGAAGGCAGGACCTCAAGACAAGGAATAAACCGCCCTACCAGCAGATACTGCAAGAGTGGTACGATGTTTCATCATCATTCTGGCTAGCATATATGCTGTGCCCACCCATCTCGTGATACATGTGCATAAATAAAACATACATCCAAACAATAAATTGTCTATTACATTACGAAAATAAACCTTTTATGTTGGCGATCAGTCATTTGTAGGTTCGAAAAATGCTTCTGCAACACGTCATGCCGTAAAATTACATGATACACTACTGTGGTGGGACATACCCTTGTAGATTGCCTGCGTGTATGATATTGGATCTTGAGAGCTTTGATGGGAAAGATACTATTATGGACAGCTTTTTGAGGAAATTGTCCATGTGTTTGTCTTAGGATTCATCTATTGTCGTTTGTGTTAGAATTTTTCCGTGGGCTTTTCAATGGGCCGTATCTTATAATAAACTCTGTCCCAGCCTAAAACGACCAGTTAGTGCGTTTAAATCGACTGAGGGTGGTGGTGATGTCAAGTATTCTAATGATCTGCATTTCTGCCAATTCTGTTTTTTAACCCACATCGGTGTGCTCAAATGGTAGGATTGTTAGTTAATGCCGTTTGGACTCTGAAAGCCTCCGTTAGTGTGACCAAGCAATCCTTGTTGTCGCAAATGGTTCAAATGGCTCTGAGTACTATGGGACTTAACTTCTGAGGTCATCAGTCCCCTAGAACTTAGAACTACTTAAACCTAACTAACCTAAGGACATAAGATACATCCATGCCCGAGGCAGGGTTCGAACCTGCGACCGTAGCGGTCGCGCGGTTCCAGACTGTGTAGCGCCTAGAACCGTTCGGCCACTCGGGCCGGCTGTTGTCGCATCGCATTTGGTGTTTCTGATAAGGGGTACAGCACTAGGCACAAAAACTTATCAACCTGTGCTTCATTGGTGTTGTAATTGATTTTCAGAGCTACTGTCAGAAGAACTCTGTTATCTCCCAAATTCAACGTTGAAGTTTCTTTGCAGGCGGAAACATTACATTGTCATGGACAAAATGAAGGTGGTTAAGATATTTTCCATTTTGTCCTTTGTTTTCTGCTGAATGAATTTGTTAAGGATAGACAGTTATCATTCGTGTGATATACTGTGTTCCCCACTGTAGAATTTTCGTTAGTTTTCATCCTGTCCTTACAGAAAATGCTATCTTATCGTGATGTTGTCAGATTAGCCGACATGTATGTTTGTGTAAATCATCATAAAGATTTTCTACCTTTTCACCATAATGGGAGCTTGTTGTTGCATAAACATGATCGATTCACTTAGAATTTCCTTTGTTAACTTTGAAAATAATTCCTCTTTCTGTGTTTCCATTGTTGTTTCTTAACTGCCCTTGTGAGAATGTATATGTCGTGCTGTTGATTGTATTTGGTTTCATTTTTCTCGTCACAGTGTTGATAACCCTACCACATCCCACGTGATCTTCCCATGTGATCATGTGTAATTCCACTTCCAAATTCACCAATGTTTCATTGATTCCTGGACTTGCGCAATTTATTGTTCCTAAGTAGAAAGTTGGAGGAGCAGTTTTGGTCATTTTATTGTGTCGTCAATATTGAGTCAAGCATGTAATTAGATACGGACGCAGTAGTAATTAGGTTATTCCATGGTGTGAGACAGGTGCCCAAATTTCACTTGCCAGCTGCTTGCAGTGTTCTTACATCTGTGCTTGAAAACTAACACCCCATGAACTCAAACAAGCCACGAAGGGTTTACGTCATCTACCCGTGGTATACTCGTCTGCCAGGATGCAAAATTATTCGCAATACGCAGAAACTGCCCCAAACTGTGTAGAAATATGCTCACAGCAGTCTCAGCACATGTCGAAGTCCCACTAAATATTGGAGCCTGGAATCAGCATTATCAAGGTGAATGCTGCACACTTGTCTGTTGAGTCCTGAGGCCAATATTGTCATTTAGATGAATAAGGAACAGGAATAATTTCTAAATGGTGTGACACACACACACACACACACACACACACACACACACACACACACACACAATGTCCCAAGCCTTTAGGATCAGAATTATAGAGGTAGTAAGAGTTCTTCGTGGTCAGGAAACAATTGTCAGAAATGAATGTTTAGTTTTTTAGTTGGCATAAACAACTTACTCCCTATAGCACCGACTTAACTGATAACTGCTGTAAAATGAAGACTGCTAGGCTCTATATATACATTACAGCTCTGTGTAAAATTTTGTTGCAGTCTCTCATAGTTGTTTACTTGACAGAGTCTTGAACCTGGAACCATGACCCTTGGGTTAATGCCCTTGCCAGCTGAGCTAAGATGGCACAACCCACAGCCCACCGGACAGTATGCTTCAGTCAGTACCTCTCTCTTCCGAACTTCAGTGATCTGCCCCATAACTTGCAGGATTAGCACTCGTCAAGATAAAATATTGGAGAGCAGTGGCTGGCGTACAACATAGGGGAGTGTTGCGAGAATGAATTACTCTGCAGCAGAGTGTGCGCTGATTTGAAACTTCCTGGTGGCAGATTGAAACCCTTTGCCAGACTGGTACTCGAAATTGGAACCTTGCGCTTGAGAACTATGCTCTTGTAATCTGAGTCAGTTCCGTAGGTTGACTAATGGGCCAGAAAAACACTTTAAGTTGCTGGGGCCAGAGAGTACGGAGCAAAGCCTAGACTAATACGTACAGTCTCTTTAATGAAGCGAGCTACAGCATTCCAAGTGGAGTTATTTACTATCAGGGTATGCCAGAGGACAATCTACGTAGGTGCTACATGGTTCATAGCATATACATTCATTCAGACAGCCAAATAGCTCTGAAATTTCTATCATTCCCTGAAGCGAGATCAAAATGCCACAGAATGCAAGAAATCCCTTCCGAGGCTAGAGAAAAACAGTAAGGTCAATCTGCTTTAGGTCCCTGTTCATTCGTATGTGGATGATAACGTAAAAACTGATAAGCTGTTCACCACTGGAGCAACGACCACATTTGTTGTACTGGAACCTATCCGAACTATCACTAGGGTCATGATAAATACTAAACTACACGGCTGGATCAGAAGGTAGCATGTAGACCTTTGGACAAAGACCCAAAATAAAAGCATTTCAAGCTAATGATATCAAAACCATGTTTAAAGAGTATTTCTCCAATCCTGGGCTTGGACAGGAGGCAGATTAAACTTGCTGTAAGTTTGACTGACCGTTGGAACTTCAAGAAACATCTATACACGATGGTAATAGAGAAAACAACCCTAAGTATGTGGAGAGGTGGATGAAATCTCACCACATTTAATCACCCATTGCGAAGCACTGAAGGCCGTAAGGCACAAATATTTGGGTCATTAGTTCCTGAAAAGACCTAGTAAAGATGTTACTACTGTTTAGATGTACTGGCTTGCATTAATGTAATGGCAGGGAGAGACACCGCACAGTAAAGTTAGTTTCAGTGTGGGTAATGGGGGGCAAAATCAAGTGCTGTTTTGACTCGCTGATTAAATAAAATCAATCGCCTGGGCCATCTAGGGTCGACTCATGAGCCTTCCACCATACTTGAATTCTATCACAGCCCCTGGACTTTCGCTAAGCCATTAGTCTGCAGTATCCTTTGTTCCAGGAGTGCTGGTCCCACAAAGTATGTGGGAGGACTTATTTGAAGTTTCAAAGGAAGCAGAGAGTACTAGCAGAAATAAAGGTGTGCACGCTGGTCGTGAGTTGATCAGGAATAGCTGAGTCAGTAACATCATTGCCTGCGATGGGTGAGATAGTGGGTTCGAGTGTCAGTCTGGCACACAATTTAATCTTTCAGGATATTTCAAAAGAACAGCCCCTTAGCTACTGACTGGATTCCAGTTGTGTAGTTAGATTGGCAGCTAGGGTCCTACCACCCCCCTTCACTTTCTGCTGGTGTTTCATACACATATGACCTCACATAACTCAAAGACAACAGTAAGTACACTTTCCATTTGTTGTGACCGCCAGCCGAAGTAACGTCACTCAATCGTTTCAGTGACTGTTGACTTCTGGATAGTAGAAAAGCCATCAGAATAGAACTCTAACACACCCAAACACTACCAGCTAGTGGAATGTCTGGAAACAAATTCATATAGTATGCATTACAGTTCTTTGGTCTCTATTAGAAAATTGTTAGGTCTGGTAGGACAGAGATTCGGATTCGCGTTTTCGTGTTGTTTGACTTAGCAATAACATCGCTATCATTGAATATCATGCAAGTAACTTTTGTAAATACTCTCTTGACATATTTCTTAAGTCATCGGGAAGGAAAAGGAATCAAATACATGTGATTAACCATTACGCCACTCGCTTATAACTTTATCGGGAGATTCCCGGCGGGGTCAGGGATTTCCACCTGCCTCAAGATGACTGGATGTTTGTGTTGTCATCATTTCATCATCATACATGAAAGTGGCGAGATTGGACTGAGCAAAGGTTGGGAATTTGTACGGGTGCTGATAACCGCGCAGTTTAGCGCCCCACAAACCAAATATCATCATCATCATCATCCGAGGGTGCTATGTACATTGAATTGATATCTGCCTTATGAGACGTTTGAGTATACATCGTATGTCAGTATAATTTTTTATTTATAATGTTGTCTGTTGTAACAAAGCGTTCTGACACATTTTTTTTCAGTGTTTATGAAGTGTTCTCCCCATTGACGTGGAGGACGACAGCAGTACCAATGCAGAGTTGGACTGGCTACAAGAACGGCCAACACAGTGCAGTGCGTCCCTCAGCAGGCAGCTTTCTCCAGGCGTAAAAGAGTTACACGACATCTAGCGCACAGGTGCATCACCTACAAGAAGACATTTGCAGGACCTGAAGGGGCACAGACATGGCGGACAGTCATGAACTGCAGCATTCGTGCTGTGTGTGTCACAGAACATGCACGTGTTGTTTCAACTCGGAGATCCGCTTCCGTCCACACACTGCCGAATGTCTGTATAGTTGCGATGTGTGTGTCGTCTTCTGACACACATCACAACTATACGGGCGTTTGATGGTGTGAAAATTCACAGGCAGCAGCAAACTGAAGTCCCACTTGCGTCTGCAGACAGGTGGATGTCCGTACATCTGTGATGTGTGTCGCAAAATGTTCATTAGTAACAGCGGACTGAAGGAATATTCGCGAGTGCTTACCGGCTTTGTACTTTCGCTTGTCACACAAGTCTCACGGAAAAATGACGCCTTAACATTCACTCGCAGCAGCACACAGGGCAGAGATCCTACATCTGCGATATTTCCCAGAAGAAATTGTGGCATACATTGAGCCTGATGCGACACCTGTATGTGCACACTCAGTCTAATGACCTTTAGGGCTGTGAGGTTAAAGACCATATGTGGCGTTAAGAAACATGGAATCTCATGTTCCGGACAAGTATTATTACTATTTGTGCTGTAATGGGTAACTTAGTCTGAAAATTGCCCTAACACTTTCCTTAGTGGATAACTTATGTTGACATGTCAACTGTTTCATCTACTTGCTCATGGTTTACAACAATTCTTAGTGTAAGTGGATAGAGCATGGTGATGGTGTGTTGTCACAAAATTTAACTACAGTGAACAGAAGCTACAGGTAACTGTTCTTCATTTAATTGAGTGCTTGCTACCAAGATACTCATCCAGCGTACACCACAGATATTTCGGGGTAAATAATCACTTTAAATGCTAATTTTTTATGAGATGTCATTACATTTATAACAGAATATGCATGGAGCGTCTCTTTCCTTTTTCCCAAACTATCAAAGACTACTGTTAAAAGCTACTGGATTGTTAGGTCACGTCATATGTCTTCGAACAATCCCTCCACTGGAATCTGCTTCCGGATCTTGCGATGTTCCCGCTTCAGGATCTTGTGGTGTTCAGTGCCTAACGACCCAAAAGATTTTAACTTCAGTGACAATGGCCACGAAAGCCCAACTACACTGGACACATGAAAGGTACATCATGAAAAAAATATGGACACAGCCTGTGCCTCTGTTTGCTGTTAAATTATATGCAGCGTGATGGAAACTGGTTGTCGTAGGAGTTTTGTAAATAAAAAACAGTTTTTAGTGAATGCATTTTACTTAAACATTTAAGGAGTAGTTGGTTGGTGACCTTCCATTGGGAGAAATTTTCATGACACTTTAGAAAATGAAGTCAGCTTCAGAATCTGAAAAGTGAACATGGTGCAATAGTTGTTGTTGTTGTTGTGGTCTTCAGTCCTGAGACTGGTTTGATGCAGCTCTCCATGCTACTCTATCCTGTGCAAGCTTCTTCATCTCCCGGTACCTACTGCAACCTACATCCTTCTGAATCTGCTTAGTGTATTCATCTCTTGGTCTCCCCCTATGATTTTTACCCTCCACGCTGCCCTCCAATACTAAATTGGTGATCCCTTGATGCCTCAGAACATGTCCTACCAACCGATCCCTTCTTCTGGTCAAGTTGTGCCACAAACTTCTCTTCTCCCCAATCCTATTCAATACTTCCTCATTAGTTATGTGATCTACCCATCTAATCTTCAGCATTCTTCTGTAGCACCACATTTCAAAAGCTTCTATTCTCTTCTTGTCCAAACTATTTACCGTCCATGTTTCACTTCCATACATGGCTACACTCCATACAAATACTTTCAGAAATAACTTCCTGACACTTAAATCTATACTCGATGTTAACGAATTTCTCTTCTTCAGAAACGCTTTCCTTGCCATTGCCAGTCTACATTTTATATCCTCTCTACTTCGTCCATCATCAGTTATTTTGCTCCCCAAATAGCAAAACTCCTTTACTACTTTAAGTGTCTCATTTCCTAATCTAATTCCCTCAGCATCACCCGACTTAACTCTACTACATTCCATTATCCTCGTTTTGCTTTTGTTGATGTTCATCTTATATCCTCCCTTCAAGACACCATCCATTCCGTTCAACTGCTCTTCCAAGTCCTTTGTTGTCTCTGCCAGAATTACAATGTCATCGGCGAACCTCAAAGTTTTTATTTCTTCTCCATGGATTTTAATAGCTACTCCGAATTTTTCTTTTGTTTCCTTTACTGCTTGCTCAATATAGAGATTGAATAACATCGGGGAGAGGCTACAACCCTGTCTTACTCCCTTCCCAACCACTGCTTCCCTTTCATGTCCCTCGACTCTTATAACTGCCATCTGGTTTCTGTACAAATTGTTAATAGCCTTTCGCTCCCTGTATTTTACCCCTGCCACCTTTAGAATTTGAAAGAGAGTATTCCAGTCAACATTGTCAAAAGCTTTCTCTAAGTCTACAAATGCTAGAAACGTAGGTTTGCCTTTCCTTAATCTTTCTTCTAAGATAAGTCGTAAGGTCAGTATTGCCTCACGTGTTCCAGTATTTCTACGGAATCCAAACTGATCTTCCCCGAGGTCGGCTTCTACTAGTTTTTCCATTCGTCTGTAAAGAATTCGTGTTAGTACTTTGCAGCTGTGGCTTATTAAACTGATTGTTCGGTAATTTTCACATCTGTCAACACCTGCTTTCTTTGGGATTGGAATTATTATATTCTTCTTGAAGTCTGAGGGTATTTCGCCTGTTTCATACATCTTGCTCACCAGATGGTAGAGTTTTGTCAGGACTGGCTCTCCCAAGGCCGTCAGTAGTTCCAATGGAATGTTGTCTACTCCGGGGGTCTTGTTTCGACTCAGGTCCTTCAGTGCTCTGTCAAAGTCTTCACGCAGTTCTTTGGTCTCTATTAGAAAATGAACCATGGACCTTGCCGTTGGTGGGGAGGCTTGCGTGCCTCAGCGATACAGATAGCCGCACCGTAGGTACAACCACAACGGAGGGGTATCTGTTGAGAGGCCAGACAAACGTGTGGTTCCTGAAGAGGGGCAGCAGCCTTTTCAGTAGTTGCAAGGGCAACAGTCTGGATGATTGACTGATCTGGCCTTGTAACAATAACCAAAACGGCTTTGCTGTGCTGGTACTGCGAACGGCTGAAAGCAAGGGGAAACTACGGCCGTAATTTTTCCCGAGGGCATGCAGCTTTACTGTATGATTAAATGATGATGGCGTCCTCTTGGGTAAAATATTCCGGAGGTAAAATAGTCCCCCATTCGGATCTCCGGGCGGGGACTACTCAAGAGGATGTCGTTATCAGGAGAAAGAAAACTGGCGTTGTACGGATTGGAGCGTGGAATGTCAGATCCCTTAATCGGGCAGGTAGGTTAGAAAATTTAAAAAGGGAAATGGATAGGTTAAAGTTAGATATAGTGGGAATTAGTGAAGTTCGGTGGCAGGAGGAACAAGACTTCTGGTCAGGTGACTACAGGGTTATAAACACAAAGTCCAATAGGGGTAATGCAGGAGTAGGTTTAATAATGAATAGGAAAATAGGAATGCGGGTAAGCTACTACAAACAGCATAGTGAACGCATTATTGTGGCCAAGATAGATACGAAGCCCACACCTACTACAGTAGTACAAGTTTATATGCCAACTAGCTCTGCAGATGACGAAGAAATTGAAGAAATGTATGATGAAGTAAAAGAAATTATTCAGATAGTGAAGGGAGACGAAAATTTAATAGTCATGGATGACTGGAATTCGAGTGTAGGAAAAGGGAGAGAAGGAAACGTAGTAGGTGAATATGGATTGGGGCTAAGAAATGAAAGAGGAAGCCGCCTGATAGAATTTTGCACAGAGCACAACTTAATCATAACTAACACTTGGTTTAAGAATCATGATAGAAGGTTGTATACATGGAAGAACCCTGGAGATACTAAAAGGTATCAGATAGATTGTATAATGGTAAGACAGAGATTTAGGAACCAGGTTTTAAATTGTAAGACGTTTCCAGGGGCAGATGTGGACTCTGACCACAATCTATTGGTTATGACCTGTAGATTAAAACTGAAGAAACTGCAAAAAGGTGGGAATTTAAGGAGATGGGACCTGGATAAACTGAAAGAACCAGAGGTTGTACAGAGTTTCAGGGAGAGCATAAGGGAACAATTGATAGGAATGGGGGAAAGAAATACAGTAGAAGAAGAATGGGTAGCTCTGAGGGATGAAGTAGTGAAGGCAGCAGACGATCAAGTAGGTAAAAAGAAGAGGGTTAGTAGAAATCCTTGGGTAACAGAAGAAATATTGAATTTAATTGATGAAAGGAGAAAATATAAAAATGCAGTAAATGAAGCAGGCAAAAAGGAATACAAACGTCTCAAAAATGAGATCGACAGGAAGTGCAAAATGGCTAAGCAGGGATGGCTAGAGGACAAATGTAAGGATGTAGAGGCTTATCTCACTAGGGGTAAGATAGATACTGCCTACAGGAAAATTAAAGAGACCTTTGGAGATAAGAGAACCACTTGTATGAATATCAAGAGCTCAGATGGAAACCCAGTTCTAAGCAAAGAAGGGAAAGCAGAAAGGTGGAAGGAGTATATAGAGGGTCTATACAAGGGCGATGCACTTGAGGACAATATTATGGAAATGGAAGAGGTGCAATAGTAGTACCATTCAATAGAGTTGTGAAAGCTGTATATTACCTGCCCGGTAAGCCTTTCGGGATGTTTCACCGATTCGAGGATGACATCAAAAATCGCCCAGGCGTTGTGCACCACTTCAGCAGAAAGGCGACTATTTGTCGCTCTTGCCGCTGTTTATATTGTATAACACGTTTTTTAGTTTCTGGCTTATGACTTCATTGTCGAAGATTTCTATGATGGCTTTTAATCATCTTACTCGTATGATAGTCACATACTGTAGTTGATGCTTGGAGACAGTTATGTGAATTACCAGCGTTGAGAGATAATAAAATTGTCCAAACTGTTCACGAGATATTTATCAGCTATTGGAGTTCACTGTTACGGACAGGTACTTCCTCTGGCTGGGCTTAAGTTGTAGTACTCACGTCGAAGGGCTTGGTTTCGACGACAGAAGAACACGATATCTTGCGAACCATGGATGAGGGGTATCAGACGGATGCCATATTCCTTGACTTCCGGAAAACGTTTGACTCGGTGCCCCACTGCAGACTCCTAAGGTACGAGCATATGGGATTGGTTCCCAAGTATGTGAGTCGCTCGAAGACTTCTTAAGTAATAGAACCCAGTACGTTGTCCTCGATGGTGAGTGTTCGTCGGAGGTGAGGGTATCATCTGGAGTGCCCCAGGGAAGTGTGGTAGGTCCGCTGTTGTTTTCTATCTACATAAATGATGTTTTGGATAGGGTGGATAGCAATGTGCGGCTGTTTGCTGATGATGCTGTGGTGTACGGGAAGGTGTCGTCGCTGAGTGACTGTAGGAGGATACAAGATGACTTGCACAGGATTTGTGATTGGTGTAAAGAATGACAGCTAACTCTAAATATAGATAAATGTAAATTAATGCAGATGAATAGGAAAAAGAATCCCGTAATGTTTGAATACTCCATTAGTAGTGTGGCGCTTGACACAGTCACGTCGATTAAATATTTGGGCGTAACATTGCAGAGCGATATGAAGTGGGACAAGCATTTAATGGCAGTTGTGGGGAAGGCGGATAGTCGTCTTCGGTTCATTGGTAGAATTTTGGGAAGATGTGGTTCATCTGTAAAGGAGACCGCTTATAAAACACTAATAAGACCTATCCTTGAGTACTGCTGGAGCGTTTGGGATCCCTATCAGGTCGGATTGAGGGAGGACATAGAAACAATTCGGAGGCGGACTGCTAGATTTGTTACTGGTAGGTTTGATCATCACGCGAGTGTTATGGAACCGCTTCAGGAAAGGAGGCTATCTTTTCGTGAATCGCTACTGAGGAAATTTAGAGAACCATCATTTGAGGCTGACTGCAGTACAATTTTACTGCCGCCAACTTACATTTCGCAGAAAGACCACAAAGATAAGAGAGATTAGGGCTCGTACAGAGGCATATAGGCAGTCATTTTTCCCTCGTTCTGTTTGGGAGTGGAACAGGAAGATGCTAGTTGTGGTACGAGGTACCCTCCGCCACGCACCGTATGGTGGGTTGCGGAGTATGTATGTAGATGTTGATGTATAACATACATTTTCTTTTGCAATAAGCCTGAATCTATGATAGTCTACTCGAAGATTTTCTGTGGTCTCTGTCATATTCGTGTTCGCTAGGCACTAGGCAGGTAAGGTATTCAATGTAACATCTCTACGCTTCGACAGCCAGCGAAGCCTGCTCATTGATTCTGCGTCTGTCTGGTGTCTTGCAGCGTGACGAAGCAAATGCAGTAACAAGTACAAGGTGTGTGAGAGAAGTAATGAGGCCGACAGCGCCGCAAAAGTTGTGGCGCTGCTCAGACGCTCAGCTCCCTACAGCCGTCACGTAATTTTCGAGCCCGCCATGAGTGAAGCTGTGTTTCTGTTGTGTGTTAACGAAAATGGAATAGCGGAAAGGAAGGAAGGAAGATGTCACTAGAGACAGAGCACGAGCTCACATGGGGTCAAGGAATGGGGAAGGAAATCAGCCATGCTCCTCTGAAGGAACCATCACGTCATTTGCCTGGATTTAGGAAAATCACGGGAAACCTATACCTGAATCACCAGATGCAGGTTTGAACCGAGGTCCTCCCGAGTGCGAATCCAGTGTGGAACAGCAGAATTTAGAGCGACGTTATGCAATCAAGTTTTGTGTTAAACGTGGGGAGGATCCACGAGTGTGACCTTTGACCCAGATCACGTAAGAAACAGATTGCCCGATCGCTTGGTCTAGCAGGCAACCATTGTCAGGGAACGGCCACCTGGCTGCGACAGCGTCACACCCTTACTTGTGGCACCAACCACTAGATGGCACTCCGTTCTGTGAAATATGTGGCAACATCGTGCAATGTCGCGTGCAATGTTTTTGACATACCGGTGGTAGTGGATCGAATCGTTATGCCGAGTGCCTGCAAGTATATCAACTGTGGAAGGAGCAGACAGACAAATCCTGAACTAAATATGTTCAGATTTCCCGTCAAAGATAAAGAAAGGTTATGGAACTGGATTTTAAATTAAATTCTAATATAACGTGGCAGCCCTTTATTTTTTTCGAAGATATCGTTGTTAAGTGCGTACATGAAATTATATTCGTTTACAACTAACAGTAATCAAATGCAAAATGTAAGAACGCTTACAGAAATACTTAGAAAGGAAGCAAAATCTGTTTCTTAAACTTATTTACAGTCTCAATGTGAAAAATATATTGTCGTTATAACTCACCTAATCCCTATACATACTCTACGTAAAACAAATAATTCTGTCGGTAATGTCAGGACGCGAAACCCACTGCTCGGTGCAGTATTTGTCATTAAACTAACTGATTATATTTCAAAGACATTGAGAGGATTTTGAAAGCTTTATAGTGTTAACACATGGAGATCTCTTTTACCACCATAACCCGTATCAGAAGAGCTGTATAACAAATATGAAATAGACGGCATGGAAGGCGACTGTAAAATCTACGCGACTGTAATACAGTCTGCATTTCAACAGTAACTCGCGAGAAATGTTTGTGTGTTACTTTTCATTTATTTCATTTCGCATATGATTGTGAGAAGTATCCCTACAGTAGAAATAAACTTGGTTTGCAGAATTACAGGAGCTAATCTACATCCTTCGATTGAAAACTCGGGAAAAACCACAGCCGATCATGAGCTACAGTCAGCTGTGTGACGAATGCATTTCGCGCGCAGCGCTCTAGCAGAATAGAAATTAGCCTAATTCACGTCACCGAAGATACAGCGTTGCCAATTCCGTGACATGGACAGGTCAGTTAGCATTGTAGCGTCGCCTGCGACATCTGTTGACCGACGGGAAAACTACACTCCTGGAAATTGAAATAAGAACACCGTGAATTCATTATCCCAGGAAGGGGAAACTTTATTGACACATTCCTGGGGTCAGATACATCACATGATCACACTGACAGAACCACAGGCACATAGACACAGGCAACAGAGCATGCACAATGTCGGCACTAGTACAGTGTATATCCACCTTTCGCAGCAATGCAGGCTGCTATTCTCCCATGGAGACGATCGTAGAGATGCTGGATGTAGTCCTGTGGAACGGCTTGCCATGCCATTTCCACCTGGCGCCTCAGTTGGACCAGCGTTCGTGCTGGACGTGCAGATCGCGTGAGACGACGCTTCATCCAGTCCCAAACATGCTCAATGGGGGACAGATCCGGAGATCTTGCTGGCCAGGGTAGTTGACTTACACCTTCTAGAGCACGTTGGGTGGCACGGGATACATGCGGACGTGCATTGTCCTGTTGGAACAGCAAGTTCCCTTGCCGGTCTAGGAATGGTAGAACGATGGGTTCGATGACGGTTTGGATGTACCGTGCACTATTCAGTGTCCCCTCGACGATCACCAGTGGTGTACGGCCAGTGTAGGAGATCGCTCCCCACACCATGATGCCGGGCGTTGGCCCTGTGTGCCTCGGTCGTATGCAGTCCTGATTGTGGCGCTCACCTGCACGGCGCCAAACACGCATACGACCATCATTGGCACCAAGGCAGAAGCGACTCTCATCGCTGAAGACGACACGTCTCCATTCGTCCCTCCATTCACGCCTGTCGCGACACCACTGGAGGCGGGCTGCACGATGTTGGGGCGTGAGCGGAAGACGGCCTAACGGTGTGCGGGACCGTAGCCCAGCTTCATGGACACGGTTGCGAATGGTCCTCGCCGATACCCCAGGAGCAACAGTGTCCCTAATTTGCTGGGAAGTGGCGGTGCGGTCCCCTACGGCACTGCGTAGGATCCTACGGTCTTGGCGTGCATCCGTGCGTCGCTGCGGTCCGGTCCCAGGTCGACGGGCACGTGCACCTTCCGCCGACCACTGGCGACAACATCGATGTACTGTGGAGACCTCACGCCCCACGTGTTGAGCAATTCGGCGGTACGTCCACCCGGCCTCCCGCATGCCCACTATACGCCCTCGCTCAAAGTCCGTCAACTGCACATACGGTTCACGTCCATGCTGTCGCGGCATGCTACCAGTGTTAAAGACTGCGATGGAGCTCCGTATGCCACGGCAAACTGGCTGACACTGACGGCGGCGGTGCACAAATGCTGCGCAGCTAGCGCCATTCGACGGCCAACACCGCGGTTCCTGGTGTGTCCGCTGTGCCGTGCGTGTGATCATTGCTTGTACAGCCCTCTCGCAGTGTCCGGAGCAAGTATGGTGGGTCTGACACACCGGTGTCAGTGTGTTCTTTTTTCCATTTCCAGGAGTGTATTTTTACGGTTGCCTGTTCCGCCGTAAGGACGGTCAATCTGTTTCTTATGTGATCTGGGCCTTTGAAAACTTAGAAAAGGATTATGAGAAACATTCCTTCTCAAGAGCACAACTTTTTCAGGGGGCACAAATCATTTTTGGAAGTCCGAGAACACGTTGAAGATGAACCTTGCTCAGAGAAACCTTAAATTTCAAAATCCGACGAAAATGTCGCACGTGTGCATCCTCTTGTAATATCGGACAGACGTTTAACAATAAGGATAATGGGTGACCTGTTAAACACTTTCACCGTACATCAAATTTTGATCAAACTTTTGCACAGGCGAAGGTTTGTCACGATGTGGTACTAAAAAAACCTCACAGCTGAGCAGAAGGACAATCGAAGAAATGTATATGTTGATGTTGAGAGGATTGCCAATAACCACAAATAGTCCAGTCGTCTGGTGATGAATCCTGGCTCTTTTGAGTATAATCATGTGACAAAGCAGCAACGTGAGGAGTGGCACACTGAAATATCTCCTCGATCGGAAAAAAACTGGAGTGAACAAATGAAAGATCAAAACAATTATGATTTTGCTTTTTTGACAGTAGAGGCATCATACAAAAATAATTTGTTTCTCCAGCACAAACTGTCAACCAAGTGTTTCATAAAGATGTCCTCGAAAGGATCGGGAAAAGGATGAATCGAACATTGCAGACAAGTGGATGTTGCGTCATGACAACGCCCACTGTCACACGGCCACTTCCATAGCGGAATTTTTGACCTCGAAAAGCATTCTTCCTGATCCACACCACCCCTATTTACCTGATGATCTGAGTCGTTGACACTTGTTTCTGAAACTGGAAAATGTTCTAACAGGACATCATTGTGGGACTCAGGGGAACATGCAAAAGAATGTGACGATCATGTTAAAGACTGTGTCCGTTGCAGCCTTTTGGCGTGCTGCTATCAAGACTGTATACAAGGATTCCGCCGGTGTATAGCTGCCGAAGTGAATTACTTTGAAGCGGACAAAACTATAGTTAGAAAAAAGAAAATAAAATAGTAACTTCGGAAGACGAAATAATCAGTCTCATTCCTTTTCTCACATGCCTCGTAAGATTGACATCAATGTGTACACTTTGAAGAAACGTCGCACAGAGACTTGTTCAAGGAACAGGAGTTACTAATTACCGATTCCCAATATATTTATTTATTCAAGAGATTAGTCGTAAATAATGGATCTCTTATTCAAAGCAACAACTTAGTTCATGTAATCAGAAATATGCATAATTTTCATAAAGAAGTTAGTTATTTTGCTGGAGAAAATTGCTCATTGCTCAGGAACACACCCATTCAATAACTTGCTTACAACCATAAAAAGTGTAGCTATTCACGACATTTAATTTAAGAAGAGCCTAATGAATTTATTGGTGGCTAACTGCTTCAGCACCACTGATGAATTCCTTAATAGCACCAGTTTACGTATATGGTGATAATAATATCAGATAATATGAGTGTTAATAAAATCTGACTTCTGCGTGTCTTCAGTGCAGTAAAGTGGTGTGTGTAAGTTGTAAACTGATTTTCAATTTGACAATGTATGGTAATAATGACCAGTCAGTTATTACATTCACCACACTGTGTTCTACATTTACATGTTTTGCGACACGTTTAGGTTTGCTCTTGCATCTTAAAATATATTTCAGTTTTCATTTTACTTATTCGACACCCATGGGTATCAGTTAACTTAGTATCTGTGTGTGTGTGTGTGTGTGTGTGTGTGATTGGAAGGGGGGGGGGAGTTGAACATAAGTATTTCTCTTTTTTTCGTAAATTTGTATTATACATTCTTATTTTGTGACATGTTCGACTGCTCACTGTGTGTTTATGAAACAAAGAAGTGTATCTAATGTAATTTAAATGAGGAATATGGTGATGATGATGTCATCACAAAGTGGTGCAGCAAATTTACATGAGAGAGGTGAAGATGATGTCATCATAAAGTGGTGGAGCAAATTTACATGAGAGAGGTGAAGATGATGTCATCATAAAGTGGTGGAGCAGACATGAAAGTTGTTCACCTGGGCTTGCAGGATGCGTGTTACTGTTTGTGAAAATTGCAGTTTATAGAAGGAATGTCCAGAATCACTCCAAAATTGGTGGAGGTGTAGAACAGTTGAAAGATAGTAGGTGATTAAAACTGCAGAGAGGCAGCATGCACCTATGCTCGGCGGCATCGTCTTTTATGTGCCCTGCAGATCAGTGTAATGCCTCAGTCACAGTCAGTCAACGCAGAGCCGTCAAACGAAGGGGAAAATGTGAAAAAGTGTCTGCATGCCACTTTAACATCAAAGAGCGCAGTATCAGCACGTATGTAAGTTAGAACAGGACAGAGTGATGTGTATGTGTGACAGGTTTGTCGTACTGTGACACTGATTATATAGAGTATGCTGCTACGATAGTGATGCGTGTGAGGAATCAAGGAATAGAAGAATGTTGTACACAGCACAGAGCAGGTACTGGACTTCACAATGTGATCACAGAGCGGAATGGCTATTTTCTCTGCCTGGATGTAACTGACAGAACAGTTCTGTCCAATGTGTTGGCATGATGTTGAAGCACTGTAGTGGGTGTGAACATATCAGCATCGACACTTAAATGCCATCTGCTGAGAGTTGGACTGTTACCACAAATTTCATTGCATCGGCTTCGATTTACCAGAAACCACCAAGATTCAGACTGCAGTGAGCACACGAACGTTGTCACTAACATGCTGAGTGGTTAAATGTAGTGTTTTCAGATGAGTCCTACTTCAACTTGCCCTACAGTGATGCCTGTGTACGTCTTAGATGATACTATGGTCAATGCAATCGGGCAGATAGCACTGTTGCGTGGCATGGCGGGTAAAAGCTAAGAGTGACGATTTGAAGCACCATTGGCGGTAACATGCGACATTTTTTTCTCCTACACATTGAGGGCAATTTGAACAGCGGTCGTTGCATTGGAGAAGTTTCAGAGCCTGCAGGCAGCACATGCCATTTTTCATTCAGACAATATTTGACCACACAGTAAGGAACGTGCAAGTTCGTTCAAAGAACTGTGGGTAGCACTGCTTCCCTGGACTGCATGTTTGCCTGGCATGTTACGCACCGAACATGTCTGGGAGATGACCTGCTGCCAACTCGTTCATTATCGCTCTCCTGCTACTACTGTCGATGCTATTTTGGATGAGCCTACAAATCTCAGCATCATATCCAGTCCCTCTTCAGCTCCTTGCCACAGCTTCCAGAGGGCTTTGATGGCAGCTTCACTCCTTACTGAACTTTCACTGAAGTGCATGCACTGTTGTGTAATTCTAATCATTTGGATATTGTCATGTGTCTAATCTGTGGAATAAATTTCATTGTAATCTCGAGTGTCATCTTCACAAACAGTAGTGTATTTCCTGTTCCCCATTAACATGTGCTCCCAGTGAATATGTCCTAGTAAATCTGGAATGTTATTAACAAATCACCAAATCCAATCTCACATCAGTGAATTACTGCTGATAAACAGTAACTTCCTTCCCTTGGAAACGAAGAAAGTGTGAAAGTTCAGGGCTGCATATATAATATAATCGGTATCCCAATTACTGTGACCACCCAAATAATTTTTTGTTCAGAAGCAAAATAAAAAGAGTAATCATACAAATGTTGTTTAGCTTCCATAGGGTCACTAGCCAGCATGATTGCCTTTTTGTAACTTTTCTTTGTTTGTTACAAAGATGTGAACAGCAGTGTATATTTTTTTAAATAGCACTCTATATCTTTTACTCGGTAATCTACTTCCTCTCCTCAAGACCTATTCAGAATCGTATCAGCGAGTACCATTCACATAATTATGCTGACAGCCATCCGTAATTGCGAAAGAGTTGCTTCTGCAGGATTTTGTGCGTGAACAGACTTCTCAGTTATGTCCCATAAATGTTCAACGGGATTCATGTTGGGTGTCTGGCTGGCTAAATCATTAACTCGAACTGTCCAGAATGTCCTTCAAACCAATCGAGAACAACTGTGACCCAGTGGCATGACACATTATCATACATAAAAATTCCATCATTGTTTGGGAACGTGAAGTCCCTGAACGGCTGAAAGTGGTCTCCAAGTAGCCGAACATAATCAGGACCCAGCCAATTCCATGTAACTACAGCCCACACACTATGCAGCCACCACTAGCTTGCACAATGCCTATTTGATAACTTAGGTCCATTGCCCTATGGGGTCTGTGCCACACTTGAATCCTTCCATCAGCCTCTTACCAATGGAATTTGGGATTCGTCTGACCAGTCCACAGTTTTCCAGGTCTAGTGTCCAACTGATATGGCCATGAGCGCAGGAGAGTTGCTGCTGGCACTCACATAGGTCGTCCGCTGCCACAGCCCATTAATGCCAGATTTTGCCACACTGTCCTAATGGATACATTCGTCATACATCCCACATCGATTTCTGTGCTTATTTCGTGCAGTGTTGCTTGTCTGTTAGCTCTACACAAATGCCACTGCCCTCATTAAGTGAAGGCTGTAACCCACTGCATTGTCCTTGGTGAGAGGTAATGCCTGTTCTCAGCAAACTCTTGACACTGCGGATCTCAGAATACTGAATTCCCTAACGATTTCCGAAATGGGATTGTCCATGTGTCTAGCTCCAACTACCATTCCGCATTCAGAGCCTGTTAATTCTTGTTGCGCTGCCCTAGTCTTGTCAGACAGCTTTTACCATGACTCACTCGGGTACAAATGACGGCTCTGCCAATGCACTGACCTTGTGTATGGGACACTACTGCTATCTGTATATGTGCATCTCGCTACCCCATGACTTTTGTCTCCTCAGTGTATACCACAGCTATAAGTTCATTACACTGAGTGCACTTGCAGGTGACCTCTGTCACCTCAGTGTATGATGTTATTGGAAGCCTAACACAAAATTATCTTAATCTGTCTATTAATTGCACACAGTGTAAGGACACAGCATAATACAAATCGTTTACTTGCCAGATTTGGCTGTAAACAGGTGGAAACACCAGGAAAATGGATACCATTCATTCAGTCAGTTGCCTAAGGGTGAAGGATTATGTGAGTACAATGTATACCGACAAACAGAAAGTAGAAATCCTACTCATCAATGTAGAGTGTAAGTTAGCAGAACATTAACGATTGGTCTACATTTTCACTGTCCTTACTGGGCATGCTGTCGTGTACCGAACTAAAAGCTAGCTAGACTCCATATTAAAGGCTAAGAAATCTAAAAATGAATAATACTAAATAAAAATATTATTATGTAACTGGGTACACCTCTTCCTGATCACTGCTTTTTGATATAACTTCCAGTAGAAGAGAGACTTTGAGAGAAACAATGTGCACAAATATAGACATGACTGCTTAGAAGAAAGTACAATGCTTCTCGAACACACACAAACCCAATAATAAAAGAAATAAATTTCCTGTATGAGTCCATGATCACTGTGAATAAAACCAAATGTACTGCTAAACAAATTTCTGTATTATTACACTGTTTGGGCTATACTATCAAATGGTTCAAATGGCTCTGAGCACTATGGGACTTAACATCTATGGTCATCAGTCCCCTAGAACTTAGAACTACTTAAACCTAACTAACCTAAGGACACCACACACATCCATGCCCGAGGCAGGATTCAAACCTGCGACCGTAGCGGCCACGCGGTTCCAGACTGAAGCGCCTAGAACCGCACGGCCACACCGGCCGGCCGGCTATACTATCATCATATGCCAAAAACCTTTTTGGTGTATCATGATGGCAGTAGCCAAAGTAGCGCAATATATACAGAAATTTACTTAGCAATGCAGGTGGTTTTATTCAAAACACGTGAAACGAAATAAAAATTATACAAACTTCATTAATACTACAAAAAATTACAAGAATGTATTTTTATAGTATTAAATTAGTAAAAAGACATTATTTGTATTTACGTCACAAAAATTTTTATCGTCACCACAGCATGAAAAAGGTATATATTACTCTTTCCTTTTGCTTTTTTAACCAGGAATATTCTATGCTTGCATTGGATGTGCATATGGGATTCATCAGATCGGTGTATGGTTCATAACGAGTGGGATAACGAAGAACTGTGATACTTAAGGTCAGAAACGCTACTTCATTAGTTCATCGTCCAGTGCGAAGCAAGTTCTATAACAAGACCAATAGACTGTCTCCCAAACACTTTTGGTTGACCGTGAAAAGAAATCTGTCTCATGTTGGAAGCAAAAAAATAATACTGCAGTTAGTAGGTTTATAATACTCCAGATGGTTAATCATATACCTTCGGGTGCAAACATAGACTGCTCCTGTTTTATGAGTACAACAACCTGGGAGACAGCAGTAGACAACAGGGAGCAGTCTTGGACAAATTTCCTGGATACTTCAACTGGCCTCAGTCCAGCTGTGTAGGTGGGGAAGTAAATGTGAAAGACATTCGGGGGTGGCATCTCAGCCACTGCTCTAGACTACACAAAACGAGGTAGCACAGACGATGCTCTCTAACCCATAAATACACATTGTTTCTTAATTTCTAACAGAATGTGTCCAGTTGCCATTTCTCGATGTGGCAGATGTCTCAGTCCTGAAAGAATCCGGAAATACCACACCATTGCTTGATAACATCATTTATGGCGTGTTGTAACGGCCCATAAGTAATCCTCTTCGTAAGTTTTCTTAAAATTTATATAAAGTATGTGAGTTTTTCAATCACTGCAATTACTGTGGTTCATACAAAATGAGTATGACGCAATACAAAAGTGATCGCCTACCATGTTGTGCTTTATAAGCATTACGGAAAAAGACCTTAGAGGGGTGATCAATCAACTGTAGCTGCCTCATCCATAATTTAGGGCATCTTTAGTGGCTTCCATTACATGAAATCTGCTGGGAATTAGTATCCATTCTGTTTCAATAATACCTTGCAGAATTATTCTGGTACACAGGTTTCCTCTAGAGACTATTGTCTCCCTAAGAGTTAATATTTGACATTATTTTCTGTTGTTATTAACATTATAATGGGGGCAGAGTAAAAAACTTTCTCATTTCTTATTGTGTGTGGAGAGGTTCCTTATATACTGTGCATCCCAAAATTTACTCTTCAACTGCAGGTGCATGATACTGCAAAAGGAGAAGAAAATTATGGAGTACAAGACCCTCAACAGGCTATCTTACCGAAAGGTGATGCCCTCATTGGTAACATTATGCTCCTCATCTAAGCCTTCTCCATTAAGCCCTCAGGGCCACCCATCTACATCCCCGTTCCTGGTGATTGGGGACAGATCTTCTCCTGTTGCCCCCTAAGCTTCTACTTTGGGAGCATGGACCCCTGAACACCGGAGACATTGGTCCCCTTCCCCCAGTCAGGGAAGCAACAGCCTCCTCCAACTCCTCTCATATGGAAGAGGTACCTTGGAACTCCACCTTTCATGTTCCAGCCCCATGGTGAAGTGGACGCCAGCTACAGGAGCCACTAGCTGCTGGTCAAAGGGCTTCACAATCTTCCTCTGTCACCGAAGCTGCTTTTGAAAAGTCCTCCCAGCAAGCCGCTAAAGAGTGGTGAGATGGCAAACAGACAAATAAGAAGTCTGTTAAGAAATGGCAGACTCCAGTGGCCCCACACCACGATTCCCTAACAGTTCCAAATCTGAGGACGAGGTGGAGATTCTAATGTCCCCCGAGGACCATGATCTCACCAACACCTCAGACACAATGGTACTGGATACCAGCACTCAACTGGTAGTAGCCAGTGACCTGTGAAGTGTAAACTGCCTCCTTGGTCCCTTCATGCCTTCCCAGACGACTGAAAGCATCATCCTCAGGTGGAATTGTGGCAGGTTTTTCTCCCACCTGACTGGATTATGACAACAAGCAATACGCCTATTTTTGCGTTGCCCTTTAGGAAATCAGGTTTCCCACAATTCAGATCCCCTATCGGGCGTGCTACAAAAACCATAACGATTGTAACAGGATGTCAGGTGGAACTGTATCTATGTCCTTACCTCTGAATGTAGCGAACCTGTGCCCCTTCAAACAACTTTAACAGCTGTGACTGTCAGGGTGAGAACAATGCAGGAAATTACCATCTGAAACATCTACCTTCTTGCAGATGGTGGAGTGCCACACCATGTATGGTTGCACTTATTTCCCAACTACCTCTGCTTTTTTTTACATATGGGTGATTTTAATGCCCATAACCCTTTGTTGGGTGGAACCAAGACTGCTGGCCATGGTAAAGATGTTGAGGATTTACTAACTCAACTCGACCTTTTCCTCCTAAATACAGGTGCCCCCACTAATTTCATTGTGGCACATAGCACGTACCCCTTGGCCACTGATCTCTCCACTTGCAGTCCTGGCCTTCTAATGTCCATCCATTGGAGAGCTCATGACGAATTGTGTGGTAGTGACCACTTTTTGCTCTTCCTCCTCCAGCGTCACTCACCTGGATGTTTGCCCAGATGGGCTCTTACCAAGGCTGACTGGGAGGCTTTCACCTCCACTACCACCATTGGATCTCTATTGCTTGGTGACATCAATCAGGTGATTCAGACCATTACTACTACCATTGTTGCTGCAGCTGAATTGGCAATCCCTTGTTCCTCAGTTTGCCCACAGAAGAAAAGAGTGCCCTGGTGGTCGGCAGAAATTGCAGATGCCATTAGAGACCAAGGGTGGGTCCTCCAGCGTCGTAAGTGGTGCCCACCCCTGGAGCACCTCATTGACTTCAAACTGTTCTGTGTCTGGGCTCATCAACTCATCAAACAGTGGATGCAGGAGTGTTGGGAACAATGCATTTCCACCATTGGAACACAAACCTCTCCTTCCCAGGTTTGGACTAGGTTCAGATATCTTTACAGATATCAGACCCCTCTTGGAATACCAGGAATGTCTACAAATGAAACAATATATACCAACCCAGACGCAAACACAGAGTATCTTGCACATCTGCATCTGAGCATTACTGCCCTGCCTTTCGTCTCCTAAATCAGTGCTGGAACGACAATGCTTATCTTTTGATTCATGCTATGCAGAGCCATATAATGTTCTCTTCAGTGAGTGGGAATTTCTTAGTGCCCTTGCTGATTGTCCTGACACATCTCCTGGACCAGAGCACATCCAGCCCCAAAGATTAAACAACTGTTGGCAGATTACGAGTGCCACCTCCATACCATCTTCAACCACATCGATGCAATGGTGAATTCCCATCACAGTGGCAAGAAAGTGTCGTCGTTCCGGTGCTAAAACCTGGTAAAGACCCGCTGGATATGAATAGCTATCATGGTACCAGCCTCACCAAAGTTCTGTGCAAGCTGCTTGAACAGATTGCGAGCGGCGGCTGTGTTGGCTCCTTGAGTCTCGGAGGCTTCTGGCTCTGTCCCAGGGTGGTTTTCGGCATGGTCATCCCACCACTGACAACTTGGTATACCTGGAGTCTGCCACCTGAACGGCTTCCCACCGTCAACACTTTACTGCCGTCTTTTTTGACCTGACAAAAGCCTATGACACCGCTTAGCGACACCACATCATCGCTACTTTGCATGAGTGGGGTCTCCAGGGCCCACTCCCGAGTTTCGTACAGAACCTTTTGTCGCTCCACAGCTTCAGAGTCAGAGTCGGCGCCTCTCACAGTTCCCCCCCTTATTAAAAGGAATGGGGCCCTGCAGAGCTCTGTACTGAGAATCCCACTCTTTTTAGTAGCCATTGATGGTCTCGCAGCAGCAGTCGGGGCCTCAGTATCACCCTTCTTACGTGCTGACGACTTTTGTATTTCCTTTTGCTCATTTACTGTTGGTGTGGCTGAACGTCGACTGCAGGAAGCCATTCATGAAAGGTGCGATCATGGGCCTGCACTCATGGCTTTCAGTTTCTGAGCCGTCAAGTCTTGCATCATGCACTTGTGTCGTCATCATACTGTCCACCCTCAGCCAGCATTTTACCTCGATGACCAACTACTTAACATAGCGAAGACTTATCGCATTTTAGGACTGGTTTTCGCCACCTGCTTAACTTGGCATCCCCATATTCGTCAGATTAAGCAAAAGTGTTGGCAGCATCTTAACATTCTTTGCTACCTGATTCACAACAGCTGGGGTACAGATCACCCTACTCTGTTGCAGCTCTGCAAAGCCCTGTAACAGTCCCATCTGGACTGTGGGAGCCTGATGTATGGTTCAGCTTTCTCCTCAGCATTGTGGATGCTGGACCCTATACACCACTGTGGAGATCAACTTCGATGGGAGCTTTCTGAACTAACACAGTAAACAGCCTCCTTGTGGAAGCTGGGCTTCCTCATTGCAGACCAGGTGACAACAACTGCTTGCCACTTATACCATACACATTCACAGATCACCTCAACATCCCGATTACTATCTTCTTTTCTCCAACACAGCAATCCATCTCCCGCAATGGCGGCCCAGATCAGGGATTACATTTGCAGTCTGTCTCCAGTCCCTTCTTTCTGAACTCGAGTCTTTCCTTCTACATTTCTCGTCCGGGTCCACTCACATACACCTCCATGGACCATGCCTTGGCCACAGCTTCGTCTGGACCTTTTGCAAGGCCCAAAAGACTCAGTTCTTCCTGAAGCCCTCTGCCGCCGATTTTTCTCTATTCTTGACAATTTCCAAGGCTTATAAATAGTCTATACTGCTGACTCAATGGTCAATGATCACGTGGGCTTCACATATGCTCACGCTGGCCATACTGAACAGTGCTCCTTCCCAGGTGTCTGGAGTGTTTTCACTGCAGAGTTGATAGCCATCTCTAGCGCTCTTGTGCAGATCTGCCCCTGCACAGATGGTTCCTTCCTCATCTGTAGCGACTTCTTTGGCGGCCTTCAAGCTCTCGACCACTGGTTGCCCTCTATCCCCTGGTAACGACTATCCAGGAGTCTGTTTATGCCTTTGAAAACCATGGACTTCCTGTGGCCTTCATCTGGACTGCAGGACATATCTGGATCCTGGGCCATGAACTTGCTGACAGGCTGGCCAGACAGGTACCAATAAACCGACCCTAGAGATTGGCATACCAGAGACCAATCTCCAATCAGTCTTATGCCTTAAAGTATTGGGGATCTGGATAACTGAATGGCGCACCCTCAGTACACCAAATAAATCATGTTTTATCAAGGAGACAACGAATGTGTGAAAGTCATCCATGCGAGCCACTAGGTACTCCATTGTCCTTTACCGACTCTGCATTGGCCATACTTGGCTGACTCATGGTCACCTCCTCTGTCCTGAGAACCACCTCAGTGTCACTGTGGTTCCCACTTGACTGTGGTCCTCATCTTGTTGGACTGCCCAGTTTTAGCTGCCCTGAGGAAGACTTTTAACTTTCTCATCACATTGCCAATAGTGTTAAGAGACAATGCCTCAATGGCTGATCTAGTAATACATTTTATTCGTGACAGAGTTTTATCCCCCGATCTGAGGATGGGCTTCTGGCCTACTCTTCCAGGGCTTCATTCTCCTTCCATTTTAACTCTCCCCTGCTCTCTCTTTGCCGTCTGTTCGCCTTGGTTTTCGTCTTTTCCCTATCTGTGTCTCTCTAGACCTGCGTTTTTAGGCTGGAGATTTTAGTGTATTGCATAGTGACTGGCTCATCTTTTTTTAATTCTTGCAATCAGCCAGCCCAGACCATCTGATATATTATTTTAATACTTCCTACTGCTTTTTTTTCTTTTAGTGCACTTCCTCCCCTTTTGGTTTGCTTCTTTCGTTTTCTCTTTCAGTGTGGTTCAGTTAGTCTTACATACTTTTTTGCGTTCCCAGACTCTTTTGGGTAATGGGTTTAATCCGAGACCTGTTTGAATGAAGAAAAAGTGACTGATGACCCTGTAATTTAGTCTCCTCCTCTCCAAACCAAACAAACAACAGCGGGTGACAATGAATGGTGTCTGTTAAGGGCCAGGTTACACAGAGCTAGATTTTTGTTCAGGTGAGTCATTTTGTGTTGATGCCACTTTTAAATTCAAAATTTCCGAATTGTTATCAGTCTTTTTCATACTAAATTAATTTGGTACTCCAAATACGGATCACAATGAAAGCAATGAATACTCTTAAATGCATCTGGAGATGAGGATGGGGCAGGAAAGGTTGCGTCTTCTAATGTCCACCAAGACATTCGCTCCAGCAAAACTTACTCACAGATCCAGAATTTGTGGCCAAAAAGAGCATTTTTTGATGATATTGTGCACTTTTTACCACAAGGAACAAGGCAGTTCATTGTTGTTTTTCGAGTGTACCCAGCAGCTGGCATGTATTTGGCAGCTGATCCTCAAACTTGTTTTGTATACTTTCAGTTATGATGGGTATAAGGTTTATGAGACAGAAGCTTTAGCAATTACCCACTGTAGCTCAATACGATATTAAAGCTGTATAAGTGTGATCAGTATTGTATGTCTGGCAAGAGGTATTAGTCTTTTAAATGAATAATTTAGAAATATGTAGAACTGAGTCTTAACTTGGTGACAGGTGGAGATGGCCGGCCGGTGTGGCCGAGCGGTTCTAGGCGCTTCAGTTTGGAACCGCACGACCGCTACGGTCGCAAAGTTCGAATCGTACCTCGGGCATGGATGTGTGTGGTGTCCTTAGGTTAGTTAGGTTTAACTAGTTCTAAGTTCTAGGGGACCGATGACCTCAGATTATAAGTCCCATAGTGCTCAGAGCCATTTGAACCATTTTTGACGGGCGGAGATATTCCCTCATTAAATCTTCAGGGCGCAGATAGCAAATGCATGCATTCACTGTATATGAATCTGTGCTGCAAACTATCCAAAGGCCACTTACTCGCCGCGAGGAGTGACCACGAGGTTTGAGGCGCCATGCCACAGATTGGTCCTTCCCGCCGGAGGTTCGAATCCTCCCTCGGGCATGGATGTCTGTGTTGTTCTTAGCATAAGTTAGTTTACTTTGGTTTAAAGTAGTGTGTAGGTCTATGAACCGATGACCTCAGCAGTTTGGTCCCCTAGGAATTCACACACATTTGAACATTTTTTGACACTGAGTCAGTTAATACATAACGGTGAGGTAAGTATACTTATCTGTTCAGATTTTCTTACTGTCCTATACTCAAATAGCGTGTGTGTCCAGCATTCAAGACCGTACACAAAATCGCAACCACTTCAGATTTGAGGAAAAGAGCTGGTGTAACTCACGAGGATGAGGATATTCTGGGACCTGGCAGATGCACCATCGAAGTACCCATGCCCGCATAACACCTCCGTGTGGATTAAGATTTACCTGCAACCCACTGGAATAAGCTGTTGGAAATGTTGTCAGCTGTGTAAAAACGTACCATGTGTATCCCATCGTACAACCGCCATTAAATTGAGACTGTTTGCGTTATCCATGGGGGGGGGGGGGGGGGGGGTTAATAATCTATTCATTGCTCAGGGTTCGTATCTGCATCGGAAAGGCAGAAGGTTGTTATTTAATTGTGAGGCTCCAGTAAACGAACCTGATCATGAACATTGAATGTTCAGTATTCGACGAAATTGCCTCAGGGGGCAAACAATCATTACATGCCAGACATATACAAGCAGTCATCACCATTCTGAAAAGCTTGTAAGGGCTTTGTAGGGGAAGCTGTGCTGAAAAATAATTGTTACGAAAAAATTCGATACGTTGCACCATTTTCGAGTTATTTAGCGCTGAAGTTAGCCAATCAGGCCGTCGGGAGCGAAAATTCAAGCAACCTGCCAGAGGCAGTGTCACCAAACGAGTTCTTCGTTTGGTTTCCTCAGACCAAACAAACGTACCTTCGCTCAACTAGCTTAAATTTATCAGTTCCGAAAAAGGCACATTTTAACTGGTTATGAGCATTTCAGCAACTGGTAACTCACGGACCCACACATGTTTGTGAGTTCCCGCACTTTAGCGCGCGCAAGTGCCTGAATTTGTGCTCGCAACGACCTGATTGGCTAACTTCAACACAAAATAACTCGGAAATGGCGGAACGTATAGAATTTTTGTCTTAGCACTTGGTTCTCAGAAAAACCTCCCCTGCAACACCAGTACAAGCTTTTCAGACTGTTTCTGATCATCCTGTATGTGGCATACAGAAACTCTTGGAGTTATTGGACAAATTATTGTTGCATCAGAAAGCGGCTCATTTTCCTTAGGCTGGGGTAGTGACCTATGTTAAACGGCGATGAGTGGCCGTAGGAAGTATACAATTAAGTTGTGAACTGCTGAACGTCAAATGCTGATTGATTTCTTACCACTGACAGTGCACATGGTTACTACGAGACCATTAAGAAATTGCGCCGAGCAATACAGGACAAGCGCCGAGGATTACTGTTGGTTTTTTCTACAATAATGCCCAATCTCACTAGGCGAATGTGACCAAACAACTCTCACAGGAATTTCACTGGGACGCGTTTGTGAAACACTAATTTTGAATTGAAAAGTAAAAACATTTTATTCAAAGTACTGACGATTGCTTTCTATACATTTTGACCACCTTTCTGGCAATATCTGGACACCACGCCAATAGAAATGTTCGTCTTTTGAAGCAAACCAATCAGACACCCAATTTTCGGCTTCTTCGTAGGAATTGAAGTGTTCCTCAGCCAATGCGTGTCCCATTGATGAAAACAATTGGTAGTCGGAAGGGGCCAGGTCTGGTGAATACGGCGGGTGGGGTAGCAGCTCCCAGCCAAGTGTTTTGAGTGCATCCTGAACCAGTTTTGCTTTTTGTGCAGGTGCATTGTCGTGTAAAAAAAATACTTTGCCATTCTTCTGGCCAATTCAGGTCTTTCTTCGATCAATGCATAGTTCAAATTGATCATTTGTTGTCTGTAGCGATTAGTATTCACAGTTTCACCGGGTTTTAGAAGCTCATGATACACCACACCTTTCTGACCCCACCAAACACAGAGCGTTGTCTTCTTGCCGAATCGATCTGGTTTTGCAGTCGATGTTGATGGTTGTCCCGGATTAACCTATGATTTTTCCCGTTTAGGATTCTTAAAATAAATCCATTTTTCATCGCCAGTAACAATTCGATGCAAAATTGATTTTCTTTCATGTCTTTGAAGCAAAATTTGACAAATGGTTTTTCGGTTTTCCATCTGTCGTTCTTTCAATTCATGTGGCAACCATTTTCCACACTTTTGGATCTTTCCCATAGCTTTCAAACGGTCAGAAATTGTTTGTTGTGCAACATTTAGCATTGCTGCCATTTACTTCTGATTCAAAGTATCATCTTCATCCAATATTGCTTGCAATTCGGCGTCTTCGAACTTTTTTGGTGCTCTTCCACGTTCTTCATTTCTTACATCAAAATCGTTATTTCTGAACCGTTGAAACCATCTTTTACATGTTGCTTCTGATAGAGCATGATCACCATATGCCTCGACAAGCATTAGATCCGACTCTGCAGCACTTTTTTTCAGATGAAAACAAAAAATTAATGCTTTCCGCAAATCATCACTTTCTGGTACAAAATTCGACATTGTTAACACGATGAAACCATACGATGTTGTTTGTTCCATGACTTGATGTATACTAAATATCTTTGACAGATGTCATACCAACCAAACAAAAAAATTAAGGCTCGTTCACAACAAATGTTCTCTATCGACACATTTGTATCTTAACGCTCATTTTCAATCGGTACACCTGATAAAATCTGTCGTTGGTGGTCAACGATGATGACGAACTGAAAGAACATGTTACCACAAGCAGTAACCTTCTATGAAGAAGGCGTACAAAAACTTGTGCCACGCTATGACAAGTGGCTACAAAATTTCGGAAGGTACGTAGAAAAGTAGATTAACAGTTGTAGATTTTTGTACAATAAATATTTTTTCTGTATCTGTACCCGCTTGTTTCATATAACCAAATGGAACTTACTTTGTGGACATATCTCGTAAAACGCAACGGATTTCCACCCTGTCCGCCAGTGAGCTCTCGCATGACACCACTGAAGATGCAAATGGTGATGGTTCGGGGTGAGTGGACTGCACGCTACAGGACATCTTGCTCAGAAATGTGCTTGAGGTAACCGATTTGTAACAGTTGGTTGTATCGCTATGGTGCCAACTGCTGCTCAGATTGCAGCTGCAGATGCAGGACGACGTACCAGAGCCGTAAACCGAACACAGTGGTCTTCCCTCTCAGTAGTGCCACGTGGCCCATGTGGAGCCCAGGCGTCTCACATTCTCGTGAAGAGCGCTGCCGGCAGTCACAAACACTGGCTACATCCCCGCCAAGTCTTTCTGCAGTATCGCGGAAGGAACATCCAGTTTCTCATAACCCTATTACACGACCTCGTTCAAACTCAGTGAAGTCTTAATAATGGCGTGTTTGTCGACTTAAAGGCATTCTTGACTAACATCAACTCAGCATTTCCAATCTCAAGTATAGCTAACTCTCGCTACCGTTACAGCGTATATTTAAAGCAAATGTGAATCGCATCCTTACAGCGGCGCATCTAGCAACACTCTTACGCGACTGGCGCGAAATTTGAACAGACGTCATCTTTCTTGGCGTAGCGATTGTTTTCCGTCAGTGTAGAAGACACTGGACATGATACAGCCTAAGATCGTAGGTACAGTGGTCGTCAAAGTATAGTCTGCGGGCAGCATGCTGTCCCAATCAACAATTCGTGTGACTCGCCATTCTCAGCTGTATTTTATAATACTCTTAATAAGCGCAGCCACGAATACGATATTTCCGAACCGGGGCAAAAACTTCTTTCCCCCCCTCCCCCCCCCCCCCCCCCCGCCCCACACCGCATCCCCCTCGAGCGTTTGAGACAGGACGTCAAAAAATTTTTAAAACAATATCAGTTTTTCATAAAAATGTTCATTTTGTGGCGCACATCTTTTTGAAAGGTTTGATACATAAAACATATGCGTTCGAAGAAATGTAACACATGACATTTTGTCTTAATTGTGCCAAAGTTCAGCGCCAGACTACATCACACAGCATTCTTCGATCGAGCGTCACTGTATTTCACTCTGTGGAATTCAAACGTGTATATTTTGTAATGTAAGCCACCAAATCTATATTCATAACAGTGGAAATTAAAATGTCCTGTGGTGCCTCTTCTGCCCCCAGTCGGTCGGTTTGACATCCTAACCACCTTAAAAAAAAAATCGCAATTAACACTGGGTGGGATTATTTGTGACCGGGAGAGTAAGAACTTTTCAGAAAATTTGCACTCGTTCTCTTTTATGTGACTTAAAATTAAATAAAGGAAACATAAAACCTGTAAAGACAAGACACATGCAAGATAGTACACATTTCTTCAATCCTTAGGTTCCAGCATTTTTTCTCGCTAATTTTGCTAGCGCTTTACACGGCGTGCTTTCCTTTCCATGAAAGAATCTTTTACCTCATCAAAGTTCGCCAAACGTTTTGCTACATGAAAAATCACAATGTCTTTGTCTAATTCTGAAAAAGCTGTTAATGTGAACAGTACCCAAGACTGGTGTGGTCTCTCGACTTGGTTATGTCTGTTTCGTCTCTGTCTGCTAGATAAAACGAAATAGACCTTTCTAATACTACAGCAATTGTAACACATGCCAAATAAACAAGACTGTTTTGGTATAAATTATCATTTTTATGTACCTCGTTTACATAAATAACACGACAGACTATAATTCACGAAGTACCAATATCAAATGCCTATTAGGCCTACTACAAGCAAAAGGTTTCTCGTTAGGAAATAGATTCATATTTCATTCGCATGCTCCAGTTCCTCATGCATGAGACCGAAAAGTAGTAGTAGTAGTAGTAGTAGAAAATTTTATATAATTTGGGAATCTTCATATAATTTTGTGATGTCCCGATTGCTTCTCCTTCCTCGTTCTAGTAAACAATATTGTCATCACTAATTCTGTAACTATTCCTGCCATTGTCAAAACTTATTCTCCCCACAGGGCTAGTTGTACAATCTCCGGTTAGCAGCCGGTTAAGCTGTATTCTCGGAATAACGTGAGGAGCGCATTGTACGAACCCGGAATAACACCTAACCGAGAACGGACTCGACATAACCGGCGATTTCTGACCGGTTAGTGAGCTTAATCGGGGAATAACTTATCAAGATGGCAGACATAGTGACAGATGCAGACAGCAATGACGAGATTATGGCTTAATTGTCCATGAGAATGAGGATGGGGAAGAAAGAGTGACAACGCCGATTCCTAATTTATATTCAGATATTGCTTATCAAAGAATGCCGTACTTCGTCTTGTTAATCTTGTACGAGGTGGTGGTGGTTAGAGTTTAACGTCCCGTCGACAACGAGGTCATTAGAGACGGAGCTCATGCTCGGGTTAGGGTAGGATTGGGAAGGAAATCGGCCGTGCCCTTTCAAAGGAACCATCCCGGCATTTGCCTGAAGCGATTTAGGGAAATCACGGAAAACCTAAATCAGGATGGCTGGAGACGGGATTGAACCGTCATCCTCCCGAATGCGAGTCCAGTGTGCTAACCACTGCGCCACCTCGCTCGGTCTTGTACGAGGGAAACTGGAGCAGTTGACGGACTGGTGAAACTATTGTTCTGTTTTCTTAAATCGTACTGTTTCTTTACAGTAATATGCATTCTATTTCAGTACCTCGTGAATTCTGTCATGTTATTTACGTACATCAGGCACATTAAAATGACGATTCGTACAAAAATAGTCTTGTTTATCTAGTGTGTGTTAACAATTGCTGCAGCAGCGAAAAGAACTATTTCGTTTTATGAAGCAGACATTGCCATAATAGACTTAATCAAATCGAAAAACGACATCAGTTATGTGTGCAATTTGCATTAACAGCGTTTTCTCTTTTTGACAAAATATCGATTTTTCGTGTTGCAAAACGTTTTCACAAAACATTGCTGTCCCAATCTCGTCAATGGCAGAAAATATTGTTTCACTCTGATTTATACTGCGAATGCCCCTTTTTGGAAACACCACAACTGTGTCAAAACAACTTTCCACCTTTGGTATTGGAAATTAGTGATAAGTTCCTATGGGACCAAATTGCTGAGGTCATCGGTCCCTAGGGTTATACCCTACTTAATCTAACTTAAACTAAACGCTAAGGACAAAAAAAAAAAACACACACACACACACACGCCCGAGGAAGGACTGGAACCACCGACGGGGAGAGTCGCGCGAACCGTGTCAAGGCGCCTGAAACCACACGGCTACCACGCGCGGCTTTCCACCTTTAATAAAAATATTAGGATTACAGGCCCATTAATGCTTCAGAGCAAGAACATTGTCCATTGCTCCCACCTACCATTATTAGCTGAAACCAGTGAACTATATGTTCTTACTCAGGCTAAGTTTTAACATACAAGAGGAGAGTAAGATTTTTTTTTTTAAGAAGCTATACAACATAGTTGTTGTTTCTCTGTTATTAGTATTATACACATAAGCCCACCCACATTTATCATAACATAATAGCTGTATTTGTATGCTATAAGAGCAGAACAGGAATCTAGTTATTGAAACTGCGAAGTTGTAGCATGTGGAAGGAGTGCCTGGCACGCTATATTTTTAACTCTCCTTTATGTCAAACTGTAGCTAGTTGAATGTAGTTTTAATTGAAATATTGTGTGAGGATCCTTTATCTGAAATTGATGGCTTTTATGATTGTTTAATGTGACAAAAAGTTTGGTAGCACACTAATGTCCCTAGTTCACTAAGCCAAATCTAAGGCGGAAAATATTGTTCACTCTTATATCCCATTTGGCAATAACTTTCCATCATTTAGTGAATGCTTCAGAGCAACAAAATTGTTCACCATCTAGCACTATTCCCATAACATGTAAATTATTTGTGTTCACTCAAACTTGCTTTAACACAGTAAAATGAATAGGAAAGCCGTTTTTTTAAAGCAAAAAAAAAAGAAAGCTTTACCAGATAGCTGTTGTATTTCTCAGTTATTAGTATTATCCAAATAACCACATACATATTTATCATCTTTGTTTTACTATCTTTGTTTTACAAGAACATAGGTTCTTTTCATTCAGTTAACATGAACCTTTAGTTATTGAATCTAAATAATCATAATAGTGGAGGGAGTGGCTGGCAAATTATGTTTTTAAATTTCTCTTGAACTGTCATGTGTCATTCTTTTCTTTCTTTCAAAAATGACTCTGCTCACCAATGAACCAGTTACTACAGACACTGTCCATTGGGAACTTTATTGGTACTGGCAAGGGGACAGCCTGCACCATTATTACGAGAATGTATGTGACACTGGACAACATGCACAGGAGACAGTTTTTTAATTATTTCAGTTCTCTGTTATAATTAAAATAAAATAAAATAAATGTTCATGGATTAATATATTTTTTATTCTGAAATCATTTACATTAACTTTTATTTTCTGATCCTAATTTTGTGCTCTATGACCCTTTCTTAACCAATACAGTTCTTTCGCCCTCTTCTGGTTCTTGTCAAGCTACTTTTGGAGGAGCGCCATGGGCAACTCTGCCAACTCTTTCACATTTGAGAACAGCTATTTTTTTAAAACTGACAGTTCTAAGCTGAGATGACAACAAAAGAAGGAAGAACACAGGGAAGGTACCACGCCTCTGGTTACTTCCTTTTCCCCTCCCAGATTACGTACAGGTGTTCGAGATGATTGCACAATCTGTAGTTATGTATGAAACAGTTTCTCACACATTTATGATGAGATACAATAACAGTAACTTTCAGTTTGATATGTGCCTTAGGTACATTTTCAACGCAAGATTATAAAAAAAGATAAAGAATGCTTATTGTAAGTAGCATTCTACATCTTATTCTTCATATATACTCTCAATACAATTAATAATCATCACATCACAGAAACATGATTTATATACGTGGATGAACTGCAGAGGTGAATGCACAAATAGTGTTCAGTAATTTAGAAAAGGTGTTTTCCGTATAACATCCGTTGCTGCTGTAATGAATGAATCATTCTAAGGCGTAAATACAACAGCAAGCAAGTCAGTAACACCTTTCAGAACTTTCGGACAAATCAGTCTCCATGATGACTGTGTTGTCAGTTTCTTGGACGGATTGTCAAGGCCAACTATTTCACAGTTGTTTCTATTTATGTGCGCTCTTGCAGTTCAATTCACTATTTACCCTACAGCTACATTTGATGGAATACTATTATGTAGAAATGTTGCATGTGAATCGAACTGACTGTGGCGTCCGTCCGTTGACAACTTTATCAAATCGTGTATTTCATTGCAAACAATTTGGAAATTACATATGGGACGCCATTAATCTGTAGCCTCTGCTACCTTTCCTATGGATATTATTTATGTGTTTCTTTCTGTAAGTAACTGTGGCGACTAAACGCGGTCTGGCGGTCGGCAGCTGCGATCAGCTGACAGAACGCAAGTGTCAACGAGCTTCGTGTGCCGGCCGCGAGGAGCGCTGTCATCTACTTACTCTTTGCCGCAGCGCGAGAGCGTTCCATGAAATTTAAACGATGTGCCGTGTTATAATTGTTCCGTTATTGATTTCACAGAACGTTTATGGGGAGTTCTACCCATAGAGTAAATATCTCTGGAGTGAGCATTGCGTTCTGCGCATGTTATTAACATTAAACCACGACTGTCACGTGTTTTCGGGCCTTCGCTGTGCGTGTATGCTTTCTGCAGCGTTTGAAGTTTATAATATCAAGAGTTTTTGTTGTGTTTCACCGTTTGTTGATAGTGTAATAGCGATGGTGAATTACTGTTGTTGCTACGGATGCAAAGAAAAATATGTGAAAGGAGGGATAATAACTTTTCATGGATACATACCATGTAGCTCCAATTATAGTTATCATATTGGTAAAAGACACTGTATATGTTGAAAAATTTCGAGACGCATTATAATTAAGGCTTGATTCTGCAGACCTATTTTTCTACGATTTTATGACTATATAATAGATTTTACGGCTCGTACAAAAGCTGGAAGAGAGTTGTCAGAAATTTAGGTGGCTTTTCTCCTTAGAGGAAGAATGACTTAAGAGCATCATGCAACTTCAGTACTCTCTCTACATCAACGAAGGTAACCACCTTGTTTTTCTGTGCGACAACACTGCATGATGCTCTATGTCGACAGACCCACAAAACTCCTTTAGACGCTCCGTTCGTACTGTTTATATGGAGAAGTAACTCAAAAGTTTAATTACGAAGGGGACACCCAATACCTAAAAGATTTTCGTTTACTTCACTTATCAGTCTAGCAAATACATTGTTTGTACCTGCTCGTCGCACTCCTCCAAAATTAGTGTTAGCATTCTCACCACAAAATGCAGTACACTTACTGTTATCAATTTCATTTTCTTCTGATGCAGTAATGCAGTATGTACTTACTGTAGAGATGGTTTCATTTAGCAGTGGAACTAATTTAAGCAGTTACACTTGAATGCCATTCTGAGGTGTAAAATATTGAACAATTAATGGAAATATTTTTTTTTAGCCTTGTGATAACTCGCATCTGTAGCTGTTGAATAACAGCGAACCAGTGAAAGATCGTCGCATATTGGTTTGACAATGTCAATGCCAAAACTGCTTTCAAAACTGCTGTCGTTTTGATTCTGCGCTACTCTTGGCTGTGACACAATCGTTAAAAAAATTGGAGCTTAGCGTAGAAGTACAGTCTACAGATTTCAAAGACATATGATAACACATTGTTCATTCCGCTGCTGCTACTGATTGGCTCTGTTTTGATGATTTTGAAATAAAAAAGGTGTCTATTTTTTTGAAGTGTAGCAGAGCACGTGTTTGATTTATGCTTTTGGCTACCTAAATGATTTGTAGTATCTGCTCTTCCTCCATGTGAAATGGAAACATATGACTTAGATATTTCACGATCCACTTCAGAGTCACGTCTTCCGCGTTTGATGAAAGACCATTCTTCTGTACATTTTTCTTGAAAGGAACACTTTCGGTTTGGCATTTGGAGCTCACTTCACACACACGCAAAAATGAAGTAAGCACAGTAAACCTCGGACAGAGAACAACGTAGCTGCAATGTCTTAACTGAACTGAAACCTAAGACAAGAAGCGTTATGCGCAATAGAAGTCCTTGATACACGCTGGCAGGTGCATCAGTGAAACAAAAGTCATTATTTTGCGTAACAGTGACAGTGAAAATACAAATCCAATCCAGCATTTGGGAAGAAATAGACGGTGTGAGAGCATTTCTTTGACATCACAAAACCGGGACTAAACATTTTTTTTATCCGGGACCTTCCCGGAAAATCGGGGCGTCTGGCAACCCCACACATGTCTGAATTAGACCTTAGCCATTTGCTTTACTGGTGATAACAATGGTGGATATTGTCGAAACCTTGCATTTTCGTCAAGAATTAACGCGCCAAGAGAACCGAGAACATTTAATAGAAGATGCCAGTTGTACCCATCCCTCGTTTTCACCAGCCTGAGCTTCGTTTGGCCGCTTTCACCTCCCTCAAGATAAAATCGAGTTGCACTGGCGAAGATTTGATGCGGTGCTGGAGGCCCGAGTGGAATCGCAGAGGGTAATGATAACCCTAATGACTTTAAGAATGGGCAACAGCCTTGCTGCAGTGGCTACACCGGTTCCCGTGAGATCACCGAAATTCAGCGCTATCGGGCGTGGTCGGCGCATGGATGGGTGACCATCCAGGCCGCCATGCGCTGTTGCCTTTTTTCGGGGTGCACCCAGCCTCGTGATGCCAATTGAGGAGCTACTCGACCGAATAGTAGCAGCTTCGGTCAAGAATACCATCATAACGACTGGGAGTGCGGTGTGCTGACCCCACGCCCCTCCTATCCGCATCCTCCTCTGAGGATGACACGGCGGTCGGACGGTCCCGATTGGCCACTTGTGGCCTGGAGACGGAATGGCATTGCAGTGGTATTTCAGTCTTTAACAATGAAATACAGAAACAGCCGTGCGGTTGAGACGTTATTTTATTTTATTTTTATTAACCAGTTTTTTGTAGTGTATATCGAGGTGAACTACAGCAAGCATTGCAGAAACTGGCGGGTAATAATAAAAGCAGTTAAAGCTACAAAATGAAAGTACCAGCGTTAAGATGAATCTTTGTGCACATCGAGCACAACAGAATTAAATATGTGTACATACTTGTTAGTCATGAAACTATTTAACATCACGGATTTATAAGAGAACATGCAAAACAGAACTAGTCAGCATACAATCAGAAGCTCCGCCGAACAAAGTTTGTCTTTTTTAATACAAAAATCCGACGTAATTCTTATAGATGAGAAAACCCTTAGTATATATTTCGACCCATCCTCATTTAAAGTAAAATATCACACTGTAATCTGTCAAGTAAAGTACAATAATCATCAGTAAACACTTTCGGGCTAAGTTCCCGTGGTCGATCTGTAGAACTTCTTCTCCCTGACGTTTCGTTCTCAACTACGGAGAACATCTTCCGAGGTGTTTACTGATGACGACGCCGGCCGTGAAAGCCTACATGGGATGAAAGTACAATAATGCTCTTATTTAAGTTGTGTCACAACTAGTGATATAATTAGTTGTCACAGCATCAAAAATGCAACTTGAAGCAGAACACAATGGCAAACAACATATTAAGAGAAAACGGACTGCAACGAGCACGCGAAGAATACTTTACTCAATATCTTGCGAGCATGCGTTATACACCAAATCGAAATAAAAATATATGGCTCGGCGGTCTTTATATCACCCAACAAGCGCACACTACCACGGTGAAACAAACAAGGATCTCAAATCCAACTTCACTAACAGGAGTCTTCCAAATTCTCATCCGACAACATCATAATATTTTCCCGGGAGTATAAGGCAACACCCTAAGGACCTATCTATAAAATGACGAATCCAGCTAAGTAGGAACTGACACATAGGAAGTAGATAATTTTATTAAAAAGAGGGACGAGCTTTGTTCGGCGGAGCGTCTGGTTATATGTTGTCTAGTTCTGATCTTTTTAATGATTTGCGTGTTCTCTTATAAATCCGTTATGTTAAATAGTTTCGTGACTACCAAGTAGGTACACGTGTTTTATTCTATTGTGCTGGATGTACATAGAGACTTGTCTTAACGATACTACGGGGTAGTCTCTCCGCGGTGCCGTATGATTGTTAGCCGCGCGTGCCGTGTGACTGTTCGCCTGCCAGGGTTACTTCCCTTCAAGTGGACTCTCCCAGCATTCCACTGTTCCGTTTATCTCAGCCAGCGTCAGTAGTATCCTTGGTGTGTGTCGTTGCGTGTTGGCGTAGAAGCTTAACTTTAGTTCCTTTGTTCGTTTGTTTCGTTTTTGTCACTGTTAAAATGCTAACCATTGAAGAACATGTGTTTTTAGTCGAACAAGTGTTCAAAGCTGGCGGCAAATACACAGTTTCAGTTCATCAAACATTTAATTCAGTTTTCCCGGAGACACTCCCACATCGCGATACTGTGCGAGATTTGATCAACAAATTTCGAAGTACGGGTTCAGTGAAAGATGCACCGATAAGTGGTCGCCCTATCGTTTTGTCTGAGGATAAACTACTCGATATTTCCGATAAAATGTCCACGAGTCCGAACAAGTCAGTAAGAAAATACGCCCAGGAAATCGATGTTAGTGTCGGTACGGCCCACACAGGTGTAAGGAAAAAATTAGAACTTTTCCCATACAAAGTGACAGTCGTGCAAGAACTGAAAAATACTGATCATGGCAAAAGACTGGATTATTGTCAATGGTTCAAAAATTTCGTTCAACAAAATGGAAGGGATATTCTTAATGAAACGTTTTTCACTGATGAGGCGTGGTTTCATTTATCCGAGTACATGAACTCGCAAAGTTCTCGTATGTGGTGTAATGAAAATCCATTGTGTAGTCTCGAGGAACCATAGTCATAGGAGAACTTGTGCTAAGTGAAATACTCAATGGTTATTTTCAACAATATGGTGCAATAGCGCATACAGCTCGCGTTTCAATGTCACTGCTTGCTGATGTTTTTGGTGATCGCATAATTTCTGAGGGACTTTGGCCCCCACGATGGCCTGACGTAACAGTGAAATACTCAATGGTTATTTTCAACAATATGGTGCAATAGCGCATACAGCTCGCGTTTCAATGTCACTGCTTGCTGATGTTTTTGGTGATCGCATAATTTCTGAGGGACTTTGGCCCCCACGATGGCCTGACGTAACAGCACCTGACCTTTTCTTCTGGGGTGCGGTGAAAGTAACTGTCTATAAACCAAACCCGTCCGAAATCCGTCGATGAATTGAAAACTGCACTACTCACTTTCACTGCTTCTGTTACAGAAAAAATGCTACAGCTTGTGTTTGGAAACATGATTAGACGAATTGAACTGTGTATTCAGCAACGGGGGAGGGGGGGGGGGGGAGGACACTTTCAACATTTAATGTGAAAATTTGTAAGTAAAAATGAATATCCAATAAATTAACAACATGTATTTCACTGAGTTTCATTTTGGTATATTCACTGCGGCATACGGCACACGCGGCTAACAATCATACGACACTGCGGAGAGACTTTTTGAACACCCCGTACTTTTATTTGTAGCTTTAAGTATTTTTATTATCACCTGTCAGTTTCTGTAGAGCTTGTTGCAGTACACCTTGATGTATGCTGTGAGTATACGCTTTTTATTACCTAAGAGCCTGAAGTTGGCATAATGGAATGACGAAACTGGTAGTAAAATTAAAATAAAATAACACCTCAAATGCACGGGTGTTGGCGAATTTGATTGCCAAATACTTGACCAGTCGCTGTCTTATATCCACAGTGGATCGACAGAGACCCTAAAGCCTGTCTCCGTAGCTGAGTGGTCAGCGCGAATGACTGCTTTCCGGAGGAGCTGGGTTCGATTTCTTGTACTGACAGAGGCGTTTCCTTGATAGTAGGAGTGGAACTAAGTGCGTTCAGCCTTGTGAGGCCAATTGACGAGCTATTCGGCCGAGTAGTAGTAGTTCCAAGTCACGGAAATTGACAACGAGTGGGAGAGTGGTCTGCTGACCCAGCAACCCCTATATTCTGCGTCCAGTGATAGGGTTGGCAGAGGATGACACGGCAGTCGGTCGACACCGATGGGCCCGCAAGGACCTGTGGACGGGATTTAGGTTGCTGAACGCCCTAACAGTGGAAGCAGCTGAAAGAGCAGAAAGCAAGTAAGTCGCCAGGTCCAGATGGAATCCGAGAAGCTTTCATGGAGAATATTCTGCAGCAAGGCCCCTTACTTAGCTTGCATTTATCGCGAAGCTCTCTCACAGTGAAAAGTCCCAAGCGACTGGGAAAAAAAGGGCAGATGAAAGAATGGATCAGCATAATTACAGAGCAGTATGCTTAATTTGGTTTGCTGGCGAATTCTTGAACACACTCTTAGCCTGAATGCAATGAAATTACTTGGAAAAGCTTCTCTCCGCAAATCAGTATCGATTTAGAAAGCATCGCTACCGGCCGCTGTGGCCGAGCGGTTCGAGGCACTTCAGTCCAGAACCGTACTGCTGCAGGTTCGAATCCTGCCTCAGGAATGGATGTGTGTGATGTCCTTAGATTAGGTTTAAGCAGTTCTAAGTCTAGGGGACTAATAACCTCATATGTTAAGTCCCATAGAGCTTAGAGCCATTTGAATTTTCGTTTCGGAACTCTCGGACCCGACTTGATGCGAAACTTTTTTTGATTTGTGTATATTCACATGTCATAAATTGGCAAATGTAATTACTTTACCCAGCCTCTGCCTCATGCCAGAATAGTTACCCTGTGCAGCAGTTGTTGCTTTTTTCGTGTGTGCCTTTAATCTAATCTGAAGACACACAGTAGACATATGTTGTTTTAACTTTGGCCCATAAATGTCTTCACAGTCAATGGCAGAGACTAGTGTATGCGCTTTGCCATATACATTGCCTTGTTCACCAAAGAAACAACAAATAGAATTAATAAGACTGCCATAAAATGTTTTGAATTTACGGTAAATCTAGAGCAGAACGAAAGAATTTTTCTGTACGCTGCACTATTGTAAACACTGCTGCAGATGTGTGAAGCAAAACACCTGTCAACCTTCATAGTGAAGGCAGCTGGATTTGCCACAGGAGTTCTGCAGTCAGTGTGAGCATCTGGTCACATGTAGCGAACAGTAATAAGTTCTTTGCACTCGGTACATCTCAATATTTGCATAATCTTTTTCACAACATATCCAAATATATAATAAATAATATTATCCTGGTATTCACTGAGTAATGCTGAATCAAGAGCTTCAAAGTAACTAGTATCTTCATTACCATTAGTGAATCTATTACTTTGCTTCTTGTGGGACATGTTTTCTGTTATCATTTGAAGAAAACTGCTGCAGAATCGCATCGAATGCTTGTCGAAGCTTTTAGCGAACATGCTCTTGGGAAAATATACTCATTCGAGTGGTGCAATAAATTCAAAAGTGAGAATCGACGAGCGCGGGAAACAACGCCGAAAGGTTGGAATTGCAGGCCTCATTGGACGAAGATGATACACAAACTCAACAGGAACTCACGGAACAATTGCATATGTCACAGAAAGCCGTTTCTCTTCGGTTGAAAGCTATGGGAAAGGTGCAGAAAGTGGGAAAATGGGTTCCGCATGAACAGAATGAAAGACAGCAATGAAATCGAAAGACCACTTGTAAAATGCTGCTCACCAGATACAAAGAAAGTCGTTTCTCCATCGAATACCGACAGGTGATGAGAACTGTATATATTTTGAGAATCCTAAGCGTCGTAAGTCATGGGTGAATCCAGGCAAACCATCGACATCCACTGCAAGACCAAATCGCTTTGGAATGAAGACAATGCTCTGTGTTTGGTGGGATCAGAAGGAGGTCATCCATTATGAGCTGCTAAAACCTGATGAAATCGTTAATGCTGATCATTACCAACAGCAAATGATTGATTGAAATCGAACATTACGTGAAAAACGACCGGAATATGGAAAAAGGCAACCCAAAGTCATATTGCTCCATGACAATGCCCCATCACACACAGTAAAACGGGTCAGAGAAACGATCGAGGCGTTCAGTTGGGAAATACTAGGGCATGCGGCCTATTCTCCGTCAGATAATCATCTGTTGGCATTAGTGGGACACGCTTTCGCTGAACAACATTTCAATTCGTATGGAAATGTACAAAAATGGCTCGCTGACTGGTTCAGTTCAAAAGAAGAACTGTTTTTTGGCGTGGCATTCATAGCCTTCCGGAGAAGTGGGAGAAATGTACAAATAGCAATGGAGGTTATTTTGAATAAAATATTATTTATCCGTTTCAAACAATAGACGTGTAATTATTGCAAGCAAAATCCGGTTCCGTACTTGTACACCTGGTATACAGGCTATTCCAGAAGTCCCATTGAACCCCCTCTGCAATGCTTACATCTGTGCTAAATGTTCTTTCAACAGCATGGATCTGATAAGAGGAGAGTGTACCATCAGATTACCACCGTTTAATCCCAGTGATCTGTGTGCAATCCGTCGTTTTCATGGTACAAAATTGATCGCCTCCAGTAACCACTCACAGCCTTGGTCTCTCACTTCATTCCCATATGAGGGTTCTGAACGGTTTTAGGTTTCAGTCTGTTCGCATATGTCGCGGTAAAGTCGTTAATGGGATGTTCATGTCCCGTAATTGCTTGTGTGGCGACTCTTTCAGCGAACGTTCCATTGATGCTACAACTTCTGCACAAGTGTTCGCTGTTCTTCTCGCTCTTCCAAAGCGTGGCCTGTCTATTTCGGAATGTTAAATCTAATGGTGAAATCATTTCGAATCTCAAAGTGAGGTCGTTCTTGAACCCAGTTACTCATGACGATTCCTTGTTCCAGGGAGAATTCGTCAGCCACTCTTCCCACAAATCAATATCACCTGCTATAAGAAAAAGCAATTAGTACACAGACAGTCTGTAACACATTCATTTACTTATGTACTGAACGACAAATTTTTTTTCTCACCATGCAAAACTCATGAGTAGATTGCCGTTCATTAAATTGTTGGGAGTTCTCTTACGGGAACGTGAAGAAGAAAGGAACACTGATAAATAATTTCGTAACAAGCTAATTTATCATTTACACAGCTTTTTAGTTTCATTTCTGATAGTGTGTTTGACTTTTCAAAAATTTTCATTTTGTATTTTAGAATAGGATGACAAAGTTTCCACTTTTTTTTTTTAAGTCGATGAATGCAGAAAGTTTTGTTCATATACACATTTAAATTAATTTTTTTCCATTTATTTTTCATCTTTAGCATTAATTACAAAGAAAGCTATTTTATTGCTCAATTTGCATAGAAATACAATAATGATTTACAATATTACACTTTAGTCTCACCCTTTTCCGTAAATGTTTAATGAGCAGAATAGCAATGGTCGCTCTTTCTGATCTTTGTTCAGCACATTGGTGATGCCATATTATTCCATCACTTTATGGTATTCAGTCAGTGAATGACTATCTTCTTTTTCCAGTAGTCATTATCCCAAACACTGTCGAGATTATAGCTGTGGCTACAGAAATGGGAAATAAAGTACCAACTTATCAAATTTTCTTCTTCCTTCCATGAAGACAATTACTGTATTTTTATTTTGATAGGCACAGGAATCAAAAAATAAATTAGTTTCCATTAGTGTCTGTTCTGGTATCCAGCGACTAGTGGTCTGCGTCTGTTTACCTAGTTGGTGCGGCAGTGAAATATGGCTTGATCTCAACAATCAAGTCTGCAATTACCGTGATCTTGTTAAAGGTCACCACAACCAACTTCAACTTGAAGTAATCATGATGGAACAAATGGAAAGAAATCCGCTACCCCAGGCCCCAGTCAACAGACTGGACTTTCCTGGTCATCGGATTCTGGGGGACCAGGAACATCATGAGGAGAAGAGTCGGAGCTTCTCAAAACCTCTTCGCAAGCACCGCCTCGGCACTCTCAATGCAAACACTCTGTTCACACTTGGAAAACTAAAACAACTGACAGACATGCTAGATAAATTTCACATCAAAATTCTTGCCATTCAAGAGACGCGCTTCGTAGATGAAAACCATTTCGACACAGAACATTACAGGATTTACAAAGGTAAACCTGCTGTCAGAAGAGGAACACCATTATTGTTTGGTACAGGGTTTGCAGTACACAAATCAGTCATGGATAACATCATAGACTTCAATTCAATATCAGAACGTATCTCGACACTGTCCTTCAAATCAGGTAATAAAGCATACACAATTATCAACGCACATGCACCTACAAATGACCATAACAGAAAGAAGCCACAAGAAATTGAAGACTTCTGGGAAGACATGGAGGAAGTAACTAACAAAGTACCAGAAAGACATGCGAAAATTCTAATGGGTGATTTCAATGCGCAGCTTGGTAAGGAGAGAAAATTCAGAGAAATAACAGGCCCATACTCAGCACATATTCGCACGAACAGGAATGGGGAACACCTCATAAAATATTGTCAAAACTTTAACCTCAAAATCATGTCAACACAATTTCAAAAACCAAGACGAAAACTTACAACATGGAAAGCACCCAACACAGTGTGGGGAGAATTTCAGATTGATCATGTGGCCATATCCAAGAAAAATTCGTGGGAAATTCTAAATGTCAGAACACGTAAAGGAGTCTTCGAGTCTGATCATTATTTGCTACAAGTTAAGATTAGCCCAATCCCAAGACTGAAACAGACAGCACAAAACAAAATAGTCAAACCTGATCCGGAATACTTGAAGATAAACAGGGATAAAATCGTTGAAGAAATTAATAGGCATTCAATAGACACATGGACAGATCTGGCGAAGGCAGTTCAGAAGACTATGTGCTGGGGACAACCACCTAGAAAACGCAAACATAGGTGGTGGAACGCAAATTGTGATGAAGCCATTGAGAGAAGAAAGCAAGCATGGGACAAGTTCAGTAGCTACAGAAATTCAGAAACATGGAAAGAATTTCACGAAGTTCAGAAACTAGCATCGAAGGAAATCAGAAGGGAAAAACGAGCATATGACAATAACAGACTAAAAGAAATTGAGGAAGATTTCAAAAGAAATAACACAAGAAACTTTTACAGAACTTTCAAAGAAAATATTAAGGGCTATCAACCCCCTAGCCTCTGCTTCCGAAGAACAGATGGATCCCTGGAAACAAACACAAAAGAAAACTGTAAAATTCTCAAACATTACTTTGATAAACTTCTTAATTGCAAAAAACCTACAGGAAAATTAACATTCCAAAAGACCACACCTAATGCCGATTCTGATCCACCCACAATAGAAGAGGTAGAGGAAATCATAAAACAAATGAAAAATAACAGAGCTGCCGGAGAAGATGGTATTATCGCCGAGATCTGGAAACTCCAAGATGAAAACATCACCAAAAAAATCCATAAGATTATCTCCGAAATTTGGATCACAGAGAAAGTGCCAGAGGAATGGAAATGTGCATTGATCCATCCATTACATAAAAAGGGTGATAAGTCAGATCCAAACAATTACAGAGGCATTTCGCTAGTACCAGTTACATACAAAATTTTCTCTAAGGTGCTATTAAACAGACTAGAACCACAAGCAGATCTGCAAATTGGGGAATACCAGGCAGGCTTCAGAAAAGGGAGATCATGCATCGAACAGATCTGGAACTTGAGAACACTTTTGAAAGTCAGACAGGCAAGAAACACTGTAGTTACCTTTGTGGACTTTAAAAAAGCATATGATTCCACAGACAGACAGACACTCTCTGACGTGCTGGAAGAATATGGTATCGACAGAAAAACCAGGGCACTTATACAACAGACGCTTACAGACACTACCTCCAAGATTAAGTTCATGGGAGAAATTTCGGAACCCTTCCACATACACACAGGTGTCCGACAAGGAGACGGGCTCTCACCAATCCTGTTCAACATGGTGTTAGACAAAATTATCGAGCAGTGGGAGGAACAAGTTAAAGGAATACAGCTGGGAAGAACACGTGAAACCAAAACAATCATAAAATGTCTGGCATTTGCAGATGATATAGCCATACTCAGCAATAATACACAGGAGGCAAAGGAAGCACTGGAATGCTTGCATGAAATAGCTGCCAAAACAGGTCTGCAGGTATCTTACGAGAAGACACAATATATGGAACGACAGACCAACAATGTACACACCATGCATACTGTATATGGATCCGTAGAAAGAGTCGAAAAATTTAAGTATTTAGGGGAGTACATACAAATGGGAGGATCAAACAAGGCGGCTAACATGGAACGAACGAAGAAACTCCAGAAGGCATACAAACTCACATGGTCACATTATAATAAGAAAAGCATATCGAGGCAGGCCAAACTTGTTGTTGTTGTTGTTGTGGTCTTCAGTCCTGAGACTGGTTTGATGCAGCTCTCCATGCTACTCCATCCTGTGCAAGTTTTTTCATCTCCCAGTACCTACTGCAACCTACATCCTTCTGAATCTGCTTAGTGTATTCATCTCTTGGTCTCCCTCTACGATTTTTACCCTCCACGCTGCCCTCTAATACTAAATTGGTGATCCCTTGATGCCTCAGAACATGTCCTACCAACCGATCCCTTCTTCTGGTCAAGTTGTGCCACAAACTTCTCTTCTCCCCAATCCTATTCAATACTTCCTCATTAGTTATGTGATCTACCCATCTAATCTTCAGCATTCTTCTGTAGCACCACATTTCGAAAGCTTCTATTCTCTTCTTGTCCAAACTATTTATCGTCCATGTTTCACTTCCATACATGGCTACACTCCATACGAATACTTTCAGAAATGACTTCCTGACACTTAAATCAATACTGGATGTTAACAAATTTCTCTTCTTCAGGAACGCTTTCCTTGCCATTGCCAGCCTACATTTTATATCCTCTCTACTTCGACCATCATCAGTTATTTTGCTCCCCAAATAGCAAAACTCCTTTACTACTTTAAGTGCCTCATTTCCTAATCTAATTCCCTCAGCATCACCCGACTTAATTAGACTACATTCCATTATCCTTGTTTTGTTGATGTTCATCTTATATCCTCCTTTCAAGACACTGTCCATTCCATTCAACTGCTCTTCCAAGTCCTTTGCTGTCTTTGACAGAATTACAATGTCATCGGCGAACCTCAAAGTTTTTATTTCTTCTCCATTAATTTTAATACCTACTCCGAATTTTTCTTTTGTTTCCTTTACTGCTTGCTCAATATACAGATTGAACAACATCGGGGACAGGCTACAACCCTGTCTTACTCCCTTCCCAACCACTGCTTCCCTTTCATGTCCCTCGACTCTTATAACTGCCATCTGGTTTCTGTACAAATTGTAAATAGCCTTTCGCTCCCTGTATTTTACCCCTGCCACCTTTAGAGTTTGAAAGAGAGTATTCCAGTCAACATTGTCAAAAGCTTTCTCTAAGTCTACAAATGCTAGAAACGTAGGTTTGCCTTTCCTTAATCTTTCTTCTAAGATAAGTCGTAAGGTCAGTATTGCCTCACGTGTTCCAGTGTTTCTACGGAATCCAAACTGATCTTCCCCGAGGTTGGCTTCTACTAGTTTTTCCATTCGTCTGTAAAGAATTCGTGTTAGTATTTTGCAGCTGTGACTTATTAAGCTGATAGTTCGGTAATTTTCACACCTGTCAACACCTGCTTTCTTTGGGATTGGAATTATTATATTCTTCTTGAAGTCTGAGGGTATTTCGCCTGTTTCATACATCTTGCTCACCAGATGGTAGAGTTTTGTCAGGACTGGCTCTCCCACGGCCGTCAGTAGTTCCAATGGAATATTGTCTACTCCGGGGGCCTTGTTTCGACTCAGGTCTTTCAGTGCTCTGTCAAACTCTTCACGCAGTATCATATCTCCCATTTCATCTTCATCTACATCCTCTTCCATTTCCATAATATTGTCCTCAAGTACATCGCCCTTGTATAGACCCTCTATATACTCCTTCCACCTTTCTGCTTTCCCTTCTTTGCTTAGAACTGGGTTTCCATCTGAGCTCTTGATATTCATACAAGTCGTTCTCTTATCTCCAAAGGTCTCTTTAATTTTCCTATAGGCGGTATCTATCTTACCCCTAGTGAGATAGGCCTCTACATCCTTACATTTGTCCTCTAGCCATCCCTGCTTAGCCATTTTGCACTTCCTGTCGATCTCATTTTTCAGACGTTTGTATTCCTTTTTGCCTGTTTCACTTACTGCATTTTTATATTTTCTCCTTTCATCAATTAAATTCAATATTTCTTCTGTTACCCAAGGATTTCTACTAGCCCTCATCTTTTTACCTACTTGATCCTCTGCTGCCTTCACTACTTCATCCCTCAAAGCTACCCATTCTTCTTCTACTGTATTTATTTCCCCCATTCCTGTCAATTGCTCCCTTATGCTCTCCCTGAATCTCTGTACAACCTCTGGTTCTTTTAGTTTATCCAGGTCCCATCTCCTTAAATTCCCACCTTTTTGCAGTTTCTTCAGTTTTAATCTACAGGTCATAACCAAACTTAGGCACTACAAAACAGTTGTATTACCAGAAGCATTGTACGCGTCAGAAACAACCACAATTGGAGCATCAGGCATCATAGACACAGAAAAAATAGAACGCAAAATTCTCAGAAAAATATTTGGACCAATTCACAGAGATGGCATATGGATGAAGCGACCTACCAAAGAGCTGTACCAGCACACTGACAGACTAACAGACGCGATCAGAAAATGCAGATTAACTTTCTATGGGCACATACAAAGGATGGACAACAATCGACTTACAAAGAAAATTTTTGATGTAGTAAACAGCTCAAGCAAGAAAACAAATTGGTATCATGAAATAGACGAAGACTTAAGGAAGATAGGGATCAACAGGCAAATGATAGGAGACAGGAAATACTTCAGAAACAAAGTTAGGAGTGCAAAATTTATTGTAAAGGAGAGAAAGAAGACAGGAACATTATGGACAGAGCAAAGGAAACAGGAGCACAGCCAAAGGATGAAGAGATTTTGGGAAGAGAAGAGGAAGAAAGGAAAGAAGTGAAAATTGTGTCATCATGTGATTTTCGAGTTCAAACACTGTCCATAAGGGCAACAATGAAATGAATGAATGAATGAAATTAGTTTCTTTTGGACGATTTTCTGACTTTGACGCCTCAAGGTTGCTGATAAAATCCAACAGACCAGAAGCTATGTCAAGTTTGTGTTAGGGAGGACAATGGACTAGAATAGTTAGTGCAGCGCTCTGTGCTATCCTGATGTTGTGGTGCACAGGTTAGCTCGTCCATCGTAATCAAGCAGATCTGTGTTCAAGACCCCTTCTGCGTCTTCTGTCATTACTGTAGAGGCTTCTAGGTTGTATCGTTTCGGTCCTTGTGTCTCAAGTCAGGTACAAACAGCTATCGTTGCTCTGTCTGCGCTCGGGAATGAAACATAATGCATAAATTGTATAGCCAGACCTGTCTTAGAATACTTAATCCACAGAGAGCTTTAATACTGGCTGATTCTGTTGTATAGTAAAACAAAACATACTTCAAGAACATTTGGGTTTTTGTCTTTCATTATCGCACAGAACATTTTCCGCTGAGTTTGCGCAACCTGTGGCTTATTAATTGCTTATTTTTCAGCAAACCATCTGGGCGTCCCTAATGTTGTCTGAAATGTTGCGATGCATACGGGTAATGTCTGACCATCTCTGTTCCTTATGCTCTAGTACTTTATCGAAACAATAATCCTTTTTTTTTCTTTTTTTGTTTCTTTCTCGACGTTCCTTCTCCCTGACAAAAAAAGCTGACTCGGCAATAATAGGGAGTTAAAGTTATTGTGTAAACCAATACTTTATTTCTATTATTGGTTCTGGCTGCAAGCGTTTGTCTTAAAGTTGATGTATGCTGTCTTCTTTCTGCAGAAAATTCTCGCATATTCTCGTTGACAATGAACGACAGACATCCTACAGTGTTATTTTTCTCCCTTCACGCAAAGCAGCGTTTATCGACTTCTCTTTTAACTGGAAAAGAGCAAATATCGAGTTTTACAAAAAGTCTTAGTTTTCAAAACCCTATAACAACGGCAGACAGAAACGTTTCAACAACAAACAGGACATGCATAACAACAAGATTAGTAAACTACAGAAATAGTTTTTAGCATTTGAATATTTATCAGCTTTGATAAACACGCCCTCAGTTTTTGCGACTGTTTGTATTCCGTTTCAATGAGAAGGTGTCCCCCGCACGCTCCACGCCAGTGTCCTTCGGCTGTCAGGGCCAGGGAGACAGCCGGCTCGAGGAGGTGGCGCCACTGCCCGTCACCTCCAGGGGAGCTCGCGCTGGACAACGCGCCACCTCCTCCAGCCGGCTGTCACCCTGGCAGTGGCAGCAGTAGGCAGCGGCGCCACGCAACCCCCGGGGATCTACGATGTTTTTCCGAATCGGGGCAAAAAAACTTGATACTGGTGCCCTCCCCCCTCCCCACCTCTTCCCCCAACCGACGCCCCATCCAGCGTTCGAGACAAGACGTCAAAAAAAAAAAAAAAAAAAAAAAATCAAGTTTTCAAAGATGTGGGCACATCTTTCTGAAGATATGTATATAATAGACATATATGTAGGCCATGGTTATTTATTTAATTAAGTCTTATGTGTGCCAAAGTGCAGTGGCCTCTTCACACAGCCTTCTTCTATCGCACGCCACTGAATTTCGCTCTGTGAAATTCAGACGTGCGTATTTTATAATAAATTTAATACCAATTGATGAAATGAAAATAATAATAAAGTACTTCCGTTAGATTTAGAGAAATAAAATTTATCACTGCATTTGAGGAGATTCGAACCTCGACCTCCTACACAACAGTCTTATACAGAACCACTACACTATGCAGCGATCCTGTTACACCGTCTTGAATTTATAAATCTGATACATTATAGGCGATACCAGTACAAAAAAGAATGATAGGAAGAAAAATAAGAGCAAATAAAAACGTCAATATGATGATAAAAAAAGACACGGCAAAATATTACAAATAAAAAATACATTTCAACCAACTTATTCTGTAAAAATGATAATGTAGTCTTCATTAGATTTAGCAAAATAAACAATTTCTCTGCATTTGATGTGATATGAACCTTCGGCCGTCTACATGTCAGACTTATACACTAGCCACTTTTTCCCTTTTTTTTTCAAGTCTAAGGAACCGCTGCAGAAGAAGAAGGACGGATAGGGCAGAGGTCGACACCCAACGCCTGCCCATCCTGTCGCCATACGCATGCAACGTGTTCTAGGATGGAAGGATTAGGGAGAGGATTTAGCGCGTTTGTCTATCTTGTTTTATTTATGTATTTATTTAATTTTTATTTATTCATTTTTTATTTTTTTACGTTTGGATTTATGGATTTGTTTTTGTTTTATTAAAAAAGATCCTGCAATTGCCATAGCCGAGCGTCCGAGTCGTCTTCTTATCTGTAGGTAGGGGTTGCCCACTATACACCCGTAGTGAACCAATTTGCTCCAGGATTCTTCTTCAGTTTCGGCGTCTCATACCCGGAACGCCCCAATGAGCAGGAGGCTCCACAGATAATGAACGTAAATAATTAGCGAGGTGGATCCTGTGCTTCGGGTGGCAGCTGAAACCTGCAAATGTCGTCATCAGTAGAGAACAGAAGTCGAGTGCACGGATTATTCTAGTGTATTGTCGTCTGTAACAAGAACTTCAAGTAACCTTTGTTCTGTTGGATTTTCTCAGAAGCCTTGAGGCGTCCCTGTCAGAAAATCATTTATTTTTTGATTCCTGCCCCGTCAAAATAAAAATACAGTAATGCGTGACACTAATTGTCTTCATGGAAGAAAGAAGAAAATTTGATAAGTTGGTACTTTATTTCCCTTTTTGTGGACACAGCTATAATCTTGACAGAACGTTTGGTACAGTGGATAATGATCAATGGAAAAAGAAGATATTCATACACTGACTGAATACCATAAAGTGCTGGAACAATACGGCAACATCAAGGTGCTAAATAAATATTGCTAATGGCCTTGCTATTTTGCCCTTCTGCCCTTCAAACGTTTATAGAAAAGAATGAGATTAAAGTGTAATATTGTAGTATATTGTTGAATTTCTATGCAAAATGAGCAATAAAGTAGCTTTTTTCGTAATTAAAGATGAAAATTAATGGAAAAATTCAATTTAAATGTGTATACAGAGGGGTCCAAAAATTTTATTCACTGTTTAAAAGTCCATAACTTGCAAACTAATTGACGGAGTTGTCTCATTTTTGGTGAAAGTGTAGCTTAAAGTCCAACTTAAAGATAGGTGTTCGAAATGGTCACCATTAACATCCACACACAAACGATGCCGCCGAACTGAGCAGGAACTACTGACTGCAACGTGTTCAGTTGGATATTTGCACATGAACGTACGATGGATTCTCCAAGTTCATCCAATGTGCCTGGCTTTTGTCGATAAACGACGTCCTTAAGTGTTCCCCACAGGTAAAAGTCCAGAGGAGTTAGGTCTGGGGAATGTGGTGGATACTCAACGCCACCTCTTCGGCCTATCCATCTTCCTGGTAGATTTTCGACGATACGGCTTAACACGATTTTGGTAGTGGGCTGGGGCACCATCTTGTTGAAAGTAAACTCTTCCGTCTCCATACAAGTTTCGTAGGTAAAATGGATGTCTGAAGCTTCTGAAGGTACACCTCACCGGTAACTGTGTCGTCAAAGAAGAATGGCCCAATCAAGCCCCGGTAAGACAACCAACGCCACACATTTACTCCTGGCAAATTCACGGCTTTGTCTACATGGACGTTCGAATTCTCGGCGGCGCAGTAGATGCAATTGTGGCGATTTACTGTACCATTGAGTTTGAACTGTGCCTCATCAGACCACACAATCATCTCTGCAAACTCTTCATCGTTGCGCGCCATGTTAGTAAACCACTCGCAGTACTCCCTTCTACGATCTGGGTCGTCCTCGTTCACTGCGTGTAGCAATCGTGGGATGTAGCACTTCCACTTGGCTGTCTTCAAAATTCACCGAACACTTACGCGCCTCACTCCAGTTCCACGGGCACACTGCCTCACAGACTTGTGTGGTGAGCGAGTGAATTGTAACACACGACGGGAGTTAGCTGGACTTGTTACTGTTACAGGTCGTCCAGATCGTTGTTTGTGTACATCTTTAATATAGCCTTCGGCTTCAAATTTGTCTCGAATGCGACGAATCGTTAAACGTGTCGGTGGCTCTGTTTGATGCTCATTTCGCCATTGCCGTTGAACCTCATTAATGTTTTCGTGCTTAAAATACCACTTCAAAACTGATTTCCTTTCACCGAACGTAAGCCTTGCGCCAGCCATGTTTACTCGAGTAACTAGGTACAACTAAGACCAAAACACTGACTAACTGGCGACTGTCATCTGACAAAACAAAATAACGCAATACAACGCTTGTGTGGCGATTGTCCGATCTACAAACTATTACACTACTAAATATGAGACAACTCCGTAGTTATGGGCTTTTAAACAGTGGATACATTTTATTGGACTCCTCTGTATGAACAAACTTTTTAACTCCTGCCTCTGCATTCATCCAATTTTGAAAAAAAGAAAAAAAAAGAAAAATGTGAAAACTTTGTCTTTCTATCCGAAAATAAAAAATGAAAATTTTAGAAAAGTCAAACACTCTATCAGATCTGAGCCTAAAAAAGCTGTGTAAATGATAAATTATCTTGTTACGTAATTATTTTTTCCGTATAATATTTGAAAAATGTGCTTCCTGAAAAATTTACTTTTTTGCGTTTATCGAGTTTCGACAAAATGCTTCTCAGTTTATCAGTGATCCTTTCCTCTTCACGTTCTCGTAAGAGAACTTCTATGCTTGCTCAACTTTGTGCTCCCAATGACGCTTCTTTCTTAGTTACCTGTTAATGGCAGCTAGAACAATTTAATGAAAGGCAATCTATTCATGAGTTTTGAATGGTGAGAAGAAGAATTCGAGGTTCAGTGCACAATTAAATGAATGTGTTACAGACCGTAACAAAATTACCATTACCCTTCCCCCCCCCCCCCCCCCCCACCTATCTGTGTACTACACTACTGGCTAATAAAATTGCTACACCACGAAGATGACGTGCTACAGACGCGAAATTTAACCGACAGGAAAAAGATGCTGTGATATGCAAATGATTAGCTTTTCAGAGCATTCACACAAGGTTGGCGCCAGTGGCGACACCTACAACGTGCTGCCATGAGGAAAGTTTCCAACCGATTTCTCATACACAAACAGCAGTTGATCGGCGTTGCCTGGTAATACGTTGTTGTGATGCCTCGTGTAAGGAGGAGAAATGCGTACCATCGCGTTTCCGACTTTGATAAAGGTCGGATTGTAGCCTATCGCGATTGTGTTTTATCGTATCGCGACAATGCTGCTCGAGTTGGTCGAGATCCAATGGCTGTTAGCAGAATATGGAATAGTTGGGTTCAGGAGGGTAATATGGCACGCCGTGCTGGATCCCAACGGCCTCGTATCACTAGCAGTCGAGATCCGCATGGCTGTAACGGATCGTGCATCCATGTCTCGGTCCCTGAGTCAACAGATGGGGACATCTGCAAGACAACAACCATCTGCACGAACAGTTCGACGACGTTTGCAGCAGCAAGAACTATCAGCTCGGAGACCACGGCTGCGGTTACCCTTGACGCTGCATCACAGACAGGAGCGCCTGCGATGGTGTACTCAACGACGAACCTCGGTGCACGAATGGTAAAGCGTCATTTTTTCGGATGAATCCAGGTTCTGTTTACAGCATTATGATGGCCGCATCCGCACATGGGAAGCGTATATTCATCATCGCCATACTGGTGTATCACCCGGCGTGATGGTATGGGGCGCCATTGGTTACACGTCTCGGTCACCTCTTGTTCGCATTGACGGCACTTTGAACAGTGGACGTTACGTTTCAGATGTGTTACGACCCGTGGCTCTACCCTTCATTCGATCCCTGCGAAACTCTGCATTCCAGCAGGATAATGCACGACCGCGTGTTGCAGGTCCCGTACGGGCCTTTCTGGATACAGAAAATGTTCGACTGCTGCCCTGGCCAGCACATTCTCCAGATCTCTCACCAAGTGAAAACGTCTGGTCAATGGTGGCCGAGCAGCTGGATCGTCACAATACGCCAGTCACTACTCTTGATGAACTGTGGTATCGTGTTGAAGCTGTATGGGCAGCTGTACCTGTACACGCCATCCAAGCTCTGACTCAATGCCCAGGCGTATCAAGGCCGTTTTACTGCCTGAGGTGGTTGTTCTGGGTACTGATTTCTCAGGATCTACGCACCCAAATTGCGTGAAAATGTAATCGAATGTCTGTTCTAGTGTAATGAATAACCGTTTATCATTTCTTCTTGGTGTAGCAATTTTAATGGACAGTAGTATAATTGCTTTTTCTTATTACAGGTGACACTGATTTGTAAGCAGAGTGGCTGACGAATTCAGTCACTCCCTGGAACAACGAATCGTCATGAGTACCTGGGTTCATGAACGACCTAAGATTGAGGTTCCAAAAGATTTCACCATTAGATTTAATATTCCGAAAGAGACAGACCACATTTTGGAAGACCGAGAAGAACAACGAGCACTTGTGCGGAAGTTGCAGCATGAGTGGCCGAAAGAGTCGCTACGCAAGCAATTACGGGACATGAACATCCCATTAACGACTCTACGGCGACATATGCGTACAGACTGAAACATAAAATCCTTCTGACCCTCATTTGGGAATGAAGTGAGAGATCAAGAGTATGATCGGTTACTGGAGGCGAATAATTTTGTGCCATGAAAATGACGGATTGTAACCAGATCATTGTGATTGAACGGTGGTAATCTGATGGTACACTCTCCTCTCATCAGACCCGTGCTGTTGAAAGATCATTTACCACGGATGCAACTAATGCAGAGGGAGATAAATGTGACTTCTGGAACAGCCTGTACACCAGTTGTAAAAGTACCAATGCTGTCCGCAAATCGTAGTGCGTGGGCACAAAACGGAATTTGGCTGCAATTATTAGACCAGACGTTTAAAACCGATAAATAATATTTTATAAAAAATAACTTCCATTGCTATTTATACATTTCTCCCACCTCTCCGGAAGGCTATGAACGCCACGCCAAAAAACAGTTCTTCTTCTGAAGCGAACCAGTCAGCGAGCCATTTTCGTACATTTCCATAGAAATTGAAGCATTGTTCAGCGAGATCGTGTCACAGTGATGCAAACAGATGATAATCGGTCGGAGCCAAGACTGGAGAATGGGCCGCACGCCCTAGGGTTTCCCAGCTGAACGCCTCGATCGTTTCTCTGACCCGTTTTGCTGTGTGTGGTGGGTCTTTATCATGGAGCAATATAACTATGTGTTGCCTTTTGCCACATCCCGTCCTTTTTCACGTAATGCTCGATTTAAATAAATCATTTGCTGTTGGTAGCGGTTAGCGTTAACGGTTTCATTAGGTTTTAGCAGCTCGCAGTAGATAACACCCATCTGATCCTACCAAAGACAGAGCATTGTCTTCTTTCCAAAGCGATTAGGCTGGATTCACCCGTGATTTACGACGCTTACGAGTCTCAAAATATATCCATTTCTCGTTACCTGTCACTATTCGATGGAGTGGTCTTTCGATTTCGTTGCAGTCTTTCATTCAGTTCATGCGGAACCCATTTTCTCACTTTCTGCGCCTTTCCCATAGCTTTCAACTGAAACTTCCTGTGTCACATTCAGTTGTTCCGCGAGTTACTGTTGAGTTTGAGTATCATCTTCTCCCAGTAACGCCTGCGATTCGAACTTTTTTGGTGATTTCTCGTGCATGTCGTTTCTCACGTCGAAATAACCACTTTTGAATTTTTTGAACCACTAGAAACATTGTGTTTTCCCAAGAGCATGTTCGCCGAAAGTTTCGACAAGCATTTTCTTCAAATGATAACAGAAAACCAATGCTGTCCGCAAATGGTAGATCGTAGGCACAAAACGCGACATGTTCAGAGATTTGAAACAGATACCGATGTATGGAACTTGGGTTACTGTGTGTCAATATCGGTCGTCAGCCGATACAGGAAGCAGATGGCGCTGCAGACGCGGTCACGCGGGCCCTACTGCGACAGCTGGCACCATCTATAGGGAAATTCCGGATTCATGCTTCTAGACCTGCTATTGCTTATTTTAACGTTGGCATACCCACTGAGCTGTCCTCACGTACACCTGGGGGTTGGGGTTACACTCTGCGAGTATGTGTATTCCAGTTTGTACTGTATATCACTGCTTCACTTCACCTACTGATTATGCTACAGTATAGTTTCACTCAGAATAGCTGGAAAACTCAGCTGAACCACCAAACAGTGCTTCCACTTGAATGAACGATTGAATACATTGTATTGTATTTTATTGTATGTTAACCGGGGGCCTAGAAACGACGGAGAGGCTCCATCCCCACCGCAGCCGCAGTGGTCCACAACCCCACGACGACTACCACAGTTCACTTCACCCCTCCACCACCGAAACCGAACCCAGGGTTATTGTGCGGTTCGCACCCCCCCCCCCCTCCCCCCGGGGAACGTCTCACACCAGATGAGTGTAACCCCTATGTTTGCGTGGTAGAGTAATGGTGGTGTACGCATATGTGGAGAACTTGTTTGCGCAGATATAGTGTAAATGAGGCGGAATAAGGGGAACCAGCCTACATTCGCCGAGGCAGATGGAAAACCGCCTAAAAATTATCCACAGGTCACCGGACCTCGACACAAATCCGCCCGGCAGATTCGTGCCGGGGATCGGGCGCTCCTTCCCACTCCGGGATGCCACGCGTTAGACCGCTCGGCTAACCGGGAAGGATGAATAAATACTTAATTTCATTTGAATGAGCAAATAACCACATGCTTAAACCAACAGAAAAACTGGTTTAATTAGAGAATAAAGAAAGAAAAATGTCGACTATTTTCATTCGTTGGTGCCAGAGGCTGGTTTCATGCAAAAGAAATCAGTGAAGAATAATTCAGCCGATACGTGAGATTACAGACGTGATTCGATTTTTTCCATTCAGTTATTCCCACAGACTGGTTTCACTCAAAAGAACGAATGGATAATACAACAGATACGTAAAAATACAACCGACTAATTAGATTGTTTCCATTCAGTTTGTAACACGCGCGGGAGTACAAATGGGTGGGGTCCTTTTAACTCGTTGTCGCTTCTGCTTTTTTTGACCGTGCGCCCTGTCCACACCACGTACCTGGTAATCCCGCGGCGGTCGTGTTGTTCTGCTCCATACTGCTGCTGGCTTTCCTGAAATTGTCTATCGAATTATGCAAGCGGGTTTAGGGGAGCCACTCAATGTTAAAACACAGCACTGTTCGATGTCTGGTATGAACGACTATATTCTGAGACGATTAAAGGAAATCACAGGTTGCACTGTTTATATTCTAATTCAGAAGTGTTATCCCAATTAACGAATGATTAATAGTCCACAATATCATTCGGATGAGCGTACGCGTAACCGACATCACGCGGGTGATTGTTGCGGAAGCCGAATGATCGAAGGAAAGTTCTTACGCTCGTCATACATACAGATATCTGGTAATAGTCCTCCTAGATATTTTAACACTGTTCGTAAAGTTAATTTTTCAGTTCTGAGTTGTACGAGCGTGCGCGTAACCGTCGCGGCGCGGCTGATTGTTGATGATGCGGAAACGCGATGACCGAACGCACGTCCTCACGCTCGCTACCAGACACTGGCACTTGACTGCACTAACTTCTACTGATTCACATCAGTTCATTCTGGGAGACCGAACAAGGCGCGGATGATTGATACTGTACAGTACGACACCCAACGAGAGGATACACAAATACGTCAACAGCAGCACTGCTCATTTTTAAATTACTTCTTGACGCACTTTCCTCTGAATCATTTACTTATTTTTATGACTTTACCGTAATAGCACTTGTAGCAACACTTCAACTTCCATACTAACAATGCCTCTCACATGCAGAGCTACACACTACACAACAGAAAAGTTCCGTGTCGCTGGCCGGGTAGACGAGCGGTTCTAGGCGCCACAGTCTGGAACCGCGCGACCGCTACGGTCGCAGGTTCGATTCCTGCCTCGGGCATGGATGTGTGTGATGTCCTTAGGTTAGTTAGGTTTAAGTAGTTCTAAGTTCTAGGTTACTCATGACCTCAGATGTTAAGTCCCATAGTGCTCAGAGCCATTTGAACCATGTTCCGTGTCCCGCGCTCGACTCTCTACAGACGCGGCTGCCCGCAAAGATACTACACAACTAAGCCAGCGATATGACAATACGCTTACAAGTTGTTCCCATAGACTCGTTTCAGCCAAAAGAATGAATGGATAATGCATTGATACTTAAAGCTCGAGTGGATTGCTTTCCAATAACCAACTGAATCGATTGTTTTCATTCTGTTGTTCCTATCGCCAGTTGATTCGTTGACAGTAAGGTGCTGCTGACAGGTGTCTGTAGTTACCTGGTGCTTCACTGCCTCTAGTGTTTGTCACTAATCACTTCGCACAGCAAATACGAAGGTAGTTTGAAAAGTTCTCGGAACGGAATAGAAAAAGTACTTACATCACTGAAACTTTTTTTTCTTTTTCAATGTAGTCACCTTGCACTTGGTCAAACTACGTTCCAGTGCCTTGACCCCACCTCGAAAATGAGTTTGCTCTAGGCCTGCAAAATAGTTGTCAACTCTGGCTATCAATTCTTTGTTTGAAGCGAATCTCCGTCAACCAAGAAAAGTTTTCTGTTTTGGGAAGAGATGCAAGTCTGACAGAGCCATATCGGGTGAATAAGGCGGGCGTGGCAACAATTCATACCTTAGTTCGTGTAATTTTTCCATGGCGACGACGCGTTTGCGGGCGCGCTTGTATTGTCGCGACATCCATCTTGCAGATAATAGTTTCATTTCTAGTCCTTCAGTTGAAATGTGATATGCCCTTTCAGACGACATCTGGCAAGCGTGAGCAATGGCACGCACTTTCTATTGGTGATCCTCGACTATCATTTTGTGCACTTTTGCAATGATTTCTGGAGTAGTGACTCATCTTGGTCGACCATTGCGAGGATCATCATCTAACCTCTTCCGACCAAATTTAAATTCATTTCTCCACTTGGCAACAGTTGAATATGAAGGAGCTGAGTCCCTTTGTGTATTCTGGAAATCGACATTATGTCCTTTGCTTTCATACCTTTTTTTACAAAGTTCTTAATCACTGTTCGAAACTCGATTTTCTCCCATCTTCGCAAATCACTACGCGGGAACAACAACAGAGCCACGTCACCGCCACAGCTCTCTTCTGCGAACACTGACGTGGCACATGTTTACAGGCAATATCACGTGAACAACTCGTTGTGCTAGCGCTGACCTCTCGTGGTGATTCCGAGAACTTTTCAAACCACCCTTGTATGATAATTCATGCGCTACTGCGGATACGAGAAATAGCTAAAGTTTTGGGAAGTGTGAGAGCAGTGGATGTGTATCGCTAAGTTGACTGTGCGCTCCCACTGAGTGTTGTGCTTCTGTAGCTTCAGTGTTGAGTGGAATGTCTCTTTGAAATTCTGAAGATAGAAGGGATAAAGTACAGGGAGGTGAAACCAGATGGGAGGTGTTAGCTTTGACAGACATTAAAGGGAAGCAGACGTTGAGTGAGTCGGACCAGGCGATCATTGTAGGCAAAACCACACCTTCCTTCCGTCTCCTCGACTTCTATGTCACCATTTATGGCCGTCCTATCGCCCTCACCCCCACCCTTAAGTACTTTGGCGTCACCCTTGACCGTCGCCTCTCCTGGACCCACCATGTCTGGACTATCCAAGCCAAGTCACTCCCGACTCCGTCTCCTCAAGCTCCTCTCTGGCCACACATGGGGTCTGGACCCCTCCACCATCCTCCACACATATAAGTCCCTCATCCACCCTATCCTCTGCTACGCCCACCCTGCCTGGATCTCCACCCCTCCTACCTTTTACAAATCCCTTCAAATCCTAGAACGTCATTCTCTCTGCCTCGCCTATTGCATCCGTCTCCCCTCCCCCACACAGATCCTGTACAACCTTATTCCGTTCCCACACCTCCTCCTTTTCCTCAAACGGATACGGATCCTCTACACACCTGTAAACTTGATCCTCCTCACCCGCTTGTCTCTCCCATCCTCTTCCACCCATGTCCGCTGCCGCGCCTGTATTCCCACGTCCCACCTGCTCTGCATCTCTCCTCTCTCCTTACCCTCTCCCAAGGTGGCTTCCACCAGCTCCCCTCCCTGATGATGCCCTAGTCCCCTCCATCGACCCCTCCTATCAACTTTGATCCTCCCTGTGTTTATTTCCTTAGGGCACCCTCTCTCCCTTCTCTCCCTCATCCCTTCTTCCCCCCTCCTCCCCCAGGCTTCCCCTACCCCCCCATACCTTCTTTCCTCCTCCCATCTCCTCTGCCACTGGCATCTCCACTCTCCCCTCTCCCCCCTTCCCCCACTTTTGGCAGGTCCCCAGACTCGTACACGTCACGTGAACATTAGCGCGCCAGAGATCATCGCCATCGGTTTTGTGTTTGTGCCGTCGTGTTTGTGCTTCAGTGTTTTCACCGCCCACGCTCCATCGTTCACGTGTGTTATCTCAATCATCAGTGTTCGTGTACAGTGCTGACAGTTTCTTTGTTTTTCTTCGCGTGTGAACGGCTTGGTGTTTTTTAATTACTGTGTCTACTGTTTTTTGTCCATCGTTATATGTTACTTCTGTGTCTTCATTGTTTTTCTCTGTTTGTACTGCCTGTGGCTGAAGAGCGGCGTAAAGTTGTTGCTGCCAGCCCACCTTGTGTAAGGTGTAAAATGACAATAAAGAAAAAAAAAGTGAGTGAGTCACGAGTTGTAGACTATCCCCAGTGTTATTCAGTCTGTAGATTGAGCGAGTTCTGGAGGAAACTGAAGAGGGATTTCGTAAGAGAGTTGCAGTTCAGAGGGAAGAAATGAAAACTCTGAGGATTGCCGATGACACTGTAGTTCTGTTAGGGATGGAAAAGGACTTTGAAGAACAGTAAAGGGAGTGGATAGGGTCTTGTAAAGAAATAGACGAACTCCAACAAAAATAAAACAAACGAAACTAAATGTAGTCGAATTAAATAAGATTGTGCTAAGGGAATTAGATTAGTAAGTGGGATACTGTTAACATCGAGTATAGATTTAAGTGTCAGGAAGTCGTTTCTGAAAGTATATGTATGGAGTGTAGCCATGTATGGAAGTGAAACATGGACGATAAATAGTTTGGACAAGAAGAGAATAGAAGCTTTCGAAATGTGGTGCTTCAGAAGAATGCTGAAGATTAGATGGGTAGATCACATAACTAATGAGGAAGTATGGAATAGGATTGGGGAGAAGAGAAGTTTGTGGCACAAGTTGACTAGAAGAAGGGATCGGTTGGTAGGACATGTGTTGAGGCATCAAGGGATCACCAATTTAGTATTGTAGGGCAGTGTAGAGGGTAAAAATCGTAGAGGGAGACCAAGAGATGAATACACTAAGCAGATTCAGAAGGATGTAGGTTGCAGTAGGTACTGGGAGATGGAGAAGCTTGCACAGGATAGAGTAGCATGGAGAGCTGCATCAAACCAGTCTCAGGACTGAAGACCACAACAACAACAACAACAACACAAGTGGGATACTAAAAATAGCAGATGAATTTTGTTATTTGAGCAGCAAAATTACTGATGATGGCAGAAATAGAGACTTAGCAAGAAAAGCATCTCTTGAAAACAGATATTTGTTGACACACAATACAAATTTAACCGCCAAATGTTAAGAATCGTTACTGTAGGTATTTGTATGAAGTATAAACATGTAGGCAAGTAAAATAGGGGGAATCAACAGTTAAGACAAGAAGGTCTTATTTACTTATTTATTTAGCAACGTGACCTGCCGTGAACTCCTCTACTGTGCCAACCTCTTCATCTCCGAGTAGCATTTGGGCACATTGTCCTCACTTATTTGATGGGCATATTTGTATCTCGTTCTTCGCTTACAGAGTATACAAGCTTTTGAAATGTGGTGTTAGAGGAGGATAATGAAGGTCAGGTGGGTAGATTGTGTAACTAGTGAGGGGGCATTGAATCGAAATGGAGGAACAAAAATTTATGACGATCGGTTAACAGGACAGATTCTGAGGCACCAAGAAATGAGGAAGGGTGAGACCAATACTTGACTACAAGCAGATCAATGGATGTAGGTTGTGGCAGTTCTTCGGAGATGAAGAACCTCGTTTTGTATCCCGCCTGGAAGGCGGCGCGTGGGTCTGCTCCTGTAAATGAATGGGTAGGCCGAATGTAGGGAGTGAGCAGGAGCAGGTGAGGTGAGATTCCCGGTACAGCTTTTTACGTGAAAGTTCATTTAATAGAGAATATTAGTCAATGACATACGTAAATTTGCAACTGAAGAGCCCGTAGGTGCGAAACCGTATTCCCGACGTAAGTGGTACAAAGTCTCAATAGCTCAAGCCAACACCCTCTGAGGTGGAAGCGATGTTTCCAGGCCGTCTGCTCTTGATGAAATGGGCTGCATCTGGAGCGGAACTCGTACATCTGGACAGCTCCGGCTAGAGGGAGCTGTCGTCGGTGTCGTAGTGCCAACCTAAGAACTGGCACCTACGCCGTGCCATCGTAGCTATCGATACCGCACCTCGCACAGGACAGATTAGAATACCGAGCGGCTTCAAACCAATATAACGACTAAACAACACATGACCACAACATAAATTCCCTTGTAATTCTCAAAAAAATGTATAATTTCTCACAAAAGGTATCCTTTATACAGGATGTTACAAAAAGGTACGGCCAAACTTTCAGGAAACATTCCTCACACACAAAGATAGAAAATATGTTATGTGCACATATGTCCGGAAACGCTTACTTTCCATGTTAGAGCCCATTTCATTACTTCTCTTCAAATCACATTAATCATGGAATGGAAACACACCCCCGCAACAGAACGTACCAGCGTGACTTAAAACACTTTGTTACAGGAAATGTTCAAAATGTCCTCCGTTAGCGAAGATACATGCATCCACCCGCCGTCGCATGGAATCCCTGATGCGCTGATGCAGCCCTGGAGAATGGCGTATTGTATCAGAGCCGTCCACAATACGAGAACGAAGAGTCCCTACATTTGGTACCGGGGTTGCGTAGACAAGAGCTTTCAAATGCCCCCATAAATGAAAGTCAAGAGGGTTGAGGTCAGGAGAGCGTGGAGGCCACGGAATTGGTCCGCCTCTACCAATCCATCGGTCACCGAATCTGTTGTTGAGAAGCGTACGAACACTTCGACTGAAATGTGCAGGAGCTCCATCGTGCATGAACCACATGTTGTGTCGTACTTGTAAAGGCACATGTTCTAGCAGCACAGGTAGAGTATCCCGTATGAAATCATGATAACGTGCTCCATTGAGCGTACGTCTAATCAAGGCATCACCAACAATGCCTGCTCAAACGTTCACAGAAAATCTGTGTTGATGACGTGATTGCACAATTGCGTGCGGATTCTCGTCAGCCCACACATGTTGATTGTGAAAATTTACAATTTGATCATGTTGGAATGAAGCCTCATCCGTAAAGAGAACATTTGCACTGAAATGAGGATTGACACATTGTTGGATGAACCATTCGCAGAAGTGTGCCCCTGGAGGCCAATCAGCTGCTGATAGTGCCTTCACACGCTGTACATGGTACGGAAACAACTGGTTCTCCCGTAGCACTCTCCATACAGTGACGTGGTCAACGTTACCTTGTACAGCAGCAACTTCTCTGACGCTGACATTAGGGTTATCGTCAACTGCACGAAGAATTGCCTCGTCTATTGCAGGTGTCCTCGTCGTTCTAGGTCTTCCCCAGTCGCGAGTCATAGGCTGGAATGTTCCGTGCTCCCTAAGACGCCGATCAATTGCTTCGAACGTCTTCCTGTCGGGACACCTTCGTTCTGGAAATCTGTCTCGATACAAACGTACCGCGCCACGGCTATTGCCCCGTGTTAATCCATACGTCAAATGGGCAACTCCGCATTTGTAAACATTGCACTGACTGCAAAACCACGTTTGTGGTGAACACTAACCTGTTGATGCTATGTACTGATGTGCTTAATGCTAGTACTGTAGAGCAATGAGTCGCATGTCAACACAAGCACCGAAGTCAACATTACCTTCCTTCAATTGGGCCAACTGGCGGTGAATCGAGGGAGTACAGTACATACTGACGAAACTAAAATGAGCTCTAACATGGAAATTAAGCGTTTCCGGACCCATGTCCACATAACATCTTTCCTTTATTTGTGTGTGAGGAATGTTTCCTGAAAGTTTGGCCGTACCTTTTTGTAACACCCTGTATAAAAGTGAATACCGTCTCCAACGGGAGACGCGTTGCAGAATCAGCCAATACTGCGAACTACATCACTTTGTGAGAAACATTACAGAGGCCAGAATACTATGTTAACGTATTTGATTTCGACCAGGAACAGTTGCAGAGTACACACTGACGTCACACTGTCCTTGAAAACTAAGAATGTTACATATTAATAACACACCCAACCAGCCAAAATCCATTTTCATACTGTGTCGTGGCGTAAGGTTTCACAACGGTTTCCCTTCGTTAAGATGTTTGTAGACACAATCGTTCAGCTTTAGAGCTCATAATGAACTAAAGGACGGAATAAAAGGATTGATGCAGGGAAGATTAAGGTAGAACAACTCTTTGCCGACAATTGCAATACGATAGTGAAGTGCCTGTGTTATTCAGAAGTGCGATGAAATGTTCCTTCCGGCGTGCCTGCATGTCCGAACGAACATTGCATCGTGAACGACACCGCGTAAGCGACTTCCCTCATTACATCGGGTGGTCGCTTCTCCGTGTGTATTTGGGAGTCTAAAAATTACAGTGGTGTCCGGAAGAGAAAGCTGGTAATTTAAATTTCGCGAAAAGATATCGCCACAACGAAAAACTCCGTTATTACAAAGATTACCAATTGAACTCGTTTAACACATACATTACGTCTCTACCCATTTCTAGATAACACTGGGCAACAATGCAAATGTTCGGGATTAAAAATAGTAAATTTACATGTATTTGCATCTGCTGAATTCAAAAATCACCACAAAAATGACAGATTAGCTCTTGTTTTGAACATAAAGTGACATTTCATTTTTTAGAGTGAAGATTTTAAACTTGGGAGTTGGCACACCTGTCAAATAGCAAAACACAAATGCTCTTCAGCTGTTTGTAAGTCATAAACATAGATACTGTTGCTGTGACTGTGAATTACATGTAGTTTCTATTCAAATTAATGCAAAACTTCTGATTCGCGAGTGCTTTTTTAGTGTAAAATTTGTAAAAATGCCACGAAAATGTGTAAATATGGTGTATAATTTTTATTACGTTTGTGGTGAAATAACATTTTCTTCCCAGAAATGCCATCTGACGCCTCTTGTAAAGATTGCCTATCAGTATTATTTCGGTATGAAAGTGGGGGGCCAGGATAAGTCTTGGGCTCCACATATATGTTGCAACGCATGTTCAGATTCACTGCGAGAATGGCTGAAAAAGAAGAAACGATCTATAGCTTTCGCTCTGCCTATGATTTGGCGGGAGCCTACAAACTACACAGATGACTGCTATTTCTGCCTGACTCCACCTATAAAAGCAGGATTGTCTATGAAGAAAAGAAGAACAGTTCAGTACCCGAATGTTCCATCTGCTATTCGACCCATTCCACATTCGGATGGTTTACCAGTTCCTACTCCACCCGAAAAATGTATGTTTGAAGTAGAAAATAAAGACAGTGTGGAACGAGAAGATCCAAACAAGCTTTCCACATCCCATGACCTTGATTTTGAGGGAAAAGATGATAAACCGCACAGACTGAGTCAAGCGGAATTGAGTGATCTCATTAGAGACCTTGGCCTGTCAAAGGAGAATGCAGAAATTCTTGGGTCTTTACTACAGCAATGGAATCTTCTCCAAAGTGATGTGAGAATCTTACAGTACAGAAAACGTCACATGGAACTGCTTCCCTTTTTTGAGAAGAAAAATAATCTTGGCGTTTGCTGCGACATTAATGGCTTGATGAAATCTTTGAATTTGAACCATGATCCAACTGAATGGAGGCTATTTATAGATTCCTCCAAGCTTAGTTTGAAAGCTGTGTTACTTCACAACGGGAACCTTCTTTCATCTATTCCTGTTGGTCACGCTGTTCACATGAAGGAGACATATGCAAATATGTCAGCTCTCTTGGACTCAATTAAATATCATGAACACATATGGAAAATCTGTGGTGATCTAAAAGTCATTGCCATACTCTTAGGAATGCAACGGGGTTACCCAAAGCATTGCTGCTTCTTATGTATGTCTGACACTAGATATAGGAAATTACATTATATTACAGAAGACTGGCCTGCAAGAAATCTTCACCAAAGCGAGAAAGATGTCGTTGCCAGGCCTCTTGTGGACGGAAAAGACGTTCTTCTTCCATCCCTGCATATCAAGCTGGGTTTGATGAAAAACTTTGTCAAAGCTATGAACCGAGAAGGACGGACCTTTAAGTACATAAGAGAGAAATTTTCGAAATTAAGTGATGCAAAAGTTAAGGAAGGCATTTTTGTCGGACCTCAAATAAGAGAACTTGTAAAGGATCCTGCATTTGACCAAGTTTTGGAGGGAAAGAAAAGGAAGCTTGGGAAGCCTTCAAGGGTGTTGTTCACTGATTTTTAGACAACAAAAGAGATGACAACTACAAGCATTTGGTGACAGTGCTCCTGCAAAAATACCGTAACCTTGGATGCAACATGTCCCTTAAGATCCATTTTCTCCACTCCCACCTAGACTTTTTCCCTACCTGTTGTGGAGCTGTTAGTGATGAACATGGTAAGAGATTCCATCAGGACATTTCTGTTATGGAACAAAGATATCCGGGCCGTTAGAATGAAGTAATGCTCGGGGATTACTGTTGGTCTTTGTGTAGGGATTCTGCGGAACTCCGTTAAAAGACGACGAAGTCAATAGGCTACCACATGATTCTCTTCAGACACGACCATCTGCGAAGTATTTTTCCAGCAATTTAGAACTCTTAGCATGTAATTACCAGTTAAAAAAATCAAATGCACTTTCATTGTTGTTAGCATGTATGTAATTAAAATGTATCCTATTCTCTCAATCCGTTTATATATAATACTTCCACCTTGTGTATATCATAGAAACTAGAGCTAATAAAAGTTTTTCATTGTCATATTTGTTTTTCTCAACCCAAAATTAGTAGGAATTACCTCATGAATTGCTCGAAACATTCAAAAATTATTTTTTTGTTGCCCAATGTAATACTAACCAATTGCTCATTTTCGAACTTTTTCGACATCCTCTGTCAAACCTATCTGGTAAGGATCTAATACGCGGAGCAGCATTCGAGAAAACGACAAAGAATCGTACTGTAGGTAGTCTCTTTAGCGGACTAGTTGCACCATGTAACAATAAGAGTTATGCGAATATAACACAGCTTTTGATTTGCCACAGTTTTCTCTGTGATAACTGCAATGTCTGTTGTCCTTAATTTTAATTCCTAAGTATTAAATTGAACTGTCAACGTTCATATTAGTTTGACTTATCGTGTAACTGAATTTGATGCTTTGATATACCTTTTACTGTCCTGGATTAACTGCCGCATTTCGCACAATGCAGATATCTTGTTAAATAATTCTGTAATTCATTTTTATCTTTTGATGACTTTGCCAGACGACAAACGATGTCTTATCTGCAAACAATCAACCCAACTGGTCATATTGTCTCCTAAATCATTGACGCACATTGAGAATGGCAGAGAAACTATAATGCTTCTTTGGAAAATAGTAGATATAACTTTGGTTTCATCATTTAGTATTACTTCTGACCTTTGTGACCGGACATCACGAATCTAGCCATAGAATTGATACGTGATAAGCATGCATTTAGATTAGAAGCCGCTTGTGAGGAAACGGTGTGAAAAGCATTCTGGAAATCTAGAAATATAGGTCTATTTGCTATGCAGTATGTAACCTTTACCATCTTGGACTGAAGGAGGACATCGAAAATGCAAAAAATGGACAGGTCACTTATATTATCACGAAATGTTTGAGTGGTAATCATTAAAACAATGGCGTTTTTCGTTGCAGTGAGATATCTTCATGAATTTTCAAACATCAACAAAACACAAACCCTGAAATCACCTCTTTAGTTTTTTTTTAAATTAAACACCGACGTATAGAATTTTCCCTGACAAAGACAACTCAAACTTAACCAAGCCCAAAGCAATCTGACTGGTATACATTGACAACATGACTTCAAATAATTAACACAAAAGAATGGCCCTGAATTGCAAGAAATCCTAACAATAATACAAATCCAAAAAATATGAAATTAAAGAAATATGAAACTACCTCCAACTCTGTTAATTGCCTATACTCATTTCAATCACGAATCCCGATAGTGCAAACTCCATTCTTTTTCATAAGTCACTTACCTCACAGAAAAATCTTCATAACACGAACTACAGTAATTATAGCAAGTAGCAACAAGGGCCAACTAGTTAAAATGATTCTACTATAGACTCTAAATACTAAGAGGCTTATGGTTAGCAAAAAGAAAGATTTTGTTGAAGAGCAAACAATGTATTTCGAAAATTTTACCTTATTGATGTGACATCCAGTTCCAAAAATTATATAGTTGTCAATAATTCCACTCTTTTCGTATTTTCTTATTAACACAACATTTCATCTCACTTTACAATGCATGTCCTACCAACACAGAGTCTACACTAAGAGTACCATGTCCATACACTACCCTATCCACTCGCTAACTGCGAGTCCGTCCAACCACTGAATCTGTTGCTGAGGGTGCAGAGTGCTGTCAGCGATATTAATACAGTGTGTAGCGCTGCCAATAAACAAACAGGTTACTTACAACCCCAATCATTAATTTACCAGGCTAACAACTTTTCTCGTAAGTACTACAAAAATCTAATACGCACTACGCAAACTCGTTTTAGATATCTCTTTTACTGCAACCCCCTGGTAACAATCTATTGTCTTTCTGGAGTGCGACAGGAATACATCATCTTCCAACGTCTCGGTTGTTGTCCATGTAACCATCTTCAAAGCGAAATGGTGACTCTTCTCAGTTCCCAAGTGTGCCTATTTATATGCTCAGATGTTAAAACCATGTAACAGAAAGTCACACTCTGAATTAAAATGCAGATGCATCATAGACATGACAGTAGCTGGTATTACAAACATTTATTCTATTTGTAACTAACAGAGTATCCAGCGCTGAATAGATATTAATTCCTACCTATAATGGGCCCATCTTCTCCGTCCCTCCTATTTCTCCGTCCATCCGCTTCCCCATCTGCTCTTCACCCTCTTTCTATATCTTTTCTACTATCACCCACTCTCCATCCATCTGCTCCTCTTCCCTTTCTGTTCATCTGCTCCTACCCCTACCTGACCATCTGAACTTCCCCTCCCTGTCATCTCCTCATTCCCCCTCTCTAACATCCGCTCCACCCCTCTCTCTGTCCATCTCCTCTTCCCCTCTGTCTGTCCATCTCCTACTCTCCTCACTCTCTCCATCTCCTCCTCCCTCTGTCCATCTCCTCCTCTCCTCTGTCCATCTCCTCCTCCCCCTCACTCTCAACATCTCCTCTTCCCCCATCGCTAACAACTGCTACTCCCCTCTCCTCCATCCCTTTCCCTCTGTCCATCTCCTCCATCCCCTCTCCCTGTCCATCTCCTCCTCCCCTCTCTCGGTCCATCTCCACCTCCCCCTCTCATGTCCATCTCCTCCTCCCCTCTCTCTGTCCATCTCCTCCCCCTCTCTAACATATGCTACTCTACCTGTCTGCCTTCTCTTCCCCTCACTCTGTCCATCTCCTCTTCTGCTCTCTCTGTCCATCTCCTCCATCCCCTCTCTCTGTCCATCACCTCCTTCCTTCTGTCAATCTCCTCCCCCTCTCTAACATCTGCTCCTCCCTGTCCCTGTCCATCTCCTCCTCCCCCTCTCCCTGTCCATCTCCTCCGTCCCCTCTCTCTGTCCATCTCCTCCATCCAATCTCTCTGTCCATCTCCTCCTCCCTCTGTCCATCTCCTCCTCTCCTCCGTCCATCTACTCCTCACCCTCAAACTGACTTCTCCTCTCCCCCACTCCCTGTCCATATCATCATCCCCCTCTCTCTGACCATCTCCTCCTCCCCTTCTCTGCCAATCTCCTCCTCCCCCTCTCTCATCTGCTACTCCCCTCTCCCTGTCCATCTCCTCCATCCCCTCTCTGTGTCCATCTCATCCATCCCCCCTCTCTCGCCATCTCATCCCTCTCTTTGTCCATCTCCTCCCCCCTCTCTAACATCTACACCTCCGCTCTCCTTGTGCATCTCCTCCTCCACCTCACTCTGTCCATCTCCTCTCCTTTGTCCATCTTCTCCTCCCCCTCTCTCTGACCATCTCCTCTTCCCCCTCCCTCTTTCCATCTCCTCCTCCCCCTCTCTAACATCTGCTACTCCCCTCTCCCTGCCCATCTCCTCCATCCCCTTTCTCTGTCCATCTCCTCCATCATCTATCTCTGTCCATCTCCTCCTCCCCATTCTCTGTCCATCTCCTCCTCTCCTCTGTCCATCTCCTCTTCCCCCTTTGTCCATATCATCCTCCCCCTCTCTGTCCATCTCCTCCTCCCCCTCACTGTCCATCTCCTCCTCTCCCACTCTAAAATCTACTACTACCCTCTCCCTGTCCATCCCCTATCTCTGTCCATATCCTCTGTACATCTACTCCTATCCTCTGTCCATCTACTCCTCACCCTCAAACTGACTATTTCCTCTTCCCCCTCTCCATCATCATCCCCCTCTCTGTCCATCTCCTCCTTCCCCTCTCTAACCTGCTACTCCCCTCTCCATCTTCTCCATCCCCTCTCTGTGTCCATCTCATCCACTCCCTATCTCATCCCCTCTCTTTGTCCAACTACTCCCCCCTCTCTTGCATCTGCACCTCCCCTCTCCCTGTGCATCTCATCATCCACCTCACTCTGTCCCTCCTCTCCTCTCCCTGTCCATCTCCTCCTCCCTCTGACCATCTGCTCCTGTCCTCTGTCCTCCTCCCCCTCACTCTGACCATTTCCTCTTCCCCCTCTCTCTCCATATCACCCCCCTCTCTCTGTCCATCTTCTCCTCACCCCTATGTCCATCTCCCCCCCATCCTCTCTGTACATCTCCTCCCCCTCCATCCATGTCCTCCTCTCCTCTGTCCATCTCCTCCCCCTCTCTCTGACCATCTCCTCTTCCCCCTCTCTCTGTCCATATCATCTTCACCCTCTCTGTCCATCTCCTCCTCCCCCCTCACTGTCCCTCCTCCCCCTCTCTATCTGCTACTCCCCTCTCCTTGCCCTTCTCCACCATCCCCTTTCTCTGTCCATCATCTATATCTGTCCATTTCCTCCTACCCTCTCCCTCTCCATCTCCTCCCCCCTCTCTAACATCTGCTCTTCCCCTTGCCCTGTGCATCTCCTCCTCCCCTCATTGTCCATCTCCTCCTCTCCTCCCTCTGTCCATCTCCTCCTCCCTAAATCTATCTCCTCCTCTCCTCTGTCCATCTCCATCTGCCCATCTCCTCTTCCCCTCTCTCTGTCCATATCATCCTCACCCCTCTCTGTCCATCTCCTCCTCACTCCCTCACTGTCCATCTCCTCATCCTCTGTAACATCTGCTACTACCTTCTCTATCTCCTCCATCCCCTCTCGCTGTCCATCTAATCCTCCCCTCTCTGCCCTTCTTCTTCCCTTCTCTAACAACGGTTCCTCCCGCTCCCTGTCCATCCCCTCCTCCCCCTGTCCATCTCCTCCTACCCACTCTGTCCATCTCCTCCTCTCCTCTGTCCATCTCCTCCTCCCCCTCTCGCTGACCATCTATTCTTCCCCCTGTCTGTCCATATCATCCTCCCCCCTCTCTGTCCATCTACTCCTCCCCCCATCACTGTGCATCTCCTCCTCCCCTCTCTAAAATCTGCTCCTACCCTCTCCTTGTCCACCTCCTCCATCCCCTCTCTCTGTCCATCTACTCCATCCCCTCTCTCTGTCCATCTCCTCCTCCCCTCTGTCCAACTCCTTCCCTTCTCTAACATCTGCTCATCCCTCTCCCTGTCTGTCTACTCCTCCCCCTCACTCTGACCATCTCCTCTTCCCCCTCTCCCTGTCCATATCATCCCCTTCCCTCTCTGTCCAGCTCCTCCTCCCCCCTCACTGTCCATCTCCTCCTCCCCCTCTCTAACATCTGCTACTACCCTCCCCATCCATCTCCTCCTCCCCCCTCACTGTCTATCTCCTCCTCCCCCTCTCTATCATCTGCTACTACCCTCCCTGTCCATCTCCTCCATCCCCTCTATCTGACCATCTCCTCCATCAACTCTCTCTGCCCATCTCCTCCACCCCTGTCCACCTCCCCAATCCCCTTTGTCCATTTCCTCCATTCCCTCTCTGTCCATCTTCTCCTCCCCTCTCTGTCCATCTCCTTCCCCTCTCTAACATCTGCTCCTCCCTGTCCATCCCCTCCCCCCTCTCTCTGTCCATCTCCTAATTCCCACTCTGTCCATCTCCTCCTCTCCTCTGTCCATCTCCTCCTCCCCTCTTTCTGACCATCTCCTCTTCACCCTGTCCATATCATCCTCCCCCCTCACTCTCCATCTCCTCCTCCCCCTCTCTAAAATCTGCTACTACCCTCTCCCTGTCCACCTCCTCCATCCCCTCTCTCTTCCATCTACTCCGTATCTCTGTCCATCTCCTCCTCCCCTCTGTGCATCTCCTTCCCTTCTCTAACATCTGCTCCTCCCTCTCCCTGTCCATCTACTCCTCCCCCTCACTCTGACCATATCCTCTTCCCTCTCTCCCAGTCCATATCATCCTCCCCCCTCTCTGTCCATCTCATCCTCCCCCTCACTGCTCACTGTCCATATCCTCCTCCCCCTCTCTAACATCTGCTACTACCCTCTCCCTGTCCATCTCCTCCTCCCCCCTCTCATGTCCATCTCCTTCTCCCCCTCTGTGCATTTTCTACTCCCATCTCCCTGCCCATCTCCTCCATCCCCTGTCCATCTCCTCCATCCCCACTCTCTGCCTGTCTCCTCCTCCCCTCTCTCTGTCCATCTCCTCCCCCTCTCTAAAATATGCTGCCCCCTCTCCCTGTCTCTCTTCCCCTCACTCCTTCTCCTCCTCTGCTCTCTCTGTCCACTTCCTCCTCCCCTCTCTCTGCCCATCTCCTCTTCCCTCAGTCCATCTCCTCCTCTCCATCTTATTCTCCCCCCACTCTGACCATCTCCTCTTTCCCCCTCTCTGTCCATCTCCTCCTCCACCTCTCTCTGTCCATCTCCTCCTCCCCCTCGCTCCATCTCCTCCTCCCCCTCTCTAACATCTGCTACTCTCCTCTCCCTGTCCATCTCCTCCTCCTCTCTCTCTGTCCCTCTCCATCTGTCCATCTGCTCCTCTCCTCTGTCCATCTCCTCCTCCACCTCTCTCTGTCCATCTCCTCGTCCTCTTTCTCTGTCCATCTCCTCCTCCCTCTGTCCATCTGCTCCTCTCCTCTCTCCATCTCCTCCTCACCGTCACTCTTCCCCCTCACTCTGTCCATCTCCTCCTCCACCTCTCTCTGTCCTCCCCCCTCACTGTCCATCTCCTCCTCCCCCTCTCTAACATCTGCTACTACCCTCTCTCTGTCCATCTCCTCCTCCCTCTGTCCATCTGCTCCTCTCCTCTGTCCATCTCGTCCTCACCCTCACTCTTCCCCCTCTCTCTGTCCATCTCCTCCTCCACCTTTCTCTGTCCATCTTCTCCTCCCCCCTCTCTCTCCTCTTCCCCCTCTCTATCTGCTACTCCCATCTCCCTATCCATCTCCTCCTCCCCTCTCTCTGTCCATCTCCTCCTCTCCTCTGTCCATCTCCTCCTCACCCTCACTCTGACCATCTCCTATTCCCCCTCTCTCTGTCCATCTCTTCCTCTGCCTCTCTCTGTCCATCTTCTCCTCCCCCCTCTCTCTCCATCTCCCCCTCTCTAACATCTGCTACTCCCCTCTCCATCTCCTACTCCCCTCTCTCTGTCCATCTCCTCCTCCCCTCTCCCTGTCCATCTCCTCCTCACCCTCAGTCTGACCATCTCCTATTCCCCCTCTTTCTGTCCATCTCTTGCTCTGCCTCTCTCTGTCCATCTTCTCCTCCCCCTCTCCCTCCATCTCCTCCTCCCCTCTCTAACATCTGCTACTCCCCTATCCCCGTCCATCTCCTCCTCCCCTCTCTATGTCCATCTCCTCCTCTCTCTGTCCATCTCCTCCTCTCCTCTGTACATCTTCTCCTCCTCCTCACTCTGACCATCTCCTCTTCCCCCTCTCTCTATCCATATCATGCTCTCTGTCTGTCTTCCTCCTCTCCCCTCCCTGTCCATCTCCCTCCCCCTCTTTACCATCTGCTACTTCCCTCTCCATGTCCATCTCCTCCATCCTCTCTCTCTGTCCATCTCCTTCATCCCTTCTCTCTGTCCATCTCCTCATCCCTTGTCTCTGTCCATCTTGTCCCCCCTCTCTAACATCTGCTCCTACTCTCTCCCTGTCCATCTCCTCCTCCCCCTCACTCTATCTCCCCTCTCCTCTCTCTGTCCATCTCCTCATCCCTCTGTCCATCTCCTCCTCTCCTCTGTCCATCTCCTCCTCCCCCTCACTCTGACCATCTCCTCTTCCCCCTGTCTCTGTCCACATCCTCCTCCCCCTCTCTCCATCTACTCCTCCACTCTCTTTCTGCCCATCTCGTCCTCCCCTATCTTGATCTCATCCTCCCTCCTCTCTCTGGTTGTCTCCTCTTCCTCTTTCTATCTGTCCATTTCCTCCAGTAGCCGTTTTCTGTCGGACTCCTGCTCCCTATCTCTCTAACCATCTCTCCTCCCTCCTCTCTGTATTCATCTCATTCTCTTCCTTTTCTCTGTTTATTTCCTCCCACTCCTTTCTGTCTCTAAATCTTTCCCACTTTACATCTCTTCCTCTCCTCAATCCACTCCACTTTCTTTCAATTTCCTCCTCCTTTCACTCTATGCATCTGTTCCCTCTATGTCAGTCTATTTCCTCCTTACCCCTCTATCTCTACCCATCTCCTCTTCATCCTTCTGGCTTTGTGTTGGCACCCCTATCCCAATAGGAGGTTGCTGGTTCTTACCCTGAGGGTATTTCCTACCACATAGTAAGTAATATGGTTGAAATCTATGCAGGGGCTCATTAGGAGCTTTTTCCAGTGGCCTTGTTGGCATATGCACTTGCCACATGCACTGATAATCCAAAACATTATCACCACGACGTTGGATGCCACCTGCTGACGTTGTGGGCGCGTGATGCGCTATGAAAGGTGTGTAAGAGCAGCAAATATGGATGAGGGATGACCCTAGCGAAGATATTGGCTGCAAATGGGGAAATCCACTGATATAAACGACTTTGTCAAAGGACAGATTATTATTACGCAAAGCCTGTGAACTAGTATCTAGAAAATGGCAAAGCTTGTTACTGTCGTGAACATCTACGGCAGGAGGCCGAAAGACAGTCAACCCACTGTTAGGCGCTAAATTGTTGGACGTCCATGACACTTCGCAGAACATGGGGTTCGGAGGCTAGTCTGCTCTGTAAAGTAGGATACATGGTGATCTGTGGCATCTCTGCTAAAATAGCACAATGCCGGTACACGCATAAATGTTTCGGAGCGTAGACTACCCCAACGTGTTCACATGTTGACCTAGCGACACCGTCAATTACGATTTCTATGGGCACAGCACCATTGGGATTCGGCCGCTGGAAACGTGTCGGGTCTTCGGGTGAATCACGTTTTTGATGCACTAGGTCGATGGTTGTCTCCGTAAATGCCGTCTGACGCAGACCGGTGGGTGCCGTGTTATGTTATGGGAGACATTCTCCTACGCTTGCATGGGACCTGTGTTAGTAATCGAAGCCACGCTGATAGGTGGTTCCCTACTTGCTTGATGTCTTTCCCGACGGCTGTGATATCTTTCAGCAGTGCAATTGTCCACAGCCACCCTTACAGTGGTTTGTGAAGCATTATAGCGAATTCACGTTGATGTCTCGGCGACAGAATTCTCCTGATGCAAGTCCTATGGAACCCATCTGGGTCACTATCGAGCGCCATCACAATGTAAGCAAATCAGCCCCTGATATTTTAGCGAATTACATGACCTGTGCGTAGACATCTAATGCCACATCCCTCCACAAACCTACCAGCAAACTGTCGGATATGTGATACGCAGAATCAATGGTGTATTTTGCTCTAAAGACGGACAAACAAGCTATGAAGCAGGTGGACATAACGTTTTTGCTCATCTGTATATATTTCACATGTGTATCTCTAGCGAAGTTTCATTTTCACGCAGCTGTATGTTGATGACGTTATATCTCCTGAACTATAAGTCATACAATGACATAATTTTGTGGTTACGTCCAGTGGTGTATGTGAGCACAGTTAGCGAAATGTGTTGCGAATGGAGCTAGTAGTAGTGAAATGATAAATTAAAATGTCATGCACGATGCGGCGCTTTTTCACGTATATCAGTGTTTATGTCGTCATATCTTCTAAACTATGTGTCGTACAGTAATATATTTTTATAAGTCCATTCAGAGGTGTATGTGAATAGTGTCTGCAAAATGTGTTGCAAAAATAGTTAGTAGTAAAGAAGTAGCACATTAAAACGTCATGCGTGATGGGCAGTTTCACTACAAGACCTGCGGAAATGTAGCAAGTGATTTTCCCTTTCATCATTTCGTGTGGGCGTCTAAGCGAGAGAGCCTCTTACACATTTTAAATTATGTGTAAGGTTGGGATCAAGTCATTAATAATGGATGAAATAAGTCTGGCTATTCCCATTCTTGAATTAGGCTTCTTTTTCACACCCACCCCTACCACTTTGAGAGGTAGGCGGTTGTTACAACCGCAGTGGTTCCTTACAGACAGTAAGTGATATGTTTAACAAGTTTGCTTTAGATGGAGATATGGAATATACATGCATCTACTTTTATAAAATGTATGCATGTATGGGTTAGTTGATTACCGGCAGTGACAGCTTGATTATTATATACCCTACTCTTGTATTATATAGGAAAATGAAAAGTATTACAGTTGGTTTGCGATTATTCTTTCATGTCACATCTTTCACGAGACAATCCACAGCAAAATGTGTTAAGGGAATCTCAACCAAAGTTTGCTTCAAACTACTTTTTCCTTTTTACATCAGCCCTGCCGCCCAGTAGTCCAACAATCCTTAAACTATGGACACAATAACAACATACCTTGCTGTTTTATTATTTTACATGTTTTTCTTTCCACACACACCTCACGCATTTGGGAGCTAGAGTATAGAAATCTGAAAATAAGTTTTCCAGACAGTAAGATACGTCCTGAGGTATCAATGAAATGCAAAAATAGAAAAAAAACGTAACAGCTCGTTGACTTTCTGAAACCTTATCCAGAAAACACTATTATTAGAGAGAATGAACCCCCCCATACACGCACACACTTGGTGCACACACACACACACACACACACACACACACACACACAAAACACTCGTATATATAGATGAATAGAGATTATGAGAACAATAAGTCAAATGTTGTGTCAGAGGGAAAAGACTGAATGTCGAATCGAACCACACATAAAATCTTTACAAGAACACCAAGTTTTATGAAGCTAATGCTGTCTATAGTTTAATTAGTCTTTGTAGTAACATCTATAAAAATACACACACACAGATATTATGGCATTTTTGTTTATGTGGGAGTAACATCATTGTCAACACTGGCAAATGTCCGATGTGCTTACAAAATACTGTTGACAAAGTACATATATATGAAGCGCATTGTCATAAAATTTTGCACACTTTCTCTAATCTCATGATGTTGCAAACAATGCATGATCTGCCCAAAAAGGAACAAATATACTGTGAAACGAATAAAATACTTAACGTGGTGAAAATCGAGATTATAATAGTATCAGTGGGTGTTCCAGAAGAGGTATTTTTCCTGGTGACTTACAAAATGATAAATGAAAGGGATGTTCATCTGGACAGGTAAGCGCAAGAAACATTGCGCTTTTTACAGAGCTTTGAACATTAGTTATTTTATACATATGGGTACAAGAAAGCGTTATTATTTTTGAAATAGAACATTAGTTTTTCTATAATGTAACTGATTTATTCAAATCAACAGCATACAAAATCAGTTTAAAGCCAGTTATTATCAATGTCAGTTAGGAAGTAAGAAACGTTTACAGTTTTAGGGCTAGGCCGTAACATGCTGTAAATAACTGGCTATGGTTAGATGGAAGTTCTGGTGGCGAAACGCTCACTTACCTAAGGTGTTACCGAGCGAGGTGGCGCAGTGGTTAGCACACTGGACTCGCATTCGGGAGGACGACGGTTCAATCCCGCGTCCGGCCATCCTGATTTAGATTTTCCGTGATTTCCCTAAATCGCTCCAGGCAAATGCCGGGATGGTTCCTTTCAAAGGGCACGGCCGACTTCCTTCCCCATCCGCCCCTAATCCGATGAGACCGATGACCTCGCTGTCTGGTCTCCTCCCCCAAAAACCAACCAACCAACCTAAGGTGTTCAGACGAGTGTCGATTTTCCTGAAAGCACAACACATTTCGTCTTAACCACCCGCACACGAGACGTAAAGCTGCTGCCATCATGGAGCGGCAAGCTTACTCGATGCACTGTTCGAAGTCATCTGAAGGTACTAAGCGGTAGGACCGTGTCGGATAGAGTCTGAGTACCAGACCGTCCTAGCCAGTTTCCAGAAAATCTGTTGTTCATTTGTTTCTGAACATCACGTACAGAACTGGCTCGGTGACAGTCGCGTTGCATCCACAGCTACATATATATGTATGTACGTGACTGCTGGCAGAGAGTTCTTCGAACCACCTTCAGACCGTTTCTCCACCGTTCCACTCTCCAATAGCGCATTATAAACATAAATACTGAAATCTTTCCGCAGCAGTCAGCAAAGATAATACGCCAGGACTTATATCGATAAGCGCCGCTGCTGCCGCTCACGGGCAGGCAAGATCGCAACTCACAAGGGAACCTCCCCATCGCACCCCCCTCAGATTTAGTTGTAAGTTGGCACAGTGGATAGGCCTTGAAAAACTGAACACAGATCAATCGAGAAAACAGGAAGAAGTTGTGTGGAACTATCAAAAAAATAAGCTAAATATACAAACTGAGTAGCCCAAGTGCAAATAGGCAACATCAAGGATAACATGAGCAGAAGACTGCCGTGGTCCCGTGGTTGGCGTGAGCAGCTGCGGAACGAGAGGTCCTTGGTTCAAGTCTTCCCTCGAGTAAAAAGTTTAAATTTTTATTTTCAGACAATTATCAAAGATCAGGCAATCACACATAATCAACTTCGCTCTCCAAAATTCCAGGACATGTTCAGATTTGCTTGGACATATGCAAGATTTGACGGTCTACACACGGAAAAATTTGAAAACGGTGAAAACATGTTTTGACAGAGCACAGGGAAAACTGCGCGACTGTGAAATTGTTGCATTCATTTGTTGCAGTTTATGTGACAAACTCTTATGTTTTCATCACTTTTTTGAGATTGATAAGAAGAAGAAAACCTAAATCGGGCAAGGTAGAAGAATCTTTTTACCCATTCGCCAAGTGTACGACTTAGGTGGGTCGACAACATATTCCTGTCATGTGAAGCACATGCCGTCACCAGTGTCGTATAGAATATATCGGACGTGTTTTCCTGTGGAGGAATCGGTTGACCTATGACCTTGCGATCATATGTTTTCGGTTCCCATTGGAGAGGCAGGTCCTTTCGTCTACTAATCGCACGGTTTTGCGGTGCGATCGCAAAACACAGACACTAAACTTATTACAGTGAACAGAGACGTCAATGAACGAACGGACAGATCATAACTTTTCGAAAATAAAGAAAGTAAACTTTTCACTGGAGGGAAGATTTGAACCAAGGACCTCTCGTTTCGCAGCTGCTCACGCTAACCACGGGACCCCTGCGCTCCTGAGCACAGACCCTCCTTGATGTTGCTTATCTTGCGCATGGACTACTCAGTTTGTATATTTTGCTTATTTTTTTGGTAGTTCCACACAACTTCTTCCTGTTTTCTCGATTGATCTGTGTTCAGATTTCCAAGGCCTATCCACTGTATCAACTTATAACTAAATCTGAGGGGGGTGCGATAGGGAGGTTCCCTTGTAAGTGACACCAGTAAGTGCAATTAACATAACGAGGTGGTAGTAGAGTAATAGCAGGATGTCAAATGAGATATGGCACGAACACGAGCCACGCACGGCTCACAGGTGTTTTTGTTCAAAGTTTCACATTCACCATACCTTTAATCAACGACATATAAGAAGTCAAAGCTAAAATTTTATTCGTGGCGCGATTTTTTCCGTCTACTTTTTCTCAATTTGTAAAATGTTGTTTGGAAATTAAACCCACTGCTCTGGGAGGGCTTAAAACACCTTGTTTCGAATTAGATTGGTTTAACAGAAAATAGAATTTGTGAAAGAAGTGTCGAATACACCCCGTTTCCACCTTTTCACAAAAATCACCTTCCTTTCGACTAATTTGTAGATCATTAGAAAATAATAGGTATTTGAACAACGTTCGCACTATTTCATGGTTTACGTTAGACGCCGACAGCTGAGGTACACTAATTCCGTCCCGGGGGTACGGCGTGGCGGCAGGAAGGGTATCTGTCCAGCCTCTGACACTACCAATCTTCAAATCCAAAGTAACACGTTGAAGTGGGACAAAGGCCCAAAGAAAATGATGATGATGATGATTGGAAAATAATAGGTGAATGAAATTTGGTAAACTACATCCTTGTGCTACCGAGATAATATGTATTAAGTTTCATCATCATCGTATGATTACTCTATAAGATACAAGAATTCCAAATTTACATTTTTTTGTGCCCAGCTTTGATTCAAGTTATTTAGCATTGTTACCCTCCGTTGGATAATGAAATGGACTTTCTTTTGCAGGTAAAACCATAGTCGTTCTATTGAACCCAGTTCGTACAGTTTTATAGAACAAAGTATTTTATAACATCAGATCGAAAATACCGCATTTTTTACATTTTTACAAAGTATTAAAATTTGCAATTAATTTATTCAGCATTGGAAAATGGCACAAAAATGAAACGTTATATTTGAGAACCTTATGTTGTTAGATTACTACATGCCTAGTTTCACGTACGTCATTGCTTTAGTCCTTTAGATATAAGAGCCGAAGCTTTGAAATTTTTTCGGGCGCAGATTTTTTCGGCTGATTTTGCGTAAAATTTTCAGGCTGAATATAGCTCGTCAAATTCTTTTCATTATTGTTCTTAAGAGAACGAATAAAGTTGCACAAGATAGCCAATTTTTTTTTCTTTCAAAAAAATTTCGCTAGAGACCTGACAGCTCAAATTCGTCGGAATTTCCCGTTCGTCCTGCGCAAATTTGCGTGTGGACTCAAGCAAGTGCCTTAATCAGTATTGCTTCGACGAACGTTGAACTTGACCAATGTTCACTGTGGACAAGTGCGGATGTTCACATAAAACTCCATGGAAATACGTGTTGGTCGCGCAAGAAAATGTTCTGAAATCAGGCGATTTCACTTACTATCTGGAAAGATTTACTGAGTAAGATACCCCTACCACCTCTATTGCTAAGGGTGGGGATGAGAAGCAGTGACATCAAAGCGTAACGTAGGAACGCTGGGGCAATTTAAGTCAAATCTGCTGTATATTACACAGATAAAAAAAAGTTAAGCGTCACTTCGGTTCCGAGAGTTCCGGAAACTCTACAGAAAATTGGATTGGAGATCAACATAAACATCATTTTCGCCCTTTCTACTGCTCGTGGAAACCACACATTGCATGTTGTACCACAATACAGCGAGACCTTCAGAGGTGGTGGTCCAGACTGCTGCACATACCTAGTAGCACGCTCTATTGCACTGATGCTTGCCTGTACTTGTCGTGGCATACTATCCACAAGTTCATCAGGGCACTGTTGATCCGGAGTGTCCCACTCCTCAACGGCGATTCGGCGCTAATCCCTTAGGGTGGTTGGTGGGTCACGTCGTCCATAAACAGCCCTTTTCAATCTATCCCAGGCATGTTCGATAGGGCTCATGTCTGGAGAACATGACGGCCACTCTAGTCGAGCAATGTCGTTATCCTGAAAGAAATCATTCACAAGATGTGCAAGATGGGGCTGCGAATTATCGTCCATGAAGACGAATGCCTCGCCAATATGCTGCCGATATGGTTGCACTATCAGTCGGAAGATGGCATTCACGTATCGTACAGCCGTTACGGCGCCTTCCATGACCACCAGCGGCGTACGTCGGCCCCACATAATGCCACCCCAAAACATCAAGGAACCTCCATCTTGCTGCACTCGCTCGACAGTGCGACTAAGGCGTTCAGCCCGACAGGGTTGCCTCCAAACACGTCTCCGACGATTGTCTGGTTGAAGGCATATGCGACACTCGTCGGTGAAGAGAACGTGATGCCAATCCTGAGTGGTCCATTCGGCATGTTGTTGAGCCCATCTGTACCGCCCTGCATGGTGTCGTGGTTGCAAAGATGGACCTCGCCATGGACGTCGGGAGTGAAATTGCGCATCAAGCAGCCTATTGCGCGTAGTTTGAGTCGTAAGACGACGTCCTGTGGGTGCACGAAAAGAATTATTCAACATGGTGCCAGGATTTTTCCGAGCCATAAACCGTAGGTAGCGGTCATCCACTGCAGTAGTAGCAATTGGGCGGCTTGAGCGAGGCATGTCATTGACAGTTCCTGTCTTTCTGTACCTCCTCCATGTCCGAACAACATCTCTTTGTTTCACTCCGAGACGCCTGGACACTTCTCTTGTTGAGAGCCTGCTGCTTCGCACTTGAATTCCTCTTCTTGAGGATGTTAAGGGGGAGTTTGTTGTCGTTAGACATTTACTCCACTTAGATGGGTTGAGGTATGCTGGGACTTTTGGGAATAAATGGGACGGTTGTGCGTGTTTGGGTACATGTGAATTGCCGGTCAGAGACAGGCGGTAGGTCACGTGAGTTGACAAGTATGCATCGGCTAGGGGCCTTTACTTGACTGGCCCTGTCGACGCCTGGGATGTTGAGAGCCCTTCCTGGCACAAAGTAACAATGCGGAAGCTATCGAATCGCGGTATTGCCCGTCTAGGCTTGGTTGAACCACAGACAACACGTGCCGTATACCCCCTTTCTAGTGGAATGACTGGAAGTGATCGGCTGTCGGACCCCCTCCGTGTAATAGGCGCGGCTCATGCATGGTTGTTCACATCTTTGCGCGGGTTTAGTGACATCTCTGAACAGACAAAGGGACTGTGTCTGTGATACAATATCTACAGTAAGCGTCTGTCTTCAGGAGTTCTGGGAACCGGACTTATGCAAAACTTTTTTTAATTTGTGTGTTTTTTTATACAAAAATTCTGTGGGAGTAACATACACCTCAGGAAGTTTCCAGGTGTTCGCTTATGGCACTCAGCGGAGCAGAAAGTTAAATATTTTGCTTTTTATGTGTTTTTTCTTAGCTTAATTTTTGACTTTCTTGCGTGTTTTTATACGTAAGAGGCGTAATCTCGAGTTTTAGTATGTGTAACATGTAGATTCACGCAGTCTGGAGCACAGTATGAACAACCAGCTGTACAGTTCAACAAGGCGTCAGCTACCACTGGAAACGTATCAAGAAGGTACCAGGTTTCCCTGTGCGCTTTTATAATTACACTACTGGCCATTAAACTTGCTACACCACGAATATGACGTGCTACAGACGCGAAATTTAACCGACAGGAAGAAGATGACAGGCATCTTATCCGCATGGCTGTAACCGATCGTGCAGCCACGTCTCGATCCCTGAGTCAACAGAAGGGGACGTTTGCAAGACAACGACCATCTGCACGAGCAATTCGACGACGTTTGCTGCAGCAGCTGCAGCACGGACTATCAGCTCAGAGACCATTGCTGCACCACAGACAGGAGCGCCTGCGATAGTGTACTCAACGACGAACCTGAGTGCACGAATGGCAAAACGTCATTTTTTCGGATGAATCCAGGTTCTGTCTACAGCATCATGATGGTCGCATCCGTGATTGGCGACATCGCGGTGAACGCACATTGGAAGCGTGTATTCGTCATCGCCATACTGGCGTATCACCCGGCGTGGTGGTATGGGGTGCCATTGGTTAGACGTTTGGGTCACCTCTTGTTCGCATTGAAGGCACTTTGAACAGTGGACTTGACGTTTCGGACGTGTTACGACCCGTGGCTCTACCCTTCATTCTATCCATGCGAAACCCTACATTCCAGCAGGATAATGCACGACCGCATGTTGCAGGTCGTGTACGGGCCTTTCTGCATACAGAAAATATTCGACTGCTGCCCTGGCCAGCACATTCTCCAGATCTCTCACCAATTGAAAACGTCTGGTCAGTGGTGGCCGAGCAACTGGCTCGTCACAATACGCCAGTCACTACTCTCGATGAACTGTGGTATCGTGTGGAAGCTGCATGGGCAGCTGTACCTGCACACGCCATCCAAGCTCTGTTTGACTCAATGCCCAGGCGTATCAAGGCCGTTATTACGGGTACTGTTTTCTCAGGATCTACGCACCCAAATTGCGTGAAAATGTAATCACACGTCTGTTCTACTATAATATATTTGTCCAATGAATACCCGTTTATCATCTGCATTTCTTTTTGGTGTAGCAATTTTAATGGCCAGTAGTGTAATTCTTAAGTTGTTTAATGAATCCGAGGATGGATAGGATGTTTACATGGCGTACAGATGCAGGAGGAGGTGGCCAGAGTTCACAAACAGCTGAAGAAGCTTTTTGCTGTGGACAACCATCTTCAGGGTTTTACAGTGGTGGAGAACTGTCACATTGTAAGGGATTCCTTGGGTGTAGCTTGTTCTACACATGGGGGTCAGCTGCTGTGGCACCTTGTAATGTTCCCGACAGCAAGGATCTGCCTTCCCTGCGAGGTGAGAGGTGGCTTGTTGCGTGCTCACATCACTCGAGACGGAGAGTCGATGAGGAGGCTGGTCGTCTGGCCTCAGCTGTCACCATGTGAGTGGACAGGTGGCTGGTCCTTGGGCAGGGTCGGAGCAGCTACATGAGGGAGGGGTTTGCTAGCTACTGGGAGCGCCAGTACTAGGCATGTTATGGAGTCTCTCATTGAGGCATCACTCAGGGCCACAAAGAAAGCCAATCTGCTGTCGGGATGTGTGCTGCCAGGGGTGGCGGCTCATCCGAGACGTGGGGGAGGCCTCGCCCGTGACTATCGAAGATGTAGCGTGCGCCTGTCTGCAGGTTGTGGCTCTCAGTGACACCGATGACGTCTGTGAGGCTCACAGAGGTAGTGAAGGCTGCTGGCCTCACTTGCAGGGCGCAGGCAGAGTTCATAGTTTTCAGCATCCTTACCAGAGCTGATCAGTGGGTCTTTCAGTCTGGAGCCGAGTGGAGAGTCTCAACCAGAGGCTGCATCGATTCTATGACAATCTTCGCTACACACTTCTGGATCTGCATTATCCGATGGAGAGTTGTAGGACTTCCGGAGATAAGCAAATGACGCAGCAACACTATCTGATCAAAAGTATCCGGACACCTGGCTGAAAATGACTTACAAATTCGTGGCGCCCGCCATGGGTAATTCTGAAATTCAGTATGGTGTTGGCCCACCCTTAGCCTTAATGACACCTTCCACTCTCGCAGGCATACTTTCATTCAGGTGCTGGAAGGTTTCTTGGGGAATGGCAGCCCATTCTTCAGGGAGTGCTGCATTGAGAAGGGGTATCGATGTCGGTCGGTGAGGCCTGGCACGAATTCGGCGCTCCAAAACGTCCAAAGGTGTTCTATATTATTCAGATAAGGATTCCGTGCCTACCAGTACATTACAGAGATATTATTGTCGTGCAACCGCTCCGCCACAGGCCGTGCAATATGAACAGGTGCTCGATCGTGTTGAAAGATGCAATCGCCATCCCCAAATTGCTCTTCAACAGTGGGAAGCAAGAAGGCGCTTAAGACATCAATGTAGGCCTGTGCTGTGATAGTGCCACGCAAAACTAAAGGGGGTGCAAGCTCCCTCCATGAAAAACACGAACACACCATTGCCTCCGAATTTTACTGTTTGCGCTACACACTCTGGCAGATGATGTTCAGCTGGCATTCGCCATACCACACCCTGCCATCGGATCGCCACATTGTGTACCGTGATTCGTCACTCCACACAACGTTTCTCCACTGTTCAGTCCGTCCCGATGGCTGTGTGGTCAGCGAGACGGATTGCCGTCCCATGGGGCCGGGTTCGATTCACGGCTGTGTCGGGGATTTTCTCCGCTCAGGGACTGGGTGTTGTGCTGCCTTCACGCCCATACGGAGCACAGGTCGCCCAGTGTGGCGTCGAATGTAATGACACCTGCACCGAGGCTGCCTGACCTGCCCTGTACGGGGCCTCCCGGCCAATGACGCCAAACGCTCATTTCCATTTACTACTTTTCAATCGTCCAGTGGTAACGCTCCTTAAAACAAGCGAGGCGTCGTTTGGTATTTACCGGTGTGATGTGTGGCTTATGAATCCAAGTTTTCTCACCTCCCGCCTAACTGCCATAGTACTTCCAGTGGATCCTGATGCAGTTTGCAGTTCCTGTGTGATGGTCTGGATAGATGTCTGCCTATTACACATTACGACCCTCTTCAACTGTCGGCGGTCTGTCAGTCAACAGACGAGGTCGGCCTGTACGGGTTTGTGCTGTACGTGCCGCTTCACATTTCCACTACACTATCACATCGGAAACAATTGACCTAGGGGTGCTTATGAGTGTGGAAATCTCGCGTACAGACGTATGACACAAGTGCCATCCAATCACCTGACCACGTCCGAAGTCCGTGAATTCCACGGAGCGCCCCATTCTGCTCTCCCAGGATGTCTGATGACTACTGAGTTCGCTGATATGGCGTACCTGACAGTAGGTGGCAGCACAGTGCACCTAATATGAAAAACATATGTTTTCGTGGGTGTCCGGATACTTTTGATCACATAGAGTTTTTGGGTAGAAGAGTACTTGTGTGCTAGTTTGAGGTCCTCTTAAGAACGCTTGCCAGTCTATATGCCGAGTATTCGTAACAAAGTTCCTGAGTCTACTGTCCTGCTGGAAATCTGTGGTGCTATTCCCAGTGCTGAACCCGATGCAGAGAGCTATGAAGTACAATCTCAGGTATAAAAAAACGACGCATCATGAAAGAATTATCGAAATGTGACGGAAATCGGACGATATGATGTACATGTACAGACGAACAAATGATCACAATCTCATAAAAATTGAACGATTTGTTCAAGAGAAAGAGATTCACAAATTGAGCAAATCAATAACGCGTAGGTTCATCTCTGGCCCTTATGTAAGCGGTTAACCGGCTTCACACTGACTGATATAGTTGTTGGATTGTCTCCTCCGCGATATTGTGACAAATTATGTCCAATTGGCGCGTTAGATCGTCAAAATCCTGAGCTAGCTGGAGTGCCCTGCCTATAATGCTCCAAAAGTTCTCAGCTGGGGAGAGATCTGTCAACCTTGCCAAGGCAGGGTTTGGCAAACGTGAAGACAAGCAGCAGCAACTCTTGACCATATGCGGGCAGACAATATCTTGTTGAAATGTAAGCCTGTGATGGCTTGCCATGAAGGGTAACAAAACGGAGCATAGAATCTGGTCGACATACCACTGTATTGTAAGCATGTCGTGGATGAGAACTAAAGGGGGAAAGCAGCGGCGCTGCAGAGCATCACTCCTGGTCACAGTTCTGTATGGCGGTTGACAGTCAGACTGGTAACCCACTGCTCTCTGGGACTTCTCCAGACATGTCTTCGCTGCTCAATTCGAAATGGGATTCATCACTGGAGACAATGCTGTTCTATTCAATGAGATTCCAGACCGAAGACGTGGCTGGAGACGCCCTGGACAGCGGTAGGAAATCAACCTGGCTGTCGCCCGCCGTACTACCTATAACCAGGAGTGATGGTCAGCGTTGCTCTTTCTTTTCATAGCAGGACCGGTACTCTTACAGCAAAGCGGTACGTCGACGATATTCTACCGCCTATTTTGTTGCCCTTGATGGTAAGCCGTCCTGGGCTTACATTTCAGCAAGATATTGCCCACTCGTACACGGCGAGAATTTCTAATGTTTGCCTTCGTGCTTGTCAAATTCTACCTTGCCCAGCAAGGTTACCGGATGTCTCCTGATTTGAGAACGTTTGGAGCATTAAGAGCAGGGCTCTCCAAACAGTTCGGGACTTTGACGATCTAACGCTCCACTTGGACATAATTTGGCACGACGTTCCTCAGGAGGAGCTCGGGGGGTAGTTGTGTAGTCCAGGGCGCCTTGCCACGGTTCGCGCGGCTGCCCCCGTCGGAGGTTCGAGTCCTCCCTCGGGCATGGGTGTGTATGTTGTCGTTAGCGTAAGTTAGTTTAAGTTGGATTGTGTGTAAGCCTAGGGACTGATGACCTTGGTCCCATAGGACCTTACTACAAATTTCCAATTTTCCTCAGGAGAACGTCCAACAACTCTGTCAATCATTGCCAATCCGAATAATTGCTTACATAAGGGTCAGAGGTAGGCTAACTCGTTATTAACTTCTTCAATTTGTGAAGCTTCTTCTCTTCAATAAATCGTCCAATTTTTCTGAAATTGTAATTATTTGTTTGCCTGTACATTATATACGTAGAACACATGTACTGATTTCTGTCCCATTTGGATAATTCTTTCTTGGAGCGTGGTTCTGTTGTCTGAGAGTGTATTTAGTGAGTCACAGAATGTATTCATAAAGACAGATTAGACGCCGTAGTAGGGAGTGTGTTCATTGCGGTCGACTTAAGTACTGCGTATACCGAGGTCGAAATTGTGTCTGATTGTGAAACGATCTGGATGTGTGCAACAGGTCTAGGTGAACCCAAGTTAATTACTGGATGTTTTTACCGACCCCTTCAATCCGTCATGACAGTTTTAAAAACATTCAAAAAAAAGTCTATGGTTAATAGTGCAGAAATGCCACATAATGCAATAATAGTTGGAGGCGGCTTTAGCCTAATGAGTATAGACAGGACGTATGATTCATTGCAGTTGGGGCAGACAGGCAGTCTTAAGAGGTACATTTGAATATGAAACTTCCTGGCAGATTCAAACTGTGTGCCGGGCCGAGACTCGAACTCGGTTCGCAGCAGAGCTTCTGTAAAGTTTGGAAGGTAGGAGACGAGGTACTGGCAGAAGTAAAGCTGTGAGGACGGGGCGTGAGTCGTGCTTGGGTAGCTCAGATGGTAGAGCACTTGCCCGCGACAGGCAAAGGTCCCGAGTTCGAGTCTCGGTCCGGCACACAGTTTTAATCTGCCAGGAAGTTTCATATCACCGCACACTCCGGTGCAGAGTGAAAATCTCATTCTGGAAACATTTGAATATGTTTACCGAAAACGTCCTAAGGAGCTACTTCAACAGACCACATGCAACGAAAACATTTTAGGCCTACAAACAGACCGGACCTTATCGGTTTTGTCGGTATAGAGACAGGGTACACCACATGACTAATGAGGAGGTATTGAACAGAATTGGGGAGAAGAGAAATTTGTGGCACAACTTAAATAGAAGAAGGGATCGGTTGGTAGGACATATTCTGAGGCAACAGGTGATCACCAATTTAGTATTTTAGGGCAGGGTGTAGAGTAAAAATCGTAGAGGGAGACCAAGAGATGAATACACTAATCAGATTCAGAAGGATGTAGGTTGCAGTAGGTACTGGGAGATGAAGAAGCTTGCACAGGATAGAGTAGCACGGAGAGCTGCATCAAACCAGTCTCAGGACTGAAGACCACAACAACAACAGAGACAGGGATTAGCTATCACGATATCATCATAGCGACGATGCTTATTTAATAAATCCAGCAGAAAGGCAAGGAAGGTATAATTGCTAGAAAGAGCATATAATCAGTTATTATAATCTCACTCAAACAGGGAATCCACGTCATTTAATTCCGGCATGATGGATGTAAAGAAATTGTGGGAAAAGTTTTAACGGATTGAAATTCGCTCTCTACAGACGTATGTGTCAAGAAATTGGATAAAGGATGGAAAAGACTGTCCATGGGTTAGTCACTAAATTTGGGAAATACTGAGGGAGCTGAGACAGTTGCACTCTCGGTTCAAAAAAGAACGCGCAAATGACGACAGGTAAAAGTTATTAAAATTTAGTGCATCTGTAAAAAGGTAGATGCGCGAAACATAAAACAACGATCTCAGTCATACCTCAGCAAAAGATCTTTCCGAGAATCCGAGAAAATTCTGGTCCTACGTAAAATGGCTAAATGCGTCGAAGACTTCTACACAGTCATTCGACGATCAGCCTGGTGTGACAATCGAAGATGCCAAAAGGGAACCTGAAGTTTTAAATTTCGCGCTTAAGGAATGATTCACACAGAAGGATCGTACAAACCAGGGTTTCAGCTGGAAAATAAAATAATGTTGCACAAATAAAAATTTACATTTGTGCAAAATTTGAAAAGATTGTGCAAAATTTTTTAGCAATTATACTAGTGATGTGGGTTTTAAGAGTGAAATATGTGTATATTTAAGTAAAGCTAACAATAATCTGCTAAATGTAATTTTATTCTTATTTTTTAGTTAACTTACACATTTCACACTTGTAGATCCACACATTTCATAGCATGTGTATACTACAGTAAACAGTCAGTATTGATTTACGTGCGTTACAGTATATCATATCACATTAGAATACGTCCGTTTTCATGTTTCCACACACTGAATGCCGCTTCAGAATCAAATTAATTACGAGATGGCCCTTCAATGTTAATCATTAGAAATCTTTTAGCTCTTTCCACAGAAAGACGATCTCTGATTTCTGTTTTTATAACGGTCATGCAGCTAAGTCGTCGCTTGCAGTCGACTGTGTGCGGGGGAGTACTACCGGCGTATCCTATAATTAAACCCATAACAGGTTATTGCCCACTCATCTCATTAACACAAATGAACTCTACCAGCTCTTTGAAATTCATTCCATTGCATCTACTGCTCAACACGGTCTTAAACAATGCCTGTTTCAGTAACATGTGATTTAAATTTATGGATGTAGCAGAATTAATTAGTCCATACATTTTTCTGATTTGTTTACAGCCATAATCGTCATAATTTCTGTAGTTCTTCGGACACAATATATGAAGTACTCTTCTCTTGCTTACATCTCACAGTCTCTCATTTAAATTTACAAGCAAGTTATCTACGAATTTGCTAATTGTGTGCTTAATAACACTTCCAAGCTGCAATGACTCTTGTGTTTCCACGAAACTCGAACTCACCTTCTTAAAATTCTGGAGGTGCTTTACCCAGAAAAGAACTGTAATTTGGACCAGGTTTCAATTTAAGGTCTTTTAGTCCTCGTATGTATGAGTGCACGCAAATGTTCAAGCACTCAGGACAAAAGTCAAACACAATTTTTGAACAAGAAACATGATATCTTTCATAAAAGGCAACGTTGACAAAAATTTTAGACACTTTACAGTTTTTAGTAAGCCAGCAGCTGGTGGTATTTTCTTATTCCAGCACAAATACCAAAGAATTACAATGAAAATATTGTGAATTTACCATCTCTTCCAGTGAGAGCCAGCGAATGGCGAAAGTTTTAACAAATTTTTTCCTTGTCTCACCAAGTATTTCTTGCTTATCTTTTAATACTTTGGCGTTCTTTGGTGGTTGTTCAAAGTAGCTGTAAATTCTGTTTAGAATGTCTTGAAACATTACAAGCTCCAAATGCCACTCAGCTGCTTGACGGACTTCTAGAGCAACAGATGGGCCACACATTGCGCAGATAGTTTGTTTTTTTTTTTTTTTTTTTTTGGTCATCAGTCTACTGACTGGTTTGATGCGGCCCGCCACGAATTCCTTTCCTGTGCTAACCTCTTCATCTCAGAATAGCACTTGCAACCTACGTCCTCAATTATTTGCTTGACGTATTCCAATCTCTGTGTTCCTCTACAGTTTTTGCCCTCTACAGCTCCCTCTAGTACCATGGAAGTCATTCCCTCATGTCTTAGCAGGTGTCCTATCATCCTGTCCCTTCTCCTTATCAGTGTTTTCCACATATTCCTTCCCTCTCCCATTCTGCGTAGAACCTCTTCATTCCTTACCTTATCAGTCCACCTAATTTTCAACATTCGTCTATAGCACCACATCTCAAGTGCTTCGATTCTCTTCTGTTCCGGTTTTCCCACAGTCCATGTTTCAGTACCATACAATGCTGTACCCCAGACGTACATCCTCAGAAATTTCTTCCTCAAATTAAGGCCGGTATTTGATATTAGTAGACTTCTCTTGGCCAGAAATGCCTTTTTTGCCATAGCGAGTCTACTTTTGATGTCCTCCTTGCTCTGTCCGTCATTGGTTATTTTACTGCCTAGGTAGCAGAATTCCTTAACTTCATTGACTTCGTGACCATCAAGCCTGATGTTAAGTTTCTCGCTGTTCTCATTTCTACTACTTCTCATTACCTTCGTCTTTCTCCGATTTACTCTCAAACCATACTGTGTACTCATTAGACTGTTCATTCCGGTCAGCAGATCATTTAATTCTTCTTCACTTTGACTCAGGATAGCAATGTCATCAGCGAATCGTATCATTGATATCCTTTCACCTTGTATTTTAATTCCACTCCTGAACCTTTCTTTTATTTCCATCATTGCTTCCTCGATGTACAGATTGAAGAGTAGGGGCGAAAGGCTACAGCCTTGTCTTACACCCTTCTTAATACGAGCACTTCGTTCTTGATCGTCCACTCTTATTATTCCCTCTTGGTTGTTGTACATATTGTATATGACCCGTCTCTCCCTATAGCTTACCCCTGCTTTTTTCAGAATCTCGAACAGCCTGCACCATTTAATATTGTCGAACGCTTTTTCCAGGTCGACAAATCCTATGAAAGTGTCGTGATTTTTCTTTAGCCTTGCTTCCATTATTAGCCGTAACGTCAGAATTGCCTCTCTCGTCCCTTTACTTTTCCTAAAGCCAAACTGATCGTCACCTAGCGCATTCTCAATTTTCTTTTCCATTCTTCTGTATATTATTCTTGTAAGCAGCTTCGATGCATGAGCTGCTAAGCTGATTGTGCGATAATTCTCGCACTTGTCAGCTCTTGCCGCCTTCGGAATTGTGTGGATGATGCTTTTCCGAAAGTCAGATGGTATATCGCCAGACTCATATATTCAACACACCAACATGAATAGTCGTTTTGTTGCCACTTCCCCCAATGATTTTAGAAATTCTGATGGAATGTTATCCATCCCTTCTGCCTTATTTGACCGTAAGTCCTCCAAAGCTCTTTTAAATTCCGATTCTAATACTGGATCCCCTATCTCTTCTAAATCGACTCCTGTTCGATCACTGCGCCACCTGGGCACAGTGTTCGTCGCAACTGCACGGAGAACCCTACCACGCCTCCAGTCAGACCCAATATAATGAATTCTACTCTGTAAATGATGAAAGTCTATATGAATGCAGCTTGCCGCTAACTTGGTGTAATGTTTTGTCTGTACAGAAGTGTATCTGTCGCCTTTATCGCTCTTTCACCCTCACACATAAATCGGTACAATAAAGTCAGGGCTTCGTGTTTTCTTATTAGGCTGATCCGTGAAAAGACAGACAAACAATTATGCTAATGGAGGATTCTGAGTAATTTCTCGAATTTCCTGTTTTAAAGTCTATTCTGCATCCGTATTGACGTAGGCTGTCGACTCCTATAATGCAGTCTACCACCAAATTTTTTACAACAAGGAATGTGCTTAATATTGCTACATTTCCGACTTCTACACTAAGTAGTGACTGCACTTTTACATTAGCCGATCTAGCCCCAACGGCGCCTATTATTCTGCAATTTTGAACTGGAAAAATTGGTACTCGTCTTATATTTCTGATCTTGTTGAATAGAGCCTCCGAAATAACATTCGTGGTTGCAGCTGTGTCCAAAACCGCCACTATCGGTACAGTCTCTAAAATGACTTGCATTTCGGCTACTGCCACCTGTTCCTTATCCTCATCTTGGGGTTCTAAGTCCTCGGTCAATTCATCTGCCAGTAATCGTCCATCATTATACGTTAGCATTGGTACACACATCCTGTTGCCCTTCAACCAATTGTTGACCGCTCCTCCGAGGCACGAGTGGTTCCTTACAAGTTTGTTGGATTTTGATTCGCCTGGTGGTTGACATCGTCCGTCACTTCGGTAATTACCGGTTGATTCGTAGATGTCCGTCCCCACTGATGTTGGTTATTTGAATCTATTCCCCCCGGTTGATTCCACTTTCTATTACTGTTATTGTTCCAGGCTTGCGGTCTGAAATTCCTTTCGTTCCCCCATACGGGATTGTATCGTTTCCCATTCCTGTTGTTCCTTGGATAGCCCCTCGCAAGACTATTGCCGGTATTATTATTGAGATTTTGAGGGGTTTCTCCACTATTTATCGATCTCTGTGCGTTCCCTTGCCTACCATTTGGCGGAGGTTCTATCTCCCTATATTGGAATCTGTTGTTACGGGCTTTCTGGTTGCTCTCTTCTATAACGTCTATATGATCTAACGTCGTGAGGAACGACTCCAAGTCTTTATCGTTCCCGTAAATTAATTGATTCCGGATGTTAGTTGGTAATCTTGCCTTAAGTATGTTTATTATGTCTGGCAAAGGCATAGGTCTGTCCCAATATCTAGTTTTGTTTATATATTTTTCAAAATACTTCCTAAGGCTTCCTTTTGAAAAAGAGAAAGGCTCTGGGTAGAGCACCTCCTGCCTTAGGCGTTCCTGTACCCCTTCTGACCAGAATTTTGCTAAAAACGCCTTCTCAAAATCGTCATATGTCGAGCAAACAGAAGTCATGTCCGAGGCCCAGATCGCCCCCGAACCTTGTATATACCCAGTAACGAAACTGATCTTCTGCCACTCCGACCAATTTCTGGGTAGCACTCCTCTAAAACTTCGGATAAAAACAATCGGATGGACCCCCCCTTTTGTCAGTGTTAAAAATCTGGAATTGCCGATGCTTTATCATTTTTTCTTCGGCATGGCAAAGGCTTTCGTAATCTCCGTCAGATAAAACTTCACGCGAACAACTAGCTCGTGGCAATTTAATATTCGAGTTACTCACACAAGTCGGTATCGTGTGCGAATGAGCAGTAACTGGCTCTACAGACGCTGCCGACTTCTGCTGCTGGCCTGTATTCATTTGTTCTGAGCCTTGTTGTGAAACGCGTATCGACTCTGCTATCGCTCCAATGCTCGAAATCAGCACCTAACTGCTGTCGCACTTCCTCAAGTCCTTTCGCAAACAAATTCTCTTCCTGTTTGCCGCATAGACTCTGGAATGCTGCTTTAACATTTTGCTCAACGTTTTCACACATTAGCCTTTTGTTTTCTAATGTGATTTCGGATAATTTACCCGTTAATACATTAATTTGGTGGTCTATAACGTCTTGACGTTCTGTCAGATGTTCCACACTTTCCTTTAGGTTCGTCTGCGTACGTGCCAATTCAGGAAGTTGCGCAATTGCACATGACATGGCATCTTGCTTTTGTACTAACTGCGGAACCATTTCCATCTGTTCGCGTACGGTATCTATCTTAATCGCCACATACTCCTTCATTTCTACACGTACGCGGTGAGTAGATTCCTCACATTGAGCTTTCACCAATTCTATTTGTGCAGTTAATTTTCGTTCCGTCTCTTCGGCCTGGTCTTTAAGTTCCTTTGTCTTCGCCTCTATCCGCTGTTCTAATTCGGAAAAACTGTCGTGTAACTGCTGCTTAATCTCAGCTTTCAGATTTTCCTGCCCCTCATTAACTGAGGCGAACTTCGCGTTAATGTCAATTTTTAGATTTTCTTGCCCCTCAGTAACTGAGGCTAATTTCGTATTCATATTATTCATGGTCTCAGTTAACATCTGCATCTGCCTCATGATAATGACCAATGGATCTAATCCATGTTGCGTACTTGCTGTTACATCTCCAGCCGTGTCTACAGGGCGTTCTATCGCGCTATCTGCAGCGATCGGTTCTACAACACTTCTTACTGCATCACTATTATCCGTGCTAACAGCTGAAGGCTGTTGCGTGTTGCTCTGCTCTGCTTGACTCATCTTAAACATTGCCCTAGTTACAACCATATAAATGTTCTATCGTCAATATGTATATATCTCCCTTCACACAAGAATACTTCTGTGGCTACTTTTTTATAGTATATACGGGTAAATGCAAATAGGGCAGGTCAATCAAACTACGTCTGGCATGAAAAAAATTATAGATCTGGCGTTCTTTCTGCGCCCAGCGTGCTGGTTTTATTTGTAGATCCACTTAATTTGCCTGCGAGTATTTCTTCTCTTTTCCAAGTTAAGTTGTCTCGTCGTAGTTCACATGAAACAGAGAACAAAATTATTTTAACAACGTCCAAAAACGTGTCCTGTCACGGATTGGCCATTATAATGAATTCTACTCTGTAAATGATGAAAGTCTATATGAATGCAGCTTGCCGCTAACTTGGTGTAATGTTTTGTCTGTACAGAAGTGTATCTGTCGCCTTTATCGCTCTTTCACCCTCACACATAAATCGGTACAATAAAGTCAGGGCTTCGTGTTTTCTTATTAGGCTGATCCGTGAAAAGACAGACAAACAATTATGCTAATGGAGGATTCTGAGTAATTTCTCGAATTTCATTCGCTCTCTCTCTCTCTCTCTCTCTCTCTCTCTGTCCTTTATCTGTGTACAGTTTAACTACATTATTTACGTGAAATCAGCCTAGTAGAATCTCGGGTGGAGCCCTTCGTCTTAATGTTTAGCGGCTGGCTTGCTGGAAAAGATCTTTACATTTGTTATTATTATTAGGCGCTGCATTCAGTTGGGAAAATCGATCGTTTGAACAATTCGTTCAGTTTACGACAGATCTAAAATTTCAGATGTGGACGAAGCCTTTTTGGACGTTTCATAAAAACTCAGAGATTGCAGGCTCTCTTCGTCACAGCTGAAACTTCCCAATTAATTACAGGGCCCAGACAATCATCAGTGATTCAGACAGAGAACTCATTCGTCATTCACTCTAGAATAAAATGGTCACAAACCTTATTTCTGAGGAAAATTGTATATTGAATCCATTTCCGTACATGTTCCGTTTTCTGTTGGTTCCAAGTCTCATGTAATTTTCTTTTACAGGTTTTTCTTTCTCTTTATCTATCACGCTAGCGGCACAAACTTTCCTAGCTCGCTTTAGCGCGAAGAAGAGTAAATAAATCTCCTTTAGCAATCCGACAATCTTCCAACCGATACTTCCGAAGCTGTTCCTCTCTCCCACTATAATAACCATGGAGCATACATTTCTGTACCTCTGTTGTTCCAAAGAATAAACGTACTAGAAAAATACCTTGGCGTCGACGAGCTGTCGGCGCATATATTACTAGAAAATCTGATCAGATACTTTTCAAACGTAAATAAATGTGGATGATTTGATTGACCATTATTAATTATTGCGTGGTAGAGGGTAATTTTCCGTGGGGAGATTACACCAAGTTTTCTGGCTACCAACGCACTATTAATGTAGTGCCGCTTGCCCATTATCATCATTACTCGCCACATTTCGCCGATCCCTGCAAAAGTCAAGCCTGGTGTGCATCCGAACTATAGAGGTCATTACTGTCCTCGTCTTAATTACATATAGTTTCTTACGTGTTTAAACAAATATTTAATTCCTTTTAAACTATTAAGATACTTGTGACAATTTTAAATGCTTTACAAGCAGCTCACGATAAACACCTACAGTCGTCATATTGAATAATTACATCCTTTAACTAAGATTACCCTCTGTTCCATCGGACTTCACTTTCCAGTGGCATATTACTTAAATTTGGAAATAGTGCAATGAAATAAATATGCTTTCAACTAAAATCCATGCTTTTGACATACAATTCTCAACTGTGAAAAGGCACATCTTATTCCAATGACGTATAGAGAGTAAGTATTCCTATTATAGAAAAAATACAAATCATTGAGTTCAGTTATTTTATAGATAGTGCCCCCTTTCAGTCAGAGGTGTACAAGTGAATTACTGGGAGAAAAGGACAAACATGTTACTTGACATTCATCATAAAAGGGAAAGAATTCAGAGTTGTTACTTGCTTAATGTGCAAGATGCAGCCAGCCGGAGTGGCCGTGCTGTTCTTGGCGCTACAGTCTGGAGCCGCGTGACTTCTTCGGTCGCAGGTTCGAATCCTGCCTCGGGCATGGGTGTATGTGATGTCCTTAGGTTAGTAAGGTTTAGGTAGTTCTAAGTTCTAGGGGACTGATGACCACAGCAGTTAAGTCCCATAGTGCTCAGAGCCATTTGAACCGTTTTCCAAGATGCAACACCTAATAGACAGGGTAGGCAGCAGTCTGTGTCTGTTTGCTGATGATGCTGCGGCGTATGGGAAGTAGTCGGCTTTTAGTGACTGTAGGAGGATATAACATGACTTAGGCAACATTGGTAGTTGGTGTGATGAATGGCAGCTCGCTCAAAACGTAGAAGACTATACGTTAATAGTGACGAGTGGGAAAAGATTCGTGTAATGTTTGAATACAACATTAGCAGTGTGCTGTTTGGCACAAGTTGTAACAACAACATCTGTACATATAATAATTTTTTCTTCTGATTTTCGGTAAATTAGTGTAATCGATGTTTTGATTTCATTTCTTTTCATGTCATTATGTTAAAGAAACTGTAAACAATTTTCGATGTGAATATTAATGTTTACGTCAAATTGCAAGCAATATTATAACAAAATGGAAATGTAAGAAATGTTGAAACTATTGTAAGATGTTAAAGTTGTAATTGTGCACCTGGTCCATACGTAGGTAATGTATTAGGATATGTGGAGTGCAAAACCTTTGGTGAATACCCTGTCTGTAGGGGAGCGGTAAAAGGTGGATGGCAGGCGAGCGCGGGAAAATGCACACGGGCGCTGCACGGCATAACGGGCTCAGCAGTCGTAGTCGGAGTTGGGCATCGGTCTGAGAAACACGCTCTGGATCGAGGAGGCTCTCCTGGGAAACGTGATTTCATTGAGCCTCGGATGTGCCGGTTCCGACGACTATACAGCATGGCTATATTCCATAGGCACTAAATGGAAAAGTATTGCGACGCTAAGAAGAAGCAAAGTGCCGATACATCAAGAGCCATAGCTGTGATTGTATGTGTGCTTTGCGCCTCGCCATCTCGCCGCCCGCCAACCGCCGCATCGACACGAACAGGTTGAAACTTTTAGTACTGCATTCGTGTGGACCAGTGTTACTTTTGTTCCTGACTGTTCAATAACAACTTAACTTTTACCAGAACTGTCCTATCATTTAATTATCCTCATCACTAACCTAGACAGGGTCCATTCCACATGTTGTGCAATCCGAGTGTCCCGAAATGAAGATTTAAAGTTTATGTTAATAATACTTACCTGCAGACCTATCTATGTTAGAATGATGTTTAAAGAACTTTGTTGTTAATGAATATATAGGGCTGGCAAAGTTGGAAGATAATGTTGAAATTGGTTTAGTAATGAAGTTTAATTATTTGAGGCCGATAAAATGGTAATTAAATGAGCAGGAAATAAGACAAAAAGAGTAGTAAATCATATATTGGAAATCTTGAGTGTTTAATGATTTAAATAACCAAAATTTCAGTACAGTGATCATAACAGTTTCAGGCCCCCCCCTCCCCCCCCACCCTTTTCTTTTCTATTCATTTAAATTCTGAAGTGTACTGAACTGATTTGACCAGCAAAGTTAAAGTCGATATAAAACCAAAATTTATTAGTGTTTTACCTTTTCCAAAATTGACATTGTATGTGTGTTTCGAAAGTGCTATTTCTAGGGTAACCTATGCCCGATTTTAATCAGATCAATAGACAGTATGAAGTTTGTAGTAAACATTATAGTGTATTGTTGCGTATTTTTGGTTTGTCCATATTAGTACAGAAAGTGAAATTATTAGTTCAATAGATTTTTCTGGTTCCAAAATTTACCATATTATTCAGTGTTATTACGTGTTGTTTTGTATGAACGTGCTTCAACTTGTACTGGGAAGAAACTCAGTTAATGCCTAATTAGGCTGGCGACCGTATTATTAACAATTTGGTAGCATCTGCGGTGTTGTTTCTTATCCGTCCTAACGTGTAGTTGCACTTCAGACTTGCTTGACGTATTATTGTTGTTACTGAGTGGGTGAAAGTCTGATTTTGCCTCCATTCAGGTACACGCGGTCAATATCTACCCCAAAATCCTTCCTTATAAGGTGATTCCCGTCAACTTACCATAGTACAGGCTTTAATAAGTATCGTACACAGTAGCGTAGGGTTACAAAGTCACCTTGATTAAATATCTGGGCGTAACATTGAAAAGTGATATAAAATGGAATAATCACGTAAGTATCATGTAGTGAAGGTGACTGGTCGACTTTGATTCACTGGGAGAATTTTAGGAAAAAGTGGTTCATAAGTATAGGAGACAGAGTATACAACACTAGTGCGACCCATTCTTGAATACTGTTTGAGTCTTTGGGATCACCATCAGGGTGGATTAAAGGAAGATGCTGAAACATTTCAGAGACAGGCTGCTAGATTTGTTACCAACTGGTTAGATCAACACGCAGGTATTATGGAGCTGCTTCGTGAACTCAACTTGGAATTCCTGGAGAGAAGATGATGTTCTTTCCAACAAAAACACTACTGACAAAATTTATAGAATCGACATTTTAAGTTGACTGCAGAACGATTCTACTGCCGCCAACTGTGTTCCACAGATACGTTTAACATCTTTTCTTGGGTCACATGGTGTAGAACAGAGGAGAAAAAACCGTTGCCAATGATAGTCCTGTTTCTTGAAACAACAACAGTGACTGTCAACACTGTTCAAACGAAATGGAAATCTACAGTCAGGAAGAAAAGAGAAATTATTATTAAGAAATGACACCGACAGCACAAAATAAATATCTGGCATACATATACGCAAAATAATCCCTCATAAAAAGCTGGTTATTAGTATTAATTATGCAGTACAGAGTCATGATATGTGTCTCAGCCATTGCACAAAATGTTCTGGCGTAACAACAAGCGCCGGAACGAAGATGAAGAATAGAAGATGAGAGAAGGTGGTGGAAGGAAGTCGGTCAATGGTGCGCTGACACGGGCCATGCCACCACAGGAGCCACACCTGCATGAAGTGAATGTAAGCGCCGCTCTTGCCAGCTTCGGTCGCTCAGATCGGCTCCGTAACGGACATTAGTGGCCAGTATTAGCGTGGCCATGCACAGAGTACTACGATTGACGTGATCCATATCCAGGGCTTGTTTGAACATTGTGTATAGCCAGAACTCTGATTTATATTGCCTGTCGCCTTCGTTTGCGACATTTGTTCTGAATCCAGAATGAAGTATTGTCAATCTGCTTTATAGAAATAAAACTACTAAGACTGTTTACTTGAATTGTTGTATAGCATTCCGAGAATGCAGCATCCCTTAAGCACCCTATATGCGTCATGTGGGCAAGACCGAACATGTAGGTCTTAAAGCCATGTCTGATTTTTGACATCTTAGACGACACATCACAGCCGTACGGGCATTAGCCTGAGTGCCCTCTCAAGTGATTCTTCAGGCCCGACTTACAGGCAAACGTCTTGTAGCAGGCCCCACAGTTGTATGGGCGTTCGCCAGTGTGTACTCGGTAGTGTCTCTTGAAATTGGACCCACATGAGAACGTCTTATGACAAACTTCGCAAGTGTAGGGACGTTCGCCTGTGTGGACACGAACATGCTTCTTCAGGTTGCTGCTATTTATGAATGTCTTCTGACACATGTTACAAATATATGGGCGTTCTCCTGTGTGCATTCGCGTGTGGACCTTTAGTGTACCTCGACTCGACAGCGCCGTATGGCACACTTCACAGACGTAGGGACGTTCGCCTGTGTGGACGTGTGAGTGATTCTTCAGCTTGGTGTTGCTTATGAACATCTTGTGACACACTCCACAGGTGTAGGGGCGTTCGCCTGTATGGATACGTATGTGTTTCTTCAGATTGCCGCTATTCATGAATGTCTTATGACACAGACTACAAATATATGTGCCTACGCCTGTGTGGATTCGCGAGTGGATCTTTAGTGTACTCTGACTCGACAGCGTCGTGTGGCACACTTCACAGAACTGCGAACGTTCACCTTTGTGCACACAGGAGTGTTTTTTCAGGTTGCTGCTACTTCTGAACGTCTTGTGACACACTTCACAGTCGTAGGGACGTTCGCCCGAGTGGAGACGTGAGTGTTTCTTCAGGTTACTGGCATTGATGAATGTCTTCTGACACATGTTACAAATACACGGACGTTCGCCCGTGTGCACTCGCTCGTGGGTCTTAAGGGCGCTCTGACTCGACAACGTCTTGTGGCACACTTCACAGATGTAGGGGTGTACACCTGTGTGCTCACCAGAGTGATACTTCAGCTTGGTGTTACTTATGAATGACATCTGACACACGTCACAACTATACGGACGTTCACCATTGTGCCGACGGATGTGGGACTCGAAGCTGCCACTACTTGCGACTGTTTTGTTACACACGTTGCAGCGATGCAGAAATTCACTACACTTCACGTTTTGGTCCTCGATCAGTTCCTTCAAATGTGCAGATGTCTTCTGGCAGATGGTGAGATGGTGCACATGATGTCGTGTACCACTTTTATGCTCAGAGAGTGCTATCAGTTTGGTGGTGCATTCTATGGTGTTGCTCGTTCTTGTAGGCACACCAACTCTGTTAATCAAACTGCTACTGCCACCAGTTCTCTTGTCGTTCGCCATACCATCAAGGATATTGCTGCAAGAATTACGAAAAACAATATGTCAGAAAGTTTCTTTATAACAGTACAGTATTAGAAATGAGAAATTATATAAACATCCAGCAATTTTGCACATGTTGTATGAGAGATCGATGGAAATATTTCATGGAATAGAATCTGCAAATAATGTTATAAATAAAGATCATAAAGCATAAATATATTTCCTTCATTTAGGATCTGAATAAATTGGGAAAAATATTAGTGATTATTCATAGCAGTTACATGAACCTAAAGCCACTGATAACAATGTTATCACAACAACAAACACGAAGAAAACATGAACTTCTATTATTGCTCTACCAGATGTACTAAATTTTCCGATAGAGGCAATAGAACTCTAATGCATGCTATCTGAGTTTAACTTCGATTAGAAGTAACTGGTATTTTTGGGACACCTTAGGACTGTGTTCTGTGACCCTCCTACTAGCCCAAAGTTAGTGGCCACAGAAATGAATAAGCGACCCCACTTAGACGTGATCTTTGCCAGTTGAGCAGTAAGAGTACAGTGTATGCTTAAGGTAGCAGGAACGCCATTCACTTTTCCTGCCAATTATCTTTTGCCTATGAAATACCTTTGTTGGCTTTTAAGTTAGTCGCATGGCCATGTTGAATGAGGGAGCCAGACGTTTGTTCTCAGACTGTAGAACTGGAATGGAGCCACGTGTGTAATGAGAGTGTGAGTGAGCCGTAGCGGCTTCCATGAGGGCGCGCGCGCGATCCGGCTGGTGTCACTTTTGCGCGCGTTCCATTGACTCTGGGCCTTGTCATGTCATCTTTGCTAGGATGTGTGATCCGGCTGGTGTCACTTTTGCGCGCGTTCCATTGACTCTGGGCCTTGTCATGTCATCTTTGCTAGGATGTGTGATCCGGCTGGTGTCACTTTTGCGCGCGTTCCATTGACTCTGGGCCTTGTCATGTCATCTTTGCTAGGATGTGTGATCCGGCTGGTGTCACTTTTGCGCGCGTTCCATTGACTCTGGGCCTTGTCATGTCATCTTTGCTAGGATGTGTGATCCGGCTGGTGTCACTTTTGCGCGCGTTCCATTGACTCTGGGCCTTGTCATGTCATCTTTGCTAGGATGTGTGATCCGGCTGGTGTCACTTTTGCGCGCGTTCCATTGACTCTGGGCCTTGTCATGTCATCTTTGCTAGGATGTGTGATCCGGCTGGTGTCACTTTTGCGCGCGTTCCATTGACTCTGGGCCTTGTCATGTCATCTTTGCTAGGATGTGTGATCCGGCTGGTGTCACTTTTGCGCGCGTTCCATTGACTCTGGGCCTTGTCATGTCATCTTTGCTAGGATGTGTGATCCGGCTGGTGTCACTTTTGCGCGCGTTCCATTGACTCTGGGCCTTGTCATGTCATCTTTGCTAGGATGTGTGATCCGGCTGGTGTCACTTTTGCGCGCGTTCCATTGACTCTGGGCCTTGTCATGTCATCTTTGCTAGGATGTGTGATCCCTCCGGGGCTGTATGGTGGTGAGTGATGTGTCGGACACGGAGCTGGACGGATGTGGCTGAATACTGGGCGTCCTGACGATTGCATCGAGTTAACAATGTTGACCAATGGGCTATGGGAGCCCGCGTTTCTCTGTAGCATTGACCGTTGCTACCGGCAAGTTTAATGGGGAAGGAGCGGCTCTCGTCGCATGGAAGCTGGTTACGACGTGAATCACTCAATTGTGATGTGCTAAATACGCCAAGATGCATTGAAGAACTTGTTAGCAGTGCAGTATTTACCAGTGACTACCTGGAGTCCTGAAGCTATTGGCTTCCATGACATTTGTTTGACGTTATCGATGAAAATTGTTTAGTAAGTACGGTACTTACAGATTATTAATTCTGCCTGGTGTAAGCAGACCAAGAATCCAGTTTCTTTATGCCTTTCGATGACCCCTTTGGTGTTCTGTGTCTCAATCTGGAGGTTTATTTATGCACCAAGCTAGTATTTTGCAATGTTAATTTTGCACTTGAAATCATGGTTTGTCGTTATTGAGCATTTGATACTACTCTCTGTAACTTCTGTTTGTTATAGACCTCATGGCCCTTCTTGGGGTGAGTTATTGGATTTGCTCTGTAATTAAAGTTGTTTGCTGTCAGCCTAAAGGTAAGCACGTGTGGGTCATGTGAGTGTGCGTACTTGTATTTGCACTCACTCTAAATCCATGTTGAGGAGCCCTTTGAGTTATAGTTGTTGCATCAGCAGCGGTTAACGCGTTGCTGTTCTGCTGGTCCAGGCCAGGGACGCGTTTTCCTTCTGCTTTAGCGGCCTTCCCGTCTTCGCACGAGGCCTAGGTGTTGGCAGTTCACACTTGATTTTGCGGATCTCCCGTTCCAATCTCAAGTTGAGTGGTTTGTTGTTATCCTTCTCGTATCGAGCCGCGTCGGGGGGCGTCGCTCGATTAGAAAGTCATTGACTCAGTATTTCTGCTATTGTAAGGCCATTGTAGGCGAGTGTTAAAAGTCTTGCGAAAACTGAGCACTGAGTTTCTTGTTTCCTTTAAAAAATTAAGGGTTTAATTGTCAGCATAATTTTACGTGTGTTTTAGGGGCCCACTAATTTATTGAAGTACTTAACATGTTTTATGTGGAACAGGCCTGTGGTCAATCAGTGCTGCTGCTTCCGTTTTACATGGGGAAGTTGGTCATATCTTGTCTATATAGGAGCAGAATAATCAGTGGAGATGTATGCATTCTAATGTTTTTCGTTTAATGATTGCTCAACTTATTCCAGGTGCTGTTGCGAGATTAGCCCACAGTTGTGATCTAGTTGCGCGGACAGGGTGCAGCCACAGGTTTATTTAATTAACTCTTCGTAGCTGGGGCACTCTTGTGTTTCACAATTGAAATTTTTTAGTATTATTCGTAATTTTGTGTATAATACAAATGTCCTTATACATTGTGATTTTACTTTAAAAGTCTTAATTATTTGTATGTATTTTGCAAGAACCTTGGTAACTGTCAGTTGACTCACGACTGAATCGTTATTAAATGAAATATTTGTTTGGGAATGACAAATGACGCATCATGTGGGGCCACCCTTCCACGTCTTTTCCTTAAATTAGTCCTGATCCTTCTTCTTAGTCTCAGTAAGTACTATGCATTCCGAGAAGATTGGTTGTTCACCATTGGATTTTTTTTTAAGAATATGAAGAATAATCGTTTGAGATTTTAGTGATCCACATGTACACGTGATCGTTGAGTAGGGTCTGAAAACTTGCGAGAGAAATCTGCGACCACAACCATTTTATTTAGTCACTGAACATTGTATCTGTTAATCTCAACAAACAGCTATGATCATATCAGTAACTAAATACATAAAAATGTACCACTAAGAAACTATCCAAATGGCACGGAAATCAATAGATGCGATTTAGATGTACAGACAAACAAATGGTTACAATTTTAGAAACGTCGAACGATTTATTCAAGAGAAAGAGCATCGCATTTGGAGGGCCGTACCCATAATGCTCCAAACGTTTTCAGTGGGGGAGAGATCCAGCGACGTTGCTGGCTAAGGTGGGGTTTGGCAAGCCCGAAGACAAACAGAAGAAACTCTGGCCATGTGTGGGCTGCTGAAATATAAGCTCAGGGTGGCTTGCCACGAAAAGCAACAAAATTGGGCGTGGAATATCGTCGACGTACCACTGTGCATTAACGGTGCTGCGGATGACGACCAATGGGGTTCTGGTCTGAAATAAAACGCGCCTCAGATTGACACTCTGGTTGTTGAGCTGTATGGTGGGTGAGAGATTGGTGTTTAACGTCCCGTGGACAGCGAGGTGATTAGGAACGGAGCACAAGCTCGGATTAGGGAAGGACAGGGAAGGAAATCGTCCGGCCGGCCGATGTGGCCGAGCGGTTCTAGGCACTTCAGTCTGGAACCGGGCGACCGGGTCGCAAGTTCGAATCCTGCCTCGGGCATGGATGTGTGTGATGTCCTTAGGTTAGTTAGGTTTAAGTAGTTCTAAGTTCTAGGGGACTGACGACCTCAGATGTTAAGTCCCATAGTGCTCAGAGCCATTTCATTTCAGAAATCGGCCGTGACCTCTGAAAGGCACCATGCGTCTTTGCTGGTCATCGGGGCTCGTTTCGAAGCGGCACTCATCGCTGAAGACAATTCCACTCCATTCACTGAGATTCCAGGCTGTGCTTGCCAAATCATATCTTGGCCATCAAGACCGCCGGATCTCTCCAAAATCGAGAGCGTTTGGAGCATTATGGACAGCGCCCTCCGTCTAGCTCGTGGTCTGGACGATCTAACGCGCCCGTTGAGAGGACATCCAATAACTCTACCACTGAATGCCAAGCCGAATAACTGCTGCACATGAACCAGAGGTCGCCCAGTGCGTTACTGACTTTCTTAATTTGTGAACATCTTCACCTTGAATAAATTATTCAATGTTTCTGAAATTGTAATCATTTATTTGTCTGTGCATGTACGTCACATTTACCTATTTCCGTCCCATCCGAAGAATTACTTTCCTAGTCGAAAGTCTATAGTTTCAGTCGATCTCTAATGACCACAATGTCGACGGGACGTTAAACCCAGTGCTCCTTACCCCCTTCCTTCCCGTGTCGACCTGTTGAAATATTAAGCTGATTTTTAGAGAGGAAAGTCAACATCTAACTAATACAGTACGGTATTTTGTTTTAGGGGATTCGAACTGCGGTCATATTTGATGAGTCCATTTAGCACACTGTTATACGCAAGCAGAATTAAGGACGTGAAGTTATGTGTCATTCAACAGTTCGATATGAAAATACACTACTGGCCATTAAAATTGCTACACCAAGAAGAAATGCAGATGATAAACGGGTATTCATTGGAAAAATATATTATACTAGAACTGACATGTGATTACATTTTCACGCAATATGGGTGCACAGATCCTGGGAAATCAGCACCGAGAACAACCACCTCTGGCCTTAATAACGGCCTTGATACGCCTGGGCATTCAGTCAAACAGAGCTTGGATGGCGTGTACAGGTACAGCTGCCCATGCAGCTTCAACACGATACCACAGTTCATCAAGACTAGTGACTCGCGTATTATGACGAGCCAGTTGTTCGGCCACCATTGACTACACGTTTTCAGTTGATGACAGATCTGGGGAATGTGCTGGCCAGGGCAGCAGTCGAACATTTTCTGTATCCAGAAAGGCTTGTACAGGACCTCCAGCACGCGGTCGTGCATTATCCTGCTGAAATGTAGGGTTTCGCAGGGATCGAATGAAGGGTAGAGCCACGGGTCGTAACACATCTGAAATGTAACGGCCACTGTTCAAAGTGCCGTCAATGACGAATACACGCTTCCAACGTGCGTTATCCGCGATGTCGCCAAACACGGATGCGACCATCATGATGCTGTAAAATGAACCTGGATTCATCCGAAAAAATGACGTTTTGCCGTTCGCGCATCCAGGTTCGTCGTCGAATACACCGTCGCAGGCGCTCCTGTCTGTGATGCAGCGTCAAGGGTAACCGCAGCCACGGACTCCGAGCTGATAGTCCATGCTGCTGCAAACGTCGTCGAACTGTTCGTGCAGATGGTTGTTGTCTTGCAAACGTCCCCATCTGTTGATTCAGCGATCGAGACGTGGCTGCACGATCCGTTACAGCCATGCGGATAAGATGCCTGTCATCTCGACTGCTAGTGGTACGAGGCCATTGGGAACCTGCGCGGTGTTCCGTATTACCCTCCTGAACCCACCGATTCCATTCTTTGCTAACAGTCATTGGACCTCGAAGAACGAGCAGTAATGTGGCGATACGATAAACCGCAATCGCGATAGGCTACAATCCGAGGTTTATCATAGTCGGAAAAGTGGTGGTACGCATTTCTCCTCCTTACACGAGGCATCGCAACAACGTTTCAACAGGCAACGCCGGTCAACTGCTGTTTGTGTATGCGAAATCGGTTGGAAACTTTCCTCGTGTCAGCACGTTGCAGGTGTCGACAGCGGCGCCAACCTTGTGTGAATGCTCTGAAAAGCTAATCATTTGCATATCACATCTTCTTCCTGTCGGTTAAATTTCGCGTCTGTAGCACCCTATCTTCGTGGTGTAGCAATTTTAATGGCCAGTAGTGTATGTTAAACTCTTATGGTCAGTGCTGGAAGCAAGCTTACATCTAAATGTAAGTGCATATTCTGAAAGTAAATGTGAATATGTAGCAGAGTTTACGTCCCATTGCAACACTTACTAGAGTTTCTTACCGTTGAAATATGCTTTCCCGGCTGATACACAAAGTTGAAATATGTTCACTTTTTTTTATTTACTTAAATTTGGCATATTTCGTGACAGTACCTTTTCCGTTAGATGTTTACGAGGCGGTATTGGTCTTGGCTTCAGTTGTCTATTGGGAGTATGATTCCACAATGCGTCTTTGTCGGCTGCAGAAATGACCTGGTTCAATGTGTTTGCCTCATTTTTGGTGCTTTAAATACCATTTCTTCAAATGTAGTTTCTTCTTAAAGTTTGTATAAGAAAAAATAGTAACATAATTCAAAATTATTTATGACGGCGACCTGCACATTCTTCTACCGTCAACACACACCAAGAGTTAACTGCTGACTGACTATAGTCAAAGACGACTCCAGCGTCAAAGACATTTTACACAACACACAAGCTTCCACTTGTAATCAGTCTCTTTGCTATTCTTCGACACATTTACTAATAGTAATCAATATGCTTTCACTCACAAAAATATAAGTAAATTAACATATAATAAGGCAAATTATAATAAAAAATTCTGACAAAAAATATAAGAAAACATTTACAATTTGGTAGCGACAAATCCGGTAAAAAAATAACAGATCTCCCAGATCCATTACACCGTTCTACAGGGTGTGAGGAAATGTTGCTCATATGCCACTGTTGGTTCTCTGATTAGCCTAATCTTGTCTCCACTATGCCAGTTACAGTGATTAGTAGGAGACTGAGGTATATCCCTTGATACCTTGCTTAGTACTCGTTGCTGAAAATTTGTATGTAGACTTACGTGGGGTGCTTGATCTGAATCTTCAAGCATTATTAGCCAGTTAACTTTCGCAGCATTTTCGTGATGCCCTCTCATAGAAAAACAAACCTTTCACTATACATGCTGCGTTGCTTGTATATGTTAAATATACTCAATTGGTCCTTTCTGCTACGATTCCTACACCCTTCAACAATATTCTGTGATGGGTTGCACGAGTATTTTGCCTTTGAAAGGGCACTGCCGGTTTCCTTCCCACTCCTTCCCTAACCCGAGCTTGCACTCCGTCTCTAATGACCTCGTTGTCGACGGGTCGTTAAACACTAACCACCACCACCACCACCACGAGTATTTAGTAAGCAATCTCATCTCCCAAAACTTTATCCAACCTTTTAAAATTCAGGCTCTTACTCCATCTCCCATGACATTGTTGAGAACAGGTTGGTAGAAACCCTAATCTTCTCTCCATCTCTTCATTATTACTTCCTTCAGATCGGCGAATGTTGATGTTCGTGTGTTTCTGAAGCCGAACGAATTGTGCAAATGTCCTAATGAAAGAGGGGGCGGGGGGAGGCAGTAGCTAGTCAGAAGTCAGTACACGATACAGAAACTGGATTGGAGTTGATAGCACAAGTCGCCCCCTAAAAAGCGTCACTTTTCCGTTTTTTTATTGCTTTTCAAAAATGGCTCTGAGCACTATGGGACTTAACTTCTGAGGTCATCAGTCGCCTAGAACTTAGAACTAATTAAACCTAACTAACCTAAAGACATCACACACATCCATGCCCGAGGCAGGATTCGAACCTGCGACCGTAGCGGTCGCGCGGCTCCATACTGCAGCTCCTAGAACCGCAAGGCCACTCCAGCCGGCTTATTGCTTTTGTCTAACAATGAAATCACCCTGTAATCGAATTTGTATATTTTTTTATATTTACAGGACGTGAAGTTCAGAACTCAAATATGAAAGGCAAAAGCTTTTCTATGCCACACTCAAGCATTCTCGAAAAAAATCTACTTTGAAACCTTCCCAGGAACTTGTTAACGTTTATTTCCCTAAAATCAATATGATTACCAACTTGCAGCATGCTGCAGCTGAAAAATAGGTCCGTAACTTATAATTGTAATAAATGGTTATAGCTCCGTCATAAGTTGCATTGAGAAGTATCTTTTTTATTTCTTGATGGTGATTAGTTTCCAACATCTGTGTCCATTTTCAGACCAGCGGCATCGAAAATGTGACAGATCGGGCGACAAAATTTGTACAAAAACTGCACCTGTAGTGATGAAGAAAGCGGCACTATGGCCGACTCGAAAACAGTAATGACACCATTTGTAGGATGGACATTAGAGAACCGAGGCTTTGATCATAACTTCATTGAGCAGTTTACGTACATAGGTTATCGCCTGTATTTGCCACATTTACGATACGGATGGTTTGAAAATGGACACAGGTGTCCGAAACCAGTCACCATCAAGAAATAAAAAACATATTCTTCTGAATGTAATTTATACTGGAGCCACAACCGTTTATTTCGAATATGATATTGCAGCGTCTGTGTTGTTCTGAATTACTATGCAAAGTTCCTTTGGACTGGCATGCATGTCCAAAGGAACACGCACTGTGGCGACTAAAGACGTTATGAAATTCATTAACTGTTCTTGCAGTTGCGAATATCAACAACCATCAGCTGTGGAATGGGATGACGGCAATACAAATTTGTTCCGGATCTCGACTCGAACCCTGAAGGAACATTGCTTCGTAATTCGGAATAACACAGGCACTGCAATATCGTATTTAACCGCCACCACCGGGCATACGACTTTCAAGGAAAATGCCACCCCTGTACGGGAATATATACGAGGTGATCAAAAAGTCTCTCCGCGGTGCCGTACGATTGTCAGCCGCGCCTGCCGTGTGATTGTTCGCCTGCCAGGGTTACTTCCCTTCAAGTTGACTCTCCCAACATTCCTCTGTTTCGTTTATCTCTGCCAGCGTCAGTAGTGTCGTTGGTGTGTGTCGTTACGTGTTGACGTGAACGTTTAAATTTAGTTCCTTTGTTCGTTTGTTTCGTTTTTGTCACTATTAAAATGCCAACCATTGAAGAACGTGTGTTTTTAGTCCAACAAGTGTTCAAAGCTGGCGGTAAATACACAGTTTCAGTTCGTCAAACATTTAATTCAGTTTTTCCGGAGACAATATTCGCACATCGCGATACCTTGCGAGATTTGACTAACAAATTTCGAAGTACAGATGCACCGAGAAGTGGTCGTCCTAGCGTTTTGGCTGAGGATAAACTACTCGATATTTCCGATAAAATGTCCATGAGCCCGAACAACTCAGTAAGAAAACTCGCCCAGGAAATCGATGTTAGAGTCGGAACGGCCCACGCAGCTGTAAGGAAAATATTAGCACTTTTCCGATACAAAATGACAGTCATGCAAGAACTCAAAAATACTTATCACGGAAAGAGATTGCATTATTGTTAATTGGTTCAAAAATTTCGTTCAATAAAATGGAAGGGATATCCTTAATGAAACGTTTTTCACTAATGAGGTGTGGTTTCATTTATCCGAGTACATGAACTTGCAAAATTCTCGTATGTGGAGTACTGCAAATCCATTGTGTATTCATTAGGAACCACTTCATTCTGTGAAAATTGGAGTTTGGATTTCAATTTCTAGACGTCGGATTGTGGGTCCTACATTTTTCAACGAAACAATAAACGCGCAACGATACTGCAGTGATATTCTGTACCCATTCATAGGAGAACTTGTGTTTAGTTAAATACTGAACGGCTACTTTCAACAAGATGGTGCAACCGCGCATACAACTCACTTTTCAATGTCACTACTTGCTGATTTTTTTTTTTTTTGGTGATCGCATGATTTCACACGGACTTTGGCCTCCACGATCGCCTGAGCTAACACCAGCTGACTTTTTCTTCTGGAGTGCATCGAAAGCAACTGTACATAAAATACGTCCAAAATCCGTCGATGAATCGAAAACTGAAATATCCGCTTTCACTGCTTCTATTATAGACGTAATATTACAGCTTGTGTTCGGAAACAAGATTAGACGAATTGAATTGTGTATTCAACAACAGGGGGGATATTTTCAACATTTAATGTGAAAATTTGTAAGTAAAAATGAATATTCAATAAATTAATAACTTGTATTTCACGGAGTTTGATTTCGGTATATTCAGTGCGGCAAACGGCACGCGCGGCTAACAATCATACGGCACTGCGGAGAGACTTTTTGAACAGCCCGTATAATGGGTGTGCGAGTGCAGATAGTAGACACATGGTTGACGACATGTGGAAGTTAGGGTCTAGCTGTGAGTCGTGCGCGGATAGCCAAATGGATCAACATTAACTTCACCGAGTGTCATGGGACGTCCACCCCGAACTAATTCAACGAACAGTAACGAACAAAATGAGATTTAAGAAAATGGTAAGGTGACCGGTAGCGACAAGCCGGATATCCGTTCTCGAGTCTTGATCCGGCACAAATTTTCATTGCCGTCATTCCACTCCACAACTGATGGGTGTTAATTTTCGCAACTACGAATACAGTTAATTTAGTTATTTTGAAGGTGATTTTCACGACAGGTAGAGTGGCTCAGGTGAGTTACCTCGGGTAGGGATGGCGGTTACCGTTGAAACAATCGGTTTTAGGTTATATCTTTTTTTTCACTTCAGTTGAATCCGATTGTTCAAAGCTCTCAATATTACCAATTATTGTAACAACCGATTTGTTGGCTTTTTATTCCTATTATTTCCTGTAATTAACGTAAAAATCGAAGAAAGACTGAAAAATTTTGACCTTTACAGTTTCGAGATAGTACATGAATCAAAATACTAAATTAAATAGGCAAATAAAGGAAGTCCGTCCACCGTTCGCTGCATTTCTCGAAAAGTGATAAGTGGTCGAATACTACCAAAAAAAAAAAAAATCACCAGTATTCTCCTATTGATTCAATTTTTTTTTAAACCTATGTTCGGAAATCATGTTGTAATCGGGCATCATACCACTATTTGGGCATTACGAATAGCCAGGGCCAAAGCGTGAAAACTAAGGTCGAAGAACTCATTCTTTTCGTTTCAATTTGTCCAATTTCGAGGGATACAAGAGATGAAGGCACATTATGTAACTACAGGCAACACATCAGCTATTTTCTATTTTTATTGTATACTGTGAATGAAATGTTAAGTTTCTAATCTATAACTGTTACCAAAATTTCCTTTGTTTCCTATTATTTAATTGAAATGGTAGACAAATCTTCCCTGCAATGTCACTTCATAACAATATTTGGAGGCTAGTATTGGTGCTATTGTGCAATGCAATGGAGGTCCAGGGACGACACTTAGAATCGACCTGAACACCAGGCGAGGGGCCGGCCGCGGTGGCCGAGCGGTTCTAGGCGCTCAGTCCGGAACCGCGCGACTGCTGCGGCCGCAGGTTCGAATCCTGCCTCGGGCATGGATGTGTGTGATGTCCTTAGGTTAGTTAGGTTTAAGTAGTTCTAAGTTCTAGGGGACTGATGACCTCAGCAGTTAAGTCCCATAGTGCTCAGAGCCATTTGAACCAGACGAGGGTAAGCGTTGCACATCACACACACAGGCTTAAGTTTAAGTCACGACACAGCAGGGCAACGGGGACATCACTGTCTCAGAAGTGTTGCAAAAGTTTTTATACCTCGCGTTTGTTGCCCATTTCTGTCGGCATTGTTATTAAAATCTGATTGCGCTTCCTATTTTCTATAATAACGCAATATTTCCAAGTAATGCAAATTTTACAAATAAAAGTTACTCTTAATTTAAAAATTATTGAAAAAACGAAAAATTTCAGCACTGCTGCTATGGCTAATTAATATTTCGTTTTCTTTTTACTCGGTTATTAATAGAATATAAAAAACAGCTGTTATAACAGAGACGAAACAAATACCGATTATTAGAAAATAAAATATGTTTTTAACCGGTCGTCTTTTTTCTGTCACTAATCTGTGGATAGCAAAGGTTAAACAACGATCTAATTTCGGATCCGTCTACGAAACTGAAAAAGTGCTGAACATCTATTCCTGTGTGGTGGCAGCATCTACGCTAATCCATGCATTGTCTACAGAGTGGTCCATTGATGGTGACCGGGCCAAGTATCTCACGAAATAAGCATCAAACGAAAAAACTACAAAGAACGAAACTCGTCTAGCTTGAAGGGGGATACGAGATGGCGCTATGGTTGGCCCGCTAGATGGCGCTGCCGTAGGTCAAATGGATATCAACTGCGTTTTTTAAAAATAGGAATCCACATTTTTTATTACGTATTCGTGTAGTACGTAAAGAAATATGGATGTTTTTGTTGGACCACTTTTTTCGCTTCGTGGTAGATGGCACTGTAATAGTCACAACGTATAAGTAAGTGGTATCACGTAACATTCCGCCAGTGCGGACGGTATGTGCACCGTGATACATTACCCGTGTTAAAATGGACCGTGCGCCAATTGCGGAAAAGGTCCATATCGTGTTGATGTATGGCTACTGTGATCAAAATGCCCAACGGGCGTGTGCTGTGTATGCTGCTCGGTATTCTGGACGACAACAGCCAAGTGTCCGGACCGTTCGCCGGCTAGTTACATATTTAAGGAAACAGGAAGTGTTCAGTCACATGTGAAGCGTCAACCACGACGTGCAACAAATGATGATGCCCAAATAGGTGTTTTAGCTGTTGTCGCAGCTAATCCGCACATCGGTAGCAGACAAATTGCGCGAGAATCGGAAATCTCAAAAACGTCGATGTTGAGAATGCTACATCAACATCGATTGCACCCGTACTATATTTCTATGCACCAGCAATTGCATGGCGACGACTTTGAACGTCGTGTACAGTACTGCCACTGGGCACAAGAGAAATTACGGGACGATGACAGATTTTTTGCACACGTTCTATTTAGTAACGAAGCGTCATTCGCCAACAGCGGTAACGTAAACCCGCATAATATGCACTGTTGGGCGATGGAAAATCCACGATGGCTGCGACAAGTGGAACATCAGCGACCTTGGCGGGTTAATGTATGGTGCGGCATTATGGGAGGAAGGATAATTGGCCCCCATTTTATGGATGGCAATCTAAATGGTGCAATGTATGCTGATTTCCTACGTAATGTTCTACCGATGTTACATGATGTTTCACTGCATGGCAGAATGGCGATGCACGTTCAACATGATGGATGTCCGGCACATAGCTCGCGTGCGGTTGAAGCGGTATTGAATAGCATATTTCATGACAAGTTGATTGGTCGTCGAAGCATCATACCGTGGCCCGCACGTTCACTGGATCTGGCGTCCCCGGATTTCTTTCTGTGGGGAAAGTTGAAGGATATTTGCTATTGTGATCCACCGACAACGCCTGACAACATGCGTCAACGCATTGTCAATGCATGTGCGAACATTACGGAAGGCAAACTACTTGCTGTTGAGAGGAATGTCGTTACACGTATTGCCAAATGCATTGAGGCTGACGGACATAATTTTGAGCATTTATTGCATTAATGTGGTATTCACAGGTAATCACACTGTAACAGCATGCGTTCTCAGAAATGAAAAGTTCACAAAGGTACATGTATCACATTGGAACAACCGAAATAAAATGTTCAAACGTACCTACGTTCTGTATTTTAATTTAAAAACCTACATGTTACCAACTGTTCGTCTAAAATTGCGAGCCATATGATGGTGACTATTACAGCGCCACCTATCACAAAGCCAAAAAAGTGGTCCAAATAAAACATTCACATTTCTTTACGTACTAATCGAATATGTAATAAAAAATGGGAGTTCCTATTTTTAAAAAACGCAGTTGATATCCATTTGACCTATGGCAGCGCCATCTAGCGGGCCAACCATAGCGCCATCTGGTTTCCCCCTTCAAGCTAGACAAGTTTCGTTCTATGTAGTTTTTTCGTTTGATGCTTATTTCGTGAGATATTTGGCCCGGTCACGATGAATGGACCACCCTGTATACTCTTGCTGCGACTGGGCCGCGATGGTCAGTGCTTTTCAGCCACGGCTGCCGAGTGAGGACGTGTTAGCTTCGTGAACTTCGGCAAATGCCGCTGTTTAGCAGGTTAACTGTTGCGAGTACGACTAAAAATTAATGATAACACGGAAAAGTTGTTCCAACGATGTACTGTGAAATTTGCGTTACAATAGGGTTTTGAACGCCCAACTACTTCCGAACTTGATGTCTCGCTCTTTGAAAAGATTTAGTTGCAACATCGTGAGGTAACTGGCTTTCAGTATAAATTTCACGTGAAGTACAAGTGAAGCAATGCAGTGATGGCACTTGCGTAAGAATAGCATCTCAAATAGGATGATCTGGAGACTTTATTTATTGAAATGCCGAGATAAGCCATCAGTTATGCTGGGTTGGCTCAAAAAACAGTATTTATCTTCAGATTGCCTAAGTAACAGATGATCATATAAGAGTCACTTTCCGTTTGCGGTACCGTTTTGACAGTAACCAGCGAAAAGTGGACGGGAACTGCAGAGAAGTGACAAAAGTCATGGGAGAGCGATATGTACATATACAGGGTGTTACAAAAAGGTACGGCCAAAGTCTCAGGAAACATTCCTCACACACAAAGAAAGAAAATATGTTATGTGGATGTGTGTCCGGAAACGCTTACTTTCCATGTTAGAGCTCATTTTATTACTTGTATCACAGCCGTCCACAATACGACCACGAAGAGTCCCTACATTTGGTACCAGTGTTGCGTAGACAAGAGCTTTCAAATGCCCCCATAAATGAAAGTCAAGAGGGTTGAGGTCAAGAGAGCGTGGAGGCCACGGAATTGATCCGCCTCTACCAATCCATCGGTCACCGAATCTGTTGTTGAGAAGCGTACGAACACTTCGACTGAAATGTGCAGGAGCTCCATCGTGCATGAACCACATGTTGTGTCGTACTTCTAACAGCACAGGTTCAGTATCCCGTATGAAATCATGATAACGTGCTTCACTGAGCGTAGGTGGAAGAACATGGGGCCCAATCAAGACATCACCAACAATGTCTGCCCAAACATTCACAGATAATCTGTGTTGATGACGTGATTGTACAATTGCGTGCGGATTCTCGTCAGCCCACACGTGTTGATTGTGAAAATTTACAATTTCATCACGTTGGAATGAAGCCTCATCCGTAAAGAGAACATTTGCACTGAAATGAGGATTGACACATTGTCGGATGAACCATTCGCAGAAGTATACCCGTGGAGGCCAATCAGCTGCGGATAGTGCCTGCACACGCTGTACATGGTATTGAAACAACTGGTTCTCCCGTAGCACTCTCCATACAGTGACGTGGTCAACGTTACCTTGTACAGCAGCAACTTCTCTACCGCTGACATTAGGGTTATCGTCAACTGCACGAAGAATTGCCTCGTCCATTGCAGATGTCCTCGTCGTTCTAGGTCTTCCCCAGTCGCGAGTCATAGGCTGGAATGTTCCGTGCTCCCTAAGACGCCGATCAATTGCTTCGAACGTCTTCCTGTCGGGACACCTTCGTTCTGGAAATCTGTCTCGATACAAACGTACCGCGCCACGGCTATTGCCCCGTGCTAATCCATCCATCAAATGGGCACCTGCCAACTCCGCATTTGTAAACATTGCACTGACTGCAAAACCACGTTCGTGATGAACACTAACCTGTTGATGCTACGTACTGATGTGCTTGATGCTAGTACTGTAGAGCAATGAGTAGCATGTCAACACAAGCACCGAAGTCAACATTACCTTCCTTCAATTGGGCCAACTGGCGGTGAATCGAGGAAGCACAGTACATACTGACGAAACTAAAATGAGGCTTAACATGGAAAGTAAGCGTTTCCGGACACATGTCCACATAACATCTTTTCTTTCTTTGTGTGTGAGGAATGTTTCCTGAAAGTTCGGCCGTACGTTTTTGTAACACCCGGTGTAGATGGTGGTAGTACCGCTTATACAATGTATAAAAGAGCAGTGGAGTGGCAAAGCTGCAGTGTGAAAAGGTTGATAATGAGCGCACGACGGCAATTAACAGATTTTGGGCGCGGAATGGTAGTTGGAGGACAACGACCTTGCCGCAGTGGTAGCACCGGTTCCCGTCGATCACCGTAGTTTAAGCGTTGTCGGGCTGGGCTAGCACTTGGATGGGTGACCATCCGGTCTCCCGAGCCCTGTTGGCAAGTGGGGTGCACTCAGCTCTTATGAAACAAACTGAGAAGGTATTTGATTGAGAAGTAGCGCCGGCCGGGGTGGCCGAGCGGTTCTAGGCGCTACAGTCTGGAGCCGCGCCACCGCTACGGTCGCAGGTTCGAATCCTGCCTCGGGCACGGACGTGTGTGATGTCCTTAGGTTAGTTAGGTTTAAGTAGTTCTAAGTTCTAGGGGACTGATGACCTCAGAAGTTAAGTCCCGTAGTGCTCAGAGCCATTTGAACCATTTGAGAAGTAGCGGCTCCGGTCTCGTAAACTGACGTACGGCCGGGAGAGCGGTGCGCTGACCACATGACCCTCCATATCCGCATCCTGTGACCCCTGTGGACTGGGTGACACGACGGCCGGTCGCTACCGTTGGGTCTTCCAATGCCGTTCGGGCGGAGTTTAGTTTTAATGGTAGTTGGAGCCAGACAAATGGGACGTTAAATTTTGGAAATCGGAGATCCACAGTGTCAAGACTGGGCCGAGACTACCAAATTAAGGCAATACCTCTTGCAACAGACAATACAGTGGCCGACGGCTTTCACTCAACGACCGAGAGGAGCGGCGTTGGCGTAGCGTTGACAGTGCTAACAGACAAGCAGCACTGCGTGAAATGACCGCAGAAATGAACGTGGAACGTATGATGAAAGTATCCGATAGGACAGTGCGGCGAAAACTGCCGTTATTGAGCTATGGCAGTAGACGACCGACGCGAGTGCCGTTGCTAACAAGGGAACGTCCCCATCGCAACCCCCTCAGATTTAGTTATAAGTTGGCACAGTGGATAGGCCTTGATAAACTGAACACAGATCAATTGAGAAAACAGGAAGAAGTTGTATGGAACTGTGAAAAAATAAGCAAAATATACAAACTGAGTAGTCCATGGGCCACATAGACAACATTATTGGAGCTCAGGAGCGCCGTGGTCCCGTGGTAGCGTGAGCAACTGCAGAATGAGAGGTCCTTGGTTCAAGTCTTCCCTCGAGTGAAAAGTTTATTTTCGCAAAGTTATGATCTGTCCGTTCGTTCATTGACGTCTCTGTTCACTGTAATAAGTTTAGTGTCTGTGTTTTGCGACCGCACCCCAAAACCGTGCGATTAGTAGATGAAAGGACGTGCCTCTCCGATGGGAACCGAAAACATTTGATCACAAGGTCATAGGTCAACCGATTCCTCCACAGGAAAACACATCTGATATATTCTATACGACACTGGTGACGGCATGTGCGTCACATGACAGGAATATGTTGTCGACCCACCTAACTTGTACACTTGGCGAATGGGTAAAAAGATTCTACTACCTTGCCCGATTTAGGTTTTCTTGTGGATGTGATAATCATTCCCAAAAAAGTGATGAAAACATAAGAGTTTGTCACATAAACTGAAAATAAAAAATTAAACTTTTCACTCGAGGAAGATTTGAACCAAGGACCTTTCGTTGCGCAGCTGCTCACGTTACCACGAGACCACGGCGCTCCTACGTTCTCAGTCTCCTTGATGTTGCCTATCTTGTCATGAACTACTCAGTTTGTATATTTTGCTTACTTTTTGACAGTTCCACACAACTTCTTCCTGTTTTCTCAATTGATCTGTGTTCAGTTTTTTCAAGGCCTATCCACTGTAACAACTTATAACTAAATCTGAGGGGGGTGCGATGGGGAGGTTCCCTTGTAAGACATCAGCTGCAGTGCCTTTCCTGGGCTCGTGACAATATCGGTTGGAGCCTAGGCGACTAGAAAACCGTTGCCTTTTCACATGAGCCCCGATTTCAGCTGGTAAGAGCTGATGGTAGGGTTCGAGTGTGGTGCAGACCCCACGAGCCCATATACCCAAGTTATCAGCAAGGCACTGTGGATTCTGGTGGTGGCTCCATAATGGTGTGAGTTGTCTTTGTGTGGGATGGACTCGGTCCCCTGGTCCAAATGAATCGATCACTGACTGGAAACTTACGTTTGGCTACTTGGAGGCCATTTGCAGCCGTTCATCCGATGGAACTTCTGTGGATGACAATGCGCCAAGTCACTGGGCCAGGCCGGCCGCTGTGGCCGAGCGGTTCTAGGCGCTTCAGTCTGGAACCGTGCGACCGCTACGGTCGCAGGTTCGAATCCTGCCTTGGGCATGGATGTGTGTGATGCCATTAGCTTAGTTAGGTTTAAGTAGTTCTAAGCTCTAGGGGACTGATGACCTCAGATGTTAAGTCCCATAGTGGGCCACGATTGGCCGCGATCGGTCTGAAGAACTTTCTTGACAATTTGAGCGACTGATTTGGACATCCAGATCGCGCGCCATGAATCCCATCGAACATTTATAGGACGTAATCGAGAGGTTTTTTTCGTGCACGAAACGCTGCACCGGCGACACTGTCGCAGTTATGGACGGGTATAGAGGCAGCATGGCTCAACTATTTCTACAGGGAAAGTCCAACGACCTGTTGAGTGCATGCCACATGCGTTACGCCAGCCAAAAGCAGGTCCGAGACTGTATTAGGAAGAATCCCACGAATTAAGTCACCTCCGTGTATAAGGCATATTTATATTGAAACGCTACTTGTTTTTTAATATAAAACAGACAGTGCATAGCGTGACACTCGAATTCTGAGATAAGGTGCTGGAACTACCCGTTGGAAAACGTGTCACTACGCACGAAAACCTAACACCACGTTAACTGGCCAGAGCGAGTGGTATATCGAGAGGTTGTAACAATGGAAAATTGTACTGAAATGCAGGAGGATCTGCAGCGAATTGACGCATGGTGCAGGGAATGGCAATTGAATCTCAATGTAGACAAGTATAATGTGCTGCGAATACATAGAAAGAAAGATCCCTTATCATTTAGCTGCAATATAGCAGGTCAGCAACTAGAAGCAGTTAATGCCATAAATTATCTGGGAGTACGCATTTGGAGTGATTTAAAATGGAATGATCATATAAAGTTGATCGTCGGTAAAGCAGATGCCAGACTGAGATTAATTCGAAGAATCCTAAGGAAATGCAATCCGAAAACAAAGGAAGTAGGTTACAGTACGCTTGTTCGCCCACTGCTTGAATACTGCTCACCAGTGTGGGATCCGTACCGGATAGGATTGATAGAAGAGAGAGAGAAGATCCAACGGAGAGCAGCGCGCCTCGTTACAGGATCATTTAGTAATCGCGAAAGCGTTACGAAGATGATAGATAAACTCCAGTGGAAGACCCTGCAGGAGAGACGCTCAGTAGCTCGGTACGGGCTTTTGTTGAAGATTCGAGGACATACCTTCACCGAGGAGTCAAGCAGTATATTCCTCCCCCCTATGTATATCTCACGAAGAGATCATGAGGATAAAATCAGAGAGATTAGAGCCCACACAGAGGCATACCGACAATCCTTCTTTCCACGAACAATGCGAGACTGGAATAGATGGGAGAACCGATAGAGGTACTCAAGGTACCCTCCGTCACACACCGTCAGGTGGCTTGCGGAGTATTGATGTAGATGTAGATGTAGATGTAGAAACAGAACACATCACTGAACTAAACGATTTTCGTTTATTTCTCACTGTTTATTGAGCGAGGTGGCACGGTTGGTAGCACACTGGACTCGCATTCGGGGGGACGACGCTTCAAACGCGCGTCCGGGAATCCTGGTTTAGGTTTTCCGTGATTTCCATAAATCGTTTCAGTCAAACGCCGTGATGGTTCACTTGAGAGGGCACAGCGACTTCCTTCCTTCCCCGTTCTTCCCCAACCCGATGGGACCGATGACCTCGCTGCTTGGTCCCTTCACCCAAACCAACCACCCAATTTCTCACTGTTTAGGGATACTGCGTTCCGCACTCATTCGTAACCTCCTGCTTCGAGAGGGAAGTAGCGGTTAGGCATGCTTGTCTCGTTTCCTGCTGTATCTGCCAGATCCCCGCCTCCCTTACCAACACGCTCTGGTCCTCGTAAGTTACAACGTCTCCTTTCTTGAAATCCGAGCGTCTTGCGATTTTCTTTATTGTCCTGAATGATGGATAGATAGGCCGCATTGATTACAAGGGATTAAGAGACACTCTGCTCCAGGTATTGTGGATAGCTTGCAGCAGTGATCCAAATACACTATACAGTGAATGAATTTAGTATCCTTGTCTTGGAGATATACTGAGCGAATACTGCAGTACATCTCAACCTATCGCCAAGTTTAGGCTCAGTAATATATGTTCTACATCACTCATTTAAAATACTACTAAATATCGCACGGACGGTTCGAAACATATTCCCAAACAAGTGAACCATCATAAGGCGCAACCGCAACCCCCATCACCCATCACTCCCCCCCCCCCCCCCCCCCCCGCCGGTCGCTCAAACATTAGCTGTCTTTCCTTGGCCTCTTGGTAAGATGATTAAAATAAATCTTAATCTATTATTCATGAAAAAGAGCTGTTTTCTCGCTTAAATTAAGTACGATATAGACATGCCTCTGTAACAGAAATAAATTTCTCAGTCTTATTCCAGTTCTCAATATTAAAAGAAAAAATTCATTTCCATTTAAGGAAAGAACTAGACATATCAATAATATGGTGTCTATTATACTGAGCAAAAGATCGAAACTATAAAATTTCTGATTTTTTTTTAAAGTTTGATTGTGGAACTGTAATACTGAAATTTACTAGCCGCGCAGGATTAGCCGAGCGGTGTAAGGCGCTATAATCATAGACTGTGTGGCTGATCCCGTCGGAGGTTCGAGTCATCCCTCGGGCATGGGTGTGTGTGTTTGTCCTTAGGATAATTTAGGTTAAGTAGTGTGTAAGCTTAGGGACTGATGACCTTAGCAATTAAGTCCGATAAGATTTCACACAAATTTGAACATTTTTGAAATTAACTAATTGCTTTACTTTTCATTGGATAAAGTGGGTCGGAAATATGGAAAATTTTACTGTTTAATTTTTTATTGACATGTTAAACATAAGATGTTTAATTGAGTAAATTCTAAGATGAGTGTGCAAAAACCTCAACAGTATGCAGTATTCAAGGGAGGACAAGGCGCACTTGTTACAAAAACTGGTCTTTGCGCTTTTCAAGGATGCCTGATGAAATTTATGGGATGTGCATCATAGTGACCTATATTACGCTCTGCGCGCGGCATAGGTAAGTCATTTCAGGGGAGGCAGTGGATGGTCGCATGACTTCAAACAGTGCTACAGACCTGGAGAACGTAAGATAACGAAATTTCAAATAAAGCGTCAGCCTTGCGATGCTCAACAAACTGCAGAATCGGCCCGAAAATTTGTATATGAGATAAACAAACATGTCCCATCGTTCAGCAAGGAATTTGTCTTCATCTCCGACCAATCGTGAACTGAAGAGGAAAAAAATGGCTCTAAGCACTATGGGCTGAGTTCAACAGAACTAAGTAAACCTAACTAACGTAAGGACATCACACACATCCACGGCCGAGACAGGATTCGAATCTGCGACCGTAGCAGCTGCGTGGTTCCGGACTGAAGCGCCTAGAACCGCTCGGCCACAACGGCCGGCAACTGAAGAGGAAATGCGTATGAATGGAACCCTGCAAATTAGAGGTACCAAGAACGTTTATCAAGATCAACTAATATCAAAACCTTAACGCATTCGTAAACAATCATGCCGATTAATAATCTAGATGGCAAACTGGCTGGAAAGTTATTTATTGTGCTGTGATAGGTTGGAGGTGCTCTGTGCTGTACGATTCTTTCTCATGAGCGCAAGGGCAAGAGGGAGTATTTACGCAACAACAAGCAAGAGTTTGAAAATGGGCGTACGAGGACTGCAACTATGGTATGAGCACTGCTTTTGGCCAATAGTTGCTGAAAATAATTTGCTTTTGCATGATTTCTGGTCTGCATATAAAATCACACTCCTTCACAGTAAACCATCGCTGCTGAAAAGTTTGTGACATTGCAGTTCATACCACCTGGAACCATTGTCGAAAACAGTCGGAGCGATGTGGGGAGGATCGAAAAGCCGAACCGCTGCACCTGCGGTGAGCAGTGAGTGTTATGCAAATAAACACTAAAATTTGTTTATACGAGATCTGTTCAAAAAATTCCGGAACATTCGTAATTTCACTCCAAATGATGCAGGAAGCCTACGTAGATGAGTGCCTAAGCTGTACTCGGTGTTGCGAGAGATTGCAGAAGAATACATTTCAGTTGGATCATGTCTTGATATCCTGTCACAGCATCTTGGAATGCATCGTTTTGCCGCCAAGTTCGTCCCACGGCTCAAGAGTCAAGACTAGAGAGACCTCGCAATCTGTGAATAGAACCATAACTGGTAGGGGTCTACGGTTATGATGCTGAGGCCAAGGTTCACTCTTCACAAATGTGTCGCGAAAGTTTTTCTAAGACCAAAGAAGGCTCGTCAGGTCAGGTCAAATGTCAAAGCCATGGGGATAGCTTCTACATTACATGGCTACTCTGCAAATCAAATTTAAGTGCCTGGCAGAGGGTTCATCGAACCATCTTCACAATTCTCTATTATTCCAATCTCGTATAGCGCGCGGAAAGAACGAACACCTGTATCTTTCCCTACGAACTCTGATTTCTCTTATGTTATCGTGGTGATCGTTTCTCCCTATGTAGGCCGATGTCAACAAAATATTTTCGCATTCGGAGGAGAAAGTTGGTGACTGGAAATTCGTGAGAAGATTCCGTCCCAACGAAAAATGCCTTTCTTTTAATGATGTCCAGCCCAAATCCTGTATCATTTCTGTGACACTTTCTCCCATATTTCGTGATAATACAAACGTGCTGCCCTTCTTTGAGCTTTTTCGATGTACTCCGTCAGTCCTATCTGGTAAGGATCTCACACCACGCAGTAGCATTCTAAAAGAGGACAGGCAAGCGTAGTGTAGGCAGTCTCCTTAGTAGATTTGTTACATTTTGTAAGGTGCTCCCAATAAAACGCGGTCTTCGGTTAGCCTTCCCAACAACGTTTTCTATGTGTTCCTTCCAATTTAAGATGTTCGTAACTGTAATATCTAGCTATTTAGTTGAATTTACGGCTTTTATATTAGACTGATTTATCGTGTTACCGAAGTTTAACGAATGCCTTTTAGCACTCATGTGGATGACCTCACATTTTTCATTATTTAGGGTCAACTGCCAATTCCGTTGACTTTGAAGGATTAGTTCATCGTGAATTCGAGCCACAGGGACAAACTGTTAATCGATGGTGCTATCGGACGTGTCCCAACGCCTGCAAGAAAATGTGAGAAGGAAACGGCCAGGAATGTGGCGAGGCAATTCATGGCCCTTGCATCACAACAATGCGCCCGCACTTTCATCCCTGTTGGTGCGTGACTGTTGGACTAAAAACATCACTGTGCTGCCTCATCATTCGTACTCTCCAGACCTGGCCCCTACGGACATCTTTTTTTTTTTAATTTCCAAAGTAGGAAACGTCGTTGAAAGGACGAAGATTTGCAAGGATAGACGAGATAAAAGAAAATTCGCAGACGGTGCTTCGCACTGTCCAGCAACAGGCGTACCAAGACTGCCTTCTCAAGTGGAAACGTCATATCGATTGTGGAGGACAGTATTTCGGAGAAGATCATGAAGATTAAGTAAAATGTAAGCGAAAAAAATATAGCGGACAAAGTTTCGACAGACGTCTTATGTGCTCAAACAGCTTTTAATTACAGGCAGACAGTTTAATGAGGGAGTAGCGATTGTGGTGCGACCAACAGAAAATAACGTAACATAACGTAAATGGCCGGGAAACGTGAAAACTGGGAATGTAAAAACATGTTCTACTATACAGGGTGGTTCTTACTGACGTTTAAAAACCCGTGAAGCGACGTAGATGACGCTGAGACAAGTAATTTAATAAGCTGAAGAGCCAAAGAAACTGGTACACCTGCCTAATATCGTGCAGGGCCCCCGCGAGCACGCAGAAGTGCCGCAGAACGATGTGGTATGGACTCGACTAATGTCTGAAGCAGTGCTCTACAATGAATCCTGTAGGACTGTCCATAAATCCGTAAGAGGTCGAGGGGGGTGCAGAACTCTTCTGAACTGCAAGTTGCGAGGCTTCCCAGATATGCTCAATAATTTTCATGACTGGAGGGTTTGGTGGCCAGCGGAAGTGTTTAAACTCAGAAGAGTGTTCTTGGAGCCACTCTGTAGCTATTCTGGACTTGTGGGGTATCGCATTGTCCTGCTGGAATTGCCCGAGTCCGTCGAAATGCAGAATGGACATGAATGGACGCAGTGATCAGACAGGGTGCTCACGTCAGAGTCGTATCTAGACGTATCAGGTCCCTTAACTGCACATGTCCCACACTATTACTGAGCCTCCACCAGCTTGAACAGTCCCCTGCCGAGATGCAGGGTCCATGGATTCATAAGATTGTCTCCATTCTCGATACCCGTACACGTCCCTCCGGTCGACACAATTTGAAACGAGACTCGTCCGACCAGGCAACATGTTTCCAGTCATCAACTGTCCATTGTTGGTGTTGTCGCGCCTAGGTGAGGCGTAAGGCTTGTGTCGTGCAGTCGTCAAGGGTACACGAGTGGGCCTTCCGCTCCGAAAGTCCATATCGATGATGTTTCGTTGAATGGTTTGAACGCTGCCACGTGTTGATGGCCCACAATTCAAGTCCTCAACAATTTGCGGAGCGTTCCACTGCTAACACGTTGAACGATTCTCTTCAGTCGTCGTTGGTCCCGTTGGTACGGGATGTTTCTCCGGCCGCAGCGTGGCGGGAGATTTGATGTTTTACCGGATTCCTGATATTCACTGAAATGGTCGCATGGGAAAATCTCCACTTCATCGCTACGCCGGAGATTCTGTGTGCTATCGCTCGTGCGCTGACTGTAACGCCACGTTCAGACTCATATAAATCTTGATAACCTGCCATTGTAGCAGCAGTAACCGATTTAACAACTGCGCTTGGGGCTTATGGTTGGAGTCATACGTCTGGCAGACAGTACTGGTTTGCATAGCGTTAGACAGTTACGTGTTCATATACAGGTAAGATTAATTAAATTGTTTGCCGATCTCGTGGTCTCCGCTAGTTAAATTCAAAATACAGTACAACAAAGCCATACCTTAATGCGCCGGAAGTACAGAAGTATAAGATTATGAATTGCACCGCTATCAGTAAATGACCAATGTGTTCCTTATCAAATAGTGTGGTAAAAAAAAAAAGGGACGAAAGGAAGTAAGCACAAAATGAGAACTGCTTTTGCTTATTTACAATGAGAACACTTCTCTAACTTCTACGTTTACAACGCGTGAAATTTACAAATGGTCTTCGAAAACAGAGTAGCCTAGCGGGGCCCTACCTGTGAGTGTAGGATCGACAAGCCCAAACGCTGCATGTGTCGTCATCTGGTGACGTCACATGTCCAACATTTGTCGTCCACTTTTTGGGTATTTCTCAGCATTTGCAGTCCCATCTGTCTTATATTAAATTACTTATCTCAGCCTCATCTACGTCGCTTCGCGTGTTTCTAATCATTAATAAGGATAACCCAGTATATACAGGGTGTTACAAAAAGGTACGGCCAAACTTTCAGGAAACATTCCTCACGCACAAATAAAGAAAAGATGTTATATGGACATGTGTCCGGAAACGCTTAATTTCCATGTTGGAGCTCATTTTAGTTTCGTCAGTATGTACTGTACGACCTCGATTCACCGCCAGTTGGCCCAATTGGAGGAAGGTAATGTTGACTTCGGTGCTTGTGTTGACATGCGACTCTTTGCTCTACAGTACTAGCATCAAGCACATCAGTACGTAGCATCAACAGGTTAGTGTTCATCACGAATGTGGTTTTGCAGTCAGTGCAATGTTTACGAATGCGGAGTTGGCAGATGCCCATTTGATCTATGGGCAATAACCGTGGCGCGGTACGTTTGTATCGAGACAGATTTCCAAAACGAAGGTGTCCCGACAGGAAGACGTTCGAAGCAATTGATCGGCGTCTTAGGGAGCACTGAACATTCCAGCCTATGACTCGCGACTGGGGAAGACCTAGAACGACGAGGACACCTGCAATGGACGAGGCAATCCTTCGTGCAGTTGACGATAACCCTAATGTCAGCGTCAGAGAAGTTGCTGTACAAGGTAACGTTGACCACGTCACTGTATGGAGAGTGCTACGGGAGAACCAGTTGTTTCCGTACCATGTACAGCGTGTGCAGTCACTATCAGCAGCTGATTGGCCTCCACAGGTACACTTCTGCGAATGGTTCATCCAACAATGTGTCAATCCTCATTTCAGTGCAAATGTTCTCTTTACGGATGAGGCTTCATTCCAACGTGATCAAATTGTAAATTTTCACAATCAACACGTGTGGGCTGACGAGAATCCGCACGCAATTGTGCAATCACGTCATCAACACAGATTTTCTGTGAACGTTTGGGCAGGCATTGTTGTTGATGTCTTGATTGGGCCCCATGTTCTTCCACCTACGCTCATGCACGATGGAGCTCCTGCACATTTCAGTCCAAGTGTTCGTACGCTTCTCGACAACAGATTCGGTGACCGATGGATTGGTAGAGGCGGACCAATTCCAAGGTCTCCACGCTCTCCTGACCTCAACCCTCTTGACTTTCATTTATGGGAGCATTTGAAAGCTCTTGTCTACGCAACCCCGGTACCAAATGTAGAGACTCTTCGTGCTCGTATTGTGGTCGGCTGTGATACAATACGCCATTCTCCAGGGCTGCATCAGCGCATCAGGGATTCCATGCAATGGAGGGTGGACGCATGTATCCTCGCTAACGGAGGACATTTTGAACATTTCCTGTAACAAAGTATTTGAAGTCGCGCTGGTACGTTCTGTTGCTGTCTGTTTCCATTCCATGATTAATGTGGTTTGAGGAGAAGTAATAAAATGAGCTCTAACATGGAAAGTAAGCGTTTCCGGACACATGTCCACATAACATATTTTCTTTCTTTGTGTGTGAGGAATGTTTCCTGAAAGTTTGGCCATACCTTTTTGTAACACCCTGTATAAAACCAATCGTCGTCCGAACGTCGAAATGGCAGATACTGAGATAACCGCGGAGCAGAAATACAACTGCAATCGCTTAGTGGTGAAAAGGCGTCAGGACCAGATGAGGTACCTATAGGATTCTACAAAGATTATGCGAAAGAACTTGCTCCCCTTCTAGGATTAATTTATCGTAGATCGCTTCAGCAAGCTACTGGAATAAAGCGCGGGTCATTCCCGTTTTTAAGAAGGGCATAGGACAGATGTACATAATTATAGACCTGTATCGTCCTATATCGTTGACGTCAATCTTTTGTAGAGTTCAAATGGCTCTAAGCACTATGGGACTTAACATCTGAGGTAATCAGTCCCCTAGACGCATAACTACCTAAACCTAACTAACCTAAGGACATCACACATATCCATGCACGAGGCAGGATTCGAACCTGCTACCGTAGCAGCAGCGCGGTTCCGGAGTGAAGCGCCTAGAATCGCTCGGTCACAGCGGCCGGCTCATAGGAAAAGGAATCCACTACTGTACAGCTACACTACTGATGACAAACAGCTGGATACAGCGTCTTCCGTAGGATATCTAGGTGTAACTATCGAGAGCGACCTTAAGTGGAATGGCCATATAAAACAGATAGTGGGAAATACAGACACCAGACTCAAAGTCATCCGAAGAATCTTAAGGAAATCTAATTCATCCGCGAAGGAAGTGGCTTATAAGGCGCTTGTTCTCCCGATTCTTGATTATTGTTCATTTATCTGGGACCCCTATCTGGTGGGACTGATAGAAGAGACAGAGAACATCCAACGAAGAGCGGCGCGTTTCGTCACGGGACCGTTGGCCGACGCGAGAGCGTTGCGAAGATGATCAACCAACTCCACCGGCAGACGTTACAAGAGAGGCGTTGTGCATGGCGGAGAGATTTACTACTGAAATTTAGAGAGAGCACTTTCCAGGAAGAGTCGTACAACGTATTACCTCCCCCCTCCCCTCGACACACACACACACACACACACACACACACACACATATATATATATATATATATATATATATATATATATATATATATATACATCTCGCGCCGTGAAATTAGAGCCAATACAGATGCTTACCGCCAATCATTCTTTCCATACGCTTTCGCGATTGGAACAGGGTTGGAGGGCTCATTAGTGGTACAAAAGTACCCTCCGCCAGACGCCTTTTGGTGACCTGCGGAATATGATTTAGATGTAGATGTAATATGATGAACAGATTACAGAGCCCTCAGAATTTCTAAATCACTTGTAAACATGTTGCACCCACTGACATGGAAACCTTCGGGCGCCCCTGTTATCCACCCTCTTCTCGAATACTGCTGCTCATTGTGGGTTCCGCATAAGACAGGACTGACGAAGAACATCGAAAAATTTCAAAGTTCGTTTAGTATCATCGCGGATTAGGGGATTAGGGGTGGCAATCATTAAAGCAAAGGCGTTTTCCATTGCGCCAGGAACTTCTCATGAGACTTGCATCACCAACTTTCTCTTCAGAATGCGAAAACATTTTGCTGGCGCCCAGCTACATAGGGAGAAATGATCGTCATAATAAAATAAGAGATATCAGAGCTCACACGGAAAGTTTTAAGTGTTCGTTTTTCCCACGCGCTGCTCGAGAGTGGAATGGTGGAGAAGAAGCTTGAAGGAGGTTCCATGGTCCTCTGCCAGGTGCTTAATTGTGAATTGGAGAGTAACCATGTAGATGCAGATGCCTTCAGAGAATTATTCACGAGTTTGTTGTAAAACAGTCTTTGCAAAGTGCCAAAGCTTTGCCATAATCTACATCTACATGGCTACTCAGCAAATCACAGAAGTGCCTGGCAGAGGGTTTATCGAACCACCTTCACACTAATTCTCTGTTATTCCACTCTCAAACAGCGTGACAAAAATTAACACCTGTATCTTTCCGTGCGAGCTCTGATTATCTAGATTTCATTATGATGATCGTTTCTCCCTGTGTGGGTTGCGGTCAACAAAATATTTTCGCATTCGGAGGAGAAAGTTGGTGACTGAAATTTCGTGAGAAGATCCCGCAGGAAAGAGAAATGCCTTTGTTTTATTGATTTACACCCAAAATCCTGAACGTGACGCAATACAAAATGTGCTACCCTTCTTTGAACTTTCTCGATATACTCTGTTAATACTATCTGATAAGGATAGCACAGCGTAACTCCAAAAGAGGACGGACAAATGTAGTGTAGGTAGTATTTCTAGTAGATCTGTTGCATGTACAAAATGTTGTGCCAATAAAACGCAATCTGTGCTTCACATTCCCCACAACATTTTCTAGGTGTTGTTTCCAGTTTAAGTTTTTCATCATTGAAATCCCTAGGAACTTAGTTACATTTTCAGCTTTTAGATTTGATTGATTTATCATGTAACCGAAGTTTAACGGATTCCTTTTAGCACTGACGTGGATGACCTCACACTTTCCATTATTTAGGGTTCCAATTTTCACATCAAACAGATGTCTTATCTAAATTGTTTTACAGTTGGTTTTGATCTTCTGATGACTTTACTAGACGGTGAACGACACCATCATCTGCAAACAACCTAAGACGGCTGCTCAGATTGTCTGCTAAATCTTTTATATAGATAAGGAACAGCAGAGGACATATAACACTACCTTGGCGAATGCCAGAAATCACTTCTCTTTTACTCGATGACTTTCCATTGGTTAGTACGAACTGTGACCTCTCTGATAGTAAATCACGAATCCAGTCACATAACTGAGATGATATTCCATAAGCACGCAGTTTGATTATAAGCTGTTTGCGACGTACAATATCAAAAGCCTTCTGGAAATCTAGGAATACGGAATCAATTTTAAAATTCCTTGTCAATAGCACTCAACACTTCTTGTGAGTAAAGAAGCAGCTGTGTGTCACAACAACATTGCTTTCCAAATCCGTGTTCACCTTGTATCAATAGACAGCTCTTACCGAAGTAATTCAAAATGTTCGAACACAATATAATCCAAAATCCTGCTGCATATCGACTTGCAAATTTCCAGTCTTTGGGTACGGATCTCTCGTCGAACGAACGGTTGTATATGATTGTTAAGTATGGAGCTAATGTATCAGAATACTCTGAAAGGAACCTAATTGGTATACCATCTGGACCAGAAGGCTTGCTTTTATTAAGTGATTTAGGTCGATTGATTACTCATAGGATATATACTTCTAAGTCACTCATGTTAGCAGCTGCTCTTGATTCGAATTCTGGAATATTTACTTCATTTTCTTTAGTGAAGGATGTCGAAAGGCTGTTTTTAGTAACTCTGCTTTAGCAGTACCGTTATCGACAATATTTCCATTGCTATCGCGCAGAGAAAGCATTGATTGCGTCTTGGCGCTAGCGTACTTTACATACGACCAGAATCTCTCTCTATTTTCTGCCAGACTTCGAGACAAAGTTTCGTTGTGGAAAGTATTGTAAGCATCTCCCATTGAATTTCGCGCTAGATTTCTAACTTCTGTAAGAGGTCGCCAATCTTGGGGATTTTGTGCTCGTTTACATTCAGCATGCTTTCTTCGTTGTTTCGGCCAGTGTTCTGACCTGTTCTGTGTACCATGGGGGATCAGCTCCGTCGTTTGTTAATTTATTTGGTATAAATCCCTCAATTGCTGTCGATACTATTTCTTTCAATTCAAGCCACTTCTGACATACACATTGTTAATCTGATAGAGATGAAGAAGGTGTAAAGCGAATTTTTATCTGCGTTTTCGAATAGATATTTTTTTTTGCTGGATTTGGGAGTTGCGGTATTCAGTTCGTTACAACAACCCTGTGTTCACTAATCTTTGCATCCGTTTCGATGACCGTTATTAGCTCAGGATTAATTGTTGCTCACGATTAATTGTTGCTTTAAGATGTCAAGAGTGTTTTACACCCGTTTACTATTCGAGTTGGCTCTTGAAATAATTGCTCGAAATAATTTTCAGAGAATGTGTGTAGCACAATTTTGGACGATGCTTCATGCGTACCTCCAGATTTAAACACGTATTTTCTCCAACATATCAAGAATAAATCGAATTCACCATCACCTATGATTGTATGAGTTGCGTGATTCCCGGCGGGGTCAGGGATTTTTCCTGCCTCGAGATGACTGGGTGTTGTTGTGTCGTGTTCATCATCATCATTCATCCCCATTACGGTCGGAGGAAGGCAATGGCAGACCATCTCCACTAGGACCTTGCCTAGTAAGGCGGTGCGGGTCTTCCGCATCGTCCCCCACGCTCCTCGGAGTATGGGACCTCATCATCATTAAAACATGTTTGAAATTAGACTAAAGTTTTCTTTGCACCTTTCAGCTATTGTATCATCTGAGTTGGGAAGTCGGTAACAATTATTGTTTTAGTCCGGTTGCCAAGAATAATCTCTACCCAGACTAACTCACAGGAACTTACTCAATTTTGCAACAAGATAAAGTACTTCTAACAGCAACAGACATGCTACCGCCAACTGTATTATTAGTCTATCGTTTCTGAATGCCGTTAGATCCTTCGCAAAAATTTCGGCTGAAATTGTTTCCGGGTTTTGCTAGCTTTTAGTGCCTATAATGATGTGAGCATTAGTGATTTCTGTTAACGCTTGGAGTTCTGGTACTTTCCAAACACAGTTACGACAATCTACAACTGTTATACCGATCTATCCTAGATCTATGTTCTTCCTGTGTTCGACCTGCAGCATTTGGGACTGAAGCCCTTTTTGTGTTTCCCCGAGACCCTCTAACCCAATCTCCGACATCTAAGAAATTGAGATTATAGTTTGCATCGCACACAGCGAGCAAAATAGTGGAAAAGTAGTTTTTGTTGTTTTAGTGCAAAGAGCCTGTGTCAGCGGGCTTAAAAACTCTTCCGTAAATGCCATCAGTGGTTCCAATGAAGTGAGAAAAGTTGGAATTTTTTCGAAGGTATTTCCTATTTTTTAGAATCCTTCTGATCTTGGCAGAGTCGTAGTTGAATGCTGTTTCAGCCATAACGGAATACACACTTCTTGGACAATTTCTGTGATTGTCTTGTGTCCGAGACAGTATGTATAATGGAGTTCAATAAAAGAACAGCAAGTCGCCAGACGGCTGTAATAAATTAGGTAACAATGAGTACCAAGAGATTCTTATGACTACTGGTACTTCTCTTTTTACGAAGTTTAAACGTCATATCAAATTATATGAAATTAACGTGAAATATCAGAAATTATCTCTGCTGTACTGAAAGTTATTGATTACATTACTGCTTAAGTACCGAAAGACATGAAAGAAATACACATTGCTCTTGGACCCAGAAACATTGACTGAAGCAATGTAATATTTTACACTACTGGCCATTAAAATTGCTACACCAAGAAGAAATGCAGATGATAAACGGATATTCATTGGACAAATATATTATACTAGAACTGACATGTGATTACATATTCACGCAATTTGAGGGCATAGATCCTGAGAAATCAGTACCCAGAACAACCACCTCTGGCAGTAATAACGGCATTGATACGCCTGGGCATTGAGTCAAACAGAGCTTGGATGGCGTGCACAGGTACAGCTGCCCTTGCAGCTTCAACACGATACCACAGTTCGTCAAGAGTAGTGACTGGCGTATTGTGACGAGCCAGTTGCTCGGCCACAATTGACCAGACGTTTTCAATTGGTAAGAGATCTGGAGAATGTGCTGGCCAGGGCAGCAGTCGAACATTTTCTGTATCCAGAAAAGCTCGTACAGGACCTGCAACATGCGGTCGTGCATTATCCTGCTGAAATGTAGGGTTTCGCAGGTATCGAATGAAGGGTAGAGCCACGGGTCGTAAAACATCTGAAATGTAACGTCCACTGTTCAAAGTGCCGTCAATGCGAACAGGAGGTGACCGACACATGTAACCAATGGCACGCCATGTGATACGCCAGTATGGCGATGACGAATACACGCTTCCATTGTGCGTTCACCGTGATGTTGCCAAACACGGATGCGACCATCACGATGCTGTAAACAGAACCTGGATTCATCCGAAAAAATGACATTTTGCCATTCGTGCACCCAGGTTCGTCGTTGAGTTCACCATCGCAGGGCTCCTGTCTGTGACGCAGCGTCAAGGGTAACCGCAACCATGGTCTCCGAGCTGATAGTCCATGCTGCTGCAAACGTCGTCGAACTGTTCGTGCAGATGGTTGTTGTCTTGCAAACGTCCCCATCTGTTGGCTCAGGCATCGAGACGTGGCTGCACGATCCTTTACAGCCGTGCGGATAAGATGCCTGTCATGTCGACTGCTAGTGGTACGAGGCCGTTGGGATGCAGCACGGCGTTCCGTATTACCCTCCTGAACCCACCGATTCCTTATTCTGCTGACAGTTACTAGATCTCGACCAACGCGAGCAGCAATGTCGCGATACGATAAACCGCAATCGTGATAGGCTACAATCCGACGTTTATCAAAGTCGGAAACGTGATGGTACGCGTTTCTCCTCCTTACACGAGGCACCACAACAACGTTTCACCAGGCAACGCCGGTCAACTGCTGTTTGAGTATGAGAAATCGGTTGGAAACTTTCACAATGTCAGCACGTTGTAGGTGTCGCCACCGGCGCCAACCTTGTGTGAATGCTCTAAAAAGCTAATCATTTGCATATCACAGCATTTTCTTCCTGTCGGTTTAATTTGGCGTCTGTAGCACGTCATCTTTGTGGTGTAGCAATTTTAATGGCCAGTAGTGTATTTACTTTTTTTTAGGAACGTATTTAGTAGAATTGATTAATTTTTTATCAGCAGAACAAAATTCCTCAAATCAGTTGGGTATTTCAACAGGCAAATGTTTCCTGTGTTGTTTACACCAGGATATACATTGACTGAAAAAAATTGCAACACCAAAACGTGATTAATGTAATCATGTAATTTTGACCCGAAAAATTACCAGTTCATGACACTGATGTGAGTGTGCCAACTGTAAAAATTGTTAGTTCGCCTAAACAGGTCATTCCAAAGGATTTAAATATGCTTAATCTCATATTAGTAAATTGTCGAAGTGTCTGTACCAAGATCCCCAAGTTAATCTCCGAAAAAACAGTAGCAATGCCAATATTGTATTAGGTACCGAAAGCTGGTTGAAACTAGACATAAAAAGCAGTGAAATTTTGAACTCTGATTGGACAATGTTTAGGAAGGATAAGACTGATGCTATGGGAGGTGGAGTGTTCATTGCAGTTAAAAGATGTTTAAACGCAGTTGATATCGATACTGCGTCGGACTGTGAAATAGTCTGGATAAAACTGTCAATCAGACAAGGATTGACCATTGTATTAGGATGTTTTTATAGACCACCAGCATCCGCAACAAACGTCCTAAAACGTTTCAGGGAAAGTCTTGAGTACATAGGAAATAAATATCCAAATTATCCATTAGTTATAGGTGGAGACTTTCATCTATCATCCATCGAATGGGAAAATTACACGTTTATTACTGGGGGCAGAAGCAAAGATTCGTGTGAAGTTATTCTAGGAGCGCTCTCAACATACAACCTTGAGCAATTGGTTAGAAAACCAGCTCGAGATGGTAACATATTAGATATCTTGGCGACAAACAGACCTAATGAATATCTTCATAGTCAGCTCCAAGCATTCACCGCGGGACACAAAGATATTGAGCATCTTTGGTCGGAATTTGAAGGTATTATCCACCACGTGCTAGTGAAGTATGTGTCTACCAAAAATATAGGGGAGGGAAAGGATCCACCCTGGTACAACAAACATACTAGGAAGTTGCTGAGAAAGCAGAGAATTTTGCACACTCGTTTTAAACGTAGTCACTGCCCCGCTGACAAACAGAAATTATGTGAAATGAAAGCAGCTGTCAAAAGGTCAGTGAGAGACTCTTTTAACGAATTTGAAACCAATGTTTTATCTGCAGATTCTAAAAATATCCCCAAAAAATTTTGGTCGTACGTAAAATCTATGAACGCTACAAACAATTCAATACCTTCTCTTGCTGACTGTACGGGTAATGTAACTGGTGATGATAAACAGAAGGCCGAAATGCTAAACCTAGCTTTCAAAAACTCGTTTACGAAAGAGGACACCATTCCCCCTTTCAATTATCGAACAAACGAAAGGATGGCTGACATAGTGTGTAGTGTATCTGGGATTGTAAAACAGTTAAGATCCTTAGACGCCAGAAAAGCATGTGTCCGAGACGGTACCTCCGTAAGATTTTATGCTACAAATATAGCACCACTCTTATCCGTCATCTATCAGAGATCGTTGGAACGGCGGAAAGTTCCACGGGACTGGAAGAAGGCCCAGGTCATAGCAATCTATAAAAAGGATAGAAAATCGGATGCACATAATTACCGGCCAATTTCACTGACATCGTTTTGCTGTAGAATCATGGAATATATTTTGTGTTCAGATATAATGATCTTTCTAGACTCTGAGAAGCTCATCTGCAGAAACCAGCACGGTTTTAGGAAACAGCGGTCATGCGAGACGTAGCTGGCCCTCTTTGTGCATGATATACAACAGGCTCTAGATATCGGCTCTCAGGTTGATTCCATATTTCTCGACTTTCGAAAGGCGTTCGACTCAGTTCCGCGCTGTCGCTTGCTACAAAAAGTGCGCGCTTACGGTCTATCCGATGACATATGCGGTTGGATAGAAAGTTTTCTAACAGACAAAGAGCAGTATGTCGCCCTGAACGGGGTAACTTCAACAGCAACAAAACTCCAGGTGTGCCCCAGGGCAACGTAATAGGTCCTCTGCTTTTTACGATTTACATACACGATGTGCTTGATGGTATTGACAGTGGCCTTAGACTGTTCGCCGATGATGCTGTAGTCTACAGGAAAGTGGTATCACACGAAAGTTGTGAACAAATCATTGAGGATTTGCAGAACATAAATGCGTGGTGTAATGACTGGCAGTTATCTCTCAATGTTAGTAAGTGTAACCTACTGCGTATAACAAGGCGAAAATCTCCATTAATGTATGAGTACAAAATAAATGTTCAGTCTTTGGAAGCGGTAACATCAGCCAAGTATCTGGGTGTGACTAGTCGAAATGATCTCAAATGGAATGATCAGATCACACAAGTAACGGGTAAGGCGAACTCTAGATCGCGGTTTATTGGTAGAATCCTGAAGCGATGGAGTCCTTCAACAAAGGAAATAGCTTACAATACGTTAGTTCGTCCAGTCTTATTGTTCGTCTGTATGGGACCCTTACCAGTTGGCTGTGAGAAATTGAGAAGGTCCAAAGAAGAGCGGCAAGATTCGTGACTGGTACATTTAGCCGTCGCGAGAGTGTTACAAATCTCATAGAAAGTCTGAAGTGGGACACACTTTGAGGTAGACGACGCACTAAACGGAAGAGGCTGCTCACTAAATTCCGAAATCCAATCTTCACCGAGGATGTAGAGCATATATTATTAGCATCAACTTTCGAATCACGTAATAATCATGACTCAAAGATAAGGGAAATAAGAGCTCGTACTGAGGCGTTCGACAGTCGTTTTTTCCTCGTGCAAGCCGCGAGTGGAACAGAGGGGGGGAATTGTGCCCTCCGCCACACACCACTTGGTGGCTAGCGGAGTATATATGTAGATGTACTGAAAGTCTGGGAATACATTTGTCTTTGTAACATATTTAAGCAATTAACATTACAAGATCACAGGTTAATGCAAGCTCGAGATAAGCCATTGCAAATGTGAAATCCTGGTACATTTACAACTGGTGTAACCACCACAAGCAAGCAGGCAAACGCGCATTCAATGTATTGTACAGGTGAAGGATGTTTTTCTAGCAGTTCTGTGCCTGTTGCGTCTGGTCGATCAATACAGGGATGGTTAACGCAGGTTGTGGATGGCGCTGTCCGACAATGTCCCATATGCGCTCGATGGGGGACAGATCTGGTGACCGAGCAGTTCAAGGCAACGAATGGGTCGGCACCATGCAGAGTGTTTTGGGCTACAGCAGCGGTAAGTGGGCGATCGTTATCCTATTAGAAAACCCACCCTGAAATGCTGTTCACGAATGACAGCACAACACGCCGCGTCACCATACTGACGTACAAATTTGCAGTCAGGGTGCATGCTATGACCACGAGAGTGATCCTGCTATCATCACGAAGTTGCACACCAGACCAGTAAATCCAGGTGTAGGTCCATTGTGTCTAGCACACAGAGAGGTTCCCAGAATGAGATTTTCACTCTGCAGCGGAGTGTGCACTAATATGAAACTTCCTGGCAGTTTGGAAGGTAGGAGACGAGATACTGGCAGAAGTAAAGCTGTGAGGACCGGGCGTGAGTCGTGCTTCGGTAGCTCAGATGGTAGAGCACTTGCCTGCGAAAGGCAAAGGTCCCGAGTTCGAGTCTCGGTCGGGTACACAGTTTTAATCTGCCAGGAAGTTTCACACAGAGAGGTTGATTGGAAGGCCTCAGCTGCCCTCCCTCTAGCCAACGCGCGCTCATCACTGGCAGCGCGGCAGACCCAGTGTTGGTCAGAAAACATGACTGACCTCCATCCTGCCCTGCAATGAACTCTCGCTTGACACCACTGAACTTGCAAATGGCGGTGGTTTGGGATGCACACTACAGGGCGTTGAAGTAACCGATTTGTAGTAGTTCGTTGTGTCTCCGTCGTGCCACCTGTTGCCCATTTGCAACTGGAGCTGCAGATGCAGTATGATGCGCCAGAGCCATACGCCGAACAAGAAGGTCGATAGTCCGACGTGGCCGATCAGCGCCCGGGGTTCCTGCGATTGTACATTCCCCCGACCATTGCTGAAAGCAGTCACACACTACTGGCCATTAAAGTGCTACACCAACAAGAAATGCAGATGATAAACTGGTATTCATTTGACAAATATATTATACTAGAACTGACATGTGATTACATTTTCACGCAATTTGAGGGCAGGGATCCTGAGAAGTAAGTACCCAGAACAACCACCTCTGGCCGTAATAACGGCCTTGATACTCCTGGGCATTGAGCTTGGATGGCGTGTACAGGTACAGCTGCCCATACAGCTTCAACACGATACCACAGTTTATCGAGAGTAGTGACTGGCGTATTGTGACGAGCCAGTTGCTAGGCCACCATTGACCAGACGTTTTCAATTGGTGAGAGATCTGGAGAATGTGCTGGCCAGGGCAGCAGTCGAACATTTTCTGTAACCAGAAAGGCTCGTACAGGACCTGCAACAAGCGGTCGTGCATTATCCTGCTGAAATGTAGGGTTTCGCAGGTATCGAAAGAAGGGTAGAGCCACGGGTCGTAACACATCTGAAATGTACTCGTAATGTCCACTGTTCAAAGTGCCGTCAATGCAAGACGTGTAACTAATGGCACCCCATACCATCACGCCGGGTGATACGCCAGTATGGCGCTGACGAATACCCGTTTTTAATGTGCGTTCACCGCGATGTCGCCAAACACGGATGCGACCATCATGGTGCTGTCAACAGAACCTGGATTCACCTGAAAAATGACGTTTTGCCATCCGTGCACCCAGGTTCGTCGTTGAGTACACCATCGCAGGCGCTCCTGTCTGTGATGCAGCGTCAAGGGTAACCGCAGCCACGGTCTCCGAGCTGATAGTCCGTGCTGCTGCAAACGTTGTCGAACTGTTCGTACAGATGGTTGTCGTCTTGCAAACGTACGCATCTGTTGACTCAGGCATCGAGACGTGGCTGCACGTTCCTTTACAGCCGTGCGGATAAGATGCCTGTCATCTCGACTGCTAGTGATACGAGGCCGTTGGGATGCAGCACGGCGTTCCGTATTACCCTCCTGAACCCACCGATTCCATATTCTGCTAACAGTCATTGAATCTCGACCAACGTGAGCAGCAATGTCACGATACGATTAACCGCAATCGCGATAGGCTACAATCCGACCTTCATCAAAGTCGGAAAGGTGATGGTACGCATTTCTCCTCCTTACACGAGGCATCACAACAACGTTTCACCAGGCAACGCCGGTCAGCTGCTGTTTGTGTATGAGAAATCGGTTGGAAACTTTTCTCATGTCAGCACGTTGTAGGTGTCGCCACCGGCGCCAACCTTGTGTGATTGCTCTGAAGAGCTAATCTTTTGCATATCACAGCATCTTCTTCCTGTCGGTTTAATTTGCGTCTGTAGCACGTCATCTTCGTGGTGTAGCAATTTTAATGGCCAGTAGTGTATACAGTGGCTATGTTACTGCGAAGTCTTTCTGCAGAATCGCAGGATCAACATCCAGCTTCTCGTAGGCCTATTATACGACCTCGTTCGAAATCAGTGACGTGTTGATAACGATATCTTTGTCGTCTAGAAGGGAAAGTAAATAACATCAGCACAAGAAGTCGAACCGCAAAGCTAACTAACGCCCTCGACCCTTACAGCGTGTATTTAAAGCAAACCCGATTTGCAGCCTCAATGTGACGCTACTAGCGCCTCTCTGATGTGACTGGCGCGAAATTTGAATTGACATCCTCTTGAAGATGTAGAAAAGCTTTCGTTTACGTCGCACAACTCCTTCTTGGTGTTGCGACTTTTTCCGCCAGTGCATTTGAATTTATAAAACATTTTGATACGAGTATTGTGAAACAAAACGTGAGGCGTGAAACAAGCTGCATACATTTTGTTGCAGGCCTGGCACTACAGGAGAGGTGTAAGGACCTCAGGGGTTCTTTTGTGCTTGAACTGCAAAGCAGGGAATACGTCTGGTCAGGATGCGGTGCCACAAGAAAGAGCGGATACATCTATTTCAGTTAACTCTCGCCGGCCGGAGTGGCCGAGCGGTTCTAGGCGCTTCAGTCCGGAACCACGCGACCGCTACGGTCGCAGGTTCGAATCCTGCCTCTGGCATGGATGTGTGTGATGTCCTTAGGTTAGTTAGGTAGGTTTAAGTAGTTCTAAGTTCTAGGGGACTGATGACCTCATCTGTTAAGTCCCATAGTGCTCAGAGCCATTTGAACCAGTTAACTGTCTTTTCTTCAGATCGTTCCAGCATAAGGGAAGAAGAACAAATTGATTCGATCGAAATATAAGACACGGTCGTATCTCGTGCTGTTGCGGCTGCACTAAGGAAAAATTTAAAAAACGGAAGAAAGAAGATGACGATGACCCACTGATTAAATTGTTTAATGCAAGTATTCAGCAAAGCGAATTACACGAGAGGCAAGCAGAAGAGGACGAGGACAGGCTGTTCGTAGTGTCTCTGCAAAAATGGCTTCGTGGTCTGCCCAAAGAGCAAAAAATGGACACTAACATTAGAAAAATCAGAGCAATTTATGAAGCTCAGTACAAACCATGTCAATGAGTCAGAGACGTCAGATGCAGTTGAATTGTATTAAGAATTGTCCGAAATATTTATTTGTAACACTGAATATATAATAAAGTAGTTTTAAAATAAAAAGTCACTTCTGTATATACAGGGTTAGTCACTAACTATTGCCACCTCGAATAACTCCGAGAGTATGACAGTAGCTGAAAAGCTTGTGGGACAAATGTTGCATGGGACAACGGGGGCCACAACACGACGTTGGTTCTTTGTTGCTAGGTGTGGTCACTTCACAGATATGAAGGTCAAATTTTTTTTCTTTTTTTCTTTTTAATGGGATGCTATAGTTTGGTACTTATTTTCTGATAGTGGCTATCGAGACGGATCCAATGATGTGTAACAGTAAGGTCTTTGAAAGTCACAAAGGTGGCACGAACGTCCATTTACACAAGGTGTTCGAAGTGATATTTATTGGTATCAATGCAGTGCTGCAACCTTCTTATCGTGGATTGAGTGGTATTCTTTATCACTTCTACACTTCTCGAAGCACATGCTCTGACAATTCTCTACCGTATATCGTGCAAATAGTAAATATTCGCCGAATACGGCGTATCCATCTAACGTGCTATTGACATGTAAACACCATTCGACGGTTTCGCAGTACAACACAAATAGGAACGGTAAGACTACTATCTTTGAATCAAGCGAATGTGAATGACGTATTCCTCCGAAGGACAGGTCCATATCCTTCTCATTTATGGAGAATGCCAATGAAATTCAGTGAGAGCTGGAGACTTACACGCTGAAAGGTATCCTCAATAAACTCACCATACACGTCGTACATTTAAATATGTGTATGGTAAAGTGAGAACAACTGGATCTTTAACGCATCGGAAACATATCCGGCAAAGGAAAGTTACAAACTAGGAAATGCAAATTGGTACTCTTGCCACTGTGGTTCGAGATCCTAATGTTATTTCGCGTCAAATCGCAAGGGAATCTGACATCAGCCAGAGTAGTGTTGTTCGTGTTCTGCATGACCATAAACATCATCCTTACCATATCAGTCTCCACAAAGAATTAACTGGTACGGATTGCAGGCGTCGCATTGAATTCTGTCGAAGGGCTCAACTTCAGATTTAGAGGGATGACACATTTATTAATTTGCTTTTATTTACTGACGAGGCTACTTTCACGAACCATGTAAATGTTAATTTGCATAACATGCATTATTGGGCAACTGAAAATTCATGTTGGTTGCGGCAAGTTGCACACCAAAAACCGTGGTCGCCGAATGCATGGTGTGGGATTCTGGAGGACGAACGAATTCTTAATGGTAGGAAGTACACCACATTCCAGCAGGAAACATTAGGTTTGTTATTGGAAAAAACACCTTTAGGAACAAGGAACAGAATGTGGTATCAACACGATGGGTGTCCGGCACATTTTTCGATGATGGCTGGAAATGAGTTGCAGAGACAATTCCCAAATCGTTGGATTGGACGCGGAGGAGGTGTGTCGTGGCCGGCTCGTTCGCCAGACTTGACGCCTCTGGATTTCTTTCTTGTGGGGATTCGTAAAAGACATTTTTTATAAAGACGTTCCAACTATACCTGAAGATACGCGACAGAGACTTGTCAGAACATGTGCTTCAATAAGTGCCAATGTCATAAGGAATACCACTCAATCCATGATAAGAAGATTGCATCATTGCATTGATACCAATGGTCATCACTTCGAACACCTTCTGTAAGCTAGAAAAATCGTCTTAGGTACTGTGTCTTCAGTTGACTTGCCTCTTGCTGGTGAGGGATCATCCCATGTAGCAATCTTGTAATCTCTTGCTTAAAGATTTTCAAATGCTTGCTGAGAACATTCAAGAGAGAAACCGATCTGCAGGACTTGGGTATCATCGGATACTATTCTTTCCCTTAACTAATTATCACCAAACCAGCGTCCTTCCACTGTGAAGGGACCCTACCTTGTAAGAGAGACTCACACAGTTCGCACAGGGAAATTTCTTATTACATGAAATGTATCCGCAGTTGTGAATACGGGTTACCATCTGTATAATGGAATGATGACAATGAAAAGCCGGCCGAAGTGGCCGTGCGGTTCTAGGCCCTACAGTCTGGAGTCGAGCGATCGCTACGGTCCCAGGTTCGAATCCTGCCTCGGGCATGGATGTGTGTGATGTCCTTAGGTTAGTTAGGTTTAATTAGTTCTAAGTTCTAGGCGACTGATGACCTCAGAAGTTAAGTCGCATAGTGCTCAGAGCCATTTGAACCATTTGACAATGAAAATTTGTATCAGAACAGGACTCGAACCAGAATTTCGCATTTATTGCGAGCGGTCTTCTCACCATTTGGCTACCTGAGCACGAAACACAGTTAGACTCAAACCTCCATAGGTCATCAACCGCGTGTCTACAGTCTGTACTCGTACACTCATTACGTATATTCCTATACAGTGGGAGACATTTTACTTGAAAGTTTGGGTTCGAGTCCGAGCCCGGCACAAATTTTCATCGTCATCATTCCATTATACAGCTGATAGTAGTCCATATTCACAATTGCGAATAATTTCACGTATTTCATTACGGCTGTTGTCACAGAAGTACCTGTGTTGTTTCAGGTTGCAGTGTGGTGTTCCTTCGGACTTGCGTGAACATCTGAAGGAGCAGTGCATCACGGTTTGGAGTAACACAGGCAGTGCAATACCGTGAAATTTCTAATTGCTCGCATATGACTTGTATTACCTCAGCAGCGATCCCATTGTGTCCTGGAGATTTTTTCTTTTTCATTCTTACAGTTATTTGCCTAATTTCTTCTTCTTCACTAGGATACACAAATTTATTGTTTTCCATGACATTTTTCGTAACGTTCGCTGATGTTATGTCTCGCCTTCTTCTGCATCATCAGCAACCAATGTTTTCATTTCTGGGCAGCTGACTGTTTCCAGCATTCTGTTACCATCCCATTATTCCTTTTGAGCGTGGCTAGGACTTTTCGTGATTGTATTTTCTTGCACACTAGGTGGTCAGTTTCTAATTCAGCCTCCACGAATTGCTTCCATCGTGTAATTTTTGTTTTCAACAGCTCGTCGTTAAAACGTACCTGTATCTATGCAACCTTTGGATTCTTTCTTCTTGGGTCATGTTGCTGTGGTAAAGCTTCCTGACTCTTCTTGTGTAACATCTTAATTTCTGCAGTGATGTTGAAAGGCTCTGGAGCAAAGTCGGCTTCCAAAGTCGCTGCAAAGGTTTCCACTGAGTTTAGATTGGGATACTTGGCAGGTCACTTCATTTCATGAACGTTGCTGTCCACAAACCGTTGCCTCACAGCTGTTGCTTTATGACATGATAATGCAAACAATCATTGTCCCTGATTTGTTCAGCTTGTGATCGCAGCACACAATGCTACAAAATGTGTCCATATCCTTCTGCATTTGGCGTTTTCTTAAGAGCAGTAAGTGGGGCACACCCAGACAAGAAAAAAAAAACCACCCCCATGGCATAACAGCATGTTCTCCATGCTTCACTGCTAGCACTACTCCTAACAGAAGGTGATGTTATCGAGGCATTCGTCCGACCCAAACATTTCCATAGGATTGTCAGAGGATCTATCATTATACATCACTCTAAATCACTCCCCCCAGTCATTCATTGTGCAGCAGCGTCACTGTTTGCACACGGTCATTGCCCGAACTGGACTACTGGTACCATTTTGGAGCTCACGAGTGATTCCTTCTGCTGATTTCATGCTATTTTTTACAACCACCCCCCACGATGATAGATGTTGTCTGTCCGTCAGTATGTCAAACCTGCCTGGTCTCAGCTAAAAGCCGGCCTCCATGACCGAGCGGTTCTAGGCGCTTCAGTCCGGAACCGCGCTGCTGCTACAGTCGCAGGTTCGAAACCTGCCTCGGGCAAGGATGTGTGTGATGTCCTTAGGTTAGTCAGGTTTAAGTATTTCTAAGTCTAGCGGACTGATGACCTTAGATGTTAAGGCCCATAGTGCTCAGAGCCATTTGAACCATTCTTTGGCTAAAAGCTGCTATTGCTGCTATGCATTTCCAGTTCACAATCACATCACCAACAGTCGAGCTGGGCAGCTTTAGATGGACTGAAATGTCCCTGAAGGATCTCTTATTCAGGTGTCAACCAGTAACTAGTCCACAGTCTTACGTCACTGAGCTCTCCTGAGGATCAATTTCTGCTGTTACTGCTTCACTACAGACAACATAAAACTACCCACCTCCTTTTATACTGATGAAGTAATATCTGGCGTCCTCCAAGGAAGTGTTATAGGCCCTCTATTGTTCCTGATCTATATTAACGACATACGAGAAAATCTGAGTAGCCGTCTTAGATTGTTTGAAGATTATGCTGTGATTTGCCGTATTTTAAAGTCATCAGATGATCAAAAAGACTTGCAAAATGATTTAGATAAGATATCTGTGTGGTGTGAAAAGTGGCAATTGACCCCGAATAAAGAAATGTGTGAAGTTATTCACATGAGTACTAAAAGAAATCAGCTAAATTTCGAGTACGCGATAAGTCACACAAATCTGAAGGCTGTAAATTCAACTAAATACTTAGGGATTACAATTACAAATAACCTAAATTGGAACGATCGCATGGATAATATTGTGGGTAGAGCAAACCAAAGACTGCGATTCATTGGCAGAACACTTAAAAGGTGCAACAGGTCTACTGAAGAGACTACTTACACCACGCTTGTCCGCCCTATTCTACATCTACATCCATACTCCGCAAGCCACCTGACGGTGTGTGGCGGAGGGTACCCTGAGTACCTCTATCGGTCCTCCGTTCTATTCCAGTCTCGTATTGTTCGTGGAAAGAAGGATTGTTGGTATGCTTCTGTGTGGGCTCTAATCTCTCTGATTTTATCCTCATGGTCTCTTCGCGAGATATACATAGGAGGGAGCAATATACTGCTTTCCTCGGTGAAGGTATGTTCTCGAAACTTCAACAAAAGCCCGTACCGGGCTACTGAGCGTCTCTCCTGCAGTCTTCCACTGGAGTTTATCGATCATCTCCGTAACGCTTTCGCGATTACTAAATGATCCTGTAACGAAGCGTGCTGCTCTCCGTTGGATCTTCTATATCTCTTTTATCAACCCTATCTGGTACGGATCCCACACCGTTGAGCAGTATTCAAGCAGTGGGCGAACAAGCGTACTGTAACCTACTTCCTTTGTTTTCAAATTGCATTTCCTTAGGATTCTTCCAATGAATCTCAGTCTGGCATCTGCTTTACCGACGATCAACTTTATATGATCATTCCATTTTAAATCACCCCTAATGCGTACTCCCAGATAATTTATGGAATTAACTGCTTGCAGTTGCTGACCTGCTATTTTGTAGCTAAATGATAAGGAAACTATCTTTCTATGTATTCGCAGCACATTACACTTGTCTACATTGAGATTAAATTGCCATTCCCTACACCATGCGTCTATTCGCTGCAGATCCTCATGCATTTCAGTACAACTTTCCATTGTTACAACCTCTCGATACATCACAGCATCATCTGCAAAAAGCCTCAGTGAACTTCCGATCTCATCCACAAGGTCATTTATGTATATTGTGAATAGCAACGGTCCTATGATACGCCCCTGCGGCACACCTGAAATTACTCTTACTTCGGAACACTTCTCTCCATTGAGAATGACATGGTGCGTTCTGTTATCTAGGAACTCTTCAATCCAGTCACACAATTGGTCTGATAGTCCATATGCTCTTACTTTGTTCATTAAACGACTGTGGGGAACTGTATCAAACGCCTTGCGGAAGTCAAGAAACACGGCATCTGCCTGGAAACCTGTGTCTATGGCCCTCTGAGTCTCGTGGACGAATAGCGCGAGCTGGGTTTCACACGATCGTCTTTTCGAAACCCATGCTGATTCCTACAGAGTAGATTTCTAGTCTCCAGAAAAGTCATTATACTCGAACATAATACGTGTTCCAAAATTCTACAACTGATCGACGTTAGAGATATAGGTCTATAGTTCTGCACATCTATTCGACGTCCCTTCTTGAAGACGGGGATGACCTGTGCCCTTTTCCAATCCTTTGGAACGCTACGCTCTTCTAGAGACCTACGGTACACCGCTGCAAGAAGGGGGGCAAGTTCCTTCGCGTACTCTGTGTAAAATCGAACTGGTATCCCATCAGGTCCAGCGGCCTTTCCTCTTTTGAGCGATTCTAATTGTTTCTCTATCCCTCTGTCGTCTATTTCGATATCTACCACTTTGTCATCTGTACGACAATCTAGAGAAGGAACTACAGTGCAGTCTTCTTCTGTGAAACAGCTTTGGAAAAAGACATTTAGTATTTTGGCCTTTGTCATCCTCCGTTTCAGTACCATTTTGGTCACAGAGTGTCTGGACATTTTGTTTTGAGCCACCTACCGCTTTGACATTAGACCAAAATTTCTTAGTATTTTCTGCCAAGTCAGCACATAGTGCAGTATTGCTATGCGGTGTGGGAGCCGCATCAGGTGGGACTGACGGATGACATGGAAAAAGTACAAAAAAGGGCAGCTCGTTTTGTATTATCGCGAAATAGGGCGGCGAGTGTCACAGACATGATACGTGAATTGGAGTGGCAATCATTAAAACAAAGGCGTTTTTCGTTGCGACGGGATCTTTTCCTCCGATTACGAAAACATTCTTTTGGCACACACCTACATAGGGAGAAATGATCATCACGATAAAGTAAGAGAAATCAGAAAAATTTAAGTGCTCGTTTTTCCCGCGTGCCATTTGAGAGTGGAACGGCAGAGAGACAGCTTGAAGGTGCTTCATTGAACCCTCTGCCAGGCACTTTATTGTGAATAGCACAGTAATCACGTAGATGTAGATGTGATTCTATCCCTCGTGACATCTAGTGGTCCATTTCGCATTACATACACTGTCTGGGCACTTTTGTGCCTTATTAATATAGTACAGTATTTTGTTATGGGATTCAAACCATGCTCAGATTCGTTGAGTGCATAGGACACTGCAAAACGCAAATACAGTTAGCGATACGAAGCTCTCCCCCACTGAATAATCTGAAGCCTAAATATACTGGAGAGAGAGAGAGAGAGAGAGAGAGAGAGAGAGAGAGAGAGAGAGAGAGAGAGAAGTCATGGGACAGCGATACGCACGTGTACAGATGGCGCTAGTGTCGCTTACACGAGGTGTAGAGCGGCAGTGCATTACCGGAGCTGTCATCTGTACTCAGGTGGTTCATGGGAAAAGGTCTCTCACGTGATCATGGCCGCACGATGGCATTTAACAGACTTCGAAATGGTAGTTGGGGCTAGATGCATGGTACATTCCACACCGGAAATCGATAGAGAATTCAATATTCAGAGTGTGCTGAGAATATCGAGTTTCAGGCACTACTTCTCACCATAGACAAAGTAGTGGCCTATGGCCTTCACTTAACGACCGAAAGTAGCGGCGTTTGCCTTTGTGCAACACTGCTTGCAACTATACAGATATCAATGTGGGACGTACGACGAAAGTAACCGTTGTAACATTATGTGATTGCCTTATCATTTTAAATCATTCACTAATCGAGCAGTTGCTCGGCAACAGCCACAGTTAGCAAATAATGTTGCGAGAATGTAAAAGGTGAACGTCCTGTGACGTAACGTGTTTATTCTCGAAGCGCCGTCAGAGATGGAGTGAGTTTCTGACTTCGAAAACCGCGGTGCGAAAAAGACAGAAGAAGAACACTTTTACACATTCTTTTGATGTACGAGATATTGTCGATGAACAGTTACTCAGTTACTCAATTTCTCTGGTCCCTTGTAACTTGTGTCGGACGCGCATGTCTTACCGCCGTATTATTATTGTTAAAAATAATATTATTTTAGTGTAAAGTAGGGAGTCCATTTCATTTTCATTGAAAAAGGGGACATTTAATATAAATTAGAGAAAACCTGGGACAATGAAGAAAAAAACGGGACATAAATATTGTATTGACTAAATTTAACACACACACAAGTTCACCTTTACAACGTGCACTCACATGATCCCAGATCACTTTTTACAATTGTTCTGCCACACTATCGCCGTAATTTTCACTTTTATGTACCTTATCAAGAAGTGCATTTTCGTTTGAAATTGTATCATAAAAGTCAGTACGCGATACACCATTAAAGTGTGTTTTGACAATGAGGAAGGCCCTCACTGTTTAAACTTTCATTCTGTTTTTCTTCATCTGACCACAAAGAGTTCACTAACGAAAACACACATTCCACAGCAGCATTTGACCCAGGAATTGCCAGACAAAACTGCACCAAATGAATCATGTTTTTCATGTTAGTGTTTTTACTTTTGAAATAAGCAAATATGTTGCACTAACAAAGTTCTGTGCGCATGAAAATTCATCGCACAGTTCGTCTTCATCAACAGGAAAATTTGGTACAATACTTTTAACAAAAACGCAACAGTCCTGAATATCCTTCCACTGTAGCTGCTCCTTTTTAAGTATTAAACCAGTCAAATGCTTTAAAAGGTGTGATAAATGGTGAACACCATTCTTTATTATACTCAATGCAAGAGTCATGAATGATGTCAGCATAAACATGAAATTGTTCTACAGTAATTTCACCCTCTTCTTCCAGCTTTCTTAGAGTCTCATGTACAAAGGATGTGAGAAATCTTTCAGATTTTCTACATTGTAATTTGCCCAATAATTTGTTTATTTCTTGATAAACTTCCATTATTGTGTTTTGTTGTTGTTTGTCAATACATTTAATTGTTGTGGAGAAAGGTTTTAGCTGGCTAACAAGAAAATGTAGAAGAACAATAGACTCAGGATTATCAAAGAATTGTTTAAGGATAATAGGAGACTTATCAAGGGAAATGAAATATGATTTCAAAGCAGGAAATATCTCTACAATTCTTTCCAATACTGGTAGCAGAGAGAGCCACCTAGTCTTGCTGTGCCCACGTACAGTTTTGTATTCAGTTTTAGTAAACTTACAGAATGACTTCAGAGATTCAACCCTTACTGTATATATGTGTAAATGCTGGTAGATTTTGTTTACCATTAATTGGCAGTCGATGGGTAGGCAATGTGAGCCAGTTTGTAAGGAATTGTGCACCACATGTGCTGGACAGCCAACACCTACTATATTATTCACTGTGTTCTGTTGCAGTTTATAGAACAAATTGTTTTTTCTTTTCCTCTGCTTACCACCAACATTGGTGTTAGTGTTGTCTGCAGAAACTGCAGTCACCTTTTCCTCAAGATTATATTTCTTTAAAACCTCCAGCACATAATTATGAAATAAATCTGAAGTTTCTCCAGCTAAATTAACCAATTCGAGCACTTTCACCGTGATGCCATTTTCAGGGTGAAAATACCTGACAAGGAGAGGAATCAACTTCAAATCCAGATGATTCGATGTGTCAATCATTACAGAAATGAATCGAGCACTTTTCAGTTCATCTAAAGCCTGCTGAGCTGCATACGGTGCAATAACATTTGAAATGACTGCATTACATCTTGTGTGTCCACATGTGAATTTAGGATTGAAGAGTTTTTTAACAACTGCTGTAGTACAGTCCATTGACTTAAAGCTATGGCTCTGCATTCCACTGTGGTATGCAAACGTAGCTTCTTGTGCTGCCAACTGCCTATCCATTTCTGTTACTAATTTTAAGTTTACATAGTAGTCACTCATGCATTTACTTGCTCTTTTCGTTTGATCACTCATGTGATGTTTCTCCGTCTTAATGTGATTCACAATGTCAGTCCTTCCACCACGACCAATAGCAAATTTTGATCTGCACAACGTACATTCTACAGTTTCTCCACTACCAGTGATAAAAGGAAACTCGCTTTTTATATTGCTGTTAAAATTACACTTTCGTTTTGGCATAATGAAACAGTGATTGCACAGTGCAAAACATTAACGAAAGCCAGAGAGCAAGTATCAGTGGTGTAGAGTATCTCTGGACCGAAAGGACGGGTTCAGTGGATCGATTTAGAAGAGAAGAATCTTCGTTGTTATTTGTAACCTATAGTGCGTTTAAAATTACTTGCGGCTTTTGACAGTTCGGTACATGTTTGGGGTATGCTGAAAGTCATCACACGCTTTCTAGCGTAAATAATTGTACAGTTAATAGCAAGTCAAACAACCAGTAGCGTAAAATACTCGGTAGCCAAGCGGAATCATAAAAAAACGGGACATTTGAGCGTCCCCAAAAAAACTTTCGGGACAGAGGGACATCTTGGTAAAAGACGGGACTGTCCCGGGAAAAACGGGACGAATGGACACCCTAGTGTAAAGTAAAGTGCAATACTAAAAGTGCAATACTGCATAGCAGTAGATTTATTGTGCGACGTGTATGTGAAAACGTCAAAGGAATTATTTTCATTACGAGAAGAGAAGTGCCAGTCAAAACGGCATCCATGTTAAATCCTTCATTGCAGTGTAAGTTCATCTATTAATTACCATAAATTCAGAGTTAAATGGAACTGGTGTATGGACTACTTATTTAGTATAGAATCTATGTCTCACTCCTTCATGAGGTTATTTAATTTTCTTTATGTTTCTGCCAAATAGAGAGTTCACAGACACGAATTCTTTCGTCGAAATCTGACGGAAGTTGCATGCGGCGAAATATTGTCTCTGCGCCATATTCTACTGGTAAATGCATGATACACTACGGTCCCTTAGGAAATTCGTGTTGAGCTATCCAAAAATAATTATATCTTGAATAGGCATATACTGTCCTCTGCAATGCAACTTCCGACTGATCAGACGATCCAACAAGAAACAGCCGCACACGGTGGGCGCTCGCAAATATATTTCCACCGCTGATTATAGCTATATATTACAGCACAAAAGTAAACATATTGTTATAATTAGCGACTACGAACGGGGACATTTATAACTGTATGTTTATGTATACACATTACGTAAACATATCGTTATACCGTTACGACAGTGTGACGAATTTTGGCGTTATTGGGCAATGGCAGCAGACATCGATGTGAGTGGCTTTGCTGACAGCACGACATCTCCACCAGTGCGTCTCCTGGGCTCGTGACCGTATCGGTTGGATCCCAGACGACTGGAAAACCCTGGCCTGGTCAGTTGGTAACAGTTGATGATATGGCTCTAGCGTGATGCAGACTCCACGGAAGTTGTCAATAAGGCACTGTGCAGCTGGCGATGGCTCCATAATGGTGTGGGCTGCGCTAACATGGAATGGACTGGATCCTCTGAGTCAACTGAACCGATCATTGACTGGAAACGTCTATGTTCGGCTACTTGGAGACCACCTGCAGCCATTCGTGGACTTCATGTGCCCAAACAACAATGGAATTTTTATGGATGACAATGCGCTACGTCACCAGATCACGAGTGTTCTCGATTGGTTTGAAGAACATTCTGGACAATTCCAGTGAATGATCTGGCCACCCATATAGCCCAAATGATTCCCATCGAATTATGCACCCACCGGTAACCCTTTCGCAATTATGGACGGCTATAGAGGCATCATGGCTCAATATTTCTGCAGGGGACTTCCAACGACTTGTTGAGTTCATGCTATGAGGAGTTGCTGCACTACTCCGGGCAGAACGAAGTGCGGCACAGTATTAGGTGGTATCCCGTGACTTTTGTCAATTCAGTTATTCAGTATTTCATATTTATATGTATTTTATATAATGTTGATTGGAATACTCTCTTTCAAATTCTGAAGGTAGCAAGGGTAAAATACAGAGAGCGAAAGTCTATTTACAATTCGTACAGAAAGCAGATGGCAGTTATAAGAGTCGAGGGGTATGAAAGGGAAGCAGTGGTTGGGAAGGGAGTGAGACAGGGTTATAGCCTATCCCCGATGTTATTCAATCTGTATATTGAGCAAGCAATAAAGGAAACAAAAGAAAAGTTCCGAGTAGATTTTAAAATCCATGGAGAAGAATTAAAAACTTTGAGGTTCGCTGATGACATTGTAATTCTGTCAGAGATAGTAAAGGACTTGGAACAGCAGTTGAACGTAATGCACAGTGTCTTGAAAGGAGGGTATAAGATGAACATGAACCCAACAAAACGAGGATAATGGAATGTAGTCGAATTAAGTCGGGTGATGCTCAGGGAATTAGATTAGAAAATGAGTCACTTAAAGTAGTAAAGGAATTTTGCTATTTGGGGAGCAAAATAACTGATGATGGTCGAAGTAGAGAGGATATAAAATATAGACTGGCAATGGCAAGGAAAGCGTTTCTGAAGAAGAAAAGTTTGTTAACATCGAGTATAGATTTAAATTCAGGAAGTCGTTTCTGAAACTATTTGTATGGAGTGTAGCCATGTATGGAAGTGAAACGTGGACGATAAATAGCTTAGACAAGAAGAGAATAGAAGCTTTCGAAATGTGGTGCTACAGAAGAATGGTGAAGATTAGATGGGTACATCACATAACTAATGAGGAGGTATTGAATAGAATTGGGGAGAAGAGGAGCTTGTGGCACAACTTGACTAGAAGAAGGGATCGGTTGGTAGGACATGTTCTGAGACATCGAGGGATCACCAATTTAGTATTGGAGGTCAGCGTGGAGGGTAAAAATTATAGAGGGAGACCAAGAGATGAATACACTAAGCAGATTCAGAAGGATGTAGGCTGCAGTAGGTACTGGGAGATGAAGAAGCTTGCACAGGATACAGTAGCATGAAGAGCTGCATCAAACCAGTCTCAGGACTGAAGACCACAACAACATGTATTTTATGTTCATTAACTGTTCCTTAGGCTGAAGTACTATTACTTAATTAATTTATTAAGAGCAAAATCAACAGCGCATACCCAGACCACTACGTTAGCAGACGAGCTACTAAATTTATTAAATGGTTGTGAGCTTGCCCACCGGTTGCTAGGTAGCAGCAACTCAATTCACCTGATAATTTCACCTCATTTAGTCGCTATAAACTAACAGGTAAATTACAAATGGTTAGCTTTGCTTGTAAGATAAAGCAGCAATTGTCCCTGTGAAGTTGTAATGTCCCAGTTCCTTGAATAGGTCTCCGTAGGACATTTCTTCAACGTGTACACACTGGTGTCAACTTTGCTTGTTACTGAACCTGCTTAACCACGCTGATTGTCTCCAGACAGACGCAGCACCAATGAGAAGCCTTTTCTGGCTACAGTCGCATACAGATATGGCCTCGAGTCAGACGTTACCTAGGATGCAGTCGTGCTATCTGTTCTCAGCCACATCTCTCATGCACATTACCTATGCAGTTAGGCTATGCTCTCTCCATTCAGCAATCTAGGTTCGCTTAGTCTGTCATGCAAGACTCCAGCAACTACAACTGCGCAAGAAATTATTGACATGGGCGGCATGCTTCCTTAACAAGAAAATAACGAAGACAGCAACAAAAGGCTATCCACAGGGATCAATGTGTGGTCCACAGTTCTAGGATGTTGCACTGGAGGCCATACTACAGAAGTTACATGACAGCAGTAACATAAGCGGACTTGTAGTATTTGCAGATGACATGCTCTTCGTTGTAAGTGGTGACTACAGACGAATTATAAAAGACAAATGTAACTCGGCGGTCCATGAACTTGAGGGCTGCTGTTCAGGTGTTAAATTATCACTTCACAAAACATTGTACCTCCATCTGAAAGGGAACCTAGTAAGAAACCCTAAATTAAATTGATGCAACGATTAGAAGAAGCGCAGTAGCGAGATATCTAGGGGTATTTCTGGACGAACGTCGTAACTTTGCGCATCATATACAGGAAGAAGGCAGAAAATGTACAAACGTGATGAATAAAATTATAACAATTGCAAACAGGCGATTTCGGCTTCCATTGAAGACAATCACAACATACCACTAATCTATATTAGCATCAGTCGTAGAGATATGGTGCGAGAGTTTGGGCTCATAGACTGTAGCTAGTGAAGCCAGCCTCAGTAGTGAGAAGAGTGCAATGAGGTGTGCTACTAAGATTAACGGACCCCTACAGCACCACTGCGAATGATGCTTTGTTAGTAATTCTAGGACTTGGATATTAGGAAAACGAGAGCCTTTTACTGGTTAAAGGAAGTTAATCAAATGGAAGTACATAGCGTCTTCGGAACTGCGGCCAACGCGAAAGAGCTCATAAAAATCGTATATTACCACTGTGGCAATATGAATGGGACACTTCAGGCACAGATGGGAGAACGTACGAATTTCCCACTGACATCAGGGAGAGACTGAAAATGAGATTTCTTAGCCAGTCGAGTGGATTGGTATATTGTCTGACTGGCCATTGCCCTTATGCCACGTATCTATACATAATGAGAAGACACGTGAATGATGGCTGCGCCTGCAGCAGTGTTAGCGCACCAGAACACACATTATGGGACTGCGGGCTTTATGAAGACGCGGCGGGTAATGGACGTGTGGTATTAGGGAGTGTTGAATCCAAATGCAGCACCAAGGAGCGAGTCGACCTGGCGCATCTTGGACGATACTGCAGCCGCAGTCTCCGGGAAGGCCAATGAAGAACTCACGAGGCATTCAGCCAGAAGTCGGCATGCTGCCATCCAGGCTAGACAACATATCTTGCAGATCCAGAGAAGATAACTTAGGCCGGCGACCACCGAATGAAATAGTGTCCCAGAAGCCTGCTTTGCGTTGGTGCAAGTGATCTTGGTAGTGTGGACTTTAAGAAGTTACAGCGATGGGTGGAATTGCTTGCTACAGTGGAAACACTGCTGATGTGCTGCCTGACGCCCAAGGGCCGGCCGGGGTGGCCGAGCGGTTCTAGGCGCTACAGTCTGGAAGCGCGCGACCGCTACGGTCGCAGGTTCGAATCCTGCCTGGGGCATGGTTGTGTGCGACGTCCTTAGGTTAGTTAGGTTTAAGTAGTTCTAAGTTCTAGGGGACTGATGACCTCAGAAGTTAAGTCCCATAGTGCTCAGAGCCATTTTAGCCCAAGGAATAGAGTAATCAGCTATTGACTGGGGTGGGATGAGGGTGGATACAATAGCGGAAACAAGCATCTAGAAGTTAAATGCAGCAAAATAAATGAACAAAGAGAGAACAGATTCTGTAAGGCTTATTTGGGTAATCGGTTAAAGGTTTTATTGTAGTTTCGTAGTAGTGCAGTAGTTGTAGTAGTTTAAAAATTAAATATCAGAAATAAATAGTTGCTATATAAATTTATTCCTATCCAATGAAATGAGATTTGTGTGGCCTATTTCAGCTTTTCAGGTAATGGATTGTAATTATGAAGAATAAATAAATACACTCCAGTAAATAGTAAGGAAGCCGGCCCGGTTAGCCGTGAGGTCTCACGCACTGCTTTCCGGACGGGAAGGTGTGCCGGTCCCTGGCACGAGTCCGCCCAGAAGATTAGTGTCGAGGTTTGGTGTGCTGGCCAGTCTGTGGGTGATTTTAACACAGTTTTCCATCTGCCTCGGCGAATGCGGACTGGTTCCCCTTATTCCGCCTCAGTCACGCTATGTCGGCGACTGCTGCGCAAACACTGTCTCCATGTACGCGTACACCGTAATTACTCCACCACGCAAACATCTGGGGTACACTCGCCTAGTGTGAGAGAGTGGATGGCTGCAGCCTATTGTGGGATTGTGGACCACTGAGGGCTACGGTGGAGACGAAGCCTCTCCATCGTTTCTAGCTCCCCATTTCAATACAATACAATGCAAATAACAAGGGGCTTCTAGTAAGAAGAAATATATATTGTGAATGTTTGTCTCACAATTAGATTTGTTGATAGCCCCACGAGTCCACGGTATAAGTGTTGGGATGTCAGGATTGAGGAAAGAGATTCGTAGAATGGAAATCGTCTTTGTGTTGAGTTAAAGTATTGTCTGGCGATTTTCAAGTGATGGTGTTATACACCTGAACAGCGCCTATTGAACAGCGTTATGACATAAAATCTTTGAGTAGAATATAATAGATCGAAATTTACTGAAAGCATATTATATGCTCCTATATCGTCTAACACACACGTGAAAATGCACCTGGACGACGAGTTGGTGACGTCACAGCGCGGTATTTGACGTTACACTATGCTGTGGAGTATAAAATATACAATGTGACATGTCAGATTTTTGCCTCGTGGAGAGGAACGTGGCCAATGACATGCGCCACCATTTCACATTACAAGCAGAATACACGCGCTGCTATATTGTATGGTGATAAACGTCGTATTTGGTGGATTTTCTTTCTCATATAGTACATGGAATGAATATAAGCTGTTTCAAAGCATCAGTAAATTGAGGATCTCTCGAAAACGCGTCATTTCAGCTACAATTTGTTGTAATAACATGATGGGAAACTACATATTGGTAGATGTACACAAAGTCCGAGAACACTTTCAATTATTTATTGCACAAGAACCAAACTTTATACAGATACCATACATATGTCATTTTGAAGAGAAACCCTGAAAGTTTTTTTCCATGTACACCGCCACGCACAGCGTAATTTGGTAATTTGCCGATAGGTAGCGCTAGTCGCAAAAATGGTGGGTTCAGGTGCGGAGCGAGCTTTCTGTGTATTGGAGTTACAAGTGTGCTACCGCTGTTCAATGGATGATTAGAACCAAGTACGGTAAGAAGCCACCAACGAGGAAGGCCGTTTACTACTGGCACAACAAATTCGTTACGATCGGTTGCTTGTGCCTGGCAAAGAGAAGCGGACGTCCCAGTGTGAGTGTTGTGAATGTGGAGCGCGTAAGGAGTCCAAAGAAATCGGTGCGTTGAGCCTCAAATGGCATCGGACTCTCCGTTCATCTTTCAGCAGGATGGAGCTCCACCCCATTTTCATCGTGAAGTTCCTGGGTACCTGAACACGGAGCTGCCGCATCGATGGATGGCTCGTCCTACAGAAGGGGACACCTGTTTCACGAAATGACCTCCCGGATCACCAGATCTCACTTCGTGTGACTTTTTTTTTCTATGCGGACACATTAAAGATCTGGTGTATGTACCGCCTCTACAACATGATGTAGCAGAGCTAGTCGACGATGCCTTGCTAGGACGGGTATAGTAAGAATTCGATTGACATCTGCTGGGACACTCATGGTTTGCATATCGAATGTTTGCAAAACAATTTTCAGGATTTCTCTTCAAAATGCAATATGTATGACATCTGTACAATGTTTAGTTCTTGTGCAATAAATAACTGAAAGTGATCGCGGACTTTATGTACACCCTGTATGTATAACTTGTGCTACATGAGTATACCATATCGAAACTACAGCAAAATAGTACTCAACAAAAGCGCGTCTATTAAATATCAAATAATAACATACATATGTAGTTACAGTCTTTAAAGAGTGTGTCTCTTAAAAGGAGACCTAATAGCTACGTCAAAGCTGTAGCACAGTTGGTCATGTTGTGAGTTCTGACTTGTGAAGAGAAAAGTAGCGGTTTCACTTCCTCCACATTCGACATTCCACATGCTTTTCATATTTTGGTTCGTATAAGGGTCTTTATAATTCATTTAATAGAAGTATTGTTTCAGAAGTCGACATTATTTATTGTATGTAATGTATATGCTGCAAATGCCAACGACTGGAATGTTTGCCCAGTGGTTTAATGTGAGTGCCGGTCTATGTCTGAAAGTAAACACACACTGGAAATTATTGCTATTATGAAACTTTCTGTAATACATGTATACCTAACACTGGGTTTACGGACTGGCTCATGTTTGTAACTTACAAGTACATACCTTTCCAATGATGGTGTGCAGCTTAGTTAAAAAAAAGAAAAGTTCCTCTTCCATTGGAACGAAATTACAAAAAGAATCTCCGTCTTGAAGTCTACGTTATCTCAGAGTGTTGATAGTCAATGCTACGTGGAGCACATGTATATTATGCATGCCCAAACCGACATTAGACACTATACCTCAATTATATCCAGTGTAAAATCAAAAATGAGAGGGATGTACAATTAAGTTAACGACGAACTTCTACTAGTATTCATCTCATATTGTTGTACAGTACTATGTTGTGTTCCTCTACCAGCAATGCGCAGTTCAAACCACTGGTGAGCCCAGAATCTACTCCGTGATTTTCTCCACTCTTCTTTGACAGTCGCTAACACACTTAAAGCAGCTATCTTACGTGCGCCCGTTTTCGTAAAGAACCTGTGTGGTCTCTGAGCCAAATAAAGCTGACAACCGCCGACGGAGAGCGCTGAGAGCACAAATCACGTTAGCCAACTCGTTCCGTGCGCCGAGGGCGCTGGCTCTCGTGAGGTTCGGTCCGCGTCCACATCTACATTACAGCAGCCTCGTCCCATGTGAGAACAGCGTTACTAAGACTTGATGTTGTGTCAGATTGACCAAGTGTCCATTTCTAATCAGAAAGTGAAATAGCTGATAAATGTCTCATGAACTGTTACGGCGCTCTTGTTATCCCTCCATAAAAACATACTCTGCATTCCAATAACTCATGTAGAGCTCTTCAAGCACTAAACAGGCCAACTGCATCTATCACACGAATAAGATGATGAAAAACGACTACAGAAACCCTTTACAAAGTATCGCCACAGTATCTGATCTTAAACATAAAGAATGCCACTAGAAGCTTCGGACAGGCAAGTTACACCACATGAAAGGCAGACAGCTTCATCTCAAGTCCTTTCAGCTAAAGTAGCGCACATTGCCAAAGTGTTTTTTGTTCACATCTTTGACTAGGAAATGTTCAGGTTTCTCGGTCCCATTAGATGATACTAATTTTGCACTATGTTCACATTTGATATAATGAAGCTGACTTGGATTCCTACAGCTTCTCCTAATGGAAGGTCACAATTCGGTTCATCCTTAAACATATAAGAAAAACACATTTCACTAAAAAACACACAGTTTTCATTGAGAAACGCCTGGCATGTTTATTTACCATCACGCTGTATATAATTTGGCAGCAAGCAAGGGAAAAGGCAATAGCCTTATATCCCATTATGAAGCTCTCATGTATGCAATGTAGTCTCTGAGTGTTTGGGAAATGGAAAATGACGCCCCTGACATATTCTACAATCAATGTACCGACATCTCACCAAAAAAACGAACATTTCACACGATTGTTTTGCCCCACCTGAATCCTCACAAAAACTGTGGCCTACAATGGATGAGTTTCTTCCGCTATTACGGTTCAGAGACAGCCACCATTTCAAAGACAAACTGTTATTAATTGGTACAATCGTTTCACACTGCGTACCGCATAGGACGCCGGCTCAGGGTCGCCAGCTGTCCCTGCAACAGCAATTGAACAAGTTCGGTGGTCTTACATTGGTAGTCCGGATAAATCAACGACACGTGGCACCTCAGATTGAACATACAAGTGTAACAGTGTGGAAGGTGTTACGGAAACGCCTGTCATTCGAACCCTACAAACTGCAACTGTTGCAAGCTTTAAGAGAAGGTGTCAAAGAAACATGAACTGATTTTTGTGTAGAAATGTATAACAAAATGTAGACTGAAGATGATTTTCTAAATAAAATTTTGTTCAGTGACGAAGAAAACCTTCTACGCCTGCGCTAGGCCCGCCCGGTTGGCTATGCGATCTAACGCACAGCTTTCGGGCGGGAAGGAGCGCCTGGTCCCCGGCGGATTTGTGTCGAGGTCCGGTGAACCGGCCAGTCTGTGGATGGTTTTCAGGCGGTTTTCCATCTGCCTCGGCGAATGCGGGCTGGTTCCCCTTATTCCGCCTCAGCTACACTACGTCGGCAATTGCTGCGCAAACAAGTTCTCCACGTACGCGTACACCACCATTACTCTACCACGCAAACATAGGGGTTACACTCGTCTGGTGTGAGACGTTCCCTGGGGGGGCCCACCGGGGGCCGAACCGCAAAATAACCCTGGGTTCGGTGTGGGGCGGCGGAGGGGTGAAGTGGACTGCGGTAGTCGTCATGGGGTTGCGGACCACTGCGGCTGCGGCGGGGACGGAGCTTCTCCGTCATTTCTAGGCCCCCAGTTAACATACAATACCACATACAATACCTGCGCTAAAGTGAATCGGTATAGTGTTCGGGTATGGGGTGAGCAGAAACCACTCACGTAATCGCCTAAGACAAACGTCGTTTTTTGTGCTGTAAGTAGACCAAGGTTTACGGTCCTTTATTTTTTGCTGACTCAGCAATAACTGGCATATCGTGCCTAGATATGCTTGAACGTTATGTAATGCCTCAATTACAGCAGGAAATGGGGACAGAATTTATTTTTCAGAAAGATGGCGCACCATCGTGAAGTTGTCGCGTATCTCCGTAGGAATGCGCCAACTTGGACTGGACGTGGTAGAACATTATCCTGCCCACCACGATTGCCTGATTTAACCCTAATTGAATTCTGTGTATGGGGTTGCATTAAAGACAGTGTGTTTGTCCCTTCCCTTCCGTGACACGTCGACGAGCTGCGACAACGGATAACACAAGCAGTTGGCACCACTCACCGAGACTAGCTTCGTAGGATTTTTCAGGCAACTGATTACAGGCGGAACATTTGTAGTGTCATAAAACTTGAGATGTACTGCGCTCAGTTCTGTATCAAACATTACTGTAAGTTACTTACCTTTTAACGGTTATTTTTGTATAACATTTATAAACATACTGTACTATAACTAAGAGCAAGCAGGTGAAACGCCTGACATATTAGCGTCACGCACGTTATCCACTAAAGCATCCCATGGCGCTTTTCAGACTGAACTAGCTCTTACAGCACGAACACCTATAGTAATTTTCCTAGGTTTTAAAGAACGCTTGATATGATGTAAGTATAGCACAATTCGGGGAATATTGGAATTACACAAAAAATTAATTACTGTTCTTTCAGTCTCCCACTGCTTGACACCGGCATGGAGCTAATGTTCTTTTCCGATATACTCGTATTTACCCTTTGCATACTCATTCATGATTCGCCTGATTGTTGCATTCTTTCAAAGCTGCAGTGCAAAATAGACTACATGGTTTACGACTTTTTTTGTTTTGCTACATTCCAAACGATTTTAATTGTAATAAAACATAATACAAGGTGTATTATAATAACTATTTCCAGTTTTCTGAAGCAATTTTCTTAATAAAGCAAAGTCCAACGATGCGTAGTTTTGAACTTGTATTGGGATGAAGGAAACTACACTGAAGCGCCGAAGAAACTGGTATAGGTATGCATATTCAAATACAGGCGGAATACGGCGCTGTGGTCGGAAACACATATATAAGACAACAAGTGTCTGACGCAGTTGTTGGATCGGTTACTGCTGCTACAGTGGCAGGTTATCAAGATTTAAGTGAGTTTTAACGTGGTGATACAGTCGGCGCACGAGCGATGGGACACAGCATCTCCGAGGTAGCGATGAAGCGGAGATTTTCCCGTACGACCACTTCACGAGTGTACAGTGAATATCTGAAATCCGTTGAAACATCAAATCTCCCACCGCACTGCGGCTGGAAAAACATCCTGCAAGAACGGGACCAACGAAGACCGAAGAGAATCGTTCAACGTGACAGAAGTGCAACCCTTCCGCAAATTGCTCCACATTTCAGTGCTGGGCCATCAAGTGTCAGCGTGCAAACCATTCAACGAAACATCATCGATATGAGCTTTCGGAGCCGAGGGCCCACTCGTGTACCCTTGGTGACCGCACGACACAAAGCTTTACGCCTCGCCTGGGTCCGTCAACAACGACATTGGACTGCTGATGGCTCGAAACATGTTACCTGGTCGGACGAGTCTCGTTTCAAATTCTATCGAGCGGATGGACGTGTACGGGTATGGAGACAACCTCATGAATCCATGGGGCTTAGATGTCAGCGGGGGACTATTGAAGTTGGTAGAGGCTCTGTAATGGTGTGGGGAGTGATGTGGGACGCCTGATACGTCTGTACATGACTGTGACAGGTGACACATACGTTGGGATCCTGTCTGGTCACCCGCATCCATTCATGTCGATTGTGCGTTCCGACATTGGGCAATTCCATCGGGACAATGCGACATCCCACACGTCGACAGTTGCTATAGAACGACTCCAAGAACACTCTTTTGTGTTTAAACACTTTCTCTGGCCACCTAACTCCCCAGACATGACCATTATTGATCAGATCTGGGCTGCCTAGCAACGTGCTGCTCAGAAGAGCATGGAGCTAATGTTCTAACAAAAGTACTGAGTGTGAAATTGAGAGCGTGGCCTTAACAATGCCCTACCACGCAAGCGCTTAGAATCTTTTTTTTCTACTAAGTTATTATAATTAAAGACACTGAAAAACTGCAAATACATTTATAAATGTCATTTAAATCTATTGCTACCACCATCTGTTCTAATTCTGATTTAAATGTGTGTGGATCAGAAATGTGAATACAGGAAATGGGCTCGGAAAAAATTGCTTACTGCAGGTAGGAAATTTAACTTTCACTGTCAGTTCTGTAACTACGAAGCCCGTCCTTCCGAAATTTCGTAGAAAGACAATGTTACGTATTTTAATACCAGAAACTAAGTAAAAAAATTTCACAGAAGATATTCTGTGAGGTGTAAAAACAAACTAACTTCAGTAGTTTATTGTTTCCTTGGTAAGAATAACAGTTGAAACAAAAGTATCTAAAATGTGAGTGATGATTACAGGATTTTATAAAGAAGATAAAGCATTTGCAGACACTGTATTATTGATAAGTGATGTCTATGTTCACTTCCTCTACGGCATCAGAAAAACGCGAACAGTTAGTTAGTCTATTACACCCATATATAAATTTTCTGCTCTGCGTCGGAGCAATTCGAGCTACTTCTTCGAGGCATCTGCTTTCTAAATACAATTGAACGAAATGTCACAATCTGCATAATTTCCTCGAATGTTTACAGGCTCTCTAATTCAGGATAACAATGCATCCAATATGCAACCGAACTTAGTGATTTTAATAGTGGCACACTGATTCAAGTTATTAAGCCGTGAACAACGGTTAGTTTTCTGGAATTCCGCTGGCAGTGTCTCATGCAACATATAGTGGCACTGTATACATATCATCAGTGAACATACGTTTAGTGTTTAATAAGGAATTAAATTTACTGTATACTACCTCCGCGCCCGCTGCTTCGCCCGAGTAGACTGTATGACCTGCAGAACTTCTTTGTTTTGTTTTATTTAATCGAATTTTAATGTTGTTCACAAACTGCAACACATTCTAAGCTTTTCACGCTAATTAAGGTGATATAAGCGTGCTGTTTTCTGAATGTACTTCTGACCAAACAGCGATTCTAGTAGCTGGAGTCCAAAATTTTTGTTAATCATGCCGTTTGCGTTCTTGTGGAGAAATTTGCAAAGAAATTTTCATCCCCTAACAAATATTTCTTTCATGTCCAACTGAGAAATGAAATGCCAATTTTCATAAATTTAGCTTCGAAATTTTTTAAATGTAAGGAAATATTTTCTTAAAAATTTTCATTCCCTACAGCACTCCTTCAGGGGTTGGATTTCCAGACATGCTAAAACACGTATTTTTTAATTTAGAATCACGTATTGTATGTATTGTATGTATGTTAACCGGGGACCTAGAAACGACGGAGAAGCTCCGTCCCCGCCGCAGCCGCAGTGGTCCGCAACCCCACGACGACTACCGCAGTCCACTTCACCTCTCCGCCGCCCCACACCGAAACCAGGGTTATTGTGCGGTTCGGCCCCCAGTGGACCCCCCAGGGAACGTCTCACACCAGACGAGTGTAACCCCTATGTTTGCGTGGTAGAGTAATGGTGGTGTACGCATACGTGGAGAACTTGTTTGCGCAGCAATCGCCGGCATAGTGTAGCTGAGGCGGAATAAAGGGAACCAGCCCGCATTCGCCGAGGCAGATGGAAAACCGCCTAAAAACCATCAACAGACTGGCCAGTTCACCGGACCTCGAGACAGATCCGCCTGGCGGATTCGTGCCGGGGACCAGGCGCTCCTTCCCGACCGGAAAGCCGCGCGTCAGACCGCACGGCCAGCCGCGCGGGCCTAGAATCACGCAGTCACATACCAATTACCATAAATTTAGCCTTAAAATCATTTAGTAGTTCTTTAGTAATTATTTATTTCCACCCACTGTTTTACCTCTTTAGTGGTTGAATTTCTAAAACTGCTGAAACACGTATTTTCTAACAGTGACATGCAAAAGTATCATTTCTAGCGGAGAAGCCACATATAAATTTTCATAGATTTAGCATAAAAAATGCTTACACAATGAATATTTCCATAAAAACTTTCCTCCCCCGTTTCACCCCCATACGTTTCCAAAAACAGTGAAACACATAATTTTTTTATTTGTAACTGAGAAGCCAAATTTAAATTTTTATAGATTTAGCTTTAAAAATGTTTTCATAAAAAAATTCATCCCGTATTTCACCCCCTTAGATGTTCAATTTACAAAAGCCCTGAAACACGTGTTCTTTCACTTGTAAACGAGAAGTGAAGTACCAGTGTTCATAGAGGTAGCTTTAAAAACACTTTGGTACTAGATATCACCCACTATTTCACCCCACCCCATCCCTGGGATTAAATTTCCAAAAATGCCGAAACAGGTATTTCTTTATTTCTGGCCGAGAGACCAAATACCAAGTTCGTAATTCTAGTTTCAAATTGCCTTAATAGCGGCATTCTTAAAGACACACGCGCACTCAGTCACTTTTATTCCCTATTTCACCTCCTCAGGGTCGTAATTTCGAAAAAAATCCCTTTTTAAACGTCTCCTACAGTATAAGATGCACTGCTCCTCCAAATTTCAAGTTTCTGTCTTTAGCGGTTTGGGCTAAGCAATGATGAGTATAGTCAGTCAAGACATTGCCTTTTATGTACAAGGTATATCACAATTAATGGTGCAAACGCATACAATTGAAAGTGCACGATACTAGAAGCAAAAACATCTCAGTAAACATAGGGTAGAAAGTCGATACGTGAAGAGCTACGAGCAGTTTTTCGTTTTTGATACTGTGAAACAAATTTCTTCTACTGCAAGCTCTTTGCTTTCCATATTTTGGGAAGTGGCAATATCGACGAAAACAAGAAAAAATGCCCAGTAAACATGTGCTCTAAAATGCATACCTTAAAAGTTATGAGTATTTGTTCAGTAGAAGATTTATGTCTCACATTACCGTAGATGAAAAAGTGCTCATAGCTGTTAACGTATGCATTTTAGAGCACACGTTTGCAGGACTTTTTTTTTCTTGTTTCGGTCCATACTGCCACTTCCCAAAATATGGAAAGCAAAAAGCTTGCAGTAGAAGAGATTGGTTTCACGTTGTTCAAGATGAAAAATTCCTCGTTTTCGACCCTATGTTTATTGAGACTTTTTCGCTTCTAGTATCGTGTACTTTCAACCGTATGCGTTTAACGCCATTAATTATGATACACCCTGTATAGAGACGATTTCATCCCAAAGAGTATTTTTTGTTTATTTCCCATATTCTCCGAATTGTGTTACGCTAATATCATGGCAAACCTTCTTTAAAACCACAATAAAATTGGGCTGCCATCTTTGGAGATGGGGCCCAATCACACATCCTGCCGACGACGCAGTTCCAGGGCACCAAATCGTGCAGGACAGCGAAACTGTAAACTTTATCACTGATAAATCTAAAAACTCCTCCAGCATCCCACCAACTAGTGGTCCAGAAAATGAAAATGGAAAATATACCGCCCACTTCTGAAGATTAATTAAAAGGAACGCCAGAACTAGCGAACACAGGAAAAGCATAACTGTAAGCAGGGCCGGCACAAGGCACGTGCGAAACGTGCGGCTGCACGGGGCGGCACTTTCCGAGGGACGGCAAATCTGCCGCCGCGCTCCCCCAACCCCTTTTTTAGGACAAACTCAACATTCATGCCTAAGAGGGGATTCGAAGCCAAACTTCTGACGGAGCGGCTCCGGGAGCTGTGGCATGGCGCCTCGACTACCTGCCGGCCGCCCCTGTTGATCAAGGGGAGGGAGGGGGACTATTTGTTCCTCGCCACTGTGGCAGCACCGTCGTGTTTACGCCGGAGGAAAAGAGAGGGAGAAGCAGTCTGGCGTACACGCCAGTATTCTTACAGGGTGTTTCAAAAATGACCGGTATATTTGAAACGGCAATAAAAACTAAACGAGCAGCGATAGAAATACACCGTTTGTTGCAATATGCTTGGGACAACAGTACATTTTCAGGCGGACAAACTTTCGAAATTACAGTAGTTACAATTTTCAACAACAGATGGCGCTGCAAGTGATGTGAAAGATATAGAAGACAACGCAGTCTGTGGGTGCGCCATTCTGTACGTCGTCTTTCTGCTGTAAGCGTGTGCTGTCCACAATGTGCAAGTGTGCTGTAGACAACATGGTTTATTCCTTAGAACAGAGGATTTTTCTGGTGTTGGAATTCCACCGCCTAGAACACAGTGTTGTTGCAACAAGACGAAGTTTTCAACGGAGGTTTAATGTAACCAAAGGACCGAAAAGCGATACAATAAAGGATCTGTTTGAAAAATTTCAATGGACTGGGAACGTGACGGATGAACGTGCTGGAAAGGTAGGGCGACCGCGTACGGCAACCACAGAGGGCAACGCGCAGCTAGTGCAGCAGGTGATCCGACAGCGGCCTCGGGTTTCCGTTCGCCGTGTTGCAGCTGCGGTCCAAATGACGCCAATGTCCACGTATCGTCTCATGCACCAGAGTTTACACCTCTATCCATACAAAATTCAAACGCGGCAACCCCTCAGCGCTGCTACCATTGCTGCACGAGAGACATTCGCTAACGATATAGTGCACAGGATTGATCACGGCGATATGCGTGTGGGCAGCATTTGGTTTACTGATGAAGCTTATTTTTACCTGGACGGCTTCGTCAATAAACAGAACTGGCGCATATGGGGAACCGAAAAGCCCCATGTTGCAGTCCCATCGTCCCTTCATCCTCAAAATGTACTGGTCTGGGCCGCCATTTCTTCCAAAGGAATCATTGGCCCATTTTTCAGATCCTAAACGATTACTGCATCACGCTATCTGGACATTCTTCGTGAATTTGTGGCAGTACAAACTGCCTTAGACGACACTGCGAACACCTCGTGGTTTATGCAAGATGGTGCCCGGCCACATCGCACGGCCGACGTCTTTAATTTCCTGAATGAATATTTCGATGATCGTGTGATTGCTTTGGGCTATCCGAAACATACAGGAGGCGGCGTGGATTGGCCTCCCTATTTGCCAGACATGAACCCCTGTGACTTCTTTCTGTGGGGACACTTGAAAGACCAGGTGTACCGCCAGAATCCAGAAACAATTGAACAGCTGAGCAGTACATCTCATCTGCATGTGAAGCCATTCCGCCAGACACGTTGTCAAAGGTTTCGGGTAATTTCATTCAGAGACTACGCCATATTATTGCTACGCATGGTGGATATGTGGAAAATATCGTACTATAGAGTTTCCCAGACCGCAGCGCCATCTGTTGTTGAAAATTGTAACTACTGTAATTTCCAAAGTTTGTCTGCCTGAAAATGTACTGTTGTCCCAAGCATATTGCAACAAACGGTGTATTTCTATCGCTGCTCGTTTAGTTTTTATTGCCGTTTCAAATATACCGGTCATTTTTGAAACACCCTGCATGTGTGGAGCGCCGCCAGCCTGTTACGCGCCATGCGTTTACTCACAACTAATTTTGCAAAGTGGAAATCTAATTTGGAAATTCGAATGCAATGTTCGATACTGCAGTTAAATGTTAAGCCTGAAGCAAATTTGCTAAGCCCTTCAATGGCAGTTTCCGATTGTTTTATTCTTCCCGCAATATGGAAAAAAATGGTTGAACAATTACTACAGTCAAACATGTCCAACACCTACAATGGCTAGAAGTATTCCGAATGGGTAAATGGAAATTTTTGGTCTTCGTTTCTGAGTGATAGTCGGACGGTTTGGATTTTGAGCCAGTCTCCGCCTGCATGAACAACAATTAAACTCTGACCGGCACTTTTGTTTGACAATACTACTCGCACACTATCACTTTGCCAACATTTATTTACTGTATAATGCGTGTGAATCCATGTTTCATCTTAGTAAACTACTGGTCGCTTTGATTCTGATGAAAACCTGAGAAAGTATGGTCTTTTATCAAAATGCCCTCTCGTCCGCACAAAACAAAACGTTAATTTTGACACCTTCTAAACCGAAAGTCCATAGACAGAACATTGCTTCTAAGCGTTTCCTTGCTAGCTTTGAAGCTCATTTCTGTTTGACAAAAGTTGTGCAGTTTTTGAAAAGTTCGTATTTCTTTCTATTGTTCACAACGCCATAGAAATTGCTGCCTGATAATACATTTGTCCGTATCATCGGTCACTTACTTATTGTTTCGTCCAGGAGACAAGACTTGATGGGGTATACGATGTCCGAATTCGGAAGCATTTCCTGGGATTTCTTCCAGTGTCCGATTCTTCAAGCTCCACTTTGATGCAGGTCGTTCTCAAGTCCTTGGAAGATAAAAAAATCCTGTTGTGTAATATGAGAGGGCAAGGATACGACAATGGAGTAAACATGAAAAGAAAGAAGTCTGATTCCCAGAAAAGAATTTCAGATATGAACAAGACAGCATTTTATGTACCATGTAGCAGTCCCTCATTGAATCATGTTGTAAACGATGTTAAATATGCTGTTTCCATGTTTTCGACAGTGAAAAGTTTGTATGACTTCTTCTCGTCCTCCGTTCGACGTTGGGCTGTCTTGAAGAAGTATCTGCCTAACCTGTTGCTGAAGCCACTGAGCGATAGAAGGTGGGAAAGTCGCATCGATGCACTTACTCCCCTGAGGTTTCAAATTGGAGGCGTTTATGATGCACTTGTTCAGATCTCAGAAGAATTCGGTGGCATTACCGCTCACGAAACAACGTCACTTGCGAATCAAATAAAAAATTACACCTTTCTCACTTCACTGGTAATCTGGTACGACGTTCTGCTTCACATCAATGTAGTCAGTAAGACCCTCCAGACCATTGACATAAATGTTTCTGAGACCGTGGAAATGCTTGAAAAAACGAAAGCATATTTTGAGACCTGCAGAATAGAAGAAAAGATTTGTATTTCTTCGCGGATTCCAAAGAATTGGCTACAGAATTAGAGCTAGAAGATCTAACGTTACCACGGATAAGTGTTTCCCGGCGACGAAGTAAGAAGCCAATACCCTTTACCTATGAAGGAACGGATGAGACAATAGATGACCCAACAACACGTTACAAAACTGAAATCTACAATTATCTTTAAGATATAGTAACCACATCTTTGGATGAAAGATTAAATCAACTGAAATGTCATTGTGATTAGTTTTATTTTCTCTACGACATCGGCGAGCTGAAGAATGCACCTCCTGACGGCCTGGACACAAAGTGTCGAAACCTCGCAGCGATTTCGCAACATCATGAGACAAGCAACATTGATGCACTGGAGTTGAGGGAAGAACTAAAAGTGCTTTCAACATTTTTGAAACCTGAAATAGGTCCAAAAGAGATTCTGAAGTTTATAGGAAGACATAATTTTTGCCCTAATGTTAACATTGCTCTGAGAATTCTCCTAATACTCCTAGTGACAGTTGCGAGTGGAGAGAAAATTTTCTGAAAACTGAAACTGATAAAGACATACCTCTGATCAATGATGAGCTAAACTCGTTTGAATGATCTTGCAACAATATCGATTGAGCACGAGCTTGCAGAGGACTTAAATTACACAGATCGTGTGAAAGAGTTTGCACAAGCAAAAGCTAGGAGGGTTCGATTTCTCTAGTATTTTTTAAAATTTTTATATTATGATCAATGTCTTTGTTATTTACTATGTTGTTTCTTATTTTGTTCAACATTGAATAGTTATTGTAAATATTATTGTTCAAACCAAATTATCGTTAAATTGTAAATATATTTTGTTTTCCGTTGAATACATTATCTGTTCACAACCATTGAATAATGTTTATTTACGTTAACTATCAGCCGAGCGGTCTGAGACGCTGCAATCATCGATTGTGCGGTTGGTCTTGGCGGAGGTTCGAGTCCTCCCTCGGGCATGAGTGTGGGTGTTTGTCCTTAAGGTAATTTTGGTTAAGTAGTGTGTAAGCTTAGGGACTGATGACCTTAGCAGATAAGTCCCATAAGATTTCACACACATTTGAACATTTTTGTAAATTCACAAGGCTTATTAAAATTAGCTAGATTTCTTCGATCGGGTTTGACTCCACTTTTGAGCTGGTGCCCAGCGACTGTTTTGTACAAATCTGCAGAGAATGTCACCAATCAGCCGCAATTTTTGTTTTTATTTTCCAGATCTACACAGATTTCGAGCACAGTGCGGCTATTCTTAATGCTTTGAGTTATGTTTACATCTGTACCGTCATGCTGAACGTAACTGTCAACATGACGGTTTAGATGTGGCCACATATTAAAAGCATTGAGACTGGCCGAAAAAAAAACCCGGGGGGGGGGGGGGGGGGGCGGCGGCAATTTAGCAGCTCGCACGGGGCGGCACTTGTGCTTGCGCTGGCCCTCATTGTTAAGTAATACGTATCGCTTCCGTTCGGAAGTTGGTAAAGCGTCAGATCAACGTTCTTCAGGTTCCTGGGTTCAAACCCCACTGACGAAATGGGCTAACCCCCCTTTTAGTGTGATTAGTTGGTTCAGGACAGAACTAAAGAAGCCTCAGACAAGTGCCGTCATGGTCGGGGACGACGCTTGAACCCTATGCCCGCCCACAATGGTAACGACACTGCTAGCCAACTGGAAAATGATTTAAATCCAAATAGAGGTGTTTTGCAGGATATGCTTCCTGCAACCACCCTAGAAGGAAAACAAAGACAGAGGATGAGATGGTCAGATGAAGTTAATCGACACCTCATGTTCTGTTATTACCAAGCAACAAACCTAGGAACCAACACAACTGGATACAGATCACAAGTATACACAACACTTATTACCAGATACCCAGAATTAAAATTTTTAACAGAACAACGACTAGCTGATCGGATCCGTGTAATAATAAAAAATAACAAGATACCCCAGTCAGAATTAGAAAACATCAAACAACAAGTACAACAAATACTTGAACAAAATAATGTGCAATCAGAAGAAGAAGAAAATACAGTAATGGACTCAAACATCCCAGAGCAAACAAATAAAGAACAACACGCATCAATTAAACAATCAGAGGAAAACGAAATCTTAAGACAGCCACCAGAACAAGCACAAATAGAACACGAAGTGACACACATGTTAGATATAGAAGAAAAATTTCAGCTGACATATATAGAATACAAAGACACAAATACAGACATTAGACCATTCTTGCATAGACCGCCAAATAACCCACAAGTCGAAACAACAATAAAAACTATCAACACAATCATACACAACAAAATAAATGAAAACACAACTATGGAAGAGTTACAACTACTGGTTTATGCAGGAGCACTCACTACGCTAAATATACACACTAGACAGAGATCAGAACCAACCAACACACAGAAGAAACCCACAAAACCAGCATGGCAACACAGGCTACAGATCAGAATAGAAAAACTGAGAAAAGACATCAGACAGTTAACACAATTTATAAGAAATAAAATGTCAGAAAAAAAACGAGGAAGGTTAGGTAAAATCTCACAACAAGAAGCGATAGAGCAATTAGATGAAAAGAAGCAGAAATTACAAGCATTGGCCAAACGACTTAGAAGATACAAAAAAAAGTGAAAATAGAAGGAAACAGAACCAAACATTCAACACAAACCAAAAGAAATTTTACCACACAATAGATAACACACACATTAAAATAGACAATCCACCTAACATAACAGACATGGAACACTTCTGGAGCAACATATGGTCAAACCCTGTACAACATAACAGCCATGCACGGTGGATACAAGCAGAAACAGACACATACAAGATGATACCACAAATGCCTGAAGTGATAATTTTGCAACATGTCATCCAAGCAATTAATTCTACTCACAATTGGAAAGCCCCTGGAAAAGATAAAATAGCAAATTTCTGGCTAAAGAAGTTCGCCTCAACACATTCACATCTAACTAAATTATTTAACAGTTACATTGCAGACCCATACACATTCCCTGATACACTTACACAAGGGATAACTTATCTGAAACCTAAAGATCAAGCAGACACAGCGAACCCAGCTAGATATCGCCCCATAACATGCCTATCAACAATATACAAAATATTAACTTCAGTCATTAAACAGAAATTAATGACACATACAACACAGAACAAAATTATAAATGAAGAACAAAACGAATGTTACAAAGCAGCACAAGGATGTAAAGAGCAACTGATAATAGATGCAGAGGTGACATATCAAGCTAAAACTAAACAAAGGTCGCTACACTACGCATACATTGATTACCAAAAAGCTTTTGATAGGGTACCCCACTCATGGTTACTACAAATATTGGAAATGTACAAAGTAGATCCTAAATTGATACAGTTCCTAAACATAGTAATGAAAAATTGGAAAACCACACTTAATATCCAAACAAATTCAAATAATATCACATCACAGCCAATACAGATTAAGCGTGGAATATACCAAGGAGACTCATTAAGTCCTTTCTGGTTCTGCCTTGCTCTGAACCCACTATCCAACATGCTAAATAATACAAATTATGGATACAATATTACTGGAACATACCCACACAAAATCACACATTTGCTATACATGGATGATCTAAAACTACTGGCAGCAACAAATCAACAATTCAACCAATTACTAAAGATAACAGAAGTATTCAGCAATGATATAAATATGGCTTTTGCAACAGACAAATGTAAGAAAAATAGCACAGTCAAGGGAAAACACACTAAACAAGAAGATTACATATTGGATAACCACAGCGACTGCATAGAAGCGATGGAAAAAACAGATGCCTATAAATATCTAGGATACAGACAAAAAATAGGTATAGATAATACGAATATTAAAGAAGAACTAAAAGAAAAATATAGACAAAGACTAACAAAAATACTGAAAACAGAATTGACAGCAAGAAACAAGACAAAAGCTATAAATATTTATGCTATACCAATATTGACCTACTCATTTGGAGTACTGAAATGGAGTAACACAGACCTAGAAGCACTCAATACACTTACACGATCACAATGCCACAAATATAGAATACATCACACACATTCAGGAACAGAAAGATTCACATAAGCAGAATGGAAGGAGGAAGGGGTTTATCGACATAAAAAAAACCTACATTATGGACAGGTAGACAATTTAAGAAAATTCTTTCTAGAATGAGCAGAAACTAGCAAAATACACAAAGCAATCACTCATATAAATACATTGGCTACACCGCTGCAATTTCATAACCACTTCTACAACCCTTTAGGTTACATAACATCAACAGATACGAAGAAAGTAAATTGGAAAAAGAAAACACTACATGGCAAGCACCCGTATCATCTAACACAGCCACACATCGATCAAGATGCACCCAACACATGGCTAAGAAAAGGCAATATATACAGTGAGACGGAAGGATTCATGATTGCAATACAGGATCAAACAATAAACACCAGGTATTACAGCAAGCATATTATTAAAGATCCCAATACCACAACAGATAGATGCAGACTTTGCAAACAACAAATAGAAACAGTAGATCACATCACAAGCGGATGTACAATACTAGCAAATACAGAATACCCCAGAAGACGTGACAATGTAGCAAAAATAATACATCAACAGCTTGCCTTACAATATAAACTTATAAAACAACACGTTCCCACATACAAGTATGCACCACAAAATGTACTGGAGAATGATGAATACAAATTATACTGGAACAGAACCATTATAACAGACAAAACAACACCATATAACAAACCTGACATCATACTCACCAATAAAAAGAAGAAATTAACACAACTAATCGAAATATCCATACCCAATACAACAAATATACAAAAGAAAACAGGAGAAAAAATTGAAAAATATATCCAACTGGCTGAGGAAGTCAAGGACATGTGGCATCAGGATAAAGTTTACATTATACCAATTATACTATCAACTACAGGAGTCATACCACACAATATCCAGCAGTACATCAATGCAATACAGCTACATCCAAACTTATATATACAACTACAGAAATCCGTAATTATTGATACATGTTCAATTACCCAAAAGTTCCTAAATGCAATGTAACATATACCGTGTAGTTAAAAGGAAGTCACGCTTGATCAAGGTCCGCATCACTATCCATTTTTAACCAGACATAACGTCTGAGACAGGAAAGATAATAATAATAACAATAAACAAAATAATAAGATCAATAATAAGTACATAACGTTCAACTAACGTCGCTAAAGCAGACTGCCAAACGAACGTTTATCTTCCGAATAGTCTGTTTACATGCCAGGAAAATGTTCTGTCGTATAACAGTTTCACAGTTGTCTTCAGTGGGACTTCCAACGCGGTACTTTTTGTATAATGACCGCACGCTCTACCAACTCACGCATGCGAAATCTGCAAATCAGTGATTCACAGATACGCTTTTCCTGGGTTCCGTAGTCGTGGTGTTACTTTTAATTGCCGTTTATGCATGTTCCACTGCGCGATAACACACAGCACGAAGTAAATCATTATTTGGTTGATACTCTATCGACATACAGCGTATGGTACCGATCTGAGTGTCTGACATCTGGATGTTTAAGCGTTAGCTGCTCATAAGCGGATAGCTTTGTTTAAAAAGACCAAAATTATTTTATAACCGTTAATTACATAGATGCAAATATTCATATGTACGAGGTGTGTTAAAAAGTAAGGTGACTATATTTTTATGAAAAAGTATTTATTTATTCATCAATATTCTTGATGACCCTACTCCCCTCCCCCCCCCCCGCCCCCCCTGGGATAATGCACTTGTGCCAACGCTTCTTCCAATCCTCGAAGCACTTCTCACAGGCACTTTTTCGTACAGCCTTGAGTATTTCCAGCGATTGAGCTTTCATTACCTCAGTCGTTGAAAATTTTCCTTTCATAGGTCCCTTCAGTTTTGGGAACAGGAAAAAGTCGCAGGGGGCCAAATCCGATGAATATGGTGGCTGATACACGATTGTCGTGTTCTTTTTGGCCAAAAAATCTCTCACAAGCAACGATAAATGATCCGGTCCACTGTCGAACGCAAAAGCCATGAATTGTTTTTCCACAATTCCGGACATTTTTGCGTATTGCTTCTCGAAAACGGCGCATAACGTCGCAATTTGAAAAGTCGCCTTACTCTTTGAACAGCCCTCGTAATACATATTTTTTTGCGGACTAGGCTGCATTACATACATTCTTACTGTACTTTCCTTTATATTTTATTATTATTCACCTATATTCACCCATACGCCCAATAGGACCACACGAGGTACAATCAATCAATGTCGCTTTTGATGGTTGGCCTTCCTTTGTGTCCAAATTTGTTTCATTCTTTCAGAATGAAGTCTCCTCCTTTCATCAGACCACGGTGTTCCGTTCCATTTTTTAAATTTCTCTCTGACCAACTTCAAATCAAATATCTTTTGCATGAATGTTTTTCTATCTGTAACATCTGCCTAAGTTATACCGGCTACTTTAAGATCCTCCTTAATCGCAACGATCCATTTAATTGGCTCAGTTTAGGCCTTACTTCTGTTTTCGTAAAATTCTACTATTTGTTTTGTCAGCCTAGTGGGTGCCATTCTTTTAATGTGCCCATAAAATTTAAGTCTTTGTTTTCTCATGCCACAAGATATGTGTATTCTACTATTTCCTTGTTACTTCTCAATAATCGAAAATCGCTGAGCACATTAAAACACACCTAACCTTTCTATCCGTCAAAACCAAACGAAGTTTCCCCATCAGTAATTTTGGGGCCTAATATTTTCCTAATAATCTTTCTTTCTTTTGAATTTCTTCAATATCCCTCTTTCTATTTAAAATTAAAGTTTCTGCCCCATAAAGACATTCAGGTTTGATTACAATGCTGTAATGCGTAAGTTTACTGAATTTAGAAAGTGATATTTTGTTATAAATATTTTGTGTTGATCTGAATGCAGTTACCATTATTTGACAGCGGACTTCGTTTGCAGCTTTTTCCAGACAGTTTTGTTGTATGATTTCCTCCGAGTATTTAAACTGAGAAACCCTGTTTGTTTTTCCATATTTTGCGTTTAGAAACTTCGGTGATTGTTTGTTGCATGTCATATATTCCGTTTTCTCGAATGAAATTTCTAGTCCTACTTTTTCCGAAACTTGTTCACGAATTTCAATTTGTTTTTGAGTTGTGGTAATATCTCTAGTTAAAATTGCCAAATCATCTGCAAAGGTGAGGCAGTCTACTCTAATATTACTTCTACCTAACTTGATTCATCTATATTTTGACTCGACTTTTGCTCTCGCAATTCTATAATTACCTTTTCCAAAACGAAGTTAAACAGTAACGGGAAGAGTCCATCTCCCTTTCTAACAGCAGTCTTTACATCAAATGGTTCATTAATTTCTCCGATGGATTTAACTTTAGAGCTGGTGTTGGTTAACGTTTCCCTAAATCAGTGTTAGAGTTTTATTATCTAGCCCTTGTTCCTTCAACATTTGGAAAAAAAAGTTCACGATCAACTAGTCATAGGCCTTATTTAAAATCCACAAATGTACGTACAATATTGTTACTAGAAATCCTTTGGTGCCTCTCAAAAATGTAGCAATCAGTTTGCAACTTTTGGTGAAAACGTAGCTAGCAATTTGTTTCGAAACAACTACATCAGAGGTCAAATTTAAAATAAGTAATGTGCTGGTCCGGCCAATTCAGGTTTCTGCACGTGTCACCAGAGTTCAGTGCAAGTTCTAGATCTCATCTACATCGACGTCTACATGGATAATCTGAAAATCACACTTTAGTGCTTGCATAAGGGTTCAACGAACCACCTTCACATTAATTCTCTATTATTCCATTCTCGAACAGCGACTGGAAAAAATGAACACCTTTATCTTTTCTTGCGAGCTCTGATTTCCTTATGATGGTCGTTCCTTCCTATGTACGTCAGTGACAACAAAACATTTTCGCATTCGGAGGAGAAAACAAAAGTGACATAGAAAACAGATGGAAGACATACTTTTCACAACTTCTCAACTGCAATGACCCACACTCTTACTTTAAATTGGAAGGACCTGATACAGCTGATACAGTTACTACCCCATCAGTAAAGGAAATACAGCAAGCAATAAAGAAATTATAACAAGGCTTGTGGCGAGGACAAGATATACGCTGAGTTATTAAAGAATGGAGGCCCACAACTGGAGTTAGAAATAAAGGCGTTAATAGAAACAATTTGGGAGACAGAAACCATTCCTGCAGATTGGAAAACTGCAATTGTGTGCCCCATATTTAAGAAGAATGATCCACTTGTTTGTGATAACTACAAAGTAATTGCCTTACTGGATGTCACCTACAAAATATTATCGAGCTGCCTATTAAACAGGCTGATACCAATAACAGAAGAACTGACTGGGGACTACCAATGCGGTTTCCGCAGAAACATATCCACATTAGATCATATATTCACCCTAAGACAAGTAACTGAGAAGGCATGGGAATTCAGTGTAGATGTCCACATATTATTCGTTGATTTTAAAAAGGCCTATGATAGCATACACCGACAGACACTCCTAAATATAATGAAGGAATTTAAAATACCATCAAAATTAATCAGATTAGTTAAAATATGTATAGATGAAACTTTATGTCGCATAAAGACACCGGTAGGAGAAACTGAATATTATAAGGTGTACACTGGACTGAGACAAGGGGATGCCATTTCATCTATTTTATTTAACCTTGTCCTAGAGAAGATCGATAGAGAATATTCTAAAACCAGTCCACAAGGGATCCAACTACAGGATGTGAACATTACAAGACTTGCCTATGTAGATAACGTAGCACTAATAAGTAGTTCCAAAAGAGAATTAATCAGAATGATGCAAAATTACTACAAAATGGCTGAGAAACCAGGATTACATGTTAACGAAGAAAAGACAGAATACCTACCCATAAGTAAGAAAACCAGAGAAGATGCACCTTTGACTGTAGATGGATTCAATTTCAAAACTGTTGACCACTTCAAGTACCTAGGAAGTCTCTTTAGTAACAACAACAGAACAGATATAGAAATAGACGCCCGTTTATCAACAGCAAACAAGACACTTTTTAGTTTTATCAAAATTCTAAGAAAAATATCACTTATCAGTAACTTCAAAACCCGCTTATATCAATCGACCATTATACCTGTGATGTTGTATGGATGTTAAACATTAATATTTAGAAAGAAAGATGAGGAAAAACTGTTAATATTCGAAAGAACAGTACTAAGGAAAGTTTGTGGACCTCTATACGACGAAAATAACATGGAATGGAGAATAAGAAGAAATGAAGAATTAAGAGAGCTGTACAAACACCGTAACATCGTCGAAGTGCTCAAGAGGAGAAGGTTGAACTGGGCAGGCCATATAGCAAGAACGACAGAGAATAGACTACCTTCAGCAGAACAATAGATGGAACGAGAGGAAGAGGGAAACCCAGAATCAGATGGCGGGGTAGCATTCGGGAGGACACAACTAGGATGAACAGCAACAGCAACTTGACAAACAGCGCATTGGACAGGCAGAAGTGCAAGAGGCTCATAGAGCAGGCGTATGGTCGATAAGGCCCTTGCCACATGTAAATTAAAGTAAGGAGGAGACAGTTGGTGATTGAAATTTCGTGAGAAGATTCCGCCGCAACGAGAAACGCCTTTGTTTTAGTGGTGTCCACCCCAAATCCCGTATCATGTCAGTAACACTCTGTCACCTATTTCACGATAATAAAAAACGTGCTGTTCTTCTTTGAACTTTCTTGATGTAGTCCGTTAATCCCATCTGGTATGGATCCCACACTGCACAGCAGTATTTCACATGAGTACGGAAAAGCGTAATGTAGGCAGTTGGGGTTAGGTTGTTTGGGGGAAGAGACGAAACAGCGACGTCATCGGTCTCATCGGATTAGGGAAGGACAGGAAAGGGAGTCGGCCGTTCCCTTCCAAAGGAACCATCCCGGCGTTTGCCTGGAGCGATTTAGGGAAATCACGGAAAACCTAAGTCAGGATTGAACCCTCGACCTCCCAAACGCGAGTCCAGCGTGCTAACCACTGAGCCACCCCGCTCGGTAATGTAGGCAGTCTATTGCATTTCTAAGTGTTCTGCCAATAAATCGCTCTCTTTGGTTCGCCTTCCCCACAACATTTTCTGTGTTTTTTCCAATTTAAGTTGTTCGTAATTGTAATTTCTAGGTATTTATTTGAATTTACAGGCTTTAGATTTGATTGATTTATCGTGTAACCGAAGTTTAACGGATTCCTTTTACCACTCATGTGGATGACCCCACACTTTTCATTATTTAGGGTCAATAGCCAATTTTCGCATCATTCAGATATCTTTTCTAAGTCTTTTTGCAATTTGTTCTGTTCTTCTGAAGAGTTTACTAGACGATAAACGACAGCATCATCTGCAAACAACCTAAAACGGCTACTCAGATTGTCTCCTAAATCCTTTATATAGATAAGGAACACCAGAGGACCTATAACACTACCTCGGGGAACGCTAGAAATCACTTCTGTTTTACTCGATGACTTTCCGACAATTACTACGAGCTGTGACCTTTCAGACAGTAAATCACAATTCCAGTCAAATAACTGAGACGATACTCCATAGGCACGCAATTTCACTACAAGCCGCTTGTGTGGTACAGTCTCAAAAGCGTTTTGGAAATCTGGAAATACGGAATCAATTCTCAATCCCTTGTCAATAGCATTCAACACTTTGTGTGTGTAAACACCTAGTTGTGTTTCACCAGAACGATGTTTCCTAAATACATGTTGACTGTGTGTCAGTATTTCATTCTCTTCGAGGTAATTCACAATGTTCGGACACAATGTATGTTAAAAAATCCTGCTCCTTATCGACGTTAATGATATGGGCCAGTAATTTAGTGGATTAATCAAAAAAATGGTTCAAATGGCTCTGAGCACTATGGGATTTAACATCTATGGTCATCAGTCCCCTAGAACTTAGAACTACTTAAACCTAACTAACCTAAGGACATCACACAACACCCAGTCATCACGAGGCAGAGAAAATCCCTGACCCCGCCGGGAATCGAACCCGGGAACCCGGATGCGGGAAGTGAGTAGTGGATTAATCCTACTGTCTTTTGTTGAATATTGCTGAGATCTGTGCAACACTCCAGTCTTTGGGTACGGATCTGTGGTGTCACCGCCAGACACCACACTTGCTAGGTTGTGTTGTTGTTGTTGTTGTTGTGCTCTTCAGTCGTGAGACTGGTTTGATGCAGCTCTCCATGCTACTCTATCCTGTGCAAGCTTTTTCATCTCCCAGTACCTACTGCAACCTACATCCTTCTGAATCTGCTTAGTGTATTCATCTCTTGGTCTCCCTCTACGATTTTTACCCTCCACGCTGCCCTCCAATACTAAATTGGTGATCCCTTGATGCCTCAGAACATGTCCTACCAACAGATCCCTTCTTCTGGTCAAGTTGTGCCACAAGCTTCTCTTCTCCCCAATCCTATTCAATACTTCCTCATTAGTTATGTGATCTACCCATCTAATCTTCAGCATTCTTCTGTAGCACCACATTTCGAAAGCTTCTATTCTCTTCTTGTCCAAACTATTTATCGTCCATCTTTCACTTCCATACATGGCTACACTCCATACGAATACTTTCAGAAATGACTTCCTGACACTTAAATCAATACTGGATGTTAACAAATTTCTCTTCTTCAGAAACGCTTTCCTTGCCATTGCCAGCCTACATTTTATATCCTCTCTACTTCGACCATCATCAGTTATTTTGCTCCCCAAATAGCAAAACTCCTTTACTACTCTAAGTGCCTCATTTCCTAATCTAATTCCCTCAGCATCACCCGACTTAATTAGACTACATTCCATTATCCTTGTTTTGCTTTTGTTGATGTTCATCTTATATCCTCCTTTCAAGACACTGTCCATTCCATTCAACTGCTCTTCCAAGTCCTTTGCTGTCTCTGACAGAATTACAATGTCATCGGCGAACCTCAAAGTTTTTATTTCTTCTCCATGAATTTTAATACCTACTCCGAATTTTTCTTTTCTTTCTTTTACTGCTTGCTCAATATACACATTGAACAACATCGGGGAGAGGCTACAACCCTGTCTTACTCCCTTCCCAACCACTGCTTCCCTTTCATGTCCCTCGACTCTTACAACTGCCATCTGGTTTCTGTACAAATTGTAAATAGCCTTTCGCTCCCTGTATTTTACCCCTGCCACCTTTAGAATTTGAAAGAGAGTATTCCAGTCAACATTGTCAAAAGCTTTCTCTAAGTCTACAAATGCTAGAAACGTAGGTTTGCCTATCCTTAATCTTTCTTCTAAGGTAAGTCGTAAGGTCAGTATTGCCTCACGTGTTCCAGTGTTTCTACGGAATCCAAACTGATCTTCCCCGAGGTTGGCTTCTACTAGTTTTTCCATTCGTCTGTAAAGAATTCGTGTTAGTATTTTGCAGCTGTGACTTATTAAGCTGATAGTTCGGTAATTTTCACATCTGTCAACACCTGCTTTCTTTGGGATTGGAATTATTATATTCTTCTTGAAGTCTGAGGGTATTTCGCCTGTTTCATACATCTTGCTCACCAGATGGTAGAGTTTTGTCAGGACTGGGTCTCCCACGGCCGTCAGTAGTTCCAATGGAATATTGTCTACTCCGGGGGCCTTGTTTCGACTCAGGTCTGTCAGTGCTCTGTCAAACTCTTCACGCAGTATTGTATCTCCCATTTCATCTTCATCTACATCCTCTTCCATTTCCATAATATTGTCCTCAAGTACATCGCCCTTGTATAGACCCTCTATATACTCCTTCCACCTTTCTGCTTTCCCTTCTTTGCTTAGAACTGGGTTTCCATCTGAGCTCTTGATATTCATACAAGTCGTTCTCTTATCTCCAAAGGTCTCTTTAATTTTCCTGTAGGCGGTATCTATCTTACCTCTAGTGAGATAGGCCTCTACATCCTTACATTTGTCCTCTAGCCATCCCTGCTTAGCCATTTTGCACTTCCTGTCGATCTCATTTTTGAGACGTTTGTATTCCTTTTTGCCTGTTTCACTTACTGCATTTTTATATTTTCTCCTTTCATCAATTAAATTCAATATTTCTTCTGTTACCCAAGGATTTCTACTAGCCCTCGTCTTTTTACCTACTTGATCCTCTGCTGCCTTCACTACTTCATCCCTCAAAGCTACCCATTCTTCTTCTACTGTATTTATTTCCCCCATTCCTGTCAATTGCTCCCTTATGCTCTCCCTGAATCTCTGTACAATCTCTGGTTCTTTCAGTTTATCCAGGTCCCATCTCCTTAAATTCCCACCTTTTTGCAGTTTCTTCAGTTTTAATCTACAGGTCATAACCAATAGATTGTGGTCAGAGTCCACATCTGCCCCTGGAAATGTCTTACAATTTAAAACCTGGTTCCTAAATCTCTGTCTTACCATTATATAATCTATCTGATACCTTTTAGTATCTCCAGGGTTCTTCCATGTATACAACCTTCTTTCATGATTCTTAAACCAAGTGTTAGTTATGATTATGTTCTGCTCTGCGCAAAATTCTACCAGGCGGCTTCCTCTTTCATTTCTGTCCCCCAATCCATATTCACCTACTATGTTTCCTTCTCTCCCTTTTCCTACACTCGAATTCCAGTCACCCATGACTATTAAATTTTCGTCTCCCTTCACAATCTGAATAATTTCTTTTATTTCATCATACATTTCTTCAATTTCTTCGTCATCTGCAGAGCTAGTTGGCATATAAACTTGTACTACTGTAGTAGGTGTGGGCTTCGTATCTATCTTGGCCACAATAATGCGTTCACTATGCTGTTTGTAGTAGCTTACCTGCATTCCTATTTTCCCATTCATTATTAAACCTACTCCTGCATTACCCCTATTTGATTTTGTGTTTATAACCCTGTAGTCACCTGACCAGAAGTCTTGTTCCTCCTGCCACCGAACTTCACTAATTCCCACTATATCTAACTTTAACCTATCCATTTCCCTTTTTAAATTTTCTAACCTACCTGCCCGATTAAGGGATCTGACATTCCACGCTCCGATCCGTAGGACGCCAGTTTTCTTTCTCCTGATAACGACATCCTCTTGAGTAATCCCCGCCCGGAGATCCGAATGGGGGACTATTTTACCTCCGGAATATTTTACCCAAGAGGACGCCATCATCATGTAATCATACAGTAAAGCTGCATGCCCTCGGGAAAAATTACGGCTGTAGTTTCCCCTTGCTTTCAGCCGTTCGCAGTACCAGCACAGCAAGGCCGTTTTGGTTATTGTTACAAGGCCAGATCAGTCAATCATCCAGACTGTTGCCCTTGCAGCTACTGAAAAGGCTGCTGCCCCTCTTCAGGAACCACATGTTTGTCTGGCCTCTCAACAGATACCCCTCCGTTGTGGTTGCACCTACGGTACGGCTATCTGTATCGCTGAGGCACGCAAGCCTCCCCACCAACGGCAAGGTCCATGGTTCATGGGGGTAGCTTTAAATCGGCTGCGGTCCATTAGTACATGTCGGACCCGCGTGTCGCCACTTTCAGTGATAGCAGACCGAGCGCCACCACACGGCAGGTCTATAGAGACGTACTAGCACTCGCCCCAGTTGTACGGACGACTTCGCTAGCGATGCACACTGACGAAGCCTCGCTCATTTGCAGAGCAGATAGTTAGAATAGCCTTCAGCTAAGTCAATAGCTACGACCTAGCAAGGCGCCATTAGCAGTATATTGTCTGAAACTATAGAGTCTCACTTGTATCGTATGAAGCATGTCTCATCAAGAACGATGTATACAAAGGATGGATTAAAGTTAAGTATTCCACAAGCTACGTACTTTTCTTTATAGCATTCATTACGTATCCTGTTTCAGACCTCACTCCATCCTTCGTGAGTTAGCGCGTGCATCTTGGCCGCCTCTTTCAATTAGTGTGCGCAGTGTTGGCAAGTCTGCCGACACTACAGGATCTTTCGTCGAGCCAGTGGTTGTAAATGATTGTTAAGTATGGAGCTGTTGCATCAGCGTACTCTGAAAGGAAGCTAAATTGATATACAATCTGGACCCGCAGACTTGCCTTTATTAAGTGATTTAAGTTCCTTCGCTACTCCGAGAATATCTACTTGTTACTCTTGTTGGCACTTGGTCTTGATTAGATTTCTGGAATATTTATTTCGTCTTCTTTGGTGAAGGAATTTCGGAGGGCTATGTTTAACATTTCCATTGCTATCGCGCGGAGAGGGCATTGATTGTGTCTTGGCGCTAGCATACTTTACATACGACCATAATCTACCACGTTTCGAGGCAAGAGTATGGTTGCGGAAGCTGTATAAGCATCTCAGATTGAAGTCCACGCTAGATTTCAAGATTCTGTTTATTTGATATAAATTCTCTCAACTGCTGTCGATACTATTTCTTTGAATTCAAGCCAAATCTGGTATACACTTACACTGTTAATTTGGAAAGAGCAGAGATTGTCTCTCAGGAAGGCGTCAAGCTTATTTTTATCTGCTTTTTTGAATAGGTACATTTTTCGTTTATTTTTGGTGGATTCGGGAGTTACGGTAATCAGTCTCGCTACGACAACTCTGTGTTCACTAATCTCTGCTTACGTTTCGATGCTCGTTATTAGCTAAGATGCCAAGTGTGCTTTCGCAACCGTTTACTATTAGAGTGGGCTCACGAACTAATTGTCCGCCTCAATAGCTGAGCGTGCAGCTCTCAGTGTGTTCGGTTAAAGAGCTAGCTGGTCTCTGTAATAAAAAACATGACTGAAGCGACGAACAATGAACCTCAATAGATGCCATGTGACGTCCGCTACGACCAAATAGAACGAATGGTAACAAAATTAAAATAAAATCTGTAAGCGCCGCCGCCTGCTGTGCAAAGGGACCCGGGTTCGATCCCCAGCTGGGTCGGAAAGTTTCTCCGTTCAGGGATTGGGTGTTGTCTTCATCATCATATCATCCCCATCACACGCAAGTCGCTGAAGTGGCATCAACTAAAAAAGGCTTGCACCGGACGACTGTTCTAGCCGACGGGAGGCCCTCGCCACACGACATTTCATGAACTAATTGCTCGAAATAATTTCAGAGAATTCGTTTAGCACAATATCGAATGTTGTTTTATGCGTACCTACTGTATCAAACATGTATTTTGCCAAAATATCGAGGGTAAATAGAAGTCACCACCAACTACAAGGGTTGGAACTTTAATATTGGCTACTATAATTTTATTTACAGCTCGTACAATATAGATACGTATTTCAAAGTTTTACTGACCTTCAAAGTAGTTACCAGCATTGTGTATAACCCGTTGCCAGCGATGTGGAAGTCGTAGGATACTCTGTGTTGACAGTTAGAGCGGCGCCGTCTATTGCCCGACGAATTTGTAGCAGTTCTCAAGCGAATGCTGTGAAGTGTTTCCTTCAGTTTAAAAATCGAGTTGAACTCACGAGGGCTTAAGTCAGGGGAGTGCAGTAGGTAGTATAGCACTTAGCAGCCCCATCAGTCAAACAAATCACTAACAAAGGTAGGAGACGAGGTACTGGCGGAATTGAAGCTGCGAGGTCGGGTCGTGAGTCGTGCTTGGGTAGTTCAGTTGGTAGACCACCTGCCCGCGAAAGGCAAAGGTCCCGAGTGCGAGTCTCGGTCCGGCACACAGTTTTCATCTGCCACGAAGTTTCATATCGGCGCACACTCCACTGCAGAGTGAAAATCTCATTCTGAAATCACTAACAGCTTGCACTGTACGTGCTTGAGCATTGTCCTGCAAAATGATGGTCAGGTACTGCAGAAAGTGTCATCACTTCTGTCTCTATGCTATTCATTTTTGGAACACAACCTACGACCAGCTTATACACAGAAGTGATTACACTTTCTGCAGTACCTGTTCATCATTTTGCAGAACAGTGCTCAAGCATGTACAGTGCAAGCTGTTACTGATTTGTTCGACTGATGGGGTTGCTAAGTGTTATACCAGCTACTGCACTCCTCTGACTTAAGCCCTCGTGAGTTCACCTCGATTTCTAAACTGAAGGAAACACTTCACGGCATTCGCTCCAGAACTGCTACAAATTCACCGGGCAATAGACCGCGCCGCTCGAACTGTCAGCCGGCCGGAGTGGCCGTGCGGTTCTGGGCGCTACAGTCTGGAGCCGAGCGACCGCTACGGTCGCAGGTTCGACTCCTGCCTCGGGCATGGATGTGTGTGATGTCCTTAGGCTAGTTAGGTTTAGTTAGTTCTAAGTTCTAGGCGACTGATGACCTCAGCAGTTGAGTCGCATAGTGCTCAGAGCCATTTTCGAACTGTCAACACAACTGGCACTGCTAAGAGTATACTACGACTTCCACATCGCTGGCAACGGGTTATACACAATGCTGGTGACTACTTTGAAGGTCAGTAAAACTTTGAAATACGTATCTATATTGTACGAGCTGTAAATAAATAGTTGCCCCTATTAAAGTTCCAACCCTCGTATAATCAATTAGTCAAAAACAGTCTTAATCGCATTTATTATTATTATACGGCCAACCGGTTTCAACCCGACGTAGGGGTCATCTTCTGGGCGTTTACACCATTGGTAAAGGAAACTAGTTGATAGTTTCCTGCCGTTATGTAGACAAGAGTGACACCACCAGCAGTCGACCAATGGAAGATGACCCCTACGTCGGGTTGAAACCGGTTGGCCGTATAATGATAATAAATGCGATTAAGACTGTTTTTGAATAATGATTAATCATACTAATTGCTGCTTTATCTCCACATCCATGTTGTCCAAAAACCTCGTATAATTGTATGGGTTGGGTACATGTTTGACATTAGACTCAAGTTTTTTTCGAACCTTTCAGTAATTGTATCAGCTGAATTGGGAGGTCGGTAAAAGGATCCAATCATCATGATCCATACTAACTCACAGGAACTATCTGCTTCAATTTTGCTACAATATAAACCACTTCTAACACCAAGAAACACGCTACCGCCAACTGTATTTAGCCTATCTATTCTGAACGTCATTAGGTACTTTGCAAAAAAATCTCCACTGAGCTCATCTCCGGCTTTAGCCAGCTTTCAGTGCCTATAACGATTTGGGCATCAGAGCTTTCTATTAGCGCTTAGAGCTACGGTACTTCCACAACACAGCTACCGATCGCTCCTACATCTACGTTCTTCCTGTCTTTGACCTCCGCCCTTTGAGACTAAAGCTCTTTTTGTGTTTCCCTGAGAGCCTCTAACATAAAAACCGACCAGTCCACGACACACATCCCATGCTACCCACGTAACCACCTCCTGTGTGCAGTGGGCTCCTGACCTACTCAGCGGAACCCGAAACCCAATCACCCTATGGCGCAAGTCGAGGAATCTGCAACCTACACTGTTGTGCACCTCTGATTTAGACCCTTTACTCGGTCTGAGCCAGAGGTCCGCAATTGGCGCTGGCTACTACGCTGCAAATGGTGAGCTCTGCTTTCTTCTCACAAGCAAGACTGGCAGCCTTTACCGCATCTAACTGCTCAAAACCCGAGAGAATTGCTTCTGATCCAAAGCGACACATATTATTGGCAACAAAGTGAGCTACCACCAACACTTGGCTGCAAACTGTGCTCTTCATGACATCTGGAAGCACCCATTCCCTTCTGGAATGACTCTGCCTAGTATTCACATGGAGTGCACACTGGCTTTCTTCCCCTCCTTGGGAGCCATGTCCTTAAGGGGCCCATAAGGCTTAAGCTACCAATAATCCCACCCTCTGTGACTGCCTGGGTCTTGCATAATGGGAGGTTTCCTCTGAAACAGGACAGGTGACTCCATCTGACTGAGGAACAGTGCCAGCCACAGACAGCACATGGAACCTGTTTGCCAGACTAACTGGGGTGGCCTTATGTTCAAATCCCAGGAAGTCTTTTGCAGCCTGCCACACCCCGAAGTGACATCCCACTCGTCTACCAGAGACAGGTTGACCTTAATGTGAGCAGTAACTCGACGGGCCACCGGTGAGGACCGATCGGCAGACTCCAGACTTTCTGGATGTCTGTTGGAACCGCATGGCCAGGCCACAATAGTGATGCCAATCCACTGCAGCTTCAAGCTGTGTAACTGAAGCCATCACAGCCTGGAGCTGAGAGCAAAGTGTCACCAACTCCGCTTGCATCCACACACAGCAATTATAGTCCCTATCCACGCTAAAGACAGTGGAGAACTATATTACACAGACAAACAAAGGCCTATTGATACATGCTATAGAATTCTACTGTAGACACTGACAAAAACGCAAGAAGTGTGTCTAATAAATTAGATTGGCACACACAGAGATTCAAAAACTAAACTACAAAAGCACACAGGTGAGACTAAAAAATTTGCTCCTGGTTAGAAACTTGTAATATGTCACAAAATCGGTTTACTTTCCAACAAAAACGTGAGAACTGTGTCTATGAAATATTAAATTATCACACAGAAATTCAAAAACTAAAGTACTAAAGCACACAGATGGAACTATATAATTCGCTTCTAATTAGGAACTAGTAAAATGCCACAAAATTGGCTACTTCCCTGTTTCTGTTTTTGTCTCGACCAACTACTGCTGCCAGACTTTTAGTACGACAATTGACATGGGAATGCACGCACAGACATTCTTGCTGTTACTGTCATACTAGAAAAATATCTTCAGCAGTGATGCACGCTTCAGTATTTCAGTTTTGTTGTGATTTTATCATGTGTGTTTTGTTGTGTTTGTAAACGAAGATAAAACACAAATAATAATAGTACTCCTATGTCAAACTTAATTAAATCTTTCAATCCTTCTAGTAAACCATTGCATACTTTTGGCACCAAGAGACTCGTTGATGACTAGGGCACTTTAAGGTGATACATTGAACTTCTGTATGAATCACCAGTTGATAAAAACTGATGTGTGATCACAAGCCTGGTTGTAGGTGGTATACACTCTCTCATATTTGTATAGATTTTAGCAATTCACTGACCAACTGCATGTATGAGATGTACGACATTCTGGTAAAATTCCGTAACAGACATGTACCCAGCATCAGTTCACGAGTTAAATTTTTTTTAGACATTTTGCTCATGAAAGAACAAATCCACACAATCCAATTTCTCTTACTTTTCTGACTTTATGCCTTGTGTGATGTAAAATCGGGACAGCCGTACCCACTTCCGCTAGCTCGCGTTTGCTCATTTTGTAGCAATAGTGTGGCCCCATACAAACACTTATGGTCCGTAATGTACTGTCGCAAACATTGCCGGGCAACTATGGCTGGCAATGTTGTAGTAGATGTGGCTGTAATTGAAGTGGTCGCAGTGTTGCAGGGCAACAATGTCGGGATGTATGTATTGTCAGCAATATGCAGTTTTTATGGCCTGGTAAACGTACCTTAACTAAATGGAATTATTTACAAATATATTTTATGTATCATTTATTCTTCTCTTAGTTGAAACATCCTGGCAGATTAAAACTGTGTGCCCGACCGAGACTCAAACTCGGGACCTTTGCCTTTCGCGGGCAAGTGCTCTACCAACTGAGCTACCGAAGCACGACTCACGCCCGGTACTCACAGCTTTACTCTGCCAATATCTCGTCTCCTACCTTCCAAACTTTACAGAAGCTCTCCTGCAAACCTTGCAGAACTGGCACTCCTGAAAGAAAGGATATAGCGGAGACATGGCTTAGCCACAGCCTGGGGCAGGAGAGCTTCTGTAAAGTTTGGAAGGTAGGAGACGAGATATTGGCAGAAGTAAAGCTGTGAGTACCGGGCGTGAGTCGTGCTTCGGTAGCTCAGATGGTAGAGCACTTGCCCGCGAAAGGCAAAGGTCCCGAGTTTGAGTCTCGGTCGGGCACACAGTTTTAATCTGACAGGAAGTTTCATATCAGCGCACACTCCGCTGCAGAGTGAAAATCTCATTCTGGAAACTTCTCTTAGTTGTTGGGGAGGTGACAAGTGGTTTCCTTTTTCTTGATGCAAAATGCCTGAAAATTCTTGCAGAATTACTTTGTGACAATGACAATGACTCTGGGAGACGTTTTTCTGAGCTTCAAAATGAGAAGGTTGAAGAAACTCAATACGATGTATTATTCAGATACTAGCTGTTAACTAACACATTAGTAGCTTTGTTATGGCGAGTGACGGTAAGTAAGCAACTGTATGTGCACTAACATCAGCTGTCCTAACATTTCTGCCTGTTCAGGTAAGCACAGCTTGCGATGTGCACACGGCTCTCCTCCCTCCCAAGCTGTCCCAATGCTCAATGCGTCGCCATGCGCAGCGCCCCTGCCAAGCAGTGCGCACAGAGCAGCGTGGGCAGGACTATGCATTATGCTGCTGCAGTAGCTATACATTATACAACGTGTACATCGAGCAACAAATAGTGGGTAAATATGATTAAAAGGACTTGTTCGTGAATAACTGTCAAAAAATCGATCTTTTAATTTTCGTATTAAAAATTTCTCTGTAGTGTTCTGAACGAGAAAAAGCGGTGATCTCTATACTAACTGGATGTAGTACTCTGGTCTCAGAGCATAGAGATTCCGCGTGCAAGCTGATTACTGTCATCTGTATTATCCACCATATTCGAATTTGGCAAGAAGTTACGGTGTATAAGGAATTAAGGATTATCGAAATGGTGATTTCTTGTTCCGCTTTCAATTGTACGAAGCGATGGATGACTTACCATTTCACAGGTTATAGGACTACCGATACCATACGATAAAAATACAGACTTAGTGCGTTTGCTAATTCGATGTTTTTGAACAGGTTTCCTCTAAAGCACCCAGAGCTGCTAAATAAGAGGATTACTTCCCTGAAGCGGAAAGGTTTTAATCTTACGTCTTGCAGTTTTCTTTGCGGAAACCATTTCCGACAAGATGATAACGCAGTGAGCCCTGGAACGTGCAAGAAACGTCTCAAACCTGAAGCAGTGCCATCAGTTTTTGACTTTCCGACACATTTGATGCCACCAAATAAGCAGCCAAGACGACATGTTGTTAGGATTTTGAGTGACAATGATGCTTCTCCATTTGAGGTAGCTAATTAATTTCCTTGCTATGGGTGTGCTTTTTACTTTTGTGAATTTATTTCGTACGGACACAAATGGGCTACGTAGGTCTAAGCAATGTTGTAATACAGTCCATATTTTTGTTTTTAGCGTCCTGTCATGGAATGCATGCTCGATTTGCCCACTGAAGCTACTGATTGCGTGGAGAATGTTGTCAATGATAATTCTTCCCTGGAAAGCATGTCTCATTTGTCCAATGCAGAACCTGCGAATTGTGTCGAAAACGTTAGTTTATACGGAAGTAATACTTTAATAGTTCAGTTGTAATTTCTGTTGTCAGTAAAGATACCCCTAAGCAAACGATGTCAACTTTTTTCAAGAGACGTCTTCACTGTTTTCCACACTTGATTTTCCGAATTATACCTGTATTTAAAAGCTTTGGCAAGTAAGGTAATTTGTTGACCTCCACTGAAGCTTAAATAGTGTTTTAAAACGAAAGCACTCATAAAATTAATAGTAAACAATTTATAGGTCAGCTTGTCAAACATCCAAAACACACTCGAATTTAGGAATTTCATAGCAGAACTGTCACTGTTTTTTCTCACTAGATTAGAAACACTTCATTATGTTGATGTGTAGATATCTAGAACATCCAATATAAAAGACTTATGAGGGCGCAGAACGCAAAACATTTTCTTCCGTTTTTTGCCAAATTCAGATATGGGGGACACCAGTGATCTCTGGCGGACACTCAGTGATAGGATCTTTGGCCGGCACGCTCTGACAACTGCAGTTCCACATCCAGTTAGTATAGAGATCACTGAGAAAAAGTTTACTTCCATGAAAATGGACCACAGAAAGTTCCAAAATTAGACGAATTTAAAAGTGGCTGCACGCAGCACGTCGTCTCCTTGGCACAAAGTCAGCTCTGTTAAAAATAAAGTTTTGCTCTCATTTGTTTCGTTTTTATGACTATTTAGTCCCTTAAGTTGGCTAACCTGCGAAAGCGGTACAGTTGCTTATCTTTCATTCATACATAACATACAGTTTAGTCATTGTTTGCTGTTGTTTTGGCGCGAATATTTTGTTTACAGCGAAGAAGGACCTAGCGATTTCCAGACGGTTCCTATTTCCATTGCTGGTTGCTCTATGTAGCCATCCACTTCCATAAGAGAGAATCGTCAAGATTCAAGAAGACTCTTGAAGAATTCACAGAGTAAAAGAGCCATAACTGATAACAAAGTGTGCAAAATGGGTATTGGTATAGTGTGTTATTTAAGTCATTAAGTGATGGGGATAATAAATAAATGTGAACTGTACTGTGAGTAATAATGAAAACTACGTTCTCACCTTTCATCCCATACCCCAAAAATGTGTTTAATGATAAAGGCTTGCTAGAGTGTGATATTGATCTGTTCATCCCTCCCGCCTTGAATGTTGGTTGTGATGACAGACTGAACTAGTGTAGCCCAAGGTCTAGGCTAGATTGGTAGATTGAGTGTTTTAAGGTTGATGATGTGCAAGTGAAAACAGTAGAAAACACTGATCTGACAGTTACAAGTTGACATTGGGAATAGTCCTAATGCCATATCTGAAAATACAGACAAAAGTTTAACTGCATGTTGTACTGTTGGAAAAAATTATCCGTCTTGTGAATACAGCTGTTAAACATTTGGTAAAAGTTACATAGTAGATACCAGATTGCATTTTTAGTGGTTTATGTACTATATGTGTGTGTAATGAGCATCAAATACTCATCGAGGACTCATCCATTATCTGTTTTTGAAATTACCCTGCAGGTTTTAGCTTTTATGGTGATGAGTGTGTTTAAATCTCTCACGAAAATTCCAGGCTACGCTATAGGTCTGTCTATTGGCACAATCTTTGTTCGACCTTCACATTCCTTGGTGCAATTCTTAACCGACTATAAAATTTTTCTCAGAGAAAATTAGCTTCTTGGTTCATTTCTTCGACCATAAGAATGTAATACATCCATATCGTCAGTCACAAGCTTCTCAGGACAAAGTACGGACGTAGAACAACAGGTCGCATACGGCATCTAATGTTAACTGTGCTTTTTAGTCGCGACTTGCCATTGAAATCGTAGCTAGACAACAACTACAGAGGAACAAGTACGAAATTTGGCCAACAGATGGCACACAGTATTGAATGTTAAAGGCTACTTGCGACTCGTAGTAGTGATTGAAATTGCAGTCAGATTCTTCCAAGTTGTTATTGTGTTATCTTTGACTTATCAATCACTGTGATTTATAAACAATACGCGATTTCTTGCCCACCCATACAGCGAAGTAATTTTGTGTTTCTCTTATTGTGTGCATGACTTTCTTATTCCGTTTGAAACCAAGGGGTAGAATTAAGACGTTTGGTGTTAAGAAACGTAAATTTTGTGAAAATCACCAAACTGATTAACTCTGCTAACACTGAATTACAACGTGATACAACACTTGAATCTGTTTCAACTACTCCAAGTGCTTCGAAGGTAAAACTGAAATATTTAGACAATGCGCTTCACAGTATTAATGCTGATAACGTAGAGACGCCAACTATTGATTCAAGTTGTGGTATTGTTGAACTATCTGATCTAATAAATAAAACTTTACAGTGTAAGGAATGTGAGGGGAGACGTGGTAGAAGAAGTTGTGAATCAAAATTTGAGAATAGTTTTGTGGTTATACTTGTGTAACTATACAAAGTGTAACAAAAATATTAAACTAGCTTTATGCTATGAGGTGTAGAGAAGGCTCAAATTTTCCGTGCTCTTGTGGACTTACCTACCCCTACAAAGTTTGACAGGTACAATAAAATTATTCTACAGATTTTAGAAGAAGTAGCAAATAATAGTATGAGAAATGCTGTTCTGGAAAGTGTAGACATGAATGACAGCAATACATGTGTCTGTAGTGCTGGATGCATTCTGGCAGTGAAGAGACCATAGTTCCATAAATGGTGTAGTGACAGCTACCTTCTTGGACATCGACGTGGAATGTATTACCAAGTACTGTCATGGCTGTAGCAGTGGAATTGAAAATCATAAATGTTTGATTAATTTTTAGGTTATTGTGAAGGGATGGAATGCTTAACAAAAATGTAGACTACTCTTTGACTTAACTTTAAAAATAAAATGCTTTTTTGAAGAAAAACCCAGACTTTGTTTCCAAAATTTTTAATAATCCTACTAAAATTTTTTGTACCACAATTTATGATAGCACTATCTTTTCAATAGTCTGCTTTAAAGATGATAGGGTAAAAAAAAAGTACTCCGACTTCAGGCCACGAGTGGCCTACCACTGTGTCATCCTCAGAGGAGCATGTGGATAGGAGGGGCGTGGGGTCAGCACACCGCTCTCCCGGTCGTTATGCTGGTATTCTTGACCGAAGCCGCTACTATTTGGTTGAGTAGCTCCTCAATTGGCATCACGAGGCTGAGTGCACCCCGAAAAATGGCAACAGCACATGGCGGCTGGATGGTTACCCATGCAAGTGCCAGCGCTTAACTTTGGTGATCTCAGGGGAACTGGTGTATCCAGTAATCTTTACTTTATTTGTATTTTGAGTAATGTGTACCTATCATGTACATAAATAATTAGCAAGGTTTATTTCACTTGTAGCAAAAAAAAATACAATTAAAAAAAGTGTGATTGATCTAAAGCTGTGGTTCATACATAAAAATATCCCCAAAAGATGGTAACCATTATATGGGCATACAAATCTTATTCTTTGACTCAAACTGTTTAGAAAACCAACAATTTTTGTACGGTTTCCCACGGTATTCGCAGACCAGTCCCCTTAAACACATTGAAGAATGCATACCATAAGCATTGTATTCGTTACTTTGAATCACATTGTGTAGCATATATTAACCAATAAAAGCACTTTCACATTTATGACGAAGTTCAAATGTCAAAAGAGTAAATAGCTTTTTCAAAGCGTAAATTTTCCCCAATTCATGTAATATTCTTCAAATCGTTAAGTATCTTGTGCTACATAGTTTCTAACATAGTCTATATTCTTCCTCAGGATTAAAGCTACCTCCATACCAAATTTCTTCAAAATCAGTTCACTGGATCAGACGTGAAAGTGTACAGACAGAATTACTTTTGCATTTATAATATTAATATGGATAAAACTTTCTTCTATATAGTGCCCCGGGCTATGTTCAAGTTATCTGTGAAAACCCTATTGAAACTCATCTAGTGGTTTTGCAGAAATGTGTTCAAACAGGGAAACAGACAGGCACAACAGTCTTACAGATTCATTAATAGTACAGATTACTGTCACTTCTTGTGGTGAAACAGCCACTGGGAAAAATGGCTCCTTTTTTCTGATCCGAATGGTAAAACTGAATGAAACAAGCAGCTGTTTAGACGGAACATCCATGCTAAAAGGCACAATATTATCATCGCACATTTACCTGGAAGTAGGGTTACCAAGTGCTCTGGTATGAAAACCAGGACACAACTGTAAAACAGGTTTAGTATAAAATCAAAGCTGTTTATCATTGTAAATACCTGTATGTTACATTACATTGTATAGTGTCACAAAAAGACATTAAAAATTACAACAAATTCTAGAATGGGTTGATTATTTAATGAGTGATGTTACTTCGCATTTACATATTAATTATGTGATTATGAGACAAAGTAGTTTGCTATTCATGAATTTCTGTCACTTACAGGAAAAAAAAACCATGAAAGCATATATTCCTGCAGCATATCTGCCAGCTGATGAGTAACTCTTTCCATTTTGGGGGCGTTGCTCATTTAAGGAAAATTTGGCTAAAGATCCAAAGAAATTTGAAATGAAAGATAGTTGCTATAGAAGCATATAGAAATTCTTATTTCTTTATTTGAAATGTATTTCTTTGTTTCTCTTACTCCCACAGGTTTAGAATAAGTCTCTTATCTTGTTGGTACAGCCAGAAAATTATGGAAGTCGTCTCATGGTATGATTGTCATATGTATTATTTCCCAGTTTTTGTAATACTGCAAAATTTGATCATGGTTCAGTCATCTGACAGCTGCCTTTCTTCTTTTTATGTAATACCTAGCTATGTAGACAATACAGCCCTCTTTATTCTAAATGCTGGCATGATATACTGAAGAGCCAAAGAAACTGGTACACCTGCCTAATATCGTGTAGGGCCCCCACGAGGACACACAAGTGCAACATGATGTGGAACGGAGTCAACTAATGTCTGAAGTAGTGCTGGAGGGAATCCTACAGACTGTTCATAAATCTGTAAGAGTACAGGACGGGAGGGGAGGTGGGGGGGGGTGTGTGGACATCTCTTCTGAATAGCACATTGCAAGGCATCCCAGATATGCTCAATGACGTTCATGTCTGGGGATTTTGGTGGCCAGGTTGCACATCACTCAAACTGCACATGCCTCACGCCATTATGAAACCTCCACCAGCTTCAACAGTCCGCCACTGACATGTAAAGTCCAATGATTCATGAGGCTGTCTCCATAACCATAAATGTCCGTCCAATCAATACAATTTGAAACGAGACTTTTCCGACCAGGCAACATGTTTCCAGACATCAACAGTTCAGTGTCAGTGTTGACGGGCCCAGGCAAGGTGTAAAGCTTTGTGTCGTGCAGTCATCAAGGGGCCTTCGGCTCCAAAAGCCCATATCGGTGATGTTTCATTAAATGGTTCACATGGTGACACTTGTTGATCACCCAGCATTGAAATGTGCAACAATTTGCGGAAGGGTTGCACCTCACATTGAATGATTCTCTTCAGTTGTCATTGGTCCCATTCTTGCAGGACCTTTTTCTTTCCACAGATATATTGAAGATTTGATGTTTTACTGGATTCCTGATATTCATGGTACACTCATAAAACCGTCGTATGGGGAAATCCCTACTGCATTGCTCCCGCAGAGATGCTGTGTCCCATCGCTCGTGTATCAACTACAACATCGTTTTCAAACTCGCTTAAATCTTGATAACTTGCTAGTGTAGTAGCAGTAACTGACAACTGCATCAGGCCCTTTTCTTCTTATATAGGCGTTGCCGACCACAGTGCCGTATTCTGCCTGTTTACATATCTGTGTATTTGAATAAGCATGCCTATACCCGTTTCTTTGGCAGTTCAGTGTATTTTACCGTTGAGTGGTATATCATTACTTTCATATGTTGCCTTATATTCAGATATGTATAGGCTTGAAGACTATTTCATTCATTTTAACTTAAAATAATTTTCTGCTTTGCTTTTTCTATCAGATTGGAAAATTGTCCTAAGAGCACCCAAAACAAGTTATAAAATTTTAATGTTGTGTAGTATGGTGATCTAGACAATTAAAAAAAAAAAAAACTATTTGCACACATCTGAGGTGTGTGGAAGAATGCAGTCTACTGGTTCGTTCAAGTAATCTACTTGTCTTTCAGGTGTTCTTGAATATTTTGTTACTCACAAAAAAGGCTCTGGGAAAAACATAATCACTGGCAACTGGCATAACAGTATCCCACTTGTCAGAACACTGATCAGCTTGAAGCTGACTTTAGTGGGAATATTACGTATAAAAAAAAAAGGTGGAGTTTTGCTGTGCTCCTGCCCAATAAACACAGAGAAGCTGAGTTCAATTTCCTCGGCTTTGTGACACAAAGGTGTATGGTGTTTTATGTTCCGAGGAAGTCTTTCTGTTTAGTTCTAACAGGAGCAATGCAATGTGACGTGATGTGATGTGATGTGATTCCAACATACATGAAGATGCAGGTGCCTGTAAAAAAAAATTGAGTTTCTACAACTGCAACAAGGGAGACTGGAACTCGTGATCATCCATACAAGAGATACAGCTTTGGGTACAAAACAATTCTAATTTTTAAACATCTGCAATTAAAGACCTATGTCACTATTAAAGACCTATTTCATTTACAAAATGAACACATGTAAGAAGGCACAAATCAGGGTATTTATCAGGACATTGGTAATAACCATATACCACATATTACTGGGGAGAATGAGGTTGTTTCTGGTGGACAGAGGAATAGAAGCACAAACTTAGTATACACAGAAGAACCACCAAAAACACAAGAAGTTTAGAACTGGACAGAAAATGAAGAGACGTCACATCTGTTCTAACACAAACATTAATTAGCCTTCAACACAGTGTACCACTTACAAGGGAAGTATGTGTAAAATGCTTTCCAGTATTGTATGTACAAAATGTTTCTCTGAATTAAAGTATTTTCATGCTAAAAAAATAGTTTTGTGCTACAGTTCTGAAACAGTTTGCATACTAAGTTAGATTTCCTTCACTTTGTACATAATAATTACAGTGTCATTAATTCCTGATCAGAAAAGCTGTTTGTACTTAAGGAATTAACAGTTTCTTTTATAATTATTTTGTTTCATCAATGAGGAATAGTTCTTACTGATCAGAATAAATAAATTTTTTGATAAAGTTTATTTCTTCAGAAAGGAACAAATATATTCATCTTATTTAAGAAAAGGCCACAACTATTATGTTATTCGAGATATGTGAGTGAACAGCATACTGTAAGAAAGAGCAAACTCTTAGAGTTTTACATGGTTCCTGTTAGGTAGCAGCAATGTGCACCCACTTCAGTTCTAGTAAAAATGGTGTCGGGACAACAGAGAGCATTTTGTGTTCTACGTTTTGCACAGTGCAGGTCAGTAATAATTGTTCAGTGTGACTTTCATACTAGGTATGGTGGGTGGATTCTCCTACAGCACAGAGCATTAGATGATGGCATGGACAATTCTGAGAAACAGGTTGGTTGTGTAAAGGCAAATCGCTGGGTTGCCCCTGAGTGTCCGATATAGACATCGAATGGATCTGCCAGTTTCACAAGGAGTCCTTAGAAATCCGTTCACAGTGCAGCTCAACATGCTCCCGATGTCCATCTGGCATGTGTTGTGTTGACGTTTACACATGAAACCATACAAAATTCAGCTACTGCAAGCTCTTCATGAAGGTGACAAACAACAATGTGTGGAGTTCTGTAATTTTGTCCCTGCCAAGGTGGAGGATGACAGTTTTCTTCCATGCTTAGTGGTTAGTAATGCAACGTATCATTTTAATGGAAAGGTGAACCATCATAATGTGAGAATGTGGGGTACACAACAACCACATGAAGCCATAAAACATGAGAGGGCTGTACAATTTAATGTGTTTTGTGCAGTTTCACAGGAAAAGGTGTACGGTCCATTTTTCTTTGCCGAGAACACTGTTACAAGTAGCATGTATCTCAATATGCTTGAGAACTGTCTTTTCCCACAGTTGGAGACTGATTTGAATGATTTCATTTACCAACAGGATGGGGCACTGCCACACTGGCATCTGGAAGTGTGGGAATTTTTAAATCAAAGGATTACTGAACGATGGATCAGTCACACTGGACCAAATGATTCAGCCTTACATTACTGGCCTCCAAGGTCACCAGAACTGACCATGCGATTATTTCTTGTGGGGATTTATAAAAGACTCTGTACATGTGCCTCCAGTACCAACAACACTCAGTTAACTGAGGTATCGCATAACAGCAGCTGTGGAAGCTGTATCTCAAAACATGTCCGCTGCAATGTGGGAACAATTTGAAAACCGCACTGACATATGCCATGCATCTCAAGCGGGTGTATTGAACACCTATGAAAAGGAATGAGAAAAAACTTTGAGTTTCCTGCTCATCAAAATACAAAATTCAATGTATATGTTTATCCGTTTCAGAAATTGACAGGTGACAAATCAGATTATTCTTTTTGATACACCCTATATAATTTAAAAAATATATACACAAATATGAAATGACATTACCAAGTGGAGGACAGTAAAGAAACAAAGCAAAGCAAAAGAGTTTGGATGTCCAGTAACTGGCCAACTCAATGCTGAAACTGTTAAAACTTCTACGTCAGCATCAAGTATTCAAAAAGCACCAGATCAAAATGGCATAGAAGAAGTAAAATTATCTCAATCCGAGAGTGAAGATAGTTACAGAAGCAACAAAAGTTAAGAACCAGTTAGAGAGGGCATTCATGAAGAAACTGAAAAGTTCAACGAAAATGTACGATAAATTGCAGTTGTTTCAAAGAAAATGCCTTTTTTGCATGCTGCACATCGAAATTTTTAGTTTTATTTATGCACCCAGACACGTTTTGCCTTTTTTACAAGGCATCTTCAGTGGGTGTCCTGAAATGTTACATGATTTGCCCATTTTTACATATAGGTTATGGTTTCACATCTAGATTATGGATTTAAAACCAGTTCCTTAACTTTTTTTTATGGAATGGAAAGGTCCAACAGGTAACTTCTAATTTATTGCATCCAAGCAAACTGATTTTTCTCATCTGTCAACCAGGTGGACATCTTACAGTTCACTGTTTACGTTACACATCACTGTAACTGCCATCTTATTAATACAGAGCTCCATTTGTTTTTCTAATTGTTACCAACATTCACAGTTTCAGTTTCCTGCATCAACTGTTTTGTGTGTGTGTGGAGAGGGAGTGAGATTTCTTTTTTTTTTTTAATAAAATAAAAAATATTTATTTTATATTATTCATTTATTTATTCTTAATAATAATAATAATTATTATTATTGTTACTATTATTATTATATTTTCCTGTATATACTTATGAGAGGAATCATGTGTGTATTAGTTGTTTCTCTTCAGCCTTTGTTTTGTATATATGATAATTTTGCTGTAATGTTAGGAGATGTCTTTCATTATTTATTCTAATTATTTTCATATCATTTTCTCTTGTAGTAGGTTTGTGGTTATTTTCTCTCTGTTCTGCAAAAGTTGAGTTGCTCATTCCATATTTCCATGCTCTGATATGTTCTTTGTACCGGGTGTCAAATGTTCTGCTGGTTTGTCCTATTACCTTTCCAAAACGTGTTGCACTGTAGTCGGTATATTCCTGCTTTTTGGAAGATATCTGTGTTTTTTGTTATTTGGAATGTGCTTTTGGTTTGCATTGTCTGTTTTGAATGCTATGTTTAGCCCTTGTCTTTTGAAAATGTTATTTTATGTGCGAGTTTGTGTTTGTATGTCATTGCGTATCATCTTGAATCTTCTTTCTTGTTTTCCTGTATTCTTTGTGTCGTTATTGTTCTGTCACTGTTTGTGTAGTGTTTTGTTGTACTGACATTTGTGGGTGTTTATGTACTGTGTTCACTGACTGTATTTGTTTTTTAATTTTTTTGTTTAATTTGGTGACTAGATCCCTATTGTACCCATTGTTTTTTGCTGTTTGTGTGATGATGTATAGTTCTTTCTGGTAACTTTCTGTGTTGTTGAGTCTACGAAGCATGTATCTGAGTGCTGATTGTTTCTGTGAGTGTGGGTGACTAGAAGTTTGATGTAGGATTGTGTCAGTTGTTGTACATTTACGGAAGATTTCAAAGCTATGCTGATTGTTTTTTTTTTTTATGGTTATATATAAAAAGAAAAGTTTATTTGGTTGCTTGTTCTTTTTCCATTGTGAATCTTATCTTTCTGTGTATTGTGTTTATATCTGTATGCAACTGGTCAATTTTTGCCTGAGGTTCATCTATTAAGCAAAGGATGTCATCCATGTATCTGACCCAATAAAGTATGTTGTAATTCATCTTGATAACATTTTTGAAAATTAAGTTTTCTACATGGTTTATGAAAATGTTTGCTAAGGCACCTGATACTGGGGATCCCATTGGTAACCCATCTTCCTGTAAATAGTATTCATTATTAAAATGAAAGTAGTTCTGTTCAGATATCAGTTCCAGCAACTTGTGTATTTCTTTGATATGTTCATCTGGTAGCTGGCTGTTGTCCTTCAGGTTTTATTCTACGATATTTATTGTTATCTTTCATAAGTTGTATTAACTGTGAGGTGTTCCTTATAGTTCTGTCACCTTCTATTTTATATGTTTCTGTTAGTAATTTCAACATGTGTCCTGCAAGTTTGTAAGTGGGAGCTTTTTTGAAGTTTGTAATGGATCTTACTAGAATATTTGGTTTATGGATTTTTGGTTGGCATTGGAGGGTGGGTGCTGTAGGATTGTTCTGTATTAATTTACCTTTTTCTCTGTCATCCAGTGTGTAGTCTATATTTTTTAACATATTCTTTATGTGTGGCCAGAAATCTGTTTGTTGGGTCTTATTTCAATTTTTTAATATTATTTTGTGAAATGAACTCTTGTGTTTTGTCAATGTATTGTTGTTTGGGCATAAGAACTACTGTATTTCCTTTGTCTGCTTCAGTAATAATGTCGTTTTCATTTTGGAGTTTCTTTCTGCGTGTTTAAAATTCTGTGTTGTACTGTTTTTGTCAGTCTGCCCTTTTGTATCTGTAATAATTTTATGTATTTCTTTTTTATCAATTCCCTTGTTAGCCCACTGTTTACATTGCTGTTTCCACTTTTCTCATCTCACTTTAGAATGTCTTCTGATTGTATTTTGATGTTTTCTATGTATTCTTCATCTACTTTTGCATTCACGTTATATTTCAGTCCTTTTTCTAAGAGCTCTTTTTCTTCATTGTTTAATTGTGTGTCTGTGGTGTGTTTTTTGGTTGTTTATTGTTTATGTTTCTTTGTTGTGTTTGTTGTCTCATGCGCTGTGTTATCTTTTTCTTCAATTTCTTTCAAAACAGTGTCTGTAACTTTGAACCTCTTTGAGCAGATCAGAAAAAACAGCAGGACTATTAATGTCATTTGCAAGTTGTACATGTGTATTATATAGTTTTCGAGTGTAGAGCTTTGATTTCGTATTTTAGCCAAACTTTCTTTCTTTCACTTTTATAGCACTAGACGAACTGTTTTTAACCTTTACATTGATGTGGTTAGGTACAAGGTTATTAGATTGACAAATATTGATTGCTGAGATGTAGTCTTCTGAACCTGTGGTAGAGGCCAACTGGAAATGCCTGGCAGGGCTTATATAACACATTTCTTGTAGTGGCCATTTTCACAGCAGCTGTATATAAATTGCAGTTGTTTCAAAGAAAATGCCTTTTTTTTGTGCTTCAAATCGAAATTTTTAATTTTATTTATGCACCCAGGCGTGTTTTGCCTTTTTAACACGGCATCCTCATTGGGTGTCCTTAAATATTACATGATTTGTCCATTTTTACACATAGGTTATGGTTTCACATCTAGGTTATAGATTTAAAAACAGTTCCTTAACATTTCTTTTATGAAATGGAAAGGTATTTACAGGTAACTTCTAATTCATTGCATCTATGGAAACTGCTTTTTCTCTTCTGGCAACCAGGTGGACATCTTACAGTTCACTTTCAGTTCACTGTTTACATTGCACATCACTGTAACTACCATCTTTTTAATAAAGAGTTTCATTTGTTTTTCTAAATGTTACCAACATTCTCAGTTTTCTGCAGTCAACTGTTATGTGAATGTGTGTGTGTGTGTGTGTGTGTGTGTGTATTACAGAGGGAGAGATATTTCTTATTTTTTAATAAAATAAAAATTATTTATTTTATTTTTATTACTATTTTTATTAATTTATTTATTCTTAATAATAATAATAATTATAATTATTATTATTACTATTATTATTATATTTTCCTGTATATACTTATGAGAGGAATCAGATGTGTAATCATTTGTTGGGATTTCTGTCTATTATATGATCAGTCAGTGTAAACAGTGAGTTGTTAGTCATATTTACTTGGTCATTTAGTAGTTGTTTCTTTTCAGACTTTGTTTTGTATATATGATAATTTTCCTGTAATGTTAGGAATGTCTTTCATTATTTATTCTAATTATTTTCATATCGTTTTCTCTTGTAGTAGGTTTGTGGTTATTTTCTCTCTGAGAAAAGAGGAAGCTTAGTATGAGGTGATGTCACTTTGGAAGCTGGACTGATGTTCACATGAAAAAATTTTGTAACCGCCACTCACTTTGTTCTTCTGGCGTGGCAGTCTTATTGTGATGAGCTAAGGTGTTTCTGTTTCTGTGGCTCTCTTGATCACTGTTCACAAATTTTCACTAATGAAACAGTAACTTGGAAACACAATCACAAAAACAAGTCTGTAGTGCAGTGGACAAGGTGGTAATCAAAATACAGTTGGTTTTGATTAGACTATCAATCTTTCAATCTATGTGGTGTCAGACGTTTACATGTCTTCTGCACATCTTGTTATCATATTATAGATGTAGGTTGACAAAACACACTACAAATTAAGCACCTGTTACAGTATTAGTGTACAAATCTTGATATGAACTATTTATTTTACATATTTCCAAGCTATTGCTGGGGTTAGAGTCAAATGACTGTCATGTTATGTATCTTTTATTCTAAGAGTACTGTAGTGAAACTGGAAAAGAAATGTGAATTTTTGAAGTCTGCCATTTCATTAAGGATCTTGTTATTCCCTATGTGGCCATGGATGAATATTTCAATTTCTTCCAAGATGCCCATTTCTGTAAATACCAATTTTACTGTTCATGACTGTTGCATATTTTCCCACTAACCACTCATGATGGTCAAATTTTCTCATGCACACATTAAACATCTTCAAAACAGTAAGTTGTTGTATTTGTGTCTGCTTATTTGGTTATCTAAAATAGTGGGTAGCTGCTCCCAAATATTCAACTTTGTCAAAATTTGTGCCAAATGTAACAGAATTCTTGACAGGCCATCTAACAAATAAGACTTCACAGTTCCTTTTGAACAGATAGTCTGACTCACTTTGAGCTGTATTTTTCAGTTTCTTGCTGGTCTGGAGGGGACAGTCCCAATTGCACAATAACCCAGATATCTGAGATGAATCAGAAGATTTCTACTAATGAAGAAAGTTTCAAAGTACACACAATGGTTTTTGGCTTTTGAATGCAATCCAGCATGTTTGGGACTACTGTTGATCCCAACAGTAGGTCATCCCTTTCAGTATCTGCTGGATCTTTTCCACAGTGCAAATAAAATTTGAAACAGTACACACTTTCTCCACAAAGAGACCATAGCTTATAGCCAAATGTAATAGGCTTGCCTTGGATAAAGTGTTTCAATCAACTCTTTCCACAGTATTTGAATATCATTTAATCAGCTGGCAGATTTTTCTCAAATATTCCAAATTATTGCGAAGATTTATTTATAATTTTCAAGAGAAATCTTATTTTGAATCTCCGATTGTATTTATTTTCACTGGATATGTCATTATCTTGGGATGAATCAGTGTTTTCAACTTTTGAAATCTGTTCCTTGACATAGCTTTGTGTGTGTGTGTGTGTGTGTGTGTGTGTGTGTGTGTGTGTGTGTCCGAATTGAACCCTGCCTGTAACAGTTCTGTCCTCTGCCACAGCGGGACCCACCTCCTCTTCCTCAAAATACCCTCTCCAAACCTTCCAGGAATTTCTCACTTCCAGCCCCTTGCCTCTCAATCTTTCTTGAAAAACCTTAATCCTACTCCCAACATCACCACAGCTGAAGCCCAGGCTATCCGTGATCTGAAGGCTGACCGATCCATCGTCATTCTTCCGGCTGACAAGAGTTCCACAACCGTAGTACTTGATCGTCGGGAGTATGTGGCTGAGGGACTGCGTCAGCTTTTGGACAACACTACATACAAAGTTTGCCAAGGTAATCCCATTCCTGATGTCCAGGTGGAGCTTCAAGGAATCCTCAGAACCTTAGGCCCCCTACAAAACCTTTCACCTGACTCCATCAACCTCCTGACCCCACCGGCACCTCGCACCTCTTCCTTCTTCCTACAGTTTACAAACCCAAACAAACATCCCGGTCGCCCCATTGTAGCTGGTTACCAAGCTCCCACAGAACATATATCTGCCTACGTAGATCACCACCATTACATGCAGTCTCCCATCCTCCATCAAAGACACCAACCACTTTCTCGAACGCCTGGAATCCCTACCCAATCTGTTACCCCCGGAAACCATCCTTGTAACCATTGATGCCATTTCCTTATACACAAATATCCTGCATGTCCAGGGCCTCACTGCGATGGAGCACTTCCTTTCACGCCGATCACCTGCTACCCTACCTAAAACCTCTTTCCTCATTACCTTAGCCAGCTTCATCCTAACCCACAACTTCTTCACTTTTGAAGGCCAGACATACCAACAATTAAAGGGAACAGCCATGGGCTCCAGGATGTCCCCCTCGTATGCCAACCTATTTATGGGTCGCTTAGAGGAAGCCTTCTTGGTTACCCAAGCCTGCCAACCCAAAGTATGGTACAGATATATTGATGACATCTTCATGATGTGGACTCACAGTGAAGAAAAACACCAGAATTTCCTCTCCAACCTCAACTCCTTTGGTTCCATCAGATTCACCCGGTCCTACCCCAAATCTCATGCCACTTTCCTCAACGTTGACCTCCATCTGTCCAATGGCCAGCTTCACACATCCGTCCACATCAAACCCACTAACAAGCAACAGTACCTTATGACAGCTACCACCCATTCCATATCAAACGGCCCCTTCCCTACAGCTTAAGTCTTCGTGACAAACGAATCTGCTCCAGTCCTGAATCCCTCAACCATTTCACCAATAACCTGAAAACAGCTTTCGCATCCCGCAACTACCCACCCAATCTGGTACAGAAGCAAATAGCTAGAGGCACTTCCTCATCCCCTCAAACCCAGAACCTCCCATAGAAGAACTCCAAAAGTACCCCACTTGTGACAGGATACTTTCCGGGACTGGATCAGACTCTGAATGGTGGCTCTCCAGCAGGGATATGACTTCCTCAAATCCTGCCCTGAAATGAGATCCATTCTTCTTGAAATCCTCCCCACTCCACCAAGAGTGTCTTTCCGCCATCCACCTAACCTTCATAACCTCTTGGTTTATCCCTATGAAAGACCCAAACCACCTTCCCTACCCTCTGGCTCCTACCCTTGCAACTGCCCCCGGTGTAAAACCTGTCCCATGCACCCTCCCACCACCACCTACTCCAGTCCTGTAACCCGAAAGGTGTACACGATCAAAGGCAGAGCCACGTGTGAAAGCACCCACGTGATTTACCAACTGACCTGTCTACACTGTGAAGCTTTCTATGTGGGAATGACCAGCAACAAATTGTCCATTCGCATGAACGGACACAGGCAGACAGTGTTTGTTGGTAATGAGGATCACCCTGTGGCTAAACATGCCTTGGTGCACGGCCAGCACATCTTGGTACAGTGTTACACTGACCGGGTTATCTGGATACTTCCCACTGACACCAACCTATCAGAACTCTGGATATGGGAACTTGCCCTTCAATATATCCTCTCTTCCCGTCACCCACCAGGCCTCAACCTCCGCTAATTTCAAGTTGCCGCCGCTCATACCTCACCTGTCATTCAACATCTTTGCCTCTGTACTTCCGCCTTGACTGACATCTCTGCCCAACTTCTTTGAATTTACATATTTCTGCCTGTGTCTGTATATGTGCGGATGAATATGTGTGTGTGTGTGTGTGTGTGTGTGTGTGTGTGTGTGTGTGTGTGAGTGAGCGAGCGGGCGAGCAAGTGCGCGCAAGTGTATACCTGTTCTTTTTTGTGTGTATGTTTGTGTGTCTGTCGACCTGCCAGCACTTTCATTTGGTTGGTAAGTCACATCATCTTTGTATATATATATATATATATATATATATATATATATATATATATATATATATATAAGGAAACATTCCACGTGGGAAAAATTATATATAAAAACAAAGATGAGGTGACTTACCGAACGAAAGCGCTGGCATGTTGATAGACACACAAACAAACACAAACATACACACAAAATTCTAGCTTTCGCAACCAACGGTTGCCTCATCAGGAAAGAGGGAAGGAGAGGGGAAGACGAAAGGAAGTGGGTTTTAAGGGAGAGGGTAAGGAGTCATTCCAATCCCGGGAGCGGAAAGACTTACCTTAGGGGGAAAAAGGACGGGTATACACTCGCACACACACACACACACACACACACACACACACACACACACACACACACACATATCCATCCACACATATACAGACACAAGCAGACATATATAGAGGCAAAGAGTTTGGGCAGAGATGTCAGTCGAGGCGGAAGTGCAGAGACAAAGATGTTGTTGAATGACAGGTGAGGTATGAGTGGCAGCAACTTGAAATTAGCGGAGATTGAGGCCTGGTCGATAACGGGAAGAGAGGATATATTGAAGAGCAAGTTCCCATCTCCGGAGTTCGGATAGGTTGGTGTTAGTGGGAAGTATCCGGATAACCCGGATGGTGTAACACTGTGCCAAGATGTGCTGGCTGTGCACCAAGGCATGTTTAGCCACAGGGTGATCCTCATTACCAACAAACACTGTCTGCCTGTGTCCATTCATGCAAATGGACAGTTTGTTGCTGGTCATTCCCACATAGAATGCGTCACAATATAGGCAGGTCAGTTGGTAGACCATGTAGGTGCTTTCACACGTGGCTCTGCCTTTGATCGTGTATGCCTTCCGGGTTACAGGACTGGAGTAGTTGGTGGTGGGAGGGTGCATGGGACAGGTTTTACACCGGGGGCGGTTACAAGGGTAGGAGCCAGAGGGTAGGGAAGGTGGTTGGGGATTTCATAGGGATGAACTAAGAGGTTACGAAGGTTAGGTGGACGGCGGAAAGACACTCTTGGTGGAGTGGGGAAGATTTCATGAAGGATGGATCTCATTTCAGGGCAGGATTTGAGGAAGTCGTATCCCTGCTGGAGAGCCACATTCAGAGTCTGATCCAGTCCCGGAAAGTATTCTGTCACAAGTGGGGCACTTTTGTGGTTCTTCTGGGGAGGTTCTGGGTTTGAGAGGATGAGGAACTGGCTCTGGTTATTTGCTTCTGTACCAGGTCGGGAGGGTAGTTGCGGGATGCGAAAGCTGTTGTCAAGTTGTTGGTGTAATGGTTCAGGGATTCCGGACTGGAGCAGATTCGTTTGCCACGAAGACCTAGGCTGTAGGGAAGGGACCGTTTGATGTGGAATGGGTGGCAGCTGATATATAATGATCTACAGACCAGTATATAGGTTCTTAGTGGGGAGCATATGGTAGCCAGCAAAGAGAAGAAATCCGCCAAAGATCTCCATTTCAACTGTGAAGATAAAATACTGCACTTTCTTCATATTTACTGAACATCTTACAGTTCTTTTACTATGAAATTTTATGTTTTTCATTCACCAGTTATTTGAACATCTCCCTTGGAGTCAACTGAGAAAGCTTTTCCATCAATTCCTCTCTCTTTATGCTGATGTCATCCCCTCATCCTTGTTAGTTTCAGATAGTTTCATATAAATTGGAGCTGACTGCATCCATTTGCTTTGCTCATCATTAAGACGTCTCTTCTGCAATTTACTTTTGGAAACTTGAGACGTACCCAGCAGTGAAGTTTCATGTACAGTTCCTTTGCCGTTCTCTGATGTTGCATAACGCAATTCAATAGCCCCCGGTGAATCAGTGACTTCTACAGTTCTGAGATCATCTGGACTTCTTTCTTCATCAGTCAGATAGTTACTTCAGAAGGATATATGGCAACATCAATAAGGTCCAGGTGATCTGACATTGCATTTAGACTGCATTACTGTCTATTATTTCTTCTTCAGTGAGGTATCAGTTTCTTCTGAAGGCCATATAACCTAAATAAAATGAAATGAAATAAAGCAAAATGTAATAAAATCAAATACAATGGAATTAAATACAATAAAATACAGTGAAATAAAATAAAATAAAATACAGTGAAATGAAATAAAATAAAATATAGGGAAATGAAACAAAATAATAATACACTCATGTTCAGAAAAAACACAATGACTGAAGAGAGGACATTCGTATTCACAGGACATTTATATTAGTATGTTCTGCAGAAATGATTAGCATTTCAGTCATCATGGTTTCAACATGCGCCCTGTTGCCTAGTAGGCACAGTGTCCAGCATGGGCCCTGATAACTTGTTCCACCCGTGTATTACACAAATGGCGTCCTGTGGTACGGCCATCCATATTCAGACATGCCAACTTTCAAAAGTGGAAAATCAGGAGAATTTAGTTGGTGTACTATTGTGAATTACAACACATCCCTGATGATTAAAGTTGCAATAATTCAATAACTGTAAGAATTCAATTACATTTGCTTTATTATTTACATGTTGTTGTTGTTGTTGTTGTTGTTGTTGTTGTGGTCTTCAGTCCTGAGACTGGTTTGATGCAGCTCCCCATGCTACTCTATCCTGTGTAAGCTTCTTCATCTCCCAGTACTTACTGCAGCCTACAACCTTCTGAATCTGCTTAGTGTATTCATCTCTTGGTCTCCCTCTACGATTTTTACCCTCCACACTGCCCTCCAGTGCTAAATTGGTGATCCCTCGATGCCTCAGAAAATGTCCTACCAACCGGTCCCTTCTTCTTGTCAAGTTGTGCCACAAACTCCTCTTCTCCTCTATTCTATTCAATACCTCCTCATTAGTTATGTGATCTACCCATCTAATCTTCAGAATTCTCCTGTAGCACCACATTTCGAAAGCTTCTATTCTCTTCTTGTCTGAACTATTTATCGTCCATGTTTCACTTCGATACATGGCTACACTCCATACAAATACTTTCAGACACGACTTCCTGACACTTAAATCTATACTCGATGTTAACAAATTTCTCTTCTTCAGAAACGCTTTCCTTGCCATTGCCAGCCTACATTTTATATCCTCTCTACTTCGAACATCATCAGTTATTTTGCTTCCCAAATAGCAAAACTCCTTTACTACTTTAAATGTCTCATTTCCTAATCTAATTCCCTCAGCATCACCCGACTTAATTCGACTACATTCCATTATCCTCGTTTTGCTTTTGTTGATGTTCATCTAATGTCCTCCTTTCAAGACACTGTCCATTCCGTTCAACTGCTCTTCCAAGTCCTTTTCTGTCTCTGACAGAATTACAATGTCATCGGCGAACCTCAATGTTTTTATTTCTTCTCCATGGATTTTAATACCTACTCCGAAGTTTTCTTTTGTTTCCTTCACTGCTTGCTCAATATACAGATTGAATAACATCGGGGAGAGGCTACAACCCTGTCTCACTCCCTTCCCAACCACTGCTTCCCTTTCATGTCCCTCGACTCTTATAACTGCCATCTGGTTTCTGTACAAATTGTAAATAGCCTTTCGCTCCCTGTATTTTACTCTGCCACATTCAGAATTTGAAAGAGAGTATTCCAGTCAACATTGTCAAAAGCTTTCTCTAAGTCTACAAATGCTAGAAATGTAGGTTTGCCTTTCCTTAATCTTTCTTCTAAGATAAGTCGTAGGGTTAGTATTGCCTCACGTGTTCCAACATTTCTACGGAATCCAAACTGATCTTCGCCGAGGTCGGCTTCTACCAGTTTTTCCATTCGTCTGTAAAGAATTCGCGTTAGTATTTTGCAGCTGTGACTTATTAAACTGATAGTTCGGTAATTTTCACATCTGTCAACACCTGCTTTCTTTGGGATTGGAATCATTATATTCTTCTTGAAGTCTGGGGGTATTTCACCTGTCTCACACATCTCACTCACAAGATAGTAGAATTTTGTCAGGGCTGGCTCTCCAAAGGCTGTCAGTAGCTCTAATGGAATGTTGTCTACTCCTGGGGCCTTGTTTCGACTCAGGTCTTTCAGTGCCCTGTCAAACTCTTCATGCAGTATCGTATCTCCCATTTCATCTTCATCTACATTCCCTTCCATTTCCATAATATTGTCCTCAAGTTCATCGCCCTTGTATAGACCCTCTATATACTCCTTCCACCTTTCTGCTTTCCCTTCTTTGCTTAGAACTCGGTTTCCATCTGAGCTCTTGATATTCATACAAGTGGTTCTCTATATGTAAATACTAAATAATGGACATACCTGAGCCTTCAGACTGTATAAGTTATCATTCAACATGCTGAACAATATGAATGATGAGGTCTGCAGGTTTCGTTGGATGCAGACACATTCAAATTAAGCACTCTCGAGCAAACTACAATTCGAAATTACGATCTGAGGAAACAAATTAATGTATATTAGATTTCTGTTTTGTCATTAGCCCAGTTTTTGCATGAATAAATCACTGTTAAATGATCACACTTTTTCATTTCATAATGCAACCCATATTTGTGTGGCATCTTATATCCGTAAGACATCTTTCCCAAATTTAAATCAGTTTTATACCGGATGTACATGTTAGGCTTAGCAAATAATCTGAATAGTTTATCAGTCTGAATTTGTCTGATTATGGTAGTTACTTATGCAGCACACCCGTAGCTGACTTAGCCTTCTTCAAAAACTCTGAACTAAATTTCTGCTCAAAGCACTTGCCTTTTTGAACTGATTTTACAAAATTTCTCCAAAGACGTTTCTGAAAGCATGGACCTGAACTGAGTTTTGGTCTTTGTAACTGTGCTAAAAATTCTCTCACATTCCGCTTTACTATGTGGAATTGACAAAATAGGCAGCATCACCTTTGCAAGGTTATCACATTGAAGAACCCCATCACCCGATTTCTTCTGACCTACCAACGCCCACTGAACATCAATTCTCTCTGCTGCCAAGTTGGTTTCTTCCAGCTGAAAGTTACAGAACTGAGAGTGACGAATATCAACTTCTGTATCTAAGTGTTCACTTTCACTAGAATGTTGGGAAATCTGTTAATGAAAAATCTAAGGCTGGAAAATGATGCTTTGCCAATTATAGAAATATTTGCAACTTCTGCATGCATTAAAACTTCATCTTTGAATGGAAATTTGTGTATCATGTAATCACTTGATGATAAGAAACATTTTCTTAGAGACTTAAAGAATATAGACTTCTCCTCAGGCTTCAAAGTGGTCACCAAAGCAGATGTAGAATTCCCTATCATCAGATCACAATCATCCTTTTGATTTGCTGGAGTGTGATGATCTACATCAATAAGAGGGCTGGAGGTTTTAATAATGAGTGGCCTCACAAATCCTGCCATCACATTCTTCAATGGTTTGTCCAAAATTGACCTCAATAAGTGGATATGTGGGGCACTTGACTGAAGAGCTACATTTGGGCTCTCAAAGACAGGGATAAAACTTGAAAGGAAAAGGCATAAAGATTTATGTAAATTTGATGACAGAAACATGAACAGTCATTCCTCACATGATAAAGCATGGTCCACAGTGTCAATGGTTTTCCGTAAAACTGATGATTGGGTTTTTCTTTTAAGTGAGGAGTGTGGTGAAATCTTAGCACAGTGCCTGGACTTGTGATATGAAGTAGACACATCTACATTTTGAGTATGTTTTGAAATTTTATAATTCTTCAAAGTTTCCACTTCAGAATCCTTACTTACAATTTCACTCTTGAACAAACTAACCAAAGGGTCCCACTGCTCCAAAATCCTATCTAAACACCTTTGCAACGATAACCATCGTGTAGGCACATGTTTCAGAATTTTCCTCATTTCTGTGTCATGCAAAGTTTGAAACTTTCTACATAACAAAATATGTCAACAATATTTTCTTCAATGTTTAAAGGCAAACATGCCGCCCCCTTCTCAGCAGCAAGATTAATTACGTGACAAGAACAGCCTACAATGATTAAGTTAGCAATTTCTTACTTCAAACATCCTGCCACAACCTTTTTTAGCCCTACCATTATAGGAGTATTATCGGTGCCAAAAGCCAGACAGTTTTTTAATGGAATACAGAATTCTCATAAAGTTGAAAGTAGATCAGCAATATTAGCTCCAGTGGCATCCCCTTTTAAATTAGGCACAGAGAGTAGGCAATTTCCTATTTCATGAAGTTCAGGGCTGAAGAACGATACGATAATAGGATATAACTTAAAGTCCATTTTATTACTACCATCGGTAGCAATAGCGAATAGATTTGACTGCAAGTGCGTAATAACTTTTGCTTTTTCTTGCATGCACATTTCCGTAAGGATAGTGGTCGTTTTTGTTCTGGCGCACCCATATCGTTTCGCAGTTTCAGAATCGGGAAACATTTTGGGAAACAAAGGCCCGGTGTGGTCGGCACAGTTTATAGGCAAGATATGCTCTACAATAAATGCGGTAAATAAAGCCTCGGCATTCGTCACAGAATCTACATTTTGGAGTTTACACGAGAAGTTAAGTGCCTGGTTCCATTCTACACAATGGACACACACATGTTTAAGAATGTCGCATTTCCCGCCATGAGCTACTGAAAAGTCACATCTACATACACTACAAAATGCGTAAGTTCGTCCCTTCCTCGATTCACTTAAACACGGAAACTCTTCCTCATACACGTTTCTGAACACTGCACCATATTTCTTCACCATTCTGCACGAAAAATAATCAACACCTCCAAGATACGCAGCCAACAACTACTCTTGAGTACACAAATCGCGCAACAGAACTGAGAACACAATGATCCTACGTTCTAGACAATGGTCTTGTAGCAGTGATGCCAACCCTCGCACGCCGTTTCCCCCTGTATTGCACTTCAAATTCCCCTAAATAATTTATCACACCTTCGGTAAGCAAGCGGGGTAGTGGGGCGGTAAAAGGGAGTCAAGAATGATATTGTCGAGCAGAAGGGCGGGGAGGGGAGGGTAGTAACCCTAAATATTTTTCCCCCTGAAACATTTCTCTCTCTGACTTCCCGCTACGCAGCTTAATTCCCCCTAAATTTAGGGAGAAATCCCCTAACTTGGCAACACTGCCTTTTAAACACAACAATGCTAATCATTTTGCTTGGAACAACTATCGACTACTCCTTGTCCACGATAACTTTACGATTGTGCTGGTGCTACCAGAAGCAGAGGAAATTGGCACTAGATGAAAGATACGAGGTGCGGCTAGAAAAAAACCGGACTGATGCTGGAAAAAACATTTATTTACAATTATTTACAATTTCATGTTATCTCCTTCAATGTACTCTCCTCCTCGGTCTCTACACCGCTCCATACGAATTTTCCACTGTTCATAGCAATGCTGCAGATCATTTTCGGTAACTCCATACATTACTTCCCTCGCTTTTTCTTTTACTGCTTCAACAGTCTCAAATATAGTTCCTTTCCAAGCTGACTTGACTTTAGGGAAAAGAAAAAAGTCACAGGGGGCCAAATCAGGTGAGTAGGGTGGATGATCTAAGATGGGAATGTTGTGTTTTGCCAAAAACGTCTTCACTGACAATGCACTGTGAGCTGGGGCATTGTCTTGGTCAAGGATCCATGACTTTTTTCTCCACAAATCGTTCCGTTTTCTCCATACTCGCTCACGTAGGGTAGCCAGGACGCTAATGCAGTAATGCTGATTCACTGTTTGTCCCTCTGGTACCCAATCAATGTGCACAATCCCTTTGAGGTCAAAAAAAAAAAAACAATCATCATTGCCTTGAATTTCGATTTTGACATTCGTGCTTTTTTTTGTCGTGGAGAACCAGGAGTTTTCCAATGCATCGATTGGCATTTAGTTTCGGGATCGTAAGTAAAAAAACCACGATTCATCACAAGTAATAACATTTTGTAAGAAAGTGGGGTCACTTTCAATGTTTTCCAGGATGTCAGAACAAATCATTCTTCGGCGTTCCTTCTGTTCAATTGTGAGACACTTTGGAACCATTTTTGAACACACTTTGTTCATGTTGAAACTTTCATGAAGAATCTGCTCTGATTGTTAAACGGCGATCTTGTTGAACAAGTTTACCGATTTTTTCAATGTTTGCATCAGTTTTTGCTGACAACGGTCTGCCAGTGGGAGTGTCATCACTGGTGTCTTCGCGGCCATCTTTAAATCGTTTAAACCACTCAAACACTTGTGTTCGCGATAAACAATCATCGCCGTACACTTGTTGTAACATTACAAACGTTTCACTTGCAGATTTTCCTAGTTTGAAACAAAATTTGATGTTAACACGCTGTTCTTTCTGTACACTCAACATTTTCCGACGTGCAGACAAAACGTCAACTACTTAAAACAGACGCCACGGGCAGACTGAGTGCAGGAGGCAGATGAAACTCGAGCAGTAGGCGGAGCGAGAGTCACGTGACAGGCCACGCGACTTTCAGCCTTATTGCATTCGTTTTATTGTTTCACCGGTACTAGTCCGGTTTTTTTCTAGCCACACCTCGTATTCATTTGTCTCCGAACACTGCCAATCACAAGTTCCTTACTTCCTTGTAGATACGAAGCACGAGCTACGCCTACTGCCGCTCCCGACAGCCACCGCACCAATCTACCAAGTTAACATAGACAAGTAGCAGCCATACCTCGTCATCCACCAATATATCGAAGGTGCAGGATTTTCAAATAGTAAGGAAAGTATTGAAACTGCTCTGAAAATCGGGAGATCGGTCTACACTGTCAGGAGATCGGCAGGAAGAAGGAAAAATCGGGTGTCTCCCGCTTAAATCGGGAGAGTTGGCACGTCTGCATATTGCATTCACCTGGTTCTAAAGTTCATCTATGGTGGTCGGTATTGGGTCAGAGCACTGCAGCCACTGTTTCATTTGGTGACACGACGGGCCAGTGCAAAAGGCTAACATCCTGGGTGACCTGGCAGGCCTGGGCAAGAGGCTGAGATCCCGCCAACACCGAGGAGGAATGTGCTCGTGCAGCAACATGTGGACATAGATTGTCGTGCTGAAAAATGGCGTTCTGGGATGTTGTGCTGAAAGGCTATGGCTACGGGTTGCTGGATGTCGTTCACGTAGGTCACACTGCTCACAATGTCCTGAACATGCACCAACTGTGATTTGTGGTTGTACCCAATAGCACCACACACCATAAGACCTTGAGTAGGTGCTGTATGTCTTGTGTGAATGCAATCACTGTGATGTCACTCTTCCTGTCTGTGAAGAATGAAAATGTGGCCATCATTTCCAAACAACCAGGACCTGGATTCGTCCAAAACACTATCTGATACCATTCATGTTCCAAGTGGCATCATTCTATACACCACTGCCAATGTAGCTCATTCCTGCACATCGTCAAAGGTAGGTGGACGATGCGCACGTCACCGTGCTGGTGTAAATGGTTACAGACTTCTTTCACACCCGGTAGTGAGTGTATGGTGTGTGTTGCACTGTTGCACCAGACCTGAGGACGGCACGGATCTGTCCTGTAACGCCATTCGGATGAGGTGTACATCTTACTGGGGGGTGGTCTGGATGGTGTGACCTGAACCATCTCATTGTATTCTACGGCTTACTGTGAACCATTCTGCACACACCCTTGCGTTGCTGAAACGCTTTGTCCCACACAAACAGCAATTTCCTGGATGGATGCATCACATTCCCTCATGCCAATACTGCGCCATCTTTCAAACTCACTGATTTGACAGTACGGTTTGTGCACATGTTTGTGAAGCATCCTACATGTCTGCTCAAGTCACACTGATCCATTACCTTTGATTTATAGTGACAATGGGAGAGCCCCAGGCACATTTTACTGGTGGGTAATGTTGCACTGCGATATCGATGCTGACCTCGAACCTGTGGACAGACGTGGTTCAAATGCTAATCATTTCTGCAGAACACACTGTGAATATGAACTTACTGTCTCTTGTCATTCAAGACGTTCTGTTTTTCTCAACAAGACTGTACATATGTACACTAGGGGAAAAGGGATGTGTAAATTCCTTAGTCCATCTGCATGATTTACTGAAGGGCAACATATTGATAATAAATAAACCTATATAATACACTACGAAACTCCTCACTCAAAGACAAATAATCTCTGCAGAATTGCAGTTATATCCCTATGGCTGCTAAGAAATAAGTAACCTTCTTTATATAATAACGTGGTGTCTTAACCATTTGACAATTTAAGTTACTTCATAAGTAATAAAATATATTTAATATAAACATAAAATATATTTAAAAATATAATTAAAAAATCATTGTTTACTTCAGTACATAAATATTTTGAGTTTCAGTATCTCACACAAAAATAGTATACTGAATGTTTAAACACATCACTTGGTATCTGCAGTCCCGGCACGTCACATTGGAACAGGCACCAATATGACTGAATGGAATGATAATACCAAGTCCCAGTGTCCTATTTAATTTACACCAAAATTCACAACAATGTAAAATAATGAACAAGATTGATATCCAATGTCTAGCTAACAATGCAAGGAGTTCAAAAGGCAGATTGTTGGCTATAAACTCCACAGAAAGGTCATTGTCACATACTTAAAATATCCATACATTATCAATAGCGTAAATACCTGTAATAACAAAAAGTGTCACTCAGTATTCAAGAAGCAATTACGGGTGGAATTTATTGTTTTTAATTTTCAGTGAGAGTAATTTTTTCAAAAAGCATCAATAAATGTCACAGAGCAGTAATTGTAAACAAATAATAATTAATTATTGATTTGTAAATTAATATGTTTACTGTCTTCTAAATAGGACACTGGGACTTAGTCAGTTAATGGCCTAGATCACAATATAATGTAATAACAGCTAGATTATAGCTGGCTAGATGATAACTGGCTTAGGCTGATTAGCTACCATCCTCAGTTCAAGCTTACACTGCAGTTGGTATCTAAATACAATGTTAATAAACAACGTTGTTGTGGAGTGTGACTTGAAAATAAATAATTATATTTTGTGCTTAATTTTTACTGCTGCAACTTTTTCGAACAGAACATAACAACAATAGTTTTAGCATCTATGACTCAAAATGAATAGTTTTAGCATCTCTGACTCAAAATGCCAGTTATAACATTAACTACACTACCTGACCAAATGTATCCAGATACCATATGTAACGCGGATTTGACCACTACATGTCATTAAAGGCAGACCTACCAGCATAAAAGGAAGTGCAGAGTATTGTGTTGTCAATAGAAAATCAGTAAAAGCAGAATTTCTCTAGGAGGAGAGTTCCGTGACTTCGAACGTGGACTAGTCATTCGATGTCACCCAAGTAACAAATCTACGAGGGACATTTAAACCCTTCTAAAACTACCCACATTGACTGTTGGTGATGTGACTGTGAAGAAGAAATGTGAAGGAACAACCGCAACTAAACTGAGACCAGCGAGACCTCACATACTGACAGACAGCGACCATTGTGCATTGCAGAGGGTGGTTGGGTGGTTGCAAAAAATTGCACGAAATCAGTGGAAGGAATCACTCGAGTTCCAACGTGCTATCAGCATGCAACTAGCAGAATGACTGAACACATGGAGTTAAGAAGAATGGGCTGCAATGGTCAAACAGCTCCTGATAAGCGACACACGAGATGGTGTTAACAGTCATGCCACTGGACAGTGATTTGGAATAATTATCACACTATACCTTGCGGCAACATGATGGACGATTTTGGATCTGGTGAATGCCTGGAGAAAATTACCTTTCATCAAGTGTATTGAGAACACTTGTAACACGACATCCTCCTCTAGCATTGCTTTCCCTCAACAGTAGTTGTCGACACCAGGATTATTTTTCAAATTCTGGACAGGTCAGTATTATTTCAGTTGCTTTTCTGAAAATTTTCATCAATTTTATACACAATATGTTACATTTCAAGCTAATATTTATGTAAATGGATTACTTTATAAAATGTTTTAGTCTTGATTTATAATCGATAAGTACTAGTTTTGATGTACAGTTAAAATTTTTTTCTTTTGGAAACATATGAAATTACAAACGAATGGCACACTTAAAATTTCTATTATTAATTACGCAATACTGTACTGGTTACTACGTTTATTTCTGGATTTATTTATGAAATAATAATTGAAAGTAACAATGTAACAGAAACTTGTAGAAATTAATTTGTTAAGAAAAATTGGAATTCATTTCGAAAATGATTCTTTCTGCGGAGTGTGAGAGTCGTAAGCATGGCTCTGATGTGATCAGAGGTATTTTTGTGCAAACAATGTAATTTCAGCTTTGTTAATGTGAAAAATCAAAAGATTGTATGATATACTAAAATGTGAAAAAATATATTTACATAAAAAGAAATATTCTGCAACAACAATCTTCAAATTTATTTAGATCAATCCAACTGTGAGGACCTAAAATGTGACACTTTTAGCTTCCAAAATCAGACTCTTAGGCAAGAAGAACTGGATCCAACTGCACACAAAAAGCTAAGTAAACTAGAAAGTTAATTGTAATATTCGCTCCTCTCAAATCTTCATAAAAGATTAAAATGGACAATAGATGGAATTAGGAAATAGGGGGGAGATTACACACTGGAGGAAATGTTACAGTATGAGGGTGCTTTTCATAGTTAGGATATGATCCCCTTCTTGCACTTAAGAAAACTTGAAATTAGTATTTTTACAAGGTTGTCTACTGATTAGAGTAGAGGAACAGTTTGGAGATGATGACTTTATGACAATGCACCCTGTCATGAAGCTGCATCTCCGATGCAATCATTTGTTGACAATTACATTCCTGAAATGGAATGGCCTGATTGAAGTAAAAAAAAAAAAAAAAAAAAGTGTATCATATAGAAGGAGCAGGCAGAAAAGGTACAAATGTGATGAATAAAATTATAACACACAGGGGCAATTTTGGCTTCCCTCAAAAACAATCAAGAGTATACCACCAATCCATATTACTGTCAGTCATAGGATATGGTGTGAGCTCATAGATTGCAGCAAGTGAACTCAGCCTTATTAGTGAGAAGAGTTCAACAAGGAGTGCTACTAAGATTAACAAATACCAACTGCACTACCCCAAATGATTCTTTGTTAGTAATTCTAGGTATATATCCACTGGACTTGGAAATCAGGAAATGGGGAGCCTTTTACTGATTAAAGAAAGGCTATCAAATGGAAGTACGGAGGATGCTTGGAACTGAAGCCAATTCAAAGATGTAATAAAAGACAACTGTGGCAAAATGAATGGGACACTTCAGGCACAGCCAGGAGCACATACAAATTTCTCCCTAACATCAAGGAGAGATTACAAGCGAGATTTCTTAACCTCTGAGTGGACTGATAGATTACTTGACTGGTGGTGGCCTGTACGCTACATATCTATACAACATCAAAATACAGATGAATGATAGCTGTGCCTGCAGCAGTGTGGGCACAGCAGCACACACACTGAGGGACTGCATGCTCTATGAAGATGTAGTGGGTTATGGACATCAGGTATTAAGGATATTGGTCATAAAGCAGTTCTAAGGAGCGAATCAGCCTGGTACATCTTGGTCGATACTGCAGCTGCAGTGTCCAAGAAGATCAAGGGAGACTTCACATGGCATTCAACCATAGGTCAGCAAACTGCCATCCAGGATAGACAACATACTCTGCAGATGGAGACAAGATAACAGGGCTGGTGACCACCCAATGAAATAGATTATGAAGAATCTACATTGTTGCGGTGCTAGTAATCATGGAAGTGTGGACTTTATGACATAACAGTGATGGGTGAAATTGCTTGCTGTTGTGGAAACGCTGCTGATGTGCTGCCCGACACCCGAGGAATCGAGCAGACAATAGCTGCTGACCGGGGTAGTGTGAGGGTGGATCCAATAATGGAAACAACCATCTACAAGTTAAATGCATCAAAAGAATGAACTAACAGATTACGTAGGGCTTATAATAGTGTTACTAGTTGGGTAACTGGTTAAGAGTTTTATTGTAGTTTTGTGGTAGTAGAAGTAGTTCTAATATAAAGTATCAGAAAGAAGTAGTTTATGTATTAATTTATTACTATCCAAGAAAATGTTATTTGTATACCCTATTTTAGCTTTGCAGATAACAGCCTATAATTATGAATAAATAAAACCACAATCTACTGGTTTTAGCTCTTTAGGTCGAATGGGCAACCATTCCTCCATGGATACCCAGACATCTCACAGAAAGTGTGCCGCCAGCAGTGTTCAAACTGTCATAAAGGCAAAGACTGGAAGCAGTGCATAGTAGGGAGGGGGAGGGGGGGGAGGGGGGCGAGGTCACTGGAAGATTTCCAAAACACAGTACATCTGTGTGTTTAAAGTTACAACAGGGGCTTCTTGTTCACCCCATTGGCCATTCGAAGTGATCATTACAACTGAAAATCACAGCAAATGTGAAATCCATTCATTAATATGATTTTAGTTGTATATAATCTCATAGCTGTTGGCACTTGTTAGAAAAATTGTGCTGTATGTGGACTGAATGTGTTGAAAAAGGGTGTTCTGTGTCAACGGTGTCATTTTTTTTGGAATGGGAGGACAAATATTCACGATGACTAAAGTGGCCTTATGTCTGGAATGTGCAACAAACTGTTGCATAAAATTGATAAGAAATTTGTGAAAACTTCCATTTCAAGATACCAGCTCAAGGAAAACTCTCCAGACGTTTATCAGTGTTTTGAATGAGTTTATGGCTAAAAATTTGGGTTACCACACGTTCTGCACTCAATGGGTCCAAAACTTCTTGCTAAGAACAAAAAAACTCAGTGGATGATTGCTTCTTTTTTGTAATGACATAGGAGAGAAGGCCTACTAAACTGAATTTGGCCACTGAGAAGACATGGATTTCCTATGCTAACGGGGAGATGAAACAGCATTCAATGGTGAGGGGCGTTATACCGCTGCACACAACAAAGCAAAACGGCATGACACACTTCGTCAACCATAAAGATTTTGATATATGGGACTTGAAAGTACTACCAATGCTGAAATTTACTGTGAGATGTTAAGAGCCCGGTCTATAAAGCAGCTGATCTTAGGTTGCATTTATGCTGCCACCTTGCTGCTCTCCACCACAGCCTGGCAATAATGAAATGAGCCCACTGAGTCTTACCGAACCACTTAAGCTGCACCATCACTGTTCACCCCACAGCTAACCACAATCCTCACCAGATGACGATATCGAGCTGGTCTCCGTTTCGTGCTGCAACCATTGCTGTGCATCCTGAAACTTGAACAGCATATGGCTATTTTGAGGTCACTCTAGCAGTTCCATGTTTGGCACTGCTAACACTATGCTAGATATGTGAACAGCTACAGGGTAACTACTCCTGGTGAACATTGAGGCAACAGCATAAACGTAACAAGATTCCTGGCGAGCAGCAAGGTGATAGCAGTGAGGCTGCTGCATAAACATACCCTTACATTAGCACAAAAAACTAACTCTGATCAAACTGAATTCTGAAATCTTTGTTGTATAACTCCTAATCTCAGATTATATCACTGTGAACTAGGATCATCTTTGGTTGGGAAAATTGGATCAGGTCCAGTTCAACTGCAACTGTAAGTTCACAACATAGTTGTTACAAAACAACAAATTTTGTTTCGGACAAATGCATTGAAATCAGGTAAATAGTGAAGAGGTTATTAAAACAAGAACAGGCAGGTAAAGATGTGAAGACAACACTCCTACACCACTGAAGTCAGATCCCCCCCCCCCCCCCCCCCCCCCCCCAATCAGTTGAGTTAGGTTAAGTAAATTACCAGTAACATTAGTAATAAGAGCAGATAATAAATGATCTCTCAACAATTCTTAGAGATGACTAATAATTAATGTGTTTAAACTAAAGACATTTAATAGATCGAAATAAAGTCATTGAATGTGAATAACTTGGCATCAGCTGTATTAGGCTCTGATGTTCTACCAGCTGATGAAATGTGAAAATTTGTGCCAGACGGGTACTCAAACCCAAATTTCCTGCTTATTGCAAGTGGTTGCCTTACAAATAGACAGTCAGTGCACACCTCCCAAACCAACCTTAACTTCAAAATGTCACACTGTCTGCATACCTATACATTAGTCTCTAAGCTTTGGTCGGTCTGGAAGTCATGCACAGATAGCCTAATAGTAAGGTGACCGCTCACAACAGGCGGGAAATCCAGTTTTGAATCCAGTCCAGTGCAATTTTCACATCGCCAACAGTTGGAACATTTGTGCCTAATACAAGTGACACCAAGTTATTCACATTCAGCAAATTTATTTTGATCTAATTTTGAATGGCTGTCAATGATCATCAATGTAAACATTACATGCCGAGATGGGCACTATATAATAGTTCATAGGTCTCAATTCCCTGCAGCCTTACTTCACTAATGTGGGAATACAGAATCAAGCTGCTAGCATTCAGTGATGAAAGTAAGAAACTATGGTATACAAATGTAGACAGTATGGCACTTGGGATGGTCCAAGAGGTATTCACAGATAACCTAGTGGTATGGCGACCACTTGCAATAAGTGGGAAATCCAGGTTTGAGTCCCAGTCTGACAAAAATTTTCATATGCCACCATCAAGTAGAACATCTGTCTCTAATACAGTTGATGCCAAGTTATTCTCATTTAGTAAAATGACTGTCAATTAATGTCAATGTCAACATTTAATAGACTCCATGATAGAATAAGGAAAGGTAATAACAACTATCCATAGTACACAAAATGTAGACAATAATCTCTTACAAAATGTTCTCTAGGCTTGAATAGCAGTAACTGATTAAAACGTTTTACTTCTGAACACACAATTAAGCTGCTATGTTGATAAACAGAAACAGTAAGCATATGTAAGTCAACTACAGATGTGATATTTATTAGACATCTGTTAGGAAGAAATGATTTTGGTGGCTCTGTGGTTACCTGATAGACTACAGTGCTTAAGGTCTGCAACTTGCTCTCAGGCCAGTGCTTAAATTCCCTCCCCCAGCCTTTCACTTGCCAATCCTACTGCCTCTGGCAATATTTGTTAATGTGCAAAATGCCGAGTTGCATCATAACTTGGTGACATTAAATTGCAGGTCACCACATATCTGTATGGGTTTCATTAGAATGGATTACAAAATGATGGGGAAGGAAATCAACCATGTTCTTCTCAAAGGTATCATCCTGGCATTTGCCTGGCAAAATTCATGCAAATCACCAAAAACCTAAATCTGGTTGGCTAGATAAGTATTTGAACTGATGTCTTTCTGAATGAGAGTCCAGTGTGCTAAACACTGCACCACCTCTCTCAGTCCCAATGCCTGAGGATGGTATGGGTATTCCACATCCAAAAGGACCATGCCCATTAAATTACTGTGGAGTTCAAACAAACCTGCTTGTGCATGACAGCTCTATCTAACAGACAATGAAATACATACTTCTGCTGCTCTCCGAGCTGATAGTTTCTTTAGCAATGAATAGCAATGGATTTAAAACTTGCCAAATATTGCACAGAAATCTGTGCAAGTCCATGGACAGTGATATGTATTATGTTTGTTTTCAACATGTTCAGCAAACTTCTGAAACTCTGTTGTCTATAGTTTGCATTCGGAGTCAAATTGGCCGAGCCACCTGAAGGCCAACAGTAGACTGTGGATGTGAGTTATTAACTGCTAAACGATGTACTCGGTATGAGATTGGTTAAACTGATAACTGTAAAGCACACCATTTTGAAACTATGCCATCTGAATCTGCCACGTGCTGTTTTCTAGCATTCCGGGCTGCTGTGGTAGAAGTGTTTTATGTTCAAGGCTGCCAATTACAAACAATTATAATGTTGTTTTTTTTAAGTTACTTTACATATATCTGAGAACTTCTTATGGATGTCTGATTATTTCAATGTTTTTTGACTGTGGATATATTTTTTGAAGAAGTCTGAAAAGTTTCTTGCACTTATTTCCTGCCGTTTCTACAACACAAAACCTCCAATAATACATACTGTGTATTTACAATGCATAGTTAATGTCAGCAATCAAGGGGCAACAATCATGTAGACATATGCCTCAGCAGTGTTGCCAAACTTGCCCCACACTAACTCAAGTCAATGCTGAAACGCATTCAGCTGACGCAAGATTTTCTCAATTAACAAGGGGAAGGCCTCAGACACAGTCAACCAATTCGGCTCAAATTTGGCAACTCGCTTGTGTACAACCTAAAACGAATGACTCTAAGATATTTTGGGTCAACACCCCCACAATTTTGAGAAAATCACCCCTAAAGGTTATGACGAGCAATCGACTCAAAATTGGTGGGATTGATAGATAATTGTAAATAGAGCATTTTTCATCATCATGTATGAGGTCCGCAAATGCAAAATTTTCCAGAAATCAAGGAAAGAAACTTTTACAACTGCCACTTCTGTACCCACATGGTAAACGCTTTTCACCGATAGCGCAACGGCCAAGGTAACTGGCTGGGAATCGGAAAACTCGGGCTTGAATCTCGAAGAAACCTAGTGGATGTTATTCTTTTCATTTGAATTTTTCCTTAGCCGTTGCACTATCGGTGCTGTCAGCAAAAAGCATTTACCATGAGGGTAGAGGCGGCAGTTGTAAAAGTTCCTTACCTCGATTTCTGGAAAAGTATGCATTTTCGGACCCCATACCTGATGATGAAAAATGCCTTATTTACAATTATCTACCGATCCCGCCAATTTTGAGTTGATTGCTCATCATAACCTTTAGGGGTGATTTTCTCAAAAACGCAGGGGTGTTGACCCAAAATATCTTAGATTCCTTCATTTTAGGTTGTACACAAGCAACCTGCCAAATCTGAGACTAATCGGTTGGCCGTGTCTGAGGCCTTCCCCTTGTAAGATCAAAACTGGTCTCCAGTCAGAACTGAGAAAATCCATTCAAAACAACCAATGTTGTATCTCTTGAATATGGGTGTCACAATTTTGCACAAAAATGCAGTGTGCATTCTGCCTGGGAAGGGAGGGGGCATGGAGGGGAGAGTTGTTGCATCAGTTCAGTTTAAATGGGATCTTCGAGCATTCACTCTACAGCACAGCCTTGCTTTGGCTCCAGACATTTTGACCTAGATGATGAATTTCAGGATACTGTCATTGGAAAGGCTGTAATCTGTGACAGCAGAATTTTATGCACAGGGAATTTGTGAACTTGTTAAGATCTATGATAAATACTTAAATCTGAATGGTTACTTATGTAGAGGAGAAATACTAAAGATTATTAGCAGCTTTAAAATTTTTCCAATAAGCTTCCCATAATGATTCCAATATTTTATCTACTGTCTAACAAAGGTTACTTTCAGGACAGTTCTTGTATTTATAACAGAATTGAAAAATACTATATGCAGTTTGCAAATAGAAATTAATTTCACAGAACTTGGGAATTAATAAATGGTTAGCCATCAAAAATAGCATAGAAGGTGTTGACAGATTTTTAGATTAAAGAGGATAAGAGAGAAAGCAAGAAAAATGGGGAATTTTAAAGTGTCAGTATATCAAATTAAAAATAACTGCAACTGTACAATACCTTTCTGGTTCACTGGCACAACTTGTCAACTCCACTTCACTTTGGAACTCCTGAAAGGATTAAGAACATTAATAATAATGACAATAATAACAGATCAATTACTGCTGTGGGTACTGGAACATGGACCATTAGCACAGCTAATAAAATAATGTTCATTCAGACAGCTGAAATGAAATTTGCAAGAAATGCCAAGGATGTCACTTCTGACATAATGTCCCAAATAACACACATGAGGAGCTTCCAACATGTGGAACAAACAGAAGAAGTCACGCAACCCAAAAAGATGGTATAATGTGATTTGGGAAAAGCAGTGCCAACTAACCATACAAGCAAAGGAGTGACTCATAAAACTAGAATAGGTCTGAACCCTCAGCATGGATGAATGATGATTATACTGAATTAAATAAAAGCTCAATCTGAAAGACAGATAAGCAAATAACTATATTCAGCACAATAAAAATCTCACCATTTTGCACCATGATATATAAAAATTTCTGACTCTCACAAATACTTCTGCTCTGTGAAATGGCCAACTGGCAGAAAGAATGAGAAATTTAAGAATATTTTCACACCTATTCAGAAAAAGCCATTAATTACATCTCATACTCTAGAATGTTAGGAAACCATGAACAGGTCACTCAAAATAAAGCACCTCTATCCCACAAACAAGTTGGGAGTTCTGTTGTGTGGTAAATAATGGTACCTAGTGTAGAAATGGCAGCAAGGAATTAGAAGAAACACCAGTTGCAATCAGTGTGTATGCCTGTGGGCCTCATTCAAAATGTTGGAGCAGCTGTTCTGGAAGTCATTGATGGAACAGAGCACAACAAACTACATATTCTGGCATATGTTGGAACAAACAATTCCTGTCATCTGTGTTCTGATACCACACTTGCATCATTCCAATGACTGGCAGAAAAGACTGAGATGACAAGCCATGCCCACAATTTGAAGCATTGTTCCAGGAGCTGATTGTGGCCACCTCCCGAGTCAAGTGGAAGGTTCTGTGGCAATCTAGGCTGCTACTTCCTACATCTATGCCATAGGGTTGAGAACTGTAAAGTCCCCCTAAATGGGTCATGTGTGCACAACACATCAGAGGCTGCTGCCCGCGTAGGGAACTGTATGGGGGTACACACAAGATATTTTTAGATCAGGTGACTCTCCATCCAGTCCAGATGATAGATGTAACAGACCCAGAAGTAACAACAGAGTGAGAACCAAAGAAATGTGTCCCACAGGTGAGATGGATGGGTTGAAGTCAGATATAGTGGGAATTAGTGAAGTTCTGTAGCTGGACAAACAGGGACTACTGCACACATGTGAACAGAGTTATAAATGCAACATCAAACAGAAGTAATGTATGTGTAGGTGTATAGGTGAAATAATGAATAAAAGAACAGTAATGTAGGTAAACTTCTACGAAAAGAGAAGTGAACGCATAATCGTAGCCAAAACGGAAATCAAGTCAACACCCACCCCAGCAGTATAAGTTTATATACAGGGTGTTTAGAAACAGTCTGAAAAGCTTGTAAGGCTGTTGCGTGGTAGATTGTGCTGAGAAACAGCACATGCAAATTCAAGTGGCCTGCCAGAGACGGTGTTGGCAAATTTGTCCTTTGTTTGGTTTCCTCAAACCAAACAAGAGAGTGACACAAAAATTGGAGAACAGTCCTGTGCACTATCATCTGTGCTACGAGGACAACTGACACTAACTGTATCTAGCAGGCCACTGGAATTTGCGCACACCACACCCTCATTTCTCAATTCCAATGTTGATTAACTCTGAGACAGTGCAATATATCATTTTTTTTCTTAAAAATTATTTCTCAGCACATGCTACCCTGCAACACCCTTACAAGCTTTTCAGATTTTTTCTGATCACCTTGTATACGTCAAATAACTAAGCAGATAATGAAGAGACCAAACTAAGATAGTACAGAGGAAGGAAAATTTCTTAGTTGTCGGGGACTGGAATCCATAAGTGTGAAAAGGAAGAGAAAGGAAAATAGTAGGCATATATGAATTGGGGGTGGGGTAAGGGGGAGGGGGTGAAAGAGGAGCCTGCGTAGTAGAATTTTGCACAGAGAATAATTTACAATAATAATAATAATAATAATAAATAATAATAATAATAAAACTCGGCTTATCAACCACGAAAGAAGATTGTATACCTGGAAGAGACTTGAAGACACTGGAAAGTTTCGGAATGATTATATAATTGTAAGACAGAGATTTCAAAACCAGAGTTTAAACTGTTGGACATTTTCATGAGGAGATGTGAACATAATTTATCGGTTATGAACTGTACATTAAAACTGCAAAATGGTAAGAAATTAAAGAAATGGGACCTGGGTACGCTGAAAGCACCGGGCGTTGTTGGGAGTTTCAAAGGGAGCATTAGGCAACGATTGACTGAAGCTGGGGAAAGGGATGCAATTAAAAACAAATAGATAGCTTTTGAGAGATGAAATAATAATGGAATGGATGAAATAGGTGAAAAGATGATGTCTAGTACCAATCTTTTGGTATCAGAGGTGATATTGTATTTAACTCATGAAATAAGAAAATATAATAATGCAGCAAATGAAGGAGGTGAGAGGGAATACAAAAATCTAAAAAATCAGACAGTCAAAAAATGCAAAATCACTAGAGTACAAATATACCTCTATAAAATTGTGTACAATGAGGGGAAAGATAGATACTGCCAACAGCAAAATTAAAGAGGCTTTTGGAGAAAAGAGAAGCAGCTGTATGAATATCGAGAACCCAGAGGGAAAGCCAACACTAAGCGAAGAAGTGAAAGCTGAAAGGTTGCTGTAGTATAAACATGAACTATACAAGGGAAATGAACTGGAAGGGAATGTTATAGAAAGTGAAGAGCACAATAAACATTGTTTTTTATTTTTCCTGTCTTTCTTTCCCATAATTTTCTGTTTTATTTTCTTGGTACATTAAAAGAGTTATTGTACAATAGATTCTGTAACTTTGTTTCTTTGTGCGACTCTGTTTCTGTTTATGTCATGGAGTTGATATTAATGGAACTGCTATTTTAATTTTTTTCTGATGCTGTGAATTTGCACATTTATTAACATGTTATTTAAATCTATTTTCCACAAACCTAAGAATGTGATGACGTGTCTTTAAATGAATTTGTAAATTGAAGTACTTGGAATTTTTGGAAGTTTAGCAAGATGTTTGGAGATGTAGAAACATACTGACAGATCAAAAGAGAGAAACACAAAGAGTCTGGGGTGAGAACGAAAGGTGATTGCGGTGCGGGAGTGCAAGTGTACTGTATTCATTTTAATGACTCATTTCCGGTGTACAGTTTTAAAGAATAAGACATGTCTTATCTATGAATTACTGTCAGTCAGTTGAACTGTGTACTTCAAGGAATGTTAATCCATAAAACTAGTGAAGAAATATGCACTGCTACATAGTTCAATATCTAATAAGAATCAGCAGAATGTTGTGTGTTTGGACAGAAGGTGCTTTTTAACTGTATTGTTTTCATTTGTAACAAACTGGTTTTGACTTTTAACTAACCTGTGTGGAATGTGCTACATAATATACAATAGAATGTCAACATGGTATGTGTGACACAATTGTAATGGAATGGGGAATATAACATATTTTTTTTTTTTTTTTTAATATCAGATGCCCACCTCCCCCCCCCCCCCCCCCCCCCCCCCAAGTGAACCACAGACCTTGCCATTGGTGGGGAGGCTTGTGTGTGCCTCAGTGATACAGATAGCCGTACCGTAGGTGCAACCACAACGGAGGGGTATCTGTGGAGAGGCCAGACAAAACTATGGTTCCTGAAGAGAGGCAGCAGCCTTTTCAGTAGTTGCAGGGGCAACAATCTGGAGGATTGACTGATCTGGCCTTGTAACACTAACCAAAACAGCTTTGCTGTACTGGTACTGCGAACGGCTGAAAGCAAGGGGAAACTACAGCCGTAATTTTTCCCGAGGGCATGCAGCTTTACTGTATGGATAAATGATGATGGTGTCCTCTTGGGTAAAATATTCCAGATGTAAAATAGTTCCCCATTCGGATCTCCGGGCCGGGACTACTCAAGAGAACGTCGTTATCAGGAGAAAGAAAACTGGCATTCTACGGATCGGAGCATGGAATGTCAGATCCCTTAATCGGACAGGTAGGTTAGAAAATTTAAAAAGGGAAATGGATAGGTTAAAGTTAGATATAGTGGGAATTAGCGAAATTCAGTGGCAGGAGGAACAAGACTTTTGGTCAGATGAATACAGGGTTATAAATACAAAATCAAATAGGGGTAATGCAGGAGTAGGTTTAATAATGAATAAAAAAATAGAAGTTCGGGTAAGCTACTACAAACAACATAGTGAACGCATTATTGTGGCCAAGATAGGTATGAAGCCCACGCCTAAGACAGTGGTACAAGTCTATATGCCAACTAGCTCTGCAGATGATGAAGAAATTGAAGAAATGTATGATGAGATAAAATAAATTATTCAGATAGTGAAGGGAGACGAAAATTTATTAGTCATGGGTGACTGGAATTCGATAGTAGGAAAATGGAGAGAGGAAAACATAGATGAATATGGATTGGGGGTAAGAAATGAAAGATGAAGCCACCTGGTAGATTCTGCACAGAGCACAACTTAATCATAGCTAACACTTGGTTCAAAAATCATAAAAGAAGGTTGTATATATGGAATAAGCCTGGAGATACTGACAGGTTTCAGATAGATTATATAATGGTAAGACAGAGATTTAGGAACCAGGTGTTAAATTGTAAGACATTTCCAGGGGCAGATGTGGACTCTGACCACAATCTATTGGTTATGAACTGTAGATTAAAACTGAAGAAACTGCAAAAAGGTGGGAATTTAAGGAGATGGGACCTGGATAAACTGAAAGAACCAGAGGTTGTACAGAGTTTCAGGGAGAGCATAAGGGAACAACTGACGGGAATGGGGGAAAGAAATACAGTAGAAGAAGAATGGGTAGCTTTGAGGGATGAAGTAGTGAAGGCAGCAGAGGATCAAGTAGGTAAAAAGACGAGGGCTAGTAGAAATCCTTGGGTAACAGAAGAAATATTGAATTTAATTGATGAAAGGAGAAAACATAAAAATATATTAAATGAAGCAGGCAAAAAGGAATACAAACATAAATTAGATCGACAGGAAATGTAAAATGGCTAAGCAGGCATGGCTAGAGGACAAATGTAAGGATGGAGAGGCTTATCTCACTAGGGGGTAAGATAGATGCTGCTTACAGGAAAATTAAAGAGACCTTTGGAGAAAAGAGAACCACTTGTATGAATATCAAGAGCTCAGATGGAAAAACAGTTCTAAGCAAAGAACGGAAAGCAGAAAGGTGGGAGTATATAGAGGGACTATACAATGGTGATGTACTTGAGGGCAATGTTATAGAAAGGGAAGAGGATGTAGATGAAGATGAAATGGGAGATATGATAGCGCGTGAAGAGTTTGATAGAGCAGTGAAACACCTAAGTCGAAACAAGACCCCGGGAATACACAACATTCCATTAGAACAACTAACAGCCTTGGGAGAGCCAGTCCTGACAAAACTCTACTATCTGGTGAGCAAAATGTATGAGACAGGTGAAATACCCTCAGATTACAAGAATAATATAATAATTCCAATCCCAAAGAAAGCAGGTGTTGACAGATGTGAAAATTACCGAACTATCAGTTTAATAAGGCACGGCTGCAAAATACTAGCGCGAATCCTTTACAGACGAATGGAAAAACTGGTAGAAGCCGACCTCGGGGAAGATCAGTTTGGATTCCGTACAAATATGGGAACACGTGAGGCAATACTGACCCTACGACTTATCTTAGAACAAAGATTAAGGAAAGGAAAACCTATGTTTCTAGCATTAGTAGACTTAGAGAAAGCTTTTGACAATGATGACTGGAATATTCTCTTTCAAATTCTGAAAGTGGCAGGGGTAAAATACAGGGAGCGAAAGGCTATTTACAATTTGTACAGAAACCAGATCGCAGTTATAAGAGTCGAGGGGCATGAAAGGGAAGCAGTGGTTGGGAAGGGAGCAAGACAGGGTTTTAGCCTCTCCCTGATGTTATTCAATTTGTATATTGAGCAAGCAGTAAAGGAAACAAAAGAAAAATTTGGAGTATGTATTAAAATCCATGGAGAAGAAATAGAAACTTTGAGGTTCGCCGATGACATTGTAATTCTGTCAGAGACAGCAAAGGACTTGGAAGAGCAGTTCAAGGGAATGGACAGTGTCTTGAAAGGAAGATATAAAATGAACAACAACAAAAGCAAAATGAGTATAATGGAATGTAGTCGAATTAAGTCGGGTGATGGTCAAAGAGAGACTTAAAGTAGTAAAGGAGTTTTGCTATTTGGGGAGCAAAATAACTGATGATTGTCGAAGTAGAGAGGATACAAAATGTAGTCTGGCAATGGGAAAGAAAGCGTTTCTGAAGAAGAGAAAGTTGTTAACATTGAGTATAGATTTAAATGTCAGGAAGTCGTTTCTGAAAGTATTTGTATGGAGTGTAGCTATGTATGGAAGTGAAACATGGACAATAAATGGTTCAGACAAGAAGAGAATAGAAGATTTTGAAATGTGGTGCTACAGAAGAATGCTGAAGATTAGATGGGCAGATCACATAACTAATGAGGAGGTATTGAATAGGATTGGGGAGAAGAGGAGTTTGTGGCACAACTTGACTAGAAGAAGGGATCGGTTGGTAGGACATGTTCTGAGACATTGAGGGATCACAAATTTAGTATTGGAGGGCTGCGTGGAGGGTAAAAATCATAGAGGGAGACCAAGAGATGAATACACTAAGCAGATTCAGAAGGATGTAGGTTGCAGTAAGTACTGGGAGATGAAGAAGCTTGCACAGGATAGAGTAGCATGGAGAGCTGCATCAAGCCAGTCTCAGGACTGAGGACCACAACAACAACAACAACAACATCAGAAGATGATGGTCTTAATTGTTAAAACCAGTAATCAGGAATAAATAGTATGGAATGCAATCTTGGCTATTAAATTTTCTCCAAAATGTGCAGATATTAAAGTTATATATATATATATTTTTACAAGTAGGTATAGCCTCAGATTGTAGGTTGTCATCTATTCTTGCTAAAGAGCATTGTACCTCAAATAGCTTTTTTTACTTTTTATTTTGAAGAGTTTTGGCAATAATTTTTGTCATCTTTATGACATTTTCAACATATAAATAATGGAGATAGATTATACAGGGCATCTTTTTGTAAGTTATTGGGTTATTTCAACTTGTAAGGAGTAGTGTCTATTTTTATTTGTCTTACTGAGAGGAATGGAAGACAAGTTCCCTGAATGTAAGTACTTATCAGTCCATCCTGCTTTTGTGGAATTAACAATTTTTTGAACTGAATTTTCCATCTCATACATATACAGTTAGGCCAGGGCGTCTGGTCGTGCAGCGATAGATAAATGTGACATAGTTTAATAGACAAACTGCAGTGGTTAACAACTGGCAGATTATGGAGACACCAAGATTAGAAAGTGGTTGACTAGCAAGAAATATTCTTAATGTCTCTGTTCACAGACTGCTGAAGTAATTTCTAACTTCAGGTTTACAAACAGGAAAATTCACCCAAAGGCTATTACACAAAATGATGAATGAATTTTGCTGTTAAATGTTCTACAGCATAGGACCGTGAATTCATCCCACTGAGGCCTGCCTTGCAGCAGCCACTGAAAGGAATGACATTGATAGCTCCACTGAATGCAGTAGGTGTGCGAACCACTGGCCAATTAGACTGTGTACCTTTGCGAATAACTGCACCTGACACCATTATCTGTTTCTTCTGAACAATCACACATTAATTACGCACTTAAAAGACAACACACCATGAGGTAGATGTGATATAAAATGTACAGACAAACAAGTGATTACAATTTCAGAAGAAATTGGCCATTTATTCCAGAGAAAGAGTGTCACAAATTAAGCAAGTCAGTAAGATATTGGTCCACATCTGGCTCTTATGCAAGCAGTTATTCAGCTCAGCATGGATTAATAGAGTTGTTGGATGTCCTCCTGAGGGAGATCATGCCAAATTCTGCCCTACTGGTACGCTAGATCGTCAAAATTTCAAGATGGTTGGAGGTTCCTGCCCATATTGCTGCAAATATTCTCAACTGGAGTGAGATCCGGTAACTCGGTTGGCCAGGTTAGGGTTTGGCAAGCATGAAGATAAGGAGTATAAACTCTTGCTGTGTGCGGGCAGGCATTATCTTGCTGAAATGTAAGTCAAGGATGGCTTGCCACGCAAGGCAACAAAGTGGGGTGTAAAATATTGTCGAAGTAGCCCCACACTATAAAGGTGCTGCAGATGACTACCATATGGGAAAAGAAGTGGTGCCCATGACCAAAACTCCAAGCAGCCGGCTGTATTGTGGACGAATCAGTTTAGTACCCACTGCCATCCGGGGCATCCCTGGACATGTCTTTGCTGGTCACTGGGGCTCAGCAATGAATACAATTCTACTCCAGTCAATGAGATTTCAGGCTAAAGACGTGTCTGGAGATTCCCTGAACATTGGCTGTTCCCGTCCACACAGTCTGACAACCAGGAGTGATTGTTTGGGGATGTCATTTCTTTTCATATCAGGACCCATTCAGTTGCCATCCAGGACACTCTTACAGTATAGCGGTACATTGATGATTTTCTATGCCCTGTTTAGTTGCACTTCATGGCAAGCCATCCAGTCTTACACTACAGCAAGATAATGCCTGCCCGCAAACAGTGATAGTTTCTACTGTTTGTCTTCATGCTTGCTAAACCCTACCTCAGCCAGCAAGGTCACTGGATCTCTCTCCAACTGAGAATGTTTGGAGCATGATGGGCAGTGCCCTCCAACCATTTCAGGATTTTTACGATCTAACATGCCAATCGTGCAGAATGAGGCATGATATCCCTCACGAGGACATCCAACAGCTCTATCAATCACTATCATGCCAAATAACAGCTTGCAAAAGGGCCAGGGGTGGGCCAATGCATTACTGTGTTGCTCAATTTGTGATATTCTCTCTCCGGAATAAATCATCCGATTTCTCTGAAATTGTAATCAGCTGCTTTTACATGTACATCACATCTATTCATTTCCATCCCATTCAGATAATTTCTTCATGGTGTGCGTGTTTTTTTTGTCTTCGAGTGAATTTTGTCCAGTGACAAACTGTAATTAATACTGTAATGATTTTTCGTAGTGTGTGGTGTTTTGTGTTATTGATGCAGTTAATTCTTCACAGAGAGATAATCTGCTACTTTGTTCTTCATCAGACAGACTTGTTTGGGTGGGAGGAGGAGGAGGAGGAGGAGGAGGAGGAGGAGAAGATTAGTTTTTAATGTCTCCTCAACAATGAGTTCACTAGAGACAAAGCACACACTTGTGTTAGGAAAGGATGGGGAAGAAAAACAGCCATGCCCTTTCAAAGAAACCATCCTGGCATTTCCTTGATGTGGTTTAGGGAAATCATGGAAAACCTAAATCAGGGTGGCCAGAAACGAGTTTTAACCATCGACCTCCTGAACGCAAGTCTAGTATGCTAACCACTACACCACCATGCTCAGTAGGCTTGTTTGACCACCACCACTCCAGCACGTGATGGTTCATTGTTGCTGTACCCAGGAATACAGACATGTGCCTCCCAGAAAACAAAAAAGGTATGTAACTTATATTTTTTGAAATGACGATTAAACATTTATGGCTATGCCCATGGCACTCACGATAAGAGGTGTTTAAATCTTACTGATACTGATATTAATGCACACAATAATGCAATTAAGAATGATTTTGAAGAATTTGCAGAAAAATATAATTTCCTGCTGCAAAAATGATTTGTAATTTCACTAAAGTGATGACAACAAGAAAATAAGTGAAACTACATAAAAATGAAGGATGATGTGTGTTTTTATACAAATACTGGATGATGCATCAGGTTGGCTGACAAAAAAGAAAGTGTCAGCGGTATCACCTACCAAACCTCACTAGTGTTTCAAGCACCCTGCTTTGTGGATGATGTTGGGAGGCCGTATCAATAACTTTGACTGCACAATTCCTGGAATTTACAGCTGACATGATGTGGAAACATCAGACATCATCTTTAAAGGCTAAAATAGTGATAAACTTTCTCTATGCATTGGCTTGTACTTGGTAGGGCATTTATCCCTATACCGATTGCTAGCGTCACCTCAATTTGATCGTTGCGCTGTCTTTCACTACAGTGGCATTGAGTCAGCACTCACCAAAGTAGGCAAAGTACAGAACTGCTGTATTAGAATTTGTCTTGGACTAATGCTTTCAACATCGAAAGTTATGTCCTCTGAAGCAGTGAAAGAAATGCCTCTCTGTTTTCTGGCCCAGTACTTTTCACATAAAACCAAATTCTCCAGCTTGCAAATATTCAGAAATTAACTGATCTACAGAAGCTCCTTTGTACCAGTTATGATTTTTCTACTGGAACAAAGCATGCTGTGAAACAGTAAGTGCTATTCTGTGGGAATCCTCACTCCCCTACTGCCCAGGTCACAAATGAACCATGACTTTGTAATTCTTTTTCTGGGCTACTCACATACTGATACATCTATTGACTCCCCAAACAAGAAACAGTGATCACTGATAATATATTCATGACAACTTTGCAGATGCAGAGTCTAGACGTGAGTAGAATATTCGATGATAGGTCAAAAATAGCCTGGAATGCCTTCTTTTCTCCTGATGTTGAACCAGTGTCCGACATGTGCAACAGGACCTGTTGGAAATTTAGGCAAGCAGCATTGCGAGTTCAAGATGTGTTCTAAGGATAACTACCATCTATGCTATTCAGAAAAGCTGGTATTGAGGAAGAGTATTTACAAGAGCTGGCCAACAAAGACCCATTGATTTTTTCCTGTAGCTTCTGCGATAGTTTCCTATGTGCACCATGAATATTTGAAAAGAGTGGGTTTTTATGTATAGTGTCCATAGGCAGCAGTACTCTTATAGCAATAAGTTGGCAGTAATGCTCTACTTTGTAATACTTTTTGTATTTTGCTTATCGAACAGTGGAGGTGATGCAAAGGATACAGACTCTGAAACTTATGAAAAGCTGCAGCAAGCACATGACGAAGATGCAATGCCTTGTGCAACATTGTTTAAGTGGTTCACGGACTTCGATGGAGGTCAACTAGTCTGTCTTGCAAGGTGGGCTTGGTGTTTTGGATTCTGCTGTGACAGAAGTCACCATCAACACAGCTGCTGTGACTGTTTGAGAGGATCAGTGGATAACATTATATAACTCAGTGAATTGTTGAGAATTCCATATGGTAGTGTTCTTAACATTATGCACAATCATCTCCATATGATCTGTGTTTATGCCTGTCGGGTGCCACATCTGTTCGCCCCCGAACAAAAGGTTGTGCGAACAGAGACAAGCCATGAGGTGCTGAGTGTGGTGTCACCGCCAGACACCACACTTGCTAGGTGGTAGCCTTTAAATCGGCCGCGGTCCGTTAGTATACCTCGGACCCGCGTGTCGCCACTGTCAGTGATTGCAGACCGAGCGCCGCCACACGGCAGGTCCAGTCTAGAGAGACTCCCTAGCATTCGGCGCAGTTGCACAGCCGACTTTGCTAGCGATGGTTCACTGACTACATACACTCTCATTTGCAGAGACGACAGTTTAGCATAGCCTTCAGCTACGTCATTTGCTACGACCTAGCAAGGCGCCATGTTCAGTTACTAACAGATAATATTGTGAATCACGTACCGTCAAGAGCGACGTTCATCATTAATGGATTAAAGTTAAGTATCAAACTAATTACGTCCGCTTTCTGAATTCTAATTCCTTGTCATGTTCCAGACCTCACGTAAGTATAGTCCTTCCCTCCTCATGCCAGCCTGTGTGAGCTAAAACGCGTGCATTTCGGTCTCCTCTAGTAACACGGTGTTGGCTCTTCTGCCAACACAACACTGAGTCTCTTTGTTGTTGGAAGGGAATCGAGTGTGTGTGTGTGTGTGTGTGTGTGTGTGTGTGTGTGCGTGTGTGTGCGTGTGTGTGTGTGTTGGGGATTATGGGCGCTCAACATCGGAAGGGAATCGATTACCACCACTGATACATCATACCTTTTTCATTATGATCCTGAAGGAAAATGACACAGAATGGTGTGGAAATCACCAGGTTCTCGAACACTAAAACGAGGTGAAAGTTGCTCCATCTGCAGTGGAATCGATGGTGATCACATTTTTTTTGACTGTCATGGAACGATTTATCAGTATGCAGTTCTCCCTCACACTTCTGTTACAGCAGCATATTATACATCAGTATTGGCTAAACTGAATAAGCACATTGCAAGGAAATGACCAGAACTTTCTTGGACTGAGTGGCAACTTCATCATGAAAATGTGTGTCCTCGTGTCACAAATCAACTCTTGCAGTTTCTGGTTCAATTCAGCATTACCTGTGTACCGCATCTGCCTTATAGCCCTTGATCTCGCAGCCTGTGATTGCCCTCTTTTTTCATTCCCGTCACTAAAGTCAAAGCTTTGGGACATTCAATTTGAGAACTCTGCCTTATAGCCCTTGATCTCGCAGCCTGTGATTGCCCTCTTTTTTCATTCCCGTCACTAAAGTCAAAGCTTTGGGACATTCAATTTGAGAACTCTGAACCAATGATCGAGTAAAGTGAGACAATTCTAAGGACCTGATGATGAATGGCACGCGCCGCGTGTTCGAGGACTGGTACGGATGTTATACAAAGTGCATTCAAGTTGGAGGGAAGTACTATGAAAAATATCTTGTAAACAGTGAAATGACATAATAAACATAACACAAAAAAAGAATCAGTCTGAGTCTCTGTTGATCAGCCCTCGTAGTTGGCACAGGTTACGAAGTGTCCTTTGGATACAAGCACACTGTGCTTGGCAGCATGTTCTAACCCTATTAGTCTACTGTGCTCCCAGCCACAGTTTAGTGGTAGCCATTTACCGGACTGGGCCGAATGGCTGGCTAGACGTCACACCCACCTAAATGGCTGTCCAGACGTTACAACAGAGCTGGTATATGACACAAATGCTTTCACAGGTCATACTGCTCATGTTAGGGTGGGACATGTGTGTGATGGGAATCAAGTAGGACAAGCTGGTTGAGTGCATAAGACAGATCTCAGTCCCTGTGTCCTTTTGATGCCTCTCCCTCTCTTTGAGCCATAAGTCTTTCTTCCTTCGTGGCTCCCATCCCTCTCCTCCTCAATTTTCTTGTCACCCACTCCACCAGATGCAACTCCTTACCCCATCAGTGTGGTGATGTAGTGCTATGGCCATGATAATGTAGCGCTCTCTCTCTCTCTCTCTCTCTCTCTCTCTCTCTCTCTCTCTGTGTGTGTGTGTGTGTGTGTGTGTGTGTGTGTGTGTGTGTGTGTGTGTGTGTTTGTGTAGGGGGGGGGGGGGGGGGGGGCAGGGGGTTAGGCATGTGTGTATGCGTGCGCATTTTAGCCAGTCAGTCTGGAGGGAAGACATCGTCCCAGTCTTGGTTTTCCACAGTATTAGGATTCACAGTTATCTAGACTCAACTAAATCATAATGATTTCACCATATGACTGCTCTTTATTTCCTTCTGAGTACACTACAGCTGTTTGAGGATCATAAGCATTTTCATTTTCAAGTGATCTACAATCATTGTTTCAAAATTATGTCCGAGTATGTGTTGTCAGTGAAAGTTAGGAACAATTGCAGTACCTGTTTAATGTAATGAACAGTAATGAGCACACATTTTGGATTCAGAGTGAAGTAAAGGAAGATGAAACTAAGGATAGTTAGCAGAATTAGAATAGAGAGAAGCTTAACATAAAAATTAGAATCTAAAAATAACATGTGACAGATGAAGCAAGGAGGATGTAAAAATCAAACATGTAGACGCTAAGAGGGCATTCCTGAATGAAGAAAGTCATCTAGTATCAAACATTGAAATTTATTTGAGGCACAAATTTTTGAGAAAGCAGAATTGTATACTAATGAAACATGGACTGTGGGAAAACCGGAACAGAAGAGAATCAAAGTGTTTGAGATGTGGTGCTACAGAAATATTTTGGAAGGTAGGTGGACTGATAAGATAGGGAATGAGGAGGTTATTCACAGAATTAGTGAGGTGATGAATGTGTGGATAACACTGACAAGAAGAAGTGACAGGATGATGGGACACGTATAAAGACATTGAGGAATAACTTCCCTGCAGCTAGAGAGAGTTGTAGAGGGTAAAAACTGTAGGAGATGGCAGAGATTGGAACATATCCAGCTATTGCTTCTATTATGACATATCAACAAAAGTACCAATTCTACAAAAATATATGGCAACTTTTGTATGTTTGTATTACTTACAGGTTCTTCCTTTATGTGCACTGCATCATGTGGAGAAGTGATTTCTTCCTCTGACACGCCATCCTGTCCAGAAAGAACAGCAGTTACACATTGAATGTGCAACAAAGCATGCATAACGAACTAAAACAGTTATCTGTTTATGGGAGGATGCCGAAAAGTTCCTGGCATCGCTGCCCTACAGTTGAAATAAAACAACAATTGGCGGTTCATTTGGAAGTTTGTAATCTTAACATGTAACAGTGTAAATATCAGGTGTTAATTATTGATACAATGTGTACTGTTGCAGCTGATAACCAAGATGGCAAGGTCACAAGTAAGTTTGTCGTCATGGGAGTAATGAGCTGTTATGAAGTTTCGTTTCTCAAGTTCACAAAGGACATTCACACTGAGATGTCAAAAATACTGGTTCCTATAGCACTGCAAAGACTTTGACATCTAGTTTCAAGACTGACCACTGAACACAAGCCCAGCAGTGGTTGCTCTCAAACTTCACTAGATATTGCAACATTGGATGCTATCCTGTCCTTGAGACGATTCTTCAGGACCTACAAATATCTACCAGAAAGATAGCCAAGATGCTGGACATCTCCTGGGAGCATGTTTTCATTATAACCACAATCCTAGACATGTGCAAGCTTTCAGCGAAATGGGTGCTAAATCGTATTTGAACTGTGATCAGTGGAAGGAACACAGTGAGACACTGAAAGTCATTTTGAAGCTATAGAGACCTTTTTGGCGAGGTTAGTGACTGAGGATGAAACCTGGCTTGACATTTGTGACTCTGAAACCAAGGAACAATCAAAAGAATTGTGTTACATTTGGTCCCTATGGCTGGAGGAGTTTCACACTCAGTAATCAGCCAAAAAATGATAATGTCTGTTTTCCAGGACAAAGATGGAATTGTGTTGGTGGACTATTTACCTTGGGGACCTACAATAATTGGACAATATTACACTATCTGCTGGATCAGTTGAGGGAAGCAGTTAAGAATAAATGCCAAGGGAAGTTTACCAAAGGGAATCCTTTTGTTGCATGACAACATCGTGGCTGCCAAATTGATGATCCTAGACTTGCAACTTGTCAACCATCCTCCCTATGTGCCAGGACCTAACCCCTTTGGATTAAAATCTGTTTCTAAAATTTGAAGAAACACCCGAAGAGTAACTATCTTCAGGAGGCTGCTGAGTGCTGGTTTCGCGACTGAACACGACTTATTTGCATGGACTAGAAAAGGCTGCAACAACAATGTTCCAAGTGTATCATTCACAGGGGAGAATATATTGAATAAATGAGTACCTTAAAAACTCTAGCTATACCCTTTCTAAGCAAAGTCAGGAACTTTTCAGCATCTTCACTTATACTCTTATACTCATAAATTAAGGATAATCCTGATACATGGTGAAACAGCACTCTGGTTTGCAGGTTTAAATCACCTCGGAGTATGACCATAAGGTGCATGTTCACAGATGGGTCCAGGTATAGTCTGAACACTGATTCTTGCCGGGTTTTCCATCTGGCGTGAATCAGGAACCAGATACAACCCCTAATGTCCTTGAAAGGGACCTGTATGGAGGTCGTGGTTTGACGGTGTGGGGTGGGATTATGATTGGTGCACGTACACCCCTGCATGTCTTTGACAGAGGAACTGTAACAGGTCACGTGTATTGGGATGTCATTTTGCACCAGTATGTCTGCCTTTTCAGGAGTGCAGTGGGGTTCACACCTTCCTCCTCGTGGATGATATTGCACGGGCCCCACAGAGCTGCCCATCATGGAGGGAGTACCTTGAAACGGAAGATATCAGGTGAATAGAGTGGCCTGCTGTTCTCCAGACCTAAGTCCCATTGAGCACATCTGGGATGCTCTCAGTCGACGTACTGCTACACTTCTTCAAACCCCGAGGACACTTCAGGAGCTCCGACAGGCACTGGTGCAAGAATGGGAGGCTATACCCCAGCAGCTGCTCGACCACCTGATCCAAGGTATGCCAACTCATTGTGCGGCCTTTGTACATGTGCATGGTGATCATATCCCATATTGATGTCAGGATATAGGCACAGGAAACAGTGGCGTTTTGTAGCACATATGTTTTGGGATGGTTTTCTCAACTTATCACCAATACCGTGGACTTACAGATCTGTGTCGTGTGTGTTCCCTATGTGCCTATGCTGTTAGTGCCAGTTTTGTGTAGTGCCACATTGTGTGGCACCACATTCTGCAATTATCCTTGATTTATGAGCATGAGTATATTTCCACTAGCTACAAATGAAGTTACGCTTCTCTCATAGTAGAAATGCTAGGAATACTAACATTGAACTACTTGTTGCAGACTTCAGTTCAAAGACTGGTTTAATGCACCTCACTGCACTAGTCTCTGTACAGTTACTATAGTCTACATCCACTTGAACCTGTTTACTGTAGCCAAGCCTTGGTCTCCACCTACAATTTTTCTGAACACCCGTACTACCCTTCATTGCCATATTAACTGATCCTTGATGTCTCAGGCTGTGTCCTATCAACTGATCGCTTTATTTAGTTTAGTATGCAGAAAAAAGGACATCAATGGATTTAGTGCACTAGTGCACTACAATTTTTTTAACTCCTCGTCACTGTTACCTGCCTAGTTTAGGGTCCCCACAGTTACATAATGTACACCTAGCAGGTATGAAGATTCTGGTTCCACCTTCAATGCACTCTTAATCTCTTCAGTAACTCTGTTGTGTCCCAGGGCTTTATTTAGTTCAGATTTTTTTCTGACTTATTACACACCTGTGAGGATCACTTCACTTAGGACCTGTGGAGTGAACTTAACATATCTCTTTTTTAAAATGTCTGTTACATATTTTTTTGTATTATAGACATTGTGAGCATCCTGTACACTCAATTGTCACAAATAATGGTTATTTTTTTTGGAAAATTTTTTGCTGAGTTAATTCTTTCTTCTAACTGTAAGATTGATGACAACTGACAGTCGCAAAGCACAGTTAGTTATGTGTGCAGAGTGAGAGAAGATTACCGTTGCTTGAGACAGTGTTTGGAGCTGATCTTTGGTGTTGTCATAAATTAGTAGTAGTGGTAGCAATTTGTAGTTTTAAGTTTCATTCATAAGTAGAGAGATTGCAGTTGGCTGAAATGTTGCTGCACAACATCTGTGTTGGAGCACACTGTACTGCTGATTATGGTACATTTGAGATGTTTAGTATTAGATTAATTAGTTGCTACAGCAAGAACAAACATAATTTTTGGAACATAGTTCTATATAAGGTGACATTTGAGATACTGGCGGAGTACAGATTGTACGTAATACTGAACACATGGACTGAACAACAGTAATTCAGGTTACAGAATAGGTTGGGCTCTTGTTTGCGATCACTTAAATAATACTGTTTCTTTGGGCCCTCACCAGAGCACACCGGGGAGCACCAGAGAGACAAAGCAGGTGGCCTCTATAAGCAGGCCTGTGAACTGTATAGACGCAGGATATCTGAAATCACATGCACCAGGAGGGAAAGTATTCACTTCGCCCTTACAGGGGATTGGAAAACCACATATGTACATAAAAACACTAGGTACATAAAGATACATGGTACAGAAAAATGCATGGTAGAGAAAAAGAGGACACTGGTGCTGAAAAAGCACTGGTACCATGAAAAAAGCACTGATTCCAGAACCACTGAGCTTACGAGTCATGGAAAACACCAACGACAGCGCTGACGTCCATTTTATTGCTAGATGATGCTGTAGCATGTGGCGGGCTGTCACCAGCGTGTAAGGAAGTAAGTGATGAGGGGTCAGGTTGGCATGAGATCCCACTCTCCACCTAATCTCACCTGTCTTGTGAGAGGCCACAGAGCAAAACCAAGGACTGCATCTCCATAAGTGATGTCCTCATCGAGGCCAGTAGTCGGTGACAGGGCATCAGCGGTGGGCATCTGATACGACAGCTGCACAGGACCCAGCAATGGAGGTAGCTGCGGCTGTAGCATCAGCTGCAGGGGGAGCTGCAACCAGTGACGACAGTCGAAGAGGGGGACACAGGTAGGAACTCCAGACAGCGATCTGCCAGGCAAGGACCCTCACTATCATGCGAACCCGACCACCTGCGACTAGGAACAGGTATCGATGGTGGAGGAGGCAGTGGGCCCTCCAGACGGTACAAACTCAAAACGTGGTCTAAAGCAGCTTCAGGCGACTTCCCAGATACGTATTTCCTCCGTCCAAGTGTTAAATATCCGAATCGTGCGACCGTCCTCACCATTAGATTCAGGATGAAACGAGTGAACTGTGAGATGGTGAATACCACTAAACATACAAAAACATGCAAATTCTCAAGAAACAAACTGGGGCCAATGGTGCACAGAAGTCCCTCAATTGTAAAAGTTTTAGACAGGGCCTAAACAGTGGCCACCACAGATCTGGATGGACAACATGCCACGTAGAGAAACTTGTAATAGGTGGCCACTACAGTGAGCCAATAATGATTTGGGAAGGGCCTAGCAAAATTGATGTGTAGATGCTCCACGGGTGCTATGGTGTCAGCCAGGGGAAAAAGACACCTGTGGGGCCACCTATTTCTGAATGCAGTGAGTGCAATGCCCAGTCAATACACATACTGGCAGGCCAACGACTTGAAGCGGTGGCGCAGGGGGAGGGGGGGCGGGGGAGGCGTCCTACATAGTTACAAAAGAACCCCATCAAATGAAGATATGTGGTGTGAGAGGGAGAAGGAATTATGCAAGGGATCCGAGGCATGGCGCAAGGGTTTTTCTGGCCAACCGTGCTGCACACAAGAGAGGATATGACCGAGTACAGGATCTGTGGCAATGGTCAATGCCATCATGGCACTAGTGACGGAAAAACCATCGACTGTGTTCCGGTTCTCAGTGTCTAAATAGAAAGAAAGCAACTCGTCCTGATCGAACGCTGGGTCCAGCCTGATCACAAGGCGAGATAAGGCACTGTTGTTGGTGTGTGGCACTGTTGGATGGTAATGGATCTGATAATGATAACGGGAGAGGAAGGGAGCCCACCACTGCAAATGATACACTGTCTTGTCCAGTATTAAAGCCAAAGGGTTAAAAAGAGCAACCAGGGGCTTGTGGTTCATGATTAAATAGAACTTGGAACCATACAAGAGGACATGAAATTTGTTGAGGGTGAGCACCATCACTAAAGCTTCCTTTTCAATCTGAGAATACCGCTGCTGAGCAGAAGTTAAAGTCTTAGAAGTGTAAGGCAATGGGTCATTCAGACCTGTCCTCTTATATGTGCACCAACATTGCACCAAGGATGCTGAGCGGCATCTGTAGCCAACACAACATTCTGACCTGGCTAAAAAGTGGCCAGATATGGGGTGGATTGAAGCTTAGATTTAAGCAAAGTAAACACTCAGTTACCAGCTGGGGACCATAAAAAAAAATCATGTTTCCACAAAAGTGCATGCAGGTGCTGAGCAACAGTGGATGCATACAGCAAGAACTAATGGTAGTATGTACTTTACCTAGAAATGTCTGCAGTTTGTGGGGCGGCGGGTGGAGTTAAATGTTATTATTTAAATGTGTTTGAATGTAGAAACACTGCATTTCCCATTATTTAGAATGTTAATTATGCTGTTTTTCGCCGTTCTCAACACTGGCTCTCTAACTACAATATTGGCAACCAGAAAGTGATTAGCAAAACGTGAAGCCTGTAATTAGAATTCCTAGTGCCCACTTCATCTGACAAGGGAACCTCCCGTCGCACCCCCCTCAGATTTAGTTATAAGTTGGCACAGTGGATAGGCCTTGAAAAACTGAACACAGATCAATCGAGAAAACAGGAAGAAGTTGTGTGGAACTATGAAAAAATAAACAAAATATACTAACTGAGTAGTCCATGTGTAAGATAAGGAACATCAAGGATAATGTGAGCAAAGGAGTGCCGTGGTCTTGTGGTTAGCGTGAGCAGCTGCGGAACGAGAGCTCCTTGGTTCAAGTCTTCTCTCGAGTGAGAAGTTTAATTCTTCATTTTCAGTTTATGTGACAAACTCTTATGTTTTCATCACTTTTTGGGAGTGATTATCACATCCACAAGAAAACCTAAATCGGGCAAGGTAGAAGAATCTTTTTACCCATTCGCCAAGTATACAAGTTAGGTGGGACGACAACATATTCCTGTCATGTGAAGCACATGCCGTCACCAGTGTCGTATAGAATGTATCAGATGTGCTTTCCTGTGGAGCAATTGGTTGACATATGACCTTGCGATCAAATGTTTTCGATTCCCACTGGAGAGGCACGTCCTTTCGTCTAGTAATCGCACGGTCGCACGCTTTTGCAGTGCGGTCACAAAGCACAGACACTAAACTTATTACAGTGAACAGAGACGTCAATGAACGAACGGACAGATTATAACTTTGCGAAAATAAATAAAGTAAAATTTTCGTGCGGCGAAAGTCTTGAACCAAGGACCTCTCGTTCCGCAGCTGCTCACGCTAACCACGGGACCACGGCGCTCCCAACCTCACATTATCCTTGATGTTGCCTATCTTGCACATGGACTACTCAGTTTGTATATTTTGCTTATTTTTTTCATAGTTCCACACAACTTCTTCCTGTTTTCTCAATTGATTTGTGTTCAGTTTTTTAAGGCCTATCCACTGCGCCAACTTGTAACTAAATCTGAGGGGGGGTGCGATGGGGAGGTTCCCTTGTGAGAAATACATTTATAGCTACAGATTACAGCTCTGAGGAATTACGAGATTGTCTGGGATTCATAATCAAAAACCATTCTCTCTAAAATGTTCACTATATTCTGAAAGTCACAGACCAAAAAGAATCCACACAATCTAACTAACAGAGCAGTTCAGAGTCTAATGCGCTGATGCCACTATAACTGTCCAAGTTAAATATTTAAATGAATGCTCGCCATAATTTGATGATTAGGTTCATCAAACGCCACGCTAAATAATGGTAGAATGTCTGTCCCACGGCGGCACGTGAAAATACGACATACGCAAACTGAAGATATATCATTAAAGTCATCCCAGAATTAACACTTCTCTCGAAAATGATTTCATGGTTACGCGTATCCTGAATAACTTAATACGGCATCCAAGGCTGTTTGTAGCAATGATACCGACGCGACGCCGACTCCCGACACAGATGGCGTGTCATTCAGCGTCTGGAGAGAACTGAGGCCTTTCTTCCTCGCGCAGCGTTCTTATATATAAAGCCGCGGTGCGGACGGCTAAGGGAACGCCTGATCAAATCGGCTCTCCCGACTAGCCGCTGGGCTAGTAATGCACCACATTAAGTTACTGAATAAATCATAGCTTCTTTTGCTGATGGCCGATGAAGCTCTCAATTTAAATGTGCATTCAACACACAGGTAAGTAATCATAATAAAAGTTTGACGTGGCTAAGTTAAATATTTTGGGCGAGAGAATTAATTTAATTACACTGCACGCAGTAGACGAGCTCTGAACTGGCCCTTTGGAGATACGCTATCACTATAGTTTTATAGGTATTCAAACGAAACTTCTCACATCCTTATGGTGATAGCAGATCTCCATTCTACTTAAATATAAACATCCTAGCCTTACTTATTAGCCTACTTAATCTATCTTGCTTCCTTAAGTTTTAAGACGAAAACCAGAAAATCATGAATTTCCACTAAAATTTTAATTTGTGAAATCCAAAGTACTGTTTTTATTAAATTATTATGAAAGAGGAATCTAAATATAAATTTTTAATTCTCTAGCTCTTTTCTGTTGCGCCAATGATTTTTACAGAAAAACGTCCAAATTTCGAAAATGGTTAAAGTTATCGAACTGATATTCAACACATATTAATTTAGTATTACTCTTGACATGCTAGAAATGTTTTAGGTTATTTGCTTGATTTTTAAAGTATGGCGCAACATTTATGACGTCAGAGCTAGTTACAACAGACTGGCTGGCACACAATGGAAAGACTGATGTGAATTTACTACAGTGTGAGTAGGCTGCTTCCCTACAAGTTCCTTAACAGAGGTCAACCATGGCAAAGTTGCATGTGTATCAACATTATGATGCAACAGCTTCGCCCCTGTCTGAGAAACCTTGAAAGCTAGGTACTTAACTGACAGCTGAAAATATATTGTCTAGGTAACTGACAGAGGGGTTGAATGAGCAACTTCCAATATCCCCCCCCCCCCCCCCCCCCCCCAATGCAGCAATCTGATTGCCTACAACCTGTGACACTTCAAACAAGTGTGCTATATTGAGCACATCTGTATGTGTCTGATTCTCACACTGAACTGCTCTCTCGCGGACTTCCCTATTCAGAGCCAGACGAATAATAACATTGTGTGCCATGTGATCAGTAGATGCTGGTTACTAGTGACAAATTTACGATGGCTCAACCCTTTTAATTCTGCAGCCCAGGCTTTGTAAGATTGGTTTGGATGTTTCTGAAACTGTCATAGCAAGACACTGAGAGAAGCTTTCACATTTCATCAAATGGAGAACAACTGATGAATGCATGCTGACAGCCAGGCAAGAAAGAAAGACCTACACCTGTTTGCATTGCCGATGTGAAAAACCTGGAAATGTTGGCATAATCGTGTCTCTTAGGAGTTCCAATGTTCAGCTGACTCATCATATGCTGGAAGGGGTGACAGTTGAACTGACAGAAGAATACCTTGCCACGAATATGCAGATGCCACTTGATTGAGAGCAGTGGCTGGAGCCTGCAGCTCTTCTGTAAAAGCTTGCTGCCAGGCAATGATATGTTGGAGTATTTCTTCCACTGAGACTGTGTCAGTTGATGGAGCATTGACACTAACATGTGGAGAAAACATAGCTGTCTCTCATCGCCAAGTTTGTTATAGCAAGAACAAACACGATTTATGGAACATAGCACTTTATAGAACAACATACACGATACAATGAAGTACGGGTTGTACGTAGCACTGAACACATTGATTGAACAACAGTAATTCAGTTTACAGAATAGGTGGAGCATTCATTTGTGATAGCTTAAATAATACTATTTCTTTGGCAGCTCACCAGAGTATGCCAGGGAGCCGAGCCAGGTGGCCTCTATAAGCAGGCCTGTGAACTGTATGGATGCACAATCTCTGAAATGGCACATGTCACAAGTGAAGGTACATCACTAGTCATCTCAGAAAATTTGGCTGATTTACACTTTCAGTGCGGAAAGATTTATTGGAAGTTCTGGCACACAGGTGATAGACATTATGTAGTCTGTTATTTGGTGTTCATGTAACAAATGTAAATTGTCTACATTACTGTCCAATGCTAATTAAGAATATTTTGTAATGATATTAAATCAGAACAGAGACTTTGACCTATTGTATAATAAAGGACCAAATACGATGGACTACGAGATGAGGATTAACAAGACACGGCCATTTTGATAGGAATGTCAGAACATGTTCTACTGTCTACAGGATCTCCCCACTAAGGATCTTTGGAACAAAAAGTATATCTAATTAATGACCTCAGTTGCTTTTCGACACTACACATATAATGTGTGATAACATTGACAGAAATGACAAACAGTTATCACCACAATGTGGTACATCATGTTAAGTTCTAGCATACCATTTAAGTGATACATCACAGAACAGTAAGAGCATTAATGTACTAATCACAATGCACTTTGGGTACAATAGCGTTGCAAGCAACTGAAGCTGATTTCTTACTGCCATCCTAATGATGGCCTGAAGTGATTTCGGGAAAACATGCAGTGTTTGAGACTAGTTTATGGACAGGGAATGATGGAGATGGAGAGAGGGGGAGGGAGGGGGAAGTAGGATGGATGTGGCCTCATCATGGGAAATGTTGAAGCACACAACTGAAGTGACTTAGGGAACAACGGAAAATGCAGATCTGGATGCTCAGATAAATTGAATCTCAATTTATTATGTTGCATTTTAGAAATTTTTCACGCTGCAGCAAAGGAAAGAAGCCGACAAATTGTTTGGTGGTCACACCCAAATGCTACTAGTGTTCAACTGTCACTCACTTTATCAAACTTTTAATTTGGCGTCACTGAGGTCTCTTTTACTGATCTTTTCAATCAGTGTCTGGGCAATGTAATTACGCAAACTGCATAAGTTTGAGATTGGTCACTGGCCTCTAAACAATGCCGTCAGTCAACGTTCTTGTCAGTCTGATGGTAATCTGATGCTAGTTGGCGGAATATAATTTCATTATCAACAAGAAAAATTTTCTATGCACCATTTCACCATTTCTGAAGCTTTGTCACTAGCAAGAGTGATAAATATAATATTATTTAATTTTTTAAATATCAGTAATATTATAATCCCTAGTTTACAAGAAAGAAATGTCAGCACCTAGTTTTAAGGCAAGCAAAACCTGCATCACTGCTACAGTATACAGAAATGTTACTGGAATGCATAGGCTACACTTCCTGATTACATGAAAGTCTACAAATCTGCAGTGGTTTCAGGGACCACATAAAACTGCTTGTCACCTACAAGTATCAAAAGAATTCGTAGATGGATACAAGCATTTTTACAGAATGGTATGACACTGTATTTACTTCTGAGGTCAAAAAGCATCAACATACAACTGGTGGTTCTTAGCAATGTTTTGTTTTTGATCGATAACACCCCAAGTCTTCCCTCAAACCTTTCAATGAAAAGAGAAAATGACAATTTTAAGGTTGGTCTTTTTACTTTTTTTCCCTCCTAACATTATTTCAGCCCTCCAACAGCTGGATCAGGCAATCATTGAAATTTTCAGTTTGTATTATAGAAAGGCATTTCCACGTGTGGTTCAGATTGGGGAGGAAAGTCAAAAAGCAATTGAGGATGAGTACACTGAAATTAACTTGAGGAACACTGCGTACCATGGCAGCAGAAGATGGGGCTACTGTGGAGGACACCACCGTAGCAAACAATTGCAATAAGCTGCTCCTACCATATGAGATTATCACCACAAGTGAAGACCCACCAAACAGCCAATTTGTTTCACAACTGCCTGGGCTGATTAAAGAATCTTCAGGATTTGAAGACTGTGACCACAAAAACATTCAAGACTGGATGGAATGTGATGCTGGTGACCCTGGTTATCAGTTACTGAGGGTATGAAGTCATTGTTAGTGACATTGAAGACCAACAGCCTTGCAACAACAAAGAAGAACCTAGTAACAACCATACTGTAAAAGGACCATTCAACGACGAAGCTTTTAACAGCCTTGAGATGGCTATTAAGAAGTTTGAAAAACAAGAAGAGTGAGATGTTGTCCAGTTGTTGTCTTTAATCAGATGTGCTGATTTAGAAGCAAAGAAGCATGTCTCAGCTCTGACACTAAAGTCAATTTTGGAATTCTTTTCATAAACTGTACGGCTACTATAACATTAAATGACTAATTGATGTAAGGTATGTACAGAATTCACAATACATATAAAATATATCCAGTTTTTTGTTTACCACATATATCTGTTTCTTTGTTTCATTTTGGTCTCTTGATAATGGCACATTTTCTCCACAAGGATTGGTTATTCAATGAATCAGTCATCTGAACACCTCCAGTCCCGAATTGTTTTGGATAATGGATGCTCTCCTGTACTTGCATATTGGGATAGATAAGAAAATTTTGCATGTTAATCATATCCCGAAATATTTTCCTCTTGCTGTGCAATAATTGGCTAAAATTTGTACTGATACCTGGAAGCATTTTTAAGATGCAAGGGATGTTATGAATAGTTCACTCTTGCTGTATTGTTTACACATGTAGACAGAAGTGAGTGCTACACATAATTAATTTCCTCGAGAGTGGACATGTCCTCCCAAGTTTAAAGAAAAAAAGTATGTGTTGGCTACATGTCATATGCAGTAACGTATAATCAACATTGCATCAAATGTAAACTTATAGTGACTCCTATTTTTCATTGCAAACTATTCAAATTTGGTGTGGTGGGTTACTTAATTTTCATATATCACCATAACTATGACTATTAACAAAAAGATAGGCAGTTCACTATCAAGCTGACAAATGAGGCTATGATTTACCACATATTTTCTTTAAAACCAGCGTACTAGTGAAAAGCAACCAGTGTACTAGAGATATCCTATTGATTGCAATGCTGCTTCACCTCAACTGGCAGATTAACAAGTGTGTGCTGTGTCCACCAGCAGATGCATGTAATAGCACTTAGCCGTGTGGACTGCCAGCTTTCTTTGTGCTCTCACACTAGATTGCATTACACCTCCGATACGGGTGGAAAAATGGTATCAGAAGTAGTCATAGAAATAATTATTGGCACAAGCTTACTAAATGTTGTAGCTATTTACAAAGGATTTGGAAATACAAATATAGATGTATTATCTAGTTCAAAGAAAACAATGTGTAACAGTTAAAGTTTGTCAGAATGAATGATCTTAGTTCGGAATGTATGTTTCAATAAGTAGTGCCATTTGTGCTGTTTTGCAATGACCTAGAAGCTAGAGCCCCATCTTTTGTAGGCCGTGCCCTAACTGAACAACATATTTGGGCAAAACAAACGACCTACGCTCACAGTTACACTGTTGCCTTACCTCTGTCCTATAGCTCACAGATCACTGCAAATGTCTAGTCTGTGATAAACTGTTTGGACTGCTTCATATAGGCGTATAGATTTGTGGCAATTAGACTGATGTCACAGTGCAATTTTTTTAATACTTCATTCAATTTTTTTTGGTTCTAATTCTTGACACTTTATAAACAATAAATAAAGTTAGCCCGTATCTTGTGATCTTTGATTGACATTTGCTTATGACTTTTCTAACACTACACCAGGAAAAGTCACTGGCGTTATCAAAGATGCACCGTCCATTGCTAGTGGCGGACCACTAGCAATGGAGTGTGAATCTTCGGTAATGCCAGCTACTCGTGCTGGCAAAATGTCAGAAAAATTGTAGAACAAACTTAGGATGCAGATTCCAAGACAAAAGCCAACACACAATATGTCAGCAACTGGCCATGAAAGCCAACACAATTTTGAAATAAATAAACTGCGTATCTACTAACCGTACATATGAAAGATACAATGAAAAGACTGTTTCACATTTAGCTTTTGGCAAAAGCCTTCTGCAGAAAAGAAAACACACACGCATTCACACAAGCAAGCATATCTCTAGCATACATGACTGCCATCTCTGGCAGCTTGGACCAGAATGCAACTGTCACACTGAGTGGCAATCTGGAGTGGGGCAAAGAAGAGGGAGGGATAGCAAGAGATGAATGGGAAGAGAGAAGAGCACTGTTTAGTGGAACATACAGGAACTAGATGCAGGCATGACATAACTGCTAAGTGCAGCATTGGGAGTCTGTAGGGGAGGGAGATTTGGTGTGGGAGGTGGGGGGGGGGGGGGGGGGCGGGGGGAGGGAGAGGGGAGCAGAAAAGTAGAGAAGCAAGGGAGAAGAAAGATAGGTAGGGGTGTTGGCAGAGGGCAGGACACAATGAGGGTGTGGGGACATGAAAGGGAGGAGGTGACAGAACAGAGGCAGTGGAAACTGTTGGTGGAGGGTTTGGGGACAGTAGGTTGAGGATGAGATAATTTGGGAGCGGATACTGTGTTGTAAGGATATCTCCCATTTACGCACTTCAGAAAAGCTGATGGAGGAGGGAAGATCCAGATGGCCCAGGTTGTGAGCTCGCAACTCAGGCCGTCTGGTTCCTCCCCTCCACCACCAACTTTTCTGAATTTCGCAGATGAGAGTTAGCCTTACGACACATTCTCCACAGCCAAAAGCATCCCAGCGTGTCTACAGTAACCTACTGTTCCCAGCAAAAAGTTAACCAACCAACTTTTTTTTTTTTTTTTTTTTTCAAAGTGACTCTTATATAACTTCATGTCTGTCTGTCATACATTATTAATTATGGCAATTACATCTACATTAAATAGACCAGAATATTGCAAATAAGGTATCACTTACCTCTTTCTTCATCTGTAGTGGGTCACATACATCAGAATCTTCAAAAATCTGCAAAAATTAATGTGGCTTATATTAATTTACCTTCATTCCAACATACTAGTATGTACATACACAAATAAATTTGTATTTATAATTCCTATTCTTAGTCTGAAAATCACACGATATAAGAAACTGGTGGCTTTCAAAATAATAAAAGTAAGACCTTTTATCTCAAACTCAATGACAAGAACATATTAAGCGCTGTGCTTAGAAAATACGCTTACTCCCTTACTATGTGTTATGTGCTATTCATCGTCCAAATAAAACACACACTTTGTTTGATACCTAAAACCTTACAAGATGCAAGCATATTCTCTTTCCTACATCTCTGGTAGGCTATGTCAGAAACAATAATGCTGTTCCTTCAGGCTCAGTAACAGCATGCAGCTATGAAGTGCCATTTTTTGTACACATTTTACCTTTTTAAAAATCAAGTGAAATCAAACCTGTTTGGATTCACTACACAATCTGTTCAGACCAATTTTTTGAAAACTGTTTAAATAAAAAATTTGTCTTTTTTTATCTGATAGTTTCATTTTGCAACTCGATTCTGAAATGGCTATATTTTAGTTTGTATTGTATAGAACTGGGGACCTAGAAACGACAGAGAGGCTTCGTCCCCATCGTAGCCCTCAGTGGTTCACAAACCCACAACAGGATACAGCAGTCCATGTCACCCCACCGCCGCCCCACACTGAACCCAGAGTTATTGTGCAGTTCAGCCACTGTGGACCCCACCGGAAACGTCTCACACCAGATGGGTGTAACCCCAATGTTTGCGTGGTAGAGTAATTATGACATATGCGTATGTGGAGAAAGTGTTTGTGCAATGATTGCCGACACAGTGTAACTGAAGCAGAGTAAGGGGAACCAGCATGCATTCACCAAGGTAGATGGAAAACTGCCTTAAAAACCATTCACAGACTGGCCGCCGGCACCCTGGGCCTCAACACTAATCCGCTGGGCATATTCGTGCCAGGGACCGGTACGCCTTCCTGCCCGGAAAGCAATGCGTTATACTGCACGGCTAACCAGGCGGGCCATATTTTAGTTTAGTCATATATCATTTAACACACAGAAATTAAATCAGCTGCCAAACTCAAGTGAAAGACTTTGCTGTTAGAAATCTGAGCACTTTGTGGAACAGTGTACTTTCGGTCAAACATTGCTGCAAGTAAAATCTGTCTAACATATTCCCACTGTATAGCCTTTCACAAACAAATGTACGAATCCAGCAAAGGCACAAATGGATACAAAGGAAGTCTCCACCCCTCTAATCCAGCTGTTGAGCATGCTCTAAAAGGAGCTGAGTGCCTACTACTGCAATTACACACATAACATTTACTTGCTCCCACCTAAACTACATTTCCTAGAACTCCAGATATAGGAACTTGTCCTCTAACATATTTCCTCCTCCCGTAGATTTCCTGAACTTTACCATATTAATGACAGATTTAAAGAGAGCATTAGATAATAGGTAACAGTGAGGGGAAAGTAATACAACAGAAGATGGATCAGTAGTTTTGAGTGATGAAGTAGTGAAAGCAGCAGAGGGTGATCAAAAAGGTAAAAAGACAAGGCCTCATATAAATCATTTCATGAAACATGAGATATTGAATTTATCGATAAAAGGAAAAAAAATATCAAACTGCAGCAAATGAATCAGACAAAATAAAGTAAATATGCCTACAAAATTACAGGGACATGGCAGGCCAAGTGGCAAAGTGGAAACATGTAGAGGAGAAACGTAATGCTGTAGAAACATACATGGCTATAAGAAAGAAAGTAGTCACTTATAAGAAAAACTGAAGAAACTGTTGGAGAAAAGAAGTAGCTGTATCAGTATCATGAGCGCAGATAGCAAAACAGTACTGAGCAAGGAGGAGGAAGTTGAGGTGTGGAAGGCATACATACAGGGTCTATAAAAGGGAAACAAAATTGAAAAAAAAAAATTATAGAAAGAGAGAAGGAAGCAGATGAAGATGGTATGGAAGACTTATTGCCAGAAGAATTTAACACAGCACTGAGAAACCTAAGTTGAAATAAAGCACCAGGGCTACCCGACATTCCCTCAGAACTATCCCTAGGAGTTCCAGCAATGATAAAATTGTTCCACTTGATGTGTAAGATATGAGACACAGGAGAAATATTCTCAGACTTCAAGAAGACTAATAACCTCAGTACCAAATGAGGCAGATGCTGGTAGGCGTTAGTATTACCAAACCACCAACCATACAGAAAAATTCTAACATGAATTATTCACAAAAGACTAGAAAGACCAGCAGAAACTGACATGGGAGAAGATCAATTTGTTTTCCAGAGAAATGTGGGAACATGTTAAGCAATACTGGCTCTATGACTTATTTTTAAGATGGATTTGAAACAGACAGACCTATATTTACAGTATTTCTATATTTACATAAAGCTTTTGATTATGTTGACAGAAATACATTCCTTGAAATTTTGAAGCTACCAGTAACAAAATACAAATAGTAAAATAGCAAAAGGATTTACAGAAACCAGTTTTTGGAAACCACTTTCTGTTACAGTCAACATTACCAAGGTTCTCTGTAAATCTACAAATGCTGTAAATAAAGGTTCACCTTTTTTCAATCTATCTTTTAAGATGTCCTGTCTCACATGTTCCTACATTTCTCTGAAACTCAAATTTATCTCCCTCCCCTCTGCCCCCAAATTTGCCTCTGTCAGTTGTCTCATTTTTTTACTGATAATTTGTGCTATTATTCTGCAACCATGACTTGTTAACATTCACACAGGTCTTTGGTATTGGAACAAGTCTAGGGTGGTTTGCTTATCTCATACATTCTACATAGCGAATAGTTTTGTCATACCTGGTTCTCCCAAAGGTCTTAATAATTCTGAGGGAATGTTCTCTCCTCTAGGTGTCTTACTTTAGTATTTCTCTCAGTGCTCTGTTAAACGTTCCTTGCAATATTACACATGCCGTGTCATCTTCATCTACTTTCTCTTCCGTTTCAGTAACATTGTCTTTGAGTTTATTTCCTTTATACAGATAGCCTTTTTGTACACACCTTCCACATTTCAGCTTACCCTTCTTTGCTTGGTCTTGAATTGCCATCTGAGCTCTTGATATTATACAGCTGCTTCGCTTTTCTCCGATGTTTCCTTTAATTTCCCTGTATATGACATACTCATTCTTACTGCTCCATATTTGCATGTTTTGTCAATTTCTCTTTTTATGTATGAACTCAGTTTTATCTGCTTCACTTACTGTGTTATAATGTTCCTCCCCCCCCCCCCCCCCCCTATTTTTCAGATTCAGTAGTTCATTCCCCCCCCCCCCCCCCCCCCCCAAGGAAATTGTATTAACCATTGACTGTAGAAGTTATTTATTTCACAATTGCAATTTCAGTCTTTGGGCCATTTTCAAGTGGTACTGCAAACATTTATGCTTCAGCACATGCCAGAGTTTAAAATTCTTCGACATGTATACAAGCCACTGTCGCATCGATAGGTCATATTGACCACGATTAACACCATCTTTGGACTCTGATTGCTCTGCCGAGCCACCATGTTAGTTTTTAGTTCTGGTCTGCATCGCAAGCTGTGTACACCTATATGACTTACTGCGAAATATATATTTATGCGGAATTTAATGGGGATAGTTATTGCATTCAACCAATAATTGTATCCCGTTCCCATACTGGTGACCCCGAAGTTTCTACGTCTTCCGCGACTTCCGCAGTGGGTGTTGTAAATCAATAGGTTATGTGCCCAACGCCATGGCTACCTCAGCCAATACTTTGTTTGAAGATTTGGAAGCACAACAATGATCGTCGGACATCTTCATTCCTTCGCCAACGACCGGTTCCACATTAATTCATAGTGATTCACGATCTCCAGCCACATCAACTTCAAACTTTGTCACTCTACAATGGCTGAGTGCTACGCTACTAACACAAACAATGGACTTGGGTTTTGTGTCGCCGGACTGGGCTCACCAACACGTGAAGTGAATAATATTCAGAACTGTGTACTTACTGATCGATCATATAATGCTCAAAGTGATCTACATTCGCACACATACTTTGACTCCCAACAGACTGCAACAACAACACCGCCATTATTGCAAAATGCACCTGGCCACTATCAACTGTGACCTGTTCCAGTTTTGCCTCATTGGCAAAATAATCAAGAACATTTTAGTGCACACAATTCTCCACGCTCACTTAAGAAGAACTTAAACTTTGGTCACACAAGTTACTGCCACCCCCCCCCCCCCCCCCACTTGCAGGGGGCCCCGGTTTCGGTTGCTGAGCCACTCGCCTCTCTCACAGCACCGCCTGTGTCTGCCGTGCCAGCATTCCATGTTATGTCCAGAGTGGCTCAATACAATTCAGTACCTGTAATCCCCGGTCCAGTTTACGGGACCCCTGCACGTATTGCGCAACCACTCATTCCTATGGTACTGGCTGTGCAAGCCACATCATGTTTTCACGACACGTCAAGGACAATGCAGCCCGCCGTTGCTGTGGGCGTGCCTGCCAGTAACACACGTACGCCTACTGTGCCGGCCCGCTGTACGGCCTCTCCTACCACGGACCACCCGGTTTTCCAAGGGACACCGAAGCCACCTTCGTCTCCTCCCCCTGGTCGTCTGCCGAAGCTGCTTCCTTTATACGAGGACAACCCTGTATCGTGGTGTGCCCTTGTCGAGCATCTTTTCGAGTTGCATCACGTGTCTAACAACAACTCTAAATTCCTGTGTCTCGTCACGCACCTCCGTGATCACTTAGACTTAATTTGCGATCTACTCCTCTCGCCACCGCCGCCACCGAAGTACGAGTCCACGAAAAAAACAATCGTGGACTGACTCACCTGCTTACCACAAGAATTAATCATCAAGATCTTGTACGAGGAACATCTGGGGGACCGGACTCCGTCACAACTCTGGCGTCACCTTCAGTTGCTCACGAGTGAGCATACAATGCCGGACGTCACTCAGTGGGCGGTATGGTTCGCCAAATTGCCTACCGACCTACAGATTCACCTGCTACTGCATTCCTTCGAGTCTATCGGCTCTGGTCTCTGCATCACATACCAGCTGTACGGATTCCTATGCCAGCTCACCACTCACCACTGTTCGCCACAACTGCTCCTGTTTACCTGCTGTCTGCTGCCAGGCACAGCTCACCCCACATCCAATCCACACTTTCTACACCACCTGGCAGTATCCGCTTGCTCTCTCCACTGTCCAAACATTCCAGGATTGCCCACACACCGTATGTGCCGGTATACGTGCCAGAACAAATCGACAAGGACAAGCCTCCTCCGCTGCTGCAGTCACCATCACAACCACCACCACCACCACCACCACCACCACCACCACCATCTGTACTGCTGGTACCACAAGATTTTCGGCGATAATCCTAAGAAATGCCAGTTACCTTGTCAGCACCGAAGCCGACCGTAGGACCTGAAAGATTCCGAGTCCTGCAGGGAACCTCACAGGTGTCCCCATACGTTGCACTCCGTCCACTCGTAGCCCGGCCGAGCAGTCGTTTATACGTGACCGACATTTCATCACTCGTTTTCCTAGTCAGCATGGTGCTGATGTGTCCGTCATACCTACATCGATGGCTTCCCCCCCCCCCCCCCCCCCCCCCCCCCCCCGTCTTTTCACCGACGAGATCACTTCTGTGAGCTGTCAACAAATCAACATTACGAACCTCAGGCTATGTCAAAGTTACAGTGCACCTATCTCCTTCTCTGTGTTTTCTGTGGACTTTCTACATTGCCGACACTGGTGAACCAATTCGTGGTATGGATTTTTTGTCCCTTTACAAACTCTCTCTGAACATGGTTCAGGGCTCAGTGCTACACCATCCCACTAACATTCAAATACTGTGCTCCCGCACTTGTGTTCCAAGTTCTGTTTCTCTCGCAACATGTGAGTTAGTACACGAGTGCTCTGCCCTCACGGGCAACACTGTGACCTGCGTCACTAACCCACTTTCAGAATACGACTTGGCGGGACAACTCAGCCAGGAAAACGACGAGCTGAAACAATGAATAGCACACACTTACAACGAGCTTGTCGCGGCTCGTACCTCACTGCTGAAACTGCAGTACACAGTGCCACCACATAACCTTGTTTCTCCAACAGACACCAGCTCGGACACTCAGCAGGTTACACCAAAAACATTAATTGCGTATGACGATTCGCGTTCGGTAGACACCGTACCCCTGATGCGCTCGCCACATTCAGTGCCACGTGTTTCAAACAGTGTTTCTAATGACAGTCGTGCGTGCGATACGAGCACATCCACCGCGCAGGCAGCTGCCCCGCGTGTTGATAAACATTCCCCTTCTCTTGCGCGCCAACCACATGACTCGGCGGTCACCGCTGTTCCCTGCGCGACCCCAACACCTCTCTCGTCCCCGCCAGTTACCCGAGGCAAGACTGACAACAGACAGTCACTGTGCATCCTGACCCGCTCCGTGCTGCACGTGCATCCGACCTCTCCAAACAAGCGCACACTGTGCTCACGTAATAGACATGTGACTTTCGTGCTGACTTTTCCCATCCGCGCTAATGGTTACGCCTCGTTGTGCCCCACTCGTCCAAAAACTTCACGTCAGGCTGTAACTCAGTCTCGTGTGGAGTTCTCAGTTTCTTCTGTCACTGACGGAATGACACACCAGATAATTACCACTGCCAGCCCTCCTATTAGGCACAAGGTTAGACGCCTCAACCCCATTAAATTGCACGTGGCCCGGCAGCGAATTAACGAACTTTTGGAGGCAGGTATTCTACAACCGTTGGACAGCAACTGGTCTTCACCGATTCGTCCCCAAACACAACGATTCTTTTTGAATGTGCGGTGATTACAGATGCTTAAACACTCGTACCGTCATGGGAAATTACCCCGTGCTGAACATAAACAATTTCACTCGTATGTTATCAGGTGCCACAGTCTTCAGTGTGATGGACAGTAAAAGTGTCTATCACCAGATTCCTGTTGTGCCTGAAGACATTCCATTGACAGCTATTATCATGCTGCTCGGTTTGTTCCAATACAACTTCATACCATCCGGCTTGAAAAATGTGGCACAAACATGGCAACATTTCATCAACTCAATCTTATGACAGTTCGAGATTTGCTTTGCATATCTGGATGACACTCATTTTCAGCAACTCGGCTGAGGAACACGAAAATCATTTATACAAGATTCTCCAGAGCTTGAACTCCAACGGTGTCGAGGTCAACAAGAACAAATTCCAATTGCACCAGTCCTCTGTCACATTTTTGGGTTACACCATCTCCACAGACAGAATGCAGGCCATCACGTCACTGCCGCCTCTGGCTACTTACAAAGAACTCTAACGTTTCTTGTGTACAATAAATTACTACCATCGGCATCTGCCTTCTGCTGCCGCCATGCAGGCCCCGCTGACAGACTTGTTGTTGGGCAAACAGACTTCAGGCCTTAAACCAGTTTGCTGAACTGAGCCTATGCTGGAGGCCTTCAAGGCTCTAAAAACTTCCTTACCTCAGGCCACGACACTCGCCCATCTCGACCCGTTGGCCGAGTTGTTCATCACTACGGACGCCAGCGACATCGCTGTGGGGACAGTACTACAGCAACGCAAGAGCGACACAGTTTCTCCCCTTCATTTCTTCTCTAGAAAACTGTCAACAGTTCAGAAGAAACACTTTCGCCCCGATGTTGGGGGCCGCTTTGTCTTCATCCTCACCGATCACAAACACTAGCAGATGCTTTCTGCAACCGTCCCGAGGACCAACCCACTCGGCATTTCCACCACTTTGATTTAGTCTCTCAATTCACAACAGACGTCCGCTACATCAAAGGTACAGAAAACATCCCCCCTGATTTTTTCTCGCGGACCAACACTGTCTCACGCATCATCGACTTACCCAACCTGGCCGCTCTCCAGGCCTCCGACAAGGAATCTCAAGCTCTCCTCACGGATCCTCAAACATCTCTTGTGTTTACCAAAGCCAAGTTCTCCATTGTTTTGGATGAGGCGTGGTGTGGTGTGATTCTTCTACCGGCACCCTGCGGCAGCTGCTCCCACCCACGTCGTGCAGGCAAGCCTTCGACGCCTTGCGTGGCCTTGCTCACCCTGGCGTCTGTGCCACTACGTGGCCCGTATCCAAGCATTTCATTTGGAAAAATGTTGTACGGGTCTGTCAGAACTGAGCACGCAGCTGCGTCTCCTGGCTATGCAACAAAATCGGCCACCACACCACCCCTCCACTAGGCAAGTTTGACATTCCACAAGGACGATTTCGTCATTTACATATTGACCTTATAGGTCCACTACCACCGTCGGAGGGCCACAGATATATTCTCTCCACAACCGACTGCATGTCTCATGGGGTGGAAGCTGTTCCTTTACCCAACATAACTGCTGAAACTGTGGCCAACGGTTTCGTCTCCTCATTTATTGGCAGGTTCGGCTGCCCGACTGGTATCACCATCCGTGTGGCATCGATAGGTCGTATCGACCACGATTAACATTATCTTTGGACTCTGATTGCTCTGGCGAGCCACCATGTTAGTTTTTAGTTCTGTTCTGTATCACAAGCTGTGTACACATATATGACTTACTGTGAAATATATCTCTATGTGGAATTTAATGGGGATAGTTGGATAGTTATTGCATTCAACCGATAATCGTATCCTGTTCCCATACCATCACAAAAAACAAGCTTTTTAATCTAATAAAATCTGCTGATGTTCACATTTACTTTCAAAAGGTCTCAACAACGAGGTTAAATACTTGGCCAACCAATAAGTAGGTGCATCTACATTACTCACTATCGGTGTAAATGTCAATCATTTTAGATACCGCACTTGCTTTGTCTTATTCTTAGAGGCATAAAGTTTTATCTATGACTGACACTCATTACCAACAGTGTTATCTCTGACATGTGTGTGTTTACTCCACAATGTACGGCACTTTAATTTTGCGAGCACCTTACCTCGAGAATGACTGAAAGGTTGTCAACCATAATATCGGAACAAGGTTTAATGTCTCAAAAAGAGGTTATAAGATGAACATCAACCAAAGGAAGTCAAGGACAATGGCATGTATTCAAATTATAAGGGGTGCTCAAAAGAATTCCATCTGAGGGTGTTGCTGCAACATACGTGCAACAAAGTGTGACTCTAATGAAGATATACAAGCACTGACATACAGGCAAGGAATTAGTGTGGCATTTGTGTCCTTCTGACATGTGTGTGGTAAATGTGAAAACATGAAATATGACAACGTTCTTACCAAATGTGTCCACACAGGACCAAGTTGCTGTAATTCTTTTCTTAGCTGTCAAAGAACAAACACCAGAGAACCGGAGAATGAAGAATGTGTATGGGACAGCATATCTGTCAAAAAGCACTATTGTGGAATGGTATGACAGCTGGTGCTGCTGCTTCATGATAATGCGTGAGCTCAGATCACAAATATCTTAAGACAGAAATTATGCCAACTCAAATGGGAGACACATGAGCACCAGCTCGATAGTCCTGATCTTTCCCCATGTGATTAATATGCCTTCAGTCACTTAAAAGAGGCCGTGAAGGGTCAACGATTTCTGTAGCACAATGATGTGCAGGAGGCTGTTACGGACCTCTTCACACAGCAGGACATGGTGTTTTACTAAATGGGTATCCACAAGCTGGTGCATTGGTTGGATGATTCCCTCAATGCCCACAATGATTTTGCCCAATTGGAATACTGGTTCTCGACAGTGTAATGGTTTTCGGACAAAAACTTTTTGATCACCCCTTATAAACCACCTGATGCTGAGGGTAATGGGACACTGAAAAGAGTATATGTGTTTCTTTTTATTCTGGCAGCAAAATAACTTTACATGGCTGAAGTAGAGAGAACTGCAACCTGGCCCTAGCAAGAAAAGAAGTGGTTGTGAAAAAGAGGAATTTGTTATATCGTGTATAAATTAAAGTGTCAAAAAGTAATTGTATAGATAAAAAAATCTACTTGCCAAACGGTGGCAGAAGAAGACACACATAAATAAAGAATTTTAAAAAAAGGAATGGAGAGGTTTAGAAAAACGGGAAGAGTTTGGAAAAGTCACCTATAACACCGGGTTAGGGAAGACTTGCTGTGTGTTCTCATGCTGCCAAATCGTGAGTACATTTTTTTACCCATCCAATTACTTTACATTGTCCAAAAGTGTTAAGAAGCGTTTTCCAAAAGTATCAGCCTTGAATTTAGCATTATATGGAAGTCACCCATGGACGTCTAGCTGTTCAGACTAGAAGGGAATAGAAGTTTATGCAATTTGGTGCTTCAGAAGGATGCTGAAGATTAGGTGGGCAGATCAAATAACTACTGAGGTGGTACTGAATTGAATTGAGGGGAAAAAAGAATTTTTGTGGCACAACATGACTGAACTAAGGAATGGCTCATAGGGCACATCTTGAAGCATCACGAAATTATGAGTTTGGTAAACTATGTTTAGGAATGCCCCCGAAGTTCAGATCTCACACATCTGGTGAGGGCAACTGCAACAGGAAAAATGCCAATACTGTATTCTTGCCTCATTTGCTGTATTCCAACTCCCCTCTGCCTGTGCAATGTTCCAACTGTTTACTGTGTATTTAGTGTGATAAATCAGGAACTTGTGGTCTGCCTACTGGAACTTTGATTACGAAACACATGTTATACAACTGACTTTATTCTACTTCTCCGGAATGATCTAAGAATAATTTCTGTGTGTGATTCAGATGAATATTTTACCAAGAACTATTACCATCTGGTTCACAGACCAACTGACAATTTACGTCATCGTTATCTAAGTTATTTATATTCAATAAACGTTGTTGCTTGATGTGAGCCTTACAACATTGACGACAAGGCGATCACAGTTTTGTTTCAACAAGTGCTAAATGGATGCCACATTTCTTGAGCTTTGACAGCAACAGCTAAACTAACGACAGTAACATCACCACAAGTTGACCAAGCACTTATTTTGTTTACAGGAACAGCAGCAGCACTTAAATGAACGACAACAGCAGCCCCAGTAGTCACAGATGGTCCCAGCCACACTCACATTTCAGTCATTTAACAACGTTCAACAATAATGGTAAATACCTCAAGAAAGCTTTGTGGTGCTTCTCGAGGCAAGCGACATTAAATGTCCGCATCACAGACAGTACCAATGGAATGTTGTCTACTCCCGGGGCCTTGTTTCAACTCAGATCTTTCAGTGCTCTGTCAAACTCTTCACTCAGTATCGTATCTCCCATTTCATCTTCATCTACATCCTCCTCTATTTCCATAATATTGTCCTCAAGTACACCACCCTTGTAAAGACCATCTATATACTGCTTCCACCTTTCTGCTTTCCCTTCTTTGCTTAGAACTGGGTTTCCATCTGAGCTCTTGATATTCATAAAAGTGGTTCTCTTTTCTCCAAAGGTCTCTCTAATTTTCCTGTAGGCAGTACCTATCTTACCCCTAGTGAGATAAGCCTCTACATCCTTACATTTGTCCTCTAGCCATCCCTGCTTAGCCATTTTGCACTTACTATCAATCTCATTTTTGAGATGTTTGTATTCCTTTTTGCCTGCTTCATTTACTGCATTTTTGTATTTTCTCCTTTCGTCAATTAAGTTCAATATTTGTTCTGTTACCCAAGGATTTCTAAAGCCCTCATCTTTTTACCTACTTGATCCTCTGCTGCCGTCACTATTTCATCCCTCAGAGGTACCCATTCTTCTTCTACTGTATTTCTTTCCCCCATTCCTGTCAATTGTTCCCTTATGCTCTCCCTGAAACTCTGTACAACCTCTGGTTCTTTCAGTTTATCCAGGTCCCATCTCCTTAAATTCCCACCTTTTTGCAGTTTCTTCAGTTTTAATCTACAGTTCATAACCAATAAATTGTGGTCAGAGTCCACATCTGCCCCTGGAAATGTCTTACAATTTAAAACCTGGTTCCTAAATCTCTGTCTTACCATTATATAATCCATCTGATACCTTCTAGTATCTCCAGGATTCTTCCATGTATACAACCTTCTTTTATGATTCTTGAACCAAGTGTTAGCTATAAGTTATGCTCTGTGCAAAATTCTACCAGACGGCTTCCTCTTTCATTTCTCTCCCCCAATCCATATTCACCCACTATGTTTCCTTCTCTCCATTTTCCTACTCTCGAATTCCAGTCACCCATGACTATTAAATTTTCATTCCCCTTCACTACCTGAATAATTTCTTTTATCTCATCATATATTTCTTCAATTTCTTCATCATCTGCAGAGCTAGTTGGCATATAGACTTGTACCACTGTCGTAGGCGTGGGCTTCATACCTATCTTGGCCACAATAATGCGTTCACTATGTTGTTTGTAGTAGCTTACCCGAACTTCTATTTTTTTATTCATTATTAAACCTACTCCTGCATTACCCCTATTTGATTTTGTATTTATAACCCTGTATTCACCTGACCAAAAGTCTTGTTCCTCCTGCCACTGAATTTCGCTAATTCCCACTATATCTAACTTTAACCTATCCATTTCCCTTTTTAAATTTTCTAACCTACCTGCCCGATTATGGGATCTGACATTCTATGCTCCGATCTGTAGAACGCCAGTATTCTTTCTCCTGATAGCGACGTTCTCTTGAGTAGTCCCGGCCCGGAGATCCGAATGGGGGACTATTTTACCTCCGGAATATTTTACCCAAGTGGACGCCATCATCATTTAACCATACAGTAAAGCTGCATGCCCTTGGGAAAAATTATGGCTGTAGTTTCCCCTTGCTTTCAGCCTTTCGCAGTACCAGCACAGCAAGGCCGTTTTGGTTAGTGTTGCAAGGCCGTTTTGGTTAGTGTTACAAGGCCAGATCAGTCAATCATCCAGACTGTTGCCCCTGCAACTACTAAAAATGCTGCTGCCCTTCTTCTAGAACCACACGTTTGTCTGGCCTCTCAACAGATACCCCTCCGTTGTGGTTGCACCTACGGTACGACCATCTGTATCGCTAAGGCACGCAAGCCTCCCCACCAACGGCAAGGTCCATGGTTCATGGGGTGGGACTCAATTGTATCAATTACAAAAACAACAAGTCCCCATTTCCTACAGTCATTAGGCTTCACTGTTGATGATGGTCAGGAAACTTGGGCGTTTTGAGATGTCAAGCAAACCATTACTGATCATGCAATGATTCTGATCTCTTGCCTCATTCAGATGAAATCTTTTTCTAAACTTTCAGGAGGTAAACAATCCTCCAAAACTGATCTTGCAAAGAGTATATTTTTAGCTGCCTCCTGATGAAGATTCAGAGACGATATTAGTCTCAAATGCACCATTCAGACTATGCCAATTTCACACATTGCTCTTTCATGTGAGTAGCACCTCCATCGTGTTCCAGAAGTTTCTTCAAAGATTATTGCCAGAATTCTGTATTGTGTCAGTCCCACTGATGATATTTTGGCCACTGGTTGCACAATGGATGAACATTCGAGCAATCTTTGCCTGGTCTTTGCAGTCCTTGCACAGAAAGGACATTAATGCAAGATATAAAAATGCACCTTTTTTCAGTCACCAATCACTTACTTAGGTTACGTCCTCAGTGGAGAGGGTCTTCTGCCCACCACAGAATATGTAGCACACACTTGACAAGGGCACTGCATCAGGAACAAAGCCAGTATCACAGGTTGGTCACATGAACTTTTGTTGCAGTACAAGTACAAGGTTACACGGTAGTGCTGTCCACCTCATTTGACCTGTGGCTTTGGACTCTGCAATGCTCTGACTGTTTACTGTGTGATTAGTGCTAGCCTATTGGGAACTCTGATTATGAAATACTTGTTATCTAGCTAAGTTGTGTTTGGGCTTTATTCTACTACTTGGGAATGATCTCAGGACAATTTCTATTTGTGGATAAGATTAATGTTTCACCAAAAACTCTTAATGTTTGATCCATGGACCAAGTGACAATTTACTGAAGTTATTTATTTCCAATATATGTTGTGCCCTGAAGTGAGGCTTACAACGGGAGGGAAGTGTGGAGGTAAAATTTTTTAAGGAAGATCAAGACTTGACTACTGTTAGACGGATCAAATAGATGGAGGTTGCAGTAGTAATGTAGAGATGAAAAGGCCTGAAAAGGGTGGGCTAACACACAGAGCTACATAAAATCAGTATTTGGACCAATACCCATAAGAACAGCAACAACATGAAGCCACACAAAATGGTAATTCAGTATTGTCATTTCATTCCACAGTTCCACTCAGTAGATTGTGATCAATTTAAGAAACTTTTGAAGAGGATATAGAACAATATAACATTGACAAGTGGTGAAAGGAGCAGATTTCAAATCGGTGGCATCAATATAACATGCACGGTGGAGGACTGTAGACTGAGTACTTTGAGATAAGACTTAATCATCAGAAATAAACACATTGTTTTTCATTATTATAAACAACTTACACCTTACAGCAACAACTTAAGCCCAAAGCAACTGGCCATAGTGGTGAGTGCCAGTCTCAGTCTCAAAGCATGTAATCGGGCTAGAGTTCTGACACAAGTGTGACTTGTGGAATTCCATCACACCACAGCTGGCTCCAATGGCAGTTGATGAAACCAACACAGCTAAAAGAGGCCTCATCATGAGCAGTTAATGCTGGATAAAACATTGAAACAATTGAACTCTGGCTTCAGAATTAGACTGGCCAATTGCTTGCAGACACTGTTTATGATACAGGAGTGGTATTGCTGCATCACCACAACTCTACATAATATATGAGGATTATTACAAAAGTAAAAAATGTTGAGATCTTAGAAGCTGCACAACAATTCGCCCCCCCCCCTCCCCCCCACTGCTACTGTCAGTGGGGGAGAATCATCAGTGCCAGTACAATGCTAACAATGACCAGGAACATTTGTTTATTGTCTATTTGTCTGATTTTAAAAAATGTGACAAAAATAATGAACCAGACGAATGAGAAGTTCATACTGTAATATGGTTTCTGAACGAAAAAATTGTTCGATCAAAATGTATTGACAGATAACTGAAATTTATGGAAATGTTTATCATGTTCATGGTGACCTTCAGTTGTGACTGACAAAACTAAAATCAAGAACTGAGTAAAAATTTCAACAGAAGAGATGTTTCACAATTAATGAAATGAGCTTATGCTTTCCTGAAATCTCATGATCAGTTCCTTATCCAATTGTTATGGTGAACTGGATACAGAGAAGTCTGTGTGTCAGGTGGGTTTCCTGACCTCGTGTGTCTGGATTTCTTCCTCTGGAAGCATAAGAAGCACCAGGGGTCTGCACTGACTTTCTTCGCTTGGTATGACAAGGATTGTGAGGTGTTTTTGAAATACTTTGTTACTGGTGGTGAGACTTGGGTTTCACATGAAAGTCCAGAAATAAAATGCCAGTCAATGGGATGGCATCATTCACAACCCATAGCAAAACAAAAAAAAAAATCAAGACAAATTCTGAGCACCGAAAAGGTTAAGGCCTTGTGAGAGTAATCTTAGAAAATCTATGGACAGACCAAGGTGGCCCCACTGCTTGGCCACCTATGTTGCCTGACCTCGTGTGTCCAGATTTATTCCTCTGGAAGCATATGAAGCACCAGGTGTTTGAAACAGCTGTGGGAGCAGATGAAGATCTCTTTGCTGGAATTGCCGTTGCTGCTGGTACCGTTGTGGATGTGCCAGGAATCTTCTAACAGACACAACAGTCGATGGCCCGATGATATAATGTGTGCGTACAGGATAATGATTGTGCATCCTGAATGCTAAACTACCTTCTGCATAAATAGCCCCCAGCATCAGAAATTAATTTCAGAGACCATATATACCACAGTTAAATTTCTTTGGTTTTGATGGTCTCTATCTACAGTATTAATTTGAATGAATAGTTTTGGAACACCCAATGTATCCAGCTTCTGTGGTCTGCCCTGGAGCACAATTACAGGTCCGTTATTATGGTCCAGCACCTCTATAGGAATTGGAACAGTTTCTCTGTGAAGAATTAATCGCTGTCAAGTCATACCACAGAGGTACGAACAATATGGCTGTAGATGGGTCTCCACAGCTGTAACTATATGTCATGATGGTATAAAAACTTGCATAAAAACTTATGTTACATATGTGACAACATTACCTATAGCTGAGAGAGGCATGGTCTCATGTGCATGTAACAGTTACTCCCAAACTGTGTGTGTTATTTACTACACAAATTGGTACTTGCTTTTTGTTACTCTTATATCAGAAACTAATACACTACAGAGGGCAGTGACATTCATATGGAGCAGATGCCAATCTCGTTCCAAAAATACAGATGTCACACTGTAGCTCGCGTCTTCACTGGATTGTCTTAAAGGCCATAGTGAAATACAATCAATGTTTCTTGTTCTACGTCCATAGTCTGCAAATTATGAGGTGTAACTGTGTATATCTTTTAATTAGTTGAGCACTAATTGTTGCTCATTAATGACCAAGTATGAAAGGTTGGTGTCATAAAGAAATAACTTACTAAAAAGGCAAATATTTCATGATTATGAAATCAACAGACAAATTATACTGCCAAAGCTAAATTCAATGACAAAATCGATATGATTATAAGTCATGTACTCCAAAACATTATGACAACTGCCCCCCCCCCCCCTCCTCCCACCAACATTGGATGTTGGCTTGTAGTGTAGTGTAGTGTAGTGTACATGTTAAGGAAAGTATTTAAGTTTAGCAGAGAGGAACGAGGTGTCATTCTAGCCATGACACGGTCCATAACTGGGGAAATTCACTAACATAAGCAGCTTTGACAAAGAGGAAATTGTTATAGCCTGATGCTTAGGAATAAGTGTCTTGGAAATAGTGATTCTGGTAGAATGTTCACATTTTGCTGCCATGAGTAACTATGGAAAGTGGCTGAACTACGGTGAAACCATGAGATGGCAACGAGGAGTTGGACATCCACACCTCATCGTAGAATATGTAGTTTGTAGTCTTCCTCACTTCTCCGCCTGTACTGGTGGAAGCAAAGCTTTTAGGATGGGTCATCAGTCGTGCTTGATTAGCTCAATTGGAAGAGCACTTGCTCATGAAAGGTAAAGGTCCTGTGTTTGAATCTTGGTCCTGCACACAGTTTTAATCTGCCAGGAAGTTTCATATCAGCACATACACTCTGTTGTTGTTGTGGTCTTCAGTCCTGAGACTGGTTTGATGCAGCTCTCCATGCTACTCTATCCTGTGCAAGCTTTTTCATCTCCCAGTACCTACTGCAACCTACATCCTTCTGAATCTGTTTAGTGTATTCATCTCTTGGTCTCCCCCTACGATTTTTACCCTCCACGCTGCCCTCCAATACTAAATTGGTGATCCCTTGATGCCTCAGAACATGTCCTACCAACCGATCCCTTCTTCTGGTCAAGTTGTGCCACAAACTTCTCTTCTCCCCAATCCTATTCAATACTTCCTCATTAGTTATGTGATCTACCCATCTAATCTTCAGCATTCTTCTGTAGCACCACATTTCGAAAGCTTCTATTCTCTTCTTGTCCAAACTATTTATCGTCCATGTTTCACTTCCATACATGGCTACACTCCATACGAATACTTTCAGAAATGACTTCCTGACACTTAAATCAATACTGGATGTTAACAAATTTCTCTTCTTCAGAAACGCTTTCCTTGCCATTGCCAGCCTACATTTTATATCCTCTCTACTTCGACCATCATCAGTTATTTTGCTCCCCAAATAGCAAAACTCCTTTACTACTTTAAGTGCCTCATTTCCTAATCTAATTCCCTCAGCATCACCCGACTTAATTAGACTACATTCCATTATCCTTGTTTTGCTTTTGTTGATGTTCATCTTATATCCTCCTTTCAAGACACTGTCCATTCCATTCAACTGCTCTTCCAAGTCCTTTGCTGTCTCTGACAGAATTACAATGTCATCGGCGAACCTCAAAGTTTTTATTTCTTCTCCATGAATTTTAATACCTACTCCGAATTTTTCTTTTGTTTCCTTTACTGCTTGCTCAATATACAGATTGAACAACATCGGGGAGAGGCTACAACCCTGTCTTACTCCCTTCCCAACCACTGCTTCCCTTCCATGTCCCTCGACTCTTATAACTGCCATCTGGTTTCTGTACAAATTGTAAATAGCCTTTCGCTCCCTGTATTTTACCCCTGCCACCTTCAGAATTTGAAAGAGAATATTCCAGTCAACATTGTCAAAAGCTTTCTCTAAGTCTACAAATGCTAGAAACATAGGTTTGCCTTTCCTTAATCTTTCTTCTAAGATAAGTCGTAAGGTCAGTATTGCCTCACGTGTTCCAGTGTTTCTACGGAATCCAAACTGATCTTCCTCGAGGTTGGCTTCTACTAGTTTTTCCATTCGTCTGTAAAGAATTCGTGTTAGTATTTTGCAGCTGTGACTTATTAAGCTGATAGTTCGGTAATTTTCACATCTGTCAACACCTGCTTTCTTTGGGATTGGAATTATTATATTCTTCTTGAAGTCTGAGGGTATTTCGCCTGTTTCATGCATCTTGCTTACCAGATGGTAGAGTTTTGTCAGGACTGGCTCTCCCACGGCCGTCAGTAGTTCCAATGGAATATTGTCTACTCCGGGGGCCTTGTTTCGACTCAGGTCTTTCAGTGCTCTGTCAAACTCTTCACGCAGTATCGTATCTCCCATTTCATCTTCATCTACATCCTCTTCCATTTCCATAATATTGTCCTCAAGTACATCGCCCTTGTATAGACCCCTCTATATACTCCTTCCACCTTTCTGCTTTCCCTTCTTTGCTTAGAACTGGGTTTCCATCTGAGCTCTTGATATTCATACAAGTTGTTCTCTTATCTCCAAAGGTCTCTTTAATTTTCCTGTAGGCGGTATCTATCTTACCCCTAGTGAGATAGGCCTCTACATCCTTACATTTGTCCTCTAGCCATCCCTGCTTAGCCATTTTGCACTTCCTGTCGATCTCATTTTTGAGACGTTTGTATTCCTTTTTGCCTGTTTCTCTTACTGCATTTTTATATTTTCTCCTTTCATCAATTAAATTCAATATTTCTTCTGTTACCCAAGGATTTCTACTAGCCCTCGTCTTTTTACCTACTTGATCCTCTGCTGCCTTCACTACTTCATCCCTCAAAGCTACCCATTCTTCTTCTACTGTATTTATTTCCCCCATTCCTGTCAATTGCTCCCTTATGCTCTCCCTGAATCTCTGTACAACCTCTGGTTCTTTTAGTTTATCCAGGTCCCATCTCCTTAAATTCCCACCTTTTTGCAGTTTCTTCAGTTTTAATCTACAGGTCATAACCAATAGATTGTGGTCAGAGTCCACATCTGCCCCTGGAAATGTCTTACAATTTAAAACCTGGTTCCTAAATCTCTGTCTTACCATTATATAATCTATCTGATACCTTTTAGTATCTCCAGGGTTCTTCCATGTATACAACCTTCTTTCATGATTCTTAAACCAAGTGTTAGTTATGATTATGTTGTGCTCTGTGCAAAATTCTACCAGGCGGCTTCCTCTTTCATTTCTGTCCCCCAATCCATATTCACCTACTATGTTTCCTCCTCTCCCTTTTCCTACACTCGAATTCCAGTCACCCATGACTATTAAATTTTCGTCTCCCTTCACAATCTGAATAATTTCTTTTATTTCATCATACATTTCTGCAATTTCTTCGTCATCTGCAGAGCTAGTTGGCATATAAACTTGTACTACTGTAGTAGGTGTGGGCTTCGTATCTATCTTGGCCACAATAATGCGTTCACTATGCTGTTTATAGTAGCTTACCCGCATTCCTATTTTCCTATTCATTATTAAACCTACTCCTGCATTACCCCTATTTGATTTTGTGTTTATAACCCTGTAGTCACCTGACCAGAAGTCTTGTTCCTCCTGCCACCGAACTTCACTAATTCCCACTATATCTAACTTCAACCTATCCATTTCCCTTTTTAAATTTTCTAACCTACCTGCCCGATTAAGGGATCTGACATTCCACGCTCCGATCCGTAGAACGCCAGTTTTCTTTCTCCTGATAATGACATCCTCTTGAGTAGTCCCCGCCCGGAGATCCGAATGGGGGACTATTTTACCTCCGGAATATTTTACCCAAGAGGACGCCATCATCATGTAATCATACAGTAAAGCTGCATGCCCTCGGGAAAAATTACGGCTGTAGTTTCCCCTTGCTTTCAGCCGTTCGCAGTACCAGCACAGCAAGGCCGTTTTGGTTATTGTTACAAGTCCAGATCAGTCAATCATCCAGACTGTTGCCCTTGCAACTACTGAAAAGGCTGCTGCCCCTCTTCAGGAACCACACGTTTGTCTGGCCTCTCAACAGATACCCCTCCGTTGTGGTTGCACCTACGGTACGGCTATCTGTATCGCTGAGGCACGCAAGCCTCCCCACCAACGGCAAGGTCCATGGTTCATGGGGGGGGATACACTCTGCTGCAGAGTAAAAATTTAATTCTAGAATAGCCAGTGATCTATGGCAAACCAGATGACAAGAGTACAGTGTTGTCATGGGCACAAGTGGTTCTGAGCATACTTTTCCAGCACACACTATTGAGCATGTTGATCTGCAGCATATGACCACTGCATGTTCCCATGTTGACACAATGACATCATCATTTGTGATTCCAGTAGGCTCTGGATCATCAAGTGAGAACCACGGATCAATGGATATATGTCGGCTGGTCACATGAATCGTGTTTCTTGTTATATTGGATTGATGGTGGTGTAAGGTGGGGGCAGTATCTTGTCACTGGGAACATTCACCAAGGATTCTGCGAGGCTTGTGGTGGTAGTCGAAGGCACACACACAGCTGTGGATGATGTGAACCTCATTATGGACCAACTGCATCCTTGCAAGTGTGATGTCTTTGTCAATCGGGGTGGCATCTTTAAATAGGATAACTGTCCATGTGACATGGTCAGGAGCAAGCCACTGAACTATCACTGATGTGTTGGCACCAACTTCATTTAATCGTAATCTGGTGGAACATTTCTGGGACACTATTGGGTGCAATCTTCACACTCATAAGCCAACAGCTAGTAATTAATGGAACATCTGGTGGTTCATACCTTCAGACACCTACCAATGACAGGCTTGCTGCTTACTGCATTCCAAAGGGGGAGTAATATGCTATGAAGCAACTGTTCATAATGTATGGACTCATCTGTGTGGAACAGTGTGTACACGTGACATCAGAAGCAACAGCTCGAAATATGTGGGAGCCCTGGTACCACTACGAGCTTATATGATCTTTCAGGAATTGCGTGCTTCATTCTCAGGATATTATGACTGGCCTAAGAATTACATTAGATGGAGAGTAATGTTATTTTATGCAACTACCACATGAACCATCTACAAGCTGTGGGTGCCAACACTTTTGTTGCCTGCAGCAGCTAAAGAGGAAAAGTCTTAAAGCCAGTTAAATCTTTCTTTTTAATCCTCATATATTTATATTCCATAAATGTGTATTTTCCCTCTTTTAACACTTTCGTAATGTAAAAACCAAATATTTGTGTAATATACACTAATTAATTAAAAACTCCACATAAAATACAGGAAGAAATAGCTGGCAATACTCACAATATTTTCTTCTTTAATGATGATGTGTTCATCTTCTTCACATGGTTGCTGGCTGGGTTCAGTTAATATCTGCCAGTAAAAAAACTCAATGAGACCCTAGACACACATGATTTTTTTTTTTTTTTTTTTTTTTTTTGAGGGGGGGGGGGGGGGGGGAGGATAAATCTGCCAATTATACATTTCTGTATATAACATTTTAGTTTGTGAGTTGGCTCTTTGTCTAGAACTTCAGTTAATGCATATAAAAATGTATGAATACTAACACCGGGATTGATATACTCAAAGAATGATTAATATTTTTCTAAATGCAAATCTCTCTTAGCTCAGTGCCTGATGCTTTAAGCTATTCATCACCACTAACTGTAGTAAGCTTATCACTTTCTTTAAACTGGGATAATTTTTAGATATAAATGCATGATCCCTCACCCTTTATAGAAGTCCTACAATAACAGTTAATGTTCCAATATGCGGATTTCTGTCTCCCTACACTATTGTAGTATTTAAACATTGAAGTCGGATCTCAAATTGCTATACTTTATTTTTCACTGATTGCACACTTTTACAATGATCTGCTTCATCTGTATGTGTTTCATTTTCACAAGTCATCTTAAGTACATTTTTCAACAATATTATGAAAAGGTTAGATTGCTACTAATTGTAATGATGACACATTGAGTTGCCGCGCGCGCGCGCCCACACACACACACACACACACACACACACACACACACACACACACATCATGTTGAGCAGATGCAGCAATGTCGAGTGGGGCTCCAGAAATGATCCCTGTCTCAACCAAGGGTAACTACTGTCCTGAAGTCCTCCACCCAACAGTTTCTGCCCCTCTGTCAAATCACCTCCTCTCAATTCATGTCCTCTCACCCTCATTATGTGCCACTCTTTGCTAATGTATCCAACAGTCTTTTCCACTTCTCTGCTCTTCTCCTTTTCTGCTCTCCACTCCTCCTCCCTTAATAAATGCCTTCCCTGAAAACTACCTAGATAAGGTCGTTAGGAGCTCCACTCATGGTGAAAATATATGTGACCTAATGGCAACAAACAGACCTCACCTCTTTGAGAACGCCCACATCAAAACTGGTATCAGTGACCATGATGCAGTTGTGGCAACAATGATTACCACACATATGTATGTTAAGTAAACAGGATAAAAAGTCAGTAGTTTCATATCTCAATTAAGAACTTGAAACTTTCAGCACAAGGCGGAAGCACAAGTTTGAAAGAATAGTTCACCATGCGCTGGATAGATATGTATCCAGTAGAATAGTTCATAATGGTAGGGAATCTCCACGGCATACAGTCACTGTAAAGAAATTTCTAAGGAAACAGAGATTACAGCATAATATGTGTAAAACAAAGTGTAGGGCTACAGCTAGAGGGATGCTGAATGAAACACATTTGGCTGTCAAGAGAGCAATACGTGACGCCTTCAATGACTATCGTAGCAGAATACTGTAAAGTGATCTTTACAGAACCCAAATAAATTCTTGTTGTATGTAAAGGCTCGTAGTGGTACCAAAGTTAGTGTCCAGTCCACAGTGAATGAAACAGGACCTGAAACTGAAGGTAGAAAAGCAAAAGTTGAAATGCTTCACTCCATTTTCAAATGTTCCTTTACAAAGGAAAACCTAGGACAATTTCTCCGATTTAATCCTCGCATCACTGAAGTCATTAAAATTGAGCATAGGTTCAGCCGTGGGTAAAGCAGGTGGTAGACTTCGGTTTATTGATAGAATACTGGGGAAGTGTAATCAGTCCACAAAGGACATTGCTTACAAAGCACTCGTGTGACAGGTTCTAAAATATTGGTACCAAATAGGACTAACGGGGATACTGAACATATACAGAGAAGGGCAGCACGAATGGTCACAGGTCTGTTTAATCCGTGTGAGAATGTCACAGAGATGCCGAAGGAACTGAACTGTAAGACTTCTGGAGATGGGTGTAAACTACCCCAAAAAGAAGTCTATCAACAAGGTTTCAAGAACCAGCTTTAAATTATTACTCTAGGAATATACTGCAGCCTCCCACGTATTGATCATAAAGGGATCATGAGGATAAGATTAGAATAATGACTGCATGTGTACAGGCATTCAAACAATCATTCTTCCTGCACTCCATATGTAAATGGAACAGGAAGAAATCCTAATAACTGGTACAAAGGGACATACCCTCTGCGATGCACCTCCTCGTGGTATACAGAGGATGGATGTGGATGTGGATTCTGCTCACAGCCCTGATGTAACACTTCCAGATTTTCATCTTTTCACTGCTCTGAATTTGTTTACAGGTTAAAAGGATTTTCTACTGAAGGTGAGGTCCAGTGTGCATTCAAACATGGGACAAAGAGCAAGATGATTACATCAAAAAATACTGTCTGATATACAGTTCATTTGTACGTTCCTCATTACCGCCTTTTTCCCACATAGTACGCCCATTTTTGGAAGTTCCAATCCCAACTGCCCTAAACGCATGTTAACATGACTTGTTTAAATGTTGATATCTGAGGCTAGCTGTTCGCTTAAGTGTACATGTCTGGCAGCTTGGGTTTCACCAGTGGCACTATATTCGAAATATTTTTACTTGTTATATACTAATGCATACTTTTGAGTTTCTGGGTGTTATATCCCATATGCATTTGCAAAATGATGCATTTAGAATTATAAGTTATTGATATAGCATGTCAGGAAGTGTGGTGTTATGGGATCACATATTACCCCAATGTGCCACTTTTAACTACACATTTTCACTGCCGAACAAAAATCAAATCATCGCCAAATTATGTATTTTTTCAGTAGTACAGTTTCCCATTAAAATCTGTGGTCCTTTAGAAACTAATCTAAAAAGTGAAGGACTTGATGATATTTCAAATAACCAAAAATCGGGCACTGAAACAATGTAGGCTCTTTTCGAAACTGGTTTGGGGGACAGAGAAGTCCAAGATGTGGAAAACATTGCTAATAAATTGGACTAGATCAAGATCAAAGCCTTGTCTAGGGCACAGAGGAGGAAACTTCTAAGAGAAAAGGAAGCCAAAGAATGGCTTCCTAAGAACGAATAGAGGAAATTAAAGGGTCTTGAACCTAAGGTCTCCAAGAAAAGTGCCATCTCCAAGTGAAGGGGGTAAACAGATCCGTATCACTTCCACAACAGTGAATAAGAGAATGAGGGAGGAGTTCCTTACTCCCACTTCCCAGGTTAACTGAATCCAGCAAAAACTGAGACAGGAAACAGGGAAACAGACTTACAGTACAGCAGTCTCATATTTCAGGATGGTGGTAATCCACCAAGGATGTCCACTTGTTAACATCACTGTGCAGCAGGGGGAGCTATTTCAGTTTGCTCTCTTTCAAAAGATCAGGGCAGGTGTAAGTCAAGTTCCCAAATTCAGGAGGTCTCTAGTCTTTGGCTGTGAGGAGAGGGGAACAGTAAATTGGATGAAGGAGATGATGCCCAAGATATCTCCATGGGAGGCGATGAAGCTGCTGGGCAGTACAGCACAGGGACTCTTGAAAACTGTGAAACTGTCAATCTGGGTACTTAAAACTACTTAAGGGAACACTGTATAAAGTACTTTGGACTTTCCTGAACATTTTGGTATATAATACATTAAAATCAGACAATTGTGATACCTTCAAATAATATTTTTAATGTTGGCATGTGACTGTCAAATTTTGCGGCTACGCATATACAGCCACAGTTGAGCAGTTATATCTTAGGAACTACACAGTCTAGAAGGCTGTGAATTGCTTTGTTTTGTGTCTACTGCTACATCTCGGAAGTTGGCATTACGAATAAACAAATCAGTCCTTTGTTTCTGATACTAGTTTTTGTTGAAAGTAGTGTGATTATCAGCTATTTTTGTAGTAAGCAAACTTCTATTGCTGTTTATATGTAAATAAAATGACTAAGTGTAAAAGTAACTTCAAGAAACACAAATTTGCTGGTAACAGATACGTGAGACGGGCGTTTTCTTCTGAAGTACTTAAAAATACGTGTACTAACAGTGAAGGAAACCACGATAATGTTTCTGAAGTGACCCCAGCCCCTAGTGCATCAAAAAGGAAAGTAACTTTAGGAATGGATGACAGTGGTAAAAGTAATGATATTATGGCAATCAAACCTATTTGCAGAGATTTGGCAAATCCTAAGCTCCTAAGGAAGTGTTTGCATGAGAAGATCCAGAATGAGAATGATTCTTTCAATAATGTTGTGTGGTGCTGTGTTTGTTGGTCTTATGACTTTAAAGTTAGCAGTGTCTGACACTGTAATAACTTTTAGTGGTGGGAACTATAAAAGACTTAAGGTTCTGGAGAAGTTAGGGGTAAGATTTGGACAGAACACAACTAAAGGAATACGGGAACTGGATGAGCTTTGTGTACCTGTAGCAGAGTTAGCTGCTCAGCAAATGACAAAAGAAGCTAGAAAGAAAAGGAGGAGGCAAGCACTGGGCTGTTGTGACACTGAAGAAGCCAATTCTAGTGCATAAAAGATGCAGAAATGTAAGTCTGTATAAGAAATTGCAATAAAAAAAGTTTTAAACCTCAGTATCTCTGAACTACATTTTTTGCAATAAATGACCCGTTTTCTAAGAAAGTACTGATGGTAGAGATATGAACTTTTCACAGCATGCCAAGTGTGAGATTCAACACATATGGAACTAGAATAATTAAAATATCCTTGGTTGTTTTGTTTTTATGTTCATTTATTTACAAAATTCTGTCAAAAAATTGAGTGTCTGAAAAAAAAAAAAGGGATAACATGCCCCACATACAATTTTAGTAATACCTCTGGTTCAGTGTATCTAGAAAGGTGCATTCAATAATTACGGAAAATTGTAAGTTGGTGTCTTGAAAAGTTTCCAAGATAATGGGTCAGAAAATTTGATAATTTAATATTGGTGGCATAGTACATACAATGTCCCCTTAAGGATGTTCCTCCAAAGATAGTGTTTGAGAAAGTACAGTTTCAGAACCAGAATGTCTCATGAGATATAAATGTGTGAGAATTTTACATATTACATACTCTTTTCATGTAAAATTATGTGTTCTTGAAAAGATTTCAAAACACGTGGGGGCAGATTTGTCCACCTCCCCCTTCAACATCCAGTGAACAGAAGGCCTCTGGCTGTCACTCTGTTGTACACCAGTTTGTGCTCAGGCATTAAGCAGCTGCAGTGGGGTGGAGCAACTGACACATAACCGGTGTACGAAAAACTTTTCAAGCTTTATTTTCAGAAGGTTTTAAACCTCACTGAGGAATGAAATAAGTAGGAAGTGCAGGGAAGCCAAGACAAAATGGCTGCGTGAAATATGTGAAGAAATCTAAAAAGAAGGGAATGTTGGAAGGACAGACTCAGCATACAGGAAAGTCAAAACAACAACCTTCTATGACATTAAAAACAAGTGTGGTAACATTAAGAGTGCAACAGGAATTCCACTGCTAAATGCAGAGGAGAGAGCCAATAGATGGAAAGTATACACTGAAAGCCTCAGTGAGGGGAAGATTTGTCTGATGTGATAGAAGAAGAAACAGGAGTCAATTTAGAAGAGATAGGGGATCCCGTATTACAATCAGAATTTAAAAGAGCTTTGGAGGACTTAAGATCAATGTTCCACCAAACAGTTAAAGCACAGCTTTGCTCCAGCAAACAGACCCTCTTACATCATTTTATTGGTAAATAATGAGAACATTATTATTGGAAAATGACCGTAAAACCGTCGCAGCACTCAGTACTTAGATTTATGCCACAGTCTGTATTACACATTATGAAGTGATACTGTAAGAGGCAGCAGTCTTTATCATCCACACAATTCCGATGATGGCAAGAGCTGAAAAGTGCAAGAATTATCACACAATCAGCTTGACAGCTCATGCATCCAAGTTGCTGACAACTGAAGAATGGAAAAGAAAATTGAGGATGTGCTAGATGATGATCAGTTTGGCTTTAGAAAAGGTAAAAGCATGAGAGAGGCAATTCTGATATTGCAGTTGATAATGGAAGCAAGACTAAAGAAAAATGAAGACACCTTCATAGTGTTTATCAACTTGGAAAAAGCGTTCGACAATGTAAACTGGTGCAAGATGTTCAAAATTCTGAGAAAAAATGGGAGAGATGGGTAACACACAATATGTACAACAGCCAAGAGAGACTAATAAGAATGGACGAGCAAGAAAGAAGTGCTCAGATTAAAAAGGTTGTAAGACACTACTGTTCAATCTGGACATCGAAGAAGAAATGGTGGAAATAAAAGAAAGGTTCAGGAGTGGAATTAAAATTCAAGGTGAAAGGATATGAATGATACAGTTTGTTGATGACCTTGCTATCCTGAGTGAAAGTGAAGAAGAATAACATGAGCTGCTGAATGGAATGAACAATCAAATGAGAACACTATATATTGAGAGTAAATCGAAGAAAGATGAAAATAATGAGAAGTAGCAGAAATGAGAAGAGTGAGAAATTTAACATCTGGATTGATGGTCATGAAGTAGATGAGGTTAAGGAATTCTGCTGCCTGGACAGCAAAATAACCAATGATGGATGGAGCAAGGAGGACATTAAAAGCAGACTAGCTCTGGATAAAAGTGCATTCCTGGCCAAGAGAAGTCTACTAGTATCAAACATGGCCTCAATGTGAGGAAGAAATTTCTGAGAATGTGCGTTAGGAGTGCAGCATTGTATGGTAGTGAAACATGGACTGCGGGAAAACCGGAACAAAAGAGACTTGAAGCATTTGAGATGTGCTTCTACAGACGAATGTCGAAAATTAGGTGGGCTGATAATGTAAGGAAAGCGGAGGTTCTGTACAGAATCAGAGAGGAAAGGAATAAGAGGAAAACACTGATAAGGAGAAGGAACAGGATGATAGGACATCTGTTAACACTTTGATGTCTGCACTTCTCATACAAATTTATTCGCTTGGTGCTGGCAGCACTAATTCGTATTACTTGGCTTGTCGCCAGCCGTTCTTGACATTATCGGGTGATTATAAATTGTAACATTGGACTAATCTCATCGTTAGTTCTCATAAGTTCTCAATCCTGTTCCCCTACTTTCATGAAATTTTGTAAATAAATACAAATTTTGTTGTTCCATGTATTTGTTTATTTGCATTCTCTTTGGTACTTAGTATCTCCATTTCATATGATATGCAGCAAAACAGTCTCCAAGATGTAACGCAACTCCACAAGACTTCCATATTAAGTTTGTCATTTTTTGTTTTTGTTTTGGGAACATACATTGCAGTTTCTTAGTTTTTGTTTATTCGTTTCAGAAATATGCAGGCCTATTAGCTGGTGTTGCTTTATGAGACAGGAAGGCTGTCAACCGGATCATGATGAGACGTACGCAATGCAGTGGCAACCTCCAAGTTTTGCTCCGCGCATTCATCGTAAATAATTGTGTTGTCTCTTTTGTCCGATATGATGAAAGGCCACAAGTACTTATAAAAACAAAAAACTTGTTGGCTTGTGTAACTTACTGTTACCTAAACAAAACATACTAAAGTGCTGTCACCAGCCACTGCACGATACTATGCTCACAACACCACTGTGGTGTCGCCGGAGGGCAGAGTGTTAAGACACAATGGGATGACTTACCTGGTACCAGGGGGGAGCTGTAGAAGCAAAAACTGTAGAGGAAGACAGAGATTGCAATACATCCAGCAAATAATTGAGGATGTAGGTTGCAAGTGCTACTCTGAGATAAAAAGGTTGGCACAGAGTAGTAATTCATGGCAGGCTGCATCAAACCTGTCAGAAGACTGATGAAAAAAGAGGAAAGCATGGAAAATAATTACTGTAAGAGTACCAAACTTGGTAGCATTAATATCCAGAGTATGGGGTGCATGATTCCCAAGTGACATAGTGCCACCATCCAGTTCTACCTATGGCCACCTGGTGCCATTATCAGTCATCATGATTCATACTCTAACACATCTGACCAGTCACAGTGAACTTGTTGACATGCCAACATGAGCTTGGACAAAAAGAGCAGGGCATTATTGGCGAAGCTCTATTATCAAAACAACAGAAATGCTACAGCAGCACTTTGAGAATATCACTGACTGAAAGAATTACCTCCACAATAAAGAAGTTCAAATCAACTAGAGAACTGGGCATCATTCTGGGAAGAGGCCAACAACCACCACAGTTGGTTGATGAAATCTCTGTGCTATGGAAGACAACACTGTGTGCAATTTCCTACCATCAGACAGTGCACGTCTGAGTCATGACAGTTGAACATCCCACGGTCCGCTGTACGGAAGGTGCTTTGAACCATTTTCAAATAGTATCTGCACAAGATCCATACTGTACAGCAGCTTGCACCACAGGATACATAACGACATGTTGACTTCGCACTCCACTTTCTCGCAAGGATCAAAGTTGACGAGGATTGGCCCTTGACCGTCCTATGGACAGATGAAGCTTATTTCCCTCTTATGGGTGGGGCGGACACATGGAAATGGGGATCTTCACCTCCAGTCACTTTGCATGAACTTCCTCTGTATGGTGAATGTGTCACTGTATTTGTGGCTTCATGGCTATGTTCATCAGTGGCCCATTCTTTTTTGACCAGGTTGGTGCTCGAGGACCAAAGACGTGCAGTGTGACTGGCCAGTGTTACTGTGATGTGCTTTGCAAGTATGTCACACCCACCCTGCAGGAGAGAGATGCATTGAACTCAGTTTTCTTGCAAGATGGGGCCTCACAGCACATCTCTCTTGAAGAACACTTGCTTCTCCACAACTCATATGGAAACAATCGAATTATCAGCCAATTGTTTCCAAATGCTTTTTTGTCATGATCACCTGCGCTCACTCCCCATAATCTGTGGTTGTGGGGCTATTTGAAGTTCAGGGTTTACCAGGGGAACATTCACACATGCGCTGATCTGAAGTGCAGCATATTAAGAGAGGCAGCCAGCATAACTTCAAACGCCTTCGCTCTGTTGTGCAGAGTGCAGTCCTGCACTTTCAGACTCTTCTGGACACTGATGGGTGCCATATTGAGCCCCTTTTGTAGCAGTAATGGTACTGGTATATAATGGTACACTGCACCTTAGCAGTACATTAAAAGTGTTTCTCTTCTTCTTCACTTAGGACCACGGCTATCAACATTTGTTGGCCTTCCTTTTCGCCCAGTATTCCTTCATATGCAACGAATGGGCTAGTTTCCGTTGCAGAGATCACGTATGTTGGATAGTTTTTCTCTCTTCTTCCTCAAAACCCTGCGTGTTTGTGATTTTTCTGATTTTATTTCTGTCATGTAGATTTGGATACCCTAGTTCTCTCATGTCTTTTTCCATCTGTTTGTACCAGTTCAGCCTTGTAGTTTTGTTCTTTAAAAATGTATGGATTTTGCACATTAACCTGTGAGTCCATTCTTTCTAAATGCCCCATGAATTGGACTCTTCTCATGTGCATTGTGTCTGTTATTTTGGAGATATTTTATATATTTCTGCATTGGGTTTTGGATAATGCACACCATCTTTAGTTCTTGGTCCTAGGATTTTCCTCATTATTTTATATTCTTTCACTTCTAATTCCCCTTTTAGTGTTCTGTGTTGAAGATTTAGTGTCTCAGATGCGTAATTACTGTTGTGTAGTGTCGTATTTTGCAGTTCCATGAGAGACTCTTTTTGTTGTAAATGTTTTTTGTTAGCTGAAATGCCGTTTTCATTTTGTGTACTCTTGATCTGACAGATTTCTTTCCATTACAATTTTCTGCAATTCATTCAACTAAATACTTCAATTCTTTTACTCGAGAAATGTAGTTATTACCAATTTTGAGATAAGAAGGTGCATCTTTGATGTCAGTCATAAATCTATCCTATTCTTGCTGCCTGCTCTTGTAATAATTCTAGATGTTTCTGTGAATCAGTAATGTCTTGGGCCATCAGTGCCATGTCGTCAGCAAATGCTAAACAGTCTACTTCTATGCCCTCACATTTTGGTCCCAGTCTGTGTGCTGGTGCACCTGCTTTTCTCCATTCTCGAACAACTTTTTCAAGAGCACAATTGAAGAGCACTGGAGACAGTTAAAAGTGTTTCAATTTAATTGAGTCTGCATTATTTCTCTTCCCCATGTCCTTGACATTAATGTTACCATGTTTGGTCTTCATATGGTAATTAGTTTTCATGTTATAATGTGTTAAATAGGGAAGTTTAATTATAACCACCCAGTAACAGAACGGAGAGAGGAAGTAAATAAATGTGAGTTGGGAGATACGATACCGTGAGAAGAAATTAGCACAGCACTATAAGATCTCAGGCAAAACAAGGCCTTTGAAGTAGACAACATTCACTCAGAATTATTAAGATCCGTAGGAGAGCCAGCAATGACAAAACAGGTCCCACCTGGTGTGCAAGATCTATGAGACAGGTTAAGTACTCTCAGACTTTAAGAATAATTTGTACCCCAAAGGAAGCAGGTGCTGACATGTGTGAATGTTACTGAACTTTCATTTCCAATAAGTTGTGGTGGCAAAATACTGTCATGAAAAATTTACAGACAAATGGAAGAACTGATACGAGCCGCACTTGGAGAAGGTCAGTCTGGATTCATTAGAAATGTAGGATCACGCCAGGCAATGCTAACCTTATGGCTTATCCTAGCATGTAATTGAAGAAAAGAAAACCTACACTTATAGCTTTTGTACATTTAGAGAAAGCTTTTGCCAATGTTGACTGCAGAACACTCTTTCTGATTCTGAAAGCGACAGGGATTAACCACAGAGAGTAAAAGATTATCTACAATTTGTCCCAGACTGCAGCTGTAAGAGTTGAAGGATATAAATAAAAAGAGTGATTGAGAAGGAAGTATTACATACTTGTAGCCTATCCCAATGTTATTCAATCTGTAAGCAGAGCAAGCAGTTACGGAAACAAAGGAGAAATTTAGAAAGAGAAGTAAATTTCAGGGATAAGACACTCTGAGGTTTGTTGATGACATTTTAACTGTGTCAGAGAAAGCAAGGAAGTTGGAAGAGCGGCTGAACAGATGGACAGTTTCTTGAAAGGAGGTTGTAAAATGAATATCAACAAAAGTAAAAGAAGGTTAATGATAAATAGCTATATGATAAATGGTAGATGATAAATGATATAGATAAATTAAATCAGGAAATGCTGAGTGAATAAGCTTAGAAAATGAGAAACTAAGAATAGTTAATAAGTTTTGCTATTTGGGCAGCATAATTGCTGACAACAGTCAAAGTAGAAAGGATATAAAATAGAGATAAGCCATAGCAAGAATAGCATTTCTGTGGAAAAAATCTAATAAAAATTTAGGTGTAGGCAAGTTTTTTTCTTGAACAGAACTGAAACTTGGGCAATAAGCAGTTCAGACAAGAAGAGATAGAAGCTTTTGAAACACGGTGCTGAAGATTAGATGGGTAGTTTGAATAACAAACAGGAAGGTACAGAATCAAATTGTTGAAAAAAGAACCTTCTGGCCCAACGTAACTAACAGAAGGGATCAACTGACAGGACACATCCTGGGGCATCGAGGAATTGTCAGTTTGGTACTGGAAGGAACTGTTTGTGTTTGTGTTTGTGTGTGTGTGTGTGTGTGTGTGTGTGTGTGTGTGTGTGTTTGTGTGTGTGGGCAGAGGGGTGGGGGTGGAAGGGGGAAGAGGGGTGGGGGATTGCAAAGGCAGGCCAAGGGATGAATACAGTAAGTAGATTGACGTCCGATGTGATCACAAAGTAATGGGAAATATTTAATTTCGCAAGCTTTAAATACATAATTTTCAAATTTATTTCTTTTTATCTTGTTGGTACACATGTTCCTGATGTACATTTATCTTTTCAGATGTTTCAATTATTTAGTTTACTGTTGACAGTCGAAACGGTTATATGTGTTTTCAAGTGCTTGGTGAATTTTTACTTTTGCAATAAAACAGAGCAAAGAATTTCCATTAAATTTTGCTCAAATAGTGGAATAAGTGTCACATTCAAAATGTTGACTGTGGCTTCTGGTGAATCTACTTTGAGTAAGACAAGAGTTTAAGAGTGGTAGAAACATTTCAAAGAGGGTTGAGAAGGCGCTGAAGAAGACAACTGCCATGGACATCCTAACACAACAATTACTGATGACAGTGTGGAAAAACTAAAGGAATCAGTACTGAATAATCCCCATCAGAAAGGTTGCTGATGGTGTCAGCATATCCTCTGGCTCATGCCAAGCAATTTTTTCTTAGTGTTTTGGGTATGAAATTTGTAGCAGCAAAGTTTGTTCTGAAATTGTTGGATTGCTCAGGGATTGCTGAATGATGTTGACAATGATCCAATACTTCTAAAGGAGGCTATAATAGGTGACAAAACATGGGTATACAGGTATGATGAAACCAAGGCCCAATTTTCCCAATGGAAACTGCCTGAGTAGTCAAGACAAAAAAAAATCAAGTTCAATCACATGTGAAGGTTCTTTTCACTGTTTTCTTCAATTACAGTGTCATAGGGCATCATGAGTTCCTGTCTTATGATTGTACCAGTCAATAAGGAATACTACCTGGAAGTCATGCACCGTTTGTGTGAAGCACTCCAAAGAAAAAACAACTGTAGCAAAACCATTTGTGGAAATTGCATCACAATAATGCTCCTGTTCACACCTCAATGTTTGTCTGTTATTTTTTGACAAAAAAACAAAACTGTCATGTTGCCTCAGCCACTGTATTCAACAGAAATGGCCCCCTGTGAGTGTTTTCTATTCCAGAGGCTGAATAGAATTATGAAAGGATGTCATTTTGTCATCACTGATGTAATAAAAACAGAATTGCTGCAAAAGCTAAAGATGATAATGCAAAATTAATTTCAGAAGTGCTTCAAAGACTGGAAAAAGTGCCCGGATAAGTGTATCTGAGGGAGACTGTTCTGAAGGGGACAAAGTTTATGTTGATGAATAAATAAAAGTTCTTTAAGAAAACAAAAATTTGTGTTACCTTTTGATCACGTCTTGTACATAGGTTGAATTAGTTACTCAGAAATGATGAGGCTTGAACAGGATAGACTAGCATGGAGAACTACATCAAACTATTCTTAACACTGATGATGATGATGATGATGATGACGATGATGACAACAATGCGGTGGTGGTGGTGGTGGTGGAGACAGCAACAAAAACAACAACATATTTGAAACTTATTGGGAGATTAAAACTGTGTACTTGACCAGGACTTGAACCAGGTGCCTCTCCTTTGCAGTCAAGTGCTCTACCAGCTGAACTATTCAAGCATGAATTAAAATTTGTGCTACAGCCGGGACTCGAACCCTGGTCTTCTTGCTTGCTATGCAGAAATACTACCCATTACACCACCACAGCACTATGGTCAACATTGCTGAACGAACTACCCAAGCTGACTGCCCTCCCCAACAAAAACTTCAATTCATATCTTCTGCTTATTTTCCCTTACATTGTCACTACTGCCAGGGTTCTCCGGCACTGGAATAACATCCCAGCGTTGGACATAATGGGAAAGTCTCGTACCATAGGTGATCTTAAAGATCTTATAGTTATATTTTGCCCTGAGACATTTAAGTCTCTTCTTTATCTATACGATTATAATATCTATAAGGCCACCTACGATACAGGACTTTCCCATTACATCCAATGCTGGGGTGCTATTCCAATGCCAGAGAGCCCTGGCAGTAGTGACAATGTAAGGGAAAATAAGCAGAAGATATGAACTGACGTGTGTGTTGGGGAGGGCACTCAGCTCGGGTAGTTCGTTCAGCAATGTTAACCATGGTGCTGTGGTGGTGTAACGGTTAGCATTTCTGCCTAGTATTCAAGCACGACTCACAATCCACACTAGCAACTTCACTTCTGACAGTACCTGTCTCCTAAATTTCAAATGTCAAAGAAGTTCTCCTGCACACTTTGCGGGACTAGGATTCCTGGAGGTAAGGAAATCACAACAGATATCGCATGTCATAATGACAAGATCTGTTTTGGTTGGCAGGAGAGCCAACACCGTGTTACTAGAGGAGGCCGAAAGGCACGCGTTTTAGCTCACGCAGGCTGGCGTGAGGTCTGGAACAGGGCAAGGAAATTAGAATTTAGAAAAACGGACGTAGCTGGTGAAATACTTAACTTTAATCCGTTAATGAAGAACGTCGGTCTTGACAGTACATGATTCACAATATCAATAGTAACTGAATATGGCGCCTTGCTAGGTCGTAGCAATTGACGTAGCTGAAGGCTATGCTAAACTATCGTCTCGGCAAATGAGAGCGTATTTTGTCAGTGAACCATCGCTAGCAAAGTCTGCTGTACAACTGGAGCGAGTGCTAGGAAGTCTCTCTAGACCTGCCGTGTGGCGGCACTCGGTCTGCAATCACTGACAGTGGCGACACGCAGGTCCGACGTATACTAACGGACCGCGGCCGATTTAAAGGCTACCACCTAGCAAGTGTGGTGTCTGGCGGTGACACCACAAGAACAGTCTTTGGAAGAGGGGTGGATCGGTTAGGGGATAAAATGAGATAACTTGTTAGAAAATGTTTGACTGTAAGTGAGGTCAGTAGGCGATAATGGGCACTGCAAGAGGAGTGGCTGTGACCAGAGCTACAGAAGACCACAAAATCGAGCACAGATGCACTAGTGACAGGTGGGAAGACATGAGTGTAACAACTGTGGAGATACAAACCAAAGTGAGACATACAGATGGGCATTAGGAGAGAGGACAAAACACATATGGGACACAGTACAGCAATATGTATATGTCTGCTTGCGTCTGTATATGTGCGGATGGATATATGTGTGTGTGTGTGTGTGTGTGTGTGTGTGTGTGTGTGTGTGTGTGTGTGTGTGTGTGAGCACGCGCGCACGCGAGTGTATACCTGTCCCTTTTTCTCCCTAAGGTAAGTCTTTCCGCTCCTGGGATTGGAATGACTCCTTACCCTCTCCCTTAAAACCCACCTCCTTTCGTCTTTCCCTCTCCTTCCCTCTTTCCTGATGAAGCAACCATGGGTTGCGAAAGCTCGATATTTGTGTGTGTGTTTGTGTGTTTTTTATTGTGTCTATCTACCAGTGCTTTCCCGTTTGGTAAGTCACAGCATCCTTATTTAATATATTTTTCCCATGTGGAATGTTTCTTTCTATACAGACAAGCCATGTGGAATGTTTCACATCTGTGTGTGTGTGTGTGTGTGTGTGTGTGTGTGTGTGTGTGTGTGTGTGTAAGCAATATGTTAATGAGAAGCTACAATGAGTATTTGCATTCGTATTACTTACTGGTTCTTCCTTGATATCCACTTCGCTATACGCTGGTACTGCATCTATCTCTCCTGCAGATTCCTGTGAGAAGAGAACAGGCCAGACGAATGAGCAAAAATGGAGAGAAAACAAAGTCAGCAGACAAATATTCACTCATTTATTCACAGATCACATTCAATAAATCTCATCATGAAGGGCAGCCTTTAGGGACATGAAATGAATCAAGTTACACATTAACGGGCACAGGCTGCAACTGCTGCCTATTCCTGTGAAGTATATCAATCACAAATTATGGATACCACTAATTTTCTCAAATGATTTTAGTTTAACACTTCAAATAAAGTATTTCCTTTAAATGGACCCCTATTAAATGTCTCTTCACTATCAAAGTAAAGTTCTGTTTAATATGTACATTTGAGTTATGTAGAATTTAGATCTGTGAGTCATAATATTTAGACAAATCAGAGGAGATGTGGTTTACGAGGTATTTTTATGGAATAATATTGTGGCTACAATTGCTCCTAATGAATCTGTCACTGGTAAACCTCAAGCCAATGAGAGAAACAGCTGGCCAAGTCTGTGTTGATATCCTTCTGATAGTCATTAACACCCAATGATGTCAACATGGATACACTCAAATCTCTGAGTCAGTGGGGTGGAAGTACTGAGCAGAATCACAATGTGGCACGTTATTTTGTTGCACTAGTGGACAAATGCCTTGCAGTCCTTCTTGATATATGGCCAAACAAATGCCTTTATTAATAGTCATGTTGCAGACTATAATCCTGTACAGGAGAAGCTGTAGACAGCAAGATTGCTTACTGGAGCAAGTACACTTGATATGAACAGATCCACTTGTGAAATTGACATTTTGCAATACACTGCTACATTTTAGTATGGAATATGAAGAAGCCTGGGCAGGAAGCCTTCGGTTCATTGTCTCCTACTTGAGTGTCAGCAAGTGCTAGCTAGCCAATTCCCTTTGCAATGGCATCAGTGAGAGACAGAGCATTTGCCCATCCATTCTGTTTACCATAAACATGTTAAATGTCTGGAGTGAACTGCGCCATGAAGTCCTAATCCCACTATTAGTGCAGTGATGAATTGCCTGGCTTCTGACGGAAGGTGAAAATGAGTGGCTTGTGGTTCACAGTAACTATGAAATGTCTACCTCGAAGCATATACAAAAACTTTTTGAGGATGCCATAGGCTACGTAGAGCTCGCTGTCATATGTTAACCAGTTTGTTAGCAATGATGATATTTTGCAGCAGCAAATACTTTCCTAGACAACCGAAGATCTAGAACAATGACTGCTGATGAAAAGGTGGCAAATTGAGAAAAGCTCAAAGCTATTCACTTATGTTAATGAGAAAATATTAAACTGCCCCTCTTATTAGCTGCAGAAAAAAGAATTTCTGTAGGCTATATGTGACAACTTGCACCATAAGCGTCCTACCAATAAAAGATCACTCCAACTTCTTCCAGATAAATATATCTCTCAAAAGCAAATATTCTCATGAGTTTGCTAACCTTCCAAGCAAAATATTAAAAGCATATTCTTCTGATATGGCTACTGTATTCAGAAATATATTTAATGCACTGCATTGCTTTTACAATGTAGCTTTCCTGACAGACTTCACTAAGTCACTGTCAGACCCCTCTGTAACTAGTAAGGCAGTCATTAACAACTATCACCTGATTTCACTATTAACCTCCTCCTCAAACATTCTGGAGAAGGTAATGTATTTCATGATGGTAAAGCATATCGACAAATATAAGATTCTGTATGTCATAATTTGGATACCACAAGAACCTCTCCACTGAACATGCTATCTACCATCTCAGTAATTGTTTATTAAAATACCTGAATGACGAGATTTTGCCTAGATGTTTATTCTGTGATCTGTTAAAACCATTTGACTGAGCAAATGACAAAATTTGTTAGGAGCAAATTAAAGTTTATGATTTTTTACATACAGTGAGCACATGGTTCCCTTATCATTTCATTAATATGAAGCAAAATGTCATGCAGCTCTTGTGATGAATGATCTGCTTAATGGGGACAAATTACTACCAGCATTCCACAGGTTTCAAGTCTGAAACCACTCCTCTTCTCCCTATATGTAAATTATCTTTCATCTTACTCCAATAAAGCAGAAATAATATTGCATTTTAGTGCTGATGTAAGCACCGGAATCAAGTCCAACAGAGCTGCTCTTGATCGGAACATGAATTAGAAATAAAATATTATAGATGTTCTCTAATGCTTAACTTCAGTAGCATTTTCTCTACATGTAATAGCTGACTTTGCTGATGAAAGCACTAGAAAATTAGCTTACACTGCATACTTCCATTCATTGATGTCATATGGAATAATTTTCTGGGGCAATTCCATACAGGCCCAAAGTGTTCATTATGCACAAATATGCTGTAAGGATATTCTTTCACAATCTTGAAGTACGTTGTGAAGAATCAGCCACAGTTTGAAAGTTGCATTCATAAATATGAAACTAGGAACAAAGACAATATTATGAAAAGGACAGTTGCTACTAACCATACAGCAAAGATGCTGAGTTGTAGGTAGGCATAACAATGTCAAACAAAGCTTTTGGCCAAACAGGCCTTCAGAATTAGACACACACACACACACACACACACACACACACACACACACACGTGTGTGTGTACAACTCAGCATCCTTGCTGTATGGTTAGTAGCAACTGTCCTTTTCATAATATTGTCATTATGCCATCCTGGATTTCTCATTGTTTGATTTTACACTTGGAACAAAAATAGATTCAACTATCCACAAAGTTAACTTACTCTTGCACAAAAAGGAGTGAGGTACACAGCTATAAAAATATTTGACCTTATCTCTTGTGAATTAAAGACATTGGCAGATAAATAAAGGCATAAAACCAAACTTGAATAATTTCTCCTTGACAATTCCTTCTATCCTATTGATAAATTGATGAGAAGATAGTACCTAAGTGGCTGGGTTACTTTTACCAATTCTGTGACACATTAAGCTTTACAAACTCAGTCGTGTAAACAGCCAGCATGCGACCATGTTTTCACAGAGAAAATGTTTCTTATTTGTGAACCTATTAACATGTTCCAAACCATGGCAAGTTATCATGAACATGACCCATGGAACATGCTAAAACAAACTAACCAAGGCTTATGAAGAACAGACAATGATCACTACAAGAGCAGAAATGAGTTCCTATATTGTACTACGTTACATAGATTAGTTTGTAATATTGTAGTATGTTGCATTTTCTTTGCAGTTAATTTACATAAAATGTTCGTGTAGGTATGAATAACATCCATACAATGTTTACTGTCTGCTGCTATTGTTGTTCTTGTTGTGGTCTTCAGTCTGAAGACTGGTTTGAGGCAGTTCTCCATGCCACTCTATCCTGTCTGAGCCTCTTCATCTCCAAATAACTACTGCAAACCACAGCCTTCTCAATCTGCTTGTTGTTGTTGTGGTCTTCAGTCCTGAGACTGGTTTGATGCAGCTCTCCATGCTGCTCTATCCTGTGCAAGCTTCTTCATCTCCCAGTACCTACTGCAGCCTACATCCTTCTGAATCTGCTTAGTGTATTCATCTCTTGGTCTCCCTCTATGATTTTTACCCTCCATGCTGCCCGCCAATACTAAATTGGTGATCCCTCGATGTCTCAGAACATGTCCTACCAACCGATCCCTTCTTCTAGTCAAGTTGTGCCACAAGCTCTTATTCTCCCCAAACCTCCTCATTAGTTACGTGATCTACCCATCTAATCTTCAGCATTCTTCTGTAGCACCACATTTCGAAAGCTTCTATTCTCTTCTTGTCTAAACTATTTATCGTCCACGTTTCACTTCCATACATGGCTACACTCCATATAAATACTTTCAGAAACGACTTCCTGACACTTAAATCTATACTCGATGTTAACAAATTTCTCTTCTTCAGAAACGCTTTCCTTGCCATTGCCAGTCGACATTTTATATCCTCTCTACTTCGACCATCATCAGTTATTTTGCTCCCAAATAGCAAAACTCCTTTACTACTTTAAGTGTCTCATTTCCTAATCTAATTCCCTCAGCATCACCCAACTTAATTAGACTACATTCCATTATCCTCATTTTGCTTTTGATTATGTTCATCTTATACCCTCCTTTCATGACACTGTCCATTCCGTTCAACTGCTCTTCCAAGTCCTTTGCTGTCTCTGATAGAATTACAATGTCACCGGCGACCCTCAAAGTTTTTATTTCTTCTCCATGGATTTTAATACCTACTCCAAACTTTTCTTTCTCTAAGTCTAAGAACGCTAGAAATGTAGGTTTGCCTTTCCTTAATCCTTCTTCTAAGATAAGTCGTAGGGTCAGTATTGCCTCACGTGTTCCAACATTTCTACGGAATCCAAACTGATCTTCCCCAAAGTCGGCTTCTATCAGTTTTTCCCTTTGTCTGTAAAGAATTCGCATTAGTATTTTGCAGCTGTGACTTATTAAACTGATAGTTCAGGTATTTTCACATCTGTCAACACCTGCTTTCTTTGGGGTTGGAATTGTTATATTATTCTTGGAGTCTGAGGGTATTTCGTCTGTCTCATACATCTTCCTCACCAGATGGTAGAGTTTTGTCAGGACTGGCTCTCCCAAGGCCGTCAGTAGTTCCAATGGAATGTTGTCTACTCCGGGGGCCTTGTTTTGACTCAGGTCTTTCAGTGCTCTGTCAAACTCTTCACGCAGTATCGTATCTCCCATTTTATCTTCATCTACATCCTCTTCCATTTCCATAATATTGTCCTCAAGTACATCACCCTTGTATAGACCCTCTATATACTCCTTCCACCTTTCTGCTTTCCCCTCTTTGCTTAGAACTGGGTTTCCATCTGAGCTCTTGATATTCATACAAATGGCTCTCTTTTCTCCAAAGGTCTCTTTAATTTTCCTGTAGGCAATATCTATCTTACCCCTAGTGAGATAAGCCTCTACATCCTTACATTTGTCCTCTAGCCATCCCTGCTTAGCCATTTTGCACTTCCTGTCGATATCATTTTTGAGACGTTTGTATTTCTTTTTGCCTGCTTCATTTACTGCATTTTTATATTTTCTCCTTTCATCAATTAAATTCAATATTTCTTCTGTTACCCAACGGTTTCTACTAGCCCTCGTCTTTTTACCTATTTGATCCTCTGCTGCCTTCACTATTTCATCCCTCAAAGCTACCCATTCTTCTTCTACTGTATTTCTTTCCCCCATTCCTGTCAATTGTTTCCTTATGCTCTACCTGAAACTCTGTACAACCTCTGGTTCTTTCAGTTTATTCAGGTCCCATCTCCTTAAATTTCCACCTTATTGTATTTATTCATTGGTCTCTCTCTCTCTCTCTCTCTCTCTCACACACACACACACTCACTCGCGCGCTCTCTCTCTCTCTCTCTCTCTCAACTGGTGATCCCTTGATGTCACAGAATGTGTCCTATCAACCAATCCCTTCTTTTGGTCAAGCTGTGCCACAAATGTCTTGTATCCACAGTTCTATTCACTACTTCCTCATTAGTTATGTGATTGACCCATCTAGACTTCAACATTCTCCTGTGGCACCACATTTCAAAGGCTTCTATTCTCTTTTTGTCACTTTCATGCATGGCTACACTCCAGACAAATACCTTTTCAGAAAAAAACTTCCAAACACTTAAATCTATTTTTGATGTTAACAAATTTCTCTTCTTCAGAAATGCTTTTCTTGCCATTGCCACTCTACTTTAATATCCTCTCAACTTTGCCCATCATTAGGTATTTTGCTGCTCAAATAGCAAAACTTATCTACTGCTTTAAATCTCTCATTTCCTAATCTAATCCCCTATGCATCACCTTATTTAATTAGCCTACATTCCATTATCCTTGTTTTGTTTCTGTTGACGTTCATTTTATGTCTTCCTTTAAAGGCACTGTCCATTCTGTTCAACTGCTCTTCCAAGTCCTTTTCTATCTCTGACACAATTACAATGTCATCAGCAAACCTTAAAGTTTTTATTTCTTCTCCCTGAACTTAAATTCATACTCCAAATTTTGTTTGGTATCCTTTACTGCTTGTACAGATTAAATAACATGGGAGATAGGGTACAACCTTGCCTCAATCCCTTCTCAGCCACTGCCTCCATTTCATGCCCCTCTTCTCTCATAACCACCATCTGGTTTCTGGAGAAGTTGTAAACAGCCTTTCGTCCCTGTATTTTACCCCCGCCACCTTCTGAATGTCAAAGAGAGTACTTCAGTTACCTTTGTCAAAAGCTTTCCCTACCAGTTAGCTTTGTCAAAAGCTTTCCCTACTTCAGTTACCTTTGTCAAAAGCTTTCCCTACCAGTTAGCTTTGTCAAAAGCTTTCCCTAAGTCTACAAATGCTATAAATGTACACTTGTCTTTCCTTAACCTGTCACCCAAGATAAGTGGTAGGGTCAGTATTGCCTTGCATGTTCTTACATTTCTCCTGTATCCAAACTGATCTTCCCTAAGGTTGACTTCTACCAGTTGTTCCATTCTTCTGCAAAGAATTAGTGCTAGTATTTTGCAACCATAACTTATTAAACTGATAGTTCAGTAATTTTCGCACCATTTTGACTATTTTTCGACCGTGACTGTCTCAGAAAATATGTAAAGGTTTTTAACTACTGCTATCAGTCACAAAATTTGTTAACTAATGTATTATTTATTGTGTGATATGTTTCGAGGGTACACCTCATCCTCAGGCAATATGGCACTACAAAAACAATTTCACAATAGGAACATGCAGACGTTAAACAGTCTTTTCATAAATGCTGTGATTATCCTGTTGTGAAAATTTGTGAACAGTGATTAAAAAAGCCAAGAGAGCCACAGAAATGGAAACGCCTCAGTTCATCAGAACTAGACTGCTACTCCGTAAGAACTGAGAGACTGTTACAAAACATTTTCATGCATACATCAGTCCAGCTTGCAAAGTCACATTGCCTCTTACTAGGTTTTCTCTTCTTCCACAGGATGACCACAGCATTTATGAAAAGACTGTTTAACATCGGTATGTTCCTATTGTGAATTTGTTTGTGTAATGCCATACAGCCTGAGGATGGGGTATACCCTCTGAGCTGTGCGTGCTCGTCTTCCTGCCATCTCTTATTTAATATCCTGTTTTTACCATACTGTCACCTCATTATGCTAATTTCATTTACTGGTGTCACTGAGTTGTTGCTTTGCCTGCCCATGAGTTGCAGCAGCAGTGCTTATCGATATAGGCCCTCCGGTATTATCTTTGCTGGATTTTATTTCCCGGTCGTCGTGTGTTGACCAGTCAGTTGGAACGCACCAGCAGTGGTGTTCGGACCTGGTAGTCGGACAATTGGGATGCGTCAAAAGTTCGGTAGGGTTGGAGCAGCAGTGAGGTTCGGATAGCCATGACTCGCCCGACCATTGCCGGCACACATGGCTTGAGTGTGAACGGTCTTGGTTGATCGTCTTACTGGACAACGTGTATCTGCTCACTGATCACTTATGGGTTGGCGGTGTTTGTGTCTCAACTCGTGGTTCGTCCTTGTGATTGGACAGTAACTGCTTTTAGCATTCCTCACGTTCTTCGTCCAAGTGTTTGTGAAATTGTGTATAGCCTGTGATGTCGACTGCCCAGTTATTTTAGTGCTGTCTCCGCGCTGATGTGTAGCAGTTGGTCGATTGGTGCAGTCATGTCGTAGCACCAGTGGGGGCATGCAGTGACACGGAGGCGCGGATAGCCATCACTCGCCGATGATTGCCGACACACTTGATATGGGTGGGAATGGTTGATCGTCGGTTGGTCGTCTTGTTGGATGACGTGTATTTGGCCAGCGATTGCTTATAGGTTGCCTGTGTGTACTGACTCATGATTAGTCCTTGTTATTGCACAGTCACTGCCGTTAGCATCATCTAGTTCTTCGTGCTAGTGTTCGTGAAACTGTGGGTAGTTTATGTGAGTTTGACTGACAAGTTAATTTAAATGTTGTCAGCGTACTGGCTCTGAATTCGTCAGTTGGCGTGGAGTAGCAAGGAAGGACAGGATAGCCATCACTCATCTGACGATTGCTGATACACACATTTGAGTGGCAACAACCTTGTTTGACCGTTTGGTCGGTCGTCTGATTAAACAATGTGTATTTGGGTCGTCCACTGCTTATGGGTTGTCTGTGATCCATTCTTGTTGTTGTTCCACTGTCTCTGCTGTTAGCATCATTTGAGTTTTGGTGCAAGTGTGGAGGGGAACTGATCTCAGTCGTTGGTCTGTTGACTGTCTGACGGTTGGGTTGCCGTCGGATTGAGAATGGTTGGGCCAACTGCCTGTCTCACCTAAGCGCCTTTGGGTGTACTGCCTTATTTTATTTGTTCTTGTTGTTTGTACTTGTATGGCTTCTAGCCAATTTTTACATTCAGGTTGTTTTGCCCTTAAGGCGTAAGATTCTTTAGGCCTTCAGTCTAATGTAAAGAACTGTTTCACATAAGGCCTTTGGCATTTTAAAAATTTTAATGTTGTTGAATTTTAGGTGTTGGGCTTACAGCCGATTTTGGATTCAAATTGTTTGCTCTGAAAATCTCAGATTCTTTGGGCCGTCAACCTAAATAAAGAACTTTTGTAAGATAAGGCTTGCCTTTGAAATTTCTGATTATGCTTGCATTTTAAGTTATTGACCTTCAGCCGTTTTTAAATTAAAGTGGCTTTCAGCCAGTAATTAAGTCCCAAAAATTAAAGCTGTGTGTTAAAAAAAATTCTTAAGGTTCTTGTAATGTTTTATCAAGTAAATAAAGTTGTATGTTCAAGTGTAACTGCAGCCACTTATTTTGACCCCTTTCCACAATTTAAACTAATTGTCCTGTCCTGCAGGTTCAGCAGAGTGTCTCACCCTCAAAACATGTTACACAATAAATAACTAATACATTAGTTAACAAATTTTATAGCTGGTAGCAGTAGTTAAAAACCTTTACATAATTTTCACACCACTCAGCAACAGCTTTCTTTGGAATTGGAGTTACTACATTCTTCTTGAATTTTGAGGGTATTTCGCCTGTCTCATACATCTTGCGCATCAGATGGAAGAGTTCTGTCATGTCTGGCTTTCCCATGACTATAAGTAGTTCTGATGGAATGTTGTCTACACCTGGGCCTTGTTTCAACTTAGATCTTTCAGAGCTCTGTCAAATTCTTCTCGCAGTATCCTATCTCTCATCTAATCTTCATCTACGTCCACTTCCCTTTCTATAATATTGCCTTTAAGTTCATCCCACTTGTATAGACCCTCCATATATTCCTTCTACCCATCCCCTCTTTGCTTAGGACTGGTTTTCCATTTGAGTTCTTCATAATCATACAGCTGCTTCTCTTTACCCCAAATCCCTCTTTAATTTTCCTGTAGGTGGTATCTATTTTTCCCCTATTGTAATATGTTTCTAAATCCTTACACTTGTCCTCTAGCCATTCTGCGCTTCCTGTAACTCTCATTTTTTAAACATCTGTATTCCCTTTCTCCAGCTTCATTTGCTGCATTTTTAAATTTTCTCCTTTCATCAATTAAATTTAATTTCTAGTTGGCCTCATCTTTTTACCATTTGATTCTCTGCTGCCTTCGCTACTTCTTCTCTTAAAGCTACCCATTTGTTTACAACTGTATTCCTTTCCCCTATTCTCAACTGTTGCCTAATGCTCCCTCTGAAACTCTCAACACCCTCTGGTTCTCTCAACTTATTAAAGTTCCATCTCCTGAATTTCCAACTGTTTTGCAATTTCTTCAGTTCATTACCAATAAATTGTGGCCCAAGTCCACACTTCCACCTTGGACATATCTTACAGTTTAAATTCTGGTTCCTAGATCTCTGTCTAACCATTATATATTCAATCAGAAACCTGCTGGTGTCTCTAGCTTTCAACCACATATGCAGGCTTTATTCTTAAACCAAGTGTTAGCAATGATTACATTATGTTCTGTGCAACCAGGCGGGTTCTTCTTTCATTCCTTTCCCCCACCCCATATTCATCTACTATTTTTCTGTTATGGAATTTCAGTCCCTCATCCCAATTAAATTTTCATCTCCTTTAACTATCTGAATAATTCCTTTAATGTCATAATACATTTCTTCAATCTTTTCATCATCTGCAGAGCTAGTTTGCATATAAACTTGTACTACTGTGGCAGGTGTGGGCTTCGCCTCTATCTTGGCTATGATAATGCGTTCACTATGTTCTTCATACTAGCTTACCCACATTCCTGTTTACTTATTTATTATTACACTGACTCCTTCATTATGCCTATTTGACTTTGTACTTATCACCTTGTACTCATCTGAGAAGATGCCTTGTTCCTCCTGCTGCCAAACTTCACTAATTCCCATTATATCTGACTTCAACCTATCCACTCCCCTTTAAGTTTCTAACCTACCTGACTGATTAAGGAACCTTAAATTCCATACTCTGATCTGTAGAATGCCAGTTTTGTTTCTACTAATGACAACATCCTCTGAGTAGCCTCCTCTGGAATATTTTACCCAAGAGGATGCTATCATCATTTAACCATGCGGTAGAGCTGCAAGTCCTCAGGAAAAATTACAGCTGCAGTTTGACCTTGCTTTCAGCCATTTGCAGTATCAGCACAGTGAGGCTGATTTGGTTGATGTCGCAAGGCCAGAGCAGTCAATCATCCAGACTGTTGCCCGTGCAAGTACTGAACAGGCTGCTGCCCCTCTTCAGGAACCATATGTTTGTCTGGCCTCTCAACAGATACCCCTCTGTTGTGGTTGTACCTACAGTACATCTATCTGTATCGCTGAGATACACAAGCAAGGTCCGTAGGTCCGTGGTTCATAGGAAAGGGGGGGGGGTGTTTATTGTCTACAGAGGGGTTAATAATTAATTTACACTTTTAATAACAGGATAATACCACATCAAGTGGTCTTCGACTGACCATCTCCAGTTTCAATCAAATTTCATGTTGATGTTCCCTGTAGAGAAAACCTAAACTAGGCACAATTTGAGCTCAGATGCAAAAATTAAATGTTTAAGGATGGTTTCAGTGGTAGGCTAAGAAAAATGAGAGCTCTATAGTAGTTTTGGCCAAATTTAAGATGGCTTAAAATTGAAACTAGCAGTAATTGAAAATATAAAGAGGTACATAAAGTCTGGGAACACTTTCAATTATTGATTACACAAGAACTAAACACTGAATGGATGTCAAACATATTGCATTTTGAGAAGAAACTCTGAAAGTTTTTTTTTTAACATTCGATATGCGAACCATGAGTGACTGGCAGACGTCAATATGGTAACTGAATTCTTACCATACCCGTTCAAGCATATCTCCCATGTGCGCTCCACATTCTCTTCACTCACACTGGGACTTCTCTTTGCTGGGCACAAGCAACCCGTCTTAATGAATTTGTTGTGCCAATGGTGAATGGCCTTCCTTGTTGGTGGTTTCTTACCACATTTGGTTCTAAACATCCATTGAACAGCTGAACCACACTGTTTTTGTCGAACTCCAACACACAGAAAGTTCGCTCCGCACCTAAACTCGCCATGTTGGTGACTAGCGCTGACTATCGGCGATTTACTAAACTATGCTGTGGCGGTATACATGAAAAAAACTTTCAGGGTTTCTCTTCAAAATGACATATGTCTGATACCTGTACAATGTTTGGTTCTTGTGCAATAAATAATTCAAAGTGTTCCCAGACTTTATGTACACCCTGTATATTTGGGTCAGATAAATTTCTTTCTTTACACAACCATTTTTTTTAAATTTCAGGGCTATAACATTCATCATTTTCATGCTACGTGAAGTCAGATTTGAGGAACAGTTGAACATGACAATTTTTCAACCATTTTGGGGCTTCAGTACTCTTTGTACAAAGCACGTTGAGAGCCATTTAGCATGTTCGCAGAGAAGTTAGTTGTTATCAATGTTACCAAACTGCAGCAGTTATTGTGAGTATTATAGAGGTTGTTAAAGTGTAAACATGCAATTAATTTATCAAATTTCTTTGTACTTTCATGCCATGTTACTAAATATTACCACTTGTTTTCTTACTTTTTTTGATTAGAAAGAGTGTTTCTTTACTAAAAAAAGTTTTGTTTGCTTTGAAGACTCTGCGGATAAGATTTATAATATGATCTTCAAAGTTATAGAGTCAAATACACTGGTGTCAAAAATTAGAGCAGCAGACAGAAATTTTCCACGGCTGCATTCATTTTGCCACAAAACAGTATAAACAGGTGACAGTATAGTAGAAACAATGTAAAGGATGCAGAATGTAAACAACTGCAACATGCATAATGGTAGACAAATATTTTTTTTGTTTTCTCCAGCATAACGGATTTGCACACACATTCCAAAAACTAGTTAATGTGCTCGGTATGGGGTGTGACCACATCTGGCACCAATACAGGCCTGACAATGATGGGGGGCATGCTGCCTCACATTGAGGCAATAATGCACATTCTCTCTTGAAGAGTGGTTGGTGAATTCTGATGTGACGCAAATCATCTCCCTAGTGCTTCCCAGACATGCTCTATAGGATTCAAACCGAAGAGTGAGCAGGCCACGCCATGCATACAATATTTTCTATTTCCAAGAAAACATCAACAACCCATGCTCCGTAAGGTCGAGTATTATTATCCATCAATAAGAAGTATGGGCCTACAGCACCTCGTGACAGCCGCAGGTTGACAGTCTATGTTTATCACATGAATTAGACACAAGATTGGGAAATAGTGGTTTGTTGCTTTAATTTCAGACACCAGTGTATTTGTAAACTGTCATATATAAGTTTCTATACCTATTTGTAATTTTCAGGTCCTGTAATGTTGTGGGTTTGCTACTTTTTTAATATTTATGATATCTAATCATATTCATGAAATTATGACACATGGGAAATGTCCAAAAAGGAGAACAGACTACAATTCAGCAATAAATGACTTGTATAAAATAAAACACATTCACGCACTGTTGATTCCAGATGCACACTGGCTGACATATGCTGTGTTATAATTTTTAGTGGCAGTCTAATCGTTAGGGTGATAATTATTGATGCTGCCTCCAGATGTGTCTGGAAACCGCTATGGGTGGATATGGCTAGCACGTGAAAAAGTACATTTGTACAAATAGGTTTTTTTCTAATTATAATCATAAATTATTAACTTTTGCATTCTTCTTTGCCAGTTTAGTTGTTGAGCCTACAATACAAGTACAACTTTCTTGTATCAAAGGGTGTTTAAAATTATGGTGTGTACACAAATGAATCAAGATGTGGGCACTGACATAATCATCTCACACAACTGGTTGTTTGGAAAATTCAGAGTACCATCAGGCCTTTCTTATCGCTTAAGAAACTGGTGTATCACTAACTAGATTCCAGCCTGATCAACAAAGATTGTTGATACCACATCACATCCTGGTTAAGACAATGAAACAGATTCAATGATCTGCTTCTAATATTAAGCCTTATTTCTTGCTCAGTTTGAGCCCTTACCAAAAATGAAGAAGAGAAAAAAAAATAGGTCAACAAATTGGCTTATTTGCTTTTGATAAAACAAGAGCAGCTGCACTAATAAATAAAACAAAAATCATGTTCAATATGTCAGGATGAAGTCACAATAAACCTGTTGCTCTGTTATCCTCCTGAAAGGTTTAACATGGTGATAAAGAAATGGAAACAGCAGAAAGAATCAACTGTACTTTCCCAAATCTTGGCCATTCTCCTCTAAAATTGTCAAACTCTCAAAATAAGATACAAAAGCCTTCATAAAGAGCAAGATTAGTCAGGTATAAAGTAAAATTTGTGGTTGGATTGCAGGATCTAATGGCTTTAAATCACAAAATTATAATAATCAGTAGTGATGATATTCTTTTTTGTTATGATGACCTAAAGTGAGTTGAAATAAAAAAAAAATGCGTTTCTTCATATTGAGATTAGTAAATGTTGACAGCTGCTACAAAATGTTGGTCAGTACCATGCTGTGGCTTCACAAGTCTTTTCTGATAACATAAAAACTATGGTTTTTAGCTTTCTTTGAGTAAGATTAGAAGTGTCTTACATGGGCTGTTAAGTGTAATAATAAAATTTTTGTAAGAGCTGTAATTAATGAATGCTTTGGGAATGCTTGACAGAAGTATTTTCTAGCTCATAATTTGAACCTTATCCGTAGCATCTCAAAAAAAAAAAAAATCAGTAGAAAAACACCTGCTCTGTCTTAATAAGTAGAAATAAAAAATTGGTGGTGTTAATATTTACCAATTTTGAATCCAAATATGTAGAAACTTAATAAAACTGAACTGTTAAAAGTGTGTTGAGCAGAAAAGTTGTGTATGTATCTCATACGTATATTTATATACATTCAGCACCAGATTCCACTTTAAGCAGCCTTCTTGTTTTCCAAAACTATTGTAAATCCCATAAATCTTGTAGCTCTCCACTGAAAGCCTCATAAAACCAGGATTTATGTAGTACCTCAACTTTTGCGCATATTTGTTTCTATTCTACAAGGAATAACTAAGTAAAATTCCATTCACGGTGGATATGGGTATGTAGGAGCCACTGACACGCTTCCTATGGATGTCCCAACATGTAAATATTCCGCGTCAAGTGGCATGTTCAATAAGCGTCGTTGACTTTGGCTGGTGAGGTAATGTAAACTGCTGCTGTCACGCTACCTTTCGGTGCACATGTCCACAGTTTTGTTTTTTGTTGGTGACGCCACCTAATGTGGAAGAAGAAGAAGGAGGAGAAAGCAGAAAGGTAAAAAAAAAAGTGTGATCTGTAGCCCGCTTTAGAACTCGTATCGAACATTTCTCTAAATCCAGTATTCTACGTTTATTTTTGCACGAAGGCAGATTTCATTTCATTTCAGATCTTATATGAAATATGACAAATACGCAACCGGGTAATCAGCTAATTAATAAATAAGTCCGAATGCACGGAATAATATAACAATCCTTAAAAGACTACTAATGTTACACCGAATTCATATGAAAACACCACATATTATATTTAATATGCTGTTCTCGTGCGAAATAACTCTCATTATGATTTAATTTCATGTTGCACGTTACGCATTGATTATCCTACTAACTTAACTTTAGAGACAAATTTGTTTTGAGTTTGCTAAAAAATGTCACTTCCAACGATAAAGGTTGTACACAGCTCAGTCAACGGTTATCATATACTCACCATATTCACAGCGACGTGTTTTGAAATGGAAATCAGGAATACTTCTTTAAATATTCTATTCGTAAATTTCTTAACGCCAGCAACATCTGGGACACTGTTTGTAAACAAAACTTGACGTTTAGTCGAACTGCACGATAGGGTTGCCAAAGGGGTATTGTCAGAGATATTTAGGCTATTTGCTGCAGTGATAAAGCACTGCTATAATGTGCCGCCAATTGCGCAATTTTAAGCACTAAGTATTGTGTTGATACACAGTTATTATACAGCATTTTTCAGTGATAAAACGTTTTATTAAGGTTTCGTAATAAAATGAAGCTTTGGTGATCTGATGGCAGGTCTGGATAATCGATGAAAAAGATATGTCGATGTGAGTGAGAGACAAAATTCGATTTGAAATGATTTAAAAAACAACGTCTGATTTGCAAAAAATATTAAATGATCTTTTCCTAGGAAAGGAATTAGCTAGCATGCTCCCACAAAGCTAACGGGATGATGAGTTTATTAAAAGAATTTATCGATTGACTGTGTACTTGATTTGATCTTTATTGGGACTTTATCGTAAAGCCCGGTCCACACGCAACGATCTGTCTGCGTAGACATCGGCGCAGATGTCTGTACATGCAAAAGATCGCTACAAATGTGGTGTGTTCACGCGACACAAACCCCAATCTACTACTCGCCCGCCATCTGTCGGTGTAGAAAAGAAATATCAGTGGCAAGCGACTACGCTCCCCGAAAACGTCAAAATTTAATTCAGTTATTTTGAAATATAGAAATGGAGGAAGTTCTGTTGTGGTCTGTGTTCGCAACTTGTGTTGCAAAAAACATTCAGACCAACCGCAGGAAACAGAGAAAGCGGTCAAAATGGTGCAGACAGTGGCTGCTAAAGCGAAAGCAGTTTTGTCACGTAAATTTACTGCGAGAGTTGCAGGGCGAACCTGTTTTGTTTTACATAACCTCGTGTTCCATTTCCTCGCACATTGGCACTCCAATTTCATCTTCAATTGTACTCCTGCTTGGTCTTGGCGTTTCTTGATCACTAAGAAAGCCAAGTAGATCAAAATACCATAACGTTGGCTGGTATACTTGATCTACTCCTACACCAGGTCTTCTAGATTTCTGAACTTTGGATAACTCTTTTCGGTAAACAGTTCGCTGACAGACTAATTTACTTGACTTGCCTTCATGAACTCATACTTCAGGAAAGCGTAAATAGCTTCACATGTGTTGGGTATTATTTCACTCAATGCTTGTTTCGATATTGCAGATGAAAATTCCAAATCATTGTAGCTCCTTCCTGTTGCTAGGAATCTTAATGTTACTGCCAGGCGTTCATGAGGAGAAATTGCCCTTCTCATACAAGTATTTTTTCTTATAATATGAGGGGTTACATGCTTTAAGAGATAATTATAAGTTTCGACATCCATCCGCAAATAATATCGCCAGTTCGCAACGAAATTATTTTTTTATTACCGTTTCTCTGTTTGCCGAGGCGCCAACTGCCCGCAATTTTTCAATTAGAGCATTGTATGCTGCTGTCTTTTTGTCTCGGTCACTATATTCTTTACTTTTAATCTTCCACAAACATGGGTGGTTTCTGTATATTTCAATGAATTCACTTACAAACTCTCGAGAACACTGACGAGTATCAGCCATTTTAATGTCCTGTGCACACAAATACAAACACTAGACTGAGCAAACAGCTGTTTCGCGCCAGATTTGCGACGATCTCCTGTCCACACGCTCCAACTTGTCTGCGCAGATGTGGTTTGAACCGACAGATTTAAGAGGTTTCGCTCAAACCTCCAACTCCAACTTCCAGGTTTGCACACACCTCAGGTTGGTGCAGATCTTCTGTCCACACGCAACGATCTGTCTGCGCAGATGTGATGTGCGCAGACATTTGCGCAGACAGATCGTTGCATGTGGACGGGCCTTAAGTGTTTGGAGATGATGTGAGTCAAAACAGATGGGTGTTACCGGCAGGTTCAGCACTTCTGCTCTATCCCTTGTGTTACGTTGTTTAAAATCATTTTCCGTATTTTCCCGTAATATTGTTAAAATCATTCTGTAGCAGCATGTGTATAGCAGTAAATCAAAACAGCTAAACTTACAAAAAGATGAGCACACGCTCTGCTTGTTCGCGGTAAAGAGCCAAAGTTAGCCCACCTACAGACTTAATATCTGCCCTGAGTTCATGAAAGAAGACATTACCAGGTCGGAAACTGCATAGCTCGTTACTGTTTTCCTCCAGCTCCAACTTTCCGCGATCACAGTTAACATATTAACAGATTCCGTCATCGTTAGCGATTATATCCAACGTTCCTGTTGTTATATGTTTATAGCTTTGTCGAACAAAGGACTGGTCCAATCCGACATATCGAAATCTACTCTGAAATTTATCACACCGAAAAAAATGTATTGTCAAAATTTTAGCTTCCTAGGTTTCAATGCAAGCATTAAAAAAAATTCAGTTTTGTCGCACGAAGACTCGCTTATAACAGCGGTTTGCACCACAGAGTATAAATGTCTATTGTTAGCTCATCCCTTCCCTCCTAGCACGTGATCTGGCGAATAACAAGTTACAAGAGAGAATGTAGCATCGCTTAAATAGAGCAAAGTCGAAAGTACACTCACGCTAACTTCAAGTACCTAAACTGTACCAGAAATGTGTCAAATCGTTAATTTTTTGAAAACTGTAGCATATGTAATTGTTACATAAATGACTGGTACAAGAAACGAAATCGAGGCAGTGTATTATGTTGCACAACAGACGACTTCCCACAATCAAGACTTACATTTGCTGTCATGAAATATTTTTTAAAACGTTCCTGTAGCCCAGATCTTATGATAATTTTTGAACAATGTATATTTTATTAACAATGAAATAGTTCGTCGTTTATTTCCTGTAGTCGTCACAAAAATGAGAAGTGTGTATTGGATGACTAAAACAAACATTTTCCTTACTCAAGGCACATCTGCTGAAAGAAAAATTAATGCATTCTGGCACTTCACAGTAATTACTAGTCTAGTTTATTTAGACAGAATTAGGATGGAGTAAGATATGCTAGTTGCTGTTGTTCCTCATATTGTGCTGTGAAGAAGGCATACTTGATCAAATTCGTAAAATGTGATGATGCAAACTGAGAAGCAAAACTGACTGAAGTTAACAATAATGTTGCGCCAATGACAAAGAGCTACCGGAAATTATGTTGTGCGGTTTGCACAAAGCTCTTGCACGGAACATAACTGATTGGCTTTATACACTGCATATTTGGGGGGCGGGGGAACAAGAAGCTACGAATTTGTCTCCCAGCAGAAAAATGCTCTTATCAGAGCACAAAAAAGGCGAATATGCCACTCTTTATTAAAAGACTGACTCAAAACTGGGGCACCAGGTGCCTCTCTTTACGTTCCTCAGCACTTTAAAAATTTTTTTTGCGGAAGTATTGGCATGCAAACATATCACACTCTGTTTAACATTCAACTCACCTCTCACTCGCACAAGCTGCTCTCTTTCACATCCACTAGTCCTTCGCTGTAAATCTCTTGTGCCCATTCAGTCCAAACTGACCAACCTCACTCACTCACTCATTCCGCCCTGCTCATTGTTATTACCACCGAGCTAGGTGGCGCAGTGGGTAGCACACTGGACTCGCATTCGGGAGGACGACGGTTCAATCCCGCGTCTGGTCATCCTGATTTAGGTTTTCCGTGATTTCCCTAGATCGCTTCAGGCAAATGCCGGGATGGTTCCTTTGAAAGGGCACGGCCGATTTCCTTCCGCATCCTTCCCTATCTGAGCTTCTGCTCTGTCTCTAATGACCTCGTTGTCGACGGGATGTTAAACACTAATCTCCTCCTCCTCCTCATTGTTATTACCTCTTTGTGGCACTACAACTGTCAGTGTCTGCCATCTCACAGCTACAGTCGCCTTTGTTGTTTCCTACTACGAGGGTGGTTTGAAAAGTTCTCGGAATGGAATAGAAAAAAGTACTTAACATCACTGAACCTTCTTTTATTTTTTAATTTTTCTGTTAGTTCCCTTGGAGATTAATGCACTTGGTCCAACTATGTTCCAGTGCCTTGATCTCATCTCGAAAATGAGTTTCCTCCAGGCCTGCAAAATAGTTGTCAACTCCAGCTATCAGTTCTTCATTTGGAGTGAATCTTCATCCACCAAGAAAAAATTTCAATTTTGTGAAGAGATGGAACTCTGACGGAGCCATATCAGGTGAATAAGGCGGGTTTTGCAACAATTTTGCCATGGGAACGGCACATGTGTGCGGGAGCGCATTGTCTTGATGAAAGATGGCTTCCTTCTTTGCTAAACCTGGCCTTTTTTCTCGTATTTGTTGTTGCAATTTGTCCAGGAGGTTTGCTTAGTATTATCCAGTAATTGTTTGCCCAGTGGGGAGAAAAAATACAAACAGAATCTCCTTCGCATCCCAGAACACTGTAGCCATGACCTTTCCCACTGAAGGAATTGGTCTTAGCTTTGGTGGCGGAGAATCAGAATGTTTCCATTGCTTTGACTGTTGTTTTGTCTCTGGGGAATATTAGCGCACCCAAGTTTCATCTGTGGTCACAAACCAGCACAAAAATCTTGTTCGTTTCTCCTAAATTGGGCCAAACATTGTTCTGATATGTCCATTCTCATGTATTTTTGATCCAGCATGAAGAGTCGCTGCACTCCTATTGCAGATAATTTTTTCATTTCTAATTCTTCAGTTAAAATGTGATCTACCCTGTCAGATGACATTTGGCAAATGTAAGCAATCTCACGCACTTTCAATTGGCGATCATTCCTGACCATTTTGTGCACTTTTGTAATGATTTCTGGAGTAGTGACACATCTTGGCCGACCACTGTATGGATCATCATCTAAGCTCTCCTGACCAAACTTTAATTCATTTGACCCCTTAGCAAGGAGAAGAGTCCTCCAGTGTATTCTGGAAATTGGCATGAATGTCCTTTGCTTTCAAACCTTTATTTTTCATGAAGCATTGATTGCCGTTGCCAACTCGCATGCAAACTAATCCTTGGGCAACATGACAGATAAGTCTGTCATTGCAAAATCATAGATAAGTTCGTCATCGCAAAAATCATAGAAAAGGCTTCATTGTTTCTGTCTTAAAATGGTTCAAAATGTCCAAAGTAAGTCAGTGAGGGCCAGTAATAATGGCTACAGTCAAAAGTGCCACCTCCAGATACTGTATTCACAAGTACAGCACAGAAAAATCAAAATATACTCCCATTGAAAAACTTGGATCCAAAATTATATACTCCTTGGTAGATCCACTAGCTACATTAATGGCAACAGCCTCCAAAAGTAGTAACTCCACTCTACTGGTCCCTAACCTAGGGCTTCATCATGCCAATGGGAAGGAGAGAGGTAAGGGTATGGTGACAACCTCAAAAAATACTGAGGGTTCAGCTGGTGCAGGTGATTATGCCTGTAATAACCCCTTGTTAGGACGACTGTGAAGATGTTAGTAACAATAATGCAGGCAGAGAGGTGAATCTTATTCTGGCGAAATTAGCAGAAGAGATAACTCTTTTAACAAAATTTACTTCTTTGTGTTTGACTTGGAGCAAGTAGTAACATGGTGAGGGATGGGGGAGTGTATGGCAGCAAACTTGACGTTTGAAGAATTTACAGTACCAGTTCCTGAACTACTAGTAGAAACACCAGACAAAATCATTTTAAGCAATCATGTTTTGTGGGAACAAAGCAACTGTACCCCATGGAGTAACCAACCATCAACAAAAAGTAACCAGGTTTTGGGCCAGTGGGGACCTATCTCATCATGATCACGGAGAAAATCGGAATTCTCTGGCAAACATCCAGCAAAGGGTGCTACACTATGTGATTAAAAGTATCCGGATACCCCCAAAAACATACGTTTTTCGTATTGCGCTGCCAGCTACTGCCAGTTACTCCATATCAGTGACCTCAGTAGTCATTAGAAATCGTGGGAGAGCAGAATGGGGTGCTCTGCAGAACTCACGGACTACGAACGTGGTCAGGTGATCGGGTGTCACTTGTGTCATACGTCTGTACACAAGATTTCAACACTCCTACACATCCCTAGGTCGACTGTTTCCGATGTGATGATGAAGTGGAAACGTGAAGGGACACATGCAGCACAAATGCATGCTGACAGAGATGACCAACAGTTGAAGAGGGTCATAATGTGTAAAACGCAGATATCTATCCAGACCATCACACAGGAATTCCAAACTGCATCAGGATCAACTGCAAGTACTATGACAGTGAGAAAACTTGGATTTCATGGTTGAATGGCTGCTCACAAGCCACACATCACACTTGTAAATGCCAAACGATGCCTCGCTTGGTGGACAACTGAACAGTGGAAAAACGTTGTGTGTAGTGACGAATCATGGTACACAATGTAGTGATCCGATGTTAGGGTGTGGCTATGGCAAATGCCCGGTGAACGCCATCTGTCAGCGTGTGTAATGCCAACAGTTAAATTCAGAGGCGATGGTGTTATGGTGTGGTTGTGTTTCATGGAGGGGGCTTGCACCCCTTGTTGTTTTGCGTGGCACTATCACAGCACAGGTTTACATTGATTTTTTAAGCACCTTCTTGTTTCTCACTGTTGAAGAGCAATTCGGGGATGGCGATTGCATCTTCCAACACGAATTAAGCACCTGTTCATAATGCATGGCCTGAGGCGGAGTGGTTACACGACAGTAACATCCCTGTAATAGACTGGCCTGAATCCTACAGAACACCTTTGGGATGTTTTGGAACACTGACCTCGTGCCAGGCCTCACCGACCGACATCGATACCTGTCCTCAATGCAGCACTCCGTGAAGAATGGGCTACCATTCCCCAAGAAACCTTCTAGAACCTGATTGAACGTATGCCTGCGAGAGTGGAAGCTGTCATTAAGGCTAAGAGTGGGCCAACTCCATATTGAATTCCAGCATTACTGATGGAGGGCGCCACGAACTTGTAAGTCATTTTCAGCCAGGTGTCTGGATACTCCTGATCACACAGAGTGTATACACTCTTACACATAATAACTGGCCATCGGATGGCTGCCGCAGAGATGAAGTCTGAGTCGTTCACATAAGGCATAAAAAGTAGTTCACTTAAGGTGGCCACTGTCTGCCCTTAGAACTCGAAGTGTAGCAATAAGTCCAATATGGCAATGCTGTATGATACGATAGCATCTGTAGGAAATACGAACTTCTTATATGGGTGTTACAGTACCATGTCCGCTCGTCCCCTAATAGTAAACATCAGGCAATGTAAACATAAACTAGTGAAATGAGGCCCATTCCATGCTCTATTGCTTAAATCGCATTTCAAGTGTGTTCTAGTTATCAGTCTGTTGGAACATCAAAGACATGTCGCTTCGCTTTCTCAGCCACCAGTACCAGCAGCCACTGGCTACTGGCCACTGGCCACAGGCCACAAGGGACTCACTGCTGAACATCAGGTGCCATCCAACAAGCTGGTGGTGGTGAGGCACTATGGGCATATTTATCAAGTTTTGTAAACTAGAATCGCAAATGGAATAATGTCTAACATTAGCAACGTATCGTTTGCTTTGGGTTTAATAGAGGGCAGCGGAGGCAGGTCTAAACCTTCGTCTTGTGTGTGGGGCGAGTGCTTTTGGGAAAAACATTTCAGAAACGAATTTTCTTGTTAGTAGAAAATAAATGTATGTTCTGGGACACTAAGACAATTTTAAGAAAATAACAAATATCGTTCGATAACGCTCACAATATTTGCTATTTTCATAAAATTGCGCTATTCCCCCAGAACTTACATTTATTATCTACTATCCCTTTTACCTAATAATAATATAATATGATATTAAAATAATTATAATAAAATATACTTACTTTACATAATTTTCCATAGGTGAATGTAATGTAATTAAATATATCAAATTAAATATATTAGAGATTTAACTATTATTTTCAAAACAATTTTTAAAAAAGGATTTTTTTAAAACTTTTTCTTAGTAGCAAGAATTGTCCTATTTTTGACTTTAGTGAAAAACGTGTTTTTTAAAATTATTTTCAAAAAATTTTTTAAGTTAGCATTTTTTCAACTTTTTCTTAGCCCCAAAATCGTCCTATTTTTGACTATTGTGGAAAACGTGTTTTTTAAAATTATATTAAAGAATAAGTATCTAAAACAATTGTTCCTGCTTTAGTAGCTATAAGATTATTATGAGTTTATGAAGGAAGACTTATTTACAGTTCTACCACATTCAGAAATGTAAGAAAAGTACATTACTTTTCTTTCATCTACCTCGTTTCAGCTACTTTTTGAAAACAATATTTATGAATGTAAGTAAATTAATTAAAATGTATTTGTTACAAAAGTAAATTATATTAAAAATTAAATAAAATGAATTAATCAAAAAAGTACATTATATTAAAAAACCACATTTGGAATGTAAGTAATTAATTAAAATGTATTAGTTAACAAAAGTAAATAATTAAAATGAATTAGTTAACAAAATTAAGTTATATAAAAATTTTTAGTTTTTATTTTTTTATATCTTTATTAAAATGTTCAGAAATGTATATAAACATGAAGTTAACATTTTTATAAATTTTTTAATTTTTTCATTCAATTATATAGAAGTAAATATTAATAACTAAAAGTTTTGAGTAAGTATCCTTTGTCATGCATCATATGTAAGATTCTTTTTACCATACATAAATACATAAGCAAGTGTATCATTTGGAATTTTATCATTAAAAGTTGCATAAAGTTACATAGTTGTTTTTATGTACTTACAACATTCTTTCTACATGTCATATTGATTACATAAATTGGATATTTTTTTATAAAACTAAATGGACTAATATGAATAACTGATTTTAGTCAGGCAATTTTTATAAAATCACAAATGTATCATATGCTTCAAGAAAATTATTTGGCGGAGTAATATTACACATTTCTTGAGGAAAAACTTCATTTCTACAATTTTTTAAATATATATTTTGTAGTTTACCATGATCAAATAATGGTGAATCAACATATTGATTATTTTTACGATTTGTCTGAAATGCAACAGGTACAAAATATGGCATATCAAATTCTGTAGAGTTATAGTAATTTGGTATATCTAGTTCATACTGTTTTTTCCAGATAAACTAGCAACTTCTTTTGTTTGAAGTTCATAAAAAGAAATAAGAATTTTAGGATTTTTAAAAATATTTTCGTGTTGTTCAAGTTCATAATTTGATTCATATTTAATAACAGGTACACGAATTTCCATAGATTCTATGATAATTTTACCTTCTTTAGGTAATTTATCTTTTATTTCAATTCCAGCATCATTTGTATCAGACCAATGTAGAATTAGATCTCCAGAAGATGAACCACATGTAAAAATTACAGTTAAGTCTTATTCAAAGATAATATCTTTATAATCTTTAAAAAATCCACCAAGTAATGATAATGGATAAAGTACTTCATTTGTTTTACTATTTATTTCCTTGTATTAAGAATATGTCCTTCTAAACATATTTTGTCAGTAACCGATGAAGTTAAATCTAATCAAACTGTTGATGAAATAAAGGGCTGTTCATTTCTAGATAACATATTATTTCCTTTGTTTATTTTTACAATGTCAAATAATTTAGTAACATAACTATCGATTAATTTTTTGTTTGATTTTACATCACAAGTTGGATAATCAGTACCATCATTTCCAATAATACCAGAATTCATGTATAATTGTGCATGATTTGGATGTAGCCAACCATCACCAATATTTATTTCAATTTCTGTATCTTTTTTAGGGAAATTTTAATTATTTTTAGTTTTTTCATTAACAGAAAATGAGTAAAAGTGATAACTTTCAATTTTATTCATGACACAGTCTAATATTGTTTTAGTAATTATTTATTCGGGAAAAAAATTAAGATGTTTTTAAAATAACTGTTACAGTAGCACCATTAAAGTAAATTAAATTATCATTTTCATCAGTAATAGTAATTGCTAAATATTGAATTGTATTAGAAATAGGAACATATACAGGATATTTTGGTTCATAAATTATTGGTCCACCAAATTCTGCATTAGCTTTAAATGAAGCAATAATTTTAATTTCTTTATGAATATAATCATTATGTTTTATATACATTCCATCAGCAAGATTAAAATTTATATTTATTAATTTATAAGGAATTATTTTAGGAACATCTTTTGCTACATCTTTATCATTAGGTAAAACAACTTGATTTGTAAAACCAAGTAAATTTCCAATACTATATTGTATATCCATATATAATTTTACATCACTTTCAATAATAATTCTATTCAAAACTTCATCTGCTTTAACATGTATATTAGGCTTTCAAAATGTATAAACGTTTTAAAATTTTTAAAACTATATTGACCTACAAGAATTTCTATTGTTTCTCCATCACAATAGAGTTTATTATTTTTTGTTGTAATATTTGGTGTTAAAAAAGTTGATAAAAAACCAATTAATGAAACATTATTATAATTATCACTTACTGGAACAGTTAATCTTTTTCAAAGTATACTAGATTTATCACTAAGTTGAAAAAGGCATCTCATTTACTACTGAAAAATTATAAATACATATAAAAAATTATTAAGTATTGAAAAATATAATTAAATGAAAAATATAAGTAAACAAAAAAATTATTAAATAAATGAACAAAAAATATTGGGATACCTAAAGTAAGAATTCCGGAAAATAATTTAAAAAACAAAAGTGGTAAGCTTTTACCAAATCCTATAAGATGTTCAATAACTGGATCACGTGGTTGTGGAAAAGCAACATTAATGATTGATAATTATATTAAACTACATATCGTTAAACTGGAGTAAAATTAAACATTTGTATATTTATTTAATACGTTTATAAGAACCAAAGTATTTTATTAAAATTTATTTAACAATGTAAAAAAATTAAGATAAAATTAGTAAACAAATTGTTAGTTTTATTGAAAATAATGAAGAAATTATCCCATTAGATGACTGTAAAGAAAATTCACTTTTAGTATTTGATGATTTAATTTTATAATATCAAGCTGTCGTTAGAGATTATTTTAGTAGAGGCATACACAAGGTATTGATTGATTTATTTAGCTCAAACATATTAAAAATAACAAAACAGTTAGTTAGAGGCATTTTAATATTTTGAAATATATTTAGACAAGATGATACAAATTTAAATCATATTTACCATAAGTTTGTTGGTGGAGATTTAATGTTTGATATTTAAAGAAATATGTAGTAAACTTTGAAATGCTGAATTTGGTTTTTTAACAATAGATATGTCTAGAAAATAAAATTAAGGAAAATTTAGAAATAAAATACAACGTTTTTAAAAACATAAACATTAAATAAAAACATTAACTGTAACATTAACTTTAACATAAAAAACATAAACATAAACATTAAACATAATTAATGTTTTTCCTTCCTTCATAAATGGGTGCAAAGTATGATGAAGAAGTTGTTAAAAAAGCACATGAAAATAGAAAGAAAGGTGAAGAATTAAAAGAAAAATTTAAACTTTGGAAAAAGCAACCAACAACAGAATATAAAAAATATAACAAGGAAGATCAACCTGTCATTGATGCTATTGAAAAAGTAAAACAAGGTATTGAAGGTTTAGGTGATAATGTTTTGAAAACAACTGAAGAAAATAGAGAAGTCGAAAAACAAATGATTCCATATTGTCATCATATAGAAGATTTTAGAGATTTATCACCAATAAAACGTTAAAAGATTACTCTGATAATATACCTGGAAAATATGATTATACATTAAGAGATACAGATATTAATGATATATTTAATAAATATGAAGAAAAAAATGAAAGTAAAAATATAAATGAAAATTAAAGTAAAAATATAAACGAAACTAAAAACATAAATGTTAGTGAAAAAATGTTAAAGTATACAGATCATAGTGAAGATAAAGTATTTGGTATAAAACCTGTTGGTATATTTAAATAAGTTGGTAATTTACCTGTAGAATTTATTTGCCATAATTTTAAAATTGGCGATAAAACATATGAAGGTATAGACGGATTAATGAAACTTTTAACTGAAAAACAAATTACTATGATAGATTTAAATAAAACGTTTGATGCTGTAAATTTATCAAATTATGCATATATATATTATTTAATTCAGGAGCATTATATTCTGATAATTATCCAAATAAATTAAGATCAAGTAGAGGTAAAAAATATAACTACTTAATAAAAGAAATATTCGATGTTTATTTTCCAAATTTAAGAAAAGAAACTATAGCTTCTTCAGATAATTGTTCTCCAGAACGAAAAGGTAAATGTTTAACTAAAAAATATACAGATAAATCAATTGAATATGTTCGGGTAAATGATGGTAGCCAATTAATTGACAGACTAGGAGTATTTTATGGTGAAGAATTAGGTGGAAATATGAATTATCATAATGAAAATGTTAGTATTGGACAAATGTTAAATAAATTAAGCAATTTTACAATTGATAATCCAAAAGGAATTCCATATTTATTTAGATTTTTAAATAATCTTCCACATACATTTTGGAAAAGTGATAAATATGGGAAAGAATTAGAAAACAGTTTAATTAACAAACTAGCATTTGAAATGCATATTGCAAGTTTTGTTTATTGTGGTCCAGGTACAAAAGAAATACTAAAGGTGATAAAGCTATAAATCCATTAGATGAAGCTTGCAAAAAACATGGTATTGCTGATAGAGGTAATAAAGGTTTAGGAAAAAGACTTATGTCTGATTAAGAACTTCCGTTAGCTGGAAATGAAATAATGTATGCAAATGATACTACATTTGGTGAAAAAGTAGCAGCAACAACTATTACAGGAATAATGTATGGAAAAAGATTGTTAGGTATGGGTTTAGATCTTGATGATAATGGTTGGGGATTATAAAAATCTTTATAAATTTTTAAACTGCATAAATTGTTAACTATATAAAAAAATCATTATAAATGTTAAACTTTATACATTTTTAAACTTATTAAAACTTTATTACTAAATTTTTAACTATATAAATGAATAACTTTACAATTGATTATAGAATGCTACCTAGTGGCAAAAATAAACCAAAATCAATTAAATTAAATTTAAATAATGAACAATTAATTGCAATTGAACTATTTTTAACAGATGTTCAAAAATCAAAAAAGGCAAGAAAGTTGGCGGAAATTTACTTGTTACATTAGCTATTCCTGTTGTTAACAAAATTATTGAATATTTAACAAAAAAAGGAGAAGGTACAGGATTAACACAAGATGAAGGTGGCTTTTTAGCATTGTTATTAGCTGCTTTACCATATTTAACAACATTTGATTCTTTAGCTGGTGGTTCTGCAGCAATTACAAATGCAGTATTAAATAAAATGAAAAATGATACAGAATTAGAAGAACAAAATAGACAAAACTTATAAATGGGAAAGAAAGCTGTTGTTAATGGAAGAAAGAAAACAAAAAAAAATTCAAAAAAGTAATTGATAAATATCCTAATGCATTAAGTAATTTTGATGTAGAAAGACTCACTAAACAATTAAAAATTAAACACTTTTGTAGTGTATACATAATGGATGAATTGCCAAATAAAGAATTAAAAATTTATTGTGTTATAGTAAATTTAGATACTTCTGATAATCGTGGTACACATTGGATTTGTTATTATAAAAATAATGATAAAAATTTGTTTTTGATTCACTTCATGGTCATATACCAAAAAAAGTAGTCAAATACTTAGGAGAAAATGAATTATACTACAATACAAAATGAGTATAAAATTATGATGGAGTAATATGTCGTCATTTGTGTATATTTGTTTTAAAATTGCTTTGTGATAATTATAATTTTAATGATATTTTAGATTTAATAATTCGATATTTTTGGATATAAGTTACAAGTACTTAATACCTCTACATTAAATTTAGAAAATATAGAAAGTAGTGTTAAACAACTTCAATCATTAATAGATCCAAAGATAACTAATGTAATTAAATATCTTTATGCCATTTTTAAAGTAGGTAAAGGCAATTTTGGTTCAAAAAATGGAAGACATGTTAATGTAAATGATCCATTTGATGCAAAGGATGCTGTTACTGAAAAAAAGTATAAATGGAATAAGTTACAAAACCTGAATAAACAAGCATTCTAACACAATTAAATAACTGTGTCAACAATACACAATTTAATGCAAAAATTAACAGAATCAACACGTTCAAAAATTTCTTTTCAAAAAAGGAAGCAGAAAAGTTTTTTCAGTTTATTTCTCAAAAATAGATTTACCTCCATACTTAAATGAGTGAAGTAACCTTAAAGTGTATGATAAACAAATAATACTTTTATAACAGGTGGTGAATAAAAAAATTAACAATTATGAATGTGGTTTCATACTTAAATGGATTATTGTAGTTCGTAAAAATATAAATATAAATTTAAACATTGATGATTTTTATATTACATTAAGTGTGGCTCATAAGCTACATCAAATAAATAATAATAATTAATCAGTTATGGTACACAAATCAAATTTTATAACTGTAACATTGAAAGATTCTGTTAAAACTGTTGTGGTAGATGTAAATATTATTGTATTTTGTGAAATAATTTAGAATTTAATAATTTTTTATCTATATAAGTGGAAAATCATACTTCACAGATTATCATATTTATTGTAGCTCGTCGGTCTTTCCCGGCGAGATCTTGACATGTGGAATAATCGGGTCTACAGCCAGATGTTTGTGTCACTCTGGCACAGTATTTTGGCCACGTAGCTCGTTGCCTTCTTCAGGTGCTACCTGTGACTCAGGTTTTAAAATTTTAACTAAATTAAATTTTCTGTATTGTTCAATATTCTTAAACCAACGATCTTTATAATCTTCTAAACGTATTCTGTTTTTAACAACAGATTTTTTAATTCCTTTAGTTTTCTTTTCTATTTTGTCACCAACTTTATAAACATACATCTCTTAAACCACAAAATCCTTCCATTACCCTTCTATTACATTCATCTTCCATTTTTCCAACAACTTTCTAGTTTACTTGTGGAATACCGTATATATTATCTGTTGGATAATCACTTCTATCAAAGTAATTAATCATCATTTTCATATCTTCATAGAAATCTTCAGTTTTAATATTATACATATAACTATCTGTATCTTGCTAACATAACTCAATATTTTCTTCATATTTAGGTTTCATAACTCTATAGTAAAAATGATACATTAATTCTTCAGGTAAATCAAGCATACTTAATTCAACATAAATAGGTTTGTTAAATATTATTTTAGTTTTTTTCATAAGAATAGCAGCTAGATTTTCATTAAATATATTTCTATATATAGTGTTTGGTTTAGGTACAAGTTTATCACATATTTTACTATTTGAAACTAATTTTATATCTTGTGTATTTCTTATATTTACCATTGCTTTGCCAAATGCCAGAATTATTCTTTAATTTATAGAAATATTTTTCAAAATTATTTGTGGCTTTAGTTCTTCACTGTGTATTTAGTTCTATATACTTTTTTTACCAATCAGATTGTTTAAATTTTTAAACTTTATGTATTTTCGTAAGTTGCATTCGTAAAGATAAATATTGTTTAAGATTTCAATAATGTACTACATAATTATGCTTGTTATCTAAAGTAGTTGTAATTTACTTTCAATTGTACCTGGAAAAATTTTGACCTGTATATAATTCATTTAATTCTTTTGGATATTCTAAACCTACTTCAAACCATTCTCAGAATTATTTGGATTTACATTTATTTTTTTACAATTATAATTATTTGGTTCTTCCCATTGAAATCTGTCATGATAAATATTGGTTCATAGCATAACCATATAAGTTATTTGCATTTTGATACATTATATAATTTGATATTTCTTTATTTTTAAACTTTTTAAAATATTTATTATTTGTTTTTACAGTTCTTTTACAACATTGTGATATTCCCCTCTTGTCCATTATCATAGAATAATTCAAGTTTTTGTCACTAATTTTTACCACTGCGTCCAAAGTTAAACCTGGTGCTGTAAAATCCCAAGATGGATCTAGCTAGTATGTATTTATACATGTTGTTCGACAATTTTCAAGATCATCGCTTAACAATAATACATCTGTTTTAAGATATAAATCATGAAGTTAACCAAGATTTTTTATACTGAATTGTTCCCAAACAACTTTTGCTTCTTCATAGTCTGCATCAGTCATATTACAGTAATTAATTTAGTATAAAATTTATCTTTTGTTGGCAATTGTGTTTCTTCAAATTTATACCAAGAATTCATATAATCATATGGAGAAATACGTTTTCCAATTACTAAATTAAATACTTTTTAATATATTTTATTTGATTTTTCTTTAAATGTGATTATAGTTTATCAAGTGAAGAAGCCGTAAATCTAAATGTTTCAACAAATCTCGTTTCTAAAGTTTTGTATTTTTAGCAAAACTAAATTTTTATTTTCATTTTTTGTTATTAGTTCTATTTCTTAATCATGATAACCAAGTCCTTTTAAAAGGGTTTGATCATAACCATATAAATTATGAAAATAAATAGTCCCAAAATCAGGTTGTTTTACTTTTAAATTCTAATCATTACATAATGTAGCAATATATTTTCCAGTTAGATGATCATGATGATGAGCGTTTTTTTAATTTTTGTATAATAACATTTACATAGTGTACAAACTGTAGATTTATTATATATTTTGTATTCATCAAATATACACTCCTGGAAATGGAAAAAAGAAGACATTGACACCGGTGTGTCAGACCCACCATACTTGCTCCGGACACTGCGAGAGGGCTGTACAAGCAATGATCACACGCACGGCACAGCGGACACACCAGGAACCGCGGTGTTGGCCGTCGAATGGCGCTAGCTGCGCAGCATTTGTGCACCGCCGCCGTCAGTGTCAGCCAGTTTGCCGTGGCATACGGAGCTCCATCGCAGTCTTTAACACTGGTAGCATGCCGCGACAGCGTGGACGTGAACCGTATGTGCAGTTGACGGACTTTGAGCGAGGGCGTATAGTGGGCATGCGGGAGGCCGGGTGGACGTACCGCCGAATTGCTCAACACGTGGGGCGTGAGGTCTCCACAGTACATCGATGTTGTCGCCAGTGGTCGGCGGAAGGTGCACGTGCCCGTCGACCTGGGACCGGACCGCAGCGACGCACGGATGCACGCCAAGACCGTAGGATCCTACGCAGTGCCGTAGGGGACCGCACCGCCACTTCCCAGCAAATTAGGGACACTGTTGCTCCTGGGGTATCGGCGAGGACCATTCGCAACCGTCTCCATGAAGCTGGGCTACGGTCCCGCACACCGTTAGGCCGTCTTCCGCTACGCCCCAACATCGTGCAGCCCGCCTCCAGTGGTGTCGCGACAGGCGTGAATGGAGGGACGAATGGAGACGTGTCGTCTTCAGCGATGAGAGTCGCTTCTGCCTTGGTGCCAATGATGGTCGTATGCGTGTTTGGCGCCGTGCAGGTGAGCGCCACAAACAGGACTGCATACGACCGAGGCACACAGGGCCAACACCCGGCATCATGGTGTGGGGAGCGATCTCCCACACTGGCCGTACACCACTGGTGATCGTCGAGGGGACACTGAATAGTGCACGGTACATCCAAACCGTCATCGAACCCATCGTTCTACCATTCCTAGACCGGCAAGGGAACTTGCTGTTCCAACAGGACAATGCACGTCCGCATGTATCCCGTGCCACCCAACGTGCTCTAGAAGGTGTAAGTCAACTACCCTGGCCAGCAAGATCTCCGGATGTGTCCCCCATTGAGCATGTTTGGGACTGGATGAAGCGTGGTCTCACGCGGTCTGCACGTCCAGCACGAACGCTGGTCCAACTGAGGCGCCAGGTGGAAATGGCATGGCAAGCCGTTCCACAGGACTACATCCAGCATCTCTACGATCGTCTCCATGGGAGAATAGCAGCCTGCATTGCTGCGAAAGGTGGATATACACTGTACTAGTGCCGACATTGTGCATGCTCTGTTGCCTGTGTCTATGTGCCTGTGGTTCTGTCAGTGTGATCATGTGATGTATCTGACCCCAGGAATGTGTCAATAAAGTTTCCCCTTCCTGGGACAATGAATTCACGGTGTTCTTATTTCAATTTCCAGGAGTGTAAGTTTTTTCATTTCTTCAATTTCAGAATACATTCTTCCAATTTCTTCATCTTCTTGTTTTATAGACACTATAAATTTTTTATGACAATTTGGTCCTCCATAAACAACAGGATCTTTATAACTTCCATATATATATATATATATATATATATATATATATATATATATATATATATATATATATATATTAAATTTAATAGCAAAATCCACTTGGTTCATGTCGTTGGTATTTCATTGTACATGGTGAATCTGGATGTGGTTCACAATTATCCATTCTTAAAAGTTAACTTTCAAAATGAGCATAAGTAACAAGTGGAACTTCCTGTGTAAATTGATAATTTTTAAAATAAACCAATTCTCCTTCACTTGACATTTCAAATTTCAATGGTTTGTTAGTTAAACAATTTGATGTAGAGTTGTAGATTTTCTTCACTATTGAAATGTAATAAACATAAATCACAATTGTATTTTACTTCCAATCCTAGTCATTTTTCTTGATACATGTATAGATAAATTTTTAATATAACATTAATGCAAATTACTATCTTTCTTGTAATAATGTAGATTTACATGTTTTTCTTTCTTACATTTTTTAATTTTTAATTGACACACTTGATAATTGTCTTCTTCATCTAATGGATATACATTAATAGATACATTAATTATATTTTCTATTTTTGGAATATAATCAACAAATTCAATATTTTCAAGTCTTTTATCAAGAACAAGACCAACATTTTTATATTTTGTTATTATTTCTGGATGTTTATCTGCAGGAAACGAAACTGCTTTTATAGACCATAAAAACATTTTAGATCATTATTTATTACATTAATACAAGCTTTTCCTTTTTAACTATCTGGCAATGCAATATAAGATGATCCTCTTAGTGGAACACATTTATTAACTGCTATTTGTAAAGCAATATTTGTATTTAATGTCCATCCTGATTCTTGTGCTTGAAATTTTTTAATAAAATGTCTCTTACCATATTTGAATTTTATATTAAAATCTTTTTTTGTTAAAATAATATAATTTTGTGTGTGTTGTCAAAATTTTTGAACTTTTTCATCTATTTCGCCTTTTTTTAGTATACATTCACATTATAAATTAAAATTTATCTTTACACCATGATGTATTTTCAAATATTCTTTAACAATTTGAATTTTTTTGTTTTTACTGCATTTAAGAAATGTTTAGGATCGAGTATATCTATACATATTGTAAATTTATTGTTTGTAATCTATTTTCGAATGTTTTTTCCACTAAGTATTCTTTAACTGATTTTCTAACTCTTGATTTTACCAATATATTTCTAGAAAATGGAAATATTCTTTTAATGGTTTATCTTCTTTAATTTGAAAAAATCATAAAAATCATAATATGGTACCTTTCTCCAAGGATTTCCACTACTGTCATTTTTAACAATATTTCTATTATCTTAATGAGGTATCTAAATATGAACCATATTTTTATAATTTTTACTTCCTTCAGTTATATAATTTTTTTATTTCCACTTACTTCATATTTATTATTATTTTGAATAATATCAATATTTTTTTCAACAATATTTGGATGAGTACTAAAAATATTTGAACTATTACTAATAATAAATCTAATTAAATCAGCTTTACATAAATTTGAATATTCTCAAAAATTATGTATTTTCGAAAATTCAGGAAGATTTGCAACAGTGAACTGTTGTAGTTGAGCAGCAGAGTAATTTCGATCTTACTCTTCTATTTATAACAAAAAATTTTTAAATTTTTAAAAAATATTTTTCTTTAGTAAAATTATAATTATTTAATAGATGAACAAGGATTATTATTTAATAAATAATTAATGAGAAAGGGAATTAGATCATTATTTAGTTTAACAATCAATTAATTTTCAAACAATTAGTTTATTATATAGTTTAACAAACATATAGTTTATTCTTTAGTTAACAGTCAATTAGTTTGCTTTTCTATTTATTACAAAAATTTATTAGAATTAAAAAATTATTTTTATAAATTAAATGATAATTATTTAATAGATTGTTAAGTATTATTATATAATAAATAATTAATCAAAAAGGAAATCAGTGTAATATTCAGTTCAACAATTAATTAGTCTTTAAATATTCTGTTTATTATTTAGTTTAACAAAGATTTAATTTATTATTTACTTTAACAATCTATTAGTTTGCTCTTCTATTTATTAAAAAATTCATTAGAACTTTAAAAATTATTTTTATTAATAAAATGATTATTTGATCGATGGATAAGTATATTATATAATAGATAATTATTCATAAAATAATAATATTTAATAAACCATAAAGTTAAGGCGTTCTTATTCTTAATATGTTTTAAGGTACATTTCTTGCATTTATTATTATGTTTACCTTATGTGATGGATTTACATAAAAAACAATTTAAATCTTTAATTTCTTGTCAACTTCGACATTTCTTTGTTTCTTCAGTTATAACTTCTCATTACTCATTGTAGATTTACATTTTTCTTCATTTTCCATTCTTGTATGTTCTTGACTTTGCTTTCATCTTAAATGTTCTTTAAAATAATATTTAGCATCACTTTTTCCACATACACAAGGAAGTCTATTTTTATTGTATTTTGGACATGATATTTATTTGTACATGGTCTACATATAGTTCTGTAACCATCTTTTGTATGTTTTGTAAAGTAAAATTATCATATGATTTCTCTGTTTCGGAATATATTCAAAATTTAGTTTTAACAGAACAATCTTGTTGCACTTGCTCCATTTATATAGAAAAAAATTTATTAGGTTACAAAAAGTAAATTTTGATAACTTCTTACATTTTAATTGTAAATTATTCATATAAATTACTTTAAAAATAAGAATCATATGGTTCATCAGGATCATCGTCAGATTCATTATACTGATTTCTAAATTGTTGAATTCTATGAAACAGAGGATCTAAACATCTTGTAGTAACTGGTAAAGAATCAAAAAATTCTTCGAAAGATCTAATTATAGTTGCTGGTGAAGAATCAACTGTTGTCAATTTTTCAACTAATGTTGGTTCTTTAGTGGACAATTATCTTTTTTTCCTTAAACCATTTATCAATATATTCTTCATGAAAAATATGATTGCAATTCGTTTTAACAAATTGATTATTATTTTCATCACTTAAACAAATAGGACAATCAATACCTTTTTCACATAGCTCAATCATTTCATAAGTTTATTTTCTTTAGCTTGTATTTTGTTTGGTTTTCCATTTGTAAGAAATAATCATTAGGTTTATAAAAATAAAAATTAGATCATTTAGCTATAATTTCAAAATTAAATTGTTTTAAAAAGTCACATTGTGAACTCTCTATCAAGAAACTGATTACTTCTAAGTTTGTTCATTCGTTATTTTTAAGATTCATTTGCCCTTTTCTAATTATTTCAAGTTCCTAAGGAACAATTAATTTGTAATATCCATTTGATAAAATAAATTTAAAATCATTATTAAGCTCTATACAGTTTTTTGTCTCCATATCTAGTATTTAAATATTCATAGTCAGTAACTTTATATAAAACATTTATCTCTAGTTCAGTTATTTTTTTAATCTCTTTTGAGACACTAACATTGTTTAGTTTCTTGATTATAGTCCCCATTTTACAGAAATTTTTTTATTAGTTTAATAGAAAATAAGTTTCTATTTTACATTAAAACATTTTTTAAACAATGTTTTTATTTAGCAAATATATCTTAATTTATTTACTTACATTTACAATGTAAAACAGCAACTCATAATAATCTTATAGCTGCTAAAGCAGGAAGTAAATAATTTTATATACTTATTCATTAATATATGTTTAAAAAACGAATTTTTCACAAAAGTAAAAAATTAGAAATTTTTTGGGGCTAAGAAAAAGTTGTAAAAAATTCTTTTTTATAAATTGTTTTGAAAATAATTTTAAAAAACACAATTTTCACAAATGTCAAAAATAGGAGAATTCTTGTGACTAAGAAAAAATTGTAAAAAAATTCTTTTTTGGAAACGATAGCTAATTCTTTAATATAGTTCATTTATTGTATTTAATTACATTACATTCACCATTGGGAAATGTATGTAAAGTATCCCCCCCCCCCATGAACCATGGACCTTGCCATTGGTGGGGAGGCTTGCGTGCCTCAACGATACAGATAGCCGTACCGTAGGTGCAACCACAACGGAGGGGTATCTGTTGAGAGGCCAGACAAACGTGTGGTTCCTGAAGAGGGGCAGCAGCCTTTTCAGTAGTTGCAAGGGCAACAGTCTGGATGATTGACTGATCTGGCCTTGTAACAGTAACCAAAACGGCCTTGCTGTGCTGGTACTGCGAACGGCTGAAAGCAAGGGGAAACTACAGCCATAATTTTTCCCGAGGGCATGCAGCTTTACTGTATGATTAAATGATGATGGCGTCCTCTTGGGTAAAATATTCCGGAGGTAAAATAGTCCCCCATTTGGATCTCTGGGCGGGGACTACTCAAGAGGATGTCATTATCAGGAGAAAGAAAACTGGCGTTCTACGGATCGGAGCGTGGAATGTCAAATCCCTTAATCGGGCAGTTAGGTTAGAAAATTTAAAAAGGGAAATGGATAGGTTGAAGTTAGATATAGTGGGAATTAGTGAAGTTCGGTGGCAGGAGGAACAAGACTTCTGGTCAGGTGACTACAGGGTTATAAACACAAAATCAAATAGGGGTAATGCAGGAGTAGGTCTAATAATGAATAGGAAAATAGGAATGCGGCTAAGCTACTACAAACAGCATAGTGAACGCATTATTGTGGCCAAGATAGATACGAAGCCCACACCTACTACAGTAGTACAAGTTTATATGCCAACTAGCGCTGCAGATGACGAAGAAATTGAAGAAATGTATGATGAAATAAAAGAAATTATTCAGATTGTGAAGGGAGACGAAAATTTAATAGTCATGGGTGACTGGAATTGGAGTGTAGGAAAAGGGAGAGAAGGAAACATAGTAGGTGAATATGGATTGGGGGACAGAAATGAAAGAGGAAGCCGCCTTGTAGAATTTTGCACAGAGCACAACTTAATCATAACTAACACTTGGTTTAAGAATCATGAAAGAAGGTTGTATACATGGAAGAACCCTGGAGATACTAAAAGGTATCAGATAGATTATATAATGGTAAGACAGAGATTTAGGAACCAGGTTTTAAATTGTAAGACATTTACAGGGGCAGATGTGGACTCTGACCACAATCTATTGGTTATGACCTGTAGATTAAAACTGAAGAAACTGCAAAAAGGTGGGAATTTAAGGAGATGGGAACTGGATAAACTAAAAGAACCAGAGGTTGTACAGAGGTTCAGGGAGAGCATAAGGGAGCAATTGACAGGAATGGGGGAAATAAATACAGTAGAAGAAGAATGGGTAGCTTTGAGGGATGAAGTAGTGAAGGCAGCAGAGGATCAAGTAGGTAAAAAGACGAGGGCTAGTAGAAATCCTTGGGTAACAGAAGAAATACTGAATTTAATTGATGCAAGGAGAAAATATAAAAATGCAGTAAGTGAAACAGGCAAAAAGGAATACAAACGTCTCAAAAATGAGATCGACAGGAAGTGCAAAATGGCTAAGCAGGGATGGCTAGAGGACAAATGTAAGGATGTAGAGGCCTATCTCACTAGGGGTAAGATAGATACCGCCTACAGGAAAATTAAAGAGACCTTTGGAGATAAGAGAATGACTTGTATGAATATCAAGAGCTCAGATGGAAACCCAGTTCTAAGCAAAGAAGGGAAAGCAGAAAGATGGAAGGAGTATATAAAGGGTCTATACAAGGGCGATGTACTTGAGGACAATATTATGGAAATGGAAGAGGATGTAGATGAAGATGAAATGGGAGATATGATACTGCGTGAAGAGTTTGACAGAGCACTGAAAGACCTGAGTCGAAACAAGGCCCCCGGAGTAGACAATATTCCATTGGAACTACTGACGGCCTAGGGAGAGCCAGTCCTGACAAAACTCTACCATCTGGTGAGTAAGATGTATGAAACAGGCGAAATACCCTCAGACTTCAAGAAGAATATACTAATTCCAATCCCAAAGAAAGCAGGTGTTGACAGATGTGAAAATTACCGAACTATCAGCTTAATAAGTCACAGCTGCAAAATACTAACACGAATTCTTTACAGACGAATGGAAAAACTAGTAGAAGCCAACCTTGGGGAAGATCAGTTTGGATTCCATACAAACACTGGAACACGTGAGGCAATACTGACCTTACAACTTATCTTAGAAGAAAGATTAAGGAAAGGCAAACCTACGTTTCTAGCATTTGTAGACTTAGAGAAAGCTTTTGACAATGTTGACTGGAATACTCTCTTTCAAATTCTAAAGGTGGCAGGGGTAAAATACAGGGAGCGAAAGACTATTTACAATTTGTACAGAAACCAGATGGCAGTTATAAGAGTCGAGGGACATGAAAGGGAAGCAGTGGTTGGGAAGGGAGTAAGACAGGGTTGTAGCCTCTCCCCGATGTTGTTCAATCTGTATATTGAGCAAGCAGTAAAGGAAACAAAAGAAAAATTCGGAGTAGGTATTAAAATTCATGGAGAAGAAATAAAAACTTTGAGGTTCGCCGATGACATTGTAATTCTGTCAGAGACAGCAAAGGACTTGGAAGAGCAGTTGAATGGAATGGACAGTGTCTTGAAAGGAGGATATAAGATGAACATCAACAAAAGCAAAACAAGTATAATGGAATGTAGTCTAATTAAGTCGGGTGATGCTGAGGGAATTAGATTAGGAAATGAGACACTTAAAGTAGTAAAGGAGTTTTGCTATTTGGGGAGCAAAATAACTGATGATAGTCGAAGTAGAGAGGATATAAAATGTAGGCTGGCTATGGCAAGGAAAGCGTTTCTGAAGAAGAGAAATTTGTTAACATCCAGTATTGATTTAAGTGTCAGGAAGTCATTTCTGAAAGTATTCGTATGGTGTGTAGCCATGTATGGAAGTGAAACATGGACGATAAATAGTTTGGACAAGAAGAGAATAGAAGCCTTCGAAATGTGGTGCTACAGAAGAATGCTGAAGATTAGATGGGTAGATCACATAACTAATGAGGAAGTATTGAATAGGATTGGGGAGAAGAGAAGTTTGTGGCACAACTTGACCAGAAGAAGGGATCGGTTGGTAGGACATGTTCTGAGGCATCAAGGGATCACCAATTTAGTATTGGAGGGCAGCGTGGAGGGTAAAAATCGTAGAGGGAGACCAAGAGATGAATACACTAAGCAGATTCAGAAGGATGTAGGTTGCAGTAGGTACTGGGAGATGAAAAACCTTGCACAGGATAGAGTAGCATGGAGAGCTGCATCAAACCAGTCTCAGGACTGAAGACCACAACAACAACAACAACAATGTAAAGTATATATTTTTTTATTGTAAATATTGTTATATTATATTACTATTTGGTAAAAGGGATAGTAGATAATAAACGTATGTTCTGGTGGATTAGGGCAATGTTATGAAAAGGGCAAATATTGTGAGTGTTGTTGTTTTTGTTGTGGTCTTCAGTCCTGGGACAGGTTTGATGCAGCTCTCCATGCTACTCTATCCTGTGCAAGCTTTTTCATCTCCCAGTACCTACTGCAACCCACATCCTCCTGAATCTGCTTAGTGTATTCATCTCTTGGTCTCCCTCTATGATTTTTACCCTCCACGCTGCCCTCCAGTACTAAATTGGTGATCCCTTGATGCCTCAGAACATGTCCTACCAACCGATCCCTTCTTCTGGTCAAGTTGTGGCACAAACTCCTGTTCTCCCCAATTCTATTCAATACCTCCTCATTAGTTATGTGATCTACCCATCTAATCTTCAGCATTCTTCTGTAGCACCACATTTCGATAGCTTCTATTCTCTTCTTGTCTAAAGTACTTATTGTCCATGTTTCACTTCCATCCATGGCTTCTGAAACGAATTCCTGACACTTATATCAATGATGTTAACAAATTTCTCTTCTTCAGAAACGCTTTCCTTGCCATTGCCAGTCTACATTTTATATCCTCTCTACTTCGACCATCATCAGTTATTTTGCTCCCTAAATAGAAAATTTAACGATATTTGTTATTTTCGTAAAATTTTACTAGTGTCCCAGAACATATATTTATTATCTACTCTTGTTACAAGAAAGTTCATTCTGTCTGAAGGTTTTTGCACATTAAGGTAGACTGAGGAAGTATCATGTGTGAGATACCGTGACCATTTAAGCATCATGTGACATTTGCATTCAACAGACAAGCTTCAGAATTTGGGAGTAAGGGTAATCCATGCTCTAATTCAAAGGATCAATTGATGGGGTTGAGTGTATTGCTTTTTGCTCAAACATCATCGGGTCTCTCATTGAGCATTTCCATGCAATATTAGCGCTGGTGACGAGTTGTGATGTCTTTATGTTCACCTCTTAAGAAGAAAGTACTGGCTGGGCTCTAACAAAAGACATATATTTGGGCAAAAAACAGTGTCAACATAGTATTGAGCAACTGGAGGCTCCTCTCTAGCGGTGTGTTCATCACAGCTGGTATTTGTTGCCACTTTTTGTTCACAGTGTAGGAAAAACTGCATTGCTTGTTGCTACTACATGATAATGCACTCTCCTGATTTCACGAACACAACTATCGAGAAGTTTGTTTGGGAACTGTTCTATCATGTATTTATTCTTCTGACCTTTTGCCCTCAAATGTTTACCTTTCCCACTCCTTATCGGACAACCCTCAAGAAAATTCGTTTCCAGATGAAAATGCACTTCAAACCTAGTTTCATGTCATCTTTATGTCAAATCAAGTGAGTTTAACAGCCATGGAATCATTACGCGACTGAATATTGTCACATGGTTTAGATAATGTGAGAGAATCTATTGTTGATGATTAATTTCTCACTGGTGTTTACTGTTGTGTAAATAAACTAATGGAAAACACTATTAAAATATGCAGTCTACTGATACAAATGAAACACAACTTACTGTGCCTTTATCAGCATGATAGTAAGATATAACTCTCTTTGGACTTTGAAATAGCCCGTGTTTACTTGCTGTCCTGTGTCATATTCAAGTATCAGTGTCCTGTGTCACATTCAAGTATCTGTAGTATGAAAGGTGGCGTTTCTTAAATAAAGTAGTGTACCCACAAAAAAAAGTCTTGCCATGTGGAAAGAGGCATTATCTGTTGAGCAGTATCATACTTTTTTCGCCCTCAGACTGTGAGGTACTGGAAGTAGCGAGAATATAGTTGATGGAGAACCTTTTTTAAGATTTACTTAGAGATTTTTCGATGTGGCTGCTTGAAGCTCTCTAACAGAAATGCTAAAAATATGGCTCCCAGACAAACTGGAATCGCAAGCTAACACAGCCTTCGTTTGACAGACAACCATGTTACCTGAGAGCTAGTTAAGAGGTGCCATGTTTGTTTCTCATTTATAGCCCCAGTGGTGGCTGGGACACATAAATTGCAATGTGAAAGATGGGATTAGTTGGAGTTTCCAGATGAAACGACTTTCCTGGTCTCAAATCTATAAACTTATAAGTTTAAAGCTCACCTTAAGAGAAAAATCACAAAAATTATTCAACTGAAATGACGCGTAAAATCAAGTGAATTAAACGGGATAATCCTGTGGCATTCAGGAACTAGCTCATTGGTTGTAGAGTTGCCAAACTTATTCTGTGTTGCTGCCGAGATTCAATTATACTACCAGCAGGAAGAATATCAGATGATGTAAGCCTTGAACAGGCTCAAAAATATGTCACTCACTTTTTTTCCTCTTTCTGTAACAAGCACTAGAGTGCAGTTACTAATAATACTTGTCTTAAAATATGTTAAAAACTGTCTTGACCCAACAAAATATTTATTTTCAATGGTTACCAATGTTGATTAAGATGTGACCTCCTTTGGACCATTTATAACATGATGATAGGCAATCGTAGTGAAAGGATCAGGTGTTACGAGTCTGTGAACGTCAACTGCAGTGATAGTTGTGGTGTCATAATATTTGCTCTGTTCACAACTACTACCGGCCATCATGGTCTAAAGAGGCTGATGTGGTCACATTCTGATTGGAAGTGGTAACTATTGTAGACAAATATTTTATTCTTGTCAAGACTGTGTTTAAACCATTTTTAACGTACTTACAGCCAGACCACTGTTTCTTCACGAGAAATGTTGTCAAAAATTTCTAATAATACTTCAGTGCACCAACTGCAAATTAAACACAATAAGTTAATAACTGTCACAATTACTTATATTTTTATGTTTTAAATGCACTGAATACTGAAAAGTTCATTCACGAGACAGGATTCACATTTTTGGAGCATTCCAGTGGTTATACTCTAAACAAATCGTTTGATCGTTATATACTTCTAAAATATTTTTCTTAAGATACTGCGATTGGCACTATCCCAAAAACAGGGGAACACAAATGAATAGATACCAACATAGCAGTGACAGCAAAACGTGAACATTAAAAGCGAGACTTCATAAGGTATTAATAATAAAGTACCAAATCAAACAAGTCTACAGTACATGGAAACTCGAAAACGTGTGGTGACAATCAAACCAGCTAACATGAAAGGCGTAGCATTTATCGCCACAATGTGGAAAGAGGAACACAGAACGCTGACAGTAATGTCTAGAATAAGTCATTCTGAAGTAAAACTGTCACTCAGTCTATAAATACTGAAAGAACGACAAAAATCGTTTACTTGTAATGATTACATTATTAACACTTATGCTGCTTTGTCAAGAAAAGTAAGAAGCATCTATGTTGAAGAGTTTTTCAACTTGCAGAATTCTTAAGACAGAGAGAACCCGAAATAACAACAGATCCACCATTCTGAGCATGGTGCTGGGATTCTATGAAGAGTCTGTGGAGAGTGTTATTGATTTAGCCCCAGACATTTCGATATGAACGACACCTCCAGGCTACCACAATATTCACATGAGGATTATCGAACTGTAATGCCACTGTGTGACATTACACAGTTGTAGTACTTGCTGAGACTATCCATATGCTGTTGATTCATAATATCAAACTACCACTACATAAATTATAGTCCAAGCTTTATTTCTACCTGTGACAACAATGGGTGAATAGTATCAACACCTCTGCACCCCAGACAGAACACAGATCCATTAGGTGCCAAGTAATTGCAGCAAAATGCTCTATGTTTGTATCTTTCTGCCAAAGACTTAATTTCTTTCACAGTGGACAGTCATCCCCCTGTGGAGGCGAGAAACAAGTACACTCCTGGAAATTGAAATAAGAACACCGTGAATTCATTGTCTCAGGAAGGGGAAACTTTATTGACACATTCCTGGGGTCAGATACATCACATGATCACACTGACAGAACCACAGGCACATAGACACAGGCAACAGAGCATGCACAATGTCGGCACTAGTACAGTGTATATCCACCTTTCGCAGCAATGCAGGCTGCTATTCTCCCATGGAGACGATCGTAGAGATGCTGGATGTAGTCCTGTGGAACGGCTTGCCATGCCATTTCCACCTGGCGCCTCAGTTGGACCAGCGTTCGTGCTGGACGTGCAGACCGCGTGAGACGACGCTTCATCCAGTCCCAAACATGCTCAATGGGGGACAGATCCGGAGATCTTGCTGGCCAGGGTAGTTGACTTACACCTTCTAGAGCACGTTGGGTGGCACGGGATACATGCGGACGTGCATTGTCCTGTTGGAACAGCAAGTTCCCTTGCCGGTCTAGGAATGGTAGAACGATGGGTTCGATGACGGTTTGGATGTACCGTGCACTATTCAGTGTCCCCTCGACGATCACCAGTGGTGTACGGCCAGTGTAGGAGATCGCTCCCCACACCATGATGCCAGGTGTTGGCCCTGTGTGCCTCGGTCGTACGCAGTCCTGATTGTGGCGCTCACCTGCACGGTGCCAAACACGCATACGACCATCATTGGCACCAAGGCAGAAGCGACTCTCATCGCTGAAGACGACACGTCTCCATTCGTCCCTCCATTCACGCCTGTCGCGACACCACTGGAGGCGGGCTGCACGATGTTGGGGCGTGAGCGGAAGACGGCCTAACGGTGTGCGGGACCGTAGCCCAGCTTCATGGAGACGGTTGCGAATGGTCCTCGCCGATACCCCAGGAGCAACAGTGTCCCTAATTTGCTGGGAAGTGGCGGTGCGGTCCCCTACGGCACTGCATAGGATCCTACGGTCTTGGCGTGCATCCGTGCGTCGCTGCGGTCCGGTCCCAGGTCGACGGGCACGTGCACCTTCCGCCGACCACTGGCGACAACATCGATGTACTGTGGAGACCTCACGCCCCACGTGTTGAGAAATTCGGCGGTACGTCCACCCGGCCTCCCGCATGCCCACTATATGCCCTCTCTCAAAGTCCGTCAACTGCACATACGGTTCACGTCCATGCTGTCGCGGCATGCTACCAGCGTTAAAGACTGCGATGGAGCTCCGTATGCCACGGCAAACTGGCTGACACTGACGGCGGCGGTGCACAAATGCTGCGCAGCTAGCGCCATTCGACGGCCAACACCGCGGTTCCTGGTGTGTCCGCTGTGCCATGCGTGTGATCATTGCTTGTACAGCCCTCTCGCAGTGTCCGGAGCAAGTATGGTGGGTCTGACACACCGGTGTCAATGTGTTCTTTTTTCCATTTTCAGGAGTGTATTATGGTCTACCACACCATCGTTCAAGCCCACTCCCTCACCCCACCCACAAGCCTCACTGTAGATGACTAATAACTTACGACTGAATGCAGATTTATAATTACAGAATGATTCTGTGATGATAGTACAAACATTCAGGGGTCATCATCATTTTCTTTGGGCCTTTGTCCCACTTTAATGTGGGGTCGGCCTTGTTACTATAAATTTGGCGATGTTAGTGTCAGAAGGTGGATAGATGTCCTTCCTGTCGCCACCTCTTTACCCCTGGGACAGAGTGAGTGTAACCCAGCTGTCTGCAAGCCATGAAATAGTGCCAATGCTTTCAAATGTCTGCGAGTAGTGTAACTAAGGTGGGACGTGGGGACCATCCCAGTATTCATCTAGTGGGATGTGGAAAACCGCCTAAAAACCACATCCAAGCTGGGTGGCACATTGGTCCTCTTTAATCTGCCACGCAGATTCTACCCGGGTGCGGCGTGCCTACCCGAGTAAAGGAAACAGCGCATTAGTGCTCTCGGCTAACCTGGCGGGTCAGGATGATTAAGAGGAGTAATTGTATTAATTTCAGGTAAGGAATCTTGGTCCAGAGACAACCAAGTGTTAAGTTATAAACGAAAATCGTTCTGATACCTCTGACAGTGGACCTCTTCTGCTGCAAGCTCTTTGCTCTCCAAAATTTGAGAATGGGCTCTTGATGTAGACCTACCATTAAAGTTAATTAAAGGATTACACATATCATGCCTGCAGATTTATAATAAACATCATTTTGCTGTAAGAAACATACAGATCTAGTCTCACATGTGCAGATCTTATTATTATTACGTCAGAGAACCACAGGTAGCACAAACACTGAGCACTTTAAAACAGTTCAGAATTCTGCATTTCCAAATTATTGTTCTGTACTATGCCATTATTATTACATTATTGAATCACAGATTATAGTGACAGGGAGTATAGTGAATGAAGCATTCTGCAACTCACAGCAAATACATCTATTCTAATAATATCTCTATATCAGTCATGTCAAGTGGTTAAAATCCCACGAGCTTCCGACTGAAATCTCTTTGGCTATTGTCGCTGCGGCCTCGCCATTATACAGGTTGTCCCAAAATAACGTATACACTCTTTGAAACTGAACATCTCTTTAATGAAAGGGGGTTAGATATACAATTTCAGTGATGTTATGTGCCTCATGGTCCGATTTAAGGTGGTAAATATTCAAACTGGTGTCCGTCTATCGCAATACACCGTCGACAACGACTTACGACTGAGCGACAAGCCAACTTTATTGTTTACAATGGAATAGCATCACAGGCTTGCTCAATTTGCTCTCTAAGATCATCCAGCGTGTGTGTGGTCTCGCAGTGTATACTGTATTCTTGAGATTACCCCACAGAAAGAAGTCTAGAGGAGTTAAATCTGGAGATCGAGCGAGATACTTCACACTCTCTCTTCGTCCTATTCATCTGGCAAGAAATGTACGACTGAGAAATGCCCTCACATGCAGGTGAAAGTGAGGTGGCGCCCTATCCTGTTGAAAATAATAATCTTCATTTCCAAACACAACGCTAAGGCCAGGAGTTATTTCCAACATTTTCAAGTACGAGTGACTGCATTGTCAAAGAGGTACGACTTGGTTAACCCGCTAGAAGACAGACCACACCAGACTGTTACTCCTGGTAGATTAGGATGCCTTTGCTCGGTTACGTATGGATTCTCTCTGCCCCAGTACACGCAATTACGGCGGTTAATTGTTTCATAAGTTTTAAACGTCGCTTCATCTGACCAAAGAATTCGATCTTGGAAACGTTGCTCTTCTTCACGTCTGTTAATGAACCATTCACAAAATTCGCTTCGTCTATCAGGATCATCCTCGTTAAGAGCATGGAGAAGTCTTGGAATGTAAGGCTTAAAGTTCTGAGACAGCAAAATTCTATTAACACTGCTTCTTCAGTCTCACGAGAGCATTACCTCACAGATTTCTTCGGGGATTGTGTATACTCCTGGATTACTGGATCAACAGTCTCATTGTCTGTTGAACTTCTCTTTCGTCCGCTATGTCCCTTCCTCATATCGTGCACCGTTCCTTCGACTTCAAACTTATCACTGATTCTTGTAATTGTTACTCTTGTTGCTTGTGGCGTTCCAAATTCAACTCCCCAATGTCGGCGTACCGCATTCACATTCTTTGTTTTCCAGTAACACTTTAGCACTGAGTTCTGTTGCTCAAACGATAACGCCATGTTTGCTGACAATCCTGAAACTAAATTGTATTTCTGTCTCCTGTAATTAAAGATATATTCTATTTCAAAGAGTGTATACATTATTTTGGGACACCCTGTATATTTGCACTGCTGGCTGTGACGTCACAGGTGCCCTCTTTCTCGACAAATAACGCAATGTTTCTCCCCACGTCCTTCGCACTCACTTCCACCTTACGACAGCCAGGTCCTAGGCTGTGCTGAGCTGCAAACTGCCATCCCTGCTGCTGGCGTTTTCAAATATTTTTGTTTCTATAGTTTCTTTTATAACCCTACCCCAAAATCCTCTCATCCTCGTAATGACAGAATAGAATTCAGTGTCAATTTTCTGAAGTATGTTTTACCATGGCTGATTTTACAGGATAACATAGGCAAGCAACCGTCTTGTTACACCTGGTGTTGCTTCACAGTGCATACTGTTGTCTGACGTAGTAGCTGCCATATTGACATTATACCTTGTACACTTCAGGCGTTATAAGCTCTAGATCGTCTATCACAGGGCACATGAGCTGTCGTAATTTTGCTGGGGGCCTGAACACCGATGAAATGTTGTCTCTCTTCAGGAACGGGCTAATCTTTCCTGGCACTGTGCCACAGAAAGGGAAAAACGCAAATTTCTTGCTCTCTTCTCCGGAGGTGTTTCTTCTCCATGTCTCACTAGAAATAGCGTGTGATTCCTGGCAGTGATTGCCGCCATTTTCTCAGAAGACTTTTCATCGTCTCAGACGACTTTAGCACGAAGATCGATGGTGTTCAGAACGCCACGTTTTTGTGCCGATTTATGGTGGGTGAGAGCGGGCAGATACCAATATGTGTGTGTGTAGGTTTCCTGCAGACATTGTGACTGAGGTGCCAATTGGTTTTGCGTCGAACGAGCATGTCAAGGAGTGGTAGTGCACCATCTACGAGGGTGGTTTGAATAGTTCTCGGAACGGAACAGAAAAGAGTACTCACATCACTGAAAGTTTTTATCTCTCAACGTAGTGTCCTTGTAGATGAATGCATTTGGTCCAACGATGTTCCAGTGCCTTCTCCAAAATGAGTTTCCTCCAGGCCTGCAAAATAGTTGTCAATTCCGGCTATCAATTCTTCGTTTGAAGTGAATCTTCGTCCACCAAGAACAATTTTCAGTTTTGGGAAGAGATGGAAGTCTGGCGGAGCCATATCAGGTGAGGAAGGCGGGTGTGGCAACAATCGATACCTTAGTTCGTGTAATTTTGCCATGCCGATGGCACATGTGTGTGGGCGCACATTGTCTTGATGGAAGATGACTTCCTTCCTTCCTAAACCGTTTTTTTTCGCGTTCTCTTGTTGCAATTTGTCCAGGAGGTTAGCATAGTATTCTCCAGTAATTGTTTGCCCAGTGGGGAGATAATCTACAAACAAAATCGCCTTCGCATCCTAGAACACTGATGCCATGACCTTTTCCGCGGAAGGAACTGTCTTTGCTTTCTTTGGTGGCGGAGAATCAGCATGTTTCCACTTCTTTGACTGTTGTTTTGTCTCTAGGGTACACTAGTGCACCCAAGTTTCATCTGTGGTCACAAACCGGTGCAAAAAAGCCTTGTTCGTTTCTCCTAAAATGGGCAAACATTGTTCCGATTTATCCATTCTCATGCGGTTTTTGCGTTTTTGATCCAGTGTCAAGAGTTTTTTCATTCCTAATTCTTCAGTCAAAATGTGATATACCCTTTCAGATGACATCAGGCAAGGGTGAACAATTTCACTCACTTTCAGTCAGCCATCCTCCGTGACCATTTTGTGCACTTTCGCAGTGAGTTCTGTAGTAGTGACACATCTTGACCGACTACTGCCAGCATCATCATCTAAGCTTTCCCGACCATATTTAAATTCATTCGCCCACTTGGCAACAGTTGAATATGAAGGAGCAGAACCCCCAGTGTATTCTGGAAATAAGCATGAATGTCGCTTGCTTTCATACCTTTCTTGATGAAGTACTTAATCACTGCTCGAATCTCGATTTTTTCCAACCTTGCAAATCACTACACGGGAACAACAACAGAGCCACGTCACCGCCACAGCTCTCTTCCAAGAGCACTGACGTGGCACGTGTTTACGGGCAACAGTCCAATGAGTATCACAGGAACAACTCGTTGCGCTAGCGCTGACCTCTCGTGGTCATTCTGAGTACTTTCAAACCACCCTCGTATTTTTACTTCCATCATAAACCTTAATGTGGTCGTGAAGGCTGTTCAGGCGTTCTAAGAATTCTCCCAGTTTATTACGACCATGGAGCTAAATAATAAAAGTGTCGTCAAAGTAAGGATAAAAGCTGCTTGGCTTAGCTGATGGCCAAAGCGACATCTTCAAGTTTCTCCATAAAATGGCTCGCTATGGATGGAGCTAACAGACTTCCCATTGTCACGCCATCAGCTGATCCAACTGCCATATGGGAAATATGACATTATCAACACCTGCTTAAATAATCACACAATTGTACTATCAAATAACTGGGAGAGGAGATATATACAGCCTTTGACTGGAATACACGTAAATAGGAAGACCACATGAGAACTGACCATTATATCACCTTGCCCAAGACACAGATTTTTAATTCGGTTGATAAAATCGTCAGTGTTCTTAATGGGATGCACACAGCGATCCACATGCAGTGTAAAGAGGCTGGCCAGATGTTTTGACAGTCTGTAAGTTCGTGACTCAATGGTGGTCACAATGGGCCGAAGAGTAGAATCCATTTTGTGGATTTTTGGCAGCCCTAAAGCATAGGTGGTCTCGGTGCCTAAGGGAGAAGATTCTTAACAACAGCCTCTTGCAGTGATGACAGTTTTAGGTGCTCTGATATCTTCCTCGTTATTCTGGACGTCGGGTCCCGTGGCAGTTTCCAGTAGGTATCGTCCTCTAGAATCAAGTGCATTTTAGCACCTTAGTCAGATTTATTGAGAATGATGGGTGCATCGCTCTTCTCAACTGGCGGAACCGCGGTTGTGGGACTGTTTAAGCACTCGACTATTTATAACTGAGTTCGATTCCTGGCATCCATTGCGCCCTTTGATGCTTTTTTGTTTTACGGACCCCACGCTGATTCTTTGTGAAACGCTAATTCTCTCAGCGTTCTCTTACTCTGATGGATGTGATTGTTGCCTAGATTTTAGCACATCGAGTGCCAGACCCCAACTGTTATTTAAATTGAAACCTCCATCACTGTTCATTGAGTTTTAGGATGTCTTTATTTCCATAGACTCCTTAATTATACTGTTCCAGAAACTCGACGTTTGCACCATAATACTGGTCTCATCGAATTTCATTTCATGGTTGTTGTGATCAGTCGAAACTACTTTCGTCTGGCGGTAGCTGTGGGTCCTTTGATAATTTTGGGAGAAGCTTAATGAAACTAAAAGAACACTTGAAATATTGATTAGCTTTGTTACACAAAGGAATAAAAGATTTTGCCTGGGGAAAGTTTCCAGAATGAAATTTTCACTCTTCAGCGGAGTGTGCACAGATATGAAACTTCCTGGCAGCTTAAAACTGTGTGCCGGACCGAGACTCGAATTCAGGATCCCGGCTGTGCCTAAGCTATGTCTCCACAATATACTTTCTTCCAGGACTGCTAGACTTGCGCCGGCCGTTGTGGCCGAGCGGTTCTAGGCGCTTCAGTCTGGAACCACGCGACTACTACGGTCGCAGGTTCGAATCCTGCCTCAGGCATGGATGTGTGTGATGTCCTTAGGTTACTTAGGTTTAAGTAGTTGTAAGTTCTAGGGGACTGATGACCTCCGATGTCAAGTCCCATAGTGCTCAGAGCCATTTGAACCATTTTTGCTAGACCTGCAAGTCCGGCAGGACAGCTTCAGTGAAGTCGGGGTATGTCTGCTTCAGATCAGAGAAGTCGAAAAGGAAACCAGCGGTTTATGTAATTAGCTTTGTGGGTCGAACCCTTATGGAATGCAAGAGATAATATTCAGTGACTGAGCTCGAAGCATATCAGTGATTTGGGCGTTCAGAATATTCCAATATTACCTAGGGGGGAAACATATGAAAGTATTTTCTGACCGTCAAGCCCTGACATTTCACTTAACATGCAAACTACTACATAAACGAATATCAAGATGGCTCCTCTTCTTACAAGAATTTAGTTTTGACGTCATGTGTATAGAACGGGAATAGAGCGTAATAACAAATGCAATTCTGCGGCTCCCTCAAGGTTTGAATGAATTTGCCAAACCAACAGAACAGACTTCCCCAGTTCAGCATTTTATAGACGCCTGATGGCACGTGCTCTCCAGATTACTTAAAAATGTGTCGCAACATGCAACAATGGGAACTAAAGTATTTAATTGATGGTATTGCCGTATCTCTGATACACATGAAAAAACCAAGAGAATCCTCTCGGCATGCTATGGCGATAAAAATAGAATTATACAAGAATCTATTACACCCATTCAATTTCCGAATCCAGAATCCCTTAATTCTTCATCTATCGAATGCAACCGCCACATCCGATCTCTGCACACGCTCGGTGAAGACGTAAAAGCTTATGGTGGCATGCAATGTAACATCCACGAGATAAATTTTAGCTACAGTGCGACGAGAGGAAACTCTAACAGTTATAAACATTATCTATCCGACATCTGAAAAAGCAGTGAAATAAATGATGATAAATATTAATTATTCATATAATATTTTATGATGTAATTGGACATATCGATGTGTATCATGCAAAGACAATGATAATTGTAAATTCCTTTTATGATCTGCGTTTGTCTTCCTTTGTTTTTACCTTTTGTTGGTTGGCTTTTGTAGGTTGTGGACGCAAGACGTATATCAAACTGAGGTCTGTTAAGAAATAGTAATTATTTGTTAATTATTACTTGAGAATAAAGTTCATTATTATTATAAATATGAGTGAATAATTATTTGTAACTTTAATTCCTCTCTCAGTAAGCATTATCTGTGTTAATTATTTCTTTCCGCTGCAAGGAGTGCAGCCATTGATGATAGCGATTTGTATCTCGTTTTTGTCTGTGTTTTCCTTAGAAAAAAATCAAATGTTTGCTTGATGAAGTCTAAATAGTGCACAATACGAAAGTAAAGTTTAACAAGCATTTAAAATACTTATCCTATTTGCTCTAACAATAGAAAGTCTCTATCAATTGTCTGCCGCCATCTTAACAATTATCTCAGCGGCAAATTCAAATTAAACAACTCTGCAGACATAAATGCCGAAGGTAATAAAAATGTGTAAAAATAAATGTGCACCGGTGGTCCCGAACTCATTTTAATGAAAATAATTCGAATCAGATTGGTTCATTAAAAACAGTGCTCATAGCACGATCCATATAACAAACTTTTGTAGCTGATGTATGGAGCCGAAATTAATTACGCACAAGTTGAGAAGAATATTGTTTCAGGTAACGTACGTCAGTGTTGTGCGTGGCTGATATTCTGTGGTTTTAATGATCATTATGCTGAAGATAACTGTTTCCATCATAATCAATATTTGTATAGAATCTGTTGTATGAACTGTGATTTAATGACACTTACACAACTTACAGACCACACTTTTTACACAACGTTAACTTGGAGTTCTTTAGCAACTTGACCAAATCTTTAGCTGGGAGAAAAATTATTTTGTGATTAGTCACTGTAATGAAATAACCTTATCGCTTTCATTTACAAATTAGTTAAGTACCAAACCACTGAATAACACAGCGAACGCCACACATGCTAGCACCAAAAATTCTCAGAACTTTTCCTGATGATATCTACCGATGGTGGCTCATCCGTGTCAAGCTAACAGCTCTTTCAGAAGGGGCATACTTTAGTTGATGGACTTTATAGAAACAGAAACAGACACAGTGCTTGCTTCGCATATCAGCTGTGACAATAAAATGGTGACTTACACTCCCATAGCTGCAGCCTTTCATGTCCGCGCTATATCAGACGGTGTATTTTGTTTATTTTGCGAAGAACGTGACCATTGGACCCAAGAACTTAACAAAGTTACTGACTGACCTCACTGAAAGAAAACAGAAATTGAAAAGTGCTGATGTTTTCTATGCCTAAACAGAGGACATAAAACGTCAGATCGGGAAGAAGGGTAGGGCATGTTGTACTGTACTCCGTTAATCATAACAATAAAACTGATGTAAACAACCACAAACGAGATGATTCAAATGGTTCAAATGGTTCTGAGCACTATGGGACTTAACATATGAGGTGATCAGTCCCCTAGAACTTGTTGTTGTTGTGGTCTTCAGTCCTGAGACCGGTTTGATGCAGCTCTCCATGCTACTCTATCCTGTGTAAGCTTCTTCATCTCCCAGTACCTACTGCAACCTACATCCTTCTGAATCTGCTTAGTGTATTGATCTCTTGGTCTCCCTCTACGATTTTCACCCTCCACGCTGCCCTCCAATGCTAAATTTGTGATCCCTTGATGCCTCAAAACATGTCCTACCAACCGACCCCTTCTTCTAGTCAAGTTGTGCCACAAACTTCTCTTCTCCCCAATCCTATTCAATACCTCCTCATTAGTTACGTGATCTACCCACTTTATCTTCAGCATTCTTCTGTAGCACCACATTTCGAAAGCTTCTACTCTCTTCTTGTCCACACTAGTTATCGTCCATGTTTCACTTCCATACATGGCTACACTCCATACAAATACTTTCAGAAACGACTTCCTGACACTTAAATCTATACTCGATGTTAACAAATTTCTCTTCTTCAGAAACGATTTCCTTGCCATTGCCAGTCTACATTTTATATCCTCTCTACTTCGACCATCATCAGTTATTTTACTCCCTAAATAGCAAAACTCCTTTACTACTTTAAGTGTCTCATTTCCTAATCTAATCCCCTCAGCATCACCCGATTTAATTTGACTACATTCCATTATCCTCGTTTTGCTTTTGTTGATGTTCATCTTATATCCTCCTTTCAAGACACTGTCCATTCCGTTCAACCGCTCTTCCAAGTCTTTTGCTGTCTCTGACAGAATTACAATGTCATCGGCGAACCTCAAAGTTTTTACTTCTTCTCCATGAATTTTAATGCCTACTCCGAATTTTTCTTTTGTTTCCTTTACTGCTTGCTCAATATACAGATTGAATAACAGCGGGGAGAGGCTACAACCCTGTCTCACTCCTTTCCCAACCACTGCTTCCATTTCATGCCCCTCGACTCTTACAACTGCCATCTGGTTTCTGCCCTAGAACTTAGAACTACTTAAACCTAACTAACCTATGGGCGCCACACACATCCATGCCCGAGACAGGATTCGGACCTGCGACCGTAGCGGTCGCGGGGTTCCAGACTGAAGCGCCTAGAACCGCGATGTTTGGTCAGAAGCCGTAGCACACGTACACTAGTGCTGTTACGCTATTCGAAGTGGGTCCCACTTATGTATTAGATATATTATTACTAAGTTATGTTTAATGAAACTGTAAAATTTTCAAATGTGTTAGTAGCCATCAACGTTTTTATAAATCACGCTTTGACCGAGCTATGTGGCTCAGTGGTTTAGCACACTGGACTCGCATTCGGAAGGACGACGGTTCAATCCCGCATCCGGCCGTCCTGATTTAGGTTTTCTGTGATATCCCTAAATCGCTCCAGGCAAATGCCGGGATGGTTCCTTTGTAAGGGCACGGCCGACTTCCTTCCCTAATCCGACTAGACCGATGACCTCGATGTTTCGTCTCCTCCCCCAAAGAACCCAATCCAACCTTAATCACGCTTTAGTTATGTAGTTTTTATTTCAAAAATTGTGTGTAGTCAGAGCCTCTTCACTGTTGTGCTCTGAATGTCGCGCTGTCAATACACAGTATGAAAGTGGCTGAGGTTACTTCCTGTCCCGTAGTGAAACACGGTTAAAAAGTGACGAGAAATATGTTGTTCTTCATGTCTGTCATAAATTTGCAGAGACAATTGGCTTTGAAGTTTTCCGATGAACTGTATTAGATATAGTTGGAACACAAGTACACATTGGTGTATAGCGGAATCGGTAGCATAGTTGCTATATAACTCAGGCCAGTAAATGGTTCGCTGGTCAATTTTTTTTTCTCGTTCAGTTTTAATTAGCTACATCTCGTAATTGTAAAATTCATCATAATTTTTATGAATGATTCACATATTCTTGTTTCTAATTACGTATAGCACGCGGAACTCCTGTTTTCATTTCAAATATAAATTCTCGATTATCAATATGTCATGAAAGACTGTTGATACAGGTTGCTTAAATTAAGAAAACATAACAACTTAATTTTTCAAGACAAACACAAAAAACCAAATACTCTTTATTTGGACTATGTCCATTGTTTTATACAACAGACTTAGTATGTGTCGTAGAAACATGAAAAATAATCATTTTCACAGCATCGAGCACACCATACAAATGCATTTTTACGTTTGACACTGTACCATTACAATATGAACCCAACAGAACTGATCTGGAGCCAGGTTTAGGGATTTGGCCCGAGAAATAACAAGACTATTGAGCTTCCAGACGTACTGGAACTAACGCACGCAGCTTTTTCACACGTCACTGCCGAACGCTGGCGGGATATAGAACGGCAAGTCATAAAAGGAGAAAATGCGGTGGATGGCTTCGTGGAGTCTGCTGTTGATCGACTCGTTATCAACGTAACAGGTGACAGTCCCAGCACTGAAATATACTTCTCGGATTCGTATGAGGAAGGAGCTAAGAGATTACCAGACGACTGACTGTAATTAATAGCTTCAGTGGCTTCGGTCTTCAACAGTACGGTGAAATTCCTGCAGCATGCTTTTATGCTTTTGCATCACTCGTAACTCGCTCCGAAAAATTACTCTTAAATTCTTAACCCTTTATTTGGCAGTGTTGCTCTCAAGCAACATCAAATTTACGTTGGCCTTAAGGGACAACAAATACTTCCCGGTGCCTTTTACTGGCATTGTTGCCTCCAGGCAACGTCCCTTTACACACTGCGAATACCAGTTGTTGTAATAGTTCAAGGTTTTCCATACGAGTTGGCAGTTTGTGCAGTGGTGTTACAGAGATCTCGTGTGAGCAACAGGGGTGTCTTATTTTGGTTCTGAAAGAGTGGATTTCAATAAATTGGCAGTAATCTTTGCAGATTTTCTTCAAGAAATACCCAGAGGTGAGATTACAGCAGAAATATTTCAATCTAATATTGTTTTGAATTACGTAAATAGTATAAAACTTTTATGTTGCCTGTGAGCAACATTGGCCATAGTTGGTACATGTGCCATTAGTATATTACATATGCTTACGGCGGATATTCAAAACAATAAAATCGTGACACTTGCAAGCTAAGCTCATTTTGTGGTGTCCAACCACCCTCAACAGTAAAATGATGGGACAGCAATGAAAAAAGAAGAATTGATGTGCCCTGTCCCAGTATTGTACGTCTGTACAGCAAGCATATGGAAGGAGCTGATCTTGCTGGTATGCTGATAGAGCTCTACAGAGTAGGTGATGGTACATGAGATTGTTTGGATTTATGCTAGATTTGAGTGTTGTAAATGCCTGGTTGGTATTTCGAAGAGAATCTCTGGACAAGAAGATCTCACTGAAGTCATTCAGGGCACATATTGCCAATAGTTTGATGTTTTCAGGGAAAAGGAAAGTAGGAAGGCCCTCAATAGACATAACACCACCACAAAAGAAGAGGAGGAAGCCAACAGCTCCGACTGTTACACAAGATGTCCGATTTGATAATATGGAGCATTGGCCTGTATACGGTCCCAAAGGTCGTTGTCGTTATTGTCCATCTGGATTTTCAAAATGCAATCTAGTATTGTGCTTCGTTCCAAGAGGAACTGTTTCCAAAAATTCCATTGCAAGAGCAACTAGAAAGGAAAATGAAACAGGTTAATTGCACAGCAAGAATGCATAAATTATTCATGTACAGGAAACGTTTTGCTTGAGGTTATAGGCAAACACATTTTTTCTATAATATGTATAAATGTGGTCTACTGCGAGCAATGTTGCTTGTAAGCAACATTTCATAATTTTTGTCAAAAATTTTTAAAACTGACTGAATTGTATTTCTTTAAGCATAATAAATAAATATAAGCACTGAAAATTTTGTTTTGTTTTTATTTTCACCGTTTGCCAAATAAAGGGTTAAATTAGGAATTTTCATCACTCTTGTTTGTAATTAGAATACTATGGCAGATGAGAACGAGTGCATTTTATGCTTTGCTTCTGATCACCAAGGAAGCGCACGGTAATGCTAGAGTTCCTCCGAATATTATTTAATTCTCTTTAAAAATTAAAAGACATTCGAAGCTATACTGTTTCTCTGTTCGTCTCTTTTTTACGTCTGAACAGCAACTGGTTACATCATTGTAGCCTAGTTGGACCGCTGGTTGACCAGTGCTGTCCAAGTTTAATGCGCCGGTAAAGCTGTTGCCCCTCACATTATCGCTCACTATGTGCATTAAACGTGTCCTTATGATCGTACTTGACTGTACTGGACACAACTTGGCTTCCGCTCCCTGTGAAACGAAATCCAATGAGATTCAAGCAAACGCGGATTAATACATGGCGTAATGTTTAAATCAGGTTTATTCGTATGATGAACAGAGTATAACTGTAAAAACCATAAGTCGATACGCGTCGAACGTACGACGTGTAAGAAAGCAGCACAGAACGACGTCACTTCTGTTAGTGAAATATATGCAGCTACACCCACCTTTACGTTCTTGCGAAGTGCTCAGGTGCGCACCGTAGGACCAACAGGACTAAGTAAACTCACTCGATGTGTGTTAGACAATGGAAGACAAGCATCTTTCATAGCAAAGTCATTAACAGAAGATATGAAATGGCCTGCCCTGGACCAACAGCAAACGTAGCGTTTGCACGTTCGAATCTATCACGTAGCCTTGTCAGTTTCGAAGTTAGAGGAATGTGGACTAATTCTGCGACTTACAACAAAGCGTATGAAAGTGACCACTACTTCACGCCTAGGCTGAGAGTTTCACAAGATATTAAGTGTGTAACACATGTGTGCACGCCACAGTTAGGTGATCCGTTGACAGATTCCCAAGAAGATTTGCCTATCGAGCTTTTGATTGGTAATGGTCATTACTGAAAGGTTGTCGTCGATGATTTACCAATCTGTATTTCTAAATTCATTATTTTGTTTCCCGCCGTATTCGGTTGGATCCTCAGTAGCTGCAGATCTGCTGTCTCTGCGAATTTAGCTGTTGTTAAATTTGTACTTCAGACTCAAATGTCCACAGATGACCAATTGAGACGATTCTGGGATCTAGATACTATTGGAATAACTGAACATCATGATGCGGTAAAGTCTGATAAAGATTCTGCCCTCCTTCAAGGAATTCTGGCATCTTTTCTTGTGCGAGATCATCGAAGAGTCGTTTGTCTTCTTAAGAAATCAAATATTATTTTACATTCTACTAACTACTTGAACGCAGAAAGATTTCGAAGTTTACATATAAGACTTCTTGATTCCTTGAAGGAAACTTATCACCGCTTTCAGGTCAGGAAGGCGAGCCGGCCAGTCTGTGGATGGTTTTTAAGGCGGTTTTCCATCTGCCTCGGCGAATGCTGGCTGATTCTCCTTATTCCGCCTCACTTACACTAAGTCGCCGATTGCTGCGCAAACACTGTCTCCACGTACGCGTACGCAGCCAATGCAACATTGGGGTTACACTCGCCTGCTGTGGGGGCCGAGACTGCACAATAACCCTGGGTTTGGTGTGGGGCGGCGGTGGGGTGATTGGACTGCTGAAGGCTGTTGCGAGGTTGTGTACCACTGAGGGCTACAGCTGGGACGAAGCTTCTCCTTCGTTTCTAGGTCCCCAATTCACTAAAAATACAATACCATATAGAACTCGCTACTCCTGAAGACTCAAGTAACACCATATTTTACCTTCCACATCGTACACTTAGGAAGGAGAAACTTGGTACAATAAAGTGAAGGATCGTTTTTGATGCGTCTTCTCACGAGATCAACGTACCCTCTCTCAACAACACTTTAGAGGTGGGACCAAATCTTCCGCCAGAAGTACTTGTTGTTCTGATATGATTCCGAATACACCGCTTGGCTGTGATTAGCAATATTACGCAAAGAATTCTGCAACTTATCTTGCACGAAGATGACAGGGATTTGACAAGATTTCTATGGCATCAAGTTTTTCAAGATAGTCACGGAAACTACCATACGACGAAGTATCACTTGACTTAAAATTCAGCTTGACGTGTAGTCCATTCCAGCTTTCAGCAACGCTGAAAGAACACGGTTAAGAGACCGCATTTCCAGTCGCCGCGCAGGCACTAGCCAACAATGTTTTCAAGGATGACTTCGCGTTTGGTGCAGATGGCGACACTGAAGCTGTCGCTGTGTATTACGAACTAAGGCTCTTTTGAAACTATAGAACTTTCAGTTAACTAAATAGGCCACTACTTGAGTCTTCAGTAGTAGCGAGTTCTATATGATATTCTATTTGTAATGAATTGGGGACCTAGTAACGAAGGAGAAACTTCTACTCAAGTTTTAAGTGCAAACTGGAACATAGCAACGGACAACTTGTACATTAACACGGATGATGTCACAGAAAAATTATCTGATGAACTTACTACCATAAGGAAACTATTACAGACTGGAGCTAAATTTTACGATCCACTAGGATTATTCTGACCTGTGTCAATCGTGGCAAAACTTTATTCCAAAGGAACCTGTTTTAGGGGAACTGACTGGAGTGAATTGCTACCCAACACTCTGACAACACAGTGGAATACTTGGGAGTCTAATTTACCTCCATTGTCTTGCATTAGTATCCAATGATTGATATCAGCTACAAATACCGCGACGTTCAGTTTCACGTATTTTGTGATGCTTCGAACGCGGGTATGGCGCAGCTCTGTACATCCGCCATGTTTCACACGCCAACACTGTGATTTACTTGGCCTGTAGCAAGAAAAGACTTGCACCTGTTAAAAGGATAACACTATCAGGTCTCGAGTTTCTAGGTGCACTTTTTTTTTTTACTAATATGATACTGTGGACGGACGTTGCAGTGACATTACGCTGGATACGCACTGGTGCGAATCGATGGAAGTCTTTTTATCTGTAGCAGAGTGACGTATAAGTCCCCTAGTCAGTGGAGAACGTTGTCCTGGAAATGATAAGCCAGCGGATCACCTAACACGGGGACTTATTGGCAATAAAATCCAAACTGCGCGTGTTTGGGGAGGGGGGAGGGGGGGGGGAAGAGGACCGCCATGCCTTGCACACCCAGAAGAATGTTGGCCATCTGGTACTCTAAGTACGTGCCATGACCTCCGGGAAGAAAGAAAGAATCTAAAACACGTGGCGGTAGTTGCTATACCTCCCAGTATTACAGACATTTCCAAATTCAGTTCCTAAAAACTAAAAGTAAACTCCTCCCGAACAGGCCATGAAGGCCCAACGGTACCGACCTGCCGCCGTGTCACCCTCAGTCCATAGGCGTCACTGGATGCGGATATGGAGGGGCATGTGGTCAGCACACCGCTCTCCCGGCCGTATGTCAGTTTCCGAGACCGGAGCCGCTACTTCTCAATCAAGTAGCTCCTCAGTTTCCCTCACAAGGGCTGAGGGCACCCCGCTTGCCAACAGCGCTCGGTAGACCGGACGGTCACCAATCCAAGTACTAGCCCAGCCCGACAGCGCTTAACTTCGGTGATCTGACGGGAACCGGTGTTACCGCTGCGGCAAGGCCGTTGGCCAAATTCAGTTCCTACTGGGGATTAATTCGCACAACCGGCTGTATCGTTCGATTCATATGTAAAAATCGCCACAAAGATAAACTTACTGGACAGCACTCGAGCTCGCAGATGCACGCACTTACTGGATCAAAACAGCCCAACGTCAGTGCTTCACCCGGGAATTCCACGCAATCTGGAACTGTAAACCGATCCTGCAAGGTTCTAAAATTGGACGCTTTCATTCATTCACCGAAGACGGACTCATCTGGGAGGTAGACTACAGTTTACAGACTTCAGCAGTGAGGAATGATATCCATTGCTTATAGATGGTTCACATCGTTTCACGAGATTCCTGATATTTCAAACACATATTTATCTTCGACATCTTGGTGTCCGAATTGTGTTATCCAAACTTCGGCAAGAATTTTGGGTACTTAAAGGCCATCAAAACATTAAAAAAATCCTACCTACATGTTTCCCACGCAACATCATGAAGACTTCAAGAGGGCAACAAATTGCAGTTCCCCCAGCCACAGATCGAATGAGACCAACTAAGCCTTTTACTATCACCGGCGTAGGCTTTGCTGTCCCTCTTTACATCAAGACAGGCATGACCATGGAAAAAGCCCGTATAACACTCTTCATTTGCGCAACAATATGTGCAGTACATTTGGAGCTCTGCTCCAGTACGAATACAAACACATTTTTAATGGCTTTACTGAGATTTGCTAGTAGACGTGGATTGCTGCACACCATCTACGCCAAAAATGTAAGCCCTTTCACGCCGCTAACAAAGAATTATCGGAACTATGGAGCTCACTAACAACCTGAGAGACTCACAGCTTCCTCGCCAAAAACGGAATCACTTGGAAGACGATTGCACCACGGGCGTCTTGGTGGGGAGGATGATGACAGAGGATGGTGGGCACTGTCAAGCGATGCTTATGGAAAGTGTTGGGACGATCAAGTCTAACTGCAGAGCAACTCTGGACCATCTTGTTCAAAATCGAAGCTGCAGTAAACTCAAGGCCAATCTCTCCATGAGATGACGCAGAACGTCTGACACCAACACAGTTTCTGGTTGTTGAAGGCCTGCTAAATGTGCCACTGGAAAAGATGGACCAACGAGTATATCATGGATCTCAGGTGCTTCCACGAAGTTAGAGGGGCATTTGAAAGGTATATTGACTTCCAACCTGGTGATCTGGCTTTGATTCAAGAAGATGGTGACTAAGACGCTTGTGGAAGAAAGGGAAAATAGAAAGATGTGTACAGCGAAGAGACAGTAAAATAAGGACGATAATAATGTGTACACCAGAAGGACAGCAGGTAGCATGACCAGTTCAGGTGGTCACCCCCCCTGGAGGTTGACCAGGGTAGGGAGAATGTTGGGAATTGAAATCGTCGGACATTTATATCTCTGATCAATGATACTCTTTGTAAGACATAACATATTGTAAACTCTTTGTTATATGTATATTCTGTGGCTGTTAAATAAAGTGTGGTGCTAGACTGCAAACCATTGCTTATTATTGTGATTCAGAACAGTTAATAATTTACCACATAATTCAATTGGTTTCATGCCAGCGGAATTAATTTTTCACAAGTCTGAAACCGAAGAAAAGATGAGACAAGCATTGGTAAATCTCAGTGAAAAAGCCACAACTGGGAAGGAAGTGTACACTGAAAGGTTAGGAAGTGTGTGTACCTCCCACATAGGTCGGGAACTACTCTTGCACAAACACACTATGTTAACAAGCATAAGAAACTAGATCATAAATGGTAGTTATTGTACTCTGGACTGTATGTCGTAATGAATGTTCGACACCTGGTTTACTACCTCTAGAGATATCCTAGTACAGGAAAAATATGCAGAGTGTATCTGCACAAGCCCCTAAAAAATTAGTAAGCTAGTATCAACAGCTGATGAGACACAGCATTCAAAGGCGAAGCAAAGTGGTTAATATGCCGAGAGAAAGAGGATCTAAAAAATGTACAGCAATAAATATTGGTTTTAAGTTTAAAAATAAGAAAAATACGGAGAGAAGAAAAGGAGAAGTATGTAAATAATATACACACACTTAAATAACTAAAGAAATTTACTAAGCACAAGGTGTGATTAACTACAAACGAACTATTTCACACGAAATTCGAACTACACTGTGCTACGAACTAACTAAATCTACACCATATAGACATACTTGCAAAAGCTTTACAGACAAAGAATGTAACTAGTCTGGAGAAAGGGGTCACTAATCATTATGAACACCACAACACATGTTACATGATGTAAGGCATGTGATTTAATGTATGGAATAACGTCATCAGACATGACATGTCAGGAAATATAAGCTACAACAGAAAGATCAACTCGTGAATTCACTAATATAAATTTTAATGGAATAAGTGTAATTTTATTAGTGGAGGACTCATGGGTAATATTTAATGAGTATAAGAAGTGACACTTCACAGGCTACTGTGCTAAAAATGTTTGTAGTATGCATATTACGTTGGTTAACCTACGGGCAGCTAAGCATTTAGTCATTTTATTTAGGGATCATGGTATTATGGGAATGATGCAACTGCACGTCCCGATAAATAGAGCAAAGTAGGCATACGTTCGGCGATAGGTACCAGAAAGGTTTTACTGACAAGAAATTAGTTATGTGTGAGTGTGCGAATGTATGTGAAGATGAATGCGAAGTGAAACTGTGAAGTACGTGTGAATACTCATCACACTAGACAATGTAGTAGCAGTAATCGTAATGAGAGAGTGAGAACCAAGTGACGTAAGAAATGTTACACGAAGTGAGTCACGAAAGTAATGAGTTGCAAATCGCTTTGTAACGTTCTTTTCACAAGTCCGCATAGAAAACATTTCATTACACACGGCAACAACCAGCCTGTCTCCCCTCACACAGATGAGATCATTTGCATATTTATATAATGCGTTATGGTACAATAATTACCAATGATAATCAGAGATACATTCTTGTCTTGCACTGTTTGTTACATTATGCGACTGCAAATGTTATATTGTATCGTATTGAATGAAACTGGGGACTTAGAAACGATGGAGAGGCTTCATCCCCGCCGTAGCCCTCAGTGGTACTCCCCCCCCCCCTCCCCCACCACCAGGCTACAGCAGTCAGCAGTCCACTCACCCCACCGCCGCCCCACACAGAACCCAGGGTTATTGTGCTGTTCGGCCTTCAGTGGACCTCCTCTGCCGCCACCCCCCGTCCCCCTCCTTGAACGTCTCACACCAGACGAGTGTAACTCCAATGTTTGCGTGGTAGAGTAATTATGGTAATTATGGTGTACGCATGCGTGGCGAAAGTGTTTGCGCAGCGATCGGCGACATAGTGTAACTGAGGCGGAATAAGGGGAACCAACGCGCATTCGCCGAGGCAGGTGGAAAACCGCCTTAAAACCCACCCACGTACTGGCCGGTTCATCGAACCACGACACAAGTCCGCCGGGCGGATTTGTGCCGGAGACCGGCGCTCCTTCCCGCCCGGAAAGCCGTGCGTTACACCGCACGGCTAACCGGGTGAGCAAATGTTATGTACTAATAGTGCACAAAAATGTTAACACAGGATAGACGAAGACACATTCTGAACAAAAATTAATTAGCGATTTGATTTAAGACAATCTGCCAAGTAAGCAACGGTGTAACTCTTAAAATATCTGTACTAAAAGAATAATTAAGGTAAAACTGACTCAAGACAAATATTCATTTGTTTTGACACAAACAAATAAGAATGAACATTGTGCACGTACAATAGAAACAGTAAAAATGAGACGATGTAAATCGTATGAATTTGTAAACAGAAAAAACTAAACTTGAGCAATGCGGAAGGAAGACACAGTGTCGATTCTTTATCAAGCTTGTAAATACGCACATAATACACTGTGGAGTAATTCAAGATTAAGTTACAGCATATAATTTTTTTTTTGTCATTTTACAAAATATTTTTCTTAGTACCGTAATCACTCTCTCTACTGAAATGTGCCCTCAGACACATGCAACTTGCCGGCCGCGGTGGCCGTGCGGTTCTAGGTGCTTTAGTCCGGAAACGCGTGACTGCTATGGTCGCAGGTTCGAATCCTGCCTCGGGCATGGATGTGTGTGATGTCCTTAGGTTAGTTACGTTTAAATAGTTCTGAGTTCTAGGGGACTGATGACCTCAGATGTTGAGTCCCATAGTACTCAGAGCCATTTGTACCACACATGCAACTCAATCACAGCTTCTAAGTATGCACTGCAGAAATACTCCGTTACATGCTGTTGAAGATGTGACAGAATTCTGATGATGGAAGGATTGCTATGCGTCCCGATATATCAGGACCACCTTTGTTATGGATCTTCTTGTCCCCATCACGACCCAATTTTGCCCACATTTTGCAAAATACTGTTGCAAGCTTGGCTCCAGTATGAGGGTAAATCAATTATCATCCCCAAAGTAGTTATAAAATTTTATTGTAATCAGATAGGAAACTTACAAGAATATCATTTTTCGACATAGTCTCCTTGCGTTTCAACGCACTTGGTCCATCGTTGTACAAGCTTCCTGATGCCCTCATGAAAGAAGGTTCTCGGTTGAGCTGTGAGCCAGGAACGCAACGCTTCATTCACTGCTTCGTCCGAGGCAAGTCGACGGGCGTTAATGCTTGTTTGAGCGGACCAAACAAGTGATAGTAGGGCAATATCGGGACTATATGTAGGATTATCCAGTACTTCAAATTTGAGCTTCTGGAGCGTTTCAGCAGTGTGGGCAGCAGTATGCGGACGGGCACTGTCGTGCAACAACACAACACCTTTTGACAGCAATCCTCGGGGTTTGCTTCGAATTGCGGGCTCTAACCTGGCAGCAAGCATCTCGCTGTAACGTGCACTGTTCATTGTTGTGCCCCTTTCACCATAATGCTCCAGTACTGGACCTTGTGCGTCCCAAAAAACCGTAAGCATCAGTTTTCCTGCAGATGGTTGGGTCTTGAACTTTTTATTACACGGCGAATTTGGATGTTTCCATTCCATACTTAGCCGTTTACTCTCCTGCTCGTAATGATGGATCCATGTTTCGTCTCCAGTAATGATCCTGTCTAAGAAGTTGTCCCGTTCGTTACCATAGCAATCCAAATGTTTATTGCTGATGTCCAAACGCGTTTGTTTAGGCAACTATGTGAGTTGTTTTGGGACCCATCTTGCACAAACTTTATGTAACCCAAGTCTGTTCTGGATGTTTTCGTAGGCGGAACCGTGACTAATTTGCAGACGATGTGCCACTTCGTCATTAGTTAATCGGCTGTCTAAGAGAATCCTTTCACGTGAAAGCTCAATGGTTTCTTCATTTGTGGCAGTAAACGGTCGTCTGGCTCCTTCACCGTGCGACCATTTCGGAATTTTTCAATGCATTCGTAGACACTCCGTTGTGGCAAAACACAAATCCCGTACTGTACCGGAAGTCTTCGATGAATTTCGGCCCTTGATACGCCTTCCGACCACAAAAAACGGATCTCTGAACGTTGGTTGCTCTTCTTTGGTGCAAATAGACAGCGGAGAAGCCATGATTAACAGCACGGCAACGATAACGAAACTAACCGAGGAGCTTGAAAATTGCAAAGATATAACAACAAATAAACAAAGCATGTGTCATCAACATAAAACGACAGTACTACCAAAATAAGCAAAAATATAACTAAATTGCGGATAATAATTGACTTACCCTCGTACTAAACTAACGCCATCTGTTAGTGCACAACGCAAATGCAGTCTCCTTACTTTTATTTATGTCAACAAGTTTATCTGGACAAGGTCTTCTCACAGATGGCGTTGCATGTTGCAAATCCTGTATCGACGACTTGCACTTTCTACATCTAGCGCCATCATTCGAGAAAATACCAGACTTCCCCAGCAGAAACGGAACAAACCTCTGGCAATAACATTTGTAGATTTTAAGAAGGCATATGACTGTCTCCACAGACCTTCAGTATTAAAAATTTTAAGAAATCTAGGACTCCATCCAAAACTAATTAAAATAATACAACTCACTCTAACCAACACCAAATCAAAAGTGAAGTTTAGAGGAGAAATTTCGGAACCATTCCTCATAAAAACAGGCTTAAGACAAAGTGAGTGCCGATCACCATTACTGTTCAACTGTGCAATGGAATACATAATGAGATAATGGTACAAGGACAATCCAAAGACGATAAGAATTGGAAGTGCAAAGGATGATATTAGCTTAAACTGCTTGGGATTCGCTGATGATCTTGCTCTCCTAGCCAACACCGTTCAAGAAGCCAGGCAACAAGTGGAAATCACTACAAGAAGTAGCAGAGAAAGTAGACCTTAGAATATCATTTGAAAAAAAAAACGGAGATTATGCTAACTGATCCACCACTTGCAAACAAAATTACAATAGGAGAACAGGAAATCAAAATTGTTGATAAATTTAAATATTTAGGCGAAATAATAACATACAATCTAAATGAGAAGTCATCATGGCAGAATAGAATAAAAAAAAACTGAACTACGCAAATTACATTACCAAAACTACATAGAACAAAAAAAGCCTATCTATAGATGCGAAATTAAAGCACTATAAAACAGTTACACAATCAGAAATAACGTATGGAGCTGAAACTATCTTCAAAACAACTAATACAGGAAAAATTGACAGAATACTAAAAATAGAAGGAAGAATAATTAGGGCACGTATAAACAAACAGTATAAAATAAGTGGACATTGGAGAATAGCATCAAATGAAACAGTCTATAAGAAAATAGAACCAGTCATGAGCACGATCAGGAACATTCGTTGGACATCTGATGAGAACTCCAGAAAACTGAATTAGTAAAAAAATAGTACAAAAATTGTGGAATAGCGAGAGCGACATTAAATGGATCACAGAAATTAAAGAAGATATAAAAGAACTCCAAATTACAGTAGATGACCTAAAAAACAAGACAGAGAATACCAGAATACTGCAAGACCCGCAAACCAGACTACAAATGAAAATCAATAAAAGGAGTACAGGAAGAGTGGTCTCACATGAAGAAAGAAAGAAAATATCTGAATGAATGAAGAAATATTGGGCAGACAGAAGAGCAAAACACCTTTCATATAAGAATAGACTCTAATAATTATATTACGTAAATATATTAAGTTATTCACATCTTCAACTTTTGTGGTCCTGTCCTCCTCAGTTGCGCGTAATACTACGGTATATTGATAATTTTCACTTATGGACCGTCTGACAGCAACTGAATAAAACACAATTTTAGTGGCACTAAAATTGTGTTTTATTCAGTTGCTGTCAGATGGTCCATAAGTGAAAATTATCAATATACCGTAGTATATTAAGTTATTGTTGAGCCAAATTGTATCCCTGTGTAAAAACTTGTTTATAACTTTGTATTTTTGACTAGAGTGGTCCAACGAACTCCATAAAATAAATAATAATAATAATAATAAAGTACGGGGCTGGAACTTTTTAAGCAGCGCCACGCGGAAGAATAGGGCAGTTCCTATTTGAATAACGATCAGTCTAGAGAAGATTATTTTTAAACGTAATGCGAACAACGAGTGCAAGCTAATAATATTTGAAGTGTTTACAGCGAGTATGTAGGGCGTGAAGTGTATTGTGACGTGTACTTCGATGACTAATGTGTTATTGTCGACTGTTTATCGTCTAATAAACTTATCTTATCATAGCTTACGAAAATGCTTAAGGATGGAAAGAGAAAGTGTCACTTTCCGGATGATTACGCAAGAGAGTGGTCTTTTGTCAAGAAAGGACGTACGGACCCGGAACCATTGTGTGATATTTGTAGCTGTTTCACCACAGTAACTCACAGAGGTAAGGCAGATGTGAGGCATCACATTTCTACGAAGAATCATACAAATAGATCCGCGGTAACATCGACATCAAAGCCTATTTCTACATTCGTGATTAAAGAAGATACCCTGAAGAATTGCTCGTTGCTACTGCAGAACTAACAACAGCTTATAAAGTTGATCCTGAATCGCAAGTCGCCGCCGAGCAGTCTACAGCCAGGACCAAAGCTACAGCAGTTGTTAAAAAGTTTCTCGCTCCACACTCCGTGTCGGAGTGCATATAATATTTGCAAGAAATTTCATTTTACAGGCACCGACACATCGAACCACAAGGTTGGAAAGATGTTACCTTTAGTTGTCCAATCCCTTACTGAAACTGAAGAAATCCAACAGAAGCTGTTGAAATTGGATTCGGTCAATAACGAAACATCAGAAACAATTGCAAAGTTTTGTCTAGACACTTTAGTAGTAATATGGTATTCTTCCTTACGGCAGGTCTTGTCATGGGTTAAGCCTATTCCACTTTTGTCTGTCTGTAGCCAGTCTTTTCATTTCTGAATATTTGTCTCTTTTGATATTGTCCAACATTTGATATCTTCTTTTTCCTCTTCCCTCCACCATACCCTCTATTCCTTCTTTTAATAAACAGTCCCTCCTCAAAGAATGTCCAATCCAGTTCCGTTTTCTTTTTCTGACGACTTTCAGTGTGTTTCTTTCTTCTCCAACTCTTCTTAATACATCTTCATTTCGTACTCGGTCTTCCAATTTCAGGTTTTCCATTCTTCTCCACATCCACATCTCTAGCGCCTCCAATCTTATTTCATCTTCCTTCTTCAATGTTCAGGTCTCCGCAACATACAGTGCAACGCTCCAGATGTAACATTTGGCAAGTTTTTTCCTCAGATCTTTGTTCAGTGGCCCACAAAGTAATTTCCGTTTTCTCTTTAATCCTTCTTTTGCCGTTGCAATTCTTTTCCTAATTTCTGTTGAGCAATACATATCATACATTTTTACACTTCCCAAGTAATTAAAATTATTCACTTGCTCTATTTCCTCTTCCCTTATTTTCATACGGCATTTTCTCCCCTTTCCTCCAATTACCATGCTTTTCGTTTTCTTCTTGTTAATCTTCATTCCATATTCTTCTAATTTTGTGTTTAGATCACCTAACATTTGTTCCCTCTCTCTTGCACTCTCTGCCATCACAACCACTGAAACGTTGTTGCTTTAATTTGAGTTGTAAGCGGTGCTGATATTCAAGATAATAAAAGCTGTGAGCTGTCTGGGAAAGTTAACCTTGCATTACTGAGCAACTGTTTCACCAAGTATCCGGTCTAGCTTACCAAATTCCCAACCAGACTAACATTAATGATAATCTTTTAATAGTCATACGACAACCGATGATATATATATATATATAAGAGAATTTAAATAAAAAGAAATAAATCAATTTATATTTGGAATTTTGTATTTGGAAATATATTTTAACATTGATCATTGAAATTTCAGCATATTAAACTCGATTCATAACTAAGCTGGTGCCTTACTTAGGATTGTGAAAATGTGAGATTGTAATCTTACGGAACACATCAAATATGGAGCCAAGATTGGGAGACTGCATACAACACTGCATTCATAAAATAACACACGAAGAACGTTGAAACATATGCAAGAGGAAATTAACCCCAACCAACCGATTCAATTTACACCCAAAGAAGTTACGTTCGTAGCACAATCCTGTCCGTCATGAAATTACCACACACTGGTATACTAAATTCATACTAACTCTCTGTGAAATCTTCCCGAAAAGAATAGCTGAGGGCTACTTTTTAATGCTTACACCACATGCTTCACGTGGTCAACTTGGTTTACACAAAGAGTGTAACTCCACAATTGTATAAGCACGTGGTACTGGTCTCACAAAGGACACCCCACATGGGTTGAACATAAAGAAAAGTTGCTATATTGAAAAATATTGTCAAGACGAGACGTTATAATCTCACGAACATTCGCATTTAAGATTGATGATCTTAGTTAGAGTTACTGATCAACACGTGGTTCCACTTTACTCACAAAGTAGTGACAAAGCAACTACCGGAATATATTCTGAACTTCACACTCAAATTACACTGCACTGCAATTTAAGATAACATTAGATATTTTAGAGCTAAACCTGAAATAAAGGTGATTAAATTTTCAGTTAGGCTGAACTTAAGAAATCCATTGTCCTACGGACTTAGGAGACATGCGCTTACCTGGAGATCTTACCACTTCAGACGCTCGCCGCAGACAGACTAACCTGGTCCCTTCCTGAGGGTGGCTCACAAATACAAACGGAAGTGGCCAGAGAGCCAAGGGACATGTGACCAACATGACAAGGGACGAGCAGGACCATACTAAGGATAGAAACCTCTTTGCTTTTAGAAAGCGTAGCTACCTGTTCCGACGTTGGTCCTACTGTTCTCTAGCAGACGGCTTGTCTGCTACCATCCAGCATGCAACTAGAAATACATTTGCTCATTCATCCTCTCACACAGAAGGGAAGGGGGATGACAGTATCTTATCATATACAGTATATAAAAGAAAGCGCATGTAGGTTCCAGATGAGACTGTGTGACATGAATTACAAATAAACTGTGTTTTAAAGTGTAGTAGTGTGACAGATCGTTCTTGTTTATGTGTAAAAGTAACACGTTTCACTGCTCAGTCTCCTCACAGATAGAAACACCACAGTAAATTTAGAAGAGGAATTTATGCCGTAAATGACAACAGATTTAAGAAACTAACATGAAAGGAATCCAACAGAGACCTTTCATCATGTCGTCTGCAGATCTTATAGACACCACTTTCCGACCCCCTATACAAACTCCTCTCTTTCCATCAAAGCTTTCATTAATAATTACCTCCAGTTAGATATTGAACAGTGTTGGTGATAAACAACAACCTTGTCTTGTACTTTAAGACAACTGCAAATTCCGTTACATAAATTAATCGCTTTTTGTAGAAACAATACCAATACCAACTTCGGAGGGCTTCATCGACGTAGCGAGCGGAATGTGTTCCACCAAATTAAAGAAGAACTAGGAAATAATATAGGAGGAATTGGATGCCCTGTCCATATTCTTCACAGTACTATATCAAGCGCTGCTGGAGTCTTAAGTGTCGACATTGAAATACTCGTCAAGAAAATATTTAATTATTTTTCATTATACAGTACACGGTAAGGACAGAGAAGCTTAAAGGGTTCCGCTTATACGTTGATGACTGTCATCAGACTCTTCTATCTCACTGAAAAATAAGATGATTGTCGTTTATGCCCGCACATGAGAGGATTCTTAAGCTGTGGATTCCATTAAAACAATTTTTTGACGCCAAAGACTGTGCCACTTAAAATAACTTAAGATTTTTTCAGTAGCCCAATCAGTGAAATTTACTTCAGTCAAACATAGCTCGGTTTGAAAAAAAATATAAAAAGCTTGGAGAAGAGTACAGTCTCGATAATTGAAATAAGAAATACATTGCTCGACAAAAGATTGGAATAAAGGATTAAATTCCTGTGCAGTGTTACACGCACAGTAAGATTTCGTATTCTAAGATTGTATGTGACCTTCATATACAAACTATGATGGTATCTATACTGTATACTGTCATCGAAGGAACTACCAGTATCCAGTGAGGGCAGACGTTATGTACCAAAACATAACGGAACATAAGAGGGTCTTATATCTTATTTTTGTTTTGACGATAAACTTTATTATCTTATAACAGCTTACCGTAAATTGTGCAGTGTAATGATAACCATGAAACATAACATCTGTGAAGTAGCAAACGAGAATTGAAGATTTGTCTACAGCAGTTTTTATTAGCTGCTTCTGTCTGTGATGAGATGTTGAGAGCCATGGTTGTACCTAGCAGACATAACAGTGCTCTGTAATGAAAATGATTACATGGAAAATCTAACTGACAATTTTGTTAAGAGCAAAAATTGTTTATTTATTTCTCTGTGAATCTATGAAGGAAGAATCACTGGTGTACAAAAGTCGCAGCACGGCGGAACGCAAACCCACGTCCTATCGCTGAATCCAAGGTACACGGAAACAATATAAGAAGTGTTGGGCGGACCACAATTAACACACAGGAACTGAAACATTACGAAATGTAGAGGTAAAAATCGATCTTAAATATTTTCAAGCCCATCGCCACCAACATGTATCCAGAAAGGACTACAAACATAAACGTTATCATTGTGTGTGCAAAACGTCATTGTAAAACTTTTACCTAACGTTTCTTGCTGTTTCTGTGAGGGGGCCCTTAAAACAAAATAATCACATATATACACACATCAACAAAAGTTTTGCATCACCCTGGTTCCCAGAACTCCTGAAGACAGACTTGACTGTGGATATTGCATCACAGACATAGTACCTTTGACTGTTCAGAGATGTCACTAAACCCGACCAAACATGTAAACAACCATGCATGAGCAGCGCCAATTACACGGAGGGGGGCCGACAGCCGATCAGTTCCATCAGTCCACCAGGAAGGAGGTACACGACTCGTGTTGTCTGTATTCAACCATGCCTACACGGTCAGTACCGCGGTTCGATCGCGTCCGCATTGTTATTTCGTGTCAGGAAGGGCTCTCAACAAGGGAAGTGTCCAGGCGCCTCGGAGTGAACCAAACCGACGTTGTTCGGCCACGTAGGAGATACAGAGAGACAGAAACTGTCGATGACATGCCTCCCTGAGGACGCCCAAGGGCTGCTACTGCATTGGATGACCGCTACCTACGGATTATGGCTCCGAGGAACCCTGACAGCAACTCCATCATGTCGAAAAATGCTTTTCATGCAGCCACAGAGCGTCGTGTTACGGCTGAAACTGTGCACAATAGACTGCATGATGCGCACCTTCACTCCCAACGTCCATGGCGAGATCCATCTTTGCAACCACGACACCATACAGCGCGGTACAGATGGGCCCATCAACATGCCGAATGGACCGCTCAGGATTGGCATCACGTTCTCTTCACCGACGAGTGTCGCATATGCCTTCAACCAGACAATCGTCGGAGACGTGTTTGGAGGCAACCCGGTCGGGCTGAACGCCTTAGGCACAGTCCAGCGAGTGCAACAAGGTGGAGGTTCCCTGCTGTTTTGGGGTAGCATTATGTGGGGCCGACGTACGCCGCTGGTGGTCACGGAAGGCGCCATAACGGCGGTACGATACGTGAATGCCATCCTCCGACTGATAGTGCAACCATATCGGCAGCATATTGGCGAGGCATTCGTCTTCATGGACGATAATTAGCACGCCCATCTTGCACATCTTGTGAATGATTTCCTTGAGGATAACGACATTGCTCGACTAGAGTAGTCAGCATGTCCTGCAGACATGAACCCTATCGAAAATCCTAAGAAATTTTGGTCTTATGTCAAAGCGGTAGGTGGATCAAAACAAAATGTCCAGACACTCTGTGACCAAAATGGTACTGAAACAGAGGATGACAGACTAAAGGCCGAAATACTAAATGTCTTTTTCCAAAGTTGTTTCACAGAGGAAGATTGCACTGTAGTTCCTTCTCTAGATTGTCGCACAGATGACAAAATGGTAGATATCGAAATAGACGACAGAGGGATAGAGAAACAATTAAAATCGCTCAAAAGAGGAAAGGCCTCTGGACCTGATGGGATACCAGTTCAATTTTACACAGAGTACGCGAAGGAACTTGCCCCCTTCTTGCAGCGGTGTACCGTAGGTCTCTAGAAGAGCGTAGCGTTCCAAAGGATTGGAAAAGGGCACAGGTCATCCCCGTTTTCAAGAAGGGACGTCGAACAGATGTGCAGAACTATAGACCTATATCTCTAACGTCGATCAGTTGCAGAATTTTGGAACACGTATTGTGTTCGAGTATAATGACTTTTCTGGAGACTAGAAATCTACTCTGTAGGAATCAGCATGGGTTTCGAAAAAGACGGTCATGTGAAACCCAGCTCGCGCTATTCGTCCACGAGACTCAGAGGGCCATAGACACGGGTTCACAGGTAGATGCCGTGTTTCTTGACTTCCGCAAGGCGTTCGATACAGTTCCCCACAGTCGTTTAATGAACAAAGTAAGAGCATATGGACTATCAGACCAATTGTGTGATTGGATTGAGGAGTTCCTAGATAACAGGACGCAGCATGTTATTCTCAATGGAGAGAAGTCTTCCGAAGTAAGAGTGATTTCAGGTGTGCCGCAGGGGAGTGTCATAGGACCGTTGCTATTCACAATATACATAAATGACCTGGTGGATGACATCGGAAGTTCGCTGAGGCTTTTTGCAGATGATGCTGTGGTGTGCCGAGAGGTTGTAACAATGGAAAATTGTATTGAAATGCAGGAGGATCTGCAGCGAATTGACGCATGGTGCAGGGAATGGCAATTGAATCTCAATGTAGACAAGTGTAATGTGCTGCGAATATACAGAAAGATAGATCCTTTATCATTTAGCTACAAAATAGCAGGTCAGCAGCTGGAAGCAGTTAATACCATAAATTATCTGGGAGTACGCATTAGGAGTGATTTAAAATGGAATGATCATATAATGTTGATCGTCGGTAAAGCAGATGCCAGACTGAGATTCATTGGAAGAATCCTAAGGAAATGCAATCCGAAAACAAAGGAAGTAGGTTACAGTACGCTTGTTCGCCCACTGCTTGAATACTGCTCAGCAGTGTGGGATCCGTACCAGATAGGGTTGATAGAAGAGATAGAGAAGATCCAACGGAGAGCAGCGCGCTTCGTTACAGGATCATTTAGTAATCGCGAAAGCGTTACGGAGATGATAGATAAACTCCAGTGGAAGACTCTGCAGGAGAGATGCTCAGTAGCTCGGTACGGGCTTTTATTGAAGTTTCGAGAACATACCTTCACCGAAGAGTCAAGCAGTATATTGCTCCCTCCTACGTATATCTCGCGAAGAGACCATGAGGATAAAACCAGAGAGATTAGAGCCCACACAGAGGCATACCGACAGTCCTTCTTTCCACGAACAATACGAGACTGGAATAGAAGGGAGAACCGATAGAGGTACTGAAGGTACCCTCCGCCACACACCGTCAGGTGGCTTGCGGAGTATGGACGTAGATGTAGATGTAGAACATGCCTGGGATAGATTGAAAAGGGCTGTTTATGGACGATGTGACCCACCAACCACTCTGTGGGATCTATGCCGAATCGCCGTTGAGGTGAGGGACAATCTGGACCAACAGTGACTTGATGAACTCGTGGATAGTATGCATCAATGCAAGAGGACGAGCTACTGGGTATTGGAGGTATCGGTGTGTACAGCAATCTGGACCACCAGCTCTAAAGGTCTTCTTGCTGTATGGTGGTGCAACATGTGATGTGTGGTTTTCATGAGCAATAAAAACGTAGGAAATAATGTTTATGTTGATCTCATTCCTATTTTCTCTGCCTCATGATGACTGGGTGTTGTGTGATGTCCTTAGGTTAGTTAGGTTTAAGTAGTTCTAAGTTCTAGGGGACTGATGACCGTAGATGTTAAGTCCCATAGTGCTCAGAACCAATTTTTTTTTTTTATCTCATTCCAATTTCCTGTACAGATTCCGGAACTCTTTGAACTGAGGTGATGCAATACTAATTTTGATGTGTGTATTTTCTCTTCATTAGAAGGGACAGTCGAGGATTTCTTCTACATCTTCATCTACATAGATGCCTCCTTATGGGCCCTAATCGCAATTAGATCAAGGGGAAAGAGAGTGTCTATATGCCTCCTTATGGGCCCTAATTCCTCGTATCTTATCTTTGTGGTCCTTATGCGTAATGTGTGTTGACGGCAGTGGTGGTTGTAAAATATTGCAGGAAATTTGGAGAAGGAATCACTCTGGAGTTCCAAAGTACTATCTGCTGTCCAGCTACCAAAATGGTTCAAATGGCTCTGAGCACTATGGGATTTAACATTTATGGTCATCAGTCCCCTAGAACTTAGAACTACTTAAACCTAACTAACCTAAGGACAGCACACAACACCCAGTCATCACGAGGCAGAGAAAATCCCTGACCCTGCCGGGAATCGAACCCAGGCGTGGGAAGCGAGAACGCTACCGCACGACCACTAGTTTGTGTAGGGAGTTAAAAACAATGGGTTACAATGATCTAGCAGCTTCTCATAACCCATATATCTCTCTAGTCAGTGCTAAGGAACAGTTGAGGTGGTGTAAAGAATGATGCCACTGGTCGTGGATATGAGTGGAAACGAGGGATTTGGAGTGATGAGACATGCCTTACCCTGTGGCAAACCGATGGAAGGTTGTGTGGTTGGCGAATGCCAGGAGATACACTGCGTGCAGAATACCATGGACGGTAGTTGCGCAAACAGTAGGGCATGCAGGGGGGAGAGCGATAGTGGTGGGGGTACGAGAAGGCGCTACAGGGGAAACGCCGAGTGCTGGAGGGGAAGTGCCACTCTAAACTGTAGCCTAAGCACACATTTTATGTAAATATTAAGGAGGAGCCCCAGTGCTAACACTACCGCGGTGGCGTTCGAAAGAGATCTGCTGTCATCTCTGGTTTGATTAGTATCTAAAAAGAATTCCGCTGAAAATAGAGCGGTTTAATTTCACCCTTATTGTTAAGCCTTTATTACTTTGAGGGAAGAGTAATTAATGGCGAATTTTGAGTTACACTTACACATTTCTCTGGTTGAGATGTTAAAATTTGCTTTTCTTACCGAAACACAATGGAGTTTACACAGTCTCACCTCCTGTCAGAGACAGCAAAGGACTTGGAAGAGCAGTTGAACGGAATGGACAGTGTCTTGAAAGGAGGGTATGAGATGAACATCAACAAAAGAAAAACGAGGATCATGGAACGTAGTCAAATTAAGTCGGGTGATGCTGAGGGAATTAGATCAGGAAATGAGACGCTTAAAGCAGTAAATAAGTATTGCTGTTTGGGGAGCAAAATAACTGATGATGGTCGAAGTAGAGAGGATATAAAATGTAGACTGGCAATGGCACGAAAAGCGTTTCTGAAGAATAAAAATTTGTTAACATCGAGTATAGATTTAAGTGTCAGGAAGTCGTTTCTGAAAGTATTTGTATGGAGTGTAGCCATGTATGGAAGTGAAACATGGACGATAAATAGTTTGGACAGGAAGAGAATAGAACCTTTCGAAATGTGGTGCTACAGAAGAATGCTGAAGATTAGATGGGTAGATCATATAACTAATGAGGAGGTATTGAATAGAATAGGGGAGAAGAGGAGTTTGTGGCACAACTTGACTAGAAGAAGGGATCGGCTGGTAGGACATGTTCTGAGGCATCAAGGGACCACCAATTTAGTACTGGAGGGCAGTGTTGAGGGTAAAAATCGTAGAGGGAGACCAAGAGATGGATACACTAAACAGATTCGGAAGGATGTAGGCTGCAGTAGGTACTGGGAGATGAAGAAGCTTGCACAGGATAGAGTAGCATGGAGAGCTGCATCAAACCAGTCTCAGGAGTGAAGACCACAACAACAGCAACCTCATAATATGTTGTGTGGGGGCAATTGCGACCGAATTCTGAAACAGTGGTTTATTAAGTGAGGAAGTAAGGTCAGTAGCTTATGAAAACGCACATCCTCAGAACAAAATAAACGTGTAATATCTTTACGTATGTTGTTCCGAAATCCATAGCATTTCTCATTTCACCAGCTATCAAAGACCCATAAAAATTACATTGTTTAATCGAAATAGTCTGTCGTTAGTGGAATAATACCGTACATAATGAGGTTTTGCATAATAACCACATGGAAAAATACTCTCCTCTTTGGATGGTGCCATTTGCCAAAATCTCCTTTCGATGTCTCACATCGTGTATGAAATATGACGAACGTTGTGGTTATTTCACTCTGGTGGTTTTATCGCTGGTGCAGCGTGATCGCAAATGAGTGTACTATGTCAGATCAGTTTTCTCGAGACTGGTGATAGAGACCTCGACCCAAGCCTGAAGAAAAATTCAATATGTTACATTTCATATGTTACAACATAATATGAAATGTGCAACAAATGCAAAAACATAGCGATTCCTGTTGTTCATTGCAAACTTTTTCGAATTTCGAGTATTGTCTTACTTCCACGTCAACATCGCAATAACTATGACCATTAACGAAATGATGGGCACATAATCATCAACCTGATATTTAAAACTACAAGCAAAGCAAATATGATTTTTTTACCTAATAGTTTCTGTTAAAAATGGTTTGAGAGAGACTGCAGGGCTTGCGCCTCGGTTCTGTTATCGCCGACCAGTCGCAATGTTTCAGACGCTCTCAGCCTACCCTTCCGAATAAATGAATAAACTCGTCCAACGGTTTGGACGAAAATTGGTCACTGCGCATTAGCCACCTTATCCTCTGTGGGCTATACCTGCCATCATATGTAATGCCAACAGTTCGGCATGAAGGAAATGGTATGGGGATTTTTTTTCGTATTTACAGTGTGATCCCCTTCCTGCGCTTAAGTAAACGCTAAATGCGCAAGGATGTGAAAACATTTGATACTGCTGTGTAAAGCAAATAAAACCATCTAGGTTGCTATTCAGTTCTTTTTTATTTATTACACCGTTTTGGCACCTGCCGCCATCAGATATCTGCACTTAAGATTAGAGGAACATAAGGAGCAAGAGGCATTTGTCATACAGTAAGGTACAAATATGAAATGATTGTATGGCATTATTGGCTGGGTGACCCCATCTCGGGCTGTAGGCAGTTCTTTTTATTTGACGTCACTTTGGTGACTTGCGCGTCAATGATGATGGCAACACAGCAGCCAGTACCAGAGCGAATAAAATGTTCAGTCTGGCCGGGAATGGAAACCAGAACCTTTATATGTCAGTGAGCTGCACTGACTATAGCCCTGTATGGGGAAAGTACGGCCAGCTTGCCAGTGGCCGCCATTTTGGGTTCACTGCGCCGCTGGCGAGATATTGACTTCTGCCTCATATTTGGCTGTGTATATTAAAGAAGTGCATTCAACAGTCGAAGCCACTGCTAAAACTGATCAGTGGCTTCAAACGGAACGTGTCGGATATTTACGAAAAATCTCAACAAATTTAAGCTAAATGAGTCGAAAAGCATTTGTTGTGGCGAGCATGAAACACAGTTTCCAGAGCGAAATTTTCGCTCTGGAGCGGAGTGTGAGCTGATATGGAACTTCCTGGCAGATTAAAACTGTGTGCCAAAGCGACACTCGAACGGGAGCACTTTCCCGCAAAAGGCAAAGGTCCCGAGTTCGTGTCTTGGTCTGACACACAGTTTAAATCTGCCATGAAGTTTCATGGTTCAAATGGCTCTAAGCACTATGTGACTTAACATCTAAGGTCATGAGTCCCCTAGAACTTAGAACTAATTAAATCTAACTAACCTAAGGACATCACACACATCTAGGCCCGAGGTATGATTCGAACCTGCGACCACCGGCCAGGGTGGCCCCGAGGTTCTAGATGCTACAGTTTGGAACCGCGCGACCGCTCCGGTCGCAGGTTCGAATCCTGCCGCGGGATGGATGTGTGTGATGTACTTAGGTTAGTTAGGTTTAATTAGTTCTAAGTTCTAGGGGGCTGATGACCTTAGAAGTTAAGTCCTATAGTGCTCAGAGCCATTTGAACCATCGAACCTGCGACTGTAGCAGCAGCGCGATTCTGGACTGAAGCGCCTAGAACCGCTCGGCCACAATGGCCAGCGTAGTTTCATGACACACGGTTTTTGCCCTGCTATCCTTTAATAATAGTGAAAGCAGATTTCGCAGTTATTGTTGCAGTATCGAGTTTGAACTCCTGTTTTCGTAATTAGCGTTAAATTGGTCCTATCTAATAGTCAGCAAGGCGGAAGGGAATCAATATAAGTTCGCAAGTGCAAGCAAAAGTCCATCGTTAGTTTAAAGCTCTGTATCGACTTACTTCTTGTTCCTGCTGCTCGGTACTACGAAAATTCGGCCAATGTCTCTTTTGTTATACGAAATAACGCATTGCATTCAAATACAGGGCTATTACAAATGATTGAAGCGATTTCATAAATTCACTGTAGCTCCATTCATTGACATATGGTCACGACACACTACAGATACGTAGAAAAACTCATAAAGTTTTGTTCGGCTGAAGCCGCACTTCAGGTTTCTGCCGCCAGAGCGCTCGAGAGCGCAGTGAGACAAAATGGCGACAGGAGCCGAGAAAGCGTATGTCATGCTTGAAATGCACTCACATCAGTCAGTCATAACATTGAAACGACACTTCAGGACGAAGTTCAACAAAGATCCACCAACTGCTAACTCCATTCGGCGATGGTATGCGCAGTTTAAAGCTTCTGGATGCCTCTGTGTGGGGAAATCAACGGGTCGGCCTGCAGTGAGCGAAGAAACGGTTGAACGCGTGTGGGCAAGTTTCACGCGTAGCCCGCGGAAGTCGACGAATAAAGCAAGCAGGGAGCTAAACGTACCACAGCCGACGGTTTGGAAAATCTTACGGAAAAGGCTAAAGGAGAAGCCTTACCGTTTACAATTGCTACAAGCCCTGACACCCGATGACAAAGTCAAACGCTTTGAATTTTCGGCGCGGTTGCAACAGCTCATGGAATAGGATGCGTTCAGTGCGAAACTTGTTTTCAGTGATGAAGCAACATTTTTTCTTAATGGTGAAGTGAACAGACACAATGTGCGAATCTGGGCGGTAGAGAATCCTCACGCATTCGTGCAGCAAATTCGCAATTCACCAAAAGTTAACGTGTTTTGTGCAATCTCACGGTTTAAAGTTTACGGCCCCTTTTTCTTCTGCAAAAAAAAAAAAAAAAAAAAAAAAAAAAACCGTTACAGGACACGTGTATCTGGACATGCTGGAAAATTGGCTCATGCCACAACTGGAGACCGACAGCGCCTACTTCATCTTTCAACAGGATGGTGCTCCACCGCACTTCCATCATGATGTTCAGCATTTCTTAAACAGGAGATTGGAAAACCGATGGATCGGTCGTGGTGGAGATCATGATCAGCAATTCATGTCATGGCCTCCACGTTCTCCCGACTTAAACCCATGCGATTTCTTTCTGTGGGGTTGTGTGAAAGATTCAGTGTTTAAACCTCCTCTACCAAGAAACGTGCCAGAACCGCGAGCTCGCATCAACGATGCTTTCGAACTCATTGATGGGGACATGTTGCGCCGAGTGTGGGAGGAACTTGATTATCGGCTTGATGTCTGCCGAATCACTAAAGGGGCACATATCGAACATTTGTGAATGCCTAAAAAAACTTTTTGAGTTTTTGTATGTGTGTGCAAAGGACTGTGAAAACATCTCAAATAATAAAGTTATTGTAGAGTTGTGAAATCGCTTCAATCATTTGTAATAACCCTGCATATATGCACGGTACCTTAGTAAATAGAACTGATAAACGTGCCTATATGATTACGGATGTTTTATATTTCTGTCAGATCTGTCCCATAAAATTTTGTCTGCAAATTGTTCTATGACATTAGGAGAATGATTATGAAAGTATGAGAGAATATAATATTTCTAAAATGTGTTCGAATAAAACTAGGCCTACGATCAAACGGAGGGTCTAGGAAACAGTGACAACTGTATTCGTATTAGTGGCCGGGTTGCGACAATAATGATAGTCTCCTGGCAACGTTAATCATTGCTGAGTGTAAGGTAGTAGGGTCAGTACTTGCCTAGTACATTTTTTTGTTTTTCTGTACATCATATTGTGTGGAACAAAGTACCTTGCCACGGTTCGCGCGCCTCCCCCCGTCGGAGGTTCGAGTCCTCCCTCGGGCATGGGTGTGTGTGTTGTCCATTGCGTAAGTTAGATTAAGTAGTGTGTAAGCCTAGGGACCGATGACCTCAGCAGTTTGGCCCCATAGATACTTACCATCTGCAAGGAAACAAGGAGGATGGGCCTGAATACTAGGAAGTCATGGTGCAGGATTTGTTTACTTTACTTGTCCATAAGGTGACTCAAATGGTTCAAATGGCTCTGAGCACCATGGGACTTAACTTCTGAAGTCATCAGTCCTCTATAACTTAGAATTGCTTAAACCTAACTAACCTAAGGACATCACACACATCCATGCCCGACGCAGGATTCGAACCTGCGGCCGTAGCGGTCGCGCGGTTCCAGACTGTAGCGCTTAGAACCGCTCGGCTACACCGGCCGGCCATAAGGTGACTCTGTTGTATTGTATTTACATTGACCCATGACAGAAAGTGCTATGATTCAAGGACAGATCTTTTCATTACTCAGTGCTATTCAGTGACGTACGGTACAGTACGATGGAGCATGAAATATGCTATCCTGGCTGAGACACAAAGTTGAAATATGGTCACTACTTTTTTTATTTACTTAAATTTGACATATTTCGTGACAGTACCTTTTCCGTTCAATGTATGCAAGGCGATATTTGTCTTGGCTTCAGTTGTCTAATGGAAGTATGATTCCACAATGCATCTTTGTCGGCTGCAGAAATGACCTGGTTCAATGTGTTTGGCTCATTTTTGGTGCTTCAAATACCATTTCTTCGAATGTAGTTTCTTCTTATAGTTTATATAAAAAATAGTAACATAATTCAAAATTATTTATGACGGCGACCTGCACATTCTTCTTCCGTCAACACACACCAAGAGTTAACTGCCGACTGACTATAGTCAAAGACGACTCCAGCGTCAAAGATATTTTACACAACACACAAGCTTCCACTTGTAATCAGTCTCTTTGCTATTCTTCGATACATTTACTAATAGTAATAAATATGCTTTCACTCTAAAAAATATAAGTAAATTAACAAATAATAAGGCAAACTATAATCAAAAATTCTGACAAAAAATATAAGAAAACATTTACAATTTGGTATCGACAAATCCGGTAGAAAAAATAACACATCTCCCAGATTCATTACAAGCAGTACCAGTACAATTTTACAGAACTCACTGACATGCACCTTGTGTGTGGGGAAGTGCATTGCAATGGTCTTGCTGCTCAAAGACCGTACAGGGGACGATTTCCTAACAGGCGTCATCCGTCACGACGAGTGTTTATTTCTCTCGATCAACGAATGTGGGAGACTGATTCACTGGAAAGGAGAAACGAGGGATCTGGCAACACGAGGACCACTCGCACATCCGATTTTGAACAGTGCTGGAATGTGTTGCAGCGGACCCCACAACAAGTACCTAGCGTGTGGCGAGTACTCCATGAACAACAATTACACCCATGTCACTCCCAACGAGTCCACACAAAGCTTATGACCGACTTTTCACCAAGGGTCTCATTGTGTCAGTAGTTGCTCCAGCAATGGATTTGATCGACCAGATTTCCTCCAAATCGTTCTGTTTGCTGACGAGGCCTCATTTGATCGTGTCGGTATTTCGAACAGCGGGAACAGCCATGTGTGGGATGAAGAAAACCCTCACGCTGTAGTAGAGTCACAGCGTCAAGTACATTTTGCCGTGAATATCTGGGCCGGCACTGTGGGCGACAATCTCATTGGGCTATGTCTTCTATCTGGCCGCCTGAATGGCCACCTGTACTTGAGGCTCGTGCAAAGAGTTCTGCCTGAGTTGTTGGAGAACGTACCCTTGCCTGTTCGTGACAGGGTGTGGATACAACATAATGGTGCACTTCCTCACTTCAGTATGGATGTCCTCAACCATCTCAAGGCTACATTTCCTAGTCATTGGATTGGAAGTGGAGGTTCTATTCCATGGCCTGTGGGGTCGCCTGACCTTAGTCCCCTTGATTTTTTCTTACGGTGATGTCTAAAGTGTATGAGACCCCAGTGGATACGGAGGTGGAATTGGTTGCCAGAATTGTAGCTGACTGTGATGTGATTGGAAACACACCAGGGATATTTGTCAGAGAGCATCAGAATCTTGTTCGCCGTTATCATGCTTGATTTGAGGTCAATAGCCGTCAGTTTCAGCACATTTTGTTAGATACAGTACCAATTGAACATTCATTGTGTTAATGATGGTATTTGCAGTTAACTGTAACTAACGTAAATAAAAAAGTACACATTAACGGAATTTTATTCATATTACCTCCTTAAGCTGGCTTCTCCGACCCCAGGTTCCCTACCTCAAATTATTCAGTGGAGCATCTTCTATGTCTTGTAAAATTTTTGCACGCTCTTACGGAAACACCCTGTATATTGTTTACTGTATGTTGCTGGCGCAACTTCTGTGTTTTGGGCACAGGATCAAGGACTTCAGCCAACAAATTGCAAGATACAGATGGGCCAACGCCTTGCAACTAAGAGAGCTCACTGCGCTGGGGAAATAAGGTTAACTATTGTAGTAAAAAAACGTAGCTATGTCAAACCATTTTGATTTAAATATCTTTGAAGTTGCCATATAAATCGAAGAGGTACTTCCGTTCTTTTACATCCCTAACACTGCCCAGAACATATTTGTCTTTTTTGTGCTTTTTGTGGTGTGATAAGAACATTTCTTACTCTGGTCCCCAACTTTACCATAATTTTAACATCAGATCGCGATATCTTGGCAACCGATGTAGAATTTTGTTCACTCGGGCGACGAATGACCAGGTATAGGTATTTTTATTGTGTTTATAACTGTGTTGGTTATATCGTGACTATGGGTGAAGCTTTCACAAAAAAACAGAGCGACCATTAATTACATGCATTTGTCTACCTTCTTACAGTCCGAAACATAGAAGTGGCGCTCGTGAAAAACTCACGAAGAATGTTTTTTACCCAAAAAAATTGTATATGACTGTGGTTCCCAACGAAAGAAAGATCATCATAAGAAACCAGTTTTTTACAAGAAAATCCGAATAACCTAGATTTTTGAAAGCGAGTTATCAGGTTTGCGTAAGAATTCATTTTTTATTTACTTGATTCCCTTTAAACTTTCTCCGCGCAACCACTCACAAAAGAACGAAGTCTAAATGCTACATTTAGCTCGTCTTCAAACCACCTCTAGCGTTAAAAGGTTTTGCTTTTCACATTTAACCAAATATAACATTGATGATGATAATTTATGGCAATGATTGCCGACAAGATAAAGAATGCAACTAACATTAGACTGCGCACTCACGGCAGTTCTCCTTGACCGTTTTTTGGTACGACTTGGAAAAAGAGAAAAATTAATGAATGATCGCCGATGCGTCGGTTCTCGATCTTGTTCAGGAGACGTACAGATTGACTGCGTGAAAATAGTTTCTCAAATGACCTCTTAACCCGGATTGCTTTCACGCAGTCAGACTCTTCAATGAAATTACCTAAGCGACCTATTTGAATAATAAAAAAAATTGGAAATGAATGCAGAACAGTGAAATTTTGTAAAAAAAGTTGTCAGATCGGAAATTGAACACATTAATGGTCTCTCAACTACAATCGAGACACCGCGACAAAGAGCGAACCTGTAACAAAGTTCATTTAAACATAAACATTATTTGTGGTTAATTTAAAGAAAAGAATAAGCATAGATTTTCTGTACAGTGAAGCGTCAATACATTCTCAAAGAACAAAGGCGTTAAACTATAAACATTAATAAATTTACAATGAATACAAAACTTACATTTTTATGTTTTTCTCATACAGTCCAACAATCGCTGCTTTTGTATGTGTGATATTCTGTAAAAATTAAATGTCCTGGCGTGCGCGTAAGTATTTTTTATCGTCACAAGGTTTACAAAAGCGTTTTTTTTTCTTGGTGATAACGTGGTTTTTCACACTAAATGAAATATAACTCGTAGCGGTGCTACACAACACGTCTTAACAAGTCGGCGCCCAAACCTCAAAGGTAATGAAGTACATGTTAACATATCGGCGACCAGAAGTACAACTAACTATAAAGACTCTAGAATTTTCCTAACAAATGATAAATTGTTCTTTCTTCTGTTTCGCAGCTTCTTGCTATCAAGCTCTGCGGCAATGATTTTAAATATCTGCGCCCAGCGAGTCATAGTGTTTAAAAGTACCTTTTAAACGTTGGCTGTGCGTCTTGGTATAGGCGCACGTTATAAACAGATTTCGTTTCTTTACTCTCGCGTTGTCATGCTTAGTATCATTACAAACTACAGCTCGATGGCTGTCCTTTTCTCATATGCAAAATGTCTGAAATCCAATAATATCACATTGCTTCCCGCGTGATCCGTCAGGATCATCGCGACTCACGCGTAGTCGTGATATTATTGCTTTCGTGAAACAAGTTAGTATTACTTGCAAAAATTCTTTACAATAGATTTTACACACTACATCAGGCAAAGTGGTTAACATACAGAGTATCAGGTAAGTATATTCATACGACTGAAATTGATAGTAACTTGTCCATAGGGTAACTACATGACAATTGAACTGTGCTCTTTCTAATGTATTGTACAAGGATAACAAACGTTCATTTCTCGGTAAAAGATAATGAAATTAAGATAAAGATACATATACATAGATACATTATACATGGCATAATGAATATTAAAAAATAACAAAGAAACAAATTTGTTGACTTCGCAGGAAGTATGGGTGGTGTGTGCACTCGTGGAAAAAATATGTTACAAAAAATTGACATTCTTGTTTTACAATGACATGTTAGAGGAATATTTTTGTCGTTGTTTCGTCGAGGATTTGTGGCTTTCATGACCTGCAGAAAAAAAAAATGTTTCACTACACTTGGGTAGGTATGAGTTGCACTGGGAGTGGTAGAACTTCGGGTGTAAATGATAGCACTGCACTTGAGTGGGGAAATTGATTACACTTTCACAGTGGAGGAAAAGTAGGGCATCACTTTCACTGTGGAAGTTGGAGTAGTTGTCGGGGTGTGATGTTGCTTTGGAAATACGTCGTGGGTCAGGAACTGGAAGATTGGTTCTGAAACATGTTGAGCCGTATGGTGGCGGTCTCTATTTCACTTGACACATGTCCGTGCTTCCATTTATGTTTTCGTACATGAAAAATACAGAAAAAATCTGTATTAGAATGTGCTTACTTACTAATAACTTAGTCTAAAAGAAAATTGGATTACGTAAGGATAACAATTGTTTATGTACATAAGGTCTCATTCTCTTAGGAATGCTTAGTTCTCATATTTATCTATTTTTCTGGTTTTATTTGGTTCGACACGTTTTCGTCATTACTCGGCCTGGTCAGTAAATTCGGTAGCAATTGTCAAAATCGAGCTTAAGACTCTTCCGATTAGTGTCTTTATAATTTCACAAGGTACATGAGTGCTTAATTCATTGCTATATCATATTTTATTTTGAATGCATTTCAAACACATTTGGCATCCGCGCTCGTTGTGCAAAGAAAAATTGATTTTGAGCGCTCAGCGTACACAGTGTTACGTCCGTTGGTCACAATCACGTGATAATAACTTGACAGTTCCACAACCCTAGCAGCAGTATTCTGCGAGAAGCAGAGCGTTTGGTGTCTACTAGCCGTGGTGTGAGTTTTTACACAGTTTTTCATGGACTCTGGATTACGGAAGCAGCCAGATGCGGCGACTCCCGCAGCTGTTTCGAAGAATGTGTCCGTGGAAAGGCGTACAGTACCGTTTGTGCTAAGTACAACACTTATTCACTTTCACTCTTCGGCTTTCTACATCGTGGTTTCGTGGTACAAGTACTTATAACATTACTTCACACGCGGTTATTTCACACGTGTCCTCGGAGTTATCACCTTTTCAGTTCACACGTTATTATTAATTCCTGTCCCCCACCAGGCGCGCACAGCGCCAGCGCGCCTTATCAGTCCCGATTGCGCAACGCAGCGTTTGATTTTCCAGCAACACGGGCCTAGTAATACTAGGGCCCGTGTTGCCCGGCTGCCTCGCTCAGCGGCTAAGTCCCGTTCAAGGTCACACGCCTTACACAGCAGCATAAAGTCACACAGCCATGTTAAGGTTCACACGCACCACTTTTATACGTGTCCATTAATTACTTATCTATAGTCGGTTCACACGCAGCAGCGTATATGTGTCCATTTATTACTGACTGCATTATTACTACAAAGTACAGTTAACATTTAGTATACACATCATGTCTAAAAATTATTTACAAAGAAATATTTAGTCTCTGTGACTACAAGGCCTGACGAAAAGCGTGTCTCTTGTTCGTAGTTTGTGCTTCCAAGGCACTTCAGGTTTACACTTTGTTCTAAATCTTGTTATTCTTTTCTTTTTACAATAGTTACTCTTTTCTCAAGTTCAGCTCTTTTATTTTCTATTACGTCGTTAGTTTGAAGACATAGTCAATGTGGCTTCGTTTACGTGATGAACAGTTCGTGTTCAAACTACCATTAGGGAAATTGGGAAGCTTGGTGTTCCCTGTCGTGCAATTGCACATAACAAATCTTAACTGAACTCGCAATTTGCGGAGAATAAGCATAGCCCGTCGACAACCAATGTGTCACAACTATCCATTCGTATAGCCTGTATGTATCAATCATGCAACCAGCTCGTAAAACTCACTTCTCTACTGGATAAAGTACGATGGTAAGGATACTGGTTAGAGGGAAACACAAAAGACTTTTATGGAGTGAAGAGATTTGAAGACACAGTGTTAATGACGTATGATATGATGAGTTTAACATAAATTATTATCACCTTAGTTTTTCATGACAAATAGTATAATTAAATCGATACAGTAGCTTCAGTGTCGTCTGATCCAGCTCTCTAAACAATTTTCTATGGATATCTAAAATTACTTAAACCATGCATTAGCAGTGAACTGTGTCTGTTAACTATCTTCTGTTCCATGTATCGTAAAATTGGTTATCTAAAAAAAAATCGTCGTATCTCGAGGACCTGAAATAGATATATCTAGTACTAAATTAGTTTATTTATAAATGATCTTTGTAAGTATTTCAGCTGCACTGTGCCGTAAAATTGTTATGAGCGTATACGGTTTTCTCCGTATTATAATAAAATAATTGAGTTGCGCACTTCCTTCCTGCTATCTGGATCGTTATTGACTTACTTGATTCTTATATGCTAAGCTGCTGCTTTTTGCCTGCTGCGTTTCATAGGTGGTATCATAAAATTTGTTGTCACACACTCCTTATGCATAACATAACATTTACCTCATTAGAGTAAGCGACCTTAATAATTTTTTTTTTTTAGCTACGAGCAATCATTCTGGTCTGAATGATCATTTTAATTTATTTCATTCAAGAGGAGAGAGCTTTGCTATACTTAAAACTAGTGGTAGCAGGTGGCACTTAGCACGTCCCTACTATAATATTTATTTGTCAGCTCTTTCGGCTGTGGCCGTTCATGGCTCAATTAACTTAAAACTAACTTACATCTAAGGCAAATCTTGCTCTCCTACAATAAATGTGTTTTACTTCAGGTGCTCACATAAATTACTTATCTTGTTGTGGCAGGTCGACAGGGTGTTAGTCCTGTGCATTACTCTTACATACGTTGGTACTTCACACATAGTATGACAACTTATAGTGTGTGTATATTTTATTTTAGCAGCTTAACTTAACAGATATTTTCAATGGTTGACTCGGTATTTCTTCAAGTCTGCGTGATGAAACAATCCCTTTATTCGTCCAGATATAGGGTCAGCTAATAGATAGCAACCAATGTGCTGCTTTCGTAATATAATATATGGTGCTTCATACAAGTGCTGCCACTTGCGATTCTTATCATGAATCAAAGATGGTTTGAAGTGGGCCTTTAATAGCACTCGTTCATTTATACGATACGATAGGACTTTGCTAATGTGTTTGTCATGCGCCTTTTTTCTTAATCTCTTCAAAGGGTGTGACGAAATCAATCCACCGTGTCTGCTGGTTTGGAATATACGTTCGTATGAAACGATTGAACTCTTTGAATACTCTTTCTGTCGGATTACTTTGCGGTCGGTACCGGGATATCAAAATTTGTCTGATGTTGTTGGTTACAAGGAAATTTCTCCATCGTTTCCCCACGAAAGTTGATGCGTTATCAGATAACATGGCTTCAGGCTTGCCAAAGCGAGGAAAATAGTCTTTCTCAAGACGTCTGATTAGTGGAAGTATATTAGATGACTTCATTGCATAGAGTCTCACGTGTTTGGTAAAAAGATCTAACAATACGACCAGATACTTCACACCTCCTCTTCCCTGAGGAAGTGGACCTGCATAATCCAAACTGACGATTTAGTTTGGTCTTTCTGTGCGTATCGGGTTTAAAAGTAAGGCTTGGCAAGTTGAAAGGTTTCGCCTTTTGGCAAATGGAACAATTTCTTAATAATTGGTGCACCTTCTTGTGAAGATTAGGTACATAGCAGTATGTTGAAATCTTGCGTTTGCATTTTTCTGGACCATAGTGACCCCAGGAGAGGTGAGTGTACCAAATGAGATGTTTAACATAATCTTTAGGAATACAGACACACCACCTTCCTGTCAACAGAGAAGTTCGGTGAAACAAAACTCCATTGTGTACTTTATAAAATATTGACAACGAGTGATCAGGGTTGTTTTGAAGAAGCTGTTTAATTTCTAGCCAATTGCGATCTGTGTCTTGAAGAGTATTCATTTGACGGCAAAGACGCAAAAAGTAACTCCGATGTAGAGGATCTTTCATAAGAAGAATTTTGTGATTAGAAATCTGTTCTATTAATTCAGTAGGCTCCGGCGATCCTTCCGCCATACGTGACAATGCATCAGCAATAATGTTATTCTTGCCCTTTACGTAAATAATTTCAAAATCATACTCTTGTAGAAATAAACACCATCGAGTAAGCCGAGGATGATACAGTTTGCAAGAGAGTAAGAAGCTCAGTGCTTGATCATCTGAGTATACTCTGATTTTGTGACCATAAATATAGTAATTAAAGCGGCGAAAAGCCGACACAACGGCTAATCCCTCTAATTCGGTTACCGAATATGATCTCTCACATTCGGTTAAGACCCGACTGGCAAAACTGATTATTTTGACTTCCTCCTGCCCATCAGTTTTGTCTGTTTGAAATAAGCATGCACCTAATCCTTGAAACTATGCATCGCAAGAAATGCAGAAATCTAAACTCATGTTTGGATGACTTAAAATGTTACTCTTTAGAAGAGCTTCTTTGATCTTGTCAAAGTCTTTTTGGCAGTCAGAAGTCCACATCCAGTGGACGTTTTTCTTGAGCAAATTTAACAATGCGGGATTGTTCATTGATTGATTCCGAATGAAGCGACGGAAGAATGAAGCGAATCCAGTGAAACCTTTTAGTTGCCTTTTAGTGCAAGGCACAGGGATATTTTTGCTGTTAACTTGCTGGGATCAGGTGAGATTCCTTCCGAAGAAATTATATGTCCTAAAAACTTGACTTCTTTCTTGGCAAATTTGGATTTTTGTAAATTTGCGGTAACACCAAAATCAGAGAATCTTTGAAAGATCTTTTGTAGGAGAGTTAAATGTTCTTCCCAGGAAGTCGTTGCTATCAGTAAATCATCAACATGGACGGTGACTTGGTCAAGTAACTCTGGTCCTAGCACATGATCAAGTGCTGCAATAAAAACACCAGAACTAATGTTGAGACCGAAAGGTACTACACGAAAATGATAGGATCTGCCGGCATAGATAAAGGCTGTGTACTTCCTCGATTATGATGATAGTTTCACCTGTCAATAGCTACTTCGGAGGTCTATTGAGGATAAGAACCTCACACTATGGAATTTTTGTAGTTGTTCCTCCAGTGGTTCGGGTCTTGTGCATACTGGAATGATGATTTTATTAATATTCCTTGCGTCCAAGACAAGTCTGACGCTTACATCGTGTTTGAAAACAGGTAACAACGGGCTACTGTAGGGAGAGTCGGACGGTTCATTGGTTTTCCGCTTAAGCATTTTACGTATTTCTTGTTTGACGGCTTCTTTACGGGACTGCGGAACTGAGTAGGTTGTTTTGCAAAAAGTATCATGGAGTTTCACTCTCATGTTAAATTCATAGTCTGCTATGATACCTGGTTATCTGGAAAAAATGTTCACAAATGTTGATAATAGGTCATGTAGTTCATACTTCTGTCTGTCGTCGAGTCCGTCTGTTTCCACAATTTTTATGCGTAACTCGTCGGCAGTTGGTAATGTCAGGGTCATTGTTGACGTCACTGAACTCGTCAACCGCACGGTGGTAATGCTGCCTGTCAGAAAGTCTACGTATTTTCACTTTACGTTCCAGGTTGGTTATCCTGACTTTGGTTCTCATTAGATGTATGACCAGTGTCCTATAATCTAGTCTTAACGTGCACTTACCTTCAGCTAAATCAATGATGGCACGATTTCTTCGTAGAAAGTCCATTCCTAACAAGCATGGCACTGACAGGTTCTTTACTACCAAAAATGTGCACTGTACACAGTCGGATTTAAATTGTATTGTTGCTTGTACTTGCAAGCTAACCTTCTGTACTAGGGAGCCTACTGCTCCGGATACAGTACATCCTTGTACAGGAAGTGAAGGAATTTTTGTTACAGAGCACACCTTTTTATATACACACATAGACATCGCATTAATATTTGCACCTGTGTCGATGATGGCAATGATTGGTATATCATAAATGTGAATCAGAGTTGACGCTTGTACTTGGTTTTCCCAAAGGTCGTTGTTTTCGTAGGTGTTCTTTTCGTCTAATAGTTTGTCCCGTAAGTCTCTGTCGTCTTCGTATCTAATTACGTTGATATGTCTTTTAATGAAGTTCCCCCCCCCCCCCCCCCGCATTGGTTCCGCAGCTTCCCCGTGGAGGCCTAAAGAAGCTGATAATGGTTTTCCAACTGGGGTGGAGCTGAAATGTCAGTTATTTTTACTTGACTAGTATTTTGCGACATACCAGGTCGATAATTTGCGTTCGTATCCCATACGACTTGTGCATCTCTTGATTGCGTGTTATTTGACATCGCGTTTGGTGCTTGGTTCGCCTGTGTGTAGAAAATGATCGGATTTCCTTGGCTATTATGACCGGCAGTGTCAGGAAAAGCATGCGACGAATTGTCCTGACTATTGTTCCTGAACTGTTGGTTGGGTTGGTGAGAAAATGTCGCATTTTTCGGCTGTGAAAAATTCATTTGGTGAGAGGGAGTGAAGTGACTCGGCTGACTGTACTGTTGTGGTCTGTTATAATTGTTCCATTCCTTTCCCTTGTGACGATTTCCATTATTCGTCTTGTTCTGGTACTTGTAATTACCGTTGTGATTTGTCGGTGAATTACCGTATTGTTGCTGTGTGTTTTGATAAATCGGATTGTATCTATTCTGGTGTGGATATTTGTTATATTGTTTTCCATTACGGCGGTTGAAACTGTTATGATTGCCGTAAGGCTGAGCGTTTGGATGTCCCGTGTTATGTTGGTACGACACTCCATTGACGCAATTTGTTATATGCTGCTGCGGAGCGGGCGGTCCATTATTATAATTATTCCGCGCACTCGCACGCACATCCTCATAGATCATATCCAAATTGTCAAGAACAGAAAGAAAGGCTTCTAGGTCTTCTTCACTCACATTGACTAGTTTTTCTCTTATTGACACAGGACGTTTTGACTTTAAGATCATGATTACATCTTTGGTTGAAATGGGCGTATCCCAATACTGAATTTTACGTAGATATTTTTCAAAATAACGTCTCAAACTTCCTCCTTTGGTGTTGAAAGGTTCTGCGTTGAAAACCTCCTTTCGGAGTCTTTGTTGTATACCTGAACTCCAGAATTTATTCAAAAAAAGCTTTACAAAATCTGCATAGGTGTGACATTTGTCTATTATTTCTGTACCCCAAATTGATCCTTCACCGTGTAGATAGCCTAAGATGAACTGTATCCGCTGCCTGTCGTTCCATGATTCTGGAAAAGCACCTGTGAATGATTTTACAAATACCATGGGATGTATATTTCGTTTTTCAGGTATAAAAGGCTGAAAAACTGTGTTTTAGCACACTCTCGTCTCGCATTAGTTCAACGAGTGTTAGTTGATCGGCATGACTACGTGACGTGGAAGTTTCGTCACGCGTATTATTTACTGTTGGTGAGAATTGTACCTGACACTCGGGATATTGACGATTATCGTGTTCTGGCGGTAGCGAATACTCACTTTGATTGTCACCCTGCAATTCCGTAACTTGTCGTTTCAGTTGATCTATATCATTGCTTATCTGACGTTTCCATTCCGGAAGATCGTGGCTAAATGCTCGTCTGATTTCACCTAATTCACTGGTTAAAGTGTCACCAGAAGTACCGGGAGCGGTTAACATTTCTGCTGTAGCAGATTTAACCGTACCCTTTAGTTCAGTGTGTACCTTGCTGACGATGTACTGTTCTTTGGATTGCATCCACTCTTCAAATTCCCTATTAAGTGTATTGCTTATACCGGTGTTGACATCTGCGATCATTTTGTCAATATTGACATCGGATATTTGCTAAACAATGTCTTCAACTCGCTCGCCAATGTGGTTGACACCTTCTGTCAATTGGCTTACTCTCTTTGAAACATCACTGTAATGTTTCAAAGAGTCACTCGCAGTTGATTTACACACATCTATTTGGGCCTGCATATCTATCAACTTGCTACCAATATTGGTCTCGGCGGATTCCACCATCGAAAGAACACTATCAATTTTTGCGTGTACGCTTGCGTTTAGCTCGCTTGCGTAAGCAGTGGTAATGGCTTTAATTTTTTCCTCCATGGTGTCATTCGAATTTTTGATTTGTGCTTGGATGTCGGTAATAACAGAATTTATATTGTTCATTCGCACTTGAGTGTCCTCTATCCTTGATTCTAAACTGTTGAACCTGCTGTCACTTTGATTTGCTAACTGACTGATTTGCGTTTCAATATTGTCACTTTGGTTTGTTAACTGTCCCATTCGAGTGTCAAGATTACCCATGTGAGCTTCAATGTTATCACTCTTGTTTGTAAGCTGTGCCATGTTTGCATCAAAACTGGTTTTCATATCAGCAAACAATTTTAGTATATCTGACAGCGAGCATTCACGTGACTGCGACGCGGTCTATGGCGCCGACAGCTCACGTGTCGCTTCGTCGTCTGTTGTTCCCTCGAGATTCGGGTTTGGTTACACCCGCGCGCGGTCTAAGTTGCCTTGGTTGCTCATCAGCCATCGTAAATTTAAAGTAGTTACACTGCACGAGCTAGAAAAGATAATTTTTTTAAATTATGATTTTCACTTGTCAGGTGGCAAAGGATTTCGCGTCCAGATTTCTCAGATATTGCATGCGCGTTATAAACAATTGAAACTCTGACACACGAAAATGCCAATATGGCAACGGGAGTGATAAAATAAATGAAAAACACTTATAGAGCACTGAAACTGGCATAGATAAGCGGCCATTGTGATTCACTAAAATGCACAACAATGGAAATTCTTGCTAACTGTTTCTAACTATTCTAAGCGAAATGATGTGATAGAGGCGCATCTAATAGCAAAAGGAAACAGAAATCTGAAAATTAAATTGCTTGAGGAAAAGGAAAAAAGCGTAAAGAGTGAATGTCCCAAGCCGACTGAATGCTCGGTACGCAAAGCTTCAAACGTAATGAAAAATCGTACTCACATTAGTTGTCTTGCGCGCTGCTATTTATTGCTGTTGTGGATTATTACTGCGATTTTCCGCATATGCGTCCTTTTTTTTATCACTGGTTTTGGCTTCCAATTTTCTCCAGATGGTAGCATGAAAATAAAAAGAACAAATTAGTTTTTTTAGTCAAGTCCCTGTTCGGACGCCACATCTAGCATTAAAAGGTTTTGCTTTTCACATTTAACCAAATATAACATTGACGATGATAATTTATGGCAATGTTTGCCGACAAGATAAAGAATGCAACCTTTAACACTAGGCTGCGTACTCACGACAGTTCTCCTTGGCCGTTTTTTGGTACGACTTGGAAAGAGTGAAAAATTAATGAATGATCGCCGATGCGTCGGTTCTCGATTGTGTTCAGCAGACGTACAGATTGATTGCGTGAAAATAGCTTTTCAAATGACCTCTTAACCCGGATTGCTTTCACGCAATCGGACTCTTCAATAAAAAAAATTGGAAATGAATGCAGAACAGTGAAATTTTGTAAAAAAAGTTGTCAGATCGGAAATTGAACACATTAATGGTCTCTCAACTACAATCGAGACACCGCGACAAAGAGCGAACCTGTAACAAAGTTCATTTAAACATAAACATTATTTGTGGTTAATTTAAAGAAAAGAATAAGCATAGATTTTCTGTACAGTGAAGCATCAATATATTCTCAAAGAACAAAGGCGTTAAACTATAAACATTAACAAATTTACAATGAATACAAAACTTACATTTTTATATTTTTCTCATACATGGAGTAGTCCAACAATCGCTGCTTTTGTGTGTGTGATATTTTGTAAAAATTAAATGTCTTGGCGTGCGCGTTAGTATTTTTTATCGTCACAAGGTTTACAAAAGCGTTTTTTTTCTTGGTGATAACGTGGTTTTTCACACTAAATGAAATATAACTTGTAGCGGTGCTACACAACACGTCTTAACAAGACGGCGACCAAACCTCAAAGGTAATGAAGTACATGTTAACATATCGGCGACCAGAAGTACAACTAACTATAAAGAATCTAGAATTTTCCTAACAAATGATAAATTGTTCTTTCTTCTGTTTCGCAGCTTCTTGCTATCAAGCTCTGCGGCAATGATTTTAAATATCTGCGCCCAGCGAGTCATAGTGTTTAAAAGTACCTTTTAAACGCTGGCCGCGCGTCTTGGTATAGGCGCACCTTATAAACAGATTTCGTTTCTTTACTCTCGCGTTGTCATGCTTAGTATCATTACAAACTACAGCTCGATGGCTGTCCTTTTCTCATATTCAAAATGTCTGAAATCCAATAATATCACACACCGTACCTCAACAACGGATAAAGATTATTCAATAAAAAATTTCGTTTTGACTTTATCCACTTACGTATCTCCGTGCAAAGTTTGATCCGGTTCGTACATGTTTAAAGAACAGAAGTAGCGTGCTTCAAAAACCTCCCAGACGAACGTTTTGTAAAATCGGAACTAAGCAAGATTATATTTTTCAAACGGTTAAAAGTTATCTTAGTCCAATGTCCGATAGACCGGTGGATCGAATTTGGACCATCAATCTCCAGCCCGGAGTTATTGAAGGGTGACTGTTTTTGCACATAAAATCGGAACAGTGCACATACAAATGGTGCCATTACCCGAGTATGAATTTCAGCCCAATAAAAATTGTTTGGAATAGGAATTAATCGATTCGCACAATTCGCCTGGGCGCCAGCTCCATTTCTTCGTTCGAACGTTGCTTAATATACTGTAACGTAGCTACAGAGAACAGATGTTAGCATGGCTATATAAATGGCCGCTGGGGCGCGCTAAACCAAGAACTGTTTACCCCATGTTTCTAGCTCAAACAGGAACTGGCAATCAAGGCATACCCCGCTTCTCAAACAGCGCTTCTGTGTGTGACCTTTTCATACATATACTGACGGGAAAAAATTTATCAGGACGCCAAGACGGAGTTGTGCGTCATAAACGAAACTTGTAAGTGTGTTTCATCATCTGAAAGGCGATGTCTATTCAAATATAATCTCGAAAGCGTGACGCTAGTAGCGATACTGTGAGGATGGAAACCAGGCTTGCTTTAAATACATGATGTAACGATCGCGTGCGTTAGTTACCTTTCAGATCGGACGCTGTGAGTTGATGTTAGTCAAGAATGTCTTTAAAGCGAAAGGACACCATTATCAGTTTTTACGAGATTCAATGAGGCTGTGTAATAGGGCTATGAGAAGTTGGATAGTCTGCAGAAAGAGTTGGCAGGAATGTAGCCACTGTAGATAATTGCTGGCAAAAATGGTCACGAGAATGTACTGTTGGGAGAAGACTGGATTCCGGACGGCCACGTTCCACTACTGAGGGGTAAGGCAAGGTGTACGACGATGGCTGAGGCGCATCGGAATGCGTCTGTAGAAGCAATTGTAGCAGCATTTGGCACCACCTGGTTCTGCCTCACTGCAAGTAATGGTCTTGTTTTGGTTAGAAGGAAGCTAGTTGAGGGCCTGCAACCAACCCTTCTGTTTCCTAGACACGCTCGACCTACACCTGGACTAATGGTCCAGGGTGCGATTGTTTTTTTTACAGCAGAACTACTCTCTTGGTTATCCCACGTGCCCTGACTGCAAATCTGTACGTCAATCTGGTAATTCCACCTGTTGTGCTGCCATTCACGAACAGCATCAAATGGTTCAAATGGCTCTGAGCACTATGGGACTTAACTGTTGAGGTCATCAGTACCCTAGAACTTAGAACTACTTAAACCTAACTAACCTAAGGACATCACACACATCCATGCCCGAGGAAGGATTCGAACCTGCGACCGTAGCGGTCGCGCGGTTCCAGACTGTAGCGCCTAGAGCCGCTCGTCCACAACGGCCGGCACGAACAGCATCGCAGCAGGTGTTTTCCAACAGGATAACGCTCGTCCACTTTATACTGTTGTAACCCAACATGCTCCGCAGAGTGTCAGCATGCTGCCTTGGCCTGCTCAGTCACAAGATCTATCTCCAGTCTGACACACATGGGACATCATCGGACGAAAACTCTCGCGTCATCCACGACAGAATTAACCGTCCCTATATTGACCGACCAAGTGGGCCAGCCATTGCGCTCCACCCCACAAACTGACATCCGGCACCTGTACGACACAATGAATGGAATTTGTTCCTGTTTGCAGTCAACATTATGGCGGTTACGTCGGTTATTAAAGTACCAGCATTTCACATTTGCAATGGCTTATCTCGAGCTTACATTAAGGCGACCACGCCCTGCCTATCTAATTTAGGCAAGTATTTGACCCATTTCTGAAAAACACTACTTGATGCAGGACCTTAATATTTTTACTGTATGTTACATTATGCTAATAGAGTCAACTGTAGTAAAATGTACTTTATCCATTTTATAGTTTTTAAGAAATACTTTTTTAAATTTATTAACAAAAAATATTAACTTTTTTCTGCAGAAAATATTTTTTGTGAACTTCCTAATTGGGGAATATTAATGAATATAGTACCAGAGGTGGCTTTTTATGTTATGCAGAGTCTCTAAAAATTTCATTCATTTATATATGATAATTTCTGATATAATGGGGCATATGTACTGAAAATTTTAGTTTGTGGGAAATTGAGTTTAAAGAAAAAACTTTTGAAATTTGTTACTTACTGGTAATTAAAACTGTCCTGCTAGCCGGCCGGAGTGGCCGAGCGGTTAAAGGCGCTACAGTCTGACCCCGCACGACCGCTACGGTCGCAGGTTCGAATCCTGCCTCGGGCATGGATGTGTGTGATGTCCTTAGGTTAGTTAGGTTTAAGTAGTTCTAAGTTCTAGGGGACTTATGACCACAGCAGTTGAGTCCCATAGTGCTCAGAGCCATTTGAACCATTTGAACCTGTCCTGCTGCATAAGATGGCCCTTCTTTGCTCTCTAGCAGGTCTTCCAACTTCTTTTTCACCTTCCTCGATGTTGGTCTTGCTTTCTTGGCCATATCAGATGCAGACTTGTCTGCATCGGCTATCCTCATTTTATCGCAATGTTGCAGCCCAGTGAACATATTTTCACCAGGATTAATTCCCAGCTTTTTCAGTACCCAGCACTTTCCAATATTACCACAACTGACTGTAGTAACAGCGTCATGAACTCCTAGTTTCATCGTATGCATGCCTACAAATACAGATTTTAGGAAGGCGATTCCAAATTATGCTGCTGAAACATTCATTTGGGTTCTGTGTCTGCCGATGCTGACATTTCCTTAGGTCAGGATGAGCCAAATATCTGAAAATAGGTTTAATTGCTGTAATAACAGCAGCAGGAACAGAATGCTGGTGAGAATAAGATTCCCCAGTTGCCAGAGCCCTATTGTATTTGCACCACGAATTTTCTCCTGATGGACACAATCCACGATATGGCTTATCATCAGTAGAGGACTTATGGAAGAATATGGCCCAAACATATCTCTTCATTCCCTCCATTCTTTATTTCTCCTAATTGCCTGCCCATAGTGTACCTGCAAGTTTTCTATAACAACTACTCGCAATCACACTTCAACAAAACTAACTGCGTGTTTGAAAGTGTGTTGTTTACAAACATCAGAAACAAAAGAATACCGACTGTTGCATTCCAAGGATAGCCAAAACACTCGGGAGTAAAAAAAAAGATCCCTAATGTGCAATGTAGGCGATATGAAGATTTAAAATATGTTCAGAAAAGTGGGTCATAGAAAAGTGGGCGTGGCACATAAACACACGTGGTAGGAAAATGCTCTTTAAATGCTCGAAAATTTTTTTTCAGAAATATCCTTTTCAGAGTGTTTAAATAAATCCTTGATCAATCGAAATATGATGAAAACCGAAAATAGATTTTTTTCGACCTGAACCACGGTGTGGTCCCCTTAACCCATTATATCCCATCATATGATTTATCATATGCATGCTATTCTTAGGCATTGTAGTTTCCAGAAGCTCATGGTCAACAATTGAAACCTCTTTTATACCTTTTATTGTTAGTTTAGAAGTCCATTGTTGGAAACAACAATAACAGTGAAGAACAGGATCGTTTATTTCGTGGCGGAAGGCATTTATTCTATTGCTATTGATTCTGCTGCTTTTCGACATGGATAACCGGTAAGTAATGATACAATTATGATGTATATTGTTATAATTTTGCACATATTACTATGGATTACTAATCTGAATACTCCAAATCAATATATTAGCACAGACTTAAAAAGTTTACTTTATTAGCATTGTTGTGGTACTGGCTTATATTTTGACATATGAAATATCATACGGTGGGCACTAAGGGATAATTTTCTATCAATTAATACGATTTATTTCAGATACAATTTGAAAAAGGAGAGCGACTTCGAAGGGGTTCTAAATATACCATTCTCCACAGAGGATCATGATGAAACTGCCATTGATGAATTTCATGAATGCCAGGAACTTGAATTTGTGCTTGTTCCACCACATGATGGTGAGGAAAGTGATAAAGATGACGCAGCTAGTCATTCAGAAGGACAACCCGCCACTGTTGCTGTTTTAGGGAAATAGGTTCTGGGACAAACTGCAGAGGTAAGAGTAGTAAAAAGTGACAACCTTATTGAAGATGCTACATCTTTATCCCCTCAGCAGCAAAATCCTTGCTGTTGCATATCACAATCACGATCCCAAGTTAGGAAAAAAAGACACTGGATAGAAGAAAAATTAGACTCTTCACAAAAATTTGAGTTATCTCGTGATCCTACATCTGATATAATAGAACATCTCCACACATCAAATTCGACTCCAGTTGACCTTTTCGTACAGTTTTTGATGATGATTTGGTTGAGATTCTGATGAGAGAGACAGTAAAATGTTGTTGTTGTTGTGGTCCTCAGTCCTGAGACTGGTTTGATGCAGCTCTCCATGCTACTCTATCCTGTGCAAGCTTTTTCATCTCCCAGTACCTACTGCAACCTACATCCTTCTGAATCTGCTTAGTGTATTCATCTCTTGGTCTCCCTCTACGATTTTTGCCCTCCACGCTGCCCTCCAATACTAAATTGGTGATCCCTTGATGCCTCAGAACATGTCCTACCAACCGATCCCTTCTTCTGGTCAAGATGTGCCACAAACTTCTCTTCTCCCCAATCCTATTCAATACTTCCTCATTAGTTATGTGATCTACCCATCTAATCTTCAGCATTCTTCTGTAGCACCACATTTCGAAAGCTTCTATTCTCTTCTTGTCCAAACTATTTATCGTCCATGTTTCACTTCCATACATGGCTACACTCCATACGAATACTTTCAGAAATGACTTCCTGACACTTAAATCAATACTGGATGTTAACAAATTTCTCTTCTTCAGAAACGCTTTCCTTGCCATTGCCAGCCTACATTTTATATCCTCTCTACTTCGACCATCATCAGTTATTTTGCTCCCCAAATAGCAAAACTCCTTTACTACTTTAAGTGCCTCATTTCCTAATCTAATTCCCTCAGCATCACCCGACTTAATTAGACTACATTCCATTATCCTTGTTTTGCTTTTGTTGATGTTCATCTTATATCCTCCTTTCAAGACACTGTCCATTCCATTCAACTGCTCTTCCAAGTCCTTTGCTGTCTCTGACAGAATTACAATGTCATCAGCGAACCTCAAAGTTTTTAATTCTTCTCCATGAATTTTAATACCTACTCCGAATTTTTCATTTGTTTCCTTTACTGCTTGCTCAATATACAGATTGAACAACATTGGGGAGAGGCTACAACCCTGTCTTACTCCCTTCCCAACCACTGCTTCCCTTTCATGTCCCTCGATTCTTATAACTGCCATCTGGTTTCTGTACAAATTGTAAATAGCCTTTCGCTCCCTGTATTTTACCCCTGCCACCTTTAGAATTTGAAAGAGAGTATTCCAGTCAGCATTGTCAAAAGCTTTCTCTAAGTCTACAAATGCTAGAAACGTAGGTTTGCCTTTCCTTAATCTTTCTTCTAAGATAAGTCGTAAGGTCAGTATTGCCTCACGTGTTCCAGTGTTTCTACGGAATCCAAACTGATCTTCCCCGAGGTTGCCTTCTACTAGTTTTTCCATTCGTCTGTAAAGAATTGGTGTTAGTATTTTGCAGCTGTGACTTATTAAGCTGATAGTTCGGTAATTTTCACATCTGTCAACACCTGCTTTCTTTGGGATTGGAATTATTATATTCTTCTTGAAGTCTGAGGGTATTTCGCCTGTTTCATACATCTTGCTCACCAGATGGTAGAGTTTTGTCAGGACTGGCTCTCCCACGGCCGTCAGTAGTTCCAATGGAATATTGTCTACTCCGGGGGCCTTGTTTCGACTCAGGTCTTTCAGTGCTCTGTCAAACTCTTCACGCAGTATCATATCTCCCATTTCATCTTCATCTACATCCTCTTCCATTTCCATAATATTGTCCTCAAGTACATCGCCCTTGTATAGACCCTCTATATACTCCTTCCACCTTTCTGCTTTCCCTTCTTTGCTTAGAACTGGGTTTCCATCTGAGCTCTTGATATTCATACAAGTCGTTCTCTTATCTCCAAAGGTCTCTTTAATTTTCCTGTAGGCGGTATCTATCTTACCCCTAGTGAGATAGGCCTCTACATCCTTACATTTGTCCTCTAGCCATCCCTGCTTAGCCATTTTGCACTTCCTGTCGATCTCATTTTTGAGACGTTTGTATTCCTTTTTGCCTGTTTCACTTACTGCATTTTTATATTTTCTCCTTTCATCAATTAAATTCAATATTTCTTCTGTTACCCAAGGATTTCTACTAGCCCTCGTCTTTTTACCTACTTGATCCTCTGCTGCCTTCACTACTTCATCCCTCAAAGCTACCCATTCTTCTTCTACTGTATTTATTTCCCCCATTCCTGTCAATTGCTCCCTTATGCTCTCCCTGAATCTCTGTACAACCTCTGGTTCTTTTAGTTTATCCAGGTCCCATCTCTTTAAATTCCCACCTTTTTGCAGTTTCTTCAGTTTTAATCTACAGGTCATAACCAATAGATTGTGGTCAGAGTCCACATCTGCCCCTGGAAATGTCTTACAACTTACAGTAAAATAGGCTGCGCAAAAGGGACACAACAGATTAGATTAGATTAGTTTTTCGTTCCATCGATCCATGCTGAGCAGATCCTCGTGGATGTGGAACGTATCAATTTTTTTAAAAGCTGAAATAACAATACTAATAGTATGAATATATATAATACATCATTTGTTTCTATTAAAAAATTCGTTAATGGAGTAGAAGGAGTTGTCCACTAGTAAGTCAGGCTCCTTTTAAACTGATCTTTATTTGTAACTAAATTTTTTATGTTTTCTGGCAAATTATTGAAGATGAGTGTTCCTGAGTAGTGGACCCCTTTTTGAACTAAAGTAAGTGCTTTTAAGTCCTTGTGCAGATCATTTTTGTTCCTGGTATTGTATGTATGAACTGAGGTGTTTGTTGGAAAAAGAGATATATTATTTAGGACAAATTTCATTAAGGAGTAAATATACTGAGAGGCAGTAGTTAGTATACCCAGTTCTTTGAAAAGGTTTCTACAGGACGTCCGTGAATTTACTCCACAAATAATACGTATTACACGCTTTTGGACTCTGAAAACTTTTGTTTGACTTGAAGAGTTACCCCAAAATATTATACCATATGACATTATGGAATGAAAGTAAGGAAAGTATGCAAGCTTTTTCATTTTTATGTGGCCTATGTCTGCTAACACTCATACATACAAATAAGTCATGATGACATGTACAAATACATTGCTATTTTGCTTTTATCTGGGTATTGTAAGATCATGCATAGACGTATGTACTGGGAGACCTGACCTGACACAAACAATGCCCATGTTTCTAATTCTATCTCCAGAATTTCTTTTGACAAAATTCACAGATTCTTCCATGTCAGTGATAATGACAGCATTGAAAAAGAAGATAAAGTTTATAAAGTTCGTCCACTAGTTTCACATCTAAATAAGAAATTTAAAGAACTCATAGAGCCTTTAGGGTCAAATTTCTCCTTGGATGAGCCCATGGAGCCTTACTATGGCCACCACTTTATGAAACAGTTTATAAGGGGCAAGCCAATTCGCTATGGTTTCAAATGGTGGTGTTTTGCTACATCTACTGGATATCTCATCAAATTTGAGCCATATGTTGGGGCAAGTCAAGGAGATCCCCAGAAGACACTGGGGCAGTCTGTTGTTGAAAAGCTTTGTGTGGGCTACATCCCTCTGAACAGCAGACTCTACATTGATAATTACTTTAACTCTTTGCCCCTACTTGAATCTCTTTCTTCACATGGAATCCAATGTATAGGAACCTTGAGAAATGACCGCTTGGAGAAGGCACCTATGCCAGATATAAAGAAGACACCCAGAGGTACTACTCGTGTGTTACGTGATACAGAAAATTCTATCACACTTGTAAAATGGAATGACATAGTAAAGTGACTTTGGGGGCAAATGTACAGGATGTATGTGTATTAGGTGAGACTACATGCTTGAGGTGGAATATAGAATCAAGAAAGAAGGTTTCCATATTACAGCCTTCCCTTGTGCAGGAATATAATCGCCACATGGGAGGTGTAGACCTTTTTGGCAAACTGCGAAGTTTATACCGCATTCGAATAAGATCAAAGAAATGGTACTGGCCATTGATCAGGTTCTGCCTGAATGCGGATGTTGTGAATATGTGGATCTTATTCAGGCAACTAAATAACAGTAGAGCCTATTGGAATTTTCAAGACGTATAGTACTTTCAATTCTGACCTTGCCCAACATTGAAAAGCCAAAAGGTGTGAGACTACGATTTCTATCCCAGATGCAAGAAGACATCAGATTTAATAATACTGGACACATGATTGTCGAGCAGAGCAAAAATAGAAGATGTTGACAGTGTGGTAAATGCACAAAATTCCATTGTGTAATATGCAATGTAGGACTCCATCCGAAGCCGCGTTTCATTTTGTATCACCAGCGCTAAGAAGACAGTTTCCTGATAAACCATCATTTTTGTCATGCATTTCTGTTTTAGAAATGTCTTTTTATTCATGTAATACATTAAAGTTACTTGTTTGTTCAACAATTTGTTTTTACCATGTATCCTTAACATATGAATAAATAATGTATATTTAAAATATAAATAATAATAATAAAGTTATAAAAATCTGAGCATTACTTTTTCTTTATTTGTGCTGTTATTGAATGACGATAATGAAAAATTCAACATTTTAAGTGTGATAAAAATCTGGAAAGAATTCCATCCCTTACTGACTACCAAATGATATATCATACGTTAAAAAAAGTATAAATTTCAGGCCACAATAACAAATTAACATTCAGAATATAATTATTAACCCATATAGATGGTGGATATGAAGTTTCAACAAAATAAAAAAAAATTATTTCGGGATATAATGGGTTAACCTGTGATCTTAAAATGTTAATGACTTGATTATGTTACTTAGACAAATGCATTCCCGAAATTTCGTTACCTGACATTATTTTTTGGTGTTGTGATTTTTTTCCGTCATTGTATTTGATACAGTGATTTCGAGCTGTAACGATAGTTATTAGTAATTAGAAACATACTTGTTGCTAGTAAGTCGGACCTCGACCCAAAAGTTGGTATGAACAACACAGGGCTTTTCCAGGTATAGCCGTGTTGTAGGTGGTAAGGCGATGACTTCTGCCAACCTCTGTACTGACTTACACAACCGGTTATTAGTTCAACGTGGTCTCCAAACCACGATACAACGTTCACAAGTAACCGCCTGAGATGAAAGAATCGATAACAGACAGAATGAAATGCGACAAAATTTGATTCCGGGAGCTAAGTTATCGTTAAAAATCTGCGATGACAGTCAATCTAATTGTGGAACTATTCGACGGTAATTATCACCATTATCTGCGTCGTTCGCTGATAAAGCGTGTCATCATCTGTTCGTATCTAGAGGACGAAAACGATGCTCGTTTTTTAACGAATGGGCCGCACCATTGGGCAATAGTAATCTGAACATCTGTTTGCAGGAAATGAGCTCTGTTTAGAAATTTAAGCCGTTTAGGTATTTCCACTGGACTCGTGCATACCAAATTCAGGGTCCTTGACGTTCAGAGTTCAAGTGGTAGGAATATACATTAATTTTTCCGAGCATTAAAGACGATAATTATCACTCAAGGTCGTTTTAGGTAGAGAGCCCGCTAGTGAGTGGTCTGCTACTAAAAGAATTCTGGGTTTAAAAAAGAAAGAAGAGATTTAAGTTGTTTATTACACACTAACTATTGAAGACAGAAACACACTGCGCATATCACTGTATAGAGGAAGATTCAAAGTTCTGACAGAGCTGTGCTGTTGTTTGTTTGTAGCAAACTGGCGGCTATAATACAAGAGCATACTGTGTGTTGGAATTTTCGCGAAGTCAATCCATTATCCAAATGCAACGTGCAGTTCTTGGAAGTTAACTGCATATGCAAAGGGATGAGCATTGGTCGGCCACGCACGTCTGGTGAAAATGTCAAGCGTATCCTAGAGGCGTTCAGATGGAGCCCTCGTTAAGTCCCCAAGGCGGACAGGCCAGGAACTTCATCTTCCTCAGACAATGGTATGGCGTGTTCTGCAGGGAACGCCTGCATATGAAACCTTACAAGTCGCAGTTGCTGCAGCAGTTGCATCCCGGAGACATTACCAGAAGGTACGAATTTTGCATGTCATTTCTCCGGGATGTGGCAGACGACACATTTTACTAACGACTCATGTTTTCGGACGAATAGACGTTTCATCTGTCGGGTAAAGTAAACCGACATAATGTAAGAATTTGTGTGTCACAGAATCCTGGCGTCTTCGTCGAACATGGATTTCCACAAGGGTTTTGATACCGTTCCTCACAAGCGACTATTAATGAAATTGCGTGCATATGGAGTATCGTCTCAGTTGTGTGACTGTAATCGTGATTTTCTCTCAGAGATAGACGGTAAATCATCGAGTAGAACAGAAGTGATATATGGCGTTCCGCAAGGTAGTGTCATAGGCCCTCTGCTGTTTCCGATTTATATAAATGATCTAGGTGATAATCTGAGCAGCCCCCTCAGACTGTTTGCAGATGACGCTGTAATTTACCGTCTAGTAAAATCATCAGACGATCAATTCCAACTACAAAATGATCTAGAGAGAGAATTTCTGTATGGTGCGAAAAGTGGCAATTAGCACTAAACAAAGAAAAGTGCGAGGTCATCCACATGGGTACTAACGGAAATCCGATAAATTTTGGGTATACGATAAATCGCACAAATCTAAGGGCTGTCATTTCGACTAAATACCTAGGAATTACAATTATGAGCAACTTAAATTGGAAAGACCACATAGATAATATTGTGGGGAAGGCGAAACAAAGACTGCGCTTTGTTGGCAGAACACTTAGAAGATGCGACAAACCCACTAAAGAGACAGCCTCTACTGGATCCTTACCAGGCGGGATTGACGGAGGACATCGAAAAAGTGCGAAGAAGGGCTGGTCGTTTCGTGTTATCGCGCAGTAGGGGAGAGAGTGTCACTGATATGATACGCGAGTTGGGGTGGCAGTCACTGAAACAAAAGGTGGTTTTCTTTGCGGCGAGATCTATTTACGAAATTTCAATCACCAACTTTCTCTTCCGGATGCGTAAATATTTTGTTCACACCCATCTACGTAGGGAGAAATGATCATCATAATAAAACAAGAGAAATCAGAGCTCGAATGGAAAGATTTAGGTGTTTCTTTTTCCCACGCGCCATTCGAGAGTGGAATGGTAGAGAAGTAGTATGAAAATGGTTCGATGAACCCTCTGCCAGGCACTTAAGTGTGAATTGCAGAGCAACCATGTAGATGTAGCTGTAGGAAGAGATTCACCGAAATTGAACGTGTATTGTGTCGTTTCTGTTCACAAAGCTTATGGATCTTTCTTTTTTGGGAGTAGACTATGATAAGAATTTCATACCTGGACATGCTGCAGAATCGGCTATTTCCTCAACTTCACGAAGATTCCAATGATTTCATTTTCCGCATGACGGCGACCTGCCTCACTTTCACGTTGAGGTGCGGCGTTATCTGAGTACCGTCTCACAACACTGGACTGGAAGAGATGGGCAGACAACAACTTATTCATTGCTTTTGGCCTCTCAGATCACCAAACCTCACATCTTGGGATTGTTCTTCTGTGGGAGTACATAAAAGACAGAATCGTGGTCCCACGTATGGCAGCTACTTTTCAAGAGCTGAGAAATCGAATTGTTGAAGGTGTCGATTCAATAAACAGGGATCTGTTGATTTGTGTGTTGAACGAAATACACTACCGTGTGGATGATTCTCGAGCAAAGCATGCTGCACGTGTTGGGTGTATGGTATAGCGTCTGTGCGAACGCAAAACTTTGGAACTTCTTCTATCCAGTTACGAGCGCAACATCTTTAATAGTTTATCTGTACTAAACAACTGAAATCTGTTCTTTTTTTTTTGTATCACCATGTATAGAGGATAATGACGAGCATATCGAGGTACAAAAACACAACATCATCTCGGAGTGAATAAATACAAATCATGGAACAGATGAAGAGTTGTCTAGCTACTCAAAAAATCCTTTTGTATAGCCTGCGACATCATTAAACTTTTGCTGAAGCTTCAAACATCAGTGCTCATAAACCGGGCTTTTCTTAGAAAAAAAAAGAAAAAAGAAAAGGAACAAATGGCTCTGAGCACTGTGTGGCTTAACTTCTGAGGTCATCAGCCGCCTAGAACTTAGAACTAATTAAACCTAGCTAACCTGAGGACATCACACACATCGATGCCCGAGGCAAGATTCGAACCTGCGACTGTAGCGGTCGCTCGGTTCCAGATTGCAGCGCCTAGAACCAAACGGCCACGCCGGCCGGCAAGAAAAGGAACATTTTCTAGTTAAATATTCAGGGTATGTACAGAATTTCCATTTATATTTTCTTATAGTGCTTTTCGTAATATGTGGAATAATAAAGCATCTGTACCAACAGAAAAAAAAATGGTTCAAATGGCTCTGAGCACTATGGGACTTAACTTCTGAGGTCATCAGTCCCCTAGGACTACTTAAACCCAACTAACCTAAGGACATCACACACATCCGTGCCCGAGGCAGGATTCGAACCGGCGACCGCAGCGGTCGCGCAGTTCCAGACTGTAGCGCCTAGAACCGCTCGGCCACCCCGGCCGGCGTACCAACAGAACTCTGTGGAAAGTGTTGCAGATTTTCCCTTTATAAAGAATTTTATCTTAAGAATTATTATCAAAGCACTGAATATTTTTGACTGAGGGCTATTATCAATGCACTGGAGTACTGCTGACTGATGATATCAAAAATAACCACCATGTTACTCCAACAATATTATCCTTATAATAGACTTTGTGTTAAGAGATTATATTGGTTACATTTAACAGGTAGCTGTAGCCCCTCGCCTCTTGAGGGACTAGGACAAGGCCGACAGCAAAATAACGACCAAGGACAGAAAAATGTGCGGATTCCTGACTTTGAAAAAGCGGTGATGGCTGGTGCAGATACGGTCCTTTTAGCCAGTACTCATTTAGTCGCACACGTGAAATGTATTTGTTACATGTAATATGGTATAATCAGTCCTACAATCACAGAAAATGCTGTTTTTAAATATCGCTCGCTTCACGTTGGTCCAGTGGGTCCTCTGGCACTGTATGCTCCACTCTTACATTTCTGTGAATGTACATCTCTCAACTGAAGCGTTTCACCAGAGATGAGTTGTACAGCAGTTGTAATAGTTGTGAACGGATTGTCGAGAATCCGCAAACTACCGTTGTGAGCAGCCATCACAGATTTGCACTTTGGAGTGTTAAGACGAAGCCACTTCCGTAGCCCACTAAACCAAACTCCATCCGAACAGGCCGTGAAGGCTCAACGGTACCGACCGACCGTCATGTTATCCTCAGCCCACGGGCATCACTGGATGCGGATATAGAGGGGCATATGGTCAGCACACCACTGTGCCGGCCGTGGTCAGTTTTCGTGGCTGGAGCCGCTACTTCCCAGTCAAGTAGCTCCTCAATTGACCTCACAAGGGCTGAGTAGTCCCCGATTGACAACGGCGCTCGGCAGACCAGACGGTCAGCCATCCAAGTGCTGGCTCAGCCCAACGGCGCTTAACTTCGGTGATGTGACGGGAACCGGCGTTACCACTGCGGCAAGGCCGTTGCCCTTAGCTCACTATAGTACGCTGAAAGTGAGGTTAGGAGATACCATCCGTGATACAAAAAGTCGCTGGGATAAAGTGTCAGAATTAAGGAAGTAACTATGATGGAATTTATTAATGGCCGCAGCAAAATACACACTAGACATTATAGAAAAAAGTTGTACGTTAAATTTTTTACAGTACTGAGAAGTGAAAGAATAGGAAAGTTGAAACGTAACCTTCCAGTACAGGTGGTGGTAAAAGTCTACCTAAGTAGGTAGGTTACCGTCGCTTTGACCTGTCCTACCGCTCCTGCAAGCTACCGTCTGTAGTAAATGGTTTCTTAAATTCGTGTGGTCCACGAAATTACTGGCCCCTGCGAGTTATTGCTGGGTATTAATAATTTCTAGCGGAAGGTTTTAACGAACCGGTAAAAATTTGAACGCAACGGATAACGCATGTTTTTTTGAACCACTACAGAAGGCACCTATACAGGGCTTAATAGGCAGTATATAGCTCTTATTTGCTTTCATGACACAGAATTCGACTGTGGTACTGACTGATACCTATTCTTTATGATTGACGGAGTAAATAATCAGTCGAGGGTAGAGATTAATTGATATTTATTCAGTACCGATGGTATTTCAACAACTAGTCGTGTTTCTCTTGCAATGTACATCATCAAAACCGGTCTCTAGTTTACATGGTTCAGTTTCGCCACGTAATTATGGAATGGGACAGAGGAGCGCAGACCTGGCTTCAATGTAATTTTATACAACCGCACAATTATACCTAAACCCACGGTTATGACATTCAGTTACTATAGATTACCCAGAACAAGTTCGGCAAAGACACTACAAGCAAAACTAGGTCAGGGTGGAAGAGTATTTCGCAAATCTTTATCAAATCAGTGGGCATTAAAATCCGATACTTTTCCTAGTGGCACGAGTATCTTACTTAACGCACCACATCGCCAACAAATCAAATCGTTATGGAGGTGCACAACAAACATCACTTCAATGCTGTTCAACCCACATGGCAAAGTTTCAGTAGCCAACAGAAACCCAGAAAAATATGGACGCACACGATTATTCCTTCCCAATTTTACACTCGCTCACTATCGTATGATTATTCATCGTGTACAATATATTTTCAGACCGAAACTACAATTTATCAATGCGGCGGTTGCTCCAACCGACCACGTGGCGCGAAAGCAAGTTCACAAAGAAAACATATGGAAAATAAATAAAAATCCCCAAAATATTACTGTAAATGGAAGAGCAGATTAAAATACATTGAATGACTGAATTTCCGTTAAGCACAGAGCAATAACGTGACCGTGAGCTTAAGGCACATGGTGTGTTGTCTGAACAAGGCACTAACGCAAGGTCTACTGAAATTCGAGTAAATTAAGAAAATCAATTCCCTTATGGGGTTCAGTGGTAATTTCGCACCTGATTTCAACATCTGGACCTCATTACAGAGCAGATTTCAGACAATCTAATACCTATGTTAACATTACCAAAACGAGAGCTGCGTCTCCATGTCTGTCCAGTACCACGACCCAGGAACAAGTGCTCTTCCAACCGAATTCGCCTAACCGTCCCGCTTACAAACGTGGTGGGGGTGGCGCGCCAACCTGACAGCCAATACGCGCGCGTACGTTTCATCTTTGCCCTGACCTGCAAACTTGGTCTCTGCTAAACTTGTTCACGCTTGGGGGGTTGGTACTACCCTACCCCAGAACGACCATTCATGCAGTGTTACAATCTGTGCCTAAAGCTTTCTGCTAGTTCACCCACTCACTCATTTATACCGTCCAGGCCGCACAAAGGAAAGGAAAATGGGAAACGTGGTGCACAACAGAAAAAAATTCAATAACTAACACTGTTTAGTCCATTCTCTCCTTTAGGACACCAGATGAGGTATTGCCTGCAAGAGGAGAAACTCTTGGTAATAATTTCTGCGTGCTAGCAATTTAATAAAACACTGGAGCGGCACAACAACTTCCGTTTGAAAGTGACGTACAAATAAACTCCCTAACAAAGAAAGGAAAGCACTCGGCACAGGTGGGTGGATGTCAAATTAGCTTCATAGACATGAACATCTTTGGCGGATATGTAAATGAATAGACTGGCAGTTCTCCATTCTACATCTACATCTACATGACTACTCTGCAATTCACATTTAAGTGCTTGGCAGAGGGTTCGTCAAACCACAATCATACTATCTCTCTACCATTCCACTCCCGAACAGCGCGCGGGAAAAACGAACACCTAAACCTTGCAGGTACACAAGTGTGCATCAGTGTTTTTACCAGGCCTCATAGGGTATACAAGTGGTGTGAGCAGCGTAGATGATCACGGTGAAGGACATAGATATGCCGCGTTCTCATGCGAGATGCTGTTACCAACATCTGTCAGAGTTTGAAAGCAGCCTCATTGTGGGTCTCCATTTTGCTGACAGATGAATCGCGCAATTTCCGGATTTGCGAGGAATTCGGATGCGACAGTGTCCCGATGTTGGAGAGCATGAGAGAATGACGGCATGGATATGACCACCAAATGGTATAATCACTGTGTCATACACCAAGGAATTGGGGAGTCCTTCACACATTTGCTTGTCATTTGAGGACAAGTAATGGACTCCATACCGCTATTTGTGTCATCCAGCACCACTGGTCGGAGACTAGTAGCTGTCAGACTTGGGAATTACTATCCAATGTATAGGCTACAGTGTGATTGGGAAGCTTGGACTTCTGATGAATGGTGTCCCATTGCACTCAGTGATGAATCGCAGTTCTGAAATGCCATGGACGACCATCGTGGGCGAGTATGGCGACGACCTGGTGAGAGGTCGAGTTCTTCCAATGTGTTGGAGAGGCACAGTGATGTTACTCATATCATCATCGTGTGATCTCCCACTGAGTATGACATCAGATCACATATAATGATACATCCCGCAGATGATGCGTTCTCACATGTTAGCTCTCATGTGAAGTACTGTGGTGCCAATTTTCAACAGGACAATGCTCTCCCACAAGTGGTATGTATCTCTATGTATTGTCTGCTTGATGTTGAGGTACTGTCTTAGGTACAGAGTGGTAGAGTACAGGGTGTAACAGGTATAAGTGCAGATTTTTACTGGTGTCTGAGAACAGTGTACTGAACTACATTGCATCGTTATTTATTTCATTTGCAGAGTCATAATTACAGATAGTAGGATTAGTGTGTTTTTAGGTTAATTAGGACCTCAAAGTACACTATGTGATCAAAAGTATCTGGACACCCGGCTGAAAATAACTTACAAGTTTGTGACTCCCTCCATCGGTAATGCTGGAATTCGATATGGTGTTGGCCCAACCTTAGCCTTGATAGCCGCTTCCACTCGCAGGCATACGTTCAATCAGGTACTGGAAGGTTTCTTGGGGAACGGCAGCCCATTCTTCATGGAGCGCTGCACTGAGGAGAGGTATCAATGTCGCCTAGTGAAGCCTGGCACGAAGCCGGCGTTCCAAATCATCCCAAACGTGTTCTATAGGTTTCAGGTCAGGACTCTGTGCAGACCCTTCCATTACAGGGCTGTTACTGTCGTGTAACCACTGCGCCACAGGCCGTACATTATGAACAGGTGCTGGCTCGTGTTAAAAGATGCAATCGCCATCCCCGAATTCAAGACTGGGAAGGAAGAAGGTGCTTAAAACATCAATGTAGGCCGGTGCTGTGATAGTGGCACGCAAAACAACAAGGGTTGCGAGCCCCTTCATGAAAAACACGGCCACATCATAACACCACCGCCTCCGAATTTTACTGTTGGCACTACAGACGCTGGCAGATGACGTTCACCGGGCATTCGCCATACCCACACCCTGCCAACGGATCGCAACGTTGTGTACCGTGATTTGTCACTCCACATAACGTTTTTCCACTGTTCAGTCGTCCAATGTTTACACCAAGCGAGGCGTCGTTTGGCATTTACTGGCGAGGTGTGTGGCTTATAAGCAGCTGCTCGACCATTAAATCCGTTTTCTCATCTCCCACCTAACTTCAATAGTACTTGCAGTGGATCCTGATGCACTTTGGAATTCATGCGTGATGGTCTGGATAGACGTCTGCATATTACACATTATAACCCTCTTCAGCTGTCGGCAGTCTCTGTCAGTCAACAGACGAGGTCGGCCTGTACGCTTTTGTGCTGCATCTGTCCCTTCACGTTTCCAATTCACTATCACATAGGAAAGAGTGGGATGTTTAGGAGTGTGGAAATCTCGCATACAGACGTATGACACAGGTGACACCTAATCACCTGACCACGTTCGAAGTCCGTGAGCTCTGCAGAGCACCCCATTTTGCTCTCTCACGATGTCTAATGACTACTGAGGTCGCTGATATGGAGTACCTGGCACTAGGTGGCAGCACAATGCACCTAATATGAAAAACATAGTGTACAGGCGGCAACAGCAAGCCATTAAAGCTTATTTTCCCCTGGGCAGCAGGTCATGTGTTGTAGTGTGGATATGTGAATGCAAAACGGTTAGCCTATCTGACAGGGGTAGTCCACCTAGTGGTGCACTTACGACCATGCAGAAAAAAATGGGGTGGTAAATTTTGTGTTGTGTTTGTGGAAAGGCTGTTTGGTGCAGAGAAAAAACAACCTACACACTGATCTGTGTAATATTAAGGCACCACGAATAAAAATGTCTGCAGTTATACCCATTAAACCCTGCACGTGAAGGACCAGCTCAGGGATCAACTCTGATCAGTGTCGGTATCCAGGACCAGTTACAACTGCTGCACGCAGCTTGCCTCAGCAGGAGAAAGAACTGCTTTATGACAGCCTTACTTACCTAATCAGTGCATGCCTCCAGGGCAGAGTGGGTGCAACGTCATACTGATAAGAGGGCTCGCAATACCAAATGATTCGTGAATTTGACTCGATTTTGCACCCACTGAAAGAACATCGCATACCTTCACAACCCCTGAAATTTCGTTTTGTTTCTTACCTCCCTTCTGGGTGCTTCATTTTTTTTGTCAGGCAGTATATTTCAGAACATCAAATTTATTTGCCCCAGATAATTTGCAGTTGCAAACATATCATACAACTTACTCTGCAGTAGAGTGTGAGCTGATATGATACATCGTAAAACTAAGTTAAACTCCGCTTGAACAGGCCATGAAGGTCCAGTGGTACCGACTGGTCGCCATGTCATCTTCAGGCCACAGGCGTAACTGGATGCGGATATGGAAGGAAATGTGGTCAGCTCACTGCTCTCCCAGCCATATGTCAGTTTACGAGACCAGAGTAATTAGTTTACGAGACCAACTAGCCTGGATGTGTGTAATGTCCATAGGTTAGTTAGGTTTAGGTAGTTCTAAGTTCTAGGGGACTGATGACCTCAGAAGTTAAGTCCCATAGTGCTCAGTGCCATTTGAAGCATCTGACAGCGCTTAACTTTGGTGATATGACGGGAACCGGTATTGCCACTGCGGCAAGGCTGGGTAGGGAACTTCCTGGCAGAATAGAACTGTACCAGACTGATACGGGAAACTGGGACCTTTGTCTTTCAAGGTGAGATAATGGTGGAAGTAAAGCTTTGAAGATGGGTTCTGAGTTGTCCTCAGGTAGGTCAGTTGGATGAGCACTTACTCGTGAAAGGCAAAGGTCCCAGGCTGGAGTCTCAGTCCGGCCCACAGATGCGATCTACCAGGAAGTTTCACATCAAACAATATATAGAAGACAATACACAAAGCTTTTTATCTTTTCTATACTGTTTACTTTCATTTCTAACCAAATAATGTCAAAACATTTGCACAATTCACAGTGTTTAATGGTCTACTATGCAATGCGAACAACAGCTCTATGAAATACAAGAAATATATTGACAATTGTGAATACAATGAGACTCCAGCTGCACGATTTACTGGCGACATATGAAAATTTGTGCCAGATCATAACTCGAACCCATGTGTCCCACTTAAGGTGAGCGGTCATCTTAGCCACACCGGTTATCTGAGCATGCTTGCAGGCCTGATCTAAACATCCATGTGTCACCATGTGGTCACATCCTGCACTCACTCAATCGCAGTGATTCCTGCACAGGAAGACACTTACTATTGTCGCGGCATTTACCTAGGCATGAAAACATTGTTTGAATGTCTATGGTTAATGTCCACTGTGCAGTGTCCTTCAGACATGCATCTTGCAAAACAATAGAGGTTTCTGGCCTGGCAGTGGGTGACCCCAACAAAGTGCTTACTTCATAATAGCCTGCAATCTGCCACTTTTAAGGAATTATAAGAGTAAAACAACTTTCCTGCTACAGGTGATGCTCGGCCTGAATTAATGGTGATATTCTGTCATAAAAGTCCCAACAACATTTTTGAGAACTGTTCTCTGTAAATGTGTGATGTTGTATCAGGTGACTTCAGAAAATAGATTTTAACCATCAGCTGTTTTATTGGTTTCGGTCATAGTCCATCACTACTGGATATAGGGTAAAAAACACCTCTTAAAAACCTATCCCGTTTTCCTTTTAAGCTGATACAACATCAAGATGTTTGCAGTGAAGCAACTCAACTGTGAGAACTTTGATGTTGTATCAGCTTAAAAATAAAGTGGGATATGTTTTTAAATGATATATTTACCTTACATCCAGTGATGATAGTCTATGACCGAAACCGACAGATGATATATATAGGGTAAATAAAACAGTTGATGGTTAAAATGTTCTTTCTAAAGTCCTTAAAGGCTGAAACTTCCTGGCAGATTAAAACTGTGTGCTGGGCCGATACTCGAACTCGGGACCTTTGCCTTTCGCGGGCAAGTGCTCTAACAACTGAGCTACCCAAGCACGACTCACGCTGCGTTCTCACAGCTTTACTTCTAACTGTACCTCGTCTCCTACCTTCCAAACTTTACAGAAGCTCTCCTGCAAACCTTGCAGAACTAGCACTCCTGAAAGAAAGGATATATTCCGGAGACATGGCTTAGCCTCAGCCTGGGGAATGTTTCCTTAAAGGCTGTTGGTTCTCATCTGATGAAAGCATTAAATCAATTGACCGGTGCTGTTGTATTACAACAACGTGAAGCAGGGCCCTGTTAGCTGTAGTTTCTTGAAAATCAGTTATTGGAAGAGGTTCCTTTGGATACCAAGGATTGGTGTGTTCTGGCAAGATGACGGGGCCCATGTACATTCTAGTCGACAAGTGACATATCATCCGAACCCAACATTCTCCGGAAAGTGGATCGGCAAAATTGGTCACATTTCTTAGCCACCGAGGTCCCCAGACATCACTCATTTATAGACTGAAGCACCAAAGAAACTGCTAAAGCCATGCGTATTCAAATACAGAGATATGTAAACGGGCAGAATACGGCACTACGGTCTATATAAGAAATTAAGTGTCTGGCGCAGTTGTTAAATCGGTTACTGTTGCTACAATGGCAGGTTATCAAGATTTAAGTGAGTTTAAACGTGGTGTCATAGTCGGCGCACGAGCGATGGGACACAGCATCTCCGAGGTAGTGATGAAGCGGAGATTTTCCCGGACGACCATTTTACGAGTGTACCATGAATATCAGGAATTTAGTAAAACATCAAATCTGCGACATAACTGAGAGCGGAAAAAGATCCTGCAAGAACGGGACCAACGACGACTGAATAGAATCGTTCAACGTGACAGAAGTGCAACCCTTCCGCAATTTGATGCAGATTTCAATGCTCGACCATCATGTCAGCGTGCGAATCATTCAACGAAACGTCAACCATATGGCCTTTGGGAGCCGAAGGCCCACTCGTGTACCCTTGATTACTGCACGACACAAAGCTTTACGCTTCTCCTGGGCCCGTCAACATCGACATTGGACTGTTGATGCCTAGAAATATTTTGGGTGGTCGGACGAGTCTCGTTTCAAATTGTATCGAGCGGATGGTGGTGTACCGGTATTGAGACAACCTCGTGAATCCATGGACCCCGCATGTCAGCAGGGGACTGTTCAAGTTGATGGAGGCTCTGTAATGGTGTGGGGCGTGTGCAGTTGGAGTGATATGGGACCCCTGATACGTTTAGGCAGCACAAATCGATATTCCACACGTCCAGAATTGCTTCGCTGTACACGCCTTCGTACTTTTACGGATTTATGTATAGCCCTGCAGGATTCATGATGTCAGTTCCCTCCAACACTACTTCAGACATTAATCGAGACCATGCCACGTCGTGCGCCGGCATTTCTGCGTGCTCACGGGGGCCCTACACGATATGAGGCAGCTGTAGCAATTTCGTTGGATCTACAGTGTATTTTTGCATGTGGGGATCGTTGAATGGCGACGTCTACAAAGAAAAAGTAAAAACAAGAGACGAACTGATCATTCGGATTATGAATAGTGCTGCACAAATAAAAGAACGCCAAGAAGACCTCGGAAAAGCTATACGTGATATCTTCAAGAGAATTCGAAATGTACTGACGTCAGATGTGAAACTTAGGAAAGTCAACTTTAAAACTAATCATGTGCGTTTGTTTAACACTTTCTGTGAAAATTTGTGTGGTTTACATTCTAGCAGCTGCAGCTCTTATAGTGCATCCACACTCTCTGGTGGTTTAATGATCCATCTAACTTAATGATCTGTACATTGCAGAAAGGCAACGATCCGAAGGATAAACTTCGACTGAAAGAATGCCAGCAAGATTATCATTGATGGTTATCGAACCATTAAGTATTGCTACGGTACAACATCGTTCAGAAAGAAACTTTTTATTCAAGTTAATTAATGTAATGTTGCTTGCCACATTTTAATTACTTGTGTATCTGAAATTAACCTAAAATATTAATACTGAATGATGCCTTACTGTCGCTAACTCACAGTTGAGCAAGTTATGAACTTGTATCTGTTTGGTTGATTACGGTATTTCGTAACAATTACTGGCTTGTGCTTAGCTGGTAAAGGTAAAAGCACATATGGAAGGTCAAATTAAAATGCCATGTATATTTTGTCACAGTAAGGACACGTAAAATAACACGAATGGCAATCAACTTTAGGAAGATGGCAAATCAAGAGTGATTAAGTAGCAACACACGAAGCAGTAAAGACTCAGAAACTCCACGCACAATAACGTTGACTGTAGTAATATTTTGTGAAGCAATATCTACGATTAATCTATATTACATGCCAGATTTTACACCTGTTATGCTCAACAAGATTATTGCACTGATAACTGCACAGAATGCCGAGTGAAGATGAAGCAATACGTTTACAAAATACTGAAAATGTAATCACTTTTGTTTGAATATACACTACCAGCCATTAAAATTGCTACACCAAGAAGATGACGTGCTACAGACGCGAAATTTAACCAACAGGAAGAAGATGCTGTGATAAGCAAATGATTAGCTTTCCAGAGCATTCACACAAGGTTGGTGTCGGTGGCGACACCTACAACGCACTGACATGAGGAAAGATTCCAACCGATTTCTCATACACAAACAGCAGTTGACCGGCGTTGCCTGGTGAAACGTCCTTGTCATGCCTCGTGTAAGGAGGAGAAATGCGTACCATCACGTTTCCGACTTTGATAAAGGTCGGATTGTAGCCTATCGCGATTGTGGTTTATCGTATCGGGACATTGCTGCTCGCGTTGGTCGAGATCCAAAGACTGTTAGCAGAATATGGAATCGATGGTTTCAGAAGGGTAATACGGAACGCCGTGCTTGATCCCAACGGGCTCCTATCACTAGCAGTCGAGATGACAAGCATCTTATCCGCATGGCTATAACGGATCGTGCAGCCACGTCTCGATCCCTGAATCAACAGATGGGGACGTTTGCAAGACAACAACCATCTGCACGAACAGTTCGATGACGTTTGCAGCAGCGTGGACTATCAGCTGGGAGACCATGGCTGCGGTTACCCTTGACACTGCATCACAGACAGGACCACGTGCGATGGTGTACTCAACGACCAACCTGGGAGAACGAATGGCAAAACGTAATTTTTTCGGATGAATCCAGGTTCTGTGTACAGCATCATGATGGTCGCATCCATGTTTGGCGACATCGCGGTGAGCACACGTTGGAACCGTGTATTCGTCATCGCCATACTTCGTGATGGTATGGGGTGCCACTGGTTACACGTCTCGGTCACCTCTTGTTTGCACTGACGCCTCTTTGAACAGCCTACGTTACATTTCAGATGTGTTACGACCCGTGACTCTACCCTTCGTTCGATCCCTGCGAAACCCTATATTTCAGCAGGATAATGCACGACCGCATGTTGCAGGTCCTGTACTGGCCTTTCTAGATACAGAAAATGTTCGACTGCTGCCCTGGCCACCACATTATCCAGATCTCTCCCCAATTGAAACCGTCTGGTCAATGGTGGCCGAGCAACTGGCTCGTCACAATACGCCAGTCACTACTCTTGATGAACTGTGGTATCATGTTGAAGCTGCATGGGCAGCTGTACCTGTACACGCCATCCAAGCTCTGTTTGACTCAATGCCCAGGAGTATCAAGGCCGTTATTACGGCCAGAGGTGGTTGTTCTGGGTACTGATTTTTCAGGATCTATGCACCCAAACTGCGTAAAAATGTAATCACATGTCAGTTCCAGTATAATATATTTGTCCAATGAATACTCATTGATCATCTGCATGTCATCTTGGTGTAGCAATTTTAATGGCCAGTAGTGTAAAATTTCACTATACTTTGTGTGATTTGAAATATCCTTAATATGCAGTAAATTTCCTTCTCACTTAATTATAGAATGCATTTAACGTGTTACAATGACGTATGAACTCAGATAATCATCACGGGTTCTAGTTTCATCAATTGGCCAAATTTAAGTTCTAATGGCAAACGCATTAAGTTCTTCCGTATCAAATAATACCTATTTAATGATGTTTCACCCAGTAATAATGATGACAGGAAAGGAGCCTACTGATGATTTGGGACAATCATTAAAGCTGAATGCTAAGTACAGTTTATCAGAAAGCATTATAATGGGTTCCATTCTGATGTCCGATTTCACCCGTTGGCTTTGAGCAATGACGTCATACCTATGGCAAAGGCACTACATAGAGCAACATTTGAAAGTAACTGATCATATTAGTAATCACGACTGTAGCATACGATAAAATTACAATCACAGTTCCCACAATTAATTACTTAGCCATGAACTTCATCATTAAGAATTGGAGGTAACGAAATTAAATAAGAACAGAAATAGAGAAATACCGATACATATGTCTGCAATAAATTATTATCGTAATTTACGAGAGTAAGAAATGCAGCCCATGGTGAAGTCGTAATATTGTGAAACAGCATTGATTTTCAATAATAATTATTGAATCTAACAGGACTCCTTAGGAAAGTGAGGGTTCTGGGTGGGGAGAAAGTAAAATATAACAGAACAAAAGAAAAATGAAATAAATCAGAAACATGAAAAGAACACTATAATGAAATGTGGAGAAACTGACACAGAAATCCTAAAAGAAAAGCCAGTACACAAGTAACCTACACTCACAAAAAGTAACAAATATTGGAATCGGTCACTAAAATTAACCTGTATCATTCAGTTCTAGTTACCAATGCCAAATGTTACATGATCATTTTTCCAGCAGTTGTGCATACTGATATATAATATTATTTGTATAATTGCAATTTCTCTCTTACCTATGCGGAAAAATAACAAATATTGACCAATATTGGTTAATTATACAACCTCTGAGAATATAGTTCGGTGAATAGTCCTTTAACATTAATTTAGATGAACTATGAACTACAGTTACCTTACTGTCCTTCAAAATAGTCACCTCCCATAACTATGCACCTCTGAGATCTGGGATACATGTCCTAGAAACTTTGCATGAAGTCTTCCTTTGGGATGATGTTCAAAAGTTGCGTGACGTTTCGTTGGATGTCAGGAATATCGTCAAACCTCTTTCCTTTCAAAGTGAGTTTGAGTCAGGAATAGGAAGAAGTCTGGAGGATTGAGATACAGTGAGTATGGTGGATGATCAAGATGCACCACCCCCTTTTATGACGATATTGGCTGTGAGTGGGAGAGCGTTGTCGTGAACAAAAAAAACAGGAACCGTGTCGTGCGTACTGGAGACGTACGCTGTGTAGACGTTGCATGAAACGGGTCAAAATTTCAATGTATCGTGCAGCATTCAACGTCGTTCCCTCCTTGTGAATAATGCCTTGACTATCCAAAAAAAGGTGATGAGCGTCTTTTTGATGCGTGAGTTTTCGGCTCTGACCTTTTTCCAACGAGGTCATGTAGGAGAAGGCCATTTGATGCTTTGCCATTTCGTTTCAGGAGACACCAGGTTTCATCCTCAGTGACAATACGATTCAAGAAATTGAGTGTCACATCCACTGTTTTGACAAAATCCTGTGAAGCCCCTAAACATGGCTGCTTCTGATCGTCAGTCAAGTGATGTGGCACAAAGCAACAACACGTTTTCCTCTTCCCTAACTCCTGGGTAAGGATTTGATGCACAGATCGTGGTTCATCTGCAATTCATCTGCTATATCATGCGCATAGTTAATCGACGGCCGTTCGTGATTAATGTTGTCACTTTCTCAATGTTTTCGTCACTGACGGCGGTCGTCGGTCGTCCGCTATGGGGATTGTCAAAAACACTTTCCAGCCTACTCGAAAACGGGCGAACCACTCGTACACACACTTCATAGTCTAACAACCCTACCACAACAAAGGTCAAAATTTTAATAACGATTGTGGTGTGGCTCATGCTACTAAATACTGCATTTTCGGGCAACATCAGTCATATTATGTGGCAGGTGTCATTAGAGCACTATTAATAGACATTTCATGTTATAATAAAAAAACTAGGCACTCATCTTTTTGTGTTTCCCACGCTGATCTCGTATTATCATGGCTCAATTTTGAAAATCTAGGTGATTATGATTCCAAGCTTGGATGCAAAGGGGCCTAGGTTTTATTCTGCTATATTCAAAAGTTTTTGTAGATGCGCTTCACAAACCATTCTTGAAGATTACACTTTTCAAACTTAGCACAATGGTGACGTAAAAAAATTATCAGCACTCCGAATTTAAGTTACACTTCCTTTTAATTGCTTTTATTGCAATATCATGTATCACACAAAACATCACTTCTTAATACAAAACATACTTGAAAACATCTTCCTCACAGTCACTGTTAAAGTTCACATTTTATAAGCTGACGACAATATTCGTCTTTCCAACATGACGTCCACGACTTGACTTTCTCAACGTCCGACTCTCTAACAAGTTAACAACCAACTAACAATCGCTTATGCTCCCAAAAATCCGAGTTACAAGTACGTCAAAGATCATAGTGACAAAAGAAAGAATACACATAAGAATAATATCATTGCAATATAAACATATCGATGTATCACAAATGAAATCAAATCTGAATGTTGTCTCAGAAATATGTCAAGTAGTTAACAGAAACACAGTAGAATATTACTGGTATCGATAAGTTCAGGTGAGGTGCCGTAATGGTTGCGTAATTCAAGTACCATTACAATGGGCAGTGCTTGATTCCCATAAACACGTACCAGCATTGCATGCATTTCTTTCAGTGTCATGCCAAGCTTAAAACAAAACTTTAAACTGCTCCTTCGCTCGTTCATTGTCCTGTGCTCACTTCAGAACCAACGCACTAAACAAGCACTTCGTCCAACAGGTGTGACACGGAACACACGCAGTGCTCGACTGACGTACGGTGGGGCAGGTTGTCAACAGCGGTCGGCAGCTCCACAGGCGCAGCGTTGCGGGTCGCCGGTGTTGCCTGATCGACACTTCTGACTTCACTCACCGAAGTATATTGTCAGACGTTGTAGCTACCAATTCCCACCATTCATGGTTCTTTATTTACACCACTTGTGAAGCAAGTGTATGCACTACAGTATTATAGGATTTCTACATGTGGTGTTACTCTCTTCACTACCATGAAAAAGAAAAAAAAGATTTTGTAGTCGGTACCCACAATATTTGTTACTTTTCCGCTGTAGTTGACCTCCTAAATAGGACTATTCTAGTTACCGATTCCAACAATTATATGATTCATTATACAGATCATTTTTGTGGCACGGTTGTGCTCTGAAATGTAATAGGATTTCTGCATTTGTAATTGCTCTCTAAACTACTGCGAATAAATGATAAATATTGGTAACCAGAATTCAGTTATATAAGAGGACAGTTCCAGTTACCAATTCAAAACCTTGCATGGTTCATTATTTAGATTGGTTTTGCAGCTGGCATGTGCACTGAAACGTAATATGGTTTCTTTACCTGTAACTGTTCTCTGAACTACTGAAAAAAAAAATTAGTATTGGAATCAGCAACTAGAATTAACATATATAGGTCAATGCTAGTTATCGATTCCAGTATTTGTTACTTATTCTGAATTTTCCTTATTTGTGTACTGGCATTTTTGGGATTAATGTGTCGTTTTTGCACATTTCATGCTACAGTTTCACACACTTTATTATTTATTTCATTTTCCCGTTGTTATGCTACGTTTTAGTTTCTTCCCGCCCGAAAATCCCACTTTCCCGCAGTAGTACCGCTAGAATCAATAAATATTTTCATAAATCAACGCTATTTTACTTCATTGAGTGCTATACTCCAATGGAATTTAAAGGTTCTCTCTATGCTTTTCTTATTCCATAAATTACGATAGTGATTTATTTCACACATACATATTTTCCTTTTGTTTTGTTCTTATTTACAGTAGGAAAACCACACCATGTGCTAAGAAAGTATTAATACACAATTTTATGTGCTCTTCAGAAACCTGCAATTACGATTTAGAAATTAATATTTATATGTATTTAAACAGTAAAGAACATTCCTTATGTTTAACAGCCATAATAATAAAAAACCCACTGATGATGCTGCATCTGAAGTGAAACATGTTTCGAACAAAAACAAAATTGTGTTTTGCTAAAGGCGGACACCACTCATAAACATAGTATGTTATTGTTAAAGCAAACACAGACAAAAGAGCTTCAACATCAAGATGCTTATCTAGTTCTCTTATCTTTAATTCGTTTCGATACAGTTCACAACAGATAAACGTATGAATTGTGGTTGTAAATCAGCTGGTGTGGCCGTGCGGTTCTAGGCGCTTCACTCTGTAACCGCGTGACCGCTACGGTCGCAGGTTGGAATCCTGCCTCGGGCATGGATGAGTGTGCTGTCCTTAGGTTAGTTAGGTTTAAGTGGTTCTAAGTTCTAGGGGACTTATGACCACAGATGTTAAGTCCCATAGTGTCAGAGCCACTTGAACCAATTTGTGGTTGTAATTTTATTGTATACTAAATTCATTTGTTTACGAATAATAATCCGCTACTTTTGACGATTCCCTGTGTATAGCGTCTCCGCCGCTTGAAACCAAAGCTGCCTTGCCCGCCTCTGGTATGGCGTCATTGTCCGTCGAATGGAATCGGACCCTAGAATGTATCCCATTAATGTTCGAAAATATTGAATCTACAGCACTGGAAAGACTTTTTCATTGCTACACTGCTAAATGACACAGTCTTACTTTGTGACGAAGCGGCAGGTGGTGGCAACAATAACTGGCATCAGGCTCATCCTTCAGTAACGAACAATTTTTATTAGCTAACACGGGAATTACACAGCCAACCGGTTGCAAATTACAGTCTAGTAAACTGATCTAGGTTTCAATGTCTACACTACTGCCCATTAAAATTGCTACACCAAGAAGAAATGCAGATGATAAACGGGTATTCATTGGACAAATATATTATACTAGAACTGACATGTGATTACATTTTCACGCAATTTGAGTGCATAGATCCTGAAAAATCAGTACCCATAACATCCACCTCTGGCCGTAATAACGGCCTTGATACGCCTGGGCATTGAATCAAACAGAGCTTGGACGGCGTGTACAGGTACAGCTGCCCATGCAGCTTCAACACAATGCCACAGTTCATCGAGAGTAGTGACTGGCGTATTGTGACGAGCCAGTTGCTCGGCCACCATTGACCAGACGTTTTCAATTGGTGAGATATCTGGAGAATGTGCTGGCCAGGGCAGCAGTCGAACATTTTCTGTGTCCAGAAAGGCCCGTACAGGACCTGCAACATGCGGTCGTGCATTATCCTGCTGAAATGTAGGGTTTCGCAGGGATCGAATGGAGGGTAGAGCCACGGGTTGTAACACATCTGAAACGTAACGTCCACTGTTAAAAGTGCCGTCAATGCGAACAAGAGGTGACCGAGACGTGTAACCAATGGCACCCCATACCATCACACGAGTGATACGCCAGTATGGCGATGACGAATACACGCTTCCAATGTGCGTTCACCGCGATGTCGCCAAACACGGATGCGACCATCATGATGCTGTAAACAGAACCTGGATTCATCCGAAAAAATGACGTTTTGCTATTCGTTCACCCAGGTTCGTCGCTGAGTACACCATCGCAGGCGCTCCTGTCCGTGATGCAAGGTCAAGGGTAACCGCAGCCATGGTCTCCGAGCTGATAGTCTATGCTGCTGCAAACATCGTCGAACTGTTCGTGCAGATGGTTGTTGTTTTGGAAACGTCCCCATCTGTTGACTTAGGGATCGAGACGTGGCTGTACGATCCGTTACAGCAATACGGATAAGATGCCTGTCATCTCGACTGCTCGTGAAACTGGTGAAACGTTGTTGTGATGCCTCGTGAAAGAAGGAGAAATGCGTACCATCACGTTTCCGACTTTGATAAGCGTCGGATTGCAGTTTGTCGTATCGCGACATTGCTGCTTGCGTTGGTCGAGATCCAATGACTGTTAGCAGAATATGGAATCGGTGGGTTCAGGAGGGTAACAACGGAACGCCGTGCTGGAGCCCAACGGGCTCGTATCACTAGCAGTCGAGATGACAGGCATCTTATCCGCATTGCTGTAACGGACCGTGCACCTACTTCTCGATCCCTGAGTCAACAGATGGGGACGTTTGCAAAACAACAACCATCTGCACAAACAGTTCGACGACGTTTGCAGCAACATGGACTATCAGCTCGGAGACCATGGCTGCAGTTACCCTTGACGCTGCATCACGGACAGGAGCGCCTACGATGATGTACTCAACGACGAACCTGGGGTGCACGAATGGCAAAACGTCATTTTTTCGGATGAATCCAGGTTTTATTTACAGCATCATGATGGTCGGATCCGTGATTGGCGACATCGCGGTGAACGCACATTGGAAGCGTGTATTCGTCATCGCCATACTGGCGTATCACCCGGCGTGATGGTATGGGGTGCCATTCGTTACACGGCTCGGTCACCTCTTGTTCGCATTGACGGCACTTTAAACAGTGGACGTTGCATTTCAGATGTCTTACGACCCGTGGCTCTACCCTCCATTCGATCCCTGCGAAACCCTACATTTGAGCCGGATAATGCACGACCGCATGTTGCAGGTCCTGTATGGGCCTTTCTGCATACAGAAAATGTTCGACTGCTGCCCTGGCCAGCACGTTCTCCAGATCTCTCCCCAATTGAAAATGTCTGGTCAATGGTGGCCGAGCAACTTGCTCGTCACAATACGCCAGTCACTACTCTTGATGAACTGTGGTATCGTGTTGAAGCTGCATGCGCAGCTGTACCTGTACACGCTATCCAAGCTCTGGTTGGCACAATGCCCAGGCGTATCACGGCCGTTATTACGGCCAGAGGTGGTTGTTCTGGGTACTGATTTTCCAGGATCTATGCACCCAAATTGCGTGAAAATGTAATCATATGTCAGTTCTAGTATAATATATTTGTGCAATGAATACCCGTTTATCAAGTGCGTTTCTTCTTGGTGCAGCAATTTTAATGGCCAGTAGTGTATATATATAATAATGAAAAATCCTCAAACCTACTGTCTCTCTCCCTCTCTCCCTTTACACACACACACACACACACACACACACAAACAAACAAACTTCCACATAGAATTAATTAATTTCAGGCATAGCCATAACACTCTCAAAAACGTAATTTTGCTTCAATAATTTTGTCCACACTAATTTGTATATGGTTGCAGATGACAAACTGTGAAAGAAATCAGTCACTGTAAAAACATAACACATCAGAAAAACCACACCATATGGTAAAAAGGTACGAATTCATAATTTTATTTGTTTCTTCGAAAATCTGTGACTACAGTTTAAAAACTATTACATGTATACAAACAGTAAAGATCATCCTTTATGTTTAACAGCCATAAAAAAAAGCCCACTGATGATGCTCCAACTGCAGTGAATGAAACATGTCTGGGACAAAAACCAAAATTGTGTTTTGCTAAAGGCGAACCCCATCCAAAAACATTTGTAAAATATTCCATGTAACATGTCTTCTACTTGTTTTGGGTACAGAATATAACACTACAACACAGTGCCTCAAAATTATCACTTCATTTATTTTATAATCTTTATATTGGTTCCAGCATATTATTTTATTGGCAGTGATCATTGATTAAATGACTGTAATATATGTTAATGGCAACTACACGAAACCAGTATTCTAAAATGTTATACTAGAAACGCTGGACAGGCCAGGGACCTTGCATTATGTAGATCCATAGAGGATAAATGTCTGTAGAGTGAGCATTCGGATGTGCAGAAACACAATTCTGCCCACAGCATCTCCTGCAGCTCAAGTCACGTGATTTTGGGACGGCGCATTTTAACCCGTATAGCACTCAGCGCATTTTGAGTGTTATTGCTTCACTGCTACAGACAGATCACCTTCAGAAGTACCGTGAAACTTTGTATACGCGTTTTACAATACACCTGAACAATTTGATACCAGGAACTGGAGTTGGTTTAAATATGTAAAGGGCAATAGCACTGCGCTTTTACGCCACAGTATCATAGCTCAAATTCCGTATTATTTACGATTTTTCGATAACAGGATACAATGTGACAGTCAACAATATTTTTTACGTTTTCTGTTGCACTTATTCATATTGTCGTATCACTGTTCTAATTTATTACATCACAAAGAAGCTGTAGAGAGCGCCCGAGTGTCACGCGAAAACGACGCATTTGAAACTATGAATTTGTTACAATAGACACCGCAAGCGATTTTCACCATCTGCTCGGTCATTATTATTTTCAATTTTTTTTCTTTTTTTACGCTTTTCCTTTTTATAGGCAAGTAAAATATCAGTAACATTTTTTCGTCCTCTCATCAGGAAAGTAAAACCATACACTGCGCAAAAAAATAAAAAAAATAAAAAAAATCTGTGGTCGAATTTTGGAATAATAAGAGAAGTGACAGTCAACAATATATTTATGTTTTCTACTGCAGCGATTTACACTGTCTAATATGTTCTAATTAATTGCGTTACAACGATACTGTACGGGTAACTGCCTCATGAAGAAATACATAGATACACACAAGGGTTTGAGAACCTGCTGGAATTGGAAGAAATTAATCAGATTCTTATGTACATATTTTATCTACATATGTACATAGCGTCAGTATTTATAGACTGACTAGCAGTTTACACAGACACACCTGTAAATTTTTCTAGCACTGGACTCATAAGCATATGGCCACAAAGACGCAGAAATCATCTCTAAAATATAAGGTTTTATAATACTACGTTCCGATATTTTTCGACGTACAAAATGACTCATATTAGTATGACATTTATTACAATACATTTGTTGTGCAGACCTATGAAAACTGACTGATCTTCCTTCCACATACTTCTGTTTACATCCATAGTAACGAAAATAGTACTCCATAGCTGTTACTAAAACTCAAACGTGCAGAAAAGAATATGTAACAAGCCGAATACGTGTAATATTCAAGTTTCGCTATTACTGCAAGCTGTAGACAAGCAGTATCTTCCCAAAATCACGTGACTAGTCTGCTCTGACGTTGGGAAGAGGCACAGTGGACGATGCTCACTCCATAGATACACATATTCTATGGCAGAGTCCGGACACATTGTTAAGAGAATCGCACTAACATCGCTGAGGCGCGAGCGTGCGGGTGCTGTGCAGGGAGAAGAGTTGCAAACAGTGATCTCTGTACTAGCTGGATGTACACCTCTTATCTCAGATCATGAAACTTTGGCGTGCCTGCGGATTCCTGTCATCTGCGTAATACGATGTATTGCAGTTAGGCAGTAAAAATAATTTCCACCGGTCTATACATGATAATGAATTATTTACTTATTTCTGTCTTTGATTTTCATATCAATATGTGATGTAATAGGCTGATGTCGGAGCAGAATCGAAAATTATTTTCACTTTGCGTGGCGGCCAAGTTGTAACTAGAATGAAAAACATTCCTATCATAGCACAAAGCAAAGTGAAAATGTCCTGGTCAGAGTTAGGAATGTAAAGGAAGGGAACTAACTTTCCGACTTACCCACCAGCTTCACAGACATTTGTATCAAAACCTCTTAATCATATTCGCGCCTTTTTACTTGTTAGTATTAGTATACATGCCATTAATATAATGTTCAGTACCAGTAAAGTAACATGATGCAATACACTACACCATATCGCATAACATGACGCATGCCATCGTGTCGTCGAACATGGCTTTTGTCAGATCCTACAATATGATACAATTTGTCATTAAAAGTTCAGGATGCGTGCATCCACATTCTGCGATACTTCCGACTGCATTGTCGGCGACGACTGATCCGGTACAGCGTGCTTTTTTTATTTTGAAAAATAGAAAGGGCGCACGGAAAAAATGTTTCTTCCCCGTAGAATCCGAATGAAGACGAGATTTCAATTTTATCGTAAGAAAACAATTTTTATTTCTTTGATTCACTTTAAACCGTTTCCGTGTATTTAGTTCACGTAAGAACGATTTTTATGTGCTACATTTAGTTCAAATTTAAACTATCACATCTCGAAAATGGATAAAAACTGTAGCATGAAAACAAACTTCGTTTCGACTTTATCCATTTATCCACCTTCGAGCAAAGTTTAAATCAAATTGTGCAAGTTTAAAGTTAGGAGCGGGCTGCTTCGAAATCCTGTTTTTTCACCTAAAATTCGAACGGTGCACATACAAATGGTGCCATTAGCTGAGCATTAATTTCAGCATAGTTAAAATCTTTTGCAAAAAAAAAAAAAATGAAAAAAGAAAAGAAATCAATCGATTTGAACTATTTTCCTGAGTGCCAGTTCTTGCTTAATATATTGCAATACAGCTACAGTAAGATGGATGTTGGAATGGCTATAGAAATGGCCGCTGGTCCGCCTTAAACCAAAGACTTTTCACTCCATGTTCCTAACTCAGATACGAACCGAGCACTAAGAACCTCCTAAAACACGATTCTGCATGCGGCCTTTTCTTAGATATTTGTTACAGCGATTCCGCGCTTGTAACTATTGGGCATCTTTGGCCAGCATTTTCGGACAGCTGGAGTTCGACAACTAGATAGTTTAGAGATCTTTGGTTTCAAGCTTAAACTGACTGTGCTAGCTCGCGGAATTAAGTACATTGTCGATGTGGTACCAAAACACTGTAAATGTTGAGGTAGTGAACATACATCTGGGTCACAGCGCATGGCTTAATCAAGAAGAGTTGGCATAATGGTTTACTGAAAGAGGAGTACAGCGTGACCAAGCTATTACAAACATCAGTCTGATGATCCTGGCTAGGCATACGTGGCAAGGCTGGGACATGTTTTATTTTATGTTTGACTTGAGCATAGGTGCTCTAAATTCTATCCTTTGCTTACTCGCAATATAATTTTACGGTTTCTCAAAATCGCATCCTGATGAAGCCGCCCTTAGTACACTACTGGCCATTAAAATTGCTACACCACGAAGATGACGTGCTACAGACGCGAAATTTAACCGACAGGAAAAAGATGCTGTGATATGCAAATGATTAGCTTTTCAGAGCATTCACACAAGGTTGGGTCGGTGGCGACATCTACAACGTGCTGACATGAGGAAAGTGCTCCGCTGCAGAGTGAAAATCTCATTCATGAGAAAAGTTTCCAACCGATTTCTCATACAAAAACAGCAGTTGACCAGCGTTGCCTGGTGAAACGTTGTTGTGATGCCTCATGTAAGGAGGAGAAATGCGTACCATCACGTTTCCGAGTCTCCAAATCGTAATTTTGCTTAAATGATTTTGTTTACATTAAGTTGTATGTGGTTGCAGAAGACAAATCGTGAAAGAAATCAGTCATTATAAAATCATAACACATCAGGAAAACCACGCCATGTGGTAAAAAGGAATGTATATTTTGATTCATTTCTTCGAAAATCGGTAACTGTGATTTAAAAACTAATATTTACTTGTACAAAAACAGTAAAGAACATTCTTTACGTTTAACAGCCATAAAATACTGATGATGCTGCAACTGCAGTGCAACATGCCTGGGACAAAGTACAAAATCGTGTTTTGCTAAAGGCATATCCCATCCAAAAACATATGTATTGTTAAAGCAAACACGGACAAAAAAGAGCTTAAACCACAGGATGATTATATGGAATATTTTGTTTGAATTAGACTACACTACCACCTCCTAAGTATATACCATTACTGAAATATTGTGTACAAGATGTCACACACGGTTTCTGAACTTCAACTGAAGACGACGTGCAGAGCGCTTTTAAAGGCATTCTTTCAGGACAACGTAACCCAGATAGTAATCAGAGAAACAATGGGCAGATCTGAAAGATTTTATCCGTCCTTTAATTTTGTTCTTATCCGGAATTACTCAAGCGAATTATTAATTTCTCCGTAATAACTATCAATATGCTCTTTTCAAACGCAAGTGCGTCTTTATTCGCACGAAGTAATGAGTCCTATCTACAGGGGACATTAAGTTGATATTCTTAGTTTAACAGAATGTTTTTGAGACCGTTATCCACAAGCGGCTGCTAATCAGATTGGGTATCTAAGGAGTACGTCTCAGCTGTGCGAATGGATATACAACAGTTCGTAGTCACTGTCGGGACCTCATCGAGTGAAACAGAAGTGATGCCTGGCTTTTCCCCAAGGAGATGTTATAGATTCTCTTTTGTTGCTAACCTACGGAAGCGATTTAGGAGGCTAACTGAGCAGCCGTCGATTATTTCCAAATAAAGGCGTCGTCTACCTATTTAGTAAAGGTACCAGCAGATCAAAACGAGTTACATAGTGATTTAGACAAGATATCTGCGTTGTGCGAAAAGTGAAACTGAGTTTGAGCAACAAAAAGTATGAGTTCTTCCACAAGACTGCTAAAATGTTCCTTTAAATTTCGGTTACACGATAAATTACTCAAATTTAAAGGTTGCCAGTTCAGTAAAATACCAAGGGATTAAAATTACGAACTATTTAACTGGAAACCATCGCACAGAAAACGTTGTGGGGAAAGCGAACCAACGACAGCGTTTTATTAGCAGAAAGGTTAGAGGATACAGCAGGTCTACTAAAGAGATTGCCTATGCTGCGCTTGTCCGTTCTTTTCTGGAGTGTTGGAGCATGATGTCGAATCTATACCAGATAGAATTGACGGAGGACTTCTAAAGCATTCAGACAAGCGCAGGTTTTTTTGTATTATCACGAAGTCGGCCTAGAAGAGCGAGTGTCGCGAATATGATAAGCAAACTGGCGTGGCAGTCATCAAACCTGTAGTGATCAGGGGCGACTTCTTTCGTCCGGCCAGAACTGAGGGTTCTTTGTTTGCTCCGGGAGAAAGGTCATCAAACTAGAAAACATGAAATATTAGATAAGTTTATTTCATAAACTAGTTTAGCGCCCGCTGCTTCACTCGACTGTATGGCCTGAAGAGATTTTTGTTTTTTTTTTTAATCGAATTTTTATGTTGCTCACAAATTGAAACATCCTCTAAGCTTTTTACGTTAGTTAAGGTCGTACAAGCATGGTCTCCTCCGAATGTTATTCTGACAAAAACGCGATTCTTGCAGGTGGAGTCAAAAGTTTTGGTTAATCATGCATGTGGATATATTTCAATGGCAACTTTCATCCCCTAACAAATATTTCTTTATATCCAACCGAGAAGTGAAATACTAATTTTCATAAATTTAGCTTTAAAATTTTTTTAATGTAAGGAAATATTTTCTCAAAAATTTTCATCCCCTATTGCGCTCCCTTAGAGGATGAATTTCCAGAAATAGTGAAACTAGTATATTTTTTATTTCTAACCGACAAGTCAAATCACAAATGTCATAGATGTAGCCGTAAAAATCCTTTAGTAGTTCTTTAATACTTTCAAAAAAATTGAACATACTATTTTACCCCCTTAGTGGTTGAATTTCCAAAAATGCTGAAACGCGTACTTCTTTACTCCTGACTGAGGAACCATATACCAATTTTTGTAGGTCTAGCTTCAAAATTTCCTAGCGACATTTTTCAGAAAAACACTTATCCTCTATTTCGCCACCTTAGCGTTGGAATTTTGAGAAATATTTTCTTAAACGACGCCTGCAGTATAAGATCCACACCTTCTCCAAATTTCAAGTTTCTATGCTTAGTGGTTTGGGCTGGGCGATGGTGAGTCGGTCATCGAGTCAGTCAGTCGGGCCATTGCCCCTTGTAAAGGGACATCCTCGTCTAGCAATATTGTTCGTCCTCAGCAGTTGTCGATACTAGTATTATTTTTCGACTTTTGGATAGGTCAGTATTATCTCAGCTGCTTTTCTGAAAACTTGCATATCATTTTATTCACCGTAACGATCTTTATTAAAAATAATGAGAAAACTTTATGACTACGTTAAATGATGTCTGATCTGTGGAATGAGTGCTGAACTCGAACTGACGTGAAGCGTGTTGTAAGTGTAAGTGATGTGCTTACTCTGTCTTATTCTTAGGAAAACTTTACGAATCGATTGGGCAATACAACTCCCAACACCAAGAAGAAATACAGTCACTGCAAAATGCATTCAGCAGCCCCTTCAGTACTGAATCCTAGGGCCCTGTTCACATAACAAATACATTAAATTGTCTTACCTCTAAAGCAGCATCGGAGTAACGCCATACATTCTAGTCTCTCATAAAAAATATGAATGCTAGCTACAAGCTGGCCGCTGTGGCCGAGCGGTTCTAGGCGCTTCAGTCCGGAACCGCGCTGCTGCTAGGGTCGCAGGTTCGAATCCTGCCTCGGGCATGGATGTGTGTGACGTCCTTAGGTTAAGTTAGGTTTAAGTAGTTCTAAGTTCTAGGGCACTGATGACCACAGATGTTAAGTCCCATAGTGCTCAGAGCCATTTGAACCATTTGCTAGCTACAGGCTCAACAGTGTGCAGTGCCGGCCATAATACTTGAAACGCACATGAAATTAATTTGACTGATAAACGTGAACTTTTAAAAAAATCGACAAGTACGCCAAAGAAGAAGAGATAGAACTACAATGGACATGTTATTCCATGCACTCTTGCGCTTCTATGCATGAACTATCTTTCCTTTGTCATTCGCTTATCTTATCTGCTTGGATTCGGACCTAAGAGGACGTTCTTGTGTTAAGCTCATCTTGCTGTACCAGCTGATAATGTAAGTTGTACTTAAAACCCGAAAAATATAATGGTTATTTTATCAAAAGAATTTGTGTATGTGGTCAGCCTATCGTAAATCTGATACCTTTGTTGTCTTAAGTAGATATGGGCCTTAACAAAGAATTTTCATTGTTAGGCGCCATCTTAGAAAAATATTTAACATTTTTCTTTTAGCTCATCTACGAGACGTGCCGTCGGTTAGGACAATTAACTTTATTTCAGATCCCACGAGACCGAAGGCAGCTACTAATAATTTAACAATTTTACATACAGATTTTCTTTACATCACGAGATAACATCCCAGGCAGAAAAGATCTGGTCACAGGATTCCAGTTCCATTATAGGATTTCATTTGTAGATGCTACTATTGTTATCTTATATTGGGGAATCGAGACGAAACCACGATATTAAGTAACGTACTACAGTAGTGTACACCCAACAGACTGGCAAATATTCTCTGGTCCATAAGTACACGACTTCTCACGAGCCTAGTGTTGGATAAATGAGAAAAGGAGAATTAATTATCGACAATTACGTAACTACCCTGAGAACTGAACTAGTTTACTGAGTGCTTATACACGTCGGGCTAAAGGAGGAGGAGGAGGAGATTAGTATTTAACGTCCCGTCGACAACGAGGTCATTAGAGACGGAGCGCAAGCTCGGGTGAGGGAAGGATGGGGAAGGAAATCGGCCGTGCCCTTTCAAAGGAACCATCCCAGCACTTGCCTGAAGCGATTTAGGGAAATCACGGAAAACTTAAATCAGGATGGCCGGAGACGGGATTGACCCGTCGTCCTCCCGAATGCGAGTCCACTGTGCTAACCACTGCGCCCCCTCGCTCGGTACGTCGGGCTAAATTAAACAACATATTACACTGTTAAAAATATTCCTACATTAGTTATTTTACTTTTATGCTGAACCATTGCATTAATGTGCGTTTCTTTTTTATATAAGTCAGAGCTCATATTTTATTTTATTACATTACAACTCTATGGAATATTGTTATTTCCGCTGAGTAAGACAGTAGTAAGCATGCTGTCATGCCGTCATCGTTCAATGTGTTCTGTGTGGAGGAAATGATGATCAGATGCTTAACTGAAAATACTGATAATTTAAATTTACTATATCTTTTAAACAAGTTACACAGTTGGTGTTTACAACGTTTGTCATTTTAATGATGCGCTTCTATATGAAATATCGATAGTTATGATCGACCAAAGCGTTCAGATTTTAGCATTCAGGACTTTGTTACAAAACTCGTTAATTTCGCTTTAACAGTAAATCCTAAACTATTATATATATTATCAATATCCAAGTTTTATTGGGATCACCATGAACAGTTCTGGAGGATGGCAGACTAAAATTACTGTGGCTTCATTCGCCACTCTACTACAGAATTAAATAATTCATAAATGTTTCCCTTTCTGGCCGATCTTAGATCCGCCATATTTAGTACTGCTACGTCTCCTAGGCCACCAGAGCCTCCTACTGGGTTTCCCTATGAAGCAGGTTCTCGTCTGTCTCACTCGCGCACGACAGCGCTTAGGCCTCAATAGACAATAGACGCTTGTAAGTTTCCCTATCTCGTGGTAAATCTGCGCCCTATGTGACATCCGGTCCTGGACGACAGGGTTCGTTTCACAATTCCCGAAGAGTGACTCTTTCGGCCATATACCTGAATGAGAGCGAAATGCTCATTAACTCGCACTGTGCACTGGTGGCCGCATCATCACGATCTGTCTTCCGTTCATCTACAGTGCGGCACTAATAGATGACTGGCCTGTTTTATCCTTTCATACAGTGCAAATTCCATGGGTGTACACCTACTCTGTGGCCACAGTTCGAGGAAAGAATGTGCTTGGATGATTAATATGATCCTGGTTTGCTACCCTCTATGGTATGGTGATAATACTTTTGACATCATACGCTGTGTTGACTGACTTGGTTTTGAGGCTCGTTATTTGTTCTTAGAACTGCCAGTGTCAGTGTCCTGTGTGTTGCTTGTGTCTAACACTAGTCTGTTTCAGGTACGGTCTGAGATGATGTCATATCCTGTATTTTGAACGCAGCTCTGAGGTGCATGCCAAAGGACTGGACGCAAAGGCGCGTCGCCAGGGATCCAAACCGACTGACTAATGAAGGACGGAACCGCTACTTATAGCCTTTGATATTTGATAATACGCACTGAGGCGTTGGTCGTTCCTCCCGGTCAAACATTGCTTGTTGTGCATTGTCTGAATACGTGTTACCCTAAAATTGCAGATCAGGATTAATTGCTTCAGTTAATGCTTCACATTCATTCTGCTCTGGTTAAAAGTAATAATTTTCACATTTGCTTTTAAGAAAGGTTAGAAGCTTTTAGATATCACATGTTGTCTTTTTTTTAAAAAAAGTGAACAGCCTAACCCTAAGTGTTACCTTTCTCTCTGCTTGCAATCATACAGATTAAAAAAATTGAAAGCAGAGAGAGAGGTAACACTTAGGGTTAGGATGTTCATTTTTTTTTTTAAATTTGATAAAATTACTGACTGACCAACATTAAGTCTCTTAACTAAAGCAGATTTGAGAACTGTCAAGAATACATAACCTGAAGCTAAAACTCTGCTGCGATGTTGATTGTCTTGGTTTTTGATTAAGAGACTTCTCACTTATTTTAAAATTTAATCTCAGTGGTCCTTCTTGTATTCATTGTTGAACGTATTTCGAAGTCTGGTACCCACTTATTATCTTAGTCTAATGCACGGGATAACAGTAACGTCATATGGAAATTTAAATTAGTTTTGTTGTTTTGCTGATATGTAACTGTGGTTCATTGTTTCATGTAAAATAATTGTTTACCTATGGTTTTTTATCTGTATGATGTGTTGTTGTATGAAATGATGTGTATTAAAAGTGAATTGTACACACATCAGAAAAGGTTTTGCTTCGTCCCGGTTCCCAGAACTCCAGAAGATAGACTTTGACTGTGGATATTGCATCACAGACACAGTCCCTTTGAATATTCAGAAATATCACTAAACCCGCCTAGAGATGTAAACAACCATGCATGAGCAGCGCCTATTAGCCGGAGGGGGTCCGACAGCCGATCAGTTTCAGTCATTCCACCAGGAAGCAGGTACACGGCTCGTGATGTTTGTAGTTCAACCATGCCTAGGCGGTCAATACCACGGTTCCATCGCGTAAAATTAGAGAGATTCGAGCGCGCACGAAGGCTTTCAGACAGTCGTTCTTCCCGCGAACCATACGCGACTGGAACAGAAAAGGGAGGTAATGACAGTGGCACGTAAAGTGCCCTCCGCCACACACCATTGGGTGGCTTGCGGAGTATAAATGTAGATGTAGATGTCCTCATTTTTACTTTGTGCCAGGAAGGGCTCTCAACAAGGGAAGTGTCCAGGTGTCTGGCAGTGAACCAAAACGATGTTGTTCGGACATGGAGGAGATACAGACAGGGTCGATGACATGCCTCGCTCAGGCCGCCGAGGGGCTGCTACTGCAGTGGATGACCGCTGCCTTCGGATTTTGGCTCGGAGGAACCCTGACAGCAACGCCACCATGTTGAATAATGCTTTTCATGCAGCCACAGGACGTCGTGTTACGATTCAAACTGTGCCCAGTAGGCTGCATGATGCGGAACTTCACTCCCGACATCCATGGCGAGGTCCATCTTTACAACCACGACACCGTGCAGCGCGGTACAGACGAGCCCAGCAACATGCCGAATGGACCACTCAGGATTGGCATCACGTTCTCTTCACCGACGAGTGTCGCATATGCCTTCAACCAGACAATCGTCGGAGACGTGTTTGGAGGCAACTCGGACAGACTGAACCCCTTAGACACACTGTCCAGCGAGTGCAGCAAGGTGGAGGTTCCCTGATGTTTTGGGATGGCATTAATTGGGGCCGACGTACGCCGCTGTTGGTCACGGAAGGCGCCGTAACGGCTGTACGAAACGTGAATGCCATCCTCCGACCGATAGTGCAACCATATCGGCAGAACGTTAGCGAGGCATTCGCCTTCATGAACGACAATTCAAAATGTTCAAATGTGTGTGAAATCTTATGGGACTTAACTGCTAAGGTCATCAGTCCCTAGGCTTACACACTACTTAATCCAAATTATCCTAAGGACAAACACACACACCCATGCCCGAGGGAGGACTTGAACCTCTGCCGGGACCAGCCGCACAGTCCATGACTGCAGCGCCCCAAGACCGCTCGGCGGACGACAATTAGCGCCCCCTTCGTGCACATCTTGTGAATGACTTCCTTCAGGATAACGACATCGCTCGACTTGGGTGGCCAGCATGTTCTCCAGGCATGAACCCTATCGAACATGCCTGGGATACATTGCAAAGGGCTGTTTACGGACGACCTGACCCACCAACCACTCTGAGGGATCTACGCCGAATCGACGTCGAGGAGTGGGACAATCTGGACCAACAGTGCCTTAATGATCTTGTCGATAGTATGAATGCAGGCATGCATCAATGCAAGAGGACGTGCTAATGAGTATTAGAGGTACCGCTGTATACAGCAGTCTGGACCACCACCACTGAAGGTCTCGCTGTATGGTGGTACAACCAGAAATTTGTGGTTTTCATGAGCAATAAAGAGGGCGGAAATGATGTTTATGTTGATCTCTATCCCAATTTTCTGTAGAGGTTCCGGAACTCTCGGAACCGAGATGATGCGTAACTTTTTTTCATGTGTGTGTAAATGTCACTGAACTCAGTCAACGCTTCAGCGTTTGGCTATCCTATGGTCCCATAGCACTCTCCAATAGTTAACAAGCTCTTTTCTTGAGATACGATGTTCAACATTTACTGAAGTACAAGTTCATGAGAAACTTTTGAAAGTAGTTGGTCCTACACTATGATGTTGACTCCTTCAGATGAGGTCACGAACGCAGCTGAGCCCGACCCTATATTGACCACAGTGTGTGGGTGGTGCTACGCTGAGAGGGGGCGTGGTCTTCTGGAGGGCTTCCCATTGGCTGTTGCCGACTCGTTCATGTCTGTCATATCGATTCGCGTTGCCGACTCTTACATCCACGCGGTTAACATTTGAAACGGTAGTGGACGTTGCGGGCCTACCCTCGCGATATTTGACAGTGAGATCTGTGCGTCAGGCGTTAAATTGCTTACACCACTTAACAAACCTGGGTGAGAAATTGCACACTCACCACATACAGCGTTGAAAGACCGAGCAATTCAGCCGTTTAGCCCACAGAAATCTGACCGTTGCACGCACCTTCAGTTTGGAGTCAAGATCCAGTTGACGCGCCATTGAGCCTAGGCAGCTCTGCACACGCAACACGACCGGATAGCACACCACCTGTCCTGTCGGACGTATCACCAGTTACTGTCGCGTGCTACACATTGGCCACGGTGAAGACGGACAGCGTCCTCTCGCGGCGTGTAGCTTACATTTTGATTCGCCTGCCTACTTACATAAAACCTGTAAGCACTCTGCTGCTTTTTATAAAAGCAAGTCCGAAATATGCCATGAATTAAAAATGCCCTCTTATACGAAGTCTGTTCAAAAAATTCCGGAACATTTGTAATTTCACGCCAATGGCATGCCGGAGCGCAATGTGGTTGGCATCCCTGCACACGCCTACGTTAACTGTGATACTTCCGGAAGTTTCATTGTTGTTTGTCTGTTAGTTATTGCTCAGTGCTATATTGAGTAAAACGTTGTGTCACACAGTTTGCGAATTTCGAGATGGCAGCAACTCATCTTCATTAAATTTTGCGTGAAACTCAAGAAGTACTTTCCAGAAATACACCAAATGACGCAGGAAACCTACGTTGATGAGTGCATAAGCCATACTCGTTGTTACGAATGGTTCACACGGCTTAAAAGTCGTCGGACGGAAGTTCGAGATGACCCTCGTTCAGGACGCCCTTCGACGTCTACCGACAACGCTCATGTCAGGAACGTCAACGAAATTGTGCATGGCAATCGAAGACTGGCCGTCCGAAACATTGCGGAACCATCTTGGAATGCATCGTGTTGCCGCCAAGTTCGTCCCACGGCTCATGAGTCAAGACCAGAAAGACCTTCGCCTTGCAATGTGTGTAGAGCTTTTGCATCGCTCAAATCAGAACGAGATATTCCTTAAGAGAATCGTAACTGGTGATCAGACGGGGTTCTACGATTATGATATCGAGACCAAGGGTCAAATTCCACAATGGGTCTGGCAAGGTACTCCAAGACTGTCCGCAGCTCGTCAGGCCAGGTCAGATGTCAAAGCCAAGATAGTTTTCTTTGGCTTTGAAGGATTAGTTAATCATGAATTCGTGCCACAGGGACAAACTATCAATCAATGGTAGTATCGTATCGGGACGAGTTGCGACGCCTGCCAGAAAATGTGAGAAGGAAACGGCCTGAAATGTGGCGAGACAATTCTTGGCTCTTGCATCACCATAACGCCCCCGCCGATTCATCCCTGCTGGTGCGTGAGTATTGTACAAAAAACGAAATCATTGTGCTGCCTCAACGTCCATGCTCTCCAGACTTGGCCCCTGTGGAAATTTTATATTTCCAAAGTTGAACACCCCGTTTGTAGAACGAAGACCTGCAATGACAGACGAGATGAGAGAAAATTCGCAGACAGCACTTCACACGATCCAGCAAGAGGCGTAACAAGACTGTTTCCGGATGTGGAAACGGCGATGAGAGCGGTGTATCAATCGTGGAGGAGAGTATTTCGAAGGAGACCATCCGCAGTAAGTAAAACGTGAGCGTAGAATAATATTTTGGGCAAAATTCCGGTTTTTTGGACAGACCTCTTACACAATTTTTGGCCCATGAATTTATCTAGTAATGCGATATGAGTGAAATATTTATAAAACATGACATAGATAGGAAATACTGTGCGGCAACATTTTTCACAAGGGCACAGTAAAAGAAAAATGAGTTGCATAAGCGTGATTAATCGTAACGAACATCTTACTTTGCTTGAAAAAAAGGTGTAAGCGATGGCGCTTATTGCCCTGTGACATGCAATGGGCACGTGTACCTACACTGCTACCGCAGCTCACAAACACAAGCTCTCTTTACGCAGGGTGTCCCAGAGATGTTGCGACAAACTTCGAGTGGTTGTAGAGGATGTCTTGAGGAACAAATCGACAACAGGAACCCGTGTCCGGAAACGTCATCAACCAGGCTACAGATCGTCTAACTTATAGGCGCTGGACGGCCGATGTGGCCGAGCGGTTCTAGGCGCCACAGTCCGGAACCGCGCTGCTGCTACGGTCGCAGGTTCGAATCCTGCCTCGGGCATGGATGTTTGTGACGCCCTTAGATTAGTTAGGTTTAAGTAGTTCTAAGTTCAAGGGGACTGATGACCTCAGATGTTACGTCCCATAGTGCTCAGAGCCATTTGAACCATTTCATAGGCGCTGGCGCCTGCCATTAGGCCAGGCCTTCGGCAGCAAACGTGAATTTGTACGTTGGCGCACCACAGGCGATTTCCATCCGCAGTTCACGTTTCTCCTGGAAATCTCTAAGTCATGCAATGTTTTTCAGTATACAGGAGCAATATAAACAGCAGACGGAAACCCAGGTCTGAGACTTTCATCCACCATGGCAATAGAGCATCGCATTCACAGGAGACAAGGCCTGCCTACGCAGCAGCTATCTTTATCTCCTCCACTGGGGATGGTGCCATTCATTTGGGATCACAGAATGACAAATATCACTGCGAGACGTTTCGCCAGCGATCCGTCAGCATACAAAGTCATATTTGCTGCTCGGGGGTAGTCTAGGGGCAGGCGCCAGCGCCTATAACTTCAACGCTCTGTAGCGTCGTTGATGACGTTTTCGTCCTCGATTTTTCCTCAAGACACCCTCCAAAACCACTCGAAATTTGCCGCAACACTTGTGTGAGTCCCTGTGTAGGATCAGGAAATGTGACACTGGCATCTGCGTCATACTCCACCATCAACCTTTTGTTCAGAAAACCATGTGTAGAAAAATGTTCATCGTGATTGGCTCAAGATTTTAGATTAATTGTAGAAACGTTCTAGACGTGTAGTACTTTTGCTGTTGGCAAAGGAGTCCACCATGCACCCAAGTGATAGTGTGCTAACTGATAAGTGCAACTTGTCTGAACAGCAAAGTGATGACAAGGAAAATTAATTGACTTAGAAAATATCTCAGTAGAAAAGATAGATAAGCCACGATATAACATGCAACATTAGTGCTCAGAAACACGTGGTACAAAGAGTTTCACTACCCGAGAAAACGAAGCAAAAGGAAACCTGTACAAGTTGCAAAACATCGGATGAAACTCAGTGGCAGACGGTGTGACTAGTTTCCCTGTTCTACCATGCAGGTGCAATAATAAAAGATTTTGCCGCGTGCATCGAAACCTACCTCCTTCGCACGGGCACAAAGACCATATCTTCACAAGGAAGACATGCTTTAAGGTCATGAAAGCTTCAGTGAAATTCTATACTTCGGATCTCGCAACGCGAATCGAAAAAACAAATATGTGTGAATACACGATCTCTGTGAATGATTAACAAACTCGCATTACGAATGTGCTCCTCTTGCACGCAGCCAAACTGCTCCTTCCCACGCCGTGGTTCTCCATACACCGAGTCACGCCATCAGAGGGTTAAGACAGGGCACACTACCCTCCGACAAAGGTATTGTCTGTTCAACCACGCTACCCAGCGTTCGTTACGATGACTACTGGAACTTGATTGAGCCCATGTACCGTAACTCGAAGAGTTCTGCCTAAACATCTTACAGACCTTGCCAAAGATAAACTATGTTGCTAGTAATCGCTCAATATGTACATAAATTTGTTTAAAAAACCAGCAACTAGTCCCATAAAAGAAATTTTATTTGAAGATTTTGAACACGGCTGTGCTTTGGCAACTATATATGCAAGAGTTTCAATGGATTGGAAATAACAGCCAGCCAGTTGCTAAGTGCAAGGTACGGCCAAGCTTTCAAGAAACATTCCTCACACACAAAGAAAGAAAAGATGTTATGTGGACATGTGTCCGGAAACGCTTAATTTCCATGTTATAGCTCATTTTTGTTTCGTCAGTATGTACTGCACTTCCTCGATTCACCGCCAGTTGGACCAACTGAAGTTGACTTCGGTGCTTGTGTTGACATGCGACTCATTGCTCTACAGTACTAGCATCAAGCACATCAGTACGTAGCGTCAACAGGTTAGTGTTCATCACGAACGTGGTTTTGCAGTCAGTGCAATGTTTACAAATGCGGAGTTGGCAGATGCTCAATTGATGTTTGGATTAGCACGGGGCAATAGCCGTGGCGAGGTACGATTGTATCGAGACAGATTTCCAGAACGAAGGTGTCCCGACAGGAAGACGTTCGAAGCAATTGATCAGCGTCTTATGGACCACGGAACATTCCAGCCTATGACTCGCGACTGGGGAAGACCTAGAACGACGAGGACACCTGCAATGGACGAGGCAATTCTTCGTGCAGTTGACGATAACCTTAATGTCAGCGTCAGAGAAGTTGCTGCTGTACAAGGTAACGTTGACCACGTCACTCTATGGAGAGTGCTACGGGAGAACCAGTTGTTTCCGTACCGTGTACAGCATGTGCAGGCACTATCAGCAGCTGATTGGCCTCCAGGGTACACTTCTGCGAATGGTTCATCCAACAATGTGTCAATCCTCATTTCTGTGCAAATGTTCTCTTTACGGATGAGGTTTCATTCCAACGTGATCAAATTGTAAATTTTCACGATCAACATGTGTGGGTTGACGAGAATCCACACGTAATTGCGCAATCACGTCATCAACACAGATTTTCTGTGAACGTTTGGGCAGGCATTGTTGGCGATGTCTCGATTGGGCCCCATGTTCTTCCACCTATGCTCAGTGGAGCACGTTATCATGATTTCATACGGCATACTCTACCTGTGCTGCTAGAACATGTGCCTTTACAAGTACGACACAACATGTGGTTCGTGCACGATGGAGCTCCTGCACATTTCAGTCGAAGTGTTCGTACGCTTCTCAACAACAGATTCAGTGACCGATGGATTGGTAGAGGCGGACCAATTCCATGGCCTCCACGCTCTCCTGATCTCAACCCTCTTGACTTTCATTTGTGGGGGCATTTGAAAGCTCTTGTCTACGCAACCCCGGTACCAAATGTAGAGACTCTTCGTGCTCGTATTGTGGACGGCTACGATACAATACGCCATTCTCCAGTGCTGTATCAGCGCATCAGGGATTCCATGCGACGGAGGGTGGATGCATCTATCCTCGCTAACGGAGGACATTTTGAACATTTCCCGTAACAAAGTGAAGTCACGCTGGTACGTTCTGTTGCTGTGTGTTTCCATTCCATGATTAATGTGATTTGAAGAGAAGTAATAAAATGAGCTCTAACATGGAAAGTAAGCGTTTCCGGACACATGTCCACATAACATTTTCTTTCTTTGAGTGTGAGGAATGTTTCCTGAAAGTTTGGCCGTACCTTTTTGTAACACCCTATATATATATATATATATATATATATAAAAATTGCAAATTGAGGCACTACAACACTGTCGTACTTCCGGAGGCACTGTATGCATCTGAAACAACACAAATAGGTGGGCAAACTAAAATCAAAGAAATGGGAAACAAGAAAGGAAAATTCTAATGAAAATTTATGGCCCAATACAAGAGCAAGGAATCTGGAAGAAGAGACTAACATCAGAATTATATAAATACACAGACAAGATTACGGATACAATAAGGAAAAGAAGAATGCAGTTCTACGAACATATCCACAGGAGGAATGAAAACAGAATTTCAAAGCGAATTCTTAAAGTCATCAACTCAGGCAGGGGAAAAACAAAATGGATAAAAGAAGTTGAAGAGGACCTCAGACAAGGACACATAACAGTAAACGATGCAGTAAATAGAACTGAATTCAGGAACATCATCAAAAACCTTAAATTTGACACCACGACACAGAAGAGACCAGGATGCAAATGGACAGCGGAGCGAAAGAAACAACACAGTGAACACATGGAGAAAATTTGGACTCAGAAAAAACGTAAACAACCATCATAAAGGAATTCAAGTTCAAACGCTCTCTTAAATGGGAATAATCGAAAATAATAATAATAATACGGTGTATGGTAATTGATGGCGTAAACGCATGCAGTTGAAAATACACGATACTAGAAGCAGAAAAGTTCAGTAAACATAGGGTCGTAAATGCATACCTTAAGAGCTATGAGCTATTTTTCATCTTTGATACTGTGAAATAGATCTCTTCTACTGCAAATTCTTTGCTTTTCATATTTTGGGAAGTGGTATTATGGACCAAAATAAGAAAAAAAATGTTCAGCAAACTTGTGCTCTAGAACGCTTACCTTAAAGTTACGAGCACTTGATCATTAATAGAGTTGTGTTTCAAAGATGAACAAGTGCTCATAATTTCTTGTTTTGGTCCATACTACCAGTTCCCAAAATACGGAAAGCAAAGAACTTGCAGTAGAAGAGATTTATTTCACACCATTGAAGATGAAAAATTGCTCGTAGCCCTTAAGGTGTACATTTTCGACCTTATGCTTTTTTGCTTCTAGTGTCGTGTACTTTCAACTGTATGCGATTACGCCATTAATTATGATACACACTGTGTATATACAGGGTGGTCCATTGATAGTGACTGGGCCAAATATCTCACGAAATAAGCATCAAACGAAAAAACTACACAGAACGAAACTCGTCCAGCTTGAAGGGGGAAACCAGATGGCGCTACGGTTGGCCCGCTAGATGACACTGCCATAGATCAAACGGCTATCAACTGCGTTTTTTTAAAATAGGAATCCCCATTTGTATTAAATATTCGTGTAGTTCGTGAAGAAATATGAATGATTTAGTTCGACCACTTTTTTCACTTTGTGACAGGTGACGCTGTAATAGTCAGGTTAAGTAGTGTGTAAGCTTAGGGACTGGTGACCTTAACAGTTAGGTCCCATAAGATTTCACACACATTTTGAACTTGGATGATGTCGTCCAGCATACATAGCACATGCCCGTTGGGCATTTCGATCACAATAGCCATATATCAACACGATATCGACCTTCTCCGGAATTGGTAAACGGTTTATGTATCACGAAGCAAATACCCTTCGCACTGGCGGAATGTTACGTGATACCACGTACTTATACGTTTGTGACTATTACAGGGCCATCTATTACAGGGCCATCCTACTAAAACATTCATATTTCTTTACGTACTACACGAATATGTAATAAAAAATGGGGTTTCCTGTTTTTAAAAAAACGCAGTTGATAGCCGTTTGACGTATGGCAGCGCCATCTAGCGGGCCAACCATAGCGCCATCTGGTTTTCCCCTTCAAGCTAGACAAGTTTAGTTCTTTGCAGTTTTTTCGTTTGACGCTTATTTCGTGAGATATCTGGTCCGGTCGCGATCAGTGGACCACCCTGTGTGTAATGCGTGTGTCATTCACTTGTGTCATCCAGTTGATCACCATTTAAAATATTCGATGACACGCTGGATCCATTGTCAAATGTGTAATATCTGAAAAAGTCTTAAGACTAAGCTCTACAGTAGAGCTTAGTATTTAAATCATTTATTTTAAATGATGATCAAGCGGATTAATGTATTTTATTATTGTATTACATATTGTATTTTGTAGGACTACTGTGATATGCTGCATACAGCCGCTTAGTTTTGACGCTTGCTAATAAGGATATAATTCTAAATATGTACTATATATTTGTCTTTAAATTTTTAATTTCTTCCTTCTTAAGTTTTCTGAAATTGTTATTCATCTTGAACTTATTTGTGGCATATTTTTTCGTACAGTCTTCTGACTATGGGCACTAGGTGACAAACTGGTAAAGAAAGAAAATTTATTTTGTGTAACTGGCTGCTGAGTTGTTTCAACAAATATACTTACAGTTGCTGAAGATGGATGAAGTACTAGATACAGAAATGTACTTTTGCAATAAGTCTGCGGTTAAATAGCACGTGAAATAATCAAACAGCGAAGTGGAAGTGTTTCCCAAGTTTATGGTAAGTTTTTAGGCTTTATTTAGAATGAAAATAATAGACATCAAAATGGTTCACTCTAATTTCACAATGTTATAGGAGATATTTAATTTACAGAATAAAAATGAACTCTTTAAGGAAACTATGTCTTCAGAGTAACGTATACTATTGTGTCTCATTAATACTTTGTAATGTAGTGTCTAATCTGCCTCAGCATGTGAAATAGTGCAGCGTATCTTTTGCCGGTGTTTTTATTAGTGCGTAAAGTGTTAGTTGATAAAGGTGCACCACCAGGCGGACTGCCTGCGTCTCTCTTCTTTGGCTTCTGATTTATGCAATGGTTCGCATTGTAAGTAGCCTGTTTATGTGTCTGTATGTTGGCAGCGCGATATACTGCATTAATAATTCTGACAGCGCTGCGCGCACTCTGTAAGAGAGTCTGTGTGGCTGGTCGGACTGGCAGTTGGAGGTGAACAGCCAGTAGTGGTGAAAGTTGGGAGTGAGTAGTCAGCAGCGATGGAGGTTAGAGGTTTGAAGTGTTAGCGAAAGCGGACAATCTGGATGTGTCTGACTTGGAGGTTGAATATTATTCATGATTACATAATTTTTGGAACTGGATGTCACGGACGACTATATATTTTTTTGAAGTGGATGTCACATTATTAAGGTAAAAACACATTGTTTGCTTTGCAACAAAATCTTTCCTTTGCTAACCATATGCCTATCAGTAGTTAGAGCCTACAGTAGTTAGAATCTTTTATTTAGCTGGCTGTATTGGCGCTTTCCGTATTGTAGAAGTTCGGGTAATGAAGATTTTTATGAGGTAAGTGATTTACGTAATGTACAGGTTATTGTTAGGATTTCTTCCTTTTCAGAGTCATTCTTTTGTATTAATTATTTGAAGTCAGGTTTTCATTTTTGAGCAGTCAGATAGTGTTGCGCTAGAATATTGTGAGTTAGTGTTGAGATGATAAAGACAAGCGAAAGTATAGTCCATTTCATTCAGCAATATAAGCAGAAAATTTAAATTAAGAAGTATCAGCATTAAGATAGTCTAAGAAACTAGTCACATTGGCATACAGTACCGCTATTGGTTCATCATCAGACTTTGTGTGGTGATGTCATTAAGCAATTGTAATAAGGTTCGGCATGATACCATAATTGCGAACGAAATCTTCCCTTGTTAGCAGCACTTTACTCTGCCATCGCGAGTGATCGACCATTAATGGCTTCTTAACATGTAACAGAGCAATAAGGTCAATGATCTTGCGACGAGTGACAAGAAAAGCGAAGTGCCCAAAAGAGGTGGTTGGAGGTCAATGGAACTTGTACACTTGGAGGACATCGGTGAGTAAGTAGTTCTCTATAACAGGTAGAGCGACCATCAGAGTGCATTATCGTTGTTCATGTTTAGGCAGGCCTTGTATAGTGTATAGGGTGAACATTAATGAAACCGACACACTACAGGGACAGACTCCTGGCTGGAATGGCGGAAATAAGGTCCAATGAACAAGTGTCTGGGAATGCATCGTTGCCACGGCAGATGACGCTGGCCAATGAAAGTTTCTCTAATCACATGCCGTGTGTTCCTCGTGTGTTACAAGATGTGTGATTTGCGCAGCGTACTGTAAGCAGCAGAATAGTCCGATATTGGTGTTGGGAACAAGTCGAGATGGTGTTTGGGTACATCCAAGGAGATGGAAACGGTCGAGAGGCAGCGGAGCTATACCAAAGCAAGTACCTTCACAGACACCAACCACATCTCACAGCAATTAAAGCCCTTTTTGGGCGTTCGTGTGGTGATGGATCTTTCCAGACAGAAGGAGGTGGAGGGAGGCGGCGGACTGCAGGCACACCAGATCTGGGGGGCCGGGCTCTACAGGATATTGAGAAGTACCCAATTAAGTGACCCAGCAGCATGGTGTAGGCCAGAGTCCGATTACCCTGCACGACAACCGCTACTACCCCTGCCACCTGCAACGAGTGCGAGGATTATCAGCAGCAGATTTTCCTCTATGGGAAGGATTTTGTCGATGGTTGTTTGCACCAGACCAACTGTCCTCTTTACCAACGACGCAACCTTTACCAGAAGTGGCTTCATCAATCTGTATAGTCGTCATCTTTGGGCTACGGACATGGCTCTTGGTCAGAGGAACTTTCATTCGTCGGCAGCATGACCCGTGGCAATGGTGCATTCCCGGATACATGCCCATTGGATCTTTTTCCCTTCATTTCCAGTCAGGAAGCCGTCCCTGCAGTTTGTCGGTTTTATTAATGTTCTCCCTGTATAAGAAGCATGAATCGCATGAGGTGTTGAGTGATCACTCTGAAGGATGCGGATATACCACTTACGATATCAGCACAAGGCAGAGTTTGGAAAGGATCTCTTTCTGAGTCTCCATTTGGCCAGTTGGACGAATTGTGAGATATCCAGATTTGTGGAGCATTTGAATGTGAAGGTGGTCCAGTGATGGACTGCATGAGAATGCGAGAGGCGTCAAAGTCCTGGTCGTCTGCGCTGATCACCACATGGAAGGATCGCCGTATTATGTACCAGGCACATCGCAACCATCGCAATGAGTAGGGACTACAGACTGACCTTACTGATTGGAAACCTACTCCAGAATCGAAGATTCTTCGTGGATTTTCAGGGACAGAGAAGCCGGTGGAGGATACAGAAAAACGGCCTCCCCCAAGGGAGCGTACTGGCCCCAACACTTTTTAATATATATTAATGACCAGACCCTCCCCCAAGGCACCGAAAGCTTCATATATGCAGTTGATTGCGCATTACCGCTCTAGCAGACAGCTTTGAAACTGTTGAACAGAATCTGTCAGAAGCCCTCAAATGCCACCTACTATAAGGGGAACCATCTCGAACCCAACCTAGGGAAAACCCAGACCTGCGTCTTCCACGTAAAGAACAGACAATCTGCAAGAAGACTACAACTTAACTGGGAAGGAGTGCCCCTGTAACATTGCGAAACACCAAAATACTTAGGCGTCACCTTGGACAGAGCACTCACCTATAAAAAGCACTGCACGAAGACTAAACACAAAGTAGCCGCGAGAAACAACATTGTGCGCAAACTAACGGGCACTACATGGGGGTCACAGCCTGGAGTAGTGAGAACCAGAGCTCTTGCTTTGTGCTACGCAACAGCGCAGGACGCGTGCCCAGTGTGGTAGAACTCTAGCCACGCCAGGCAAGTGGACATACCGCTTAATGAATCCTGCCGCATCGTCACAGGCTGTCTGAGACCAACCCCGATTGATAAATTGTACTGCCTGGCAGGCGCGGACCCACCAGATATTAGAAGGAAAGTAGCGGCCAGGAAGGAAAAGACAAAGGCGCTGACCTCACCTGCCCACCCGCTGTACAAACACCAGCCAGACCGCCGCCGACTAAAATCTAGGAAAAGCTTCCTGCACACAGCAGAAAACATCGTCGGGACACCGCAGCAAGTGAGGCTGGCAATGTGGCGAGAAGGAAACGTGTACCTAGGGGAATGGTTAGCCCCAAACTAAGAACTCCCTCCCGGCCATACGGAAGGATGGACGACACGGAAATCTCTTAATAGGCTGCGCTCTAGTGTCACACGATCCAAAGGGAATATGCGCAAATGGGGCCTCCCAAATGACCCGGCGCTGTGTGACTGTGGGCACCCGCGAACCACCACCCTCCACCTCACGCAGTGTGTGCTGCGCCCGAGCACCTGCGCCGTGCGGGATTTGATGAACGCCACCCCGGAAGCGCTGGACGTGGCCAGGCTCTGGTCCAAGACTTCATAAAATAAAAAACTACTTGACCCTGCACATATATCTGTATACTTTTATACTCTTTTTGTATTTGTTATATACTTGATATGTATGTGTTAATTATTCTGATTCTGACACGATTAAATAAATGTAACCACTTCGTATCTGCGCCAGCCGTATGAAAACAAATAATGAGCTTCCTCCAACATTCATGTTGCACCATTTATCTACATCTACATCTACATGGATACTCTGGAAATCACTTTTAGGTGCGTGGCAGTGGGTTTATCGAATCAGCTTCACAATTTTCTACTATTCCAATCTCTTATGGCGCGCGGAAAGAACAAACACCTATATCTCTCCCTACGAGCTCTCATTTCCCTTATTTGATCGTGGTGATCGTTTCTCACTGTGTAGGTCGGTGTCAACAAAATATTTTCGCATTCAAAGGAGGAAGTTAGTGATTGGAATTTCGTGAGAAGATTTCGCCGCAACGAAAAACGCCTTTCTTTTAATGTTCAGCACAAATCCTGTATCAGTTCTGTGACACTCTCTCCCATATTTTGCGATAATACAAAACGTGCTGCCCCTCTTTGAGCTCTTTCGGTGTACTCCGTCAGTCCTATCTGGTAAGGATCCCACACCGCGCAGCAGTATTCTAGAAGAGGACGGACTAGTGTAGGCAGTCTCCTTAATAGGTCTGTTGCATTTTCTAAGTGTCCTGCCAATAAAACGCAGTCTTTGGTTATCCTTCCCCCATAACATTTTCTGTGTGTTCCTTCCACTTTAAGTTATTGGTAATCGTAATAATATTTACAAATAACATTTCCCCCCCCCCCCCCCCCCCCCCATGAACCATGGACCTTGCCGTTGGTGGGGAGGCTTGCGTGCCTCAGCGATACAGATGGCCGTACCGTAGGTGCAACCACAACGGAGGGGTATCTGTTGAGAGGCCAGACAAACATGTGGTTCCTGAAGAGCGGCAGCAGCCTTTTCAGTAGTTGCAAGGGCAACAGTCTGGATGATTGACTGATCTGGCCTTGTAACAATAACCAAAACCGCCTTGCTGTGCTGGTACTGCGAACGGCTGAAAGCAAGGGGAAACTACAGCCGTAATTTTTCCCGAGGGCATACAGCTTTACTGTATGATTACATGATGATGGCGTCCTCTTCGGTAAAATATTCCGGAGGTAAAATAGTCCCCCATTCGGATCTCCGGGCGGGGACTACTCAAGAGGATGTCGTTATCAGGAGAAAGAAAACTGGCGTTCTACAGATCGGAGCGTAGAATGTTAGATCCCTTAATCGGGCAGGTAGGTTAGAAAATTTAAAAAGGGAAATGGATAGGTTGAAGTTAGATATAGTGGGAATTAGTGAAGTTCGGTGGCAGGAGGAACAAGACTTCTGGTCAGGTGACTACAGGGTTATAAACACAAAATCAAATAGGGGTAATGCAGGAGTAGGTTTAATAATGAATAGGAAAATAGGAATGCGGGTAAGCTACTACAAACAGCATAGTGAACGCATTATTGTGGCCAAGATAGATACGAAGCCCACACCTACTACAGTAGTACAAGTTTATATGCCAACTAGCTCTGCAGATGACGAAGAAATTGAAGAAATGTATGATGAAATAAAAGAAATTATTCAGATTGTGAAGGGAGACGAAAATTTAATAGTCATGGGTGACTGGAATTCGTCAGTAGGAAAAGGGAGAGAAGGAAACATAGTAGGTGAATATGGATTGGGGGACAGAAATGAAAGAGGAAGCCGCCTTGTAGAATTTTGCACAGAGCACAACATAATCATAACTAACACTTGGTTTAAGAATCATGAAAGAAGGTTGTATACATGGAAGAACTCTGGAGATACTAAAAGGTATCAGATAGATTATATAATGGTAAGACAGAGATTTAGGAACCAGGTTTTAAATTGTAAGACATTTCCAGGGGCAGATGTGGACTCTGACCACAATCTATTGGTTATGACCTGTAGATTAAAACTGAAGAAACTGCAAAAAGGTGGGAATTTAAGGAGATGGGACCTGGATAAACTAAAAGAACCAGAGGTTGTACAGAGATTCAGGGAGAGCATAAGGGAGCAATTGACAGGAATGGGGGAAATGAATACAGTAGAAGAAGAATGGGTAGCTTTGAGGGATGAAGTAGTGAAGGCAGCAGAGGATCATGTAGGTAAAAAGACGAGGGCTAGTAGAAATCCTTGGGTAACAGAAGAAATATTGAATTTAATTGATGAAAGGAGAAAATATAAAAATGCAGTAAGTGAAACAGGCAAAAAGGAATACAAACGTCTCAAAAATGAGATCGACAGGAAGTGCAAAATGGCTAAGCAGGGATGGCTAGAGGACAAATGTAAGGATGTAGAGGTCTATCTTACTGGGGGTAAGATAGATACCGCCTACAGGAAAATTAAAGAGACCTTTGGAGATAAGAGAACGACTTGTATGAATATCAAGAGCTCAGATGGGAACCCAGTTCTAAGCAAAGAAGGGAAAGCAGAAAGGTGGAAGGAGTATATAGAGGGTCTATACAAGGGCGATGTACTTGAGGACAATATTATGGAAATGGAAGAGGATGTAGATGAAGATGAAATGGGAGATATGATACTGCGTGAAGAGTTTGACAGAGCACTGAAAGACCTGAGTCGAAACAAGGCCCCCGGAGTAGACAATATTCCATTGGAACTACTGACGGCCGTGGGAGAGCCAGTCCTGACAAAACTCTACCATCTGGTGAGCAAGATGTATGAAACAGGCGAAATACCCTCAGACTTCAAGAAGAATATAATAATTCCAATCCCAAAGAAAGCAGGTGTTGACAGATGTGAGAATTACCGAACAATCAGTTTAATAAGCCACAGCTGCAAAATACTAACACGAATTCTTTACAGACGAATGGAAAAACTAGTAGAAGCCAACCTCGGGGAAGATCAGTTTGGATTCCGTAGAAACACTGGAACACGTGAGGCAATACTGACCTTACGACTTATCTTAGAAGAAAGATTAAGGAAAGGCAAACCTACGTTTCTAGCATTTGTAGACTTAGAGAAAGCTTTTGACGATGTTGACTGGAATACTCTCTTTCAAATTCTAAAGGTGGCAGGGGTAAAATACAGGGAGCGAAAGGCTATTTACAATTTGTACAGAAACCAAATGGCAGTTATAAGAGTCGAGGGACATGAAAGGGAAGCAGTGGTTGGGAAGGGAGTAAGACAGGGTTGTAGCCTCTCCCCGATGTTGTTCAATCTGTATATTGAGCAAGCAGTAAAGGAAACAAAAGAAAAATTCGGAGTAGGTATTAAAATTCATGGAGAAGAAATAAAAACTTTGAGGTTCGCCGATGACATTGTAATTCTGTCAGAGACAGCAAAGGACTTGGAAGAGCAGTTGAATGGAATGGACAGTGTCTTGAAAGGAGGATATAAGATGAACATCAACAAAAGCAAAACAAGGATAATGGAATGTAGTCAAATTAAGTCGGGTGATGCTGAGGGAATTAGATTAGGAAATGAGGCACTTAAAGTAGTAAAGGAGTTTTGCTATTTGGGGAGCAAAATAACTGATGATGGTCGAAGTAGAGAGGATATAAAATGTAGGCTGGCAATGGCAAGGAAAGCGTTTCTGAAGAAGAGAAATTTGTTAACATCCAGTATTGATTTAAGTGTCAGGAAGTCATTTCTGAAAGTATTCGTATGGAGTGTAGCCATGTATGGAAGTGGAACATGGACGATAAATAGTTTGGACAAGAAAAGAACAGAAGCTTTCGAAATGTGGTGCTACAGAAGAATGCTGAAGGTTAGATGGGTAGATCACATAACTAATGAGGAAGTATTGAATAGGATTGGGGAGAAGAGAAGTTTGTGGCACAACTTGAGTAGATGAAGGGATCGGTTGGTAGGACATGTTCTGAGGCATCAAGGGATCACCAGTTTAGTATTGGAGGGCAGCGTGGAGGGTAAAAATCGTAGAGGAGACCAAGAGATGAATACACTAAGAAGATTCAGAAGGATGTAGGCTGCAGTAGGTACTGGGAGATGAAGAAGCTTGCACAGGATAGAGTAGCATGGAGAGCTGCATCAAACCAGTCTCAGGACTGAAGACTACAACAACAACAACAACAATAACATTTAGTAATAATATTTAGTAATAATATTTAGTTTATAATATTTAGTTAAATTTACGTCTTTTAGTTTAGACTGATTTATAGTGTAATCGAAGTTTAACGAATTCCTTTTAGCACTCATGTGAATGACCTCACACTTTCCGTTATTTAGGATCAACTGCCAATTTTCGCCCCATTCAGATATCTTTTCTAAATCGTTTTGCAATTTGCTTTGATCTTCTGATGACTTTATTAGTCGATAAACAACAGCGTCATCTGCAAATAACATAAGACGGCCGCTCAGATTGTCTCCCAAAACTTTTACTTAGAAAAGGAAAAGCAAACGGCCTATAAGACTACCATGGGGAACCCCAGAAATCGCTTCTGTTTTACTCGACGAATTTCCGTCAATTACTACGAACTGTGACCTCTCTGACAGTAAATCACAAATCTAGTCACATAAATGAGACGATACTCCATAAGCACGCAATTTCACTACAAGCCGCTTGTGTCGTACAGTGTCAAAAGCTCTCCGGAAATCCAGAAATACGGAATCGGTCCGAAATCCCTTGTCAATAGTACTCAACACTTCATGTGAATAAAGAGCTAGTTGTGTTTCACACGAGCGATGTTTTCTAAACCCATGTTGACTGCGTGTCAATAGACAGTTTTCTTCGAGGTGGCCGTCCGGAGTGGCTAAGCGGTTCTAGGCGCTACAGTCTGGAACCGCGCGACCGCTACGGTCGCAGGTTCGAATCCTGTCTCGGGCATGGATGTGTGTGATGTCCTTAGATTAGTTAGGTTTAAAAAGTTCTAAGTTCTAGGGGACTGATGACCTCAGCAGTTAAGTCCCATAGTGTTCAGAGACATTTGAACCATCTTCGAGTCGATTCATGAAGTTTGAACGCAATATATGTTCCAGAATCCTGTTGCATAGAGACGTTAACGATATGGGCCTGTAATTTAGTTTCTTCCTCTTACTACCTTTCTTGAATATTGGCGTGACCTGTGCAACTTTCCAGTCTTTGGGTACGGATCTTTCGTCGAGCGAACGGCTCTATATGATTGTTAAGTATGGAACTAGTGCAACAGCATACTCCGAAAGGAACCTAACTGGTATACAGTCTGGACCAGAAGACTTGCTTTTATTAAGTGACTTAAGTTCCTTCACTACTCGGGATATTTACTTCTACGTTAGTCATGTTGGCAGCTGTTCTCGATTCGTCTTTTCTTGTGAAGGCATTTCGGGAGGCTGTGTTTAGTATCTCTGCTTTGGCAGCACTGTCTTCGATAGTATCTCCATTGCTATCGTGCAGAGAAGGCATTGATTGTTTCTTGACGCTAGCATACTTCACACACGACCATAATTTCGTTGGATTTTCTGCCTGGTTTCGAGACAAAGATTCGTTGTGGAAACTGTTATAAGCATCTCGCATCAGACACTAGCAGTAGGCCCACTAGAGGATTACCATCCCACGGATGGGCTGTCGTCAGCACCACAATTGTCGTGACCGAGGAGCCTGGACATCTACCGAATGGCATCGCAATGCGTTCAGCAACGTGGTAATGATCGGCGAATGTGTTGTCGACCTGCGCACTGTAACTGCTATCTCTAAGTGAGACCTGGACAGACTCATGTTTAGACTTAGACTCCCGACGGCCATGATTTGCAAGAAACGACCTCACTGTTCAGAAAACTTCTTTTTAAGAAGGGTTACTGCTTTCACACGCTTCGCTGTGCGAAATGGTGGGACTCTGTGTATCCATGGAGAAGAAATAAAACTTTTAGGTTAGCCGATGACATTGTAATTCTGTCAGAGACAGTAAAGGACTTGGAAGAGCAGTTGAACGGAATGGACAGTGTCTTGAAAGGAGGTTACAAGATGAACATCAACAAAAGCAAAACGAGGATAATGGAATGTAGTCGAATTAAGTCGGGTGATGCAGAGGGAATTAGATTAGGAAATGAGACGCTTAAAGTAGTAAAGGAGTTCTGTTATTTGGGGAGCAAAATAACTGATGATGCTCGAAGTAGAGAGGATATAAAATGTAGACTGGCAATGGCAGGGAAAGCGTTTCTGAAGAAGAGAAATTGTTAACATCGAGTATAGATTTAAGTGTCAGGAAGTCGTTTCTGAAAGTATTTGTATGGAGTGTAGCCATGTATGGAAGTGAAACATGGACGATAAATAGTTTGGACAAGAAGAGAATAGAAGCTTTCGAAACAGAAGAATGCTGAAGATTAGATGGGTAGATCACATAACTAACGAGGAGGTATTGAATAGAATTGGGGAGTTTGTGGCACAACTTGACTAGAAGAAGCGATCGGTTGGTAGGACATGTTCTGAGGCATCAAGGGATCACCAATTTAGTATTGGAGGGCAGCGTGGAGGGTAAAAATCGTAGAGGGAGACCAAGAGATGAATACACTAAGCAGAATCAGAAGGATGTAGGCTGCAGTAGGTACTGGGAGATGAAGAAGCTTGCACAGGATAGAGTAGCATGGAGAGCTGCATCAAACCAGTCTCAGGACTGAAGACCACAACAACAACAATGTGTATGCGAATCTCTGACTCTGTGGGGTGCTGGTATTGACGACACGTTATTCGTTTCTAAGACAGGTATAATGATTGCTGCTGGGCCAAAAGAATTCAGACGGTTTTCCGTGTACATTCACGATATTCAATCCTAATGGCTACTCGGGTCCATCAGTTTTTTGGCACGCTTCTCATTGTGCCCAGGCTCTTCACAGAGTGTCCATTCTTAAGCGAGGGAAGAGCCTTCGCCGGCTACCCCCTGTGTGCTTGCAGAATGGGTACAGTGTCTGTTCCTTCGGCGTCCGTCGCATGGGGTCCGACCAGCTTTCTCCTGGGTCACTGGCGGTGTGGGTCGGCTAATGAGGGGCCAGGCGGAGGTGTCACAGATCCATTCTTCCAACGTTTTGAAGAGGAACAGCAGTGTTACTGATCGCGTCTTTGTCGGGAGCCATCGGTTATGACTTTGAGTCACCACTGGTACTGATTGGGAGAACTGTGATGGCGGAATGGTACGTCACAATCATCCAGTTTTCTCAAGTGTTATCTCTCATTTGGCAGTACTGTGATGTCATTTTTAACACTCGTTAATGTTGCCTCTTCACGTTGGTCAGTAGAATGTATGAGTCTGGCGACATATCATGTGTCTTTCGTAAATGCATCATTCAGACAATTTCGAAGACTGCAAGAGCTGACAAGTGCGAGAATTATCGCACAATCAGCTTAATAGCTCGTGCATCCAAGCTGCTAACAAGGATAATACACAGGAGAATGGAAAAGAAAATTGTGGATGTGCTAAATGACGACCAGTTTGGCTTCAGAAAAGGTAAAGATTGGTGGAGATATGAAGAGGCAATTCTGACGTTGCGGTTAATAATGGAAGCGAAACTGAAGCAAAATCAAGATACGTTTATAGGATTTGTCGATCTAGACAAGGCGTTCTACAACGTAAAATGGTGCAAGATGTTCGAAACTGTGAGAAAAATAGGGGTAAGCTATAGGGAGAGACGAGTAATATACGATATGTGCAAGTACCAAGACGGATTAATAAGAGTGGACGACGAAGAACAAAGCGCTCGGATTAAAAACGGTGTAAGACAAGTGAGCCGTGTATCGACTCGTGCTACACCTCATGTTTAGATTGCACTGGTTTTCCTTTTCTCCCCCTGACATGTTTGTTTGATATGTTGTCTGTCATTAAGTGGCTGCTTGGTTGTCTTTCCCTCTGCCATCGATATCTGCGTTTTTGCTTCCGGGAAACTGCTATGGAGGAAGTGAGATCTTTGACCGGTTGTAACCTCGTGTGGTGGAGCGGAAGTAGGGGCGTTGCGCGCAGAGAGAGTCTGCTGGACACGGGAGGGCAGTGTGGCTCTCCAGCACGAAGCAGGAGTGGTCGGTTGTACGGAGTCGCCACGTGATGTATGTCGGTTGTGTGTAACGAGCGGGTCGATTTGACGGAAGAGTTCCCCGCGTGTTGGTTGTATACAGAATCGCCCCACCAGTAGTTGTTCATTTCGCCTTGGTGGGACGTTAACAAGCTTCTTCAAATCCTCCGTTTCAACACTGGAGTTTAAAAGGAGACATCTAACATGAAGGAGCGGTTACTACCAGTCAACGTTGCAGAGAAGACGTGAACTCCGGTGACAGAGCGTGTTGTCGCGTGACCGTGGCGTGTTGCGTACACTGGCGACGCGTGTGCGGTCGGATGTGTGGATCCTTGCCATCGGTGGTCGTGTACTGCCTGTTCGAGCATAATTGCAAGTTAAGTTCGTGGAAGGTTTAATCATTAAGTAATAAGTTTGCGTAACCAGTGTCTCTTCTGCCTTGTGGCCTCCGGCGACCGGGTTTCCTGTCCCCGGCACCGGTGTAGTTGAAGACAGTGTAGACCGGTGTAGTTTTGGCAGTTTAATTGTTTCGATATTCTGTCGTGGGTTATGAGTAAATTCATGCTTCTTGATGATTGATCATGTGGTCGCTCATTCAGGACTGTGTGGTGTAATGTTTCCTTGCACGAGGTTAGCTCTAATTCTGTCAGCAAGTTAAGCCGTCTTGTAATAAGTTTTCGCTGGCTAAAAGTCGGTGCAGTGACCAGCCTGAGAGTGGCAACTGTGTTTACGGGCGTATTTAAATTGGTCAGTATTCTGCCCAGCCTGAGCATCCCTGAGTGGGTGATTTGTGGCCGCCTTACACGGGTCCGTCATATCTGTTATGTTCTAATGATATTCCACGACACTTTTGTTTAAATTTTTTTTTAAATTCCTCCAAGTTCGTAAATTCCTTTTATTGCCAGTAATCGTGTGTTTGCTGAAACCTCTTTAATTTTTTTAATGGCGGTGTTGGTAGCTTAACTACCTCACCGTACTTTATTAACAAAGTTCTGTATATACTTTAGTAGCCTGTTTACTAATGTTCTTTAAATTTTAAATTGTTGTATTGCTATAAATTACTTGATTGCCGTTAGCGGCATGTTTAAAAGGCTGCTTATTGCCGTACTGCTAGTTTCTGTAAGATATGAATAAAACATTTGTGAAAATCTCAACTCGACAGTAAACTACTAGAAATTTGGCCCCGTTTCGCAACTTGTGGTGTGACTTGTAGTAACCGTAACCACTGTGTGTGTCAACAAGGATGAATTCTTTCGTCTGTAGTGTTCAATCTGTACATCGAGGAAGCAATAATGGGAATAAAAGAAAGGTTCAGGAGTGGAATTAAAATGCAAGATGAAAGGATATCAATGTGCCCCTTTTGCAAAGAGCTATTCGTCTTGGCATTGATTGGCAAAGTTTTTAGATGTCCTCCTGAGAGATATCGTACCAAATTCTGTTCACTTGATAGCAGAGTCGGTACAAATTGTAAATAGCCTTTCGCTGCCTGTATTTTATCCCTGCTACCTACAGAATTTGAAAGAGACTATTCCAGTCTATATTGTCAAAAGCTTTCTCTAAGTCTACAATTGCTACAAACGGAGGTTTGCCTTTCCTTACCCTATCTTCTAAGATAAGTCGTAGGGTCAGTATTGCCTCCCGCGTCCCTACATTTCTACGGAATCCAAACCGATCTTTCCCAAGGTCGGATTCTACCAGTTCTTTCATTTTTCTGTAAAGGATTCATGTTAGTGTTTAACAACCTTGACTTATTAAACTGTGGTATCTGCTTGTAAATGGGAAATACGTAGCACATTCCAGGACACAGACAATTCAAATGAGGGATACGCCACTCTGCCCGCAGCGCAATGTTATAAACACAGACGAACATCGACTGACATGCGGGCCTTCTGCGGCAGTTTGGTGTTTGGCCTAAAAAAACGACCACCTTCCTCAATCGGGTGGTGCTGCAAGCAATTGAACCATGGACACTATTTCTCCGAGATACGGCGTACTTGCCCCAAATGAAGGAGAATGCAGTGACTTTCATTCGGGGTCGCACTGTACTTCACCTTTTCCGACAGTCCGGTAAAAATGTGCTAGAATTTTCTAAAAGAACGTCACTCATTGATTTTGCAAAATCCGAGAAATAAAATGTAATACGCAAATTTTTTGGGTGGTGCCTTTCTTGATCCCCCATCCAGCTGGGGCGAACTGGGTAGGAGAATGTAATTACAACATGTGATTCAGAAAAAGAAAGGGCCAGGACAGTGGAGAGGATCCACCATCATATGTGAAGATGTACCTGGCTCCAACACGAGGTATAAACGAGATCGGCGATGAACGCGCCCACGAAGAGAGATCCGGTCTGTTATTGTTTCGTACCGAAAAAAAAACAGTTTATATCTATTTCTTGTCACACCATTTATATAATGTCATTTGTTATCACCTCCTATTCACACCAAAATGATAAATAAGGCGACTACTCGCGATAAACGGAAAGCCCTCGTCCAATACAAATTTTCTTGCGTCACGAATAAGGTAACACACTCATAGGCAAAAGAAAACGACGCATCACAAAGCAATTATCCGAATGGAACTGGTATTGGTAGATGAGATGTACATGCACAGACAAACAAATGATAAGAGTTACAGACCGTATGGCGGGCGACTTGGGTAACAGAAGAAATACTTCAATTGATCGATGAAATTAGGAAGAACAAAAATGCTCCGGGAGACTCAGGAATACAGAAATACAGCTTGCTGAGGAATGAAATAAACAGGAAGTGCAGGGAAGCTAAGACGAAGTGGCTGCATGAAAAATGTGAATAAATCGAAAAATAAATGATCGTCGGTAGGACTGACTCAGCATACAAATGGTTCAAATGGCTGTGAGCGCTATGGGACTTAACTTCTGAGGTCATCAGTCCCCTAGAACTTACAACTAATTAAACCTAACTAACCTAAGGACATCACACACATTCATGCCCGAAGCAGGATTCGAACCTGCGGCCGTAGCGGTCCACACTGTAGCGACTAGACCCGCTCGGCCACCCCGGCCGGCGACTCAGCATACAGGAAAGTCAAACCAACCTTCGGTGATATTAAAAGCGAAGGTGATAACATTAAGAGTGCAACGGGAATTCCACTTTTAAATGCAGATGAGAGAGCGGATAGGTGAAAAGAATACATTGAAAGCCTCTATGAGGGGGAAGATTTGTCTTGTGTGATAGAAGAAGAAACAGGAGTCGATTTAGAAGAGAGAGGGGATCCAGTATTATAATCAGAATTTAAAAGAGCTTTGGAGGACTTAAGATCAAATAAGGCAGAAGGGATAGATAACATTCCATCAGAATTTCTAAAATCATTGGTGGAAGTGACAACAAAACGACTATTCACGTTGGTATGCAGAATGTATGAGTCTGGAGACACACCTTCTACATCATCCACAGAATTCCGAAGACGGCAAAAGCTGACAAGTGCGAGAATTATCGCACAACCAGCTTAACAGCTCATGTATGCAACTTGCTTACAAGAACGGAAGAATGGAAAAGAAAATTGAGAATGCGCTAGGTGACGATCAGTTTGGCTTTAGGAAAAGTAAAGGGACGAGAGAGGCAATTCTGACGTTGCGGTTAATAATGGAAGCAAGGCTAAAGAAAAGTCAGGACACGTTCATAGGATTTGTCGACCTGTAAAAAGCGTTTAACGATGTAAAATTGCACAAGATGTTCGAAATTCTGAGAAAAATAGGGGTAAGCTATAGGGAGAGACGGGTCATATACAATATGTACAACAACCAAGAGGGAATAATAAGAGTGGACGATCAAGAACGAAGTGCTCGTATTAAGAAGGGTGTAAGACAAGGCTGTAGCCTTTCGCCCCTACTCTTCAATCTGTACATCGAGGAAGCAATGATGGAAATAAAAGAAAGGTTCAAGAGTGGAATTAAAATTCAAGGTGAAAGGATATCAATGATACGATTCGCTGGTGACATTGCTATCCTGAGTGAAAGTGAAGAAGAATTATATGATCTGCTGAACGGAATGAACAGTCTAATGAGTACAAAATATGTATTGAGAGTAAATCGAAGAAAGACGAAGGTAACGAGAAGTAGTAGAAATGAGAACAGCGAGAAACTTAATATCAGAATCGATGGTCACGAAGTAGTGAAGTTAAGGAATTCTGCTACGTAGGCAGTATTGTCCAGTCAAATAGCAGATATATCTTGCAAAAGGTGGGGTAGAAGAGTTTATTTTTTCAACTCGTTCATATGGCTTGAAAGATTAGAAAACCGAGTTTGGCCAACAAAATTTCGCCTGGGAAAACTTTCTGCAGTCAAAAAACTTGGAAAATTTCGCCCTTTTTTCAGTTTTTTCAAAATATCTCAGGTTTTTTGCTCCTATCGCTTTAACGTCTATTTTCTTTTTCAGAGAGCACAACATTCTCTACAAATTTGATTCTTGCCATTTTTTTCTAATCCCAATATAAAAATACAAATTTTTCAAATTTTGAGCATAGTGGCAAGATACCTTATTTTTGAACACTATTTTTTCAGTTTCTGTTTGTGTAGTATAAATACATTATACATCATGTTGTTGTTGTGGTCTTCAGTCCTGAGACTGGTTTGATGCAGCTCTCCATGCTACTCTATCCTGTGCAAGCTTCTTCATCTCCCAGTACCTACTGCAACCTACATCCTTCTGAATCTGATTAGTGTATTCATCTCTTGGTCTCCCTCTACAATTTTTACTCTACACCCTGCCCTGAAATACTAAATTGGTGATCCCCTGTTGCCTCAGAATATGTCCTACCAACCGATCCCTTCTTCTAGTCAAGTTGTGCCACAAACTTCTCTTCTCCCCAATCCTATTCAATACATCCTCATTAGTTACGTGATCTACCCACCTTATCTTCAGCATTCTTCTGTAGCACCACATTTCGAAAGCTTCTATTCTCTTCTTGTCCAAACTGGTTATCGTCCATGTTTCACTTCCATATATGGCTACACTCCACACAAATACTTCCAGAAACGACTTCCTGACACTTAAATCTATAATCGATGTTAACAAATTTCTCTTCTTCAGAAACGATTTCCTTGCCATTGCCAGCCTACATTTTATATCCTCTCTACTTCGACCATCATCAGTTATTTTACTCCCTAAATAGCAAAACTCCTTTACTACTTTAAGTGTCTCATTTCCTAATCTAATCCCCTCAGCATCACCCGATTTAATTTGACTACATTCCATTATCCTCGTTTTGCTTTTGTTGATGTTCATCTTATATCCTCCTTTCAAGACACTGTCCATTCCGTTCAACTGCTCTTCCAAGTCCTTTGCTGTCTCTGACAGAATTACAATGTCATCGGCAAACCGCAAAGTTTTTACTTCTTCTCCATGAATTTTAATACCTACTCCGAATTTTTCTTTTGTTTCCTTTACTGCTTGCTCAATATACAGATTGAATAACATCGGGGAGAGGCTACAACCCTGTCTCACTCCCTTCCTAATCACTGCTTCCCTTTCATGTCCGTCGACTCTTATAACTGCCATCTGGTTTCTGTACAAATTGTAAATAGCCTTTCGCTCCCTGTATTTTACCCCTGCCACCTTCAGTATCTGAAAGAGAGTATTCCAGTTAACGTTGTCAAAAGCTTTCTCTAAGTCTACAAATGCTAGAAAAGTAGGTTTGCCTTTTCTTAATCTTTCTTCTAAGATAAGTCGTAAGGTTAGCATTGCCTCACGTGTTCCAACATTTCTACGGAATCCAAACTGATCTTCCCCGTGGTCCGCTTTTACCAGTTTCTCCATTCGTCTGTAAAGAATTCGCGTTAGTATTTTGCAGCTGTGACTTATTAAACTGATAGTTCGCTAATTTTCACATCTGTCAACACCTGTTTTCTTTGGGATTGGAATTATTATATTCTTCTTGAAGTCTGTGGGTATTTCGCCTGTCTCATACATCGTGCTCACCAGATGGTAGAGTTTTGTCAGGACTGGCTCTCCCAAAGCTATCAGCAGTTCTAATGGAATGTTGTCTACTCCCGGGGCCTTGTTTCGACTCAGGTCTTTCAGTGCTCTGTCAAACTCTTCACCCAGTATCTTATCTCCCATTTCATCTTCATCTACATCCTCTTCCATTTTCATAATATTGTCCTCAAGTACATCGCCCTTGTATAAACCCTCTATATACTCCTTCCACCTTTCTGCCTTCCCTTCTTTGCTTAGAACTAGGTTGCCATCTGAGCTCTTGATATTCATACAAGTGGTTCTCTTATCTCCAAAGGTCTCTTTAATTTTCCTGTAGGCAGTATCTATCTTACCCCTAGTGAGACAAGCCTCTACATCCTTACATTTGTCCTCTAGCCATCGCTGCTTAGCCATTTTGCACTTCCTGTCGATCTCATTTTTGAGACGTTTGTATTCCTTTTAGCCTGCTTCATTTACTGCATTTTTATATTTTCTCCTTTCATCAATTAAATTCAATATTTCTTCTGTTACCCAAGGATTTCTATTAGCCCTCGTCTTTTTACCTACTTGATCCTCTGCTGCCTTCACTACTTCATCCCTCAGAGCTACCCATTCTTCTTCTACTGTATTTCTTTCCCCCATTCCTGTCAATTGTTCCCTTATGCTCTCCCTGAAACTCTCTACAACCTCTGGTTCTTTCAGTTTATCGAAGTCCCATCTCCTTAAATTCCCACCTTTTTGCAGTTTCCTCAGTTTCAATCTGCAGTTCATAACCAATAAATTGTGGTCAGAATCCACATCTGCCCCTGGAAATGTCTTACAATTTAAAACCTGGTTCCTAAATCTCTGTCTTACCATTATATAATCTATCTGATACCTTTTAGTATCTCCACGATTCTTCCAGGTATACAACCTTCTTTTATGATTCTTGAACCAAGTGTTAGCTATGATTAAGTCATGCTCTGTGCAAAATTCTACAAGGCGACTTCCTCTTTCATTTCTTCCCCCCAATCCATATTCACCTACTATGTTTCCTTCTCTCCCTTTTCCTACTGACGAATTCCAGTCACCCATGACTATTAAATTTTCGTCTCCCTTCACTACCTGAATAATTTCTTTTATCTCGTCATACATTTCATCAATTTCTTCATCATATGCAGAGCTAGTTGGCATATAAACTTGTACTACTGTGCTAGGCATGGGCTTTGTGTCTATCTTGGCCACAATAATGCGTTCACTATGCTGTTTATAGTAGCTAACCCGCACTCCTATTTTTTTATTCATTATTAAATCTACTCCTGCATTACCCCTATTTGATTTTGTGTTTATAACCCTGTAATCACCTGACCAAAAGTCTTGTTCCTGCTGCCACCGAACTTCACTAATTCCCACTATATCTAACTTTAACCTATCCATTTCCCTTTTTAAATTCTCTAACCGACCTGCCCGATTAAGGGATCTGACATTCCACGCTCCGATCCGTAGAATGCCAGTTTTCTTTCTCCTGATAACGACGTCCTCTTGAGTAGTCCCCGCACGAAGATCCGAATGGGGGACTTTTTTACCTCCGGAATATTTTACCCAAGAGGACGCCATCCTCATTTAATCATACAGTAAAGCTGCATGTCCTCGGGAAAAATTACGGCTGTAGTTTCCCCTTGCTTTCAGCCGTTCGCAGTACCAGCACAGCAAGGCCGTTTTGGTTAATGTTACAAGGCCAGATCAGTCAATCATCCAGACTGTTGCCCCTGCAACTACTGAAAAGGCTGCTGCCCCTCTTCAGGAACCACATGTTTGTCTGGCCTCTCAACAGATACCCCTCCGTTGTGGTTGCACCTACGGTACGGCCATCTGTATCGCTGAGGCACGCAAGCCTCCCCACCAACGGCAAGGTCCATGGTTCATGGGGGAAGTACATCATGTTATATGCTGGAATTTACCTCCTCACTTTCAGGTATTCAATTTCTCTGTATGCAACATGAGGATTGCTGGGCACCCAACTATTGTTATTCTTACATCACTACCTGAAGTTCACTATGGGCCACCTCAGCCCTGGTATTTGTAAAACTATGAATATAAAAATACATCATTAAGAGACATAGACACACACACACACACACACACACACACACACACACACGCACACACACACACACACACACACACACGCACACGCACACAAAATAAATTGGTCTCACGAAACTGAACTATTATTAGCTGCAATAGGCAACCTAATTATGTAGGTAATTATTCTTGTGTATAAAAGCCACCCAGTTGACATTAAAAATAAGTAGCTTTATTACAATTAAAATGCATTGTCAGTTACTAAAAAATGTTGACAGTTATGGGTGTGTAATACTTGTAATATCGCACATTAACGCACTTGAGACAGATATGAGCATCACTTCCAACGTTTTGATGGGCCAGGTTCCTCAGTGTCACCAGAAATACCTTGAGTTACGGATTCAGGGTCTGTACCTAGAGTTGATCCCAGATTGACCTCTTCTTTAAACAGCGAGTCAGCCTCAGCAAGTTCGTTGATTTCGTCAGCGGTTTCCTCAACATCCTCCATAACATCTTCTTCACAGTCTTCATATAAAAATTTTGGCACGTTTTCACAGTTGTCCCCAATACATTTCTTGCAGATGGAAGAACATTTCAGACCCGCAGGAGCACGCTCCGCCACAGTTCAACTTGCATGAGCATGAAACATTGTGAAGAAGTGCTTCAGGTGCTGGATCTTGGCCCATTATAACGGGTATTGGACCGTGGTCACTGTGATTCCAGCCCCATTTCTCAGGAGGCTTCCAGTTTCCCATCCAACTTTGGACTTGTTGGTAAGTCTGCAACGAATGATGTTGTGCAGCATCTTGTGTAGGTGGCAATCGTGCAAGATTCAGTTTGCTTTTTGTGGCAGACTTGGCGAATAGCTGGTACCGCAAATGGTCTAGTGTGTGGGAACTGCTGACACCTCCACTATACAATGCGATAGTAACCTGTTCTCCTGCTTTTATTATTTCTTCACCGGTAGCATGTGGTTTATTGAACGTGCAAAGCGCTGAGGTTAGGTGTGCATTTTTCGCAACAATATTGCAGCACTTAATTTTTCCTTGATCAAAAAAAGCGGATGTTGTATCACATCCGCTATAGGCGTGAGTGAACAGAATATGTTCACTGCCAAACTTGTAAGATGCAGTGGAAAACCACTTGTCTTCTGCATTTACTCTTCCTGGCTTTAAGAAAAATAAGTTTTCAATGCCTTGCCCCAAACCGGTCATGAGCACAAGCAGGTCAACATCTTCTCCTACAATGACAACAGTTACAAAATCTTTGGTTCTTGAAATGGCAGATGTTACAATCATAACGTCAGCATCTTCTTTTGTCTGGTGCACTTCAATGCTATACTCCAGAAATTCCTTTTTAAGAAGTGTGATCAAACGCATCTTGTTCAGGTTCGTTGTACAAGAACTTGTCCTGAGGGACTTGGTTCACCATCTCTGATTCAACCACAACGTCAACCGAAGAATGTTTTTTGGACCTACGAATTCTCTCGGCACTCTTTGTGCTACATTTGTCTCCCTCACATTGATACCCATCAAATACAATAGCAAATTGAGATCCAAAATGACGTTGCAGGTAAGAAACATAGCTTTGGGCTATTGACTTGAAGCAAACATTTCGAGTCCAAGTCACTTTGTGGATAAGGTACCCTCGACCAATGACAAAAAATTTACTCGGACCTCCTGACTTCACATCCTCCACTGGAACGAAGGCATTGTAGCGTGAAGATTTTGTTCCTTTTCGCATGCCTTTTTCTGAGAGTAGGGATATTGGGCAAGGAGCAAGTTCATATTTCAGAAAGGCTTTTAAGTCTTCTTCACTTTGTTTCATTAAACAAATCCTTTGGAAAAGAGTTAAAGGATCAACAGTAATTTTAGTGCTCCCAGCTTTTACAGAATTGAACGCAGAAAGGAGAGGAGTCACAACTTTATCTTTTCTACGGAACTTTACATCGTGGAAATTGTCACCAACTATTCTTTTCATGCCTTTTTCCCCCTCTTCGTGACACATATGACAATTAACATCCTCCGTTCCGACAACACCACTGCTGATAGACGTTATAAAATCACTTTCAGGGAAAGGAGGGTGCACTGAAAACCAATCACGCAGCTTACGCAAGTCTATGCCATCTCCTTCGATGCTGTTTGTCCTGGCCCTGCAGCAGAGTGAGATGGTAAATTCCAATGAATAACATGGTGAGTAATATGTATATACTACAAAAATAGAAACTGAAATAACAGTGTTCAAAAATTAGGTAATTTGCCACTGTGCTCGAAATTTGAAAAATTGGTATTTATTGACGCGCTGTAGCGCCTTAGATACTGGGAGTAGAAAAAAATGGTAAGAATCAAATTTGTAGAGAATTTTGTGCTCTTTAAAAAAAGAAAATAGACGTCAAAGCGATAGGAGCAAATGAAACTGAGATATTTTGAAAAAACTGAAAAAAGTCCGAAATTTTCGAAGTTTTTTGACTGCAGAAAGTTTTCCCAAGAGAAATTTTGTTGGCAAAACTTGGTTTTCTAACCTTTCCAACAATATGAACGAGTTAAAAAAATAAAATCTTCTACCCAACATTTTGCAAGGTACAGGCGTTTTTTCTGACGGTTTCACTGGACTATCGATGCATTTGAGATGTGGTGCTACAGACGAATGTTGAAAATTAAGTGGACTGCTAAGGTAAGGAATGAGGAGATTCATTGCAGAATCGGAGAGGAAAGGAATATGTGGAAAACACTGATAAGGAGAAGGGACAAGATGATAGGATGTCTGCTAAGACATGAGGCAATGACTTCCACGGTACTAGAGGGAGCTGCACAGAGCAAAAACTGTATAGGAAGACAGAGATTGGAATACATCCAGCTAATAATAGAGGACGTAGGCTGCAATTGCTACTCTGAGGTGAAGAGGTTAACACAGGACAGGAATGAAGAATTCGTGGCGCGGCGTCAAACCAGTCAGAAGACTGATGAGCACCCCCCCTCCCCCCCCCCCCCCCCACCCAAGAAAAAGATAAATAAATAAAATACAATGGCGGGCGACAGTCAAGTTGGTATTTCGCCGCTGTCCAGGGCGCCTGCAGACACGTCTTCGCTGATCGTCGGGGCTTTGTTCGAAGCGGATCTGTTCACTGAGGCCCTACTCCAGTCAATGAGATTCCAGGCCAAAGACGTTTCTGGAGACGGCCCGCACAGCGGTGCGATAACAACCTGATTGTCGCGCGCCATACGCCAGACAACTAGGCCTTACGATCTGGGATAGCATTTCTTTTCATCGCAGGACTCCTTTGGTTCTCATCTGTGGCGCTCTCACAGCACAGCCGTACGTTGACGGTATGTTACACCTCTTGTGTTGCACTTCATGGTAAGGTATCCTGGGCTTACATTCCAGCAAGATAATGCCTGCCCGCGCATGGCGAGAGTTTCTACTGCTTGCCAAACCCTACCCTGACCAGCAAGGTCTCCGGATCTCTCCCCAATTGAGGACATTTGGAGCACAATGAGTAGGGTTCTGCAACTATCTCGGGATTTTTACGATCTAACGCGCCAACTGGACAGAATTTGGCGCTATATTCGTCATGAGGACATCATGCCTTTTTCCCCCTCTTCGTGACACAACTCTATCAATCGATGCCAGAACGAATAATTGCCTCCATAAAGGCCAGAGGTGGACCAACGAGTTACTGACCTGCTGAAATTGTGAAGATCTTGCAGCTGAATAAATCATAGAATTTTTCTGAATTTGTAATCATTTGTTTGCGTATGTACACCACATCTACCGATTTCTGCCCCTTAGATTAGATTAGATTAGATTACTTTTTCGTACCATACATCTGTGCTGAGGAGATCCTCGTGGATGTGCAACATGTCAATTTTTTTTAGCTGAAATAACAATACTAATAGTATATACAATACGTCATTTGTTTCTATTAAAAAATTCATCAATGGAGTAGAAGGAGTCGGCCACTAGTAAATCTTTCAGGCTCTTTTTAAGCAGATCTTTACTTGTAACTAAATTTTTTGTTTTCTGGCAAATTATTGAAGATGAGTGTTCCTGAGTAGTGGACCCCTTTTTGAACTAAAGTAAGTGCTTTTAAGTCCTTGTGCAGATCATTTTTGTTCCTGGTATTGTATGTATGAACTGAGGTGTTTGTTGGAAAAAGAGATATATTATTTAGGACAAATTTCATTAAGGAGTAAATATACTGAGAGGCAGTAGGTAGTATACACAGTTCGTTGAAGAGGTTTCTACAGGGCGTCTGTGAATTTACTCCACAACTAGTACGTATTACACGCTTTTGGACTCTGAAAACTTTTGTTTGACTTGAATAGTTACCCCAAAATATTATACCATATGACATTATGGAATGAAAGTAGGCAAAGTACGCAAGCTTTTTCATTTTTATGTCGCCTATGTCAGCTAACACTCGAATTGCAAATTCGTTCGTTCGTGATACGACTTTTTTTTGGTCTTAGAATGTATTTCCTACCTAATACAGATGATGTTAAAGGAATTTGCAACTGTGAATCAATTTCCTAACATTGTTGACATTGCGGCTGGTTGCCGACATATTGCCGAGTGTTCGCTAGTGTTGTTCACCAAGGGTCGAGAATATTTAGTATTGCAGGACAGTATCTGTCTCTGTTCTTGTATGTAAATGCGTTCCTCCGGCTCTCAACCTCTCACCATTGTTTCGTACTTCCCTCACTGACAGCGCTACAGTCACGTAAGTGTGCGAAAACAATATCGTTTCACTTTTGTTCGAAAGTTTGCGCGCATACGCATAGCTAACTGCTTTGTCTGTTGTTTGTTGTTCCGAGTTTGTTGGATACAGCAATGGAGAAGTGGGCAAAAGGGAGAACTTGGAATTTCATAAACGCCATTCACCTGCAAACAGAGCTACGGGACGTCGAAAGTAATGCATGCAAAGTTCACAGTGGGAAAAATGACACTTGGCAAGTTGTTGCCGATGTGCTCGGAATTACGCTTGATGAAGCATACAAAAAATTCCGAAGTCTACGAACCTTTGCCAAATGCGATGCAAAAATGTTGCACAGGAAGAGTGGAAGCGCAGATGGATCTTCATCCACATGGTTTGGATTTGATGTCGTGAGTTTCATACTATCTCGACACGTGCCTGAAGCAGGAATTCATAGAGTATTCGGTGGTGCGTGCAGGCGAACAGCAATTAAACATCAATAAAATTGTATTCTTATTTCAAACTTACATTTCAGTCCTGCTACCAAAGCATTTCATGCTTGTGGTGTCTGGTGTTACTGAGGAATAGTGGACTTTAAATGTCTGTACAAATCGCCAGTAGCTAGAAACAAAGGGTGAAAAAATTGTTCAAATGCCTCTGAGCACTATGGGGCTTAACATCTGAGGTCATCAGTCCCCTAGAACTAAATCTAACTAACCTAAGGACATCACACACATCCATGCCCGAGGCAGGATTCGAACCTGCGACCGTAGCGGTCGCGCGATTCCAGACTGAAGCGCCTAGAACCGCTCGGCCACTTAGGCCGGCCCAAAGGGTGATCCCCAATCGCATTGCAACTGGTATACAGTGTCCTCCTGTCTGCTTTGCCAATTCTCCGACCACTACTACTTGCACGAGACATTAAACATCATTTTTCGGCGTTCTGATAAAGGTATGCATCCAGCACCAGTTCACGAGTTAAGTTTTCTGAAGCATTCATCTTACTTAAAAAAAGAACGCACCCATAAAAGTCGATTTGTCTTGTTTCTTTATCTTGCTTCCTTGCGCGATGTAAAAGCAGGAGAGTCAATCACACTTCTGCAACCTTGCGTTCGTCCGCTTTGGGCCTATAAAGTGGCCCCACGTGAACACTTTTAATCCCGAAACATATCGCCACAAACATTGTCGAGCAACAGTTGCCTGCAACATTGTCGTACAGGAGGCAACCAAACCACTATGTGTGTACAATCTAAGATACTGGCGACATACCAACAGACTTTCGGAAAAACATCGCCCACATAATTCTGACGGTAGCAACTTAACATCTCATGCATCTAAGCTCCCGACAAGAATAATATACGGAAGAATGGAAAAGAAAACTGAGGATCTGTTACATGAAGATCATGTTCCGACGTTGCGTATGATAATGGAAGCAAGACTGAAGAAAAATCAAGATATGCATACAGAGGTTGTCGATCTGTGACATGCGTTCGACAATGTGAAATGGTGCAAGAGGATTAACACTCTAAGAAAAAAGAGATTAAGCTACAGGAAAACACAGTTGATGTACAATGTGTACAAGAAGCACGAGTGATCAGTAAGACTGGAAGACCAACAACGAAGAACTCAGATTAAAAAGGATGAAAGACAGGAATATAATTTTCGCCCCAACTGTCCAAACTATACATGAAAGAAGTAATGGCATGTTGTTGTAGCTGTGGTCCTCAGTCCTGAGACTGGTTTGATGCAGCTCTCCATGCTAATCTATCCTGTGCAAGCTTCTTCATCTCCCAGTACCTACTACAACCTACATCCTTCTGAATCTGCTTGGTGTATGGCATAAATAAAAGAAAATTCCAAGAGTGCGATTAAAATACACACAACAAAAAAAGTTTTGAATAACCCTGAAGGTAGACGTTGACTGTGGATATTGTATCTCCGGCAAAGTACCTTTGACTGTTCAGAGATGTCACTAAACCCGCCCAAAGATGTGAGCAACCATATATGAGCAACGCGTATTAAACGGAAGGGGTCCGACAGCCGAACAGTTCAGGTCATTCCACTGCAGTGGATGACCGCTACCTACGAATTATGGCTCGGAGGAATCCTTACAGCAACGCCACCATGTTGAATAATGCTTTTGGTGCAGGCACAGGACATCGTGATACGACTCAAACTGTGCGCAATAGGCTGCATGATGCGCAACTTCACTCCCGACGTCCACGGCGAGGTCCATCTTTGCAACCACGACACCATGCAGCGCGGTACAGATGGGCCCAACAACATGCCGAATGGACCGCTCAGGATTGGCATCACGTTCTCTTCACCGACGAGTGTCGCATATGCCTTCAACCAGACAATCGTCGGAGACGTGTTTGGAGGCAACCCGGTCGGGCTGAACGCCTTAGGCACAGTCCAGCGAGTGCAACAAGGTGGAGGTTCCCTGCTGTTTTGGGGTGGCATTATGTGGGGCCGACGTACGCCGCTGGTGGTCACGGAAAGCGCCATAACTGCGGTAGGATACGTGAATGCCATCCTCCGACTGATAGTGCAACCATATCGACAGCATATTGGCGAGGCATTCGTCTTCATGGACAATTCGCGCCCCCATCGTGGACATCTTGTGAATGACATCGCTCGGCTAGAGTGGCCAGCTTGTTCTCCAGGCGTGAACCCTATCGAACGTGCCTGTGATAGATTGAAAATGGCTGTTTATGGACGATGTGACCCACCAACCACTCTGCGGGATCTATGCCGAATCGCCGTTGAGGAGAGGGACAATCTGGACCAACAGTGACTTGATGAACTCGTGGATAGTATGCCACGACGAATAGAGGTATGCATCAGTGCAAGAGGACGAGCTTCTGGGTACTAGAGGTACCGGTGTGTACAGCAATCTGGACCACCACCTCTGAAGGTCTCTCTGTATGGTCGTACAACATGCAATGAACAATAAAAATGGCGGAAATGATGTTTATGGCGATCTCTATTCCAATTTTCTGTACAGGTTACGGAACTCTCGGGAGCGAGGTGATGCAAAACTTTTTTTGATGTGTGTATATCAATGATGCTTCGCTGATAACATTGCTATCCTCAGTGAAAGTGAAGAAGAATTACAGGATCTGTTGAATGGAGTAAACAGTCTAATAAGTACTGAATATGGACTGAGAGTAAATCGAAGAAAGACGGAAGTAATGAAAAGTAGCAAAAATGAGAACAGCGGGAACTTGACATCAGAACTGGTGATTACGAAGTTAAGGAATTCTACTAACATAGAACCAAAGTAACCCATGACGGACGAAGCTAAGAGAACATGAAAGGCAGATTAGCGCTTGAAAAAAGAACATTTCTGGCCAAGAGAAGTCTCCTAGTATCAAACACGGGCTTTAATCTGCAGGAAGAACTTCAGAAAATGTTCGTTTGGAGCGCAGCATTGGATGATATCGACCACGGATAGTGGGAAAACGGGAACGGAAGAGAATCGATGTGTTTGAGGTTGAAAATCAGGGGACGGATAAGATAAGGAATTAGAAGGTTCTCCGGAGAGCCGGCCTGAGTGGCCGTGCGGTTCTAGGCGCTACAGTCTGGAGCCGAGCGACCGCTCCGGAGCAGGTTAGAATCCTGCCTCGGGCATGGATGTGTATGATGTCCTTAGCTTGGTTAGGTTTAATTAGTTCTACGTTCTAGGCGACTGATGACCTCAGAAGTCAAGTTGCATAGTGCTCAGAGCCATTTGTTCTCCGGAGAATCAGCGAAGAAAGGAACACTGATGGGAAAAAAATGGCTTCATATGTGTGGCTGAAATGTTCCTTTGCAATACTGGCTGGCAATTGGGCTATATTGTTAGAAATATCCAATTTTTATGGCCCTTGTAAACGTACCTTTACCTTACGTCGCTCAGCAGTGTGACCGAAAATTCTGTCACACTACACCTGCACTAAGCAATATGCTTCATATACGTTCGATCAGGCAGTTATAAGAGTCGAGGGACATGAAAGGGAAGCAGTGGTTGGGAAGGGAGTGAGACAGGGTTGTAGCCTCTCCCCGATGTTATTCAATCTGTATATTGAGCAAGCAGTAAAGGAAACAAAAGGAAAATTTGGAGCAGGTATTAAAATCCATGGAGAAGAAATAAAAACGTTGAGGTTCGCCGATGACATTGTAATTCTGTCAGAGACAGCAAAGGACTTGGAAGAGCAGTTGAACGGAATGGATAGTGTCTCGGAAGGAGGATATAAGATGAACATCAACAAAAGCAAAACGAGGATAATGGAATGTAGTCGAACTAAGTCGGGTGATGCTGAGGGAATTGGATTAGGAAATGAGACACTTAAAGTAGTAAAGGAGTTTTGCTATTTGGGGAGCAAAATAACTGATGATGGTCGAAGTAGAGAGCATATAAAATGTAGACTGGCAATGGCAAGGAAAGCGTTTCTGAAGAAGAGAAATTTGTTAACACGAGTGTAGATATAAGTGTCAGGAAGTCGTTTCTGAAAGTATTTGTATGCGGTGTAGCCATGTATGGAATTGAAACATGGATGATAAATACTTTGGACAAGAAGAGAATAGAAGATTTCGAAATGTGGTGCTACAGAAGAATGCTGAAGATTAGATGGGTAGAAGTATTGAATAGAATTGGGGAGAAGAGAAGTTTGTGGCACAACTTGAGTAGATGAAGGGATCGGTTGGTAGGACATGTTCTGAGGCATCAAGGGATCACCAGTTTAGTATTGGAGGGCAGCGTGGAGGGTAAAAATCGTAGAGGAGACCAAGAGATGAATACACTAAGAAGATTCCGAAGGATGTAGGCTGCAGTAGGTACTGGGAGATGAAGAAGCTTGCACAGGATAGAGTAGCATGGAGAGCTGCATCAAACCAGTCTCAGGACTGAAGACCACAACAACAACAACAACAACAACAACGTTCGGTCACTAAATAATTCGCGACTTACTTAAATCCGTAGGCTAATGTGAATCTGCCTTATGAGACAGTGGGGCTGCGTAAGTGTAAGTGACCGCGCGGGAGATGGTATCGCGGAGATCAGACGTCGTGCTGTTGATGTACGAACGATAAGGAAATCACGGTCTCAGGTGCCGGACCCCGCGATAAGAAGCGGCAGTACAGGGCGGGCGCCGCCGTGGGAGAAGGCAGTGTGGGGCCGACGCGGCCGAAACGTGTGGCATCTTCAGGAGCGCACATCACGTGCGGTCGCGGGCGGACGGTTTCCCAGTGTCAGTCTAGCGGATAGAGGGCACCGAGATCTGCCGACGGGATCACTATCCTCCGTTCTTGCGAGGGCTACATATCTCCACGACAAAGGTAGGCTATACTCTGTACGACCTGTTGGATGAGAACGTATGCTATCCACTCAAAAATATCCGGATACCTATTAGTGGCCATTGATATGGGGTGTGTCCACCCCTCATCTTTATGAGCGGCTGAATTATCCTGTGGACTTCTCAGTGAGGTGTCTGAACTTTTGTGGAGGACTATGTCCAGGGCTCAGTGAGGTGTCTGAACTTCTGCTGAGGACTATGTCTGGAGGATGGCTCCTGTCTGTGAAGGTCTTTCTGAGTACTTCAGCATACTGGGAAAGGGAGTTCTTGCCAGTGCAGGTAAGCCATCCCCGGACGGATAGGCTGTGTGGGAGAGATTTTCGGTGAGAAGAGGATGTCAGCTGGCCAAATGCAGGTGCTATTGGTGGGTTTAATGTGGAGCGAGGTTTGGATTGGAGCAATCATACAGGGGGAAGTCAACTTCCTAGAAAGTGGCTCGCTGCGTTGAGGAGAACCAGGTGAAGACTGGGACACTCAGATGTTTAGGACGGGTGGTAGGGACAGAGCATCTAGTGACATTATACTGAGTGCACTATCCGAAAATTACCTCGAGCAATTAAACAGAGATCGTGGTCGTGCGGTAGCGTTCTCGCTTCCCACGCCCGGGTTCCCGGGTTCGATTCCCGGCGGGATCAGGGATTTTCTCTGCCTCGTGATGGCTGGGTGTTGTGTGATGTCCTTAGGTTAGTTAGGTTTAAGTAGTTCTAAGTTCTAGGGGACTGATGACCTAAGATGTTAAGTCCCATAGTGCTCAGAGCCATTTGAACCAATTAAACAGAGAACCGACTCGTGGAGATAACATCTTGGATCTACTGATGACAAACAGACCCGAACATTTCGACTCTGTAAGAACAGAACAGGGAATCAGTGATCATAAGTCCGTTGCAGCATCCCTGAATATGGAAGTAAACAGGAATATAAAAAAAGGGAGGAAGGTTTATCTGCTTAGCAAGAGTAATAGGAGGCAGATTTCAGACTACCTAACAGATCAAAACGAAAATTTCTGTTCCGACACTGACAATGTTGAGTGTTTGTGGAAAAAGTTCAAGGCAATCGCAAAATGCGTTTTAGACAGGTATGTGCCGAGTAAAACTGTGAGGGACGGGGAAAACCCACCGTGGTTCAACAACAAAGTTAGGAAACTACTGCGAAAGCAAAGAGAGCTTCACTGCAAGTTTAAACGCAGCCAAAACCTCCCAGACAAACAGAAGCTAAACGATGTCAAAGTTAACGTAAGGAGGGCTATGCCACCACACAAAGAGGAGAGTGTTTTGCCATATGGTTACTAAGCGAAACTTCACTACCTACATCTACATCTACATGATTACTCTGCAATTCACATTTAAGTGCTTGGCAGAGGGTTCATCGAACCACAATCATACTATCTCTCTACCTTTCCCCTCCCGAACAGCGCGCGGGAAAAACGAACACCTAAACCTTTCTGTTCGAGCTCTGATTTCTCTTATTTTATTTTGATGATCATTCCTACCTGTGTAGGTTTGGCTCAACAAAATATTTTCGCATTCGGAAGAGAAAGTTGGTGACTGAAATTTCGTAAATAGATCTCGCCGCGACGAAAAACGTCTTTGCTTTAATGGCTTCCATCCCAACTCGCGTATCATATATGCCACACTCTCTCCCCCATTACGTGATAATACAAAACGAGCTGCCCTTTTTTGCACCCTTTCGATGTCCTCCGTCAATCCCACCTGGTAAGGAACCCACACCGCGCAGCAATATTCTAACAGAGGACGAACGAGTTTAGTGTAAGCTGTCTCTTTAGTGGACTTGTTGCAGCTTCTAAGTGTCCCGCCAATGAAACGCAACCTTCGGCTCGCCTTCCCCACAATATTATCTATGTGGTCTTTCCAACTGAAGTTGTTCGTAATTTTAATACCCAGGTACTTAGTTGAATTGACAGCCTTGAGAATTGTACTATTTATCGAGTAATCGAATTCCAACGAATTTCTTTTGGAACTCATGTGGATCACCTCACACTTTTCGTTATTTACCGTCAACTGCCGCCTGCCACACCATACAGCAATCTTTTCTAAATCGCTTTGCAACTGATACTGGTCTTCGGATGACCTTACTAGACGGTAAATTACAGCATCATCTGCAAACGACCTAAGAGAACTGCTCAGATTGTCACCCAGGTCATTTATATAGATCATGAAGAGCAGAGGTCCCAGGACGCTTCCCTGGGGAACACCTGATATCGCTTCAGTTTTACTCGATGATTTGCCGTCTGTTACTGCGAACTGCGACCTTCCTGACAGGAAATCACGAATCCAGTCGCACAACTGAGACGATACCCCATAGGCCCGCAGCTTGATTAGAAGTCGCTTGTGAGGTACAGTGTCAAAAGCTTTCCGGAAATCTAGAAATACGGAATGAACTTGAGATCCCCTGTCGATAGTGGCCATTACTTCGTGCGAATAAAGAGCTAGCTGCGTTGCACAAGAACGATGTTTTCTGAAACCATGCTGATTACGTATCAAAGATCGTTCCCTTCGAGATGATTCATAATGTTTGAATACAGTATATGCTCCAAAACCCTACTGCAAACCGACGTCAATGATATAGGTCTGTAGTTCGATGGATTACTCCTACTACCCTTCTTAAACACTGGTGCGACCTGCGCAATTTTCCAATCTGTAGGTACAGATCTATCGGTGAGCGAGCGGTCGTATATGATTGCTAAGTAGGGAGCTATTGTATCTACCTTGTTATTCCACTAACTACAGACCTATTTAGATGGAAAAATGTAATTTTTGAGGCCCATCCATAGCTGGTGAAATGAGAAATGCTGTGGGTTTTGGAACAACGTGGGTGAAGACAAATCAAATGGCTCTGAGCACTATGGGACTTAACATCTTAGGTCATCAGTCTCCTAGAACTGAGAACTACTTAAACCTACCTAACCTAAGGACATCACACACATCCATGCCCGAGTCAGGATTCGAACCTGCGACCGTAGCGGTCGCGCGGTTCCGGACTGCAGCGTCTAGAACCGCACGGCCACCACGGCCGGCTGGGTGAAGACACCACACGTTCATTTTGTACCGAGAATGTGCTTTTCCATAAACTACTTACCTTAATTTTCGTTGGTTCCTCACTTAATAAACTACAGTTTCGGAACGCCCTCGCTGTTGTGCCTGGACAACATTTTAGTGAGGTGATCTGTCTAATCTCCACTGTGTTTTGGCAAAAGAAACAAATCGTAATATAGCAACAGGAGAAATGTGTAGGTCTTACTCCAAATTCGTCACTCATGGCTCCTCCTTGAAAGTTACAAATAATTAAAAATTACAAATGGTTCAAATGGCTCTGAACACTATGCGACTTAACTTCTGAGGTCATGAGTCCCCTAGAACTTAGAACTAATTAAACCTGACTAACCTAAGGACATCACACACATCCATGCCCGAGGCAGAATTCGAACCTGCGACCGTAGCGGTCGCGCGGTTCCGGACTGAAGCGCCTAGAACCGCTCGGCCACAGCGGCCGGCCGAATGATTAACAACCCAGCCAAAAATAAAGTGCTGCATTTTCAGCGGAATTCTTTTTAGATACCAACCAAAGCAGAGATGACAGATCTGTTTTGAATGGTCACCACGCAGGTGTATGAGTGGAGGCGTGTCTCTTAATGTTTACAAAATATGTGAGGGTAGGCTTGAGTTTAGAACGGCACTTCCGCTCCGGCGCTCGACGTTCCCCCACAGCGCCTGTCCGCAGCCCCCGTCGCTACCGTTCTCCCAACTTTTGCCCTGCCGAGTGCGCATCCACTCGCCACGTTATTCTGCACGCTCTCTACCGCATTGCCCTGCTCGGTGCGTTCCCTCTTGGTGACCGCAGTTACCTACTGACGGGCACGTCACGTCCGTACTCGACACTCCCTCAACCAACCCCCCCCCCCCCCCCCCCCCGTCATCACCTCCCCCTCCAGGTCAGTTACCTCTGCTTCTACAACACTTAGATATCAATTTTTAGTTTTCAACATTTCGCGGCGCTGTCAGCAACTGTAAACATATTAATTTTAATTTTAATAATTAACAGCCTCAGTTGCACTGTTTGCCTAGAATTTACCTACGTTTCAGTCGGGATAACCCAACCTTCTTCAGAGTAAAAGTAATTACCGTTTGTCGATAGTGGACATCGTCAAGCTAAAACTACAAATCCATAAATTATCGTCTGACTGCCTCGGCCCCACTTCGCGACCGCGATGAGGCAGCCACGAGTGCTGTACTGGAACTCAGCACTCTTGGACAAACGGTAGTTACTTTTATTCTGAAGAAGGTTGGGTTATCCCGACTGAGGCTTAGGTAAATCTAGGTAAACTTTGCAACTGAGGCTGTTGGTTTTTAAAACTAAAATTAATCAATTTATAGACCAGCTGTTTAGCTCAACACTGATCTAGCAAGATCGATACTTCGACACAGCTCATGCCATCACTCCCACTGAAACTTTTATTTATTGCCTATGTCAGCTATTTTAGGGGCAAGGAATGTTACAAAATATTCCCTCTATGGACAGGGTTCTAGGAACAGAAATCTCGAACACACTAAATTGGAGTTCCGTATATCTTTTACAATTAATTTTGTTTTGAGCATAATAGAATTGTGATACGCCAAATATGTACCCTTTATACAACTCATAAAATTATTTCAAGTACTTATGCCACCTCAAATAATAATAATTACGCTGCATGTAGTAGCGGATATCACCAAATGGCGGAGCTTCATACAAAAGCGTTTGTATCTTTCTGCTGATGAGCGTGAACTAACCTGTCTGTTGTCCTCCCCGCCTTCGAATAAAGAGACTCAAAAGGACGTGTAGACAGTAAAATAAATCTTCATAGTAAACGATTGTATCTGTTTAACATTATGTATCGATATGAATCTTGCTACGCTGAAAGCTCAAACCAAAACCGAGATACTACACGGTTCACTTGTTGTTGTGGTCTTCAGTCCTGAGACTGGTTTGATGCAGCTCTTCATGCTACTGCGCTAATATACTGTATTACAATTATTGAACTATGTGAAATAAAATCGTCAAAATTTGTGAACGGTTTGCGTAGGACGTTCAAACTGCACGATTGGCTCCGGGGCATGGTGGGAATTAGTACGCGCGGGTATGGTTTGGTTTAGCGACGAAGGTCACTTTCATTTGGATGGGTTCGTCAATGAGCGAGGTTAGCGGATTTGGGGGACTGCTCATTTCGCGATCGAGAAGTCTCTTCACCCTCAACGAGTGACTGTGTGGTGTGCAATTTTCAATCGTGGAATAATCAGTGCGATATTCCTTGATGGCACGGTGACTACCGAATTGTACGTGAAGGTTTTGGAAGATGATTTCATCCTCATTATCTAGAGTGATCCTGATTTCGACAAGCTGTGTTTCATGTAAGCTGGGGCTCAACTCGAAGATGGAGAGTGTTTGACGTCCTGGAGGAACACTTTGGGGAATGTATTCTGGCTCTGGATACGCAGAGGCCACTGGCATGGACCTCGTTTGGCTGCCATTACTCCGTATCTGAAAACATGCGACTCCTTTTTGCGGGGCTGTATTAAAGACGGCTGGTCCCGGCGGAGGTTCGAGTCCTCCCTCGGGCATGGGTGTGTGTGTTTGTCCTTAGGATAATTTAGGTTAAGTAGTGTGTACGCTTAGGGACTTATGACCTTAGCAGTTAAGTCCCATAACATTTCACACACATTTGAACATTTCATATTAAAGTCAAGGTTTACAGCAATAACCCCAAAACCGCTGCTGAGCTGAAAACAGCAGTTCAGGAGGTCATCGACAGTATCGACGTTCCGACACTTAGTCATGCAGAATTTCGCTATTTGTCTGTGGCACATCATCGCAAATTACGGCACGCGTATCGAATATGTCATAACCTAAATTCAAAATTGTGGAATTAGATTAGTTTAAATCACTTAATCTGATCCTAAGATGGTTAAACCATTCCATATATACTTCAGCAGTTGTAAATCACAATAACTCTTTCCCTTACATGTCTGTCTATTAGCACTAAGCATAAAAAATTTAGTAGCTTTGTCTGGCTCTCCGCTACATTAGCCATGACGGGTTGTTGTACCTTGAGTCACGTAAAAGCTCTAAAGCAGAAGTAGGTACATAGCTTAGTAGCGGTATGAACCAGCGGTGCATGGGTCGATGTATTCTCAAGGTATCCCCCCTCCCACACCCGCGTCCCTTCCCTTACAGGCCACCTCTAATCCTTCGTAGCATCTTTAAGTTTCCTTAAATTTCAATAAATAATTTGTAAGTTCCAAATTTTCAACAGTTATAATTTATACTTTATTTCAATAGTTAAAGAAGAAGCTGCAGAGAAGAATAACAGTGCGCCATATGGCGACGCAAGGGCGACGTCGTGCCAGGGCAATGAACTGAGAGGTCCATCTCAAGATCTCCAGTGAGGATATCTCGAGTCTGGGCCCTAACGCAGTGGCTGAGAGGCCTGGACGAAAAGATAACTCATTATACACCTTATGGTGACGCGTCTAGGGCATGCAGCAAGCGAGGGGAAAAAAGCGCATCGGTAGCTGGGCACTGGGCACGTATCTAGCCTAAACCACAGCGCGCCACACCACAGCTGTTTAGTCAGAGCCTTGCAACCACTTGCAGTCCAGTAAGAGGGAACGTGCTTCTTCAAATCTATTCGCACAGCTGGCACAAAATTATAAACATCAGAGTATTCGTTAATGGGCCATTTCTCGTGCTGCATTTGCAGAAAAATTGCGAAAGAACCTAGCGTCTGTTTTACAGTCTCACTGAGGTTCTCAAAGAGTAAGTTTATATTCCTTTATTGCGCACAGTCCCATACCAGCACTAAGTCGCATGTATTTCATGCTACTCTCCTGTGCAAGTGGGAAAACCAATAATGATGTCAAAGAGTCAATAACTCCTCCACATACGTCATCGTTAACTATTTTCACATAAATCGCATTGCAAGATGACTGCAGGCCTTCGTGTTCAGAGAGACGAAGTGTTTTGAATAATCAGCTGTCAGCAGTATCGACATGGGACCACTCTTGCCGTTATGGAAATCTGAATCACAGATTTCCTAGCATCTTGGCCTTGGCATGATGATGATCGTATGGCACTGTTGACCGCCGTATTGCAAGTCCTTTTTAGTTGACGCCACTTCGGCGACTTTGCACGTCAATGATGATGAAGAACACACAAAACCCAGTCATCACGAGGTAGAGAAAATCCCTGACCCATCCGGGAATCGAACCCGTGACCCCGTGCGCAGGAAGCGAGAACGCTACCGCAAGACCACGAGCTGCGGAACACGGGCAGCAAAAGAATTCGTCTTGTGAGTCGTGCCCTGGCATGAGTGCCATAGTGCTCGGCCTGCCTGAACGCTTCCCCCACCACCGCAGCACGGTGTCCGAGCGTGAGGAGGGGGAAGAGGGAGAGCTGCAAATGTGCTCCGTTTAAACAGCAGTGCAATTGTACTGCATGTGATTTGGTTTTATAAACACCTCTACAAAAAGTTTGGAATATCACAGAGTTTCCTACAATGATTTCTTAAAGTACACCCACTGAGGTTTGTACAATACTTGAAAACAAAATAAACAAGAACTGTTTTGGTTAGTTACAAAAAATTATTAAAAAACAAAGAAGATTCTCTCATAAGTGTACCTCTTGGACAAAAAACAGTGAAAATCTTTATTTCATGATGATTATCAGTCTTTAGTCGTGCGTATGTCCTTCCCATGCACGGATGAGTTCTTCCACTCTCAAGGCATGCTCTGGATGAGACCGTCAAGTCTCTCTTGGGGTATGAGAACCCACTTCTCAATGGCAGCTTCAGTGAAGTCCTGAAGACTGTCAGGTCGATTTGGACGCTGTACAATGGCCAACTTCAACATGTCCCATGCATGCTCAATTGTATTCGTGTCTGAGGACTGTGCTGGTCAATGCATTCGGTTGGCGTTGCATCTTTAAAGATACTGAGACATTGCTGGGGTACAGAGAGGTCTTGCATTGTCATCGATTAGAATGGTCATTGACTTCACGTCTGCAAGGCCTTACAATCGTTTTGTAGGACATCTTGGAGGTATCGGAGACCAGCCAAATTGCCGTAGATGGGAATCAGAGGGGTCCACCATCCCATTGTTATTGCCGCCTAGAACATTAATCTTACATTACAAAGATCATGCAAACGGATGGACTTCCTGAACATATCGGCGTTCCTGGTGTCGTCTCGCGCTTCTCCAAACCCAATCACGTCTAGAGTCCGGTCGCAAACCAATCCTGGTCTCGTCAGCAAACATGACATTACCCCAATCTGCAACGGTCCAATATTGATGTGCAAGAGCTCTGGTCCCTTGACTGAGTCGGTTCCGTTATTTCAGCGCAAAACTTCTAATTGGTCTTCTGCAATGAAGACCACCCTCATGGTCTGAGATACGAATCTCTGTTGCCCAGGAGAAGTCATTTCCAGTATTTCTGGCAGCTAATGTTGGGCTCCTGTGAGTCGACAGTTGGAGGTAATGACCCTGCATTGGTGTTCTCATACGAGGACAGGCACTGGGAGGTCTATCGTCCACACTTCCCTTGTCTCTGTACTTTCTCCATGTCTTAGACACACCACTTTGAGTGACGTGTAACCGATCGCCAACATCTTGATGTGTATGACGTGCTGAAAGTGAAGCCACTATCCTGGCTCAGTCAAAGTGTTCCACACCTCTACATGGCATGTTACTGCAATGCTGAACACAAACTGAATGAAGTTGTTATTGATACTGAGGTGGTCACCATGTTCCTCTGCGGAAGCGGTATGTTCACATGACTGGAAAATGGCCGCAAAGCATGCCAGTAGTTAACACCGTCCAGCATATGGACCCTAACTGGATAATGCATGAAGTGCCTAGGTCAACCGTGGACTACATTTTACGACAGGATTCCAGCCTTTTTGTTTCACATTTCTGGACAATCTAGATGACAAGCAAAACAAATATTCAGTTTCATTTAATTATTGCTGGTTCACTGAAAAAAACCTTATTTTTAATCTGGCACAAACTGTTGGTATACGGACATATGCAGACAATTTCACAGATTTTTGCACTCAGGAAATCATGACTTACTTCGTTTCATAATCGAAAAAAAGTCTTTCACAAACACACACACAAATGTTGATCGAAATATTTATCGCTTTTGTAACTTCATGGCTGACAGGTTGAAACTCTACCCAAGGAAAACAATGAAGACTCCCTGGACAGCTGTAACGTAAAAGGAACTGTCTTTAAAACAGGAATTATACTGCATGACATTCAGTTAGACATGCACAGCGCCGTCCGGGGTGGCCGAGCGGTTCTAGGCGCTACAGTCTGGAACCGCGCGACCGCTACGGTAGCAGGTACGAATCCTGCCTCGGGCATCGATGTGTGTGATGTCCTTAGGCTAGTTACGTTTAAGTAGTTTTAAGTTCTAGAGGACTGATGACCTCAGAAGTTAAGTCCCGTAGTGTTCAGAGCCATTTGAACCATTTGAACATGCACAGCGGCACTTTCAACTGAAACTGCAAATGCCCTCGAAAATAGCTCGAAAACTGATGTAATATTCACGGTGTCCTCAACACGTTTAGCAAATTATCCTTGTAATTCTTTCAAGGCTACAATGACTTCTTCAAACCTCAAATTTTCTTAAACGCCGGTGAGGTTACAGAAATGGACAGTGTAATTTGTCAGAATTTGTCCCTTCTAGGACCGATCTTCTTTTTAAATGCACCCCATCAAATGTGAAGTAAGTTGTTTCTTGCCTTGCAGAGTCTTACTGCGGGGAGTGTCCAGTTAAGTCCACTTAAAATGCAAAGTCTGCAATCCATTCCGGATGTTTCTTTCCTGCACTTCTTTTTCCTTCATAAATTCATTTACAGCGACTTTTAAATCGAAAAATCGTTCCAGGCTTGCCCCCCCTTGACTTAAACAACGTACTTTGCAGTAATAGATAAAGTCTCCATCTCTCATTCACTTCTACCGAAAACTGTTGCAACTGACAGTGAAATAATGCGTGCGGCTTCAGAAATTTTACTGTTTGTTTCTCCAATTTCTTCACGCGCTCTGTGTCTGCAAATTTAGCACAAAGTGATTCTTGGCGTACAGGATAATGAATCCCATCAGTCATTCATTGTAATTTTTTGCTCTATCATTGTCAACTAAATCTTTAAATTACTCGTGCATGGTATTGTAATGTCGTTTCGCAACACGTTTCTAGTATCCGTTGCTTATGCGACTGCGTAATAGATATTGAGAATTATCATGTCTCTCTTCTGTCATTCCCATTCAGTTTTAAAAGCTTATGAAGACAGGTTGCTAGACTGCCTGGTTTTTGTAAACAACCACTGGACTTGTGAACATAATTCATACCGTGAACAAATGGCGAAGGGTAAACGGCGCTGACACCACGATTCCGAACTTAAGGGAATTGTGCCGACCGAAAAAAAAACTAAACTCCACCAAAAAAAGCCAAGGGTACCAATGGCCGCCGTGTCATTCTCAGCCCACATGTGTCAATGGATGCGGATAGTCTGTGGAGGGGTATGTGGTCATCCCACCCCTCTCCAGGCCGGAGTCCCTACTCCTCAGTCAAGTAGCTCCTCAGTTTTGCCTCACAAGGGCTGAGTGCAGTCTGCTAGCCAACAGCGCTTGGCAGACCACATGGTCATCGATTCAAGTACTAGTCCAGCCTTAACTTCGGTGATCCGATGGGAAGTCGCGCTATTCCGTTTACTTCCAAGAAAGACCGTCTGGTACCGAGAGCCGCGGTTTTCGAATCCGCGCCAGACGTTACGGACCTCGACTACCACTAGAGGTCTCTGCAGCTGTCGTGCCGTAAGCTGTGGCTGGATGCTTTACTGGCCCGTGTAGAACGTGAGGGCGCCACGGTGGAGCACGTGGCCCCAGCAGCCTGTATTTCAGTACCTGCCTCTCAATCAGAAAGGCCCTCGCCCAAGGTGGCTTCCACCAACTCCCCCTCCCTGATGATGCCCTCATCCCCTCCATCTACCCCTCCTACCAACTTTGATCCTCCCCTTCCACACCCTGTGTTTTATCCTTAGGGCACCCTCTCTCCCTTCTCTCCCTCCTCCCTTCCTCCCCCCTCCTCTGCCGGGCTTCCCCTACCCGCCCGTACCTTCTTTCCTCCCCCTCCCATCACCTCTGCCACTGGCATCTACACCCTCCCCTCTCCCTACTTCCCCACTTTTCCCTTTGGCAGGTCCCCAGACTCGTACACGTCAAGTGAACATTTGCGCGCCAGAGATCATCACTATTGTGTGTGCCATCATGTTAGTGCTTCAGTCTTTTCCCCGCCCACGCTCCATCGCTCACGTGTGTCATTTCAGTCATCAGTGTTCGTGTACAGTGGTGAGCATTTCTTATTTATGAATGGCTCCCTGTGTTTTACTCATGCGTCTACTGTTTTTTGTCCACCATTATGTTTTGTTTTTCTGTGTCATCCTTGTTTCTATTTGTACTGACTGTGGCCAAAGAGCGGTGTAATATTGACGCTGCCGGCCCACCTTTTGTATAAGGTGTTAAAATAACAATAAAGTAAAAAAAAAGGCTCGGAAAGGCAGTCTGATATTCGCGTGAATCTACATCCCACCAACAGACAGCGTTCGTTAGTTTGTCGCTTGTGACCCTGTTGCTTCTTGCATTTCGTTGTTCGTAAGGTCTTGCTCGGTCGTCCGTCATTGTTCGTGTCCGTCTTTTCCCATTCGTTTGTTTGTTCGCGGACCGCTCCTGTTTGGTCCTGCCGTGCTTTGTTCTCGACAACCCTGAGACCATTCCAGTCGTGGTTACAACAGACGGAGCAAAGCCGAGTCAGGCTGAACCTTGGGCGTCACGCGGCCCACACATCCGGTTCACGTGCGGATTCGCATGCTGTGCCGAGCGCTGCTGTTGAATTCGGGCCGCGAGCCATGATGTGCTCCAGGTCAGTGACGTTTATGCCCACACGGTCCGAAAGCGCCACACGTCCGACATCGGCGATTGTTAGCAGTATAATGAGAAATTAATCTACACAAGCAGGTCGGTTAGCTTCCTTTTGAAATCAGAGCACAACTTGGATTTATAAGCTTTTTACTAAGTCGCACTGAAGTAACTAATAATCTCAATCGAAGCAGTGGTTGATAATAGTCTCCTCACACAGCTAGTCTCTCGTAAACTGATGAGCGAGACGATTATGACCACCTACCTGATAGCCAGTATGTCCACCTTCAGCACGGGTAACAACAGGGATGTGTCGTGGCATGGAAGCAACGAGGCCTAGGTAGGTTGCTGGAGGGAGTTGGCACGTCTGCACAACAAACAACAAGTCACGTAATTCTTGTAAATTCCGGTGAAGGGGGTGATGAGCTCTGACACCACATTCGACCACATCCCAGATGTTTCGATCATGTTCAGATCTGGAGAGTTGGGGGGGGGGGGGGGGACAGCACATCAATTGGAACTCGTCACTGTGTTCCTCGAACCACTCCACCACACTCCTGATCTTGTGACATGAAGCATCATCTTGTTGAAAAATGCCATTGCCATTGCCATTGGGGAACATGATCGTCATGAAGGGATGTACATGGTCTGCAGCCAGTGTACGATGCTCCTTGGCCATCGTGCTGCCTCGCACGAGCTCCATGGATGCTGAAGTGGATGTTCCTCAGAGCATAAAGGAGCAGCCACCAGCTTGTCTCTGTCGCCCAGCACAGGTGTCAAGGAACTGTTGCCCTGGAAGATGACAGATTCGCACCCTCCCATTGGCATGATGAAGGAGGTATCGAGATACATCAGACTGTGGAACACTCTGCCACTGAGCCAACATCCAGCGCCGATGATCACCCGCCCATTTCAGTAGGAGTTGCTAATGTTGTGGCGTTAACTGTAGTATCCCCGTCACTACTGTAGCGTCGTATACCATAAGGGAGCACGGGAGAGGGTGGAACATATCATATTTCTGCAACACAAATGCACACATGGATTATTAACACGTCTTCTATTTACATGAACTATAAGCTTCTTTTTTTAACTGGAATAGAGTCCATGTGTTGTGGTACAAGCTCATCAACCACTGTCCTCTTGCAGAAAATATCTTGCTATAATCTGACGGTACATACTGTCATAGCCTAAGCCCGCTCTACGAGTGAACCACAAATGCCACACGAGAATGTGCCAGTGAGAGTGACTGAGCTAGTGGGTGACTGAGCGATTGAGTTGGTGACTGAAACCCTCCAGTCGAGAGGACGTTGGCGGCCTGTTGATTGTCGGTGTGTCTCTGTCCTCTCTCGTGATAGGCGCACTTGATCGAGCGCCTACAATCGATGTTCTAGCTACGTCTTTGCCAACTGGTGTGCTGGTGACAGCTTACACCACCACATTATCTTCATCATATGCATGGGTCGTCAGCTGCGGAGGCCCATTGTTAGGAGTGCTGGGGGCACTGGTGTTCAGACATGCTTGCATTCTACCCAGCATTAAAGTAAGCTGTTAGTTTCTTTACAGTTTGCAGTATACCCAGCCTACAACGTCCGACATCTGTAGTGAGGGGCGGTCGCCTAACCCCACGATGTGTTGATAAGTGTGTAGCACAATATTTTAATTAATACAAATTTACTGAAACATGGTCCGCCCCTGATAGCTGAGAGGTCCGAGCGATGGAATGTCATACTTAACGCCTGGGTTCGATTTCTGGCTGGGCCAGAGATTTTCTCCGCCGATGGACTGGGTGTTGTGTTGTCCTTATCATCATCATTTCAACATCTACACGCAAGTCGCTGAAGTGGGGTCAACTCGAAAGACTTGCACCAGGCAAACAGTCTACCTGACGGGAGACCCTAGTCACATGGCATAATATAAACTGAAACATGAATATTAAAAGATTAGTAACCAAAAGTATATAACACTTCTAGATCGCCTCTATAGGGGAATGATTAGTGTTGATACCCTCAGTGTAGAAGGATCTGGGTTCGATTCCCCGTACCTCTTCGGGTTTTTCTGAGGTACAGATTTCTGTAACATGGCTCACTGTGCCTCCTGAGGCCAAGTAAGGAGCTGATTGAATTAAAAGCAGCGGCATCATCAGGATCCATCTACTGACAGTAACAGATGGAGCGATTGGCGACATGATAATCACATGCCCCACAATCGTAGATCACTTCTCGTACTGCTTTGTAGACGGAACTGACGTCAGAAAAGGTCTAATCCCTGACTGGTGTTACATAATGACTAAAAAATTTAATTCTAGATTCATTTTTCACAGACCATATGCTGTCTTATAATGGGCATGGCGTCCTCATAGCTTCATTCAAATTTATGGTACTGTTAAGATAAACCTTGTGTTTCTGCTGTTCTTTTACCTTTACATTCCTCATGTCAGCCTGGTTCAGTCAATATCTTACACATATGAATAGCATGCATATATAACGAGCATTCTAAGTAAACCTAAGACTGATACGAGTAAAGTCCAACTACAAACTCGAAAAAACGCAAGCACAAAATTGGAAACAATTGAAATAGAAGAAATTTTCTGACAGATTAAAACAGTGTGCCGAACTGAGACTCGAACGTAGGACCGATGCCTTTCACAGGTAAGTGCTCTACGGACTGAGCTACCCAAGCACGGCTCACGACCCGTCCTCACACACTTCTGCCAGTACATCATCTCCTACCATTCTGGAACTCAAGCGTAAGTTTAATAAGATCCCGCCCAAACCTAAATTCCTCTACAAAGGTGGAAAATATACCCTTGGTGGAATGAAAGCTGTGAACAGGCAGTAAAGTCTCGACACAAGGTATTCAAAACATCGAATATTAACAAATCGGAAAATGCAACTGACATGTTCCTGGTAAACAGAAAGAAGCTTCAACATTAGACAAAAGACGCTATGGGTACAGTGTATCCACCAAACCGAAGAAGACTTCCAAAACACTAATAATAGGATTTCTTATAACAGTTTTAAATCAAAGATAAATAGGCTCCAGCACCATAATCTCTGTTTCAAGAAGGAAAATGGGCTATTGGCTCTTAACAATCAGCTTCTAAATTGCTCTGAGCGTTTAGAAATATTTCCATCAAAAATACCTTTTAAAACTAATCCCAGTTCACAAGCACCAAACGAAGAGCAAATTGCAGATAAACTAAAATGTTAAAAACATAGCTAAGCATTTGTTGAAGACGGAAATCTTGTCGATCTTCTGTAATGAGTTGGCCCAAAGACCTTAGGTAAAATTACATTGGTCATCCGGCAAACTGAGAAAATTTCGGCTTACTGGAAAACAGCATTGGTAAATCCACCACGTAAAAAGGTAGGCAGAATGGATGTTAATAATTGTAGAAGAATTCCCTCCTGATCCATGTAAATATTTGTCTCAGTGCTTCCTGGTCAGAGTACAAGATGAATATGAAGCAAGTTTTAGACCAAATAAATCTTGTCCAGAACAGTTTTACTTCTGACACTATTACACCGGCATCAAAAGATTTAAAATAACAAAGTAGATTTTATGATAGCTTATATTTCAGTGTACTGTAACTCTCTGTTACAAATTAGGAAAGGAAATGGTCTAAATTCCCAAACCACTAGAACTGTGGGTGAAATACTAAATGGTACAAAATCAAAGGTAAAATTCAGGGCGGAAATATCTGAACATTTTGAAATTAAAACACGAATGAGAAAAGGTGGTGAAATCACTCTATTACTTTTCAAATTTGTCTTACAAAAAGTAATCCAAGAGCGACAGAAGCTGAAACCAGAGCCTAAAATTGACGAACGAGTCAACAAGAAAGAACCAATGTTACGATAGACACCTTAGCTTTCACAGACTGCTTGCTTATTCTATATCAGGTCATTTACTTTGTTAGTTAGTTACAAGCCCTATAGACCATTTGAATGATTCTTTTATTGAAATGATGAGGAACGAGTCAGTTCACAGGTATACGTGACACATGATTAATGTTCACTTTATGGAATACGTTATTTCTTAGTCCTACTGATGTCGCTACACCTAAAAACTAGTTTTTTCGTTATGGCTATCAATTTTTAAATAGAAATTCGTCTGCGGAATGGAGGGACTTGTCCAGGAGAAATGATTTTAAGTTTGATTTAAATCTTACATTGCTACCAATCAAACATTTTATGGTACTGCCAAATGGTTAATTTTTGTTGTTGATATATATTGAACTCTTTTCTGAGCCACTTACAGCTTCAACAAGGGTAATAGAGGTCTTTTTTTGTCTAATGTTGTAGGTATGGATACCACTAGTCTTCCAAAATGGGATGTATTATTTGAGATGAATTTCGTAAGCAAATATATGTAATTTAATGGTAGAGCTAAAATGCCCAAACCCTTGAAGAGGTACCTCTATGACGAACGCAGGTGAAGACCACATATTCTCTCTGCTAGCTTTTGTGCAATCAGTACTTTCTTTCTAAGTGACGAATTACCCCATAAGGACATTGCCGAGTGGAAATATACAAAATACAGTCAGGAGGTTGATTCGTTCGTTACCAAAACTAGCAATTGTACGAAGAGCAAAAGCAGCTGAAATTATTGTTTGAGAACCTCAGTAACATGATTTTTCCAGCTGAAATTTTCTTCAATATGTACACCCAGAGATTTGGAGCAGTCTACTCTGTTTACTGACTCCTGTTCATGTGTTGTATCAGTAACTGGTGTGACTATTTGTTGTACAGAACTGAATATTTTGTGTTTTCTTAAAATTTAGGGATAGTCTCTTTCCAGACACCCACTTAAGAATGATTAGAGAATATGGTTAATAATCTCTTTTGTGGCTTTGTCTCTAATGGGATTTGTTATAACACTACTATTGTCTGCAAAATGTACCAATCCTCCTTGTTGAATGTCAAGTGGTAGCTCATTCACATAAATGAGGAACACAAGTGGACCCAAAATTGAACCCTGTGGGGCTCCCTATGTGATTTCTTTTCAGTCTCTAAAGTTTTCTATGTTTCCAACATTATTGGAATTACTCAGCTCTACTTTTTGTATTATGTCTGTAAAGTATGATTTAATTCAGTTCTGTGTAAAGACATCAACTGCAGTTTTCTAGAATGTAACATGATCTACACAATAAAAAGCCTTGGAAAGACCATTAAAATACCAACCGGCGATATTTTTTTACTTAAAGCAATTATAAATTGCGAAGGAAAAGCACAAAGACTAGGGTTCCAAAAATCATTTGAAAAAACAATACGCAGTTTTACAAAAACCTGGCTGCCAAAAAACTAAATATGGAAAAATGGAAAGAGTTTCTGAGTTCAAATATTTAGAACAAAACTACTCAGGAAACTGAAAGGGAAAAACTATCAACGAAATTCATTGTCACGAAATGATAACAGCTTTCAGGGTCAGGAAAGACATCTATCACAAAAAAATACATCTGAAAACTAGACACTACGGTACAGTCATCAAACCATTATGAAAAATAGACATCAAGATAATCTGAAAAAGAGAATGAAAAATAATCTGGAACATTTTAGGTCGGAACTAAAGTGAAGAAGGAACTTAACAGACTGCGGACAAATAAAGAAATTGAAAAGTATGTCAACATGTATTCGGAGTTGAAACAATATAGGCTAAACTTCTATGGGGACATTAAAGGCAAGGAACCAACCAGATTAATTAGACAGGCTGTGCAATTTGACGAAACTCTCATTAAGGCAAAACCTGAAACAATAAAATTGATCTGTGCAGTGAATGAAAACCGAAATGAGGCAATAACACTACTTGATATTTACATGCACGTCTTGAAAACAGAGACTGTTGACAATTCACAGCTCTATGGAATGTTTAGAAATTTATTCTCTGACTTTCAGATCTGTGACATTAGCTCTGAGGCTCTGAGCACTATGGGACTCAACTGCTGAGGTCATTAGTCTGTGACATTAGCTGTCGATCAAATGTCCAATAGTCACAAAAGAAAATATGTGCCGCACCGGAACTCAAACCCGAGTGCCCTGCTTAACCCTAGTGGTCGCTTCACGACTTCGGCTATCCGTGCACATTCCTCAGACCGACCGAAATCTCCAATGTCGCAGTGCAACAACCTTATATCGTGGTCCGCTAAATTCATCAACTGATGCTCGCAAAATTCGCAGTAAATGAATAAATTTCGAAAGGACTTTGTTGTATCGGACAGAACAATTTTTAGGCAGAAAATTCGCGACAAGGCAGTTTGTCTGTCAGATAAAACCAAAGACCGAATGAAGTTGGTCTGACGGTCGGGAAGGAGTCCATTATGAAAGAATGAAAGTACTTTAATATGGGCACAAGAGAAACTTAAAAGAAACTTTTAAAATGCACCTTGTTGTACAAGGTCCACTTAACAAATACCTGGAATGGTTGCATAAAAATACAAAACTACTACAAAATTAATATTTCTTTGTTGTTTTTTGGTGGTGTCGTAGAATTGCTATCAGATGGGGCTGGTATGACCGCCTTTTGAACGAGATGCTGGAAATGAGTGAACCAAGATGGCGGCACCATTGCAGGTTTACACCAACACGGGTCAGCGGAGTGTCATTAAGTTTATGTTAGTTGAATGACAGAAACCAATCGAAATTCACTGTTCGATGGGAGTGCAATATGGTGAAAGTTGTTTGAGTCGAACACAAGGGTACCAGTAGACAAGTATGTTCAAATGGGGTGCAACTAGGGTCTCCATATCAAGTTGGAACCTCGTCGAGACGCTCTGAGATGGAAATACAGAAATGAAGTAAAAAAACTATTTAATATAATTAATTTTTATTTAGAACACAATTACATGGAACTTGTTGTGACAGAAGTGGTGTACCATATTTTTCGAAATATTTCACCTTTTTCAGCAAGTTTTTTTTCTCTTTTACGTGTTTATAAAACTCTATGCAAGTCAGCTTCTAGTTAAACTAAGACGGTAAAATTGATTCCACAGTTCCTGGAAACGGTCTATTTCTTTCATCAGTCCACTGGACCGACTTCAGCAAAAATACTCTTTCCACACTGGCGTTTTGTGTGGCAATAGGAAACAAATAGTCCCATAATGAGATTTTTACTCTGCAGCAGAGTGTGCGCTGATATGAAACTTCCTAGCACATTAAAACTGTGTGCCGGACCGAGACTCGAACTCGGGACCTTTGCCTCTCGCTGGCAAGTGCTCTACCAACAAAACTACCCAAGCACGCCTCACGCCTCGCCCTCACAGATTTAATTCCGCCAGAACCTCGTCTCCTACCTTCCAAACTTCACAGAAGTTTTCCTGCGAACCTTACAGAACTAGCACTCCTGGAAGAAAGGATATAGCGGAGACATGGCTTGACCATAGCCCAGGTGATGTTTCCAGAATGAGATGTTCACTTTGCTGCGGAGTGAGCGCCGATATTAAACTTCCTGGCAGATTAAAACTGTGTGACGGACCGAGACTCGAACCCGGGACCTTTGCCTTTCGCGGGCATGTGCTCTACCAACTGAGCTACCCAAGCACGACTCACGCCCCGTCCTCACAGCTTTACTTCTGCCAGCACCTCGTCTCCTACCTTCCAGACTTTACAGAAGCTCTCCTGCGAACCTTTCGGGACAGAAATCGGTCAGAAACGTATCGAAGCCACACTGAGGATTAGCGACCGTTGATCTTGTATATGTGCCGCCATGAGTGTGGGTTTTAGGAAGTTTTCCACATCGCCACATCATTCTTTTTATTTTTTTGTTTTTTCTAAATCACGCGCCCAGTGATTGTGAAACAGGCAAAGTATGGAGAGATACTTCATCTGATAACACACGAGAAGCAATAGAGGGTCAATAATAAAACGATATCGACGAGATATACGAGTATGAATGCTCGCGTCATGCTTAATTGAGAGATGGGTATTTTGCAGTCACAGATAACTACTTACATAAGCTTTATCGAACGATATGCTTCTAGAGCAGCATAGTTTTCCGTAACTATTCGAAACTCGGGATACATTTCTGACCTCGCCACGGAAAAAAGAGCTCTGTGTATACGCGTGGGCTGGCAGTGAGTTACAGCATCGTACGGAAGAAGCGATTTCGATATTCGGCCAATTTAGGATTTTATCTTGACAAGAGGGCTGGGACAAGGCTCACTCAACTTCTTAATAAAAGAAATAAAGTTCCGGACTGATACCTCTATTATTGTGTGACAGCTTAATATATTACTTTATCAAGATGTCATTTTCGCTATTGCGATCATCAGATCAAAACTTACAACTTGTTAAACAACGTTCAGAGCCAACCAGTTTATTGATTGGCACTGAAAGTTGTATTACTAGTTCTAAGTTCTGATCAGATCAACAACGTCATTAATTAAGTAATATGTTAAACGTTCTATGCGGTTTTATTCACAAAATACCTACTTTGTTTCTTAAGACGCCCCTTTATGGCTGAGCGTTCATCATTACACACTGGATTTAAAACGGTAGCCAAAACAATGAACGAGATTGGTGCGTCGCAGTTGACAGATTTTTATTTTTATTTTGGTGAAAAGCGGGGGGGGGGGGGGGGGGGGAGAGGAGGCAGGAATAGATGTACAGACATCGTATTTACTGTAGAATCGTACGTAGAGTCCACTATGTCTCGTTATAGGATAATTTGATACGTCTGCTGAATGAGAGTTTAATTGCTTTAAGAAATACAGCTACCAGTCCCTTTTTATATATTTTTATTTATTCCAGTGCGGGCTTTCGATTTTCGCCCATTTTCAGATGGTCTAATACGTATTTAAATCATCATTAGCACATTATTGAGACATCAACTGAATTTTGAAGCTGCGCTTCACCTGTGCAAAAGAATGAACCTATTATTTAAAATTGAAATTTATTCTGCCATGTAAGCACGAGATTCCGGGTTCGAGTCCCGGTCGGGGCACACATTTTCAGCTGTCCCCATCGAGGTATATCAACAACACCTGTCGCCAGCTGAGGGTTTCAATTAATTTCATTTATTCTAGAGAAGCTGCAAAGTCATCATTGGTATCTGTTCTTTCGAGAACAGTTACTATCTTCATAATTGAAATTTATTCCCTCAAATTTATGTCCCCAAATGATTTTCTAAACGGCCAAACAATTATCTTACAAAATGATACGAAGGAACTTGTATAATTAGTAATACAATCCACACGGCCATAGTGAAAAAAAATAATACATATAACAAGTAGAAGACCAGACATTTCTGATACAATTCTGTTCTCGTATGCGATGAGAGCTTGTGCCTCTTATGTAGTAACTTTATATAATGTAAATCATTTTTTTCTAGCCTTATTTATTATAAATACCGATCTATTCATTTTGACAAAATACGTTGTACTATCGAACACGGCAATGGTTTGCAATTGCTAAACATGTATGGGAATTATTTATGTGTCCTAAACTACTTCTTCCCGTCTCTCTATCCATCACGTCCTTCCCCCTCTGTTCATCCCGTTCTCTCCCTCTATATGTCCACAATCTCTTTTCCCCCCTCTCTCTTTCTACTTCCTCCCCCTGCCCCTCGCTCCAGTCTGTCAATCTGCTCTTCCACCTCTCTGAAATTATGCGTCGTTTATTGTCACTGCAATCGAAGGGATCATTGCCTCTCATCGCATTGTACAGGGTGAGTGACCTAACATTACCGCTGGATATATTTCGTAGACCACATCAAATACTGACGAATCGATTCCACAGACCGAACGTCAGGAGAGGGGCTGGTGTAATTGGTTAATACAAACCACAAAAAAATGCACGGAAGTATGTTTTTTAACACAAACCTACGTTTTTTTAAATGGAACCCCGTTAGTTTTGTTAGCACATCTGAAAATATAAACAAATACGTAATCAGTGCCGTTTGTTGCATTGTAAAATGTTAATTACATCCGGAGATATTGTAACTTAAAGTTGACGCTTGAGTACCACTCCTCCGCTGTTCGATGGTGTGTATCGGAGAGCACCGAATTACGTATGGATCCAAAGGGAACGGTGATGGACCTTAGGTACAGAAGAGACTGGAACAGCACATTACGTCCACATGCTAACACCTTTTTATTGGTCTTTTTCACTGACGCACATGTACATTACCATGAGGGGTGAGGTACACGTACACACGTGGTTTCCGTTTTCAATTACGGAGTGGAATAGAGTGTGTCCCGACATGTCAGGCCAATAGATGTTCAATGTGGTGGCCATCATTTGCTGCACACAACTGCAATCTCTGGCGTAATGAATGTCGTACACGCCGCAGTACATCTGGTGTAATGCCGCCGCAGGCTGCCACAATACGTTGTTTCATATCCTCTGAGGTTGTAGGCACATCATGGTACACATTCTCCTTTAACGTACCCCACAGAAAGAAGTCGAGAGGTGCAAGATCAGGAGAACGGGCTGGCCAATTTATGCGTCCTCCACGTCCTATGAAACGCCCGTCGAACATCCTGTCAAGGGTCAGCCTAGTGTCAATTGCGGAATGTGCAGGTGCACCATCATGCTGATACCACATACGTCGACGCGTTTCCAGTGGGACATTTTCGAGCAACGTTGGCAGATCATTCTGTAGAAATGCGATGTATGTTGCAGCTGTTTGGGCCCCGGCAATGAAGTGAGGACCAATGAGGTGGTCGCCAATGATTCCGCACCATACATTTACAGTCCACGGTCGCTGTCGCTCTACCTGTCTGAGCCAGCGAGGATTGTCCACGGACCAGTAATGCATGTTCCGTAGATTCAGTGCCCCGTGGTTTGTGAAACCCGCTTCATGGGTAAACAGGTAGAACTGAAACGCATCTCTGTTAATGCCCATTGACAGAATTGCACTCGATGATTAAAGTCATCACCATGTAATTGCTGATTTAGCGACACATAAAACGGGTGAAATCGGTGACGATGCAGTATGCGCATGACACTACTTTGACTCAGTCCACCGGCTCTCGCAATGTCCCGTGTACTCATGTGTGGGTTCATGGCAACAGCAGCTAACACACCAACTGCACCCGCTTCTCCTGTGACGGGCCTGTTACGGACCCGTTTGCGTGCTACGACCATACCTGTTGCATACAGTTGGCGGTAGATGTTTTGCAATGTGCGGCACGTTGGATGCTCTCTGTCCGGGTACCGTTCTGCATACACCCTGCAGGCTTCAGCTGCATTTCGTCGACACTCGCCATAGATGAGTATCATCTCCGCCTTTTCAGAGTTCGAATACACCATGGTCACAGTTCCTACAACACTACACTATCACAGACGTCTGGTAACACGGTTTACTACAGTTGGTCTGCGTGCGGAGACGAATGCAGAACAACAATAGCAGCAAGAGCTACATGCGGACACTGCGACAGCTAGACCAAACCACAACAATGCACTACAGCCACACTCGTAAACACGGTCGTCATCGTAAACATGTCCCTGCAGATGCTGCTCGCCGACCGTGGCCCGTATTTGTTACAACACGAAACTGTGTGTGTGTGTGTGTGTGTGTGTGTGTGTGTGTGTGTGTGTGTGTGTGGTGTCTACTCCTTCGGACGGGAATCGGTGAGATGCCGCGAATAATGAGGCTAATGAGCAGGGGCATTAGATCAGTAGTATGTGGTGTGTGGCTAAGTTGAGTATTTGGGTCTGACGGAATGTGTGAGAGGATAGTCTGTGCGGCTGTACTGACCAACTGACCACTGTGTCTGAACGGCGTAGTGGTCGGCACTTCTGCCTAATGAGCAGAAGACTCGGGTTCGAATCCTGGTCTGGCAAAATTTTTCAAGTTGCCCCATTGATATACATATCAATGCCCAATGGCTGCTAATGTCCTCAGTTCCTTTGTGTCTTTATTTATGTTTACTTATGAAATACTCCATCGGATGAATGACCGGCGTTCGCTGGTGAACAATACTCGAGGAGATTCAGCTGGTTTTTGAATACATTTTCCGTAACTGTTGAATGAATTCTGCAAATTTCATCGTGAATTCGATCTTTTAACGGTTGCAAGCTTCTTCGTCGGTCTGAGTACATTCTCGTCTTCAAATAACCTCATAGGTGAAAAGTGCCTGGCAGATGATTCTTCAACAACTTTCAGAGTATTCGTCTACCGCTCCATTCTAACAAAGTGTGGGAGAAATGAACAGTTTCACCTTTCTGTACGAGTCTCAGTTGTATTATTTTATTATGATGATCAGTCGTCCCTATGTAGGTTGGTAACAACAAAATATTTTGACATTCACAGGAGAGAGTTGGTGACTGAAATTCCGAGAAAAGATCTAGCGCGACGAAAGACGCCTTTCCTTTAATGACTGTCATCCCAACTCGCTTATCACATCCGTAATACTCTTTTCCTATACAAAACGAGCTGCCCCTCTTTGTATGTTTTCGATGTCCTCTCTCAGTGTTATCTGATAAGGATCCCACACAGCACAGCAGTATTCTAGGAGGCGACGAAGAAGCGTTGTATAGGCAGTTTCTTTACCAGACCTGCTGCGCTTTCTAAGTGTCCTACCAATAAAAAGCAGTCTTTGGTTTGTCTTCGACACAACGTTAACCATGCGATCGTTCCATTTTATGTTGTTATTATTTGTACAGAGTGAGTCACAGTGTTTTGACCATTTCAAATTTGAATTACGTGCGCTAAATGCTAGATACAGCGACGGTGGCGCATTCTATTAATAGTGCGGAGTGTCAAGTTTCATCCATAAACAGGTCGGTAATCATGTCGTACTGGTCGAAGCAGTACCGTGCTTTGGCGGAGGAGTGCTATTTTCGCTACTGTGAATCTGTCGTGCGTGTGCAACGTGCATTTCGTAAGTATTTCAAGATTCAGCCAGGATAGCCAATTCCTGCTCACGGAACAATATTGTATCGGATAAGGAACTTTCGTGCAACTTCCAGTACACTGAATCGAAAGTTAACCGGCCCTTATAAACACCGTTGCATATTCCGAGAACATCGACCGTGTGGGTAACAGTTTACAGACAAGCTCACACCGTTCGTTACGAAAACATGCCCAAACGCTGAACGTCCCGCCAGCGTCCACTCATCGCATAATCCAGTGTGAACTGCATTACCGTCCGTATAATTTCCAAACGCGCTTGTGTCTAACACTTGATTTAACCGTGTCAATTGCAGAGTACTCCTCCAACGGTAGATGAAGCCTGGTTTGATATAGATCTCCAAGCTAGTCTATCCTGCTTAAGTCTTTTCATCTCCGAATAAGTGCTGCGACCTTCACTTACTCCTCAGCCGTTAAGTAACGCAACACATTTTTCTTCTGAAAGCAGGTTAGTTTCAGTCAGGATTCCAGTATACCATATCTACATGTACATCTACATACATACTCCGCAATCCACCATACGGTGCGTGGTGGAGGGTACCTCGTACCACAACTAGCATCTTCTCTCCCTTTCCACTCGGAAACAGAACGAGGGAAAAATGACTGCCTATATGCCTCTGTACGAGCCCTAATCTCTCTTATCTTATCTTTCTGGTCTTTTCGCGAAATATAAGTTGGCGGCAATAAAATTCTACTGCATTCAGCCTCAAATGCTGGTTCTCTAAATTTCTTCAGTAGCGACTTACGAAAAGAACGCCTCCTTTCCTCTAGAGAGTCTCACCCGAGTTCCTGAAGCATTTCTGTAGCACTCGCGTGATGATCAAACCTATCAGTAACAACTCTAGCAGCCCGCCTCTGAATTGCTTCTATGTCCTCCCTCAATCCGACCTGATAGGGATCCCAAACGCTCGATCAGTACTCAAGAATAGGTCGTATTAGTGTTTTATAAGCGGTATCCTTTACAGATGAACCACATCTTCCCAAAATTCTACCAATGAACCGAAGACGACTATCCGCCTTCCCCACAACTGCCATTACATGCGTGTCCCACTTCATGTCGCTCTGCAAAGTTACGGCCAAATATTTAATCGACGTGACTATGTCAGGCGCTACACTACTAATGGAGTATTCAAACATTACGGGATTCTTTTTCCTATTCATCTGCATTAATTTACATTTATCTATATTTAGAGTTAGCTGCCATTCTTTACACCAGTCACAAATCCTGTCCAAGTCATCTTGTATCCTCCTACAGTCACTCAACGACGACACCTTCCCGTACACCACAGCATCATCAGCAAACAGCCGCACATTGCTATCCACCCTGTCCAAAAGATCATTTATGTAGATAGAAAACAACAGCGGACCTACCACACTTGCCTGAGGCACTCCAGATGATACCCTCACCTCCGATGAACACTCACCATCGAGGACAACGCACTGGGTTCTAATTTCCCACTGTTCTGGCTACAAATTCCGATCTTTAACCATGATCTCAGTTCAATGCGGAGACCTTACGCCGCTTTACTGAGAGCCTGCATGCCCACATGGTACTACGCTACTGGTCGCCGTGTGACCCACCGTCTTGTTGCATCAACCACCTCCCCATCACTACGTACTTGTTCCCGCGGACTGCATCCTTCATTGGACAAAACAGATGGAAGTCGCAAGGTGCGAGGTCAGGGATGTAGAGCGGATACAGAAGAAGAGTCCAATAAAGGGTTGTCGCCTCCTCTCGGGTACGCAGGTTTGTCCAAGGCTCTGCGTTGGCATCGAGAAAGAGAAGTTCGTTTGCATTTTTGTGGCGTCGTTTTTTCAATTTCCTGAGGGTTGCACAATACTTAACGTGGTAGGACGTCAAAAATTTTAAAAAAATTCGATTTAAAAAAAAAAATATGCCTACTTTGTAGCGCACGTCTTCCTGAACAGTTTGATGTATAAAACGAGATTATAAGGCACATTATTTGGACTTAAGTGTACCAAGATGCAGCGCCACACCTCAACTTGTTTACCAGAACTCTTGCCTCCCGTGGCCTGCGATACGTGAAGTACCTTGGTGATAGCAAAGCTTTCCTCGAGGTTCAAAAATGTGCTTCATACGGAGCTGAGATTATTGTCCAGAGGTTAGAATGTATGGGACATGTACAGAAAAGAATTGGCACTAGAGATAGAAGGCTGAGACAAGATTTGTCAGGAAAAAAATTATCTGATGCGAAGGGAATAAAAGGGAGAGGTCGACTAACGGATGTAGAAACTGACAAGCTACAGACATATTATGGCCTGGCAATAAGAAGGAACACAGGGGACTTGAAAAACAGGAAGCAAGCAGTTTGGGCTTTATACTTCCACAAAATGTCCACGGACAATATCTCTATCCACAACTTGTGCACAATAGGAAGTGAATCATGGTGTGGCAATCAGAGGTCAATTGCTGGTGGTGAAGAATGTCATCACAGGAATACTCTACCAACTGTTGTAATGGAAGCCATCAAGACTATATTCAGGGAGCTTGCAAATGAAAACTTATTGAAGAAAAATACATATCTTTTTCGATGGAGTCCGGCTTTAGTAAAACACAATTTTGTTTTTATCCCAAACATGTTTCACTGCATTTGCAGCATCTTCAGTGTGCTTTTATTTTATGGTTTCTTACCACATGGGGTGGTTCTCCTGATGTATTGTGTTTCTACAGCTGGTAAACAGTGAAACAGTGAGAGTGACAGCTCAACATATAGTACTTCACAATGAGGACGATGAGGAGAAAAGAAAAAATGACAAACTGTGAAAGAAAACAGTCCCTGTAGAAACATAATACATAAGAAAAACCACACCATGTGGTAAAAATCCATAAAATAAAAGTCCACTGAAGATGCTGCAACTGCAGTGAAACACGTTTGGGATAAAAAAACAAGATTGTGTTTTGCTAAAGCCGGACCCCATCCAAAAACATATGTATTGTTAAAGCAAACACGGGAAAAACGAGGTTCAACCGCAAGATGATTATTAAATAAACATCTTCATGGCGGTACCCAAAACCAAAACGAAAGTTTTAACCAATGTGTATCGGAAAGATTGCCAAAAACCATTTTTGTGGGAAGAAATGCACTTGCTACTGGTGTTTATGGTGCAGTTTCATATTTTAATGATGGTGTGCAAAGTAGGAAATATGTTTTTGAGAAAATGGGAATTAAGCCCAGAGCGAATCGTATCAAAGCTTTGTATGCGAGAGACAGAGAGTGTGTAGTGAAAGGAGATAAATTGTGTTTGGAGATGGTAAAATCAAGAAGAGTGCATCATAGAAATGTGAAAAGGAAGAAAACTGCTTTAGAAAATGAAAAAGAACCTGCTTATGGTTCTGGACAGTTATAAAAGAATTCCAAATACAAGCGGAAACTTTAACGGCCACTTTCCGCAAAACACAAATTTCTGTACTTACGTGCATGTAACAAATTGGAAATTTGTGGTAAGTACTACGGGACCAAACTGCTGAGGTTATCGGTCCCTATGCTTACACACTACTTAATCTAACTTGAACTAACTTACACTAAGGACAACACGCACACCGATGCCCGAGGGAGGACTCGTACCTCCGACGGTGGGAGCCGCACGAACCGTGACAAGGCGCCCAAGACCGCATGGCTACCCCGAGCGGCTGCATGTAACATACAAAATAAACATCCTATTACTTTCAAACTTGGTACGCTTATTAAACACAAACTCCTTAATGCAAATCTCTAGAATTTTCCAAATTTAATAAAAGCTGTGTTAAAAATTGAGATAATTAACTATAAAATTTGATATAAGACCGTAGGCTTCCGCGGCCGGTGTCATAGTGATTAAAATTCTTCTGGGTATTATGCCGCGTCATTGCTAAAAAACTAACAACAATAATAAACTAAAACCGACGTTTCGACCGAATTGCAAAGGCCTTCCTCAGGGCACGACTGGTTTTGCATGGGGATAGGTGCTTCTATTTATTACAGACTATCGATGTGTGACGTCACTGTTGTGAAACGCGGAGAGCCACCACCACCCAGCTCAACAGTATTCTGTTTTGCATACGTTGAATGCTCGAACCTACCGGATAAGCGATGAAAAAACATCAAAGAAAAATTAAAGGAGCTACAACACACGTTTCGTGCCAACGGCTATGACGACAACATCATAAGAAAGGTAGATAAAACAAAAGGGAGCAGAACACGAGAAGAAGGCAAAGAAGGGAAGCTTCCACTGGTACACTTACCATATGTAAAAGGCGTCAGTGAACGGCTAGGCAACGTCCTCCGAGGTCTCAAACCGATTTTTCGAAGCAGTCACAGGATCTACGAAATGATAGGCTCCACCAACGATGTAGTCAACAATCTTAACACTGCAGGTGTTTACAAACTACGGTGTGAGTGCGGAGGTGCCTACATAGGAGGAACAGGGAGACCTGTCAGCTTACGAGCAGCAGAACACGCACGCTATGTACGATTACAGCAACACAATAAATCGGCGATAGCGGAACACCACCGTGACTGTGGACAACCTATCAGGTTCCAGGAAGCCCGAGTACTGGTGAAAGAATCGCGGATGCGAGAACGCAAAAAGAGGCGATCGAAATTATTAAGCAGCCTGACATCAACAGAGAAGATGGCTACAAACTCCCGGCGTCCTGGATGCCGGCCATCCCAGTCCAACGGGCAGAAGCTACACGGGACACGGACGTATCTGCACAAACAGCACAGCTGTGGAGCAACTCTCAGCCCACTTCTGCGCACACCAGCAGGAAAACTTGCCGACCAGAAGCCGAACGCTGATTGGCGGAGAGCTACCAATCGTTGAAGACATGGACATCCACGAATAGCCTCATTCCTTCCATCTTCCCTTACGTCATGGCTAGCCAGTCATATCAGAGGGCCAATTAAAAGTTTTACAACAGTGACGTCAGACATCAATAGTCTGTAATAAATACACAGAAGCACCTATCCCCATGCAAAACCAGTCCTGCCCTGAGGAAGGCCGTTGCAACTCGGCCGAAACGTCGGTTTTAGTTTATTATTGTTGATAGTTTTTACCAATGACGCGGCATAATACCCAGAAGAATTTTAATCACTATAAAATTTGAGTTTTTTTCTAAACACGAAGTTTAAAATGCAATAGCTCTTTAATTTCTTCATAAATTAAATAAATTCTAGATTTTCGTGTACCTATAAGTGATTTGTTTGCTGTGCAAACTTCATCGAAGAATCTCTCTTACTTATGAAGAAAAGTGTACTAATAGCAACAAATGCAGTGAAACAATGATGAAATTTCACATGTAAAAAAAATTAATTTGTTATGTTTTTGAACTTCCACTGCTATGCGTGTGAATGCTGATTTTTCGTGGTCATGCTGACAAAGTTTTATGAATTTATTTGTAAAAGTGTAGACAGTGTAAATTAAAATGACCTGTGGTGCGTCTCCTGTTCCGTTTGACGTCCTGCCCTCCCTTAAGAGGAGTTCTTTGCGCCGTGAGGGAGGACGTTAAACAGAGCAACCCCTCCACAGATCCGGAAGACCGTCGCCATCACTTTACAGGCTTCCAGTGCGGCTTCGTACGTCTTTGGAGGACAGGTGAGGTGGCGCCAATCCATGGATTGCCGATTTGTTTCCGACTCGAACTGATGAACCCATGCCTATGACGAGGTTCGACTAATAACTGTCTCGCAACCCGCAAGAAATTCCGCACAGATGGTCCCTCGCTGCTCTTTACGGGCTTCAGTTAGGCTGCGAGGAACCTACCAGGCACACACCTTTGAGTACCCCAACTGTTGGACAGGTGTTTCAACAATACTACCAGACACGTACAGTTGAACGGCGAGTTACTTGACTGTGATCCGTCAATCACTTCGAACGAGAGTGTCCTCACGTTCAAACACTGCGGGAGCCAGAGCTGTGTGGGGCCGGCCAGCACGCGGGATATCGGAGAGGTTTGCGCGACGTTGTTACGATGACGACAGGCACCTCGCCCAACGACTCACCGTGCTTTTATTCACTGCCAGATCTCCTGGTCTTCCTCCAAAATAAACTCATTGCCAGCTCTCCGCTTGGAACGCAGCTCCGCTATAGACGCCATTTTGAAGGCATCATACAGCGCTACCACCTATCGGAATCTCATGAAACTATAGGGGAAGCGAGAATATTCTACGATGTCCCACAACCAATTCCGCATTTTTTCAACCGCAACTGGCCTAGAAAAAAATGTGTTGCACTACTTATTGAACGCCGCTCGCATTATCGAACTTACACTATCAATCCATTGATCTTAGTACGCAATTTTTACTCCTTCCCGCAAACTTTCTTCAAATACCAAACTGGCGCATACCTGATACCTCAGGATACAGGCTCCCAGGTAGATGCCATTTTCCTTGACTTGTCGCGTGATAAACAAAGTAAGAGCCTACGGAATATCAGACCAGCTGTGTGGCTGGATTGAAGAGTTTTTAGCAAACAGAACACAGCATGTTGTTCTCAATGGAGAGACGTCTACAGACGTTAAAGTAACCTCTGGCGTGCCACAGGGGAGTGTTATGGGACCATTGCTTTTCACAATATATATAAATGACCTAGTAGATAGTGTCGGATGTTCCATGCGGCTTTTCGCGGATGATGCTGTAGTATACAGAGAAGTTGCAGAATTAGAAAATTGCAGCGAAATGCAGGAAGATCTGCAGCGGATAGGCACTTGGTGCAAGGAGTGGCAACTGACCCTTAACATAGACAAATGTAATGTATTGCGAATACATAGAAAGAAGGATCCTTCATTGTATGATTATATGATAGCGGAACAAACACTGGTAGCAGTTACTTCTGTAAAATATCTGGGAGTATGCGTGCGGAACGATTTGAAGTGGAATGATCATATAAAATTAATTGTTGGTAAGGCGGGTACCAGGTTGAGATTCATTGGGAGAGTGCTTAGAAAATGTAGTCCATCAACAAAGGAGGTGGCTTACAAAACACTCGTCCGACCTATACTTGAGTATTGCTCATCTGTGTGGGATCCGTACTAGGTCTGGTTGACGGAGGAGATAGAGAAGATCCAAAGAAGTGCGGCACGTTTCGTCACAGGGTTATTTGGTAAGCGTGATAGCGTTACGGAGATGTTTAGCAAACTCAAGTGGCAGACTCTGCAAGAGAGGCGCTCTGCATCGCGGTGTAGCTTGCTGTCCAGGTTTCGAAAGGGTGCGTTTCTGGCTGAGGTATCGAATATATTGCTTCCCCCTACTTATGCCTCCCGAGGAGATCACGAATGTAAAATTAGAGAGATTCGAGCGCGCACGGAGGCTTTCCGGCAGTCGTTCTTCCCGCGAACCATACGCGACTGGAACAGGAAAGTGCCCTCCGCCACACACCGTTGGGTGGCTTGCGGAGTATAGATGTAGATGTAGATGAATCCCATCAACTTGTACCGTTTTTTAGTCTAGTTTTGCGATAAGTTTCTAATTTACGCAGTTTGGTTCAGCCCTCCTCATTAGTTACGCGAGACTCGTATCTGATCCTAGGCATTCTTCTGTAGCACTGTATTTTAAAAGCTCCTCTTCTTTCTGAACCACTTATCGCCCTGGTTTTGCTTCCGCACAAGGCTACACCCCAGACAAATATCTTCAGAAAAGACTTCCTATCATTCAGTTTTGTATTTTTCTCTTTCAGGAATGTTTTCCCAAGTATAGCCAGTCTGCATTTTGACTGCTCTCTATTTCGTACATCGCCAGTTAGTTTGCCGCCAAAACCTCATGTACTACAGCTAGTGTCTCAGTTTCTAGTCTTCGATGACGTGCTGAAAGTCAGTGCATCCGAATTTTTTGCATGAGAACTCTTAAAGGTTTTTAAATAACATCTCTATTCTTCACGTCTACAAATTTGCAGCCCTTTGCCGCTAGAGGGCTCCGAATTAATGCGTTTAATATGGCGGCGGGTAACGTAACTACGTGGAAGCGTGCTACGGGTTTAGTATTCGAAATGTTCGTCGGCACATGGAGCACCTTATCCTTCAGCATGACAATGCGATCACAGAACAAGTACGAGAGCTGCTGCGACTTCTGCATCAGTCCCATGCCTTGGGCCCTTCGATTATTTCTCATACTTTTTTTTTACGAATTCTTTTTGCTATTGAATCAGTAGAACAAAAACAGTGTATTCATTATTCAATATTAAACATTCTCCGTACAGTCCCGATTTGGGCCCCTCCGATTTTCATCTGTTTCAGAAACTTAAAGAGCATCTTCGAGGTCGTCACTTTGATAGTGACGAAGTGGTGCAAGCAGAAGTGTTGTTTTCAGCTATGTCAGGAAAGACAAACTTCTACAATAACGGTATCAACAAACAGGTCACTCACTGGGAGAAATATGTTTGTCGCCAGAGAGACCATGTTGAGAAATTAATATGTAGCCGCAGAGAATACAGACGTGGAATATTAATAACGTTCGTCTTATTCAAAATACGGTAAGACTATCCATATAAAATATTCGGAGCGCGACCTTGTAATTCCCTCATCATAGCCTGATTTAATTCGACAACACTCCACTACCCTTGCCTTACTTCTGCTGATGCTCATCTTATAATCTCTTTTCAATACAGTATTCATTCCGTTCAACTGCCCTTTCGTGCCCTTTGCTCTCTCTGGCAGAACTACAATGTCATGGGGAAACCTCAAGATTTTTACTTCCTCTCACTCAAAGCTAATTCCTTCCCTAGCTTCCAACAAGTTTTATTAATCTGGTAATAACTTGCAAATGAGAAGCCAAATACGAAAGCTTGAGCCACCCGAAGATAGCCAGTTAGGTGAATACAAGTACGAGGGGCGTTTGAAAAGTCCGTGCAAAAATAAAAACTACTTATGTGTTTAGGGTAAACCTTTTTTATTTTTAGACGTAGTCTCCTTTTAGACTTATACATTTCGTCCAGCGCTGTTCTAATTTGTTGATCCGTTCGGAATAATAGGAATTGTCCAAATCTGCAAAATAGCTATTATTTCTGCAATCATCTCCTCCTGCCAGCCATTTCTTCAAATTGGGGAACAAATAGTAGTCCGAGGGAGCCAAGTCTGGAGAATAGGGGGGATGTGAAACGAGTAGGAATCCTATTTCCAATAATTTTGCGACCACAATTACTGAGGTGTGTGCTGGTGCATTATCGTGATGGAAAAGGACTTTTTTGCGGTTCAATCGCCGGCGTTTTTCTTGCAGCTCGGTTTTCAAACGGTCCATTAACGATGAACAATATGCACCTGTAATAGTTTTACCCTTTTCCAGATAGTCGATGAGTATTATTCCTTGCAAATCCCAAAAGACAGTCGCCGTAATCTTTCCAGCCGAAGGACTGGTCTTCGCCTTTTTTGGTACAGATTCTCCCTTGGAAACCCATTGTTTAGATTGTTGTTTGGTTTCAAGAGTATGGTAATGTATCCATGTTTGCTTCACAGTGATGAAACGACGCTTAAAGTCCTGCGGATTCTTCCTGAACAGCTGCAAACCATCCTTGCAACACTTCACACGATTCCGTTTTTGGTCAAGCGTGAGCAATCGCGGAACCCATCTTGCGGATAGCTTTCTCATGTCCAAATGTTTATGCAAAATATTATGTACCCTTTCATTCGAGATGCCCACAGCACTAGCAACTCTCGCAACTTAACTCTTCTGTCATCCATCACCATTTTATGGATTTTATCAATGATTTCTTGAGTCGTAACCTCCACATGGCGTCCAGAACGTTCAGCATCACTTGTGCCCATATGGCCATTCAAAAAAGTTTGAAACCACTTATAAACTGTTCTAATCGAAGGTGCAGAGTAACCGTAATGTTTATCAAGCTTCTCTTCAGTCTCCTGAGGCGTTTTGCCTTTCATAAAGGAATGTTTAATCACCACACGAAATTATTTTTTGTCAATTTTCTGACAATCACTCGACTTCCTTGACTCACACGAATGCCAAACACAAAGAAATATACCAATGTGCGATCTTTCCAAAGAAGCTACAAACTAAACATGACCTCGATACGCACCGGAGGTGCCATCTCTCGGACTTTGCACAGACTTTTCAAATTCCCCTCGTATAAGATCGCTTTGACGTTTAGTACCCGAAAAATTAGGTCAAGATGAACAAAGAGCTTTCCTCATAAAACAATCGTTTAGTCACAGCTCAAGCGGTCGTAATCTAGCTCTGATTTATGAAAAGAGCGGACAATACAAAAGAATTATATCAAGAGCTTACGCCTCATTCAGCGACGAACTGAGATTGCTTGCCGATAAGGAGTCAATGACAGAAGGCCGTATCAGCCGTGTTGAGCGGACGCGTTATCTGCCGAGTCGGAGATCGCAAGTACAGCACTGGCAGGGAGTTCACACATCTGGCTTTTATGGCAATGGGCACCAGAATAAAGAAATGGCGATGAGGACACGTGTCTTCCGATCACGCCATCGGTGTCGTGTCATTAGAACCAGTCACAACCGCCAAATACACTCTGAGGAAAAAAAAAAGACCCACCACAGAGAGATTATCCGAATGGGACGGAAATCGGTAAATGTGATGTAAACGTATAGACAAACAGTATTGGATAATTTATTCCAGACAAAAAGCTTCATATATTCAGCAAATCAATAACGCGTTGGTCAACCTCTGGCCCTTACCCAAGCAGTTAGAGTTTTTGGATGGTCACATGAGGGATGACTTGCCAAATTCTGTCCAATTGGTGCCTTAGATCGGCAAAATCTCGAGCTGGTTGGAGCGCGCTGCCGATAATGTTCCAAACATTTTCAATTGGGGAGAGATCCGGCGACCTTGCTGGCCAAAGTAGGGTGTGGAAAGCACCAAGACAGGCAGTGGAAACTCTCTCCATGTGTGGTCGGGCATTATCTTGCTGAAACGGGAGCCCAGGATGAGGACAACTAAATGAGGGGTAGAATATCCTCGACACACCTTTGCCCTGGACTCTCACTGACTGGAGCAGAATTGTCTTCAGTGATGAGTTCCGCTGCTAACTGAGCCCCGATGACCAGTAAAGCAATGTCTAGAGACGCCCCAGTCAGCGGTGGGATAGCTGCGTCACTGTCGCCCGCACATAGCCCGACGGCCAGGAGTTATGTTCTGGAGTTCATTCCATAGCAGGAGCCCTTTGGTTGTCGTCCGCAGCACACTTATGGCACAGCGGTACGGCGACGATATTTTACGCCCTGTTTTCTTGTCCTTCATGGTCAGCCATCGTGGGCTTACATTTCAGCAAGATAACGCCCGTCTGCACCCGGGAAGAATTTCTACTGTTTGTCTTCATGCCTGCGAAACCTTAACTTGGCCAACAAGTTCACCGGATCACACCCAAACTGAGAAAGTTTGGGACATTATGGGCAGGGCCCTGCAAGTAGCTCGGAATTGGGTCCATCTAATGCTCCGATTGGACAGAATTTGGCATGATATCTCTTAGAAGGACATCTAACAACTCTATCAATCAATGCCAAGCCTAATAACTGATCGCATAGGGCTCTGTGATGGGCCCTCGTGTTGCCGACTTGCTCAATTTGTGCAGTTCCTTCTCTTGAATAAATCATCCAATTTTTCTGAAATTGTAATCGTTTGTTTTTCTGTACATGTACATCACATCTACCGATTTCCTTTGTGGCGCGCCCTTATTTCGTCTTAGAGTGTATTTAGGCTGTATCTATCCGGCGAGACTGAGCTTGGAATGATAATGCTAAAAGACGATTGGAGAACTGTTTGACCAAATCTTGCAAACGCAGAACAATTAAGGTGAAAGCTCGATGACAACATACAGGGATACTGTGACCTCCGAGATACTTGGATTGAATATAAGTTGTGATTTAATACTATTTAACGATAGGAATATGAACTGAACTGCAACTTATATACATGAATTGCATAATTTTTCGAATTAATTGAACTCTCGACTAAAGCTGCAGGCGTTATTTAAATTTTCAATCAGTTCAAGGGCTACCACTGTCGCTCCTACATTTCCAAGATAAGCTCATCTGCTCTCACTTGTTACAATGTGTTTGATGGTCTGATGCTCACTGCCGTAGTCACAGTAAGAAGATGAAGTCTACCCCATCGATGGAGTCTTTCTGTATAGATGCTATGCCCGGCACGAACCCTATTGTCTTCCAAGCACGTCGCGGTAATTTCTTGCTGGCTGGCCTTGTGCTACGTCTTATGAGAGACTGATATTCCTCATGAGCAATGTTTTTCCACTTTCTGACCACTTCCTATTCGTGCTTAAGGGGACATTGTATGTCCTGTGTCGCCAATATTAAATTATCGAATTTTGTGTACCATGATCTTGGAACCTTTTTAAGACACCAACTTACAATTTTCCATAATTATTGAATGCACCTTTATAGCTATACTGAACTAGAATTATTACTAAAATTTTATTGTGGGGCATACTATCTTTTTTTTTGAAACATTCAATTTTTTGAGAGAATTTTGGAAATAAATGACAATAAAAAACAAAACAACTCAGGATATTTAGATTATTCTAGTTCCATATGTGTTGAATCTCACACTTGGCATGCTGTGATAATTTCAGCACTTTTTAGAAAACGGGTCATTTATTGCAAAAAATGTAGTTCAGAGATATTGAGGTTTAAAACCTTTTTTATTACAAATTCTTGTACAGACTTACATTTCTGCGTCTTTTATGCACTAGAATTGCCCTGGCCCATAATCTGTGTCTTCTTCAGTGTCACAATAGCCCAGTGCTTGCCTCCTCCTTTTCTTTCTTGCTCCTTTCGTCGTTTGCTGAGCAGCTAACTCTGCTTCATGTACACGAAGCTCATCCAGCTCCTTTAGTCCTTTAGCTGTGTTCTGTCCATATCTTACCCCTAACTTCTCCAGAACCTTAAGTCTTTCATAGTTCCCACCATTAAATGTTATTACAGCAGCACACACTGCTAACTTTAGAGTCATAATGCCAAAAATTACGTTTTTAGGCACATGGCACCACACAAAATTATTGAAGGACATTCATATCCTGTGTCTTGCCATGTCAACACTTCTTTAGTTGCTCAGGATTTGCCAGATCTGTGTAAATAGGTTTGATTGCCTCCATTACTGCCAAAGGAAGAGAAAGAGAATGTTTATGTGTAAACTCATGCATGGTGCCAGAAAATTCAGCTGGCCTATATTTACACAAAGTGTTTGGTGGAGGTGGATACAAAGCATGACATGGATTTTCAACAGTTGATATTCGTTGAAAGGAAGTGCTCCCCACAGCTCTTTTCATCTTCTCTAAATTGTCACAGTTACTTTTACGTCTAGTCATTTTATTTACGTTTAAAAACCAATAGAAGTTAGCTTACTACAAAAATAGCTGATAATCACACTACTTTCTATGAAAACCAGTATCAGAAACAAAGGACTGATTTGTTTATTCGTAATGCCAACTTCTGAGACGTAGCAGCAGGCACAAAACAAAGCAATTCACAGCCTTTTAGAGTGTGCAGTTCCCAAGATATGACTGCTCAACTGTTGCAGTATATGTGTAGCCGCGAAATTTGACAGTCACATGTCAACATTCAAAATATTATTTGAAGGTCTCACAATTGTGTGATTTTAATATATTATACACCAAAATGTTCATCAAAGTCCATAGTTTATTACGGAGTAGAAAACAGAAAATGTCAAATTTCAACGAATACAATGTTGTCTTAAATCACTCCATGCAGCGATTCTGCCAATATAGTAACTGACTGCTGCTCATTTCAAGTGCAAGCACGCCAGAGTTGACCGGGAGCTGAGGAATTTTATTGATTTCTCGTTTTCCTTGAGAAGGACATTCTGTCATCAGAGGTCTGGCAGCGCAGTGTGGCTTAGAACTGGTAGCCAGTGAAGAGGGGTAGATCTCGTGCAACGTGTTATTGTCCTCATTGCTGTGTTTAGCTGAACATCGATTTTTCTCACATATGAACTATTAAGCCACGCTGGAGCACAGTGGTCAACAATAGAGCAGACGAGTCCTGATGGGGAACATAGTTGTGTTGCAGCCCATGAGGAAGCCTCACCTTCTGTATGATGGTACCGTACGATTCCAGCTTCGTAGCAGTGTTTTCTATGTGTTTCTTGTATGGCAAGATTCTACTGAGAGTTACTCCTAGATATTAAGGGAAGTTTTGTTGGACGTGGTCTTTACCATTAAAGCTGACATGTAGCTTTGCACGGGCCTTGCTATTGTTAAGATTGAAAGTGGCTTCTGTCCTTACTGGATTTGGTGTTAATCTCAATTTTTTTAAATATTCATCCATCGTATTTAGATCTGCAGAGATTATTTCTTCACCAGCTTCCAGACACCTCTGATGAGTGGCCAAAACCATATCGTCTGCATAAATCAACTTCCATGACTCAGAGCGACCAGACAAGTTGAATGTAACTGGTGCTAAATTTGAACCCTGGGGAAGACCGCTATTAATTTCGTCCTATCTGCTTAATTGACTGCCGATGGCCACTTCGAAGTATCTCTCAGATAACATGTTGTTAATGAGCCTAATTTTGTTTTGGTACTGTATAACACTTGTGAGTTAGTACAAGAGCCCTGGTTTCCAATATTGTCTTGTAAGCAGCTGTAAGATTAACAGAAGCTACTGATGTTTTAAGTCGTTGGAATCCAGCTTCTTTGTGTGTGGTTAAACTAAGAACTTGGTCCGTACAGTTTTTGTTATGTATGAAATTTGTTTGTAGTTTGTACGACGGGAGTAACTGCATTGCTCTCCGGACCTATTACGTATGAGATTTTCTAAATGATTGTAGCAGCAGCTCAGAAGGGCGACTGGACGATATAGTAAATAAATACAATAAAATTTGTCTGGTACTTGATATGCTGCATAAAATGGCCTTCTTGTACAGAGAGCCACAAATAACGTACACTATCCACAATTCCATTGAGATGTGTTGCAGATTAGACGTTTGAATGGTTGCGTCAGATATAGCAATTCTGTTACTTTCATTATGTCTGATTAGGTACGTAGGCCGTGGTGCAAGGCCTTCATCGGGCTACTAACCTTACTGCAGGTGTGGTGCAGCCATTCTTTGTCGTGGCACTCGGAGGGATAGAATCCTGGGACCCTGTTCATCTTTTACGCCCAGGAAGGATCCCCGTTATCCATTTGATAGCAGGCTGAATGGACCTTAGGTCATCATGAGGGCACTGGAATGAGAAAAATTCCCAACGCCTGCCTGGGATTGAATCTGGGACCGTCTTTGCAGAAGTCGAGAGCTAGTCTAACAAGACTATTATTTTATTTTATTTTACTTTAGTCCTGATTCTTCTAACTGGTTTATTGCGGACCGGCACGAATTCCGCTCCTGTGCCAACCTCTTCATCTCAGAGTAGCACCTGCAACCTACATCCTCAATTATTTGCTGGACGTATTCCAGTCTCTGTTTTCCTCTACAATATTTACCCTCTAAAGCTCTTTCTAATACCATGAAGTAATTCCGTGATGTCTTAAAAGATGTCGTACCAACTGTTCCTACTTCTTGTCAATATTTCCCACATATATTACTTTCCTCGCCGATTCTCCAGAAAACCACCTTATTCCATACTTGATCACCTCACCTAATTTTCAACTTTCTTTTTTAACAATACGTCTCAATTGCTTCGATTCTCATCTGTTCCGGTTCTCCTACAGTCCATGTTTCATCACCATACAATGCTGTGCTCCAAACCTACATTCTCAGATATTTCTTCCTGAAGTAAGGCTCATGTATGACACTGACAGCCTTCTATTGGCCAGGAATGCCCGTTTTGCCAGTGCTGTTCTGTTTTTGATGTTCTCCTTGCTTCGTCCGTTATTGGTTATTTTGCTCCCTAGATAGGAGTATTCCTTAATTTCATCTACTTCGTGACGATCAATCCTGATAAGTTTCTCGCTGTTCTCATTTCTGCTACTACTCATTACTTTCGCCTTTCTTCGATTTACTCTCAGCCTATTTTCTGTACTCATTAGAGTGTTCATCCCATTCAGCAGATCATGTAATTCTTCTTCACTTTCGTTGAGGACACTAATGTCATCAGCGAATCATTGATATCCTTTCACACTGAATTTAATTCCACTCCTGAGCGTTCCTTTTATTTCCATCATTACTTCTTCGATGTATAGATTAAACAGGAGTGAGCGGAAACTTCATTCCTTTCTTACACCCTTTTTAATCGGAGCAATTCGTCCTTGGTCGTCCATTCTTATTATTCCCTCTTTGCTCTTGTACATATTGTATATTATCCGTCTTTCCCTACACCTTACCCTTATTTTTCTCAGAACTTCGAAAATCTTGCATCAGTTGACGTGTTTTGATTTTTCTTTATCAACCGCAACGTCTGAATTGCCTCTCTGGTGCCTTTGCCTTTCCTGAAACCAAACTGATCGTCATCTAACACATCCTAATTTTTCTCCATTCTCCTGTATGTTATTTTTGTAGACAACTTCAATGCATGAGCTGTAAAACCGATTGTGCTATAATTCTTTCACTTGTCAGCTCTTGCAGTCCTCGGAATTGCGTGGATGATATTTTTCCGAAAGCCACTTGGTATATCACCAGACCCACACGGGGTGACAATTATTGAACGATATGAAAAAAACGTAAATTAGTTACAAACTACGGCGTGCACACACTTTATTCAACTTTTAAACGTCACTACAGATATTCGGATTTAGGTTATGACATATTCGATATGCTTGACGTCACTGACTAATATCTAAATTCTGCATGACGCGCAGTATTTCTGTTATTGCTGTACACCATGTCTTTAAGATAGCTCCACAAAAAGGAGTCGTTTGCGCTCAGATCCGAAGAATATGACGGCCAATCGAGGCCCATGCCAGTGGCCTCTGGGTACCCCTGAGCCAGATTGCGGTCCCAAAGTATTCCTCCAGGACATCAAACACTCTCCTGCCTCTCTGGGGTCGAGCTCTGTCTAACATGAACCATACCTTGTCGGGTTCAGGGCACTTTTCACACTGGGGATGAACTCATTTTCAAAACCTTCACGTACCGTTCGGTAGTCACCGTACCATCAACAAATATCGCATCGATTATTCCGTGACTCGACATTGCACACCAAACAGTGTCCGTTGAACATGAAGAGACTTCTCGATCTATCGATCGCGAAATGCGAATTCTCACTCATCCAAACGGGCCAATTTTGCTTATTAACGAACCCATCCAAATGAAAGTGGGCTTCGTCGCTAAACCGTTCAAACCGTTCGGACTATATTTCGTATAGCTCAATATCTGTCACGCTGTAAATTCTAGAGACGAACGTGAACAGTCGCTCTGATGCCAATTTCGCAATGCTCCGCTATGTGTTCTGAAGATTTCGTAGTTACACAGGTTTGGCACGTTCAAGCGTAGGTAAAATTGTTGAAGAAATTTTTAGTATAACAGTCAATAATAAGTGATACGTGTTATTCTCCGTTGTAGTACACCGCCGTAAAAAATGCAGCACCGTCAAGGACTGTTTTCTGTGGAACCAGAGCATAATATGTGAGTAGTGAAGGGTTGTAACGTTAGTGATTCGTTTGCTAGGAAGTCCTCTCTGTACACCCTGTCTTTTGAGTCTCCCTGCAGTAACCGAGATGTGTTTAGAGGTGATGGTAGTTTGCAACATTCACTCTGGGGTCCAACCTTGCCCCACCAACAAGTAAGTACTGCTGTTGAACAGTTTCAGTCATTTGAGCGGGGTCGCATTGTGGGCCTGCGGGAAGCTGGGTGGACGTATCGACGAATTTCTGCACATGTTAGGCACAGTACATCGACGTGCGCCGCTGCTTTCAACAGTGGTGTCTGGAACATTCCCACATCCATAGTCGTGGTTCTGGTCGTCCGTACAGTACTGACGCACGTCAATATCTACGCATTGTGCGAGCAGCGATGGCCGACCGAACACCATCCAGAGACGAAATCTGGGCGCTTGTTTCAGGTGCAGTGTCATCAGGGACCATTGGGAACAGTCTACTTCCAGCAGGATTAAGATCACGTGTGCGTCTGGGCAGGCTACTACTCACACCGCCAGTCAAGGATACTCTTGTGTCGTGGTACAGTTGAACAGACAGTGGAATAGCGCTCGCTTGTCTTCAGTGATGAGAGCAGGTTCCGTATCGGTGCAAGAGATGGACACTGATACGGTGTGGACGTGGTGAGCTGAATGTGTCAGGGTACATTCGCCCACAACACCAAGGCTACAGGGTATGGTAGGCTATTGGTTACAACTCGCGGTCACATCTGATGTTTTTGCAGGGTAAAGCAACGGACGCCCGCAACATTGTACAGGCTATTATTTCCGTGCTGCTGCCATTTCTACGACAGGAAAATGATGTGCGTTTTCAGCAGGATAACGCACGTCCACATAAGGCCTGTTTGCAAGAGCCACAGGATGATATGCAATTGTTTTCTCTGTAAGAAAAGAACAGCAGTTTTGTTTTTTAGGTTTTGTCGCGCACTTGGTCGTAGTCTGAATCTCTCTTTAACAAATTCTGCTACGGTGACATTTCGTATTGTCTTCCTCCTACGATAAAGTGTCCCAAAAAGCACCGAATCTGGAACTATGGCACGCAGCAAATTAGCAATTTATGAAGCTAGGGACAAAGCTATTCCCTTTTTAATTTATTATACCATTTGTTTAATGTTAGTTCACTCCTAGGGAAACTACAATATTGTTCACAAGACTCACTCTCCAACCCATAGACGCTAGTTCGACAATCTCCTTCTATAACTTCTTTAAAATGGGCAAGACGGTTAACAGGACAGTATATTCGGTACGTGCACTCTACGAAGCAAGAAAGGAGCGAGGCACCGAAAGAGATGGAAATCTTTAGATGGATATACATGCACAGGTAACCATATGATGACAATTTTTTAAAAATTGGATGATTTATTCAAGAAAATGAGCTTTACAAATTGAGCAAGTGAATAACGCGTTGGACCATCTCTGGCCCTTATGCTAGCTGTTATTCGGCTTGGTATTCATTGACAGACTTGTTGGATGTCCTCCTGAGGGACACCGTGCGTCACTCCTGGATGTCGAGCCGAATTGCGGGCGACAGTCAGTCTGGTATCCCTCCGTTTTTCAGGACGTCTCCAGACACGCCTGTCGTTAACAGCAGTATATTTGTCTTCTGTGATTACTTCAGTTTCGAACTGAGCCCCGATAACCAACGAAGTTGAGTCTTTATACGCCCAGGACAGCGGTTGGTGTATCAATCTGACAATCGCCTGCCATACGGCTCGACAAACACGAGTAACGTATGGTGTGCCATTTCATTTTATACACTACCGGCCATTAAAATTGCTACACCACGAAGATCTCGTGCTACAGACGCGAAATTTAACCGACAGGAAGAAGATGCTGTGATATGTAAATGATTAGCTTTTCAGAGCATTCACACAAGGTTGGCGCCGGTGGCGACACCTATAACGTGCTGACATGAGGAAAGTTTCCAATCGATTTCTCATACACTAACAGCAGTTGACCTGCGTTGCCTGGTGAAACGTTGTTGCGAAGCCTCGTGTAAGGAGGAGAAATGCGTACCATCACGTTTCCGACTTTGATGAAGGTCGGATTGTAGCCTATCGCGATTGCGGTTTATCGTATCGCGACATTGCTGCTCGCGCTGGTCGAGATCCAATGACTGTTAGCATAATATGGAATGGGTGTGTTCAGGAGGGTAATACGGAACGCCGAGCTGGATCCCAACGGCCACGTATCACTAGCAGTCGAGATGACAGGCATCTTATCCGCATGGCTGTAACGGATCGTGCAGCCACGTCTCGATCCCTGAGTCAACAGATGGGGACGTTTTCAAGACAACAACCATCTGCACGAACAGTTTGACGACGTTTGCAGCAGCATGGACTATCAGCTCGGAGACCATGGCTGCAGTTACCCTTGACGCTGCATCACACACAGCAGCGCCTGCGATGGTGTACTCAACGACGAACCTGAGTGCACGAGTCGCAAAACATCATTTTTTCGGATGAATCCAGGTTCTGATGGTATAGGGTGCCATTGGTTACACGTCTCGGTCACCTCTTGTTCGCATTGAAGGCACTTTGAACAGTCGACGTTAAATTTCAGACGTGTTACGACTCGTGGCTCTACCCTCCATTCGATCCCTGCGAAACCCTACATTTCAGCAGGATAATGCACGACCGCATGTTTCTGGATACAGAAAATGTTCGACTGCTGCCCTGGCCAGCGCATTCTCCAGATCTCTCACCAACTGAAAACGTCTGGTCAATGATGCCCGAGCAACTGGCTCGTCACAATACGCCAGTCACTACTCTTGATGAACTGTGCTATCGTGTTGAGGCTGCATGGGCAACTGTACCTGTACACGCCATCCAAGCTCTGTTTGACTCAATGCCCAGGCGTATCAAGGCCGTTATTACGGCCAGAGGTGGTTGTTCTGGGTACAGATTTCTCAGGATCTATGCACCCAAATTTCGTGCAAATGTAATCGCATGTCAGTTTTAGTATAATGTATTTGTCCAATGAATACCCGTTTATCATCTGCATTTCTTCTTGGTGTAGCAATTTTAATGGCCAGTAGTGTACTTTCTGCAGCAGATGGTATTTGGACAATTTCTCGTAGGGAAGTTATGTCTTTAGACAACTCAGGTGTCCCGCCACGAGTTACACAAGACTACTGTTCTATCTCACTTAACCGCCCGAAGATAATGGAACATCATCTATTATTGCTCATCAAGATATCTGTGTGTGGGAACCTGAACAAATGAAGCGATCCCTCTAAAGATTACGAGATAAGTGAAACCATCTGCTGTTGAAAGCAAGACACCCAATCTCAGGACAGCACTTCAGCGACACTTTATACTATTGGATTAACTAAATGCGTTGCAATATCCCATAAAAGATTACAGCGGACTATTAATACGACGATAAATGTAAAATACCTGCGCGAGAGATAAATACTCTGTGGTATTTAAGCACCTCCGTGCGAACTCAATAACAAAGATATACAGACGGTATTAAGGTACGGCAAAGAGATAATTATTCCATGTTGGACACTGGAAGAGAGACGTTATATGTCGGATTGAGAGGAGATTGTTGGAAGCCGCCAAAAGGCAAGTAATCTACGTTTTATGGTATTGAAGAAAATAAATATATATAAAAGCACAAAAGGAGTGTCAGGCGTGTAGAGTTCATAACCCTTAATCATTTCAAAAGAAATATTCAGTGATTACACAGACGTAAGTCGTTCGGAAGTGTTGCGTGGTTTGATGATGTGAACCTGCAGTTTTATACGGTTTTGGGATTCGTCGAGAATATTTCTCCGAAGACCTAAATAATTTCACGAACTGAAGTTGGACGCCACATTCCATACACATGACACATCATAGCACTTGGCTGTACCGATCGATTTCAGTAAAGCGATAAATTATATTTGGCGATTTCAGGTGGAGAAGTTCAGGCAATGAGACTCAACGAGATCTGCTGCCGAGAAACGCGTATGGTATTACCGTATTCTTTAACTTACAGAGAACAGTAAGCAATACACAGGGTGGTCCATTGATCGCGACTGGGCCAAATGTCTCACGAAATAAGAGTCAAACGAAAGAACTACAAAGAACGAAACTCGCCTAGCTTGAAGGGGGAAACCAGATGGCGCTATGGTTGGCCCGCTAGATGGCGCTGCCATAGGTCAAACGGATATCAACACCGTTTTTTAACATAGGAAGCCCCATTTTTATTACATATTCGTGTAATACGTAAAGAAATATTAATGTTTTACTTGGACCAGATGGCGCTGTAATAGTCACAAACCTATGGCTCACAATTTTAGACGAACAGTTGGTAACAGGTAGGTTTTTTAAATTAAAATACAGAACGTAGGTACGTTTGAACATTTTATTTCTGTTGTTGCAATGTGATACATGTACCTTTGTGAACTTATCATTTCTGAGAACGCATGCTGTTTCAGCGTGATTACCTGTAAATACCACATTAATGCAATAAACGCTCAAAATGATGTCCATCAACCTCAATGCATTTGGCAATACGTTTAACGACATTCCTCTTAACAGCGAGTAGTTCGCCTTCCGTAATGTTCGCACATGTATTGACAATGCGCGGACGCGTATTATCAGGCGTTTTCGGTGGATCACAATAGCAAATATCCTTCGACTTTCCCACAGAAAGAAATCCGGGGACGTCAGATCCGGTGAACGTGCGGGCCACGGTATGGTGCTTCGACGACCAATCCACCTGTCATGAAATATGCTATTCAATACCGCTTCAACCGCACGCGAGCTATGTGCCGGACATCCATCATGTTGACAGTACATCGCCATTCTGTCGTGCAGTGAAACATCTTGTAGCAACATCGGTAGAATATTACGTAGGAAATCATCATACATTGCACCATTTAGATTGCCATCGGTAAAATGGGAGCCAATTATCCTTCCTCCCATAATACCGCACCATACATTAACCCGCCAAGGTCGCTGATGTTCCACTTGTCGCAGCCATCGTGGATTTTCCGTTGCCCAACAGTGCATATTATGCCAATTTACGTTACCGCTGTTGGTGAATGACGCTTTGTCGCTAAATAGAACGCGTCCAGAAAATATGTCATCGACCCGTAATTTCTCTTGTGCCCAGTGGCAGGACTGTACACGACGTTCAGAGTCGTCGCCATGCAATTCCTGGTGCATAGAAATATGGTACGGGTGCAATCGCCGTTGATGTAGCATTCTCAACAGCGATGGTTTCGCGATTCCCGATTCTCGCGCAGTTTGTCTGCTACTGATGTGCGGATTAGCCGCGACAGCAGCTGAAACACCTACATATACATCTAAATCTACATCTATACTCCGCGAGCCACCTTACGGTGTGTGGCGGAGGGTACTTATTGTACCACTATCTGATCCCCCCTTCCCTGTTCCATTCACGAATTGTGCGTGGGAAGAACGACTGCTTGTAAGTCTCCGTATTTGCTCTAATTTCTCGGATCTTTTCGTTGTGATCATTACGCGAGATATATGTGGGCGGTAGTAATATGTTGCCCATCTCTTCCCGGAATGTGCTCTCTCGTAATTTCGACAATAAACCTCTCCGTATTGCGTAACGCCTTTCTTGAAGTGTCCGCCACTGGAGCTTGTTCAGCATCTCCGTAACGCTCTCGCACTGACTAAATGTCCCCATGACGAATCGCGCTGCTTTTCGCTGGATCATGTCTATCTCTTCTATTAATCCAACCTGGTAAGGGTCCCATACTGATGAGCAATACTCAAGAATCGGACGAACAAGCGTTTTGTAAGCTACTTCTTTCGTCGATGAGTCACATTTTCTTAGAATTCTTCCTATGAATCTCAACCTGGCGCCTGCTTTTCCCACTATTTGTTTTATGTGATCATTCCACTTCAGATCGCTCCGGATAGTAACTCCTAAGTATTTTACGGTCGTTACCGCTTCCAATGATTTACCACCTATGGCATAATCGTACTGGAATGGATTTCTGCCCCTATGTATGCGCATTATATTACATTTCTCTACGTTTAGGGAAAGCTGCCAGCTGTCGCACCATGCATTAATCCTCTGCAGGTCCTCCTGGAGTACGTACGAGTCTTCTGATGTTGCTACTTTCTTGTAGACAACCGTGTCATCTGCAAATAGCCTCACGGAGCTACCGATGTTGTCAACTAAGTCATTTATGTATATTGTAAACAATAAAGGTCCTATCACGCTTCCCTGCGGTACTCCCGAAATTACCTCTACATCTACTTGGGCATCATCATTTGTTGCAGGTCGTGTTAGACGTTTCACATGTGGCTGAACACTTCCTGTTTCCTTAAATAACGTAACTATCCGGCGAACGGTCCGGACACTTGGATGATGTCGTCCAGGATACCGAGCAGCATATATAGCACACGCCCGTTGGGCATTCGATCACAATAGCCATACATCAACACGATATCGACCTTTTCCGCAATTGGTAAACGGTCCATTTTAACACGTGTAATGTATCACGAAGCAAATACCGTCAGCACTGGCGGAATGTTAAGTGATACCACGTACTTATACGTTTGTGACTATTACAGCGTCATCTATCACAAAGCCAAAAAAGTGGCCCAACTAAAACATTCATATACTACACGAACATGTAATAAAAACTGGGGGTTCCTATTTAAAAAAACGCAGTTGATATCCGTTTGACCTATGGCAGTGCCATCTAGCGGGCCAACCATAGCACCATCTGGTTTCCCCCTTCAAGCTAGACAAGTTTCGTACTTTGTAGTTTTTTTATTTGATGCTTATTTCGTGAGATATTTGGCCCGGTCACTATCAATGGAACACCCTGTTGACTTGATAAGTACCGTAAACATAATTAAAAAGGACTAAAATAAAGGAGCAAACAGTCAAAAGGAATCGCTAATCCGAACCATAAATAAAAATCGGTTAATAATAATACGCCATCACATTAATGAAACACTCATTAAATGATAGAGAAAATAAAAAGAGCTTTAAAGAGCACAAACCAGTCCCATCATGTATTCGCCTGTCAGAAGCCTGAATAGCCTGATTATGGAGCGCTGACTGCTGGGAGATTTGAGGGAAGAGGGTCAGTGAGGTTCCGGTGTGTGTCGACAGCGATGTGGAGCGATCCAGTGCAGCGCCCAGCTGGGCTCGCTTTGTCGGTTGAGGCTCCGTGGCGCATACGGCCCGACTGAGATAAGCCCACAGATTCTCGATAAGGTTCAAACTCGGCCAGTTTGTCGGCCAGGGAAGTACGGTAAACTCGTGCTGGTGCTTTTCAAACCACGCGTGTACACTACGAGTTGCGTGACACGTTGCATTGTCTTGCTGGAAGATGCCACTGTGCCGAGGAAAAACAAATAGCATGTAGCGGTGGACATGGTCCCGAAGGATAGATGCATACCCGTGTTGATCCATTGTGGCTTCCAGAATGGCGAGATAACCCAGAGAGTGCTAAGAAAATATTCTCCATATCACAATGCTCCCTTGTTCAGCCTGGACCCTTCCGACGATTGTTGCACGGTGTTTGGGTTGGGTTGGGTTGATTTGGGGGAGGAAACCAAACAGCGAGGTCATCGGTCTCATTGGATTAGGGAAGGATGCAGAAGGAAGTTCATTGCTAGAATTTTGGGAAGATGTGGTTCATCTGTAAAGGATACCGCTTATAAAACACTAATACGACTTATTCTTGAGTACTGCTCGAGCGTTTAGGATCCCTATCAGGTCGGATTGAGGGAGGACATACAAGCAATTCAGAGGCGGGCTGCTAGATTTGTTACTGGTAGGTTTGATCATCACGCGAGTGTTACGGAAATGCTTCAGGAACTCGGGTGGGAGTCTCTGGGGGAAAGGAGGCGTTCTTTTCGTGAATCGCTAGTGAGGAAATTTAGAGAACTAGCATTTGAGGCAGACTGCGGTACAATTTTACTGCCGCCAACTTATATTTCGCGCAATGACCACAAAGATAAGATAAGAGAGGTTAGGGCTCGTACAGAGGCATATAGGCAGTCATTTTTCCCTCGTTCTGTTTGGGAGTGGAACAGGGAGAGAAGATGCCAGTTGTGGTACGATGTACCCTCCGCCACACACCGTATGGTGGATCGCGAAGTATGTATGTAGATGTAGATGTAGAAGTCGGCCGTGCCCTTTCAAAGGAACCATCCCGGTAGTAGATTTAGGAAGATCTCGGAAAACCTTAAATCAGGATTGCCGGACGCGGGATTGAACCGTCGTCCTCCCGAATGCGAGTCCAGTGTGCTATGGACGGTGTTTGTTCAGTCCTGGTTGCAAGGTGTTAGCTTTTAGAGGTTTCACGCATTACACGCCAACAAGCATCTGTTCGATGGAGCATAAAACGTGATTCACCTGGGAAGCTCACACCTCATCATTCAGTGCCCGTGCAGTTGTGGTACTGGCGTGCAAACCCAACCCTCATTCTGAAGGTGGCAGGGGTAATATACAGGGAGCGAAAGGCTATTTACAATTTGTATAGAAACCAGATGGCAGTTATAAGAGTCGAGGGGCATGAAAGGGAAGCAGTGGTTGGGAAGGGAGTGAGACAGGGTTGTAGCCTCTCCCCGATGTTGTTCAATCTCTATATTGAGCAAGCAGTAAAGGAAACAAAAGAAAAATTTGGAGTAGGTATTAATATCCATGGAGAAGAAATAAAAACGCTGAGGTTCGCCGATGACATTGTAATTCTGTCAGAGACAGCAAAGGACTTGGAAGAGCAGTTGAACGGAATGGACAGTGTCTTGAAAGGAGGATATAAGATGAACATCAACAAAAGCAAAACGAGGATAATGGAATATAGTCGAATTAAATCGGGTGGTGCTGAGGGAATAAGATTAGGAAATGAGACGCTTGAAGTAATAAATGAGTTTTGGTATTTGGGGAACAAAATAACTGATGATGGTCGAAGTAGAGAGCATATGAAATGTAGACTGGCAATGGCAAGGAAAGCGTTTCTGAAGAGGAGAAATTTGTTAACATCGAGTATAGATTTAAATGTCAGGAAGTCGTTTCTGAAAGTATTTGTGTGGAGTGTAGCCATGTATGGAAGTGAAACATGGACAATACATAGTTTGAACAAGAACAGAATAGAAGCTTTCGAAATGGGGTGCTACAGAAGAATGCTGAAGATTAGATGGGTAGATCACATAACGAATGAGGAGGTATTGAATAGAATTGAGGAGGAGAGGAGTTTGTGGCACAACTTGACAAGAAGAAGGGACCGGTTGGTAGGACATATTCTGAGGCATCAAGGGATCACAAATTTAGCATTGGAGGGCAGCGAGATGAAGGAGCTTACACAGGGTAGAGTAGCATGGAGAGCTGCATCAAACCAGTCTCAGCACTGAAGACCACAACAACAACAACATTGTTTCCTGAACTATAATGATGCTATTCATTCATATCTTAACGCACTTTCTATTACCTTGTCCCTCCTGCTATTTTTATCTCAATAAAAGTAATGAGACAACATTCAAGAATCTTATGCACTTTACAGCATGTACAAAGATTTGTTTTGCGTTAGCAAACATCTATATAGTGCCTTTAATTTTACGCACGTGCCATTGTCTCATTAACATTGTCGTGTATCGTACATGATACATGTCACGCAAAAATGTGTAGGCATCCGACGCACTTTATCCACGACTACAGCGTTGGTGCGCGAACCAGGTACCTGCTGTAGAGGTCCAAATGCAGCAACGTTCGCTGAACGGTTGTTGAGGACACATTGTTGGCAGCCCATTGGATCATCTGGGCTGTCAGTTGCTCACCAGTGCCACGTTTGTTCGCTAGCACACATCTCCGCAGCCATCGTCCACCCTGTCATCTATGGCCCGTGGTGCACATCCTCTCTTCCCCCCCCCCCCCCCCCCCCCCCCTCCCAGACATTCATTATTTACCATCCACTGCTACTGCTGCCATCTTCCATCTGTGAGTGGATATCGCACGTTGACGTCCAACATAGTCAGTGGTTACATTAATACAGGGTGCGGCATAACCGACTAAGCAGTTTCTATCGATTACCGCTGGCGCTGTGGTGGGGATAGGCAGTTGCACGTGGTCTACCTTTGTTCACTCGTTGACGCTATTTTAGTAGCTAACATGGCCTGGACGGTTCCACATCGTGGTTTTGCCGTTCGCGCTTATTATGAAAACAAGAGGACTCTGATCGCTACACAATGAGCTTTTCGCCGGCAATTGAACTCACGACGGCGTAAGTCACTAACATTGGAAAGAGAAACAGCATTGGTCGTATTTTTTTGTTTTATTATCCGCAAAATCGATTTTCGGCCACTTAGTGACCATCCTCAGACTGAGCTCAGTCTATGTGATCGCTCTAAGCTTGTTGACACCAGTGCCTACCAATTTAAATTGTATATTACAGCACTGAGGATGGTCACTAAGTGGCCGAAAATCGATTTTGCGGATAATAAAACAAAAAAATACGACCAATGCTGTTTCTCCTTCCAGTTATACCCAATATCTCGTCGTGGTGCACAGATCACTCCATGGAGTCGCCAATTAATAAATCAGTAACAGCTTGCACTGTGCGTGTTTGAGCATCGTCCTGCAAAATGATGGTCAGGCCCTGCAGAAAGTATCATCTCTTCTGTCTCTATGCTGTTCATTTTTGGAACAAAACCTATGAACAGCTTAGAGACAGAAGTGATGACACTTCCTGCAGGACCAGACCACCATTCTGCAGGACAGTGCTCAAGCACGTACAGTGCAAGCTGTTACTGATTTGTTTCACTGATGGGGCTGCTAACTGATACACCACCTACTGCACTCCCCTGACTTAAGCCCTCGTGAGTTCAACTCGATTTCTAAACTTAAGGAAACACTTCACGACATTCGCTTCAGAACTGCTACGAATTCGTCGTGCAATAGACCGCGCCGCTCGAACTGTCAACACAACTGGCACTGCTAAGAGTATACTACGACTTCCACATCGCTGGCAACGGGTTATACACAATGCTGGTGACTACTCTGAAGATCAGCAAAACTTTGAAACACGTATCTATTTTGTACGAGCTGTAAATAAATAGTTGCCACTATTAAAGTTACAACCCTCGTACTTTATTGTTTTTGTTGTAGAAAGTAAGTGAAGAGCGTGCCTGCTCAGATCTCTCTCTTTTGTCGCTTAGATTTTGTATTGATGGGACACACTATAGCCGCATTCCTTGCGTATCAGTAATGAATCTTTCATTTTGTACAGAAATGTGATGTAAACTCGTTCCGAAAGGGAGGTGCGATCTAACTCTGATTGAAAACTAATAACGCCGACCGCCGATTCTTTAAAGAACCGAACAGGTATGCATAAAACAGCTTCAGGCGTCTGGTTACTTTATAAATAAGTTACTGTCTTGAACATTTGACATTAAGCATGTAAAAACTTTATGGTTGACTTACTGAGAAACACGGGATTACCTGGGTATTTATTTACATATGTACCTGACTCCACGTGTGTGGAATCTGTTTTTCACTTGTAAAGTTTCTTTGTATATACATACGCTTGAAGCAGTTATCTGGCTCCTCAGAATATATCACTCACATAGATTTAACGTACTTCTCTCTCATATAAGCGGAAATTTTGACGGGAAGTGGCGCAGGCGAACAAAAATTTATACCCTGAATCCCGCTTGTTGTTAACAATTTACCTTTTCGCTTTAAACCTGTGCAGTTCCCGGTGGGCTGAAGGCTATGCTAACTATCGTCTCGGCAAATGAGAGAGTACTTTGTCAGTGAACCATCGCTAGCAAAGTCGGTTGTACAACTGGGGCGAGTGCTAGGAAGTCTCTAGACCTGCCGTGTCGCGGCGCTCGGTCTGCAATCACTGACAGTGGCGACACGCTGGTCCGACGTATACTAACGGACCGCGGCCGATTTAAAGGCTACCACCTAGCAAGTGTGGTGTCTGGCGGTGACATCACACATACTACTTCTAATGTTGTATGCAAAGCAGCTTTGTAAGAGGAATATAAATTCCACAGCTGTGAAGTCTCGGGCACAGCTATAAATAAATACCCAGCCGATGCCATGTTTCTCATCTAGTCAACCATAAAGGTTTTACATCTTTCGCGTGAAATACTACATATTAACTCATTTGTAAAGTAATCAGATGATTCCAACTGTTTTATACATGGGAGTCCGAGTCTTTGAAGAATCGGGGGGTGGAGGTCTTAGCTGTGCCTAATGCATGAAACAGACTTTATTCAGTGCGGCTGGAAACCTCGATATCACTGCTTATCTTACTCTCTGATACTCCTATCCCACAACTTGTGAACATGGTCTTTACGTAAAAATTGCGCACAAATAATACACTAGACTCTGTAAAAATTTCTCGTAAATCGCATTTTCAGCATCCTCTTGGTCAGCTCTGGGTGAAAATCCTCGAAAGCTCGACATGTCGTGGACTGAGCATCGAGAACATTGTATACAGGGATGATACTTTTCCAGCTTTGCAGTTGGGTACTCGAATCAGTCTGACACAGTATGTCGGCGTTCCGTCTGGCCGCCCCTTCGTATGCGAAGCTGCCTGTCTCCACGATGAACTCAGAGGCCAGCACACGAGGCTGACTGTAAACACAGTACTCCTGGACGTCCGAAATACATGAGGTGACTCATAATCAAACCCTGTGAGTACTGCAGTACCACACACACACACACACTGCATGTGAGTGTATGCGTCAGTCTCCAACTCAAGAGTGACAGCCTCAGTGTTGGGACACGGAAGTATTTTCAGTAATAACAACTGTTGATCTACAAAGACACACTGGTTTTTCCACAGGAAGTGTTTACACAATATTTTTCAAAGTACTCCCCTCCTGCTTGAATGCAGCTTTTATAACGTCTATGCCAGTTATAATGGTACTTGAATTACGTAACCATTACGGCACCTCAACCTCTCGATACCAGCAATATTCTACTGTGTTTCTGTCCAATAGTTAACATATTTCTGTGACAACATTCAGATTTGATTTCATTAATGTAGAGGTACTTCGATACATCGATATGTATACATTGCAATGATATTATTCTTATGCGTATTCTTTCTTTTGTCGCTATGATCTTTGACGTACTTGTAACTCTGATTTTTGGGCGCGTAAGCGGTTATTAGGGAGTCAAGCTTTGGTCGTCATGTTAAAAAGACGCAAATTGTAGTCAGTTTATAAAATGTGAACTTTAACAGTGAGGAAGATGTTTTCAAGTAGGTTTTATATTGTGAAGTGATGTTTTGCAACGAGTTACGTGATATTGCAACAAAAGTAATAAAAAAGAAGTGTAACTTAAATTCGGCGTGCTGATTACTTTTTTAGATCACCATTGTCCTAACTTGCAAAAGTTTAATCTTCAGGAATGGTTTATGAAACACATCTATAAAACTTTTGAATATCGCAGAATAACACCTAGGTCTCTTTGCATCCGAGCTTGGAATCACCACTACCTAGATTTTCGACGAATGAGCCATGAGTTCACAACGAGACCAGCGTGGGAAACACGAAAAGATGAGTACCTAGTTTATCCATTATTTCAAGAAATGACTTTATTAAATATGCTCTAATGACACCTGCCACATAACATAACTTTGTTGTTGCCCGAAAATGCAATATTTATCAGCGTGAGCAACACTACAATCATAATTAATTTTTGACCTTTGTTGTGGTAGGGTTGTTAGGCAGTCCTAGAACACATGGTGCAGGCCATTCTTGAGAATCGCTTCACTTTTCTTGAGACTGCTTCAGAGTTCTCAAATCGAATACCCTGGAGCTTTGCCTTTGATGATACTAATAAATAAATTACACGATGCAAGATTGGGGCTATCAGACAGATGCGATACACAGGTAACGTTCAGTGAAGCCAGAAACTGCATGAACTAATTTACGACGTGAGGCAGCGCATTGTCATGATAAAGTCGTCACCCAGTCCGGGAAAGTTTTGGTCCTTTCCTTGCACTGAGCTTCCTCAGTTTAGCAAATACTGACGCACAGTATGCAGCTGTTAACACTAGTGTGAGGAGGAATTGCATGCTGGCAAATCATTCCGTGACACTCAACAAATATGATCACCATCGTTTTCCCTGCAGACGGAACAATTCCCTCCTTCTTTGGTGATGGAGAACCTAGCAATTCCCACACTGTGCGGGCTGGGTTTTCTTCAAGATGATAATGAGGCAGCCACCACTCATCACCGGTGATATTCGATGCCTGAAGCGCATCTCTTCATCAACAAAGAGACGCAGCACCTCACAGCTTGTCTCTGTTCGCACAACCCATTTGTCTGCGATCAAGCGGACGTGACACCCAACGAGCACAAATATGGGTCATATGGAGATGGCCATGCATAATCGTGAACACAATGTTCTCAGCACTTCACTGAGATTACGTAATGTTATCCACCGATCCTCAAGCATAGTCACGGCAGCTGTATTGCTGTTGACTTCAGTGACAGCAGAGGCCGAAACACCAGACCCACCTTGCTTAACACGGACAAGTCGGCCTTCTTTGAAGTCCTTGAACCATCTAAACACTGTTGCATCTTCACCGTACGCTTGTTGCAGCTTTTCCTAAGTTCAGCGGTTGTATGGCTTAAACGAACACAGAATTTTATTGCACCGTACTGCTCCTCTCGCACCTCCATTATTTGATAAGCGAAATGCAAAGAGCGTCTACAAAACATAGCATTACTACCAAACTACCGATACAAGAGTGCTGCCACCCAAGGACATAATACGTACAAACTGGCACTTTTCAAATATCCATTATACAGATAGAAAATTGTCATGGAAACTACAGGAAAACTCAGTCTTTTTTCTTCAGCCTTGGTGTATGTGTCAATAAGTTAACGGCATTCCCTTGATTAAAACTTACATTAAAGAGCCAATGAAATTGGTACACCTGCCTAATATCGCGTAGGGCCCCCGTGAGCGCGCGGAAGTGCCGCAGTACGACGTGGCACCGACTCGACTTATGTCTGAAGTAGTGCTGGAGGGAACTGGCACCATGAATCCAGCAGTGCTGTCCATAAATCCGTAAGAGTGCGAGGGATGCAGATCTCTTCAGAAAGACACGTTGCAAGGCATCCCAGATATGCACAATAATGCTCATGTCTGTGCAGCTTGGTAGCCAGCGGAAGTGTTTAAACTCAGAAGAGTGTTCCTGGAGCCACTCTGCAGCAATTATGGACGTGTGCTGTGTCGCATTGTCCTGTTGGAATTTCCCAAGTTCATCGGAATGCACAATGGACATGAGTGGATGCAGGTGGTCAGACAGGATGCTTACGTATGTGTGAGATGCCAGAGTCGTATCTAGACGTATCAGGGATCCCGTATCACTCAAACTGCATACGCCCCACACCATTACAGAGCCTCCGTCGGCTTGAACAGTCCCCTGCTGACATGCAGGGTCCAGGGAATGATGAGGTTGTCTCCATATCCGTTCACGTCCATCCGCTCGATACAATTAGAAACCAAACTTGTTCGACCAGGCAACAAGTTTCCACTCGTCAACAGTCCAATGTCGGTGTTGACGGACCCAGGTGAGGCGTAACGCTTTGTGTCGTGCAGTCATCAAGGGTACACGAGTGGCACTTCTGCTCCGATAGCTCATATCGATGATGTTTCGTTGAATGCTTCGCACGCTAACACTTGTCGATGGCCCAGCATTGAAATCTGCAGTAATCTGCGGAAGGGTTACACTTCTGTCACGTTGAAAGATTCTCTTTAGTCGTCGTTGGTGCTGTTCTTGGAGGATCTTTCTCCGGCAGCAGCGATGTCGGAGATTTGATGTTTCACCGGATTCCTGATATTCACGGTACACCCGTGAAATGGTCGTACGGGAAAATCCCCACTTGATCGCTACCGCGCTGTGTCCCACCGCTCGTACGCCGACTGTAACACCACGTCCAAACTCACTTACATCTTGCTAACCGTCCATTGTAGCAGCAGCAACCTAACTACAACTGCGACAGACACTTGTTGTCTTATATAGACGTTGCTGACCGTAGCGCCGTATTCTGCCTGTTACACATCTTTCTCTTTATCAGTTTCTATGGTGCTTCGGAGTATTAAACATTATAGAGAACTGAAGATAAATTCAAACAGCGAATAAAAGCACTTTTTAACGTGTTGCTTGGCCCCAAAGATGAAGAAGATGATGATGATGATAATAATGTAGTCGTGGATAAAGTGCGTCGGATACCTACACATTTTTGCATGACATGTATCATGTACGATACACGACAATGTTAATGAGACAATCCCACGTGCGTAAAATTAAAGGCACTTTATAGGAGTTTGCTAACTCAAAACAAATCTTTGTACATGCTGTAAAGTGCGTAGGTTCTTGAATGTTGTCTCATTACTTTTATTGAGATAAAAATTGCAGGAGAGACAAGGTAATAGAAAGTGCGTTAAGATATGAATGAATAACATCATTATACTTCAGGAAACAATGTTGTTGTTGTTGTGGTCTTCAGTGCTGAGACTGGTTTGATGCAGCTCTCCATGCTACTCTACCCTGTGCAAGCTTCTTCATCTCCCAGTACCTACTGGTGCCTACATCCTTCTGAATCTGCTTAGTGTATTCATCTCTTGGTCTCCCTCTACGATTTTTACCCTCCACGCTGCCCTCCAATGCTAAATTTGTGATCCCTTGATGCCTCAGAATATGTCCTACCAACCGGTCCCTTCTTCTTGTCAAGTTGTGCCACAAACTCCTCTTCTCCTCAATTCTATTCAATACCTCCTCATTCGTTATGTGATCTACCCATCTAATCTTCAGCATTCTTCTGTAGCACCCCATTTCGAAAGCTTCTATTCTGTTCTTGTCCAAACTATTTTTTGTCCATGTTTCACTTCCACACATGGCTACACTCCACACAAATACTTTCAGAAACGACTTCCTGACACTTAAATCTATAATCGATGTTAACAAATTTTTCTTCTTCAGAAACGCTTTCCTTGCCATTGCCAGTCTACATTTCATATGCTCTCTACTTCGACCATCATCAGTTATTTTGCTCCCCAAATAGCAAAACTCCTTTACTACTTTAAGTGCCTCATTTCCTAATCTAATTCCCTCAGCATCACCCGATTTAATTCGACTATATTCCATTATCCTCGTTTTGCTTTTGTTGATGTTCATCTTATATCCTCCTTTCAAGACACTGTCCATTCCGTTCAACTGCTCTTCCAAGTTATTTGCTGTCTGTGACAGAATTACAATGTCATCGGCGAACCTCAGCGTTTTTATTTCTTTTCCATGGATATTGATACCTACTCCAAATTTTTCTTTTGTTTCCTTTACTGCTTGCTCAATATACAGATTGAATAACATCGGGGAGAGGCTACAACCCTGTCTCACTCCCTTCCCAACCACTGCTTCCCTTTCATGCCCCTCGAATCTTATAACTGCCATCTGGTTTCTGTACAAATTGTAAATAGCCTTTCGCTCCCTGTATTTTACCCCTGCCACCTTTAGAATTAGAAAGAGAGTATTCCAGTCAACAGGAAACAATAGAGAGCAGAAATCGGAGCGAAAGCGGAGATTGGAATGTATACAACACATAACCGGCGAGTTTGGGTAAAAGCGTCAGTGAGGGTTTAAAAGATTGGCACGCGAGAATGAATCGTGGCGGTTTACAACAAATGAGTAGTCAAGACTGATGACAATATAAAAAAAATACTGGGTAGTCCAGAAATGTGTGACTTAATGAAAACCACAAATACCTGAACTAGTGCTGAACTTTCCTGAATCGGTGAAGACGAGCACTCTGTGACAGCGCTGAAATTGGTTCTGTGATGGCAGATAGCGTTTGCGGTAGAAAGGAGGTTTGGATTCTTTCTAGTGGCAAAAAATTTGCCTGGGAAACCCAGAGGTTTCTTCCACAGGTGTCAAGAGCCTTCACTTTGAGTGTTTACAACGGCAGGATTAACTTATGAGCACTTGCATTTTGTGAATGAAATGCGTTCAAGAGAAGTAGGGCGATAGCACCGGGAAGATAACAATGTGGGATTTCCTGACGCGATGGCGACAACGCCCTCCATTCAGACGCTGCCTTTCTATTTCTGGTTTCCTTGCGCTGTATCTAGACTGGAAGAGGTCACAAAAGATTATCTAGACTGAAAAGAGGAAATACGACGAGCAGAGACAAAATTAAATCAAGGGCAATGGAATGCAGACGAAGTAAGCCAAGACAGGCAGAGGAAATTAGATTACTGTATAAGAGCCTGAAAGTAGTTGATGAGTCTAGAGATTTGGCCAGCGGAACAGCTGACAATTTTTTTTTTTGTTTGACGTTTTAGGGCGCACAACTACAGTGGTCATTAGCACCCAGACTAAATTATGAATGCACTGCGAGGCACAAGGTTAAAACAGCAACTAAAAAGGACAACACTATAAAAGACATATTAACAGGCAGGGGATTAAAAGAAAACAGCATAATCAAATGTCCTTAGACAGGTTTGTCAAGCGGATAAAACGAAGAACGCGAGCAACTGCTCCTGGGTCATCCGCTAAGATTTCATCCAGAGCACATGGCAGGCCAAGATCAATGCATATAGCTGACGATGGCTGACGTGGAGGGGAAATAAAGTGGAAACTGGGAGTGGTAAGAAATGTCTATCTGGAAAAGAACAACATTGATAACATCGAATAAACGGGGTGAAAATTAGTAAAATGTACACACTGAGTGGAAATGGAGGCCATGGTAGATGGCGCTGAGGAATGAAAGTTCCTTTGACAATGTACTGTGTTGTCCTTGTGCGTTGCAGACTGTCTGATTGTCAGATTGTACTGTGAGCAGCAGAATGGTCCGGGAACAAGTCGAGATGTTGTCTGTGTAGGGCCAAGAAGTTGGAAATGCAAAAACAAGTACCCTCACAGACACCAAACACACCACAAAACATTTCGAGACGTTTTTGGGCGTCTGTCTGATCATGGGTCCTTCGAAACAGACGAAAGTGCAGGGAGGCGGTGTACTGTGCGTAGACCATATTTAGAGGACCGGGTTCTACAGAATACTGAGACGAACCCTAGAACAAGCTCCAGGTGAATGGCCCGCCAACATGGGTAGGCTAAAGTACGATCGTGTGTGTCCTCCGTGACAATCGGTACTATCCCTGTCACCTGCAACGAGGCCAAATGTTATCAGCAGCAGATTTCCCTCTATGGGACGGAATTCGTCGAAGGTTTTTGCGCCAGACCATCATAATCATGGGATTTCTGTCATCAGCCCTCTTTAACGACCACGCGACCTTTACCAGAACTGCCATCATCAGTCTGCATAATCGTCATCCGTAGGATACAGACAATCCTCGAGGAATGGTCGAGGCGTTTCATCAGCATCGGTCCAGCATAAATGTGTAGGCAGGGATTCTAGGCGATCAAGTACTACGCCTGGTTATTATTCCACAATACCTCAATGGAGAAACTTATCTGGGCTTCTTGCAGAAGATTCAGTCTGGGCCACTTGAGAATGTGTCTTTGGCAATACGACAGGTTGCGTGGTTTCTGCATGACGGAGCACCACCCATTTTGGCATTACAGTTAGCTGACACCTCAACACCTTCCTCGGACGTTGGATAGGAGCGGAAACCCTATAACATGGCCTGCTAGGTCACCAGACTTACACTCCCTGAATTCCTGCCTCTGGGACATCTGAAAAGCGTTGTCTATGCTGAACCAGTTCCTGATGTGCAGACTCTTCACCAGCGTGTTCACAATGCCCATGACGCTATTCAAGGAGGACTAGAACATGAGAGAGAGTGCTGCAATCCATGATACGCCGTATGAACGCGGGCACTAGATCCCATGAAAAAGAATGTGTTCTGCCTTATGGGGAAAGCCTCGTCAGAGAGGTCCACCGCTTGAGCGTCTAGGGAAGTGATTGCAGTGGTGGTTTCCCATTGCCTTCCACTGTTGTTGTTGTTGTGGTCCTGAGATTGCTTTGATGTAGCTCTCCATGCTACTCTATCCTGTGCAAGCTGCTTCATGTCCCAGTACGTCCTGCAGCCTACATCCTTCCGAATCTGCTTAGTGTATTCATCTCTAGGTCTCACTCTACGATTTTTACCCTCCACGCTGCCCTCCAATACTAAATTGGTGATCCCTTGATGCCTCAGAACATGCCCTACCAACCTATCCCTTCTTCTAGTCAAGTTGTGCCACAAACTCCTCTTCTCCCCAATTCTATTCACTACCTCCTCATTAGTTATGTGATCTACCAATCTATTCTTCTGTAGCACCACATTTCGAAATATTCTACTCTCTTCTTGTCCAAACTACTTACCGTCCATGTTTCACTTCCATACATGGCTACACTTCATACAAACACTTTCAGAAACGACTTCCTGACATTCAAATCTATACTCGAGGTTAACAAATTTCTCTTCTTGAGAAACGCTTTTCTTGTCATTGCCAGCCTACATTTTATATGCTCTCTAATTCGACCATCATCAGTTATTTTGCTCCCCAAATAGCAAAACTCCTTTACTACTTTAAGTGCCTCATTTCCTAATCTAATTCCCTCAGCATCACCCGATTTAATTCGACTATATTCCATCATCCTCGTTTTGCGTTTGTTGATGTTCATCTTATACCCTCCTTTCATAACACTGTCCATTCCATTCAACTGTTCTTCCAAGTCCTTTGCTGCCTCTGACGATTTAGCCTTCCACTGATGATGATCAAATGATAATGAGAACAACACAACATCCAGTCCCTAAGCAGAGAAAATTTCCGACCCGGCCGGCAATCGAACCTGGGCCCCTTGGCGTGACATTCCACCGCGTGACATTCGACCGCGCTGACCCCTCAGCTATCGGGGCAGACAGATCCCATGGAGGCCACTTTGAATATCTGTTGTGACATCGATGTGATGCAGCTCTTTACTGTGTTCTGGAACGATCTGCTATCATTGCACACACACTGTCTATTTCTGGAGACATGTTCATAGGATCTTTTCTCCTGTATTTCAACTCTCTACAGCTTGTCGGTTTTATTAATGTTCACCCTGTAAATTTAAATCTTAGCCAGACTTTCCTGCTAATATTTCTCTACAATGCTACCTCATATGGAAGTGAAACGCATATGACTAATGGCAAAGACCGAAGGTGACAGCAACTTTTGAAATTGTAGGGGGAGTTCTGAGTACAGTATCCCAGTTCAAATGGATGTTGTTTGCAGTAATACCACGAAGATGAAGAAGTTTTCACGAGACTGACTGACATGGAAAACAGAATCAAAATGTTTTTTGGACTGAAGGTCTCTTCTCAAGAGGATATCACATTAATGCAACTATGTGTCAAAATCCTGAATAACCATCTTACACAGTGCAGACTGCTGCGAGACTTGCAGGAAGAGTCAGCACAGTTGTAGAGGGCACCGACGGGAATGTGGAGCCACGTGGACTCCCACGCTGTGGGAGGATCAGTGGCACAAAGAGCCCAATCGATTTCGTCCCACAGATTCTCCACTAGGTTTACATCTGGGGAGTTTGGTGGCCAGAGGAGTGTAGTAAACAAATCCTGGTGCTCCTCGAACATTACTAGTTGTCACACATTGCACTGTCCTGCTGGCAGATACCATTGTGCTGAGGAAAAACAAACTACATGTAAGGTTGAACATGACCCTGAAGGATACATCCATACGTATATTGATCCATTGTGCCTTGCAGAACTACGATTACCCAGGAAATGTCACGTAAACATTCCCCAGACCATAATGCTCCCTCCTCTTGCATGCACCCATCCTGAGATTAGTTGCAGGCTGTTTGCTTTCGGACGTATCATGTCCGATGGAGCTTAAACCATGCTTCATCTGAAAAGGGAACCTGTCGTCAGTGGACGTTGTAATGCCACAACGAAGCATAGCCAAAGCGCAGCAGTTGAATAAGTGGACGCTCATGCCATCTGTTGGATAGTTGCGCAAACAAAAGCACAGGTGCTTCCGCCTGGCGGCAGTCAAATGAAATAGCGCTACGAGTAAGACAGTATCTGAATAGCACTGCACTCGGATGACGAAATAAAGAAGCGTTAAACTAGGATAATATTATTATGTATAGTAAAATATTAATTAATATTAATTATATATATATATATATATATATATATATATATAATGACTGTAACTGAATATGGTAATGAATGTTATGGTATGTCCATTTGTAAATAGAGAACTTGGCATAGAGTAAATTAATGTTTAAATGTGAGGGAAATCCCAGAGAACGCGGACAATGCAGGTTGGCACGTGAATTTGGCAGTAGAGAGAGAGGTGTTCTGGAACTGTTCAGATGCAGAACAGAGATTACGCGGCGTGAAAGTGACGGTTTCAGTACGGTACGGTAACGTTGCTTATAGACAGTTAAAAGTGAACTTACAACATACACGAACTGGATTTATGGTGTGTCAACAAGTCAAATGGACAATAAGGCTTGCAGGATGCAAAATTTCGACGGAGACGGCTTGTGAGCGATATAGTTGCTGTTCCCGCTCAAAAAGCACATGTCAAGCCTTGTGGAAGTCTGCATAATTTGCGACGGACTGCAGCGACCAGCAGCAAGGTATGAAGTGACCAGTGTCTGCAGCTAATGTTGCAATGTGATCTTACTACCATATGAGATCCATTGATGAGCTCACGCCAGCACAAGCAACGAACTCGTACTTATCGTGCGACAGTGTTTTTATGAACAGTGCATTTTATACCGCCGCCATAACAAGTACACTTATCTGTAGCGAACCAGTTTATGTATTTATCAAGTTAAGTTCACTACAATGTAATGCCTGAGTGAAATAATAAGTTTGTGCATTCCACGAGTGTCATCAATTATTTACAGAAATTAGTTCATTATTATCCCAAATCCATCACTGTGTGTTCAGCAATAACAGTAAAAAGGCTATATTACGTGAGTATCGGCGTATTAATGCAACAAGAGGATATAATCGGAGTTAACGCCGAAAATTTCCAACAAACGCCGGATTATACAACTGACAGAAGACGCCATGTACTGTGCCACATTAATTACAGTTCAACTCGATGTGGTGGCTTTTCAGTACATTATCAACGTAGAAACTCATTCAGTTTCATTAGAACAAAATGATTCTAAAGTAATGTTTTTGACATCTCTAGCAATCATCAGTTCTATAGTGTTCATTGATTATTCAATTAAAGAATTTATTGCCCCACAGTACTCATTGCACCTTCAGTACAATACAAATTCAGTAACATTAAAATCATTACTGACAGTTGGTGTAGATCAATGTAACTTACAGCAAGTTCAGGTGTTTATCATATGTGTGTGTAGACTGTATTACTTACATGTTGTTCGCCTGCTAGGCGTGATTAACGTACACCAGTTAGTGCATTCTGTTCAGTCACTTCAAAGAGGTTATTTTTGTTAATGAAAATCAGAATTCATTTAACATTCGCTTTCTTGTACGCCATCGCCAATATTTATTCAGTAATTCTGTCTAGTAGTCTGAACTACATAGGAAAGCTATTCAGGCTTATTACATGCGATAGCCGCTCTCCAGATGTCCGATGTCGCATGGTCTAAAAATATTACAGTACATTCGGATAGTGGCATCGCAACGTCCAGTTGAGGAATTGGCGTGCAAATTCCAGCCTTAGTCGCCAATGAACACCAGACGCTTCCTGTGGAGGCCCATACGCTGAGCAGTCGTTGAGGGGGCACTGCTGGTAGCCCACTGACTCATCTGGGTGGTCTGCTGCTCAGCAGTTGGACGTCGTTCACTCCTGTTGTCTGTGGCTCAAAAATGGTGCAAATGGCTCTGAGCACTGTGGGACTTAACGTCAGAGGTCGTCAGTCTCCTAGAACTTAGAACTACGTAAACATAACTGACCTAAGGACATCACACACATCAATGCCCGAGGCAGGATTCGAACCTGCGACCGTAGCAGCCGTGTGGTTCCGGACTGAAGCGCCTAGAACCGCTCGGCCTGTCTGTGGCCTGTGGTGCACCACAGTTCCTCGGCGCTGGTTTCGGGTAAGGCCACTTCGCTGTGCACAGTATATTTTAACCATGGCGGCACACAAACGGTTTACAGACTTAGCCGTCTGGGGAAAGCTTCCGCCCTTGGCCCAAAAGCGAATGCTCATGCCCTTCTGATAAATCGTTCTGTTTCCGCATTAGGACAACTTCTGTGTCGCGTCGCCTCCCCCCCCCTTCCCCCGACAACATTTACATCCCTTCCACTGCTAGTGCTGACACCTGCGAAATGTGAGCGGTTATTGAGCGTTGATGTCGAACATACGCGGCGGTCACATTAATGTGACTGAACCGTGTATGACAAGGCATTTGGTGTGATTATTTAGATTTAAAAGACCTTGTCCCTTTCCCAAAGAATCATGACCGCCACAGCATATAAACAGTTTAGGGTAAACAGGTCACACACTCCATTTCAAATGCCTTTCGTAGGCTTTCACTCGCAAGAATTGAAGGAAAAATTCAGGAAAATGTGGACGAGTGTGAGGAATACCAGAGAAATGAGAAATAACTTTGGATATTTGATGATGCAGAAAGCTTTTGACAATGTTGACGGGAATACTCTCTTTCAAATTCTAAAGGTGGCAGGGGTAAAATACGGAGAGTAAAAGGCTATTTACAATTTGTGCAAAAACCAGAGGGCAGTTATAAGAGTCGAGGGGCAGGAAAGGGAAGCTGTGGTTGAGAAGGGTGTGAGACAGGTTTGTAGCTTATCTCCGAAGTCATTCAGTCTGTATATTGAGCAAGCAGTAAAGGAAACAGAAGAAAAATCTGGAGTAGGAATTGAATTCCAGAGAGAGGAAATAATAGCTTTGAGGTTTCCCGATCATACTGTAATTCGGTTGGAGACAGCAAAGGACCTGGAAGAGCAGTTGAATGGAATCGACCGTGTCTTGAAAGGAGAATATAAGACGAACATGAACAAAATCAAAACTACGAGGGTTGTTTTTTAAGTAAGGGCCGTTTTTATTTAAAAAAAAAAAGATACAAATACTTTTGTAAAACAACTTTTATTTTCTGATTCTACACACTTTTACCTATTTTTCTACATAGTTGCCTTGTTTATTTAAGCACTTGTCATACCGTACAACTAAGTTTTTTATTCCCTATTCAAAGAATTCGGCCGCCTGCTCTGACAGCCAAGAGTTCAGGGCCGCTTTCACTTCATCGTCGTCATTGAAGCACTGCCCGCCAAGATGGTGTTTCAGGTACCGGAAAAGGTGAAAATCGCTAGGAGGAAGGTCGAGGCTGTATGGTGCATGGTCCAAAACTTCCCAACCAAAAGAATCAATCAAATCCCAAGTCTTTTGAGAGGTGTGAGGCCTAGCGTTATCGTGCAGGAGCAAAACTCCTTTTGTCACCATGCCGCGCCTTTTGTTTTGAATTGCTCTGCGGAGCTTCTTTAGAGTTGCACAGTAGGCATCTGAGTTGATTGTCCTTCCTCGTGGCATAAAGTCCACTAGCAAAACACCGCGCCGGTCCCAGAACACAGTTGCCATATTCTTGTGCTTTGACAGCGTCTGTTTGGCTTTGACCTTGACGGGTGAGGTTGTGTGTCGCCATTCCATCGATTGTCGCTTGCTTTCGGGAGTGATATGGGGTACCCACGTTTCATCTCCAGTGACAATTTGACTCAACATGTCATCCCCTTCTTCCTCGTAACGAATCAAAAAGTCCAATGAAGTGGCAAATCTCTTCCCTTTGTGGTCCTCTGTGAGGAGTCTGGGTACCCACCGAGAACACATATTCTTAAAGTTTAAGTTTTCAGACACAATTTTATACAGAACCGATCTTGAAACTTGTCGAAATTCCAAAGAAAGAGTGGAAATTGTGAATCTTCTGTCCTCACGAATCTTTGTTTCGACTGCAGCCACCAAATCATCAGTGATCACAGAGGGCCGGCCCGAGCGTTCCTCGTCATGGACGTTTTGACGGCCATTTTTAAACTCTGTAACCCATTGACGCACTTTACCTTCACTCATTGCATTCAAGCCATAAACTACTGTTAACTGACGATGAATTTCTGCAGCTGATAGGCTTCTCGCGGTCAAAAAACGTATCACTGACCGTATCTCACACGCGGTGGGCGATTCAGTAATCGTAAACATTATAAAGTAGCACAGCGATGCGTACACGTCAGCTACAGAGCTGCGACTGGCATCAGTGTGAACGGGAAGGATGCCGGCAAGTGGCGCGGTGGCTTGTTGCGGCGTCCGCGCGAACTACGGGACTATACGCGCGAACGGCCCTTACTTCAGAAACAACCCTCGTAGGATAAGGGATCGTAGTCGAATTAAATCTGGGGGAACTAGATTAGTAAACGAGACACTGAAAGTAGTAAATGAGATTTGCTATCTGGGAAGCGAAATGACTGATGACGCCCTCCTGGTTAGCCGTGAGGTCTGACGCACTGCTTCCCGAGCTGGACGGCGTCCTGGTCCCCGGCACCAATCTGCTCGGCGGATTAGTGTCGAGGTCCGGTGTGCCGGCCAGTCGATCGTTTTTAATGCGATTTTCCATCTGCCTCGGCGAATGGGGGCTGGTTCCCCTTATTCCGTCTCAGCTACACTGTGTGGGCGATTGCTGCACAAACACTGTCTCCACGTACGAGTACACCATAATTACTCTACCACGCAAACATTTGGGGTTGCACTCGTCTGGTGTGAGATGTTCCAGGGGGGGGTCCACTGGGGTCCGAACCACGCAATAACCCTGGGTTCGGAGTGGGTCGGCGGTGGGCTGAGTGGACTGCTGTAGCCTGATTTCAGGTTTTGAACCACTGAGGGCTACCGGGGGGACGAAGCCCCTCCGTGGTTTCTAGGTCCCCAGTTCGATACAATACAATACAATTGATGATGGTCGAAGTAGGGAGGATATAAAACGCAGACTGGTAATGGCAAGGAAAGCGTGTTTGAAGAAGAGAAATTTGTTAACCTCGAGTATAGATTGAAGTGTTAGGAAATCCTTCCTGAAAGTACTTGTATGGCGTGTAACCAAGTATGGAAGCGAAACATGGACGATAAATAGTTCGGACAGGAAGTGAATAGAAGCTTTTGAAATGTGGTGCTACAGAAGAATGCTATAGATGGGTAGATCATGTCTATTGAGGAGGCTTTGAATAGATTTGGGGAGAAGAGAAATTTGTGGTACAACCAGACCAAAAGAAGGGATCGGTAGGTATGACACATTCTGAGACATCAAGGGATCAAAATGTAGTGCTGCATGTTACCGTGTGGGGTAAAAATCGTAGAGGGAGACCAAGAGATGAATACACTAAGCAGATTAAGACGGATGTAGGTTGCAGTAATTAGTCGGAGATGAAGAGGCTTGCACAGCATAGCGTAGCACGGAGAGCTGCATCAAACCAGTTTCTCGAAATGGCAATATGCATTTGACTGAGTTTACTGGAGTATCCGCCTGAATACAGTACGTTTCTAATTCAACTTTCGCTACTCCAGCCACTTGTTGTTGTTGTTGTGGTCTTCAGTCCTGAGACTGGTTTGATGCAGCTCTCCATGCTACTCTATCCTGTGCAAGCTTCTTCATCTCCCAGTACGTACTGCAGCCTACATACTTCTAAATCTGCTTAGTGTATTCATCTCTTGGTCTCCCTCTGCGATTTTTACCCTCCACGTTGCCGTCTAATACTAAATTGGTGATCCCTTGATGCCGCAGAACGTGTCCTACCAATCGATACCTTCTTCTAGTCAAGTTGAGCCACAAACTCCTCTTCTCCCCAATCCTATTCGGTACCTCCTCACTAGTTATGTGATCTACCCATCTAATCTTCAGCATTCTTCTGTAGCACCACATTTCGAAATCCTCTATTCTCTTCTCGTCCAAACTGTTTATCGTCCATGTTTCACTTCCATACATGGCTACACTCCATACAAACACTTTCAGAAACGACTTCCTGACATTCAAATCTATACTCGATGTTAACAAATTTCTCTTCTTCAGAAACGATTTCCTTGCCACTGCCAGTCTATATTTTATATGCTCTCTACTTCGACCATTATCAGTTATTTCGCTCCCCAAATAGCAAAACGGCTTTACTACTTTAAGTGTCTCATTTCCTAATCTAATTCCCTCAGCATCGCCCGACTTAATTCGACTACATTCCATTATCCTCGTTTTGCTTTTGTTGATGTTGATCTTATATCCTTCTTTCTAGACACTGTCCATTCCGTTTAACTGCTCTTCCAAGTCCTTTGCTTTCTCTGACAGAATTACAATGTCATCGGCGAACCTTAAAGTTTTTATTTCTTCCCCGTGGATTTTAATACCTCCATACAGTATAGACGAGAAATTATTTACCGTTTGGTTACCCAACTATATACTGTAGGAGCAAAGAGCCACGCGAAATTATTATTATTATTGTTATTATGACGTTCACTGTAGGATTTGCGTTGTTAGTGGTGTTAGTGTCACGACTTGCCGTTAGGCGCCGGCACTGAAGCGCTCACAACTCTAGGGCAAAGGACATGCAACGTGAACGGCACACGTTATTCCGATATGTTCGCCAACGTGTGATCCGTTCTGTCGGGAGAGAGGTACTGTAGACTCCGTAACACATTTGGACAAAACGGAATCGTTGGTCGACCATTCCAAACTTCATGGCCACCAAGAGCATCACATTTGAACCCGTGTGTACTCTGGCTGTGGGGTTCCCTGAAGGACACTATTTATCAAGGGGACGCTAACAAACGTTGGAGGCTGGAGATGATCATAGTGAGTGAGGCACCCAACATCCCACCTGAGATGTCTCGGGCATCACCGGAGCAGCCGCTTGTGCGGTTCCAGGTTGTCATGGATGCAGACAGTCGTCATTTTGAGCAACGTCTGTAACGTGGAAACTAAACATGGTACGCAATTAAGAAATGTTAACATCCCACCGTAAATTAAAATGTGTTTTTGTCACAGATTTATTCTTATAATTAAATGTTTCCCTGAGACATTTAAGTCTCTTTTTATTATCTGCTTCAATTCATTTTTCCCTTACATATTGACACTACTGCCAGGGCTCTCCGATATTGGCAATATGTGAGGGAAAAATGAATTGAAGTTTGTGTTGGGGAGGTCACTAAGCTTAGATAGTTCATGCAGCAATGTTGACCATCGTACTGCGGTGGTGTAACGGTTAGCATTTCTGCCTAGGAAACAAGAAGACCCGGGTTCGAGTCCCGTGCCGGCACGGTTGCTCAGCGTGGTTGGTCAGAGAGTTAGCTACCTACCCTCTGTAATAAAAACACTGAGTGAACGGATCAACAAAGTACCTGAACGGGTGTCATCGATGCTCTATATAATAAAAAAACTGAGTCAAGGAATCAACGATCAACTTGAACGGATGTCTTGTGACGTCCGCCCAGACCAAACGTAACGAAAAAAAAAAAAAAAAAAAAAAAAAAAAAAAAGGAAAAAGATCCCGGCTGCAGCACAAATTTTAATTCATTTCGTCTGCTTCGATCATCATCACAGCTTTATTCGTTATCTCTGTTCCCCTGTCCTTAAAAATGTTTCCGCATAGTTTCACTGTGGTAGGTTCAATCGTTTTTGGTGGGTGTCCACTCAAGCAGCGAAACTTTAAATATGACCACCCTTGCATGAACAATGTTAGTGTAGAATGGAAGTGCGGAAGACCTACAAATAAACTTTACACAAGGCAAAAAGCGGCGACGAGGAAACGTTACTTAGTGAAATTTCGTGGCAAATTAAAACAATGTGCCAGACTGGGCTTTGTTTTCTACGTGCACAACTTTACTTCCGCCAGCAGCTCATCTGTTAATTTCCAAACCTTGCGGGACTAGCGCTCCTAGGAGAAAGGATGGAAGTTGGGAAGGCAGGAGATGAGGTATTAGTAGAAGAAAAGCTGTGAAGAATGGGTCGTGAGTCGTGCTTGGAATGCTCAGTCGGTAGGGCAGGTGTCCGCGAAAGACAAACGTCCAAAGTTTTAATCCGACAGGGAGATTGAAACCGGGGCACGTTCCAGTGCAGAGTGAAGATTCATTCTGGAGATTAGTTAGTGTTCTTCTCCATGTCGATCCTGCGGAGAACTTACATCTTATCTTGCTTATCTTATCAGTCTGTTTAATTTCAAATCTGCTTTTGTAGTGGCACATCTCAAAAAATTTAGATTACCTGTCTTTCAGGTTTTCCCACAGTACATGTGTCATTTCTGTATATGGTGTGCTCCCGACGCACATTCTCAGAAATTAAGACCTATAAAAGTTATCCATCTCGAAATATAAGAATTTTTGCCTACTCAAGGTTATTTGTAGCACGGTTTTCTCTTATGGAACGAACGTTATGGAACGACATTTCCAATGCACCTGGTTCACACTAAGACCAGGTTCTACACGCAGACATTGACGTTTTGTACTCGATCAATTATAGACCACTTGCCTTAGACAGAATGCCCCTTGATTTTTGTGACCCCAGTCCACAAAAACAATAAAAGATATTCTGTTATGGCATCTGGTACACTTTTTCCTATGGCTTGGTTTTTTAAAACATATTCTGTTTATTTTTTCTGATAGCAAAGACACTGATGAGCGATGAAATTACGACCACCTGATTCATACCGAGTTGGTTCACCTTATGAACTCCATACAGCCCCATTGGTAGCCCTGATGAATGTCCGCCATAATATAATACTATCCCACTGATCTCTGTGTGTCATGCGGTGCATGTCTTGAATAGCTGTTCACCTGGATGACGGTGTCTTCGACCACAAACCATTGACCTGATATAACAAAAATGCGACTCATCCAAGTAGGCGATCCGTTTCCATAGATGCAACTGTCTGATAACAAGAAACGAGACTCATTCGTCCAGATAACAAGTTTCCATCGATCCACAGCCTGGTAACAAGAGGATTTTTCTCTGCCCAGGGACTGGGTGTTTGTGTTGTCCTCATTATTTCATCGTCATCATCCATGGTCTGGTAACGAGTAGTGTATCTCATCCGACCAGGCACACGGTACTATTGACCCAAGGACCATTTTTAATGATTATGTGCACACTGCAATCGAAACTGATGATGTCGTTGGGTCAATACGGGTATATGTATGGGTTCTCTCCTGCAAAGCTCCATGTTAACAACATGAGCTGAACAATGTGCTCCGGAATACTTCCCCTTGCACAAGGATTGTACTGTGTCGTCGCATCTTCACATATATCGCCGTCTATCCCATTTTAGCGAGCCGGCAGTCCTCCACCTGTACATTGTGTTGAGGCTCCAACGTCCAACACCTTATCATCTGCTTGTGGTTCTCCCATCCATCAACGACTTTACGTAGATGCCCACGACAGTGGCACGTGATTTGACGATCAGCTTCCCCGCTTTCGAGATGCTCTTCTGCAGGCGCCAGTACGTAATAAAGTACTCTTTGTGACAGTCGCTTAACTCACAAGGAGACGGCACGACCGTGGGGTCGGGGATTTGTCCGAAATTTTGTGTGGTGAAAGAGGACCCCTAACCCCTCACGTGGTTAAAGTATTAGGACGCACTACCCGGAAAAACCCGGGAAGAATCGATCCAAAGTTTCTTAGGTGCCTTATGAGTTGTTGTTGTTGTTGTTGTTGTTGTGGTCTTCAGTCCTGAGACTGGTTTGATGCAGCTCCTGTGCAAGTTTCTTCATCTCCCAGTACCTACTGCAACCTAAATCCTTCTGAATCTGCTTAGTGTATTCATCTCTTGGTCTCCCTCTACGATTTTTACCCTCCACGCTGCCCTCCAATGCTAAATTTGTGGTCCCTTGATGCCTCAAAACATGTCCTACCAACCAGTCTCTTCTTCTCGTCAAGTTGTGCCACAAACTCCTCTTCTCCCCAATTCTATTCAATACCTCCTCATTGGTTATGGCCTTATGAATATAAAATGTTAATCCACGGCCGAGCCGCCGTGTGGCGTAGATGTTTAGGCCTCGGAGTCTTACGCCAGAGGTCTCGGGTTCGATTCCTCCTCTGGCACTTCTTTTTCATCTCTTTCATTTTCTTTTGTTATTCCACCAATTATTCAGAAAGTTTATCAAACCTACATTATCTTTAACAAATTAGTTACATTATTGAATAAAAATTATTTTCTTTTTGTCCTACAACACAATTCATGGCGGTGGATTTTCCATTTTTAATGGTAAATTATATGAGGAGAAACGTTGGGTTTCTAATAAAAATAACAACGTCGATTGGGAAACATTTAGTTTTTATACATATAATAATTATAAACAAGAACCGCAGTGGTAATTATCGTAAAAACAAACAAAGCAATAATTTTTGCGCCATCTTGCGCAACATATAAAGGCGGATATTTTTCAGTCACAGGGCGTTTGCAATAAATCTGTACAAAAACGTGCCCCATTAACATTTAAAAAATGTTTTGAGTTTCTGATAATTTTGAGGCAAACCAGGCATATTGAACCATGTCTCAGAATATTGGTGACGATAATTGACGGTGAATTATAGAATGAATTTTTATACAATCTTCCTGGGAATTAATTTAACGATTACTCTGCAACAATGCGCTGCAATTTTGCAAGCAACAGAAGAAAAAAAGTGCCGCAGGAAGAATCGAACCCAAAACCTCTGGCGTAAGGGTCCGAGCGCTAACCATGTAGGCCATGGATTAACATTTTATACTCATAAAGCACCTAAGAAACTTTGGATTGAATTTTCCCGAGATTTTTCCGAGTAGTGCGTCCTAATACTTTAACCACGTGAGGTGTTAGGGGTCCTCTTTCACCACACAAAATTTCGGACAAATCCCCGACCCCACGGTCGTGCCGTCTCCTTGTGAGTGTATTTTCCCATTTTCGGCTCTTATCGTCGCTGGAATGATGCCCCTTTCACCGCTTTCCTTACCGTGTCTGTCCCCAGCATGTGGTCTAGTGGCTAGCGTTGCTGTCTCTCGATCACAGGGTCCCGGGTTCGATTCCTGGCTGGGTTGGAGATTTTCTGTGCCCGGGGACTGGGTCTTTGTGTTGCCCTCATCATTTCATCATCATCATCATCATTTGTAACAGTGGCTAGATTGGACCGTGTAAAAATTGGGACTTTGTACGGGCGCTGATGACGGCGCAGTTGAGCGTCCCACAAACCAGACATCATCATCATCATCATCATCATCATCCCTTACCGCGCCACGTGCCCGAGTCGCCAACAGGTGGTGTTCCACATAATGGGGAGCGGCGGGCGTCGTGTTTGGGCTCATAAGTGTAAATCCTGTATTTCAATATTACGTCAGTCATCAGGACCTTGACCATTTGGAAGCGGTTTTAGTGTCCAGCTGCGAACATGGCTTGTATGTGTAGTATGCTAGCGGCAAAACAACATCAATGCCTTCTCTACGCGATAGAAATGGAAATACTGTCGACGACAGTGCCGCAAGCAGAGTTACTGAACACACCATTACGAAATTCTTCACCAAAGATGACGAAGTAAATACGAGGGTTGTAACTTAAATAGTGGTAACTATTTATCCACAACCGATACAAAAGAGTTACATGTTTGCACCCGTTACTGTCCTTCAAAGTAGTCACCAGCGTTGTGTAGAGCCCGTTGCCAGCGATGTGGAAGGCGTATATATACCGTTAGCAGAGCCTGTTCTGTTGGTAGTGCGAATGGAGCGGTCTAAAGTTATGGTGATCCTCGTGTACGACTGTAATGGTGTTGTCCTAACGCATTACGTTCCTCCACGTCAGACCGTCAATTACTGTTCGTTTTTGGAGCATCACCTGCGATCATCTTTCCGAAAGAAGCGGCGACACTTTCTGCGCAACCCACCCATCATTTTGCACGACAATGCGCGGGCGCATACAGCGCAAGCTGTGGCTGCTCTGTTCTGTCGATGGGACTGGGAACCACTGTACCATCCACCATAGTCCCGGGACTTAAGTCCTTGTCACTTTGATTTGATTCCGAAGATGAAGGAACCACTTCGTGGCATTCGCTTCACAACTGTTCCAGAGATTCGACAGGCAGTAGACCGTTCCATTTGCACCATCAACAGAACAGGCTCTGCTAACGGTATACTAAGCCTTCCACATCGCTGGCAACGGGTTCTACACAACGCTGGTGGCTACTTTGAAGGACAATAACAGGTGCAAACATCTAACTCTTTTGTGTTGGTTGTGAATAAATAGTTTCCACTATTTAAGTTTCAATCCTCGTATTTCAGAATTCAAACCGAACAGCTCCCAACATGAGTGACGTAGAAGTAGATATCCTCGGAGCAGTGAAACAACTTAAATCACTTAATAAAAGCAGGTCTTCTGGTGCAGACTGTATACCAACTAGGTTCCTTTCAGAGTATGCTGACGCATTACCTCCATGCTTAACAATCACATACAACCGTTCGCTCGACGAAAGATCCGTACCAAAGACTGGAAAATTGCACACGACACACCAGTATGCAAGAAAGGTAGTGGGAGTAATCCACTAAATTACAGGCCCACATCATTAACGTCAATAAGTAGCAGGATTTTGGAACATACAAATTTTGTGCTTGAACATTACGAATTACCTCGAAGAAAAAGGTTTACTGACACACAGTCAACAGGGATTTAGAAAACATCGTTCTTGTAAAACACAATTAGCTCTATACTGTTGAGCGTATTGACAAGGGATTTCAAATTTATTCCGTTTTTCTAGATTTCCAGAAGGCTTTCGTCGCTGTTCCACACAACGGCGTGTAGTGAAATCGCGTGCTTATGGAATATCGTCTCAGTTATGTGACTGGATTCGTGATTTCCTGTGAGAGAGCTGACGGTTCCTAGTAACAGTCGGAAAGTCATCGTGTAGAACAAAAGTGATTTCTGGCGTTCCCCTAGGTAGTTTTATAGACCCTCTGCTGTTTCCTATCTATATAAGCGATTTAATCAGAGCAGCCGTCTTAAGTTGTTTGCAGATGACACTGTCGTTTATCGAGTAGTAACGTCATCAGAAGATCAAAAATTGAAAAATCATTTAGAAAAGATATCATTATCGCGCGAAAATTGGCAATTCACCCTAAATAACAAGACGTGTGACGTCATCCACGTGAGTGCTAAAGGGAATCCGTTAAACTTCGATTATACGAAAAATCAGTCAAATCTAAAGAAACTACAATTTACGAACGGGTTAAATTGGAAGGAACACATAGAAAATGTTGTGGGGAAGGCTAACGATAGACTGTGTTTTATTGGCAGGACACTTAGAAAATGTGACAGACCTACTAAGGAGACTGCCTACACTGCACTTGTCTGTCCTCTTTTAGAATACTACTGCGCTGTGTGGGATCCTTGCCTGAGAGGATTGACGGAGTGCATCGAGAAAAGTTCAAAGAAGGGCAGCACGTTTTGTATTATCGCGAAATAGAGGAGAGGGTGTCACTGAAATCATACAGGATAGCAAAAATAGGTGATTTAAAAATGAGGAAGTTAGTTTTTTCGGTGTACTTCCATTCACTTATGAGTTATGGAATCATCTTTTGGGGAAAGTCGTCTCAGAAGGAGATCATATTCAACATTCAGAAACGAGTCATTAGAATTATATCTGGTGTCAATCCTAGATCATCACGCACAGACGCCTTTAAGAAACTTGGTATTCTAACTACTATTTCTCAGTACATATACTCATTGATGTACTTTGTCATTTTCAACATGTCTCTTTTTACACGAAATAGTGCAAAACATGATTATAATACCAGAACCAAAAACAATCTCTATAAGGACTATAAAAGCTTAACATTAGTACAAAACGGAGTCAAATACATGGTACTCATATATTCAGTAACTTACCAGAGCATATCAAAGGTCTTGTAAGTCAAAGATCGGTTTCAGAGTGAATTAAAGAACTTCCTGTTGGCCAACTCCTTCTACCCCATCGATGAATATCTCCACAAGGATTATAGCTCATAACTCTGTCTGCCTTAGAATTGTACAATATCCATGTATCTGAATAAAAGAAAAACTTTAACTATTTCCAGATCCCAGACACTCCTCTCCAAGGGATCCATGGAAAACGATAAATGTAATGTAATGTAATACATCTGTAACACCTGCTTTCAAATGCCGCATTCGCACTAACAGCTGGGGCACAGTGTCAGCATGGGTAGCAGGTGACAGTATATGAAGATGGCAGCTTAGCAACGTAACAGAAACTCAGTGAACAACTGGACTCTCACTCGGTTTATGTTTCCAGGTGACACGTGATGCTAGATCTGGATGCAGTGCCCTGGGAGACGCGGAAATGCTGTGCCAAGGACATGCGCAAGGCGGCGCAGATAATAGCCATTGCCCACATGGTGAGTACCCATATCGTGAACATTCACACTTCTCCAGCCCGTCACAGCTATACTGTAACCCAATACAGAAATTTAACCTATGATGGTCATGGTGAGCACACACACACACACACACACACACACACACAACCACAAACACACACACACACACACACACACACACACACTTCTCTTACATCACACGCCGCATGCTCAGCCTTGTCAGTGGTCGTAGTCAATGCCACATAGGGAAGTGGCCCACACAGCTTTCTGATTAGTGGGAAGACACGTCACGTGTTGCAGGTGAGCAGATGCACATCGTGACCGACGGTTTAAGAGAGGCGCTTATTGGTTCTATGAATCGTTCGTTATTTAGGTAGCAAAGTACAGTGCGCGATGGAAATGTTACCGATGACGGTGCCACTAAAGTGGGGTTACTAAACACAGTTTTCCGTAATTCCTTCACGAAAGAAGACGAAGTAAATATTCCAGAATTCGAAACCAGAACAGCTGTTAGCATGAGTGAAATAAAAGTAGATATCTTAGGTGTTGCGAAACAACTCAAATCACTTAAGAAAGGCTAGTCTTCCGGTCCAGATGGTACACGAACCAGGTTCCTTTCAGGATACGCAGTCACAATAGAGCCTTTCTTAGCAATCATATACAGCCGCTCACTTGATTTAAGGTCTGTTCCTAAAGACTGGAAAGTAGTCACACCAATATTCAAGAAAGGAAATAGGAGTAACCCATTGAATTACAGACCCATATCACTGACGTCAATTTGCATTAGGATTTTGGAGCATATACTGTACTCTATTATCAATCACCTTGAAGAAAATGACTTACTGATACAAAACCAACACGGATTCAGAAAATCTTGTGCTGTCGACAAGGGATCTCAGATCGATTCCATATTCCTAGATTTCCACAAGGCTTTTGATACCGTTCTTTACAAGCGACTATTAATCAAATTGCGTGCGTATGGAGTATCGTCTCAGTTGTGTGACTGGATTCGTGATTTCCTCTCAGATAGGTCACAGTTCGTAGTGATAGACGGTAAATCATCGAGTAGAATAGAAGTGATATCTGGCGTTCCGCAATGTAGTGTCATAGGCCCTCTGCTGTTCCTGATTTATATAAATGATCTAGGTGATAATCTGAGCAGCCCCCTTAGATTGTTTGCAGATGACGCTCTAATTTACCGTCTAGTAAAATCATCAGACGATCAATTCCAATTACAAAATGATCTAGAGAGAATTTTTGTATGGTGCGAAAAGTGGCCTTTGGCACTAAACAAAGAAAAGTTCGAGGTCATCCACATGGGTACTAAAAGAAATCCGATAAATTTTGGGTATACGGTAAATCGCAGAAATGTAAGGACTGTCAATTCGACTAAATACCTACGAATTACAATTACGAGAAACTTAAATAGGAAAGACCACATAGATAAAGTTGTGGGGAAGGCGAAACAAAGACTTCGCTTTGTTGGCAGAACACTTAGAAGATGCGACAAACCCACTAAAGAGACAGCCTACATTACACTTGTCCGTCCTCTGTTGGAATACTGCTGCGCGGTGTGGGATCCTTACCAGGTAGGATTGACGGAGGACATCGAAAAAATGCAAAGAAGGGCAGCTCGTTTCGTGTTATCCCGCAGTAGGGGTGAGAGTGTCACTGATTTGATACGCGTCACTGAAACAAAAGCGGTTTTCTTTGCGGCGAGATCTGTTTACGAAATTTCAAGCACCAACTTTCTCTTCCGAATGCGAAAATATTTTTCTGACACCCCCCCACGTAGGGAGAAATGATCATCATAATAAAATATGAGAAATCAGAGCTCGAACGGAAAGGTTTAGGTGTTCGTTTTTACAACGAGCCAGTGGAGAGTGGAACGGTGGAGAAGTAGTATGAAAATGGTTCGATGAATCCTGTGCCAGGCACTTAAGTGTGAATTGCAGAGTAACCATGTAGATGTAGATGAACCGAAACACTATGAAGGCTGGGAGAGAACGTGTAGGTCGAAGGCTGACCCCTCTGTAAAGCAGGATAGGTGGCGATTTGTGGTAGATCTGACGACAGAGAACAGTTGTGATCCGGGCACAAGTGTTTTGCAGGACACTGTTTAGCGCACATTCTTGAACACGGGACCTTTAAACAGACGGCCCCATCGTTTTCCCATGAGTATCCAATGACATCGTCAGTTACATCTACATCTCTACCTACAGCTACATCTACACTCCTCAAGCCAAAGTTCGGTGCATGGCGGAGGGTACTAAGTACCAGTACTAGTCATATTCTTTCCTGTTCCACTCGAAAGCAGAGCGAGGGAAAAACGACTATCCAAAACCCTTCGTACAAGTCCTAATTTCTTGCGTCTTACCTACGTTGTCCTTACGCGAAACGTATGTTGGCTGCAGTGGAATCTTTCTGCAGCCAACCTCAAATACCAATTCTCCAAATTTTGTTAATAGTGTCTTACGAAAAGAACGTAGTCTTTTCTCCAAGGATTCACATTTGAGTTCACGAAGATTTTCCGTAATGCTTGCGTGCTGATAGAATTTACGGCTAACAAGTCTAGCAACGAACTTCCAGCAAAAAATAGTTCAAATGACTCTGAGTACTATGGGACTTAACATCTGAGGTCATCAGTTCCCTAGATTTAGAACTACGTAAACCTAAATAACCTGAGGACATCACATACATCCATGCCCGAGGCAGGATTCGAACCTGCGACCGTAGCAGCAGGGTGGTTCCGCACTGAAGCGCCTAGAACCGCTCGGCCATAGCGGCCGGCGAGCTTCCAGCATTATGGAATAATTGCAGGTCAGCAAATTCTGTTAATCAGTACAGCTACAAATTAGCCAAAGTCGGAAATTTCACTTTTTTTATTTATTCAATGAAAATAACTCCTAGCCTGAAACTAATCATCGAGTAAATAACAAAAAGAAAATTTGGAACTTTGGTCTGTTTTTGGTTTTTATGAAACGTAGCATCTCCCCTCTGAATTTTTTCTAGCTTTCCATTAAACCAACCTGGTAGCCGGCCGAAGTGGCGGGAGCGGTTCTAGGCACTTCAGTCTGGAACCGCGTGACCATTACAGTCGCAGGTTCGAATCCTGCCTCGGACATGGTTATGTGTGATGTCCTTAGGTTAGTTAGGTTTAATTAGTTCTAAGTTCTAGGGAACTGATGACCTCAGATGTTAAGTCCCATAGTGCCCAGAGCCATTTTTTGAACCAACCTGGTACATATCCGAAACCCTCTGAAAGAACACAAAAATGGGCCGCTCCAGCGTTTTGTGCGTCGTCTCCTTCGTGGATGAGCTACACTGACCTGAAAGTCTCCTAATAGAACGAAGTCGAATATTCGCCGTACTTATTACCACTCTAAAGTGCCCATTCCATTACATATCGCTTTGCCACGTTACGCCTAGATATTTAATTGATGTAGCTTTCTACATTTAGAGCCTACCAACTACAAATTCTGTCTAAGTCATCTTTCATATTCCTATAGTCACTGAAGTACGACATTTCCCACACACCACAGCGTCATCGGCAGACAGCTGCAAACTGCTGCTCAACCTGCCTGACAGATCATTTATGTATAGACAGCGTAAGAGCGGTCCTACCACATTTCCCTGGGGTACTCCTGACGACACCGTGGTCTCTGGTGAACACTCACCGTCGAAGACAGCATACTGAGTTCTATTAATTAGGAAGTCTTCGAGCCACTAACATAGCTGGGAAACTAATCCGTATGCTCAGACTTTCGCCAACAATCTGCAGTGGCGCCGTATCAAACGCTTTCCGGAAATCTAGTAATATGAAATTTGCCTGCTGCCCTCGATACTCGCTTTGTAGGATATCATGTGGGCAAAGAGGACGCTGAGTATCGCATGAATGATTCTTTCCGTGTTGATTTGTGGACAGAAGGTTTTCTGTTTCAAGAAAATTTATTGTATTCGAACTTACAATGTGTTCAGAAATTCTGCAGCCAACCGACTTTAAGGATAGTGGTCTGTAGCTATGTGGGTCCGTTATCTTAGCTTTCTTTCATACAGGAATAACATGCGCTTTTTCCCAGTGGCCTGGGACTTTGTCCTGGGCGAGAGATTCGCGATAAATGAAAGGTAGGTAAGGGACCAATGCCGCAGAATGCTCTCTGTGAAACTTAAATTGTATTCCATCTGCATCTTAAGATAGCAGTGGGCACGGAAACAATGGCAACCTGTCACTTGTTGGGGTAAACCACGTTTCTTGTAACGCCAGATGGATGGTTATGGCTATGTAAATCTACATCTACATACATACTCCGCAATCCACCATACGGTGCGTGGCGGAGGGTACCTCGTACCACAACTGGCATCTTCTCTCCCTGTTCCACTCCCAAACAGAACGAGGGAAAAAATGACTGCCTATATGCCTCTGTACGAGCCCTAACCTCTCTTATCTTATCTTTGTGGTCATTGCGCGAAATATAAGTTGGCGGCAGTAAAATCGTACCGCAGTCAGCCTCAAATGCTGGTTCTCTAAATTTCCTCACTAGCGATTCACGAAAAGAACGCCTCCTTTCCCCCAGAGTATCCAACCCGAGTTCCTGAAGCATTTCCGTAACACTCGCATGATGATCAAACCTACCAGTAACAAATCTAGCAGCCCGCCTCTGAATTGCTTCTATGTTCTCCCTCAATCCGACCTGATAGGGATCCCAAACACTCGATCAGTGTTTTATAAGCGGTATCCTTTACAGATGAACCACATCTTCCCAAAATTCTACCAACGAACCGAAGATGACTATCCGCCTTCCCGACAACTGCCATTACATGCTTGTCCCACTTCATATCGCTCTGCAGTGCTACGCTCAAATATTTAATCGACGTGACTCTGTCAAGCGCTACACTACTAATGGAGTATTCAGACGTTACAGGATTCTTTTTCCTATTCATCTGCATTAATTTACATTTATCTATATTTAGAGTTAGCTGTCATTCTTTACACCAATCGCAAATCCTGTCCAAGTCATCTTGTGTCCTCGTACAGTCACTCAACGACGACACCTTCCCGTACACCACAGCATGATCTGCAAACAGCCGCACATTGCTATCCACCCTATCCAAAAGATCATTTATGTGGATAGAAAACAACAGCGGACCTACCACACTTCCCTGAGGCACTCCAGATGATACCCTCACCTCCGATGAACACTCACCATCGAGGACAACGTACTGGGTTCTATCACTTAAGAAGTCTTCGAGCCACTCACATACTTGGGAACCAATCCCATATGCTCGTACCTTAGCTAGGAGTCTGCAGTGGGGCACCGAGTCATACGCTTTCCGGAAGTCAAGGAATATGGCATCCGTCTGATACCCTCCATCCATGGTTCGCAAGATATCATGTGAAAAAAGGGCGAGTTGCGTTTCGCACGAGCGATGCTTTCTAAAGCCGTGCTGATGCATGGACCCAACTTCTCTGTCTCGAGGAAATTCATTATATTCGAACTGAGAATATGTTCGAGAATCCTGCAACAAACCGATGTTAAGGATATTGGTCTGTAATTTTGAGGATCCGTGCTTCTACCCTTCTTATATACAGGCATCACCTGCGATTTTTTCGAGTCGCTCGTGACTTTACGTTGGGCAAGAGATTCGCGATAAATGCCAAACTAAGTAAGGAGCCAATGCAGTAGAGTACTCTCTGTAAAACCGAATTGGAATCCTATGAGAACCTGGCGATTTATTTATTTTCAACCCATTCAGCTGCTTCACAACCCCAGGGATGTCTATCACTATGTCCTCTATACGGGAACTTGTACGAGACTCAAACGGCGGTATGTTTGTACGATCCTCCTGCGTGAAAGATTTCTCAAATCAGCTTTCGTTTTGCTGTCTTCAGTTGCCAGGCCAGACTGATCAGTGAGTGACTGGATGGAAGCCTTCTACCCGCTTACCGATTTTACGTAAGACCCGAATTTCCTTGGGTTTTCAGCAAGATCTTTTGCTAAGGTATGACGGTGGTAGTGGTTGTATGCTTCGCGCACCGCTCTTTTTACAGCATCACGAATCTAACTCATTCTCCTCCAGGCGAACGACTGCTAGATTCTTGGACGTCTCCGTGGGTCACAAGCCGGTGGGGGAAGTATTATGCTATGGGGGCATTTACCTCGTGTGCCATGAAAGCTGTGTTAATAGTAAAAGGCACAGTGGCAGCTGCGGAATATCTGAACATTATTGTGGGCCACCTGCATCCCTTTATGTTCATCTCTTCCCGGAAGCCAGTGGCCTCTTCCATCAGGAAATCTGTTCGTACCTTGAGGGCAGCGGTTCGAGGAGCAGGACAATGAACTCACGTTCGCCACCAAATTCACCTGATATGAACCCGATGGAACACATCACTGTCGGCCACCGGCTCCGCACCCACAAATCATCTGCCCGTAATTTATTGGAAAAGCGTGACCCACGCTTAGACATGTCGTGCCACAAACCTCCGGAAACCTATCAAGAACTTATTTAATCCACGCCATGCAGAATCGCTGCTGAATTGTGTTCCAAAAAATTGACGAAAGTTGGAAGAAGTCAGTTCCAAAAAATGTTCGAATGTGTGTGAAATTTTATGGGACTTAACTTCTAAGGTCATCAGTCTCTAAGCTTACGCACTGCTTAACCTAAATTATCCTAAGGACAAACACACACACCCATGCCCGAGGGAGGACTCGAACCTCCGCCGGGACCAGCCGCACAGTCCATGACTGTAGTTCCCCTAGACCGCTCTGCTAATCCCGCGCGGCGGTAGAAGTCAGTCATAATGTTCTGGCGCATGAGTACAAACGATGACGGCCGAAACACTGTGATTTTATAAGAATACGGCTGGGTTTTTCCTGGCTTCAGTGTGCAAATTTTTAATAATTATTTCACATGTACAAGCACATTTATTTAATTTTTGGTCCATCCCACATGGTGTAACATTCTATATATTTAAAGTGTTTGGCGTGCTCCAAAACTTTATTATTCAACATAGATTTTAATCTTACTGATTGATGGACTGGAATGCCATGACTTTCGTTTTATCTACAGCCATTTTAGGTTGTATGCTGATGCTACCTGCTGCAACTTGTAGAGACCCATCTGAAGGTCATCCTCATTATGTGGTATCAGTGATAGGTCATTTGCATATAGGACTGCATTGAATATAGAGCGACAATCTAAAAGTTCTCCTGTCCTACTCAGTATTTTTCATTTACTGTTCACTTAATCTATGCATACAGTGTCCCAGGGAATGTGGTTTATGTTCTGGAATGTGTGAAGAAAAATCTTTAGAAGCAGAAAAGTCTAGTCAACATGGAATCCAAAATATAGACTGCTACCTTAAGAGCTATGAACGCATGTACGACTTCGCTACTGTCATGCATATCTTTTCTACTGAAGAAGTCCTCCTAGTGCTTGAACAATGCATATTGGAGCTAAGGATTATTAGACTGCCCTCCAATACTAAATTGGTGATCCCTCGATGTCTCAGAACATGTACTACCGACCGATGCCTTCTTCTAGTCAAGTGGTGCCACAAGCTCCTCTTCTCCCCAATTCTATTCAATACCTCCTCATTAGTTATGTGATCTACCCATCTAATCTTCAGCATTCTTCTGTAGCACCACATTTCTAAAGCTTCTATTCTCTTCTTGTCTAAACTATTTATCGTCCACGTTTCACTTCCATACATCATACAAATACTTTCAGAAACGACTTCCTGACATTTAAATCTATACTCGATGTTAACAAATTTTTCTTCTTCAGAAACGCTTTCCTTGCCATTGCCAGTCTACATTTTATATCCTCTCTACTTCGACCATCATCAGTTATTTTGCTTCCCAAATAGGAAAACTCCTTTACTACTTTAAGTGTCTCATTTCCTAATCTAATTCCCTCAGCATCGCCCGACTTAATTCGACTACATTCCATTATCCTCGTTTTGCTTTTGTTGATGTTGATCTTATATCCTCCTTTCAAGACACTGTCCATTCCGTTCAACTGCTCTTCCAAGCTCTTTGCTGTCTCTGACAGAATTACAATGTCATCGCTGAACCTCAAAGTTTTTATTTTTTCTCCATGGATTTTAATACCTACTCCAAACATTTCTTTTGTTTCCTTTATTGCTTGCTCAATATACAGATTGAATAACATCGGGGATATGCTACAACCCTGTCTCACTCCCTTCCAAACCACTGCTTCTCTTTCATACTCCCTAAATATTTAGTTGAATTTACACGCTTCAGATTTTTGTGACTTATCGCGTAATCGAAATTTAGTACTCATGTGAATAACTTCACACTTTCCTTCACGCAGGGTCAGTTGCCATTTTTCGCACCATACATATATCTTATGTAAATCATTTTGCAATTCCTTTTGGTCATCTGATGACTTTACAAGAAGGTAAATGACAGCATCATCTGCAACCAATCTAAAACGTCTACTGAGATCTTCTCCTATGTCGTTTATATAGATCAGGAACTATAGAAGGCCTATAACACTTCCTTAGGGAACGCCGGATGTAACTTCTGTTTTACTCTATGACTTTCAGTCTATTACTACCAACTGTGACCTGTCTGGCAGGATAGATAGGTACAGGGTGGTGCAAAATAGGTGATAGAAAGTATTTGTTTACTGTGTCTTCGCTGTATTCTGTAAATGATTCTCCTTCTGATGTTCTTGTATTGTAGCTCTGAAAATTCTAGAGCTCATTCAGTTTCGCTTCACGTTTCAAAATGGAAGCACAAGCACTGACCCACGTTTGTTGATCGTAAAGACATTTTGCGCAAATTCTGTACGTATAGTTGTGGTGAGACGCATCTTCAACAGTGCAATGAGCCAGTGAGAAGACTAGAGCCCTTCGTGATTCCAGAAAGGGCGAGTCAGGAGGAACAGCGTCAGCTGTAGCCCTGGATGAGGTGGGACCAGTACGAACCTCATTCAGATACATGTACATACATCTACATCTACATCTATACTCCGCAAGCCACCCAACGGTGTGTGGCGGAGGGCACTTTACCTGCCACTGTCATTACCTCCCTTTCCTGTTGCAGTAGCGTATGGCTCGCGGGAAGAACGACTGTCTGAAAACCTCCGTGCGCGCTCGAATCTCTCTAATTTTACATTCGTCATCTCCTCGGGAGGTATAAGTAGGGGGAAGCAATATTTTCGATATCTCATCCAGAAACGCACCCTCTCGAAACCTGGACAGCAAGCTACACCGCGATGCAGAGCGCCTCTCTTGCAGAGTCTGCCACTTGAGTTTGCTAAACATCTCCGTAACGCTATCACGCTTACCAAATAACCCTGTGACGAAACGTGCCGCACTTCTTTGGATCTTCTCTATCTCCTCCGTCAACCAGACCTAGTACGGATCCCACACAGATGAGCAATACTCAAGTATAGGTCGGACGAGTGTTTTGTAAGCCACCTCCTTTGTTGATGGACTACATTTTCTAAGCACCCTCCCAATGAATCTCAACCTGGTACCCGCCTTACCAACAATTAATTTTATATGATCATTCCACTTCAAATCGTTCCGCACGCATACTCCCAGATATTTTACAGAAGTAACTGCTACCAGTGTTTGTTCCGCTATCATATAATCATACAATGAAGGATCCTTCTTTCTATGTATTCGCAATACATTACATTTGTCTATGTTAAGGGTCAGTTGCCACTCCTTGCACCAAGTGCCTATCCGCTGCAGATCTTCCTGCATTTCGCTGCAATTTTCTAATTCTGTAACTTCTCTGTATACTACAGCATCATCCGCGAAAAGCCGCATGGAACATCCGACACTATCTACTAGGTCATTTATATATATTGTGAAAAGCAATGGTCCCATAACACTCCCCTATGGCACGCCAGAGGTTACTTTAACGTCTGTAGACGTCTCTCCATTGATAACAACATGCTGTGTTCTGTTTGCTAAAAACTCTTCAATCCAGCCACACAGCTGGTCTGCTATTCCGTAGGCTCTTACTTTGTTTATCAGGCGACAGTGCGGAACTGTATCGAACGCCTTCCGGAAGTCAAGCGAAATGGCATCTACCTGGGAGCCTGTATCTAATATTTTCTGGGTGTAATGAACAAATAAAGCGAGTTGGGTCTCACACGATCGCTGTTTTCGCAATCGATGTTGATTCCTACAGAGTAGATTCTGCGTTTCCAGAAACGATACGCATGTTCTAAAATTCTACAACAGATCGACGTCAGAGATATAGGTCTATAGTTTTGCGCATCTGCTCGACGACCCTTCTTGAAGACTGGGACTACCTGTGCTCTTTTCCAATCATTTGGAACCTTCCGTTCTTCTAGAGACTTGCGGTCTCTCGAGATAGGAGTCCACATGTCAACAAGCAGCAATTCAGGATGTCGTGACATTCTTTCTGGAGGATAATGAAAGAGAAACTTAACTTTTTTCCTCTGAAAATGGGACGGTGACCACCGTCCGAGGACATATCAGTGAAGCGGTGATATTCTCTTGGAAATGAGATCCTGAGGCCTTTGAAAGTGGAACAGTAGATACGGATATGATCTAGTCTAGTGAAGAGGCACACTTCCACCTCCATGGCTACCGTCAACAAATAGAATTGGTGTACCGGGTGATCAAAAAGTCAGTATAAGTTAGAAAACTGAATAAATCACGGAATAATGTAGATAGATACAAATTGACACACATGCTTGGAATGACATGGGGTTTTATTAGAACTAAAAAAATACAAAAGTTCAAATATGTCCGACAGATGGCGCTTCATCTGATCAGAATAGCAATAATTAGCATAACAAAGTAAGACAAAGTAAAGATGATGTTCTTTACAGGAATGGCTCAATATGTCCAACATCATTCCTCAACAATAGCTATAGTCGAGGAATAATTTTGTGATCAGCACTGTAAAGCATGTCCGGAGTTACGGTGAGGCATTGGTGTCGGAATTGTCTTCAGCATCCCTAGAGATGTCGGTCGATCACGATACACTTGCGACTTCAGGTAACCTCAAAGCCAATAATTGCACGGACTGAGGTCTGGGGACCTAGGAGGCCAAGCATGACGAAAGTGGCGGCTGAGCACACGATCATCACCAAACGACGCGCGCAAGTGATCTTTCACGCGTCTAGCAATATGAGGGTGGAGCGCCATCCTGCATAAACATCGTACGTTCCAGCAGGTGTTTATCAGCCAGGCTGGGGATGATGCGATTCTGTAACGTATCGGCGTACCTCTCGCCCGTCACGGTAGCAGTTACAAAACCAGAATCACGCATTTCCTCGAAGAAAAAAGGCCCAATAACGGTAGATGTGGTAAATCCAACCCATACCGTGACTTTCTCGTCGCGCAATGGAGTTTCCACGACAGTTCTACGATTTTAGGTAGCCCAAATTCTGCAGTTGTAGGCGTTGACAGACCCTCGGAGCATGAAATGAGGTTCGTCAGTCCACAACATGTTACTCAACCAATCGTCATCTTCCGCCATATTTTGAAACGCCCACACCGCAAATGTCCTCCGCTTCACTAAATCGTCAGGTAACAGTTCATGATGCCGATGGATTTTGTACGGATAGCATCGGAGGGTACGCCTAAGTGCCAACCAGACAGTAGTGTATGGAATGCCGGTGCGACGTGCGACTGCACGAGCGCTGACTTCCCCGTGCATAGACGAACCCGCTACAGTCTCCATTTCTTCCTGAACTGTCTCAGCAGCATTACGCCTTGTGCTCGGTCGGCCACTACGGGGTCTATCGTCTAAACAACCCGTGGCTTCGAACTTCGAAATCATTCTCGCCACAGCTGCATTTGTCAATGGACCTTTACCCGTTCGAATCCCCTTCCTATGGCGATAGGATCGTAACGCTTAACTAGCACATTCCCCATTCTGATAACACAGCTTCACTAAAAGAGCCTTTTCAGGTAACGTCAACATGCTGCGACTGCTGGCACATCTGATTCTCTCTTTCATTACAGCTCCTTTTATACGCGATTGTCATGCGCAGTCACTGACGTTTTTCTGTCTAGCGCCATGTGTCCGACATTTTGTGAACTTTGTTTGGTTCTAATAAAACCCCATGTCATTCCAAGCATGTGTGTCAATGTATACCCGGTACTTGTTCAATCCGCTGCTTCACCTCATCAACATAAAGTCGCTGTTTCGTGCGCAGTTGGTGCACAATGCATTACTGGATCCATTTTTATTGATGATCCTGTTAATCGCAGCATTGTTCTGTTGCTATCCAGCCCAGACGCCGGCAGTGAAGCCGACAATAGCGTTGGAGATAGTTTCGTGATATGACTGCTCAGTGACGCATGCATACTAGATAGAATGATCACACATAGCGGCTCGGTTTGCCTGTGCCTCTGGTTACAGTCCCTGCCACAATCCGGGGCGCTCACCTGGATCCAGCAGCAACCAATCAAATAAGCTGTACGGCGGTTATCGCACCAGATAATGGGCCAAAATCCTGTCTGCCTCTCAGTTATGTGACCTTGCATTGCATACTCTAGTCGTACTGAAGAGAGGGGTCGAAAGAACTGTGCATGCTATTTAAGTAAATAAAATGGCTTAATCTTATAATAAATGATTAATGGAAAATCTCATATAAAGATGTGAAACAAATACTAACAAAGAGATAGAGGTGCTGACCAGTACTTACCTCAGCTCAGTACAGCCGATAGATAACACAAAACAGAACAGAAAATTTACATTCCTAGCTTTCGGAACTTTGTTCCTTCATCAGGGAGGAGAGAGGGGAAAAAGGGAAGAAGGTAAAGTGCATTCAGTTATTCATAACCCAGGTTATGAAGCAACAGGGAAAGGTAAACAGGGAGGGTAGCAAGGATGGAGGCATGGTTGTCGGAGGGGAGCCAAAGATATTCTACTGTTAAGTACTGTGCGAGCTTCAAACCAAAGAGGATGCATACAGAAGTAAAGAGGTATATAGTATAAACTATGTAGGATGCGTGAATGGCTAAAGAGGAGACGGAAAAAGAAGACTGAAGAGTAAATGCGAGTGAGGTTGGTTAACGTAGGTTCAGTCCAGGGGGACAGCGGGATGAAAGGATGTGTTGGAGTGCAAGTTCCCATCTCCGCAGTTCAGAGGAACTGGTGTTGGGTGGGAGAAGCCAAATGACATGTACGTTGTAGCAGGTTCCTAGGTCCCTAGAATTATGCTGGAGGGCATGCTCTGCTACTGGGTATTGGACATCTCCTAGGCGGACAGTTCGTCTGTGCCCGTTCTCGGTCCTGGGTTCGAAACGCACAACTGCATAAAGTTTGAATCAAAATAAGCAACAGTGGTGGCTCAAGACTTCTGGCGTAATAAGTCACTCTCGTTTCGCCATTGCTCTTCTCAAAGATATTGCAGGAATGGACAGAGATTCAGGGTACTCTTTACCCTTGGGGTGGGAAACCGCCCCTACAAGGCAGAAGACTCAGCAATGACCTACAATATGAGGATGCAGAAGGCAATGGAAACCATTAGATTAAAGACACAGGGCATGTGGCCTGTAAGTGAAAACATCTGACTATCATCTCTACATTGGCAAACGATCCTGGACTAGTACCTCATTCGGATCTCCGGGAGGGGACTGCCGAGGGAGAGGTGACTTTGAGAAAAAGATGGAATACCAATGAAATAGCGTTCTACGAGTCGGAGTGTAAGGCTCTATCAAGATGTAGTGGGAGTCAGCGAAATTGGAAGAGGACATGGCTTTCTGGTTAGATAATATCAACAGCAGCAGAAAACAGTATAACGGGAGTAGGATTCGTTATGAACACGAAGGTAGTACAGAGATTGCATTACTGCGAACAGCCCGGCCGTTGTAGCCGAGCGGTTCTAGGCGCTTCGGTCTGGAACCGCGCGACCGTTACGGTCGCAGGTTCGAATCCTGCCTCGGGCATGGATGTGTGTGACGTCCTGAGGTTAGTTAGGTTTAAGTAGTTCTAAGTTCTAGGGGACTGACGACCTCAGATGTTAAGTGCCATAGTGCTCAGAGCCATTTGAACCATTTACTGCGAACAGTTTGACGAAAGGGTTGTTCTCATCAGAATCGACAGAAAACCACTACCGGCAATGATAGTTCAGTTATAAATGTCGACGTGAAGAGATAGGGAAGGTTTATGAGGATATTCAACGGGTGATTCTGTGCCTAAACCGAGACGAAAATATAGTAACAAAGCTATTGCAGACCTTCGATGCGGGCGGACATTGACTGAAGTCCATGGGAGAAGATGAAAATTTGTGGCGGGCCGGAATTCGAACCTGTGTCTCCTGCTTACTAAGCAGATGCTCTGACCGCTGAACCATCCGGACACAGTGGTCATCGCAACTGCACGGACTACCCGAGCATGCCTCTCGTCAGACCCAAATTCTCAAGTTCTACTGATGCAGTGCCCCTTGCCCAGGAGACCTGGGTTCGAATGCCGGTCCGCCACAAATTTTCATCTTCTCCCATGGACTTCAGTCAATGTCTGTCCGCAGTCAAAGTCTGTAATTCCTTCGTGCATCGATTCATGATGGCTGCTGGATCAAAAATGCGGTTTTAGGTGAAGTAGTAGAAGAAAGGGTTACGGGAGAATATGGGCTTGGTAGTAGGAACGAGAGAGGAGAAGACTAATTGAGTTGTGCAATGTACTTCAGATATTAATAGCGAGTACTCGATTCAAGAGCCACAAGAGGAGGAGGCGTACTTGGAAAAGGCCAGGGGGTAAAATAAGATTACAGTTGCATAACATCACGAACAGGCAGAGATTCCGAAATCAGGCATACCCAGAGGCAGATATAGGCTCAAATCACAATATGGTAATGATGAAGAGAAGGCTGAAGCTCAAGAGGCTAGTAAGGAAGAATCAGTGCACAAAGGATACGGAAGTACGAAGGAATGAAGAGATACGCTTGAAGTCCTCTGGGGCTACAGATACTGTGATAATGAACAGCGCACTAGGTAGTTCAGTTTAAGAGGAATGGAGATCTCTAAAAATAGCAGTCACGGAAGTTGGAAAACCAAACATTGCTTCAAGAAAGGTGACCATGGGTGACACAATAAATGCAGTTGATCGGCGAAAGAAAGAAGTTTAAAAATGTTCGTGGAAACTCAGGAATACAGACTTAAGGGTGAAATGATAGTTAAAGCAAGACCCTAAGCTGTCGACAGGCGTCGATATACATCAACGGTTACGGCTGAAAATGTGTGTCCCGACCGGGACTGGAACCCGGGATCTCCTGCTTACATGGCAGACGCTCTATCCACCTGAGCCACCGACGGGACATAGGATAGTGCGACTGCAAGGGTTTATCCCTTTCACGCTCCCCGTGAGACCCACATTCCCAACTTAACGTCCACACACTACATTCGTAGTGCCCCTGCCCATTTCATTCTAAGAGAATTGCATGGTCACCGATGGTATCTGTTCTTTCGGACATGTCCGAAAGAACAAATACCATCTTCATAAAGTTAAGGCTAACCTGCCATTGACCCTCTTCTTCTGTGCTGGATGCACACGCATCGCCCGAACTCTCACGGGACTCGGTAAGATTGTCTGCCGCGAGTAATGAATGTACTGGGCAGGGGCGCTACGAATATGCAATGCAATAGGAATTCCACTGTTAGATGGAGAGGAGACAGGGGGAAAGAGCACTAAAGATCTCTACGAGGGGAGAAGACTTGTCTTACGACGTGAGCGAAGAAGAAACAGGAGTCGATATTGAAGTGATAGAGCATCCAGTGTTAGAATCAGACTTTACAAGAGTTTTCGAGGACTAGAGATCAAATAATGCAGAAGGCGTACGTAACATTCCATTAGAATTTCTAAAACCATTGGAATACAAGGTAACCAAATGACTATTCGCGTTGGTGTGCAGAATGTATCAGACTGATGTTGTATCATCAGACTTTTGGAAAAACATCATCCAAAAAATTCCGAAGACTGCAAAAATCGAAAAGTGTGAGAAGTATCACACAATCAGTCTAATAGCTCATGCATCCAAGTTGCTGACAAGAATAATGTAATGTGTTAGATGACAATCAGTTTGGCTTTAGGTAAGGTAAAGGCACCAGACAGCCAATTCTGACGTTGCAGTTGATAATGAAAGCAGGACATGGTCACAGGATTTGTCGACCTGGAAAAAGCTTTCGAGAATGTAATATGATGCAATATCTTTAAGATTCTGAGAAAAATAGGAATATGGTGTAGGGAAGGACGGCTAATTGCAATGCATACAGGAATCGAGAGGGAACGGTAAGAATAGAAGATCAAGAACGAAGTGCACGGATTAAAAACATTGTAAGGCAGCGCTAAGCTATAGGGAGAGATGGGTAATACACAATATATACAATAACCAAGAGGGAATAATAAGGATGACGACCAAGAACGAAGTGCTTGTATTAAAAAGGTTATAAGAGAGGGATGTAGTACAAAATGTGGATTGAGAGTAGATCGAAGAAAGACTAAAGTAATGAGAAGTAGCAGAAACGAGAACTGCGAGAAATTTAGCATCAGGATTGATGGTCACGAAGTAGATGAAAAGGAATCCTGCTACCCAGGCAGCGAAATAACCACTGACGGACGGAGCAAGGAGGACATCAAAAGCAGACTAGCAAAGACAAAAGGGGCATTCCTGACCAAGAGAAGTCTACTAGTGTCAAACATAGGCCTTAATCTGAGGAAGAAATTTCTGAGAATATAAGTTTGGAGCACAGTATTGTATGGCAGTGAAACATGGACTGTGGGAAAACCAAAACAGAAGAGAATCGAAGCATTTGAGATGTGGTGCTACAGACGATGCTGAAAATTAGGTAGACTGATAAGGTGAGGAATGAGGAGGTTTTGCGCAGAATCGGAGAGGAAAGGAATATGTGGAAAACAGTGACAACGAGAAGGGACAGGATGATAGGACATCTCTTAAGACATGAGGGATCGACTTCCATGATCCTAGAGGGAGCTCTGTAGAAGGCAAAAATTGTAGGGGAAGATAGAGATTGGAATACATGCAGCAGATAATTGAGGAAGTAGATGCAAGTGCTACCCTGAGATGAAGTGGTTGGCAGAGGAGAAGAATTTGTGGTGGGCCGTATCAAACTACTAGGACAACAGATGACAAAAAAAGAAAATTGCAAAATGACCAAAAATAGTAATTTGAAAAATTTCAGTGAGGTAGAACAGAAAGTTGTTTAATTCAGTCTTAGACTCAGCCACAGTACGCGCTGGACATTTAATACGTTCTGGCAAGGTCTTGCATACTTGTGAGTCCATGTATCTGGCTCCTTTCTGCACTTATGTTAAGCCCTCATCTTTAGCTTTTGGATAATCAGCTCTTGGTGCATATAATGGCAAACTTCTCTAAATGTAAATACATTTGCTACATCTACAGCCACAACTACACCCTGCGAGCCATCTTAGCGGTGTGTGGCTGAGGGTACCAGCGTTATTTCCTCCTTTTATTGTCGCAGTCGAATGGTTCGCGGGAAGGAAGATTGCTGGTAAGCGTCCACATGAGCTTCAGTCTTTCTAATTTTACCTTCATGGACTTATCGCGAGATTTACGTAGCATGGAGTAGTATGTTGGTAGGCCCGTCGAAGAACATAGGACTTCGTATCTTTAATAGTAAAGCATGAAGAACGCCTCTCTTGCAGCCTTTGCCACATGGGTTGCCTCAGAATCTACGTGACGTTTTCGCGCCAAATAAACGAACCTGTAACGAAACGCGTTGCTCTCCTTGGGATCTTCTCTGTTTCCTCAGTAAATCCTTCCTAGTATGGATCCCATGATCAGGAGCGAAATTAATGACGTAACTAAATAGACGTAATATGCGATTAGAACAAAGAACGATAGTAGACATAACAGACGTCGGTATTATAGTTCTGCACTGTCGTGCTGTGTTGTGAGAGAGAGAACTGAAGCTGAAATCATTATAGGTATTGAAATCTGACTAAAGCCGGAGATAAGTCCAGCCGAATTTTCTTATCACGGACCGAACGATGTTCAGAACTGACAGATTAAATTCAGACAACAGTGCGTATGTTGCTCTTATAAGTAGTTTATCTTGTAGTAAAACTGAAGTAGGTAGTCGCTGTGAGTTAATGTGGACAGAAGCTACATTCGGCAACAGCAATAAATTAATGATAAGTGCCTTTTATCGATCACCCAACTCGAATGATATAGCTGCTAAAACTCCGAGGAAAAATTTAGCCTCATTTAGAATAGGTACCAAACTCGTTCAATTAAAGTTGGTGGTGACTTCAATCTACCCTCGATACGTCAGCAAACATACGTGTTTAAAGGCGGTGGTAGGCATAAAACATAGTCCAAGATTATGTTAAAGGCGTCCTTCGAAAATTATTCAGATCAGTTAGTTCAGGAGTCCACACGAAGTGAAATTCTTGCAGTAACGTTTTAGACCTCTTAGCGACAAACAGCACTGAGCACGTAGAGAGCGCCATGACAGACACAGGGTTACTGACCACCAGGTCGTCGTATCGAGTCGAAATGCCTAGCATCCAAACCTATCACAGGAAATTTCACTAGACATGTTCCTAAGAGATAGCCTCCATTGCTTCCAAAGTATGAGGCACACCCGGAAGGTAAGTATCCCGATGTTTCCAGAATGAGATTTTCACTCTGCAGCGGAGTGTGTGCTGATATGAAACTTCCTGGCAGATTAAAACTGTGTGCCCGACCGAGACTAGAACTCGGGACCTTTGCCTTTCGCGGGCAAGTGCTCTACCATCTGAGCTACCGAAGCACGACTCACGGCCGGTCCTCACAGCTTTACTTCTGCCAGTATCTCGTCTCCTGCCTTCCAAACTTTACAGAAGCTCTCCTGCGAACCTTGCAGAACTAGCACTCCTGAAAGAAAGGATACTGCGGAGACATGGCTTAGCCACAGCCTGGGGGATGTTTCCAGATGAGATTTTCACTCTGCAGCGGAGTGTGCGCTGATATGAAACTTCATGGCAGATTAAGTTTCTTATCCCGATGTCGTTTCGTTTAAGGGGGTAGGACGTCAAACGGATCGACTTGGAGCAGGAGAGGCACCACAGGACATTTTAATTCCCACTGTCTATACTTTTACAAAAAAATTCATAAAACATTGTCAGCATGAGCAGGAAGGATTCAGAATTCACACTCATAGCAGTGGAAGTTCGAAAACATAACGAAATAATTTTTTTTACATGTGAAATTTCATTATTTTTTCACTTACTAATGGCATTATTTGTTGCTATAGGTACACTTTTCTTCGTAAGTACGAGAGAGTTTTCGATGAATTGTGCACAGCATACGAACCATACTTAAAGGTGTATGAAACTCTAGAATTTTCGAAATCTTTTACAAACTGTGGTAAAAATTGAGGTAATTAACTATAAAATGTGTGTTTTTCCTAAACATGAAGTTTAAAATATAACAGTTCATTCGTTTTTTGATAAATGAAATAAATTCTAGGGTTTCATACACCTGTGAGTATTCTTCATCGAAGACTCTAACTTATGAAGAAAAGTGTACTTATAGCAACAAATGCAGCCATTAGTAAGTGAAAAAATGATGAAATTTCACACGTAAAAAAAATTACTTCGTTATGTTTTCGAACTTCCACTGCAATGAGTGTGAATCCTGTATCCTTCCTGGTAATTCTGACAAAGTTTTATAAATTAATTTGCAAAAGTATAGACACTGGAAATTAAAATATGCTGTGGTGCCTCACCTGCTCCAAGTCGGCCCGTTTGACCTCCTGCCCCCCTTAAGGTAGACGTATTTAGCCGGGACGACTGCGCATGCGCAACAGACCTATGACGTGACAATCAGATGCCGTCCGGACAGGTCACACCTGGCGCCAGTACCGAGGCAGCAGTGCCCTAAAACGGCGTCTCTTATTCGTCTCCCGCCGCCTGCGAGGTTCGGTCAGTTATAAGGGACCTTAATGCACTAAGCATAGCGCCCATCGGAATTCAGCGTAAGCTCAGTCACTTGTACAGGCAGAAGGTCACGAGCAGACAGATGGAGAATCGCTTGCGAAGGTCGTCAAAGTGTCCGTGGCGAAGAACGCAGTGGGTCACGTCCCTCATCAGCGATCACCTGATTCAGGTGGTGGGGCAGCGCATCCTTGAGAAACGGTGCTCAGCAGCCATTTTCTGCAGATATCGCGATCCTTGCTGCATGAAACTGTCACTAAGCACCTGCTGTTCAAGAGATTGTGTGCCAGGTCTTTTGTGACGGCTCCCAAACCCAAGGTCCTCAGCGGTACTTTTGGGGCAGCCACCAAAAATTGTATAAAGCGCGGGTAGTGACCAGAATGTAGCTATGTCTGTTGGCCGAAAAATAATTAATGACAAGAATTGCGCCAGCTAGAATGACGAGATATCTTTATTTCTGGCGAAACGTGCACCAGCAATATAAGTCCAAGGAATATCCAAGAGTAATCCGGGTACTGAGCCTAGGCGAATACAATAGCAAATATCACGCTGCAATGGCTCCGCTATAAACTCCACCAAAGGCTAGCAATAGACAACCGACAGTAGACTGTCCATCTCAGGGTTTTTTTTCTTCTTTATTGTTATTTTCAACACTTTGTACGAAGGTGGGCTGTCAGCAGCATAATACGCTGCTCTTCAGCTGAGAGTGATACAATATAAAACATAATGGAGGTACAGATGATACAAGACAAATGGCGGGTAAAAAACTGTAGACACTGAAAAACAATATACACGAAGCCGTTCACACTGGACAAGAAAAAACACTAAAACCTGTTGACACGGTGCACATAACACGGACGACTGCGACGGCACAGGTGAACAGTGGTGGCGTGACAGCGAAAGAACACTAAACACAAAATGAAGGCACACACACGAGACACTGGTGGCGATGATCTCTGGCGCGCGAATGTTCACTGAGCATGTGCGAGTCTGGGGACCTGCCAAGAGAGGAGGAGGGGGGTGGGAGAGGAAGAGGGGAGAGCAGAGATGCCAAGGGCACGGGAGATAGGAGGGAGGAAGGAAGGGAGGAGAGGGAAGGGGAAGCCTGGGGGAAGAGGGGAGGAGGAGGGGGGATGGGGGGGGGAAAGGAGAGAGAAGGAAGGGAGGGTGCCCAAAGGAAAAAAACACAGGAAGTGGGAGGGGAGGATCAAAGTTGGTAGGAGGGGTAGATGGAGGGGAGGAGGGCATCATCAGAGAGGGGGAGCTGGCGGAAGCCACCTTGGGAGAGGGTAAGGAGGGTGGAGAGATGGAGACCGGGTGGGACGTGGAAATACAGGCGTGGCAGTAGGCGCGAATGGGATGGGGTAGACAAGTGGGTGAGGAGAATCGAGTTTACGGGAGGTGTAGAGGATCCGTATCCGTTCGAGGAAAAGGGGGAGGTGGGGGAACGGAATTAGGTCGTATAGGATCCACGTGGGGGAGGGGAGACGGATGCGATATGTGAGGCAGAGAGCATGGCATTTGTGGATCTGAAGGGATTTATAAAAGGTAGGGGGGGCGGAGATCCAGGCCGGATGGTTGAGGGTGACACCAAGGTACTTAAGGGTGGGAGTGAGGGCGATAAGGCAGCCATAGATGGTTAGATAGAAATCGCGGAGGCGGAAGGAAGCGGTGGTTTTGCCTACAATGATCGCCTGGGTTTTGGAGGGATTGACCTTGAGCAACCACTGGTTGCACCAAGCGGTGAACCGGTCAAGATGGGATTGGAGAAGGTGTTGGGAGCGCTGCAGGGTGGGGGCAAGGGCAATGAAGGCGGTGTCATTGGCAAACTGGAGAAGGTGGACAGGGGGGTGACGGCAGCGGCATGTCCGCCGTATACAAAAGGTACAAAAGGGGGGAGAGGACAGAGCCTTGGGGCACCCCGGCGGAGGGAAAAAAGGTGTAGGAATCTGTGTTATGGATGGTGACGTAGGAAGGACGGTGGGAGAGAAAGGAGTCGATCAGACGGACGTAGTTAATGGGAAGGGCGAAGGTTTGGAGCTTGAAAAGGAGACCGGAATGCCATATGCGGTCATAGGCACGTTCGAGGTCCAGGGAGAGGAAGATTGCGGAGCGACGGGAGTTAAGCTGGTCGGAAAGGAGATGAGTGAGGTGAAGGAGAAGGTCGTCGGAAGAGAAGGACGGCCGAAAGCCACACTGGGTGATGGGAAGGAGGCGGTACTGGCGGAGATGCTGGTGGATGCGTCGGGTGAGGATGGATTCCAGGACCTTGCTGAAGACCGAGGTAAGGCTGATGGGACAGTAGGAGGAGACGGCGGACGGCGGCTTACCGGGTTTGAGGAACATCAGGATACGGGAGGTTTTCCACAGGTCGGGGTAGTAACCGGTGGACAGGACTACATTGTAGAGCCTGGCCAGGCTGGAGAGGAAAGAGATAGGAGCTTCACAGAGGTGATGGTAGGTGACACGATCGTGACCAGGAGCGGTGTTGCGTTTTGTGCGGAGTGTAGCAATGAGATCCTGTGTAGTGATAGGGGCATTGAGTTCCGTGTGTGCAATGTTGTCCAAGTACTGGAAACCAGGTGCGAGGGGAGGGACAGAGGTGTCAGTTCGATCGCGGACATCCAGGAAGAGGGAGTAATCGAACTGGGGATCATCGGGGATGGAAAAGACATCGGAGAGGTAAGAGGCAAAGTGATTGGCCTTACTAAGGGTGTCATGGAAGTGGTGATCATCATGGGGAAGAGGATAGTAGATGGAGAGTTTAGTTCCGGTAAGGCGACGTAAGGCTGACCAGAACTTGGACGAGTTTATAGGTAGGGTAGCATTTAAACGGGTGCATGTCTGTCGCCCGTCTCGGGGCCAGCGCTCCTCCTCATATGCAAAAGGCAGAGGGCGCTGCGGACCCGAGCTCAGCCGTGGCGCGACCTCTTCCGTCGGCTGCAACGCCCTGAGACGCCGATGTCCGCGACAGGAACAGTGGCCAGCGATGTCACGGTCGGGGCGCGCGTGCGCGAGTTGGTTGGTTGGTTGGTTGGGTCCGAGGATACAACAACTTCTGTTCCAAAAAACTGACACCCGAGCACAAAACGAAACTCTTTGGAGCAGCACTGACATTCCTGCAACGGTATCATGATGACGGGGGCAAGTTCCTCGACAGGATCGTGATGGACGATGTCTCACCTGACCCCAGAAACCGAACAGCAGCCAATGCACCGGCATCACAGTGGATGGAGACGAAACTCAGACAGACTGCGTCGGTGCAGAAATTTGCCATTAGGACTTAGATTGCACTAATCATCCGACAAAAGCACAATGAAAGAAATATTGCTGCATGCAAGCGTAAAACGTAAGTCGTACTTGTATTTTAGTAAGTAAATAAAAATATGTTAATGAATCTTCTCTCTATATAATACTGTATATAAATGATGTCCCCTGCTCGCTTCTTCTTTTGTGTCCAGGCTAGTCACAGGAAGTGCTGTTATTTTGGTAGTGTCTTGCAATTCCCAGTACCAATATCTTGCGAGTACCGATATGGATAACAGCCAAATGTCATCAATGTTCCCCATTCCGGGGATGGTATGGCGCAACAGGCGAACTTTACAAATATTCTCTCTGAGTTTTATTAATGTAAATATGTGGGAACAAACACTTTAGAGTGCGCAAACCCCAAGTGTAAGACTTTAGGAGTATATGGCTCTGAGCACTATGGGACTTAACTTCTGTGGTCATCAGTCCCCTAGAACTTAGAACTACTTAAACCTAACTAACCTAAAGACATCACACACATCCATGCCCGAGGCAGGATTCGAACCTGCGACCGTAGCAGTCCCGCGGTTACGGACTGCGCGCCTAGAACCACTAGACCACCGCGGCCGGCCTTAGGAGTACATGAAATGTGTCATAGATACCAGAGCTGTAACTGCAAATGTAATCTCTAAATGGACAAAGATCATCAACGTAAATGATCATAAAAACCATGGTACAAGGGTCCTCGATCTCACTTTTTGATCTCAAATTTTGTTTATTTCGCCCGCTCGCTTATTTAGCTCGCTCGATTCTGAATTGGGCCAGCTTTCATCTGATGCCGACTTAGTTGGGTGTTCAGCTTTAAGTCTGATCTGGAGAATAAGTGTTTAATCACATTCCGGGAATAATTAAATGTACAGGAATCATATAAAATTTTTATTTGTTTTTTCGTGATTAGAATCGAGTAGTCTCTCTGACGACCAAATGTAAATGTGTGTGTCACTTAAATTCATTTTTTATTTTATTTAAAATACCACTCCTTTTGCCGTCCGGTGTGGCCGCGCGGTTCTAGGCGCTTCAGTGTGGAACCGCGCGACCGCTACGGTCACAGGTTCGAATACTGCCTCGGGCATGGATGTGTGTGATGTCCTTAGGTTAGTTAGGTTTAAATAGTTCTAAGTTCTAGGGGACTGAGGACCTCAGATGTTAAGTCCCATAGTGCTCAGAACCATTTGAACCACTCCTTTCCCTACAAGATTGGTAATTGCGGAATAATTAAATACGGAAGTTTTTATTTTGGTCGGGGTAGTTTTCGAGCGCCATTCTATGCGCATCTTTCTTTTGTCCTTAAATTCCAATAGAACTTGCAATCATTTTTACATCAAGAAGTCCAGGCAAATTACATTTTCTTTTCCGAAAGTAAGCAGAATTAGCTTTCAAGGTCAAGATTACCAAAAGAACTGCCTTCCAAGCTGTGAGCTGTAGGTATTTCGAAATTGCTACTAAAATTGTTTAATAATTTATGTAAAAACGTTAACAATAGAATCAATGAAACTGTATTTCATGAAAAGAGGCCCCAGCTTTCTTTCACGTTGCCGTCATTGCTAATATTTCAAGTCAGATTTTACAGAAAGTTAATATTTTCATTCGTCAGTTATTATACGCAATTTCAATTCATTTTAAGAGAGGCGGTGAGGTTAAAATGGATTAACTGTCTACACACATAATTAAGTTTGTACGGAACCCCGCGTGCGCGAGTTGTACTCGCATTTGGCCAATTTTTGGAAATATGCAGTAAGTTTGGAAGGTAGGAGACGAGGCACTGGCGGAAGAACAGCTGTGAGAACGAGTCGTGAGTCGTGTTTGGGTAGGTCAATTGGTAGAGCACTTGCCCGAGAAAGGTAAAGGCAACGAATTCGAGTCTCGGTCTAACACACAATTTTAATCTGCCAGCACGTTTCATTCAGTACCTTGTGTTCACCTCCCCTTGAAATAAGATGGTGTATTTGTCTCTCATAAAGCTAGCGTCCTAGTCATTGCTACGTACAACCGAAAAACCTGAACAAGTATGTAAATTATACCACTCCTACGCAAGGAGTGAGTGGAAACACTCATGTAGCCGATGTAACCATCAGTTGGCTGTCTCACATTGAGTGAAACCACACAAACCCGGAGAGTGAGTGAAAAACATCCATGTAGCCAACGTTGCCGCAAATAGAAGCTGCATTCGGTTGCTTTATTCGACTGAAAAAATTGAAACGACAAAAAACAAATTACTCTCCAATCGATTGTTAAGAGCAAATTGTTGTCCCAGGGAGGGTGAAGCCTGTATACAGAAGATATTTCAGTTTTATAAAATGAGAATTCCACGCACGAACGTGGTGATAACACAAGCTTGTTTTTATGTGACAGGTGTTCTTTGGCCCCGTACTGTTTGGCATGCTGTACATCCTCAACAACCAGAAGAGCACTCTCTTCTTCGATGATAACATCACTGGTCCTCTCCCGTCCGGTAAGTTTCAACCGCATATCTAGACTGCCTAATGCGCTACGGCATGAGAATGGTTAATCTGAGAACCTTTTCTCAGTGTCTGTTAATAAATTTACCATTACCAAAGAGTAACTCTCCTCTCCCATCACTGTACTACACAAAGAAAGAACAAACACAAACATAAACAATTCGTAGATGCACGGAAGACACGGATAAAGTGCAGAGGTGTAGTCGGTATTGTTGTGCACGGCGATTATACGAGTTCACTCGCGTATGGAACGGCAGGGTCTTTGGTTTGCACTCGGAGGAGACTGAATGGACCTATAACACATGAAATATTAGTTTATTTTATAAGAATGCAGGGTGATTTTTTCCACCGTGTACAAACTATAGGGATTGATCAATGAGAGGATAAGGAAGAAAAAAGGTCTAATGAACTTACGTCTGGAAATGCTACAGACCATTTATTCAATCGTACATTGTTACAGAGACTTCTGTCTAATACGCGCTGCATCACGCAGCCACAGTTACAGTGTGTGCTGAAAATGGTTTGGATGTGCCTCAACGCACGCGTGTACGCGCCGTGGCGTGTTCTCCCTCACACGTTCACATCGCCATCGCCCAGGCTGCATCGGAACAGCGTCAAAGGAAGCAGGAGTACGTTGCGCCAGTGTCCCCACATCCGGAATGGGCTCTGCATACACGTGACATTTTGAGATGGCCCCATAACCAGACATCGCACGAGTTGAGATCTGGTGAACGAGGAGGCCATGCAAGTGGATGCCCTCGTCCTCGTCTCTGAAAAACTTAGAACGAGATAGAGAAAGTAACGTGACACATCAACAGCTCGGTGGAAATGAATGAAAGTGTGGCACCACGTTTCCAGAGGTCTCCCAGCAGTGCACAGAAGGCTCAGCGCGAATGTGGCTGGCTCCAGAATACAAGGCAGTTGAAGGAACGGGAAAAACACAGTGTGTGCCAATCAGCTACCAGTTACGTTGCACTGTGATGGAGTCCTTCATCACAAAACTGCCTGAAGACAACATATGGATGACTTCACATGGGGAAGAATCATTGGGAAACTGGAAGAAGCGCGAAGTATGACGAGGGTAGCCTAGGAACTAGGTATTGCCCACAGGTCTGTTTCACGTGCATGGGGAGCGATCCAAACCACATGAACTGCTGTACAAATGACTACAGTCAACTATAGCAGCAGATGTCCGCTACTTTGTTCCACAAGTAAGAAGGGATTCATGTCAAACAAGGCTTGTAGTTTCAATCAGATTTAACAGGACTGCAAGGCACACAGTCTCACATCCCAAAGTGGTACAGCCATTGCATGGGAAGGGGTGGGGGGGGGGGGCAGTTCCTTTGCCTGACAGCCAGTAGTTGTGTTCATTGACATGCACACACCTCACCGACACAATATTGACTGTACCAAGGGTGTAGTGACTGGGCCAAGGAAGAGCAGGGCCACATGCTCTTTTCAAATTCTGGATGTACACTCATATGTCAGAAAGTGGGAGGATTAAATACAGCCAGATACATTGCCAAACGTGAATGCTCTGATAGGTCAGCTATCACCTTTGAACACAGTGTGGTCGCCGGTCGACGTTATTGTTACGCTGTACTTCTTCCCTATGTGAGTCTTTTCAGTGGTGCATTTTGCCCTGATTTTATTTTCATGAATGACAGTATGCAACAGCATCGAATAGCACAAATGGAGAGAGATATTCGGCGAATGAACTGCCCTCGCCATTCCCCCAACTTAAACCCCTCAAGCACATGTGGATGCATTGCAGAAACGAATTGCAGCACATCCATATGCACCAAGGACAATCCACCAGTTGCCAACCGTGCTGGAGGAAGAATGGAACGCCCTACCACAAAAGTACTCCCTAACAACCTTGTCGTCAACACGGCAGCATGTTACAGAGCAAGTATTGCCATCCACAGTAGTCACAAACTCAATTAAGAACTATGTCCCGCCTTTTGTAGCTGTGCTGGCGTAAGCTGGCGCCAGCACACCTTCCGGCAAAGAGGTTGCGAGAAGATCGATAGGGGCCAGAGACAGACTCACAAGAAACGCGCTGCCAACGCCCTCTCACCGCCAGTATTTAGATCGCCGCCGCAGACCAGAGGGGTTGGGTTGTTTGGGGAAGGAGACCAAACAGCGAGGTCATCGGTCTCATCGGATTAGGGAAGGATGGGGAAGGAAGTCAGCCGTGCCCTTTCAAAGGAACCATCCCGTCATTTGCCTGGAGCGATTTAGGGAAATCACAGAAAACCGAAATCAGGATGGCCGGACGCGGGATTGAACCGTCGTCCTCCCGAATGGGACCGGAGGGCTCCGCCAGTAACAGTCTGTCATCCAGTGAGTCGCTGAGACATCAGTCGCAGCCCAGTCACTTGCAGGCAGCACATAGCGACCAGAGTAGTGTACATAGCGGACTTGTATACTTCACCAGCAGCGAGGCTAACGTGGTTAGTTACAGAGAGCTTGCACCACAACACCTCGACCATCTGGAGTTCAGTAATTTTCTGTTCTTACGAATAAAGAAACCTGTTTATATGCGTGCAGTCGGGTTATAGATGGAGGATACCAGCCACCAATAACGTCCTCTCCTTGCTTCCCATGGTACAAGCCTACAGCGACAACGACACGACACAAAAGTAACCTTGTAAATGATAGATTTCAGGTATCAGTCGTCCTTTTGAAATTTTATTGGCAGATCTAGATTTCAGCTAGAAACTAGCCATTCTAAAAGCACTGTCATTTTTGATCAATACATGTAATGCCTGTTGGTCGGGCTTCATTCACAGTTCATTGAATTATTCAATGTATATTCAATGAATATTCAGAGTATTCAATGAACTGTGCAAAAGCTTATTGATCACAGATTCGTGAACACTACCAGAAATGTCGCTGCGGGCGCAACATTTAAAATTATGACGTACACTTTCTCGTGGAACTGACTGTATGTGTGGCTATAGCCGTATCACCAATGCTGAGTGCTTTTAGCAATGACGATAAGAAAATGAACTTCGGCTAAAATAAAATGAAAATAAAGATTGAAATTGAATCACAGTAGTTAGCAAAATTTAGAAAAAGTGTTATGAATTTAGTTAACGAATAAAGAAAATAAAGGGTTGCCAGCTCATTACATGGGCAAAATTACTGTTTCTGTAGTTATCTATTTGTGTTACCGGTAAATTTATGTAAAAATACTTGGTTTGTTATCAGGCAAAACTTGCACGCAATTGTTAAATATTACGTTAGCACAGATGCACATAGATACGTGACAGTGATCAAATACTTTTCAGTTAAATCGTAAAGCATGTAACAATTTAGTCATGAACAGAGAGCAATAAAATTCCATTAGCTGCGGGTGGTTACGTAAATTGCAAAAATCGGGTCGTCATTCACTGTAATGTTTATTGTTGTTAGTTTTGCGCAAAAGGCATTTATACTTAATGATTACCAAATACAGTCATTTAAATTGGAAAATATCGTAATAATTAGGCCCACGTTCAATAATCACTTTCTTGTAATTCATAGTTACGTGATCTGCAAAGCTAATTTTCAATTGTAAAAGTTTGCCTAATTCGTAAAATGATTTTACTGATTTACGTGGTTAAGCACTGCTTTTGAAATTAAGGTTCAAATTACTAGATGTAAGCACTTTGGTTAATTATTGTCTTACAAAGAATGGAAACTTTACTTACTGTTACTCTTTTCATCATAGCCTTATACAGGTCTGATCAAATAATTGGTTAGATCTTATTTCGTGTTCAGTCGTTATCGGTGTGTGAAAGGCAATGTTCGTTGACAATGTCTGGCACAAACTTTTCTTCATGCAGCTTCACAATTGAAACTGGAACTACGGTACTCTTCATGTCAACTGGTACCATCTTGCAGTGACTATACTATCCCCGCTTAATACCTTATGCTGTGGCTGGCCACATCAAACGTCCGCCGAACCATTCAACCTTAACATATATTTTTGCACCGCTGCCGTACGGCCATGTCTCAACACCCACGCCGCTATTTTCTCCACCGTTCTCCGCACGCGACTTGCATCGACTGTTTACACCTCAACACCGTTCTGCGCTGAACAACTGGCGCGCTAGAATGCCCAGCGATAATGTGATTGGAACTGCGTTTTACTCTTTGAAAACAACGTATAATACTAACGAAACCAGCGTGTTTTCATACAACTAGCTTACACTTCGTATTCATTCAATTTTAAAATAGAAATACAGTTTAAAATTTTAGCATCTCATAAGGAAAATGTTAGCACAATTATTGGGTCAGTTCTAGTGTTACCGTTTTTAGCTAACGTACTGTTGTTGTTGTTGTGGTCTTCAGTCCTGAGACTAGTTTCATGCAGCTCTCCATGCTACTCTATCCTGTGCAAGCTTCTTCATCCACTTGTCGGTAGAGAGGCTACATAGAGATAGTCTTTGAAAGCAGCTGATCATATTCGTAAACAAATGAATTAAGCAAACGATAAAATTACAACCACAGCTCACGTGATTTTTTTTTTTTTTTTTTTTTTTTTTTTTTTTTTTGTGGTAAGATCTTTCGGGATCAAACTGCTGAGGTTATCGATCCCTAAGCCTACACACAACTTAATCTCAGAGGGAGGACTCAAACCTCCGACGTGGAGAGTGAGAATAAAGCTGATGTAAACGTTGCAATATGTACTATTCTGCGTTTGCTGGAACCTTATTGGATTTCCGTTTCACGCGGAACTGCTGCCAAGTTATCTCGAGTACTGTCAAGTACGATAATAAGGGTACCTTTTGTGCTGTGCGTTACGCATAGAACTACTACGTGATAAAACTGGACAACAGCTTTACCGGCACGTTTAACTTGGACAGCACTGACCGGTAAGCTGGTACAGCTAGCCTGTAGTGACGTGGCCAGCTGCAGTTCACACGTAAAAAGAGACAAGCAGAGGAGCAATACAGCTTGGAATACCATTTAATTTTTGAGAAAATCTCCCACAATACGCTCCTTATACGACTATATGGAAACCACAACACGTTACCGTTTTTAGCTAACGTACTGTTGTTGTTGTTGTGGTCTTCAAAAAATGGTTCAAATGGCTATGAGCACTATGCGACTTAACTTCTGAGGTCATCAGTCGCCTAGAATTTAGAACTAATTAAACCTAACTACCCTAAGGACATCACACACATCCATGCCCGAGGCAGGATTCGAACCTGCGACCGTAGCGGTCGCTCGGTTCCAGACTGTAGCGCCCAGAACCGCACAGCCACTCCGACCGGCTTGTGGTCTTCAGCCCTGATACTGGTTTCATGCAGCTCTCCATGCTACTCTATCCTGTGCAAGCTTCTTCATCTCCCAGTACTTACTGCAACCTACATCCTTTTGTTCTGTTTAGTGTATTCATCTCTTGGTCTCCCTCTACGATTTTTACCCTCCACGCTGCCCTCCAATACTAATTTGGTGATCCCTTGATGCCTCAGAACATGTCCTACCAACTGGTCCCTTCTTCTTGTCAAGTTGTGCCACGAACTCCTCTTCTCCCCAATTCTATTCAATACCTCTTCATTAGTTATGTGATCTACCCATCTAATCTTCAGCATTCTTCTGTAGCACCACATTTCGAAAGCTTCTATTCTCTTCTTGTGTAAACTATTTATCGTCCATGTTCCACTTCCATACATGGCTACACTCCATACGAATACTTTCAGAAATGACTTCCTGACACTTAAATCAATACTGGATGTTAACAAATTTCTCTTCTTCAGAAACGCTTTCCTTGCCATTGCCAGCCTACATTTTATATCCTCTCTACTTCGACCATCATCAGTTATTTTGCTCCCCAAATAGCAAAACTCCTTTACTACTTTAAGTGCCTCATTTCCTAATCTAATTCCCTCAGCATCACCCGACTTAATTTGACTACATTCCATTATCCTTGTTTTGCTTTTGTTGATGTTCATCTTATATCCTCCTTTCAAGACACTGTCCATTCCATTCAACTGCTCTTCCAAGTCCTTTGCTGTCTCTGACAGAATTACAATGTCATCGGCGAACCTCAAAGTTTTTATTTCTTCTCCATGAATTTTAATACCTACTCCTAATTTTTCTTTGTTTCCTTTACTGCTTGCTCAATATACAGATTGAACAACATCGGGGAGAGGCTACAACCCTGTCTTACTCCCTTCCCAACCACTGCTTCCCTTTCATGTCCCTCGACTCTTATAACTGCCATTTGGTTTCTGTACAAATTGTAAATAGCCTTTCGCTCCCTGTATTTTACCGCTGCCACCTTCAGAATTTGAAAGAGAATATTCCAGTCAACATTGTCAAAAGCTTTGTCTAAGTCTACAAATGCTAGAAACGTAGGTTTGCCTTTCCTTAATCTATTGTAATTAAAAACAAGAATGATGAAAATTCCTTACTTAACGACAGGGTAATTTTTTCTGCGTAAGCTGTGTGTAGCGCAAGAGAGTATAGAAGGGTTTCACCGTATAGTTAAATATCGAAGCCACTGAAGGTAGTAATTACAGTCAGTCGTCTGGTAATCTCTTAGCTCTATCCTTGTCCGAATCCGAGAAATACATCTGAGTTATGGAAGGGTCACCTGCTGTGTTGATAACGAGCCTATGAACAACAGAATCCACGAACCCGAACAGGCGCACCATTTTCTCTTCTTCTTTCATGACGAGCCGTTCTTGTCACGCCAACGTTCGGCAGTGACGTGTGACAAAGCTGCACGCGTTAATTTCAGTACGTCTGGCAGCTTAACAGTCTTGTCACTTCACAGCTCGGCTCCAGATCAGTACTGCTGGGTTCATATTGTAGCAAATATAAAAATGCAGCATTTGTATGATGTGCTAGATGCAGTGAAAATGATCGTTTTTCATGTTTCTACAACACTTATCTACCTCTTTGGTTTAAAGGATGGACATAGCCCAAACATAGAGGATTTGGTTTTTCATTTTTGCCTTAAAAATTAAATTGTTATGTTTTCTTAATTTAAATACCTCTTATGAACAGTCTTTGATAAAACATCGATAGTTAAGAATTGAAATGGAAACAGGAATTTCGTGTCCAATATGTAATTAGTAACAAGAAGACGTGAATTATTCATAAAAATGATGATAAGTTTTATAATAACGAAATGCAGGTATTTAGAATTGAACGAGGAAAAAAATGATACTGGTGTGATTTGAACCAACGCACGAATAACCGCATTTGGTTGTCATTCCATTATGCTACTGACTCCAGTTTTTGTTTTTAATTTTGTTCTGTATTGTTCGTTTCGTTTGATCTGGGTGGACGTTACATGACACCCGTTCAAGTTGATCGTTGATTCCCTTATTCAGTTTTTTTTTTTTTTTTTTTAATTACAGACTCTGACCGAACATGCTGAGCTACCGTGCCCGCAACCACTAAACCATACCGGATACTACGTTCAATCTGAGTTTGTTAAACAACTGCATTATATACAATGCTGGGAGAACTTCTCCGTAAATATATGAAAAACATTAAGAACAGGCTGTTTCTCGACACTTTCTAACTGTGTTCCATGCGCGTGTTTGACTACGGAACAGAAAGCAGCCTCAGCTATTTTTATACTGCGCATTAACAGCTCAACAATCAGAGCACAACGCTGCAGAGGCTGTGACTGTAACGATTTTTGAAATAAAAACTACGTGGTTAAAGCGTGACTAAGAGAACCGTTGATAGCTGTTAATACATTTGGATATCTTAAAGTTTATTTAACGTAACTTAGTAACAAGATATCTCATACATAAGAGCGTAACAACACCAGTGTACGTGTGCTACGGTTTCTGACCAATCGTTACGTTTGCATCTGTTTACATCAGGTTTATTCTTATGAAGAACGAATTATAGAATTAAGCTATATAGGTCAATTCTAGTTAACTATTCCAATCACCCGCGGTACATAACTTAGCCACTTTTTCCGGCAGGTGTGGGCACTGAAATTTAATAGGCTTTCTGCATTTGTAGTTGTTCTCTGAGCTTCTGTGGAAAATGACTAATATTGGAACCTATATAGATTATTTATAGTTAACGATTCCAATCATTTTACTGTTCGTTATTCAGACCGTTTAAAGAACAAGTGTGCGCAGTAAAGAGTTATAGGGTTTCTACATTTGATACTACTCTCTTCACTACTATGGGAAAGAGAAAAATTTGTAAATTGAACCTACCTCCTACAGAGGTCAATTCCAGTTACCATTTCCAACCATTCGATGGTTCATTAATTAGATCGTTTTTTTTTCAGCGGATGTGTGCTCTAAAATGTAGGCTAATACGATTTCTGAACTTGTAAGTGTTCTCTACACGCCTGCAAAAAAGTTACAAGAATCGGTTACAAGAATTGACCTTCACATTCAGTTCTAGTTACCGATTCGAGTTTTTGTTATTTCACGGCAGTAGTTTTAGAGAGCATTTACGAATGTAGGAATGCTGTTGAATTTCAGTGCATACAACGCTTGTAAAAATAATTTACACGTGAATCATGGAAAGGTTGGAATCGGTGACTGGGATTACCTATATACGAAATTAGAATTAGAATTATATATTAATACCTTCAGGTGCTGACGGGCGTTGATATATATCAACGGGGGCAAGTGAAAATGTGTGCCCCGACCGGGACTCGAACCCTGCATGCATGGTAGACGCTCTATCCATCATTTTTTTTAAATCTCATTTTGTTCGCTTCATCTGCTCGGGGCGGACGTCGTAAGACACCCGTTTAAGTTCGTCGTTGATCGATTAACTCAGTTTTTTTTTTATTACAGAGGGCAGCTAACCCTCTGACCGAACACGCTGAGCTACCGTGCCGGCTATCCATCTGAGTCACCGAGGGCACAGAGGATAGCGCGACTGCAGGGACTATCTCGCGCACGCCTCCCGCGAGACCCACATTCTCACCTTGTATGTCCACACACTCCATTCGTAGTGTCCCACCCCAACACACTCATTACTCGTGGAAGACATTCTTACCAAGTCCAGTAAGACATGTCCGAAAGAACAGACACCATATCCATATTAGTATTTACCCATATATATATATATATATATATATATATATATATATATATATATATATTTTAATTATGAATTTGGCCAGCTATGGACCGCATACAACTTAAGACTTATGGTGTTTCTTTTTCTTCCGTTCTTCCCAGTACTTCTTCATTTTCTCGCCAACTGCTCGTCTCTGCTCATCTGTCCACACTCTCTTGGGTCGAGGTTTTGGCGCATCTTCTTCATAGTTTGCGTTTTCTATAAGTAGCCTAAAGTTATTCCTGTCACGTATTATTTCTTCTGTAGCACCTATTTTGTTGGCGTCTTTCTTTACTGCTTCTATCCATCCTACGGTGTTTTTCAGCTTACTAACGTAATTAAAAATTTTCTTTGTAATTCGTGTTTCTTCCATTCTTTTTAAATGTCCATAAAATTTTAGCCGTCTCTTCCTCATTGTATCTGTGATCTTTTCTGTATTTTTGTATAGGTGTTCATTTCTCCTTTTAATCCACCTGTTTTCCTTGTTTTTCTCAGGACCTAGAATTTTTCTTAATATTTTTCTCTCTCTTTTTTCTAGTTCTCTTAATTCGCCTTTCTTATTCAATGTTAGGCACTCTGATCCATATGTTGCTTGTGTCCTAATAACTGAATTATAATGTTTAATCTTTGCTTGTATGGATATTGATTTCTTATTGTAGTAGTTTTGTGTTAATTTATATGCAAATTCCAACTTTTTTATTCTTTCTTTATTTGTTGTGTTGTCCAGTCCATTGGCTTGGATCCACTCCCCCAGGTATTTGAATCTATCAACTCTTTTAATTTTTCCATACTTTGTTTTCATAAACTTTTCTGTATTATGTTTGTGTTCTATATATATATATATATATGTATATATGACTTAGTAAATGTCTTAGTAAATAACTGCCTGAAATGTGATGGTAATTTTATGGCACACTATATACCTATGTTTACGAGTATGATCCACTGCTTTCATAGATTGCCTATACGTAGCGTCTTTGCTTTAAGTACGAGATCATTGCTCAAAGACTGCGAGCGGAAGCGATCACTAGAATTAATCCAATTATTTAGAACCTTTGTTTCACAGAATAAAAACACATCGTAACAGCAAAATTGAAGAGAAAAAATTAGTAATCCAGAGTTGTTGTGTTCCAAATGATTTCAGCTTTTAACTCAAAACGCTTGCATGGACGATTACGATATGCGACAGGTTTTAGTGCTCCCCAAAGAAAAGCATAGCGGAGTGGGATCCAACGAGCACGGGGCTATAGTTTTTTTGACATGAGACGTTCTTCAAAAATCTTCCAGAAGACGCATAGTGTTGTTAGCTGAGTGTGTGGTAATGTTGTCCTGTAGAAACCATGAGAAGATGATTTCGTCTTCCTTTAGCCGGCCAAAGAAATCGTGCATGACTAAACTGTAATTTTCATTGTCCACGCTTTCTTCAAAAGGTAAAGATTCAACAATCCGCAGTCTTGATACTGCTCCCCACACACCAGTTTTCTGATCATTCAGTGGCGTTTCAAGCACAGCACGAGGATTCTCCGTTGACCATAACCGTGTGCTTTCTGTGTTCACACGATCAGAGAGTCTTTCCAGTCTTGCACTGCTATCAGATTATATACGAACAATTTCAACGTTTGCCTAATTGCTTTATACGCGGTTGCAATCCCGGTATCTTTTGTTGAGCGAACTTGGGAAATTATTTTATTGGGCTCTACTGCAAGGAGACGGAAATATCTAGCAACTTGTGTTCAATTACTTTTGGTGTTCTTCCCGTTCGTTCCGTATCTAATACGACCTGTATCTCGAAATTTCTCAATAAGTCGAAGAACCGCACTACTATAAGGTACAGCTGCTACAGAGAATTTTTCAGCAAATGCCTCTTGCACTAAATACGTGTATTTACTGTCTTGTCGAAATAAATGTTACGCAACAGTAGAATGAATTAAAAAGCAATCTAGGATAATATCTATGAAAAAACAGCTGTGCAAGTTGTGTTCAGCATATAATCGCACTTTCCGTTTAGTAAATTGCGAATACTGTTTATACAGAATATAAAAAGCAAAATGATGAGATGAACGACAAAAGTTGGCGAAGTCTATGTTGGAAGCCCATCTTTAACACGATGATGTATGACCCTAACAAGATGATTAATTAATTTTGTGAGTCAGAATTAAGTTTGCAACAAAATGACGACCATAAATCGGCATTGGAGTTCGTTATCATCCGACTGAGTGAAGATAGGTTCATCTGCAACGCGCTTTGAAAACTTAAGACTGAAACAATGGTGGCCAATTCATTGAATCAACGTATTACATCTACATCCTTACTCCGCAAGCCACCTGACGGTGTGTGGCGGAGGGTACTTTGAGTACCTCTATCGGTTCTCCCTTCTATTCCAGTCTCGTATTGTTCGTGGAAAGAAAGATTGTCGGTATGCCTCTGTGTGGGCTCTAATCTCTCTGGTTTTATCCTCACGGTCTCTTCGCGAGATATACGTAGGAGCGAGCAATATACTGCTTGACTCCTCGGTGAAGGTATGTTCTCGAAACTTCAACAAAAGCCCGTACCGAGCTACTGAGCGTCTCTCCTGCAGTCTTCCACTGGAGTTTATCCATCATCTCCGTAACGCTTTCGCGATTACTAAATGATCCTGTAACCAAGCGCGCTGCTCTGCCTTGGATCTTCTCTATCTCTTCTATCAACCCTATCTGGTACGGATCCCACACTGCTGAGCAGTATTCAAGCAGCGGGCGAACAAGCGTACTGTAACCTACTTCCTTTGTTTTCGGATTGCATTTCCTTAGGATTCTTCCAATGAATCTCAGTCTGGCATCTGCTTTACCGACGACCAACTTTATGTGATAATTCTACTTTAAATCACTCCTAATGCCTACACCCAGATAATTTATGGGATTAACTGCTTCCAGTTGCTGACCTGCTATATTGTCACTAAATGATAAAGTATTATGTATTCGCAGCACATTACACTTGTCTGCATTGAGATTCAATTGCCATTCCCCGTACCATGCGTCAGTTCGTTGCAGATCCTCCTGCAGTTCAGTACAATTTTCCATTGTTATAACCTCTCGATATACTACATCGGCCGCAAAAAGCCTCAGTGAACTTCCGATGTTATCCACAAGGTCATTTATATATATTGTGAATAGCAACGGTCCTATGACACTTCCCTGCGGCACACCTGAAATCACTCTTACTTCGGAAGACTTCTCTGCATTGAGAATGACATGCTGCGTTCTGTTATCTAGGAACTCTTCAATCCAATCACACAATTGGTCTGATAGTCCATATGCTCTTAGTTTGTACATTAAACTATTGTGGGGAACTGTATCAAACGCCTTGCGGAAGTCAAGAAACACGGCATCTGCCTGTGAACCCGTGTCTATGGCTCTCTGAGTCTCGTGGACGAATAGCGCGAGCTGGGTTTCACACGACCGTCTTTTTCGAAACCCATGCTGATTCCTACAGAGTAGATTTCTAGTCTCCAGAAAAGTCATTATACTCGAACATAATACGTGTTCCAAACTTCTACAACTGATCGACGTTAGAGATATAGGTCTATAGTTCTGCACATCTATTCGACGTCCCTTCTTGAAAACGGGGATGACCTGTGCCCTTTTCCCAATCCTTTGGAACGCTACGCTCTTCTAGAGACCTACGGTACACCGCTGCAGGAAGGGGGGCAAGTTCCTTCGCGTACTCTGTGTAAAATCGAACTGGTATCCCATCAGGTCCAGCGGCCTTTCTTCTTTTGAGCGATTTTAATTGTTTTTCTATCCCTCTGTCGTCTATTTCGATAACTACCATTTTGTCATCTGTGCGACAATCTAGAGAAGGAATGACAGTGCAGTCTTCCTCTGTGAAACAGCTTTGGAAAAAGCAGAACTATAGACCTATATCTCTAACGTCGATCAGTTGTAGAATTTTGGAACACGTCATCCTCTGTTTCAGTACCATTTTGGTCACAGAGTGTCTGGACATTTTGTTTTGATCCACTTACGGCTTTGACATAAGACGAAAATTTCTTAGGATTTTCTGCCAAGTCAGTACATAGAACTTTACTTTCGAATTCATTGAACGCCTCTCGCATAGCCCTCCTCACACTACATTTCGCTTCGCGTAATTTTTGTTTGTCTGCAAGGCTTTGGCTACGTTTATGTTTGCTGTGAAGTTCCCTTTGCTTCCGCGGTAGTTTTCTAGCTCTGTTGTTGTACCACGGTAGCTATTTTCCATCTCTTACGATCTTGCTTGGCACATACTCATCTAGTGCATATTGTACGATGGTTCTGAACTTTGTCCACTGATCTTAAACACTATCTGTACTTGAGACAAAACTTTTGTGTTGAGCCGTCAAGTACTCTGAAATCTGCTTTTTGTCGCTTTTGCTAAACAGAAAAATCTTCCTACCTTTTTTTAATATTTCTATTTACGGCTGAAATCATCGATGCAGGAACCGCTTTATGATCGCTGATTCCCTGTTCTGCGTTAACTGTTTAAAATAGTTCGGGTCTGTTTGTCACTAGAAGGTCTAATATGTTATCGCCACGAGTCGGTTCTCTGCTTAACTGCTCAAGGTAGTTTTCAGATAAAGCACTTTAAAAAATTTCACTGGATTCTTTGTCCTTGCCACCCGTTATGAACGTTTGAGTCTCCCAGTCTATATCCGGCAAATTAAAATCTCCACCCAGAATTATAACATGGTGGGAAAACCTACTCGAAATATTATCCAAATTATCCTTCAGGTGCTCAGCCACAACAGCTGCTGAGCCAGGGGGCCTATAGAGACATCCAATTACCATGTCTGAGCCTGCTTCGACCGCGACCATCACCCAAATTATTTCACATTTCGGATCTCCGTCAATTTCCTTCGATACTATTGCACTTCTTATCGCTATAAACACGCCTCCACCTTCACTGTCCAGCCTGTCTCTGCGGTATAAATTCCAATCTGAGTTTAGAATTTCGTTACTGTTTACATCTGGTTCCAGCCAACTTTCTGTCCCTAATACTATGTGGGCTTTGTGGCCGTTTATTAATGAGAACAGTTCTGGGACCTTTCTATAGACGCTCCTGCAGTTTACTATTAACACAACCAAAAACCAAAAGTTGCTGAAAAACATTAAAATTGTTAGATGAAAACAAGGAGCAAGTTAAATACTACAAATGAATAAAGTAAATATTCATATTCGTGTAATTTAGCTCATTCTGAATAACATCACAAGACACCTCCTTTTATTCCATCTGTTCGCTAAAACGGATCCGACGGAAGAGAGAACAAGACAGTATTGAGACTCGAACCTCTGTCCTAAAACAAATTCAGAGTGAATATACACCATATCTCTGAGATCCGGAAGCTGCGATGATCATAAGTTAGTAAATTGGGGGATTCCAGCCTTGTTTCGGACCTCCAACGTAGTCAATACCCGCAGACAGTCCAGCGCAATGCGACTTTCCGAACGCACGTTATTTAACTGTGCGGATATAAAAACCGCCAACATGCAGTTGACATTAATTAGCATCGATAAAAAATGTGAACAGCCTCTCAATAATAATACACTGAAGCACCAAAGAAACGGGTATAGGCATATATATTCAAATACAATGATATGTAAAACGGCAGAATACGGCGCTGCGCTCGGCAACGCCTGTATAAGACAACAAGTGTCTGGCGCAGTTGTTGGATCGATCACTGCTGCTACAAAGCCAGGTTATCAAGATTTAAGTGAGTTTGAATGTGATTTTACAATCAGCGCACGGGCGTTAGGACACAGCATCTCCGAGGTAGCGATCAAGTGGGGGTTTTCCGTACGACCATTTCACGAGTGTACCGTGAATATCAGGAATCCGGTAAAACATCAAATCTCCGACGTCGCTGCGGCCGGATAAAGATCCTGCAAGAACGGGACCAACGACAACTGAAGAGAATCGTTCAACCCTGCAGCAAATTGCTGCAGATTTCAATGGTTGGCCATCAGCAACTGTCAGCGTGCGAACCATTCAACGAAGCGTCATCGATATGGGCTTTCGGAGCAGGAGGCCCACTGGTGTACCGTTGATGACTGCACGACACAAAGCTTTACGACTCGCCTGGGCCCGTCAACACTGACACTGGACTGTTGATGACTGGAAACATGTTGCCTGGTCGGACGAGTCTCGTTTCAAATTTTATACAGCAGATGGACGTTTACGGGTATGGAGACAACCTCATGAGTCCATGGATCCTGCATGTCAGCAGGGGACTGTTCAAGCTGGTGGAGGCTTCGTAATGGTGTGGCTCTGAGCACTATGGGACTTAACTTCTGAGGTCATCAGTCCCCTAGAACTTAGAACTACTTAAACCTAACTAACCTAAGGACATCACACACATCCATGCCCGAGCCGGGATTCGAACCTGCGACCGTAGCGGTCGCGCGGTTCTAGACTGTAGCGCCTAGAACCGCTCGGCCACTCCGGCCGGCTGTAATGGTGTGGGGTGCTTGCAGGTGGAGTGATATGGGATCACTGAAACGTCTAGATACGACTCTGACAGGTGACACGTACGTAAACATCCTGTCTGATCACCTGCATCCATTCATGTCCAGTGTGCATTCCGGCGGAGTTGGGCAATTCCAGCAAGACAATGCGACAACCCACACGTCCAGAATTGCTGCGGAGTGACTCGAAGAACACTGTTCTGTGTTTAAACACTTCCGCTGGCGACCAAACTCGCCAGACGTGAACATTACTGAGCACACCTGGGATGACTGGCACCGTGCTGTTCAGGAGATTCTCCACCCCTTCGTACTCCTACGGATTTATTGGCAGCCCTGCAAGGTACATGGTGTCAATGCCCTCCAGCACTACTTCAGATATTAGTCGAATCCATGCACGTCCTGTTGCGGCACTTGTGCTCGTGGAGGGTCCTACACGATATTCGGCCGGTGTACTAGTCTCTTTGGCTCTTCAGTGTAGTACTACTTTAGATGGACCGGTCTGTATAGCTGCGCGCGTAAGGACATCGCTTCCACGTTTCAGGGAGCGTACCGGTACCGTATCGAAGCAGCGTGGCTCAGTGATGGAGCCTGCCAGCCTGTGTGCGGGTTTTAGGCGGTTTTCCGCTTCCGAGCTGAATACCAGACAGTGGTTAAAGTGCACTTACAATGTCAGCGGCTTTTACGTGGCGAACAGATGTTGGCAAGACTTGGTGAATCACGGGAAATAAAGACGGCCAGCCATGAGATAGATGTCGATAGCCAATGAAACTGCGGTCGCCGATGCAAGCGCCGCCGTAAGCCACACGTGCGTGGCCGTCCTATCGCGGCTCATGGCTATTCGTTTAGCTTGGAAGTCCACTGGGGTCGTAATCGAACGATCATGTCTGCCGTCACAATGGCTCAATATCTGCGGATTCCGCCGACGACCTACATCGGCCGATTTTTTCGCGTCTGTGCGCCACTATGAGCGTAATCACATAGTAGCCGATCTCATCGTCGAAACGTATAGACTTCGGACGACCATCGGTGAAGTTCAGATCTGTTTGTTTTCTTCGGTCAAATCGACCGACGTTCTCACATATGGGTTCTGAGAAACAGATAAGTTTAATTCAAGAAAAAGTAGATTTGTGGCGTCCTGAGGATAAAAATATTATAATCGGGACACAGTTCGGAATCTGTGGGATGAAACCATAAGTAAGCTAAAGCTTTTTCGGAAATTTGAGGTCTAAATCAAATCTTCGAAAAATAATTCGTTCAGGGGGAAGAATGGCTTATCCTATGCTTAAAGTTACTGTAGTGGATGTTTTTTATGTTGTGGTAGATGGACTTTAGCTGTCTGTCAATTATTATTATTGCCCAGTAGGGTGGTGATTTTGTTTCTGCTAGATGAAGTGGTTTGAAAATGTGATATGCGTGACGTGTCTTGACGTTTAAGTGCTTTAGGTGTTCAGAGCATCTCACTCTAAACTTTATGTTTGTGTTTCATACATATGCTGAATGACAGTCATTCGAAGTTAATTGAGGAATGTCTTCCCAACTTCAAATAGGTCCATCAAAACTGTGTATTTGGCAGCTTACTTTTCAAGGTCACCACGAATCATCTGGATTATCTAAAGCCGAGGATTCATACATGAAACAATTTGGAATAACGGAAGCTAATTTCGAGTAATTTCAGAGGTGTGATTCGAGCTCTATTAAAAAATCCGATACTCGTATTAAAGATCCAGTTCCGGCTCAAGTAAAACTAGAAGAGACATTCCGATATTTGATATCTGGCGATTATATCTTTCCAACCTTTATACCACGTTCTGAAAACTGCAATTTCAAAATTTTTTTCTGTTGTATTGGATGCTATTTACGATGCCCTAAAGACTAATTTAAAAGCTAATACTTTCATCTTGGATCCCAAATAGAACTAAATGCGAAACCTTGTCACTTCTTTTCTCATATCCTCTCGGCAAGTGTTGCAAGAGCATCGAAGTTTCCAGTACTAGAATCTGATTTTCTGAATATACTCCTAGTATTGCATTAATTTTTACCATTTTTACAACAAAGTGACCTTCTGGGAAACCATAACCCTACCTTTCATTAGTTAAATAATGATTGCTTGCTTACACACAAAATTTATCGTGCATCATGCAACAGAAATATAATTACAATGAAATGAATACCCTAGCTGCATACAGGCGTTGATATAAGTCAAGATGGACAGTTGGAAATGTGTCCCCGACCGGAACTCGAACCCGGAATCTCCTGCTTACATGGCAGACTCTCTATCCATTTTTTTTTTTTTTTGATCTCATTTTGTTCTATATTGTTCGTGGAATATGTTCGGGGCGGACGTCCGATGACAACCACTTTGGTTCTTCGTTGATCCATTCACTCAGTTCTTTATTACAGAGAGCAGCTAACTCTCTGGCCAAACACGCTGAGCTACCGTGCCGGCGAGCCTTAACTATATATACGGAGTGGTCCATTGATATCTCGCGAAATAAGCGTCAAACGAAAAAACTACAAAGAACGAAAGTTGTCTAGCTTGAAGGGGGAAACCAGATGGCGCTATGGTTGGCCCGCTAGATGGTGCTGCCAAAGGTCAAATGGATATCAACTGCGTTTTTTTAAACAGGAACCCCCATTTTTTATTACATATTCATGTAGTACGTAAAGAAATATGAATGTTTTAGTTGGACCACTTTTTTCGCTTTGTGATAGATGGCGCTGTAATAGTCACAAACGTATAAGTACGTGGTATCACGTAACATTCAGCCAGTGTATATCACTGGATGTAGCTACAGAATTATGTCATCGTACAGAACATAATTCAGCAGATACGACGTCTAAACATTGAGCTGTGTGAAAAATGAAACTGCTGGGCAAAATTCGCTAGACATACAGGTGAAATATGTATGCAAATACGATTGAAATTTGTTAAATATGTTTGGAGTATATTTGCAATGTGCATAAACGGGCAAAGTCACGGATGAAAAGCTCATCTAAACCCCTGGAACGAAATACGGTGGGGGTCAGAACCACAATCCTCTTATTGGAGGGAGTGTGATAACGTGCAGAGAGAAGGGAGCACGAAGAGACTGAGAGACAGCAGGGGTGGTAAGTTCGTGGTAAGTTCGTGTTCGACCAATCTGCTGAGGTCATCGGTCCCTTGGCTTACACACTACTTGATCTAACTTAAACTAACTTACGCTAAGAACAACACACACAATGCCCGAGTGAGGGCTTGAACCTCCGACGGGGGAGTAGTGCGAACTGTTGTAAGGCGCCTTAGACCGCGCGGCTATCACGCGTCGCGAGAATGAGGACATAGACATAAATAGGAGGAGGAAAATACGGACAGAGATAGGGGAGAGGGAAATGGACAGAGAGAGGCGAGATAAGGAGATGGGCAGAGAAAGGAAAAAAAAAAGAGATAGACAGAGAAACAAGGAGGAAGAGATAGGGAGAGTGATGGGGGGTGATGAGGAAATGAACAGACAGCGCGGTACGAGGAAACGGACAGAGAGGGAGGAGAGAAGGAGATGACCAGAAAGAAAGGATGGAGGAGGAGGTGGAGGAGGACGGAAAACAAGAAACCAGAAGAGAAGCCTTGAAGGGGAAGAGGACCTGGCCTACAAATCTGGGACTTTCTGAAGAGGTGACTAAGAAATAAACATCCCCTTAGAAAAATTAATGAATTACTGTGCTGGTAAACCCCTTACGTTATTTGATTTTCATATAGCTGAGCAAAACTGAACGTACTCAGACATTTCTCTCTTTACTTATTCTGATCATCACTAAACTGACACACAATATTTTTAGCGCAACGCAATCTGACTTTCAATAATCCCTGCAAAAGAATGGCCCTGTCTAACATTAACCTATACCTTTCAAGAAACACTTACCTCACAAAAACCTTCGTTACTCGAACTACTGCAATACAGCGAGCGCCAATACTGCCAGCTAAATAAAAGATTCTAACTTCTGAAGGCACTAAATACTGATAGGCATAGTTAGCAAATGAAAGATTTTGATAGAGAACAAACAATGTATTTACCTTAATAGTGTTCAAAAGTCATTATATATATACACTCCTGGAAATTGAAATAAGAACACCGTGAATTCATTGTCTCAGGAAGGGGAAACTTTATTGACACATTCCTGGGGTCAGATACATCACATGATCACACTGACAGAACCACAGGCACATAGACACAGGCAACAGAGCATGCACAATGTCGGCACTAGTACAGTGTATATCCACCTTTCGCAGCAATGCAGGCTGCTATTCTCCCATGGAGACGATCGTAGAGATGCTGGATGTAGTCCTGTGGAACGGCTTGCCATGCCATTTCCACCTGGCGCCTCAGTTGGACCAGCGTTCGTGCTGGACGTGCAGACCGCGTGAGACGACGCTTCATCCAGTCCCAAACATGCTCAATGGGGGGCAGATCCGGAGATCTTGCGGCCAGGGTAGTTGACTTACACCTTCTAGAGCACGTTGGGTGGCACGGGATACATGCGGACGTGCACTGTCCTGTTGGAACAGCAAGTTCCCTTGCCGGTCTAGGAATGGTAGAACGATGGGTTCGATGACGGTTTGGATGTACCGTGCACTATTCAGTGTCCCCTCGACGATCACCAGTGGTGTACGGCCAGTGTAGGAGATCGCTCCCCACACCATGATGCCGGGTGTTGGCCCTGTGTGCCTCGGTCGTATGCAGTCCTGATTGTGGCGCTCACCTGCACGGCGCCAAACACGCATACGACCATCATTGTCACCAAGGCAGAAGCGACTCTCATCGCTGAAGACGACACGTCTCCATTCGTCCCTCCATTCACGCCTGTCGCGACACCACTGGAGGCAGGCTGCACGATGTTGGGGCGTGAGCGGAAGATGGCCTAACGGTGTGCGGGACCGTAGCCCAGCTTCATGGAGACGGTTGCGAATGGTCCTCGCCGATACCCCAGGAGCAACAGTGTCCCTAATTTGCTGGGAAGTGGCGGTGCGGTCCCCTATGGCACTGCGTAGGATCCTACGGTCTTGGCGTGCATCCGTGCGTCGCTGCGGTCCGGTCCCAGGTCGACGGGCACGTGTACCTTCCGCCGACCACTGGCGACAACATCGATGTACTGTGGAGACCTCACGCCCCACGTGTTGAGCAATTCGGCGGTACGTCCACCCGGCCTCCCGCATGCCCACTACACGCCCTCGCTCAAAGTCCGTCAGCTGCACATATGGTTCACGTCCACGCTGTCGCGGCATGCTACCAGTGTTAAAGACTGCGATGGAGCTCCGTATGCCACGGCAAACTGGCTGATACTGACGGCGGCGGTGCCCAAATGCTGCGCAGCTAGCGCCATTCGACGGCCAACACCGCGGTTCCTGGTGTGTCCGCTGTGCCGTGCGTGTGATCATTGCTTGTACAGCCCTCTCGCAGTGTCCGGAGCAAGTATGGTGGGTCTGACACACCGGTGTCAATGTGTTCTTTTTTCCATTTCCAGGAGTGTATCTTGAATTTACTGCGTCACTACAGTGGGTAGTAGGTGCTACTCTGGTCCCTGGAGTGTCAGGGGATCGCTGACGGGTGACTGTCTGTCTGATTGCAGAGCTGCAGCTGATGCTGGTCGCCTCCCTGGTGGTGCTCGGCCTCAGGCTGGTCTTCTCCTTCGTGCTGTTCGTCGCCGAGAAGAGCGTGAGTACTCCCGTGCGTGTGACACCGAAACCACGCACTATCTTACGTATTAATAACATCATACAGTTTTTCACAAACGACAACATTTCGCCTGTGCTGTTATCAAACGTGATTACGCACAATGGAGATATCGGCTGTTGTCCCGTTCTCAAGTGACAGCTGTTAGAGCAGCTTGAAGATCAGTTCAACTATAAAAATACGTTTTGCTAACTACATGTATTTGCAGTTGTGAATGTGGACAACTTTCAGCTGTATAATGAAGTAACGACACTGGCGCGAGTGGTCGCCTTAACTACTTTGGCTACACGAGCATACTTCACTATCAGACTTCCATTGTCCCGCCGTCCACATGTCTACAACTTGCCCTCGTACATCCATTATGCACAGGTGATAATGTGAACACCTGTACTTTCTTGGGAGTGGTTTACAGTAGAGCGTCGATTATCCGAAGTAATTGGGGGACATGGGTGTTCGGAAAACTGGTTTGTTCGGATAATCGAACTGTACATGTTTATTTGCCAAAAAGAAGTACTGTACAGTAAATTTATTTATAAAAACAGGCATCTCTTTTAGTATTCCAAAGTAACATACAAAGGCAACTTCAGTAAGAATATATAGTATGTGGCACAGTTTATTAAACAAAACACGTTTACGTTTAAGCATTTTGTATCGTCAAGTTCACTTCTTCACGCAGCATCACACAAGTGGTCGTAACAGAGAACAGAAAGTGACAGTTGGCACCGTGAGAAGCGCTTCTTGGGGGCGCACAATCCTTCAAACTGCGCGGAGCGGTACGCCTCAACTCTAAGCTGGCGCAGCTGTTGCTGTGAACAGCTTTGACACTGCCGCTAGTTCTACTGCCAGTGCCAAGCCGACAGAAGTGTGCTGATTTTTGAAACACAGCGACTGGCGGCTCGGCCAGTCAGCAGCGCCTTGTGAAGGCCCCATTAGAAGCAATGTTCGGCCAGCGGTGGCCCTGTGCGGCGACTACTGTGGGAAACTTGGTTTAGGAGTGAGGGGGACGATGGATGGTAGGGTGGGAGAGTTAACAGGTGCGATGCGAGCGAGAACACAGTTCGGTTAAGCGGTTGTTCTGTTGACCGACGTTCGGATAATCGACGCTCTACTGTATTGCTAAGGGGTTGGACCCCCATTTGTCCGTAATACAGCTGTGATTCTTCTTGAAATACTGGCATATAATGATTGTATAGTCCCCAGTGGAATGTTATGACACTTTTCGATCAGAACCTCTTTAGTGCCGGAAATCTGCTCCGTAGTCTGCGCTCCAGTACCGCCGGCAAGGACTTAATAATGCTTAAGCCCGGGGGCTGTGCGGGCCAGACAAAGCGGTACAGTTCAGTTGAATGCTTCTCATACCACCATTGTACTGTCCAGGCTGTGTGAACGAGTGCATTATCCTCCTGAAATATGGCGTCATTGTTGGGGGACAACATTTGAATCATGGGTTGCACCTTATCACCTAAAATGTTCACATAATCGTTGGCTGTAACACGGGCTTTGGACCAGCAGAATAGCATGATATGGCTGTCCTCACCATTGCACTTCCATGTCCATGCTTGTTGTTGTTGTGGTCTTCAGTCCTGAGACTGGTTTGATGCAGCTCTCCATGCTACTCTATCCTGTGCAAGCTTCTTCATCTCCCAGTACCTACTGCAGCCTACATCCTTCTGAATCTGCTTAGTGTATTCATCTCTTGGTCTCCCTCTACGATTTTTACCCTCCACGCTGCCCTCCAGTACTAAATTGGTGATCCCTCGATGTCTCAGAACATGTCCTACCAACCGATCCCTTCTTCTTGTCAAGTTGTGCCCCAAGCTCCTCTTCTCCCTCCTCATCTACCCATCTAATCTTCAGCATTCTTCTTGTAGCACCACATCTCGAAAGCTTCTATTCTCTTCTTGTCTAAACTATTTATCGTCCACGTTTCACTTCCATACATGGCTACACTCCATACAAATACTTTCAGAAACGACTTCCTGATACTTAAATCTATACTTGATGTTAACAAATTTTTCTTCTTCAGAACGCTTTCCTTGCCATTGCCAGTCTACATTTTATATCCTCTCTACTTCGACCATCATCAGTTGTTTTGCTCTCCAAATAGCAAAAATCCTTTACTACTTTAAGTGTCTCATTTCCTAATCTAATTCCCTCAGCATCACCCGACTTAATTCGACTACATTCCATTATCCTCGTTTTGCTTTTGTTGATGTTCATCTTATACCCTCCTTTCAAGACACTGTCCATTCCGTTCAACTGCTCTTCCAAGTCCTTTGCTGTCTCTGACAGAATTACAATGTCATCGGAGAACCTCAGAGTTTTTATACCTACTCCGAACTTTTCTTTTGTTTCCTTTATTGCTTGCTTAACCGTAGGAATTAAGCAGTTACATTGTAAGCATCTTTTAGCGTTCTCTAGACCTAAACCCTGGCCCATGTTGGAAATAACGAAAATTTGTCGAAACATATCACGTGTTTATTTATGTTCCTGACACCATGTTTTAACCTTCTTAGCGATGGTTGCCGACACTAATGGTTTTCGTATAGCAGCTCGTCCACTAATAGTCGATTTATGGAGTTCTCGACGGACAGTGTCGACAGACATAGGGTCTCGAAGATGGCTGTTGAACTCCGCAGTCACTTTAGCCGCCGTAGTTTTGTGTTGCTTTGACACAATTCGTGTTAGCGTACGACTATCTCTGTCAGATAGTATTGATTTTGCCCACTATTATTCTTACACGACGATGTCTTGCCATGTTTTGTGTCGGCTATCATGACTGTTGAAACAGTTGCTCTTGAGTCATTCAATAAGTTGGCTGTCTTGGTTACTGGTCCTGCAGATAATTCCCCCCCCCCCCCGCCCCCCCACAATCTGCCCTTTTTTAGAACTCATTGCACGTCGACCTCGGCCTCTGAGTGCAAGAAGGAAGTTTGCATTACTCGTAAACAACCTGCACCGATGCCTAGTCCGTATTGAACACGCACACTTCAGTACGGCAGTTGCCTTACCTGCGTTATTGGCCGCCATTACTACCACTGTTCATATTACCTTGCCTATCCTCTCTATTTTGCCGTACAGAGGAGACATTTTAATTAAGTGTGTCTTGCTCAGTATCAGCAGATTTATATGATATTGCAGTGCAGGCATGTCCAAAGAAAGAGACGCAGCAGTGAGTATAGTTCTTATGAAACACATGAAATGTATTCGCAATTGCGGATGTGGACAACCTGCATGTGTATAACAGAATGAAGACAGCGGAAATTTGTTCCAGGCCAGGGTTCGAACCCAGATTTCCCGCTAGTCATGCACTGCGATATCATAGTTACCCGCCGATACTGGGCAAGCGGCTTTCAATTAAAATGTCTCCCCTGTACGGGAATATATAAATAAACGTACGACTGCGCATTGTAGACACATGGACAATGAGATATGTAAGTTTGAGTCTGGCTGTGAAGCTCGCTTGGATAGCGGAAGTTGTTAAGGTGGTCGTTTGTGACAATTGGGAAATCAGTATTTGATTCCCGGTCCAGCAAAATGTTTCAGTGCTGTCATTACATTATGCAACTGAAGATTGTCAATATTCGCAACTTGAAATATATTTCATGTATTTCACAACAGCTGTAGTCGCCACACTACCTGTTTCTTCGAACATGCATGCACTGCAATGTCATATTTTGCTAAGTCTTGTGCTGCTTGAGGCGCATTGAGAACACAGCCTAGATAAACAATGCAGAATAGTTTTATTGAAAAATACATAAACCAAAATACACTATGTGATCAAAGGTTTCCGGACACCTGGCTGAAAATGACTTACAAGTTCGTGGCGCCCTCCATCGGTAATGCTGTAATTCAATATGGTGTTGGCCCACCCTTAGCCTTGATGACAGCTTCTACTCTCGCAGGCATACGTTCAACCAGTTGCTGGAAGGTTTCTTGGGGAATGGCAGCCCATTCTTCACGGAGCGCTGCACTGAGAAGAGGTATCGATGTCGGTCGGTGAGGCCTTGCACGAAGTCGGCTTTCCAAAACATCCCAAAGGTGTTCTACAGGTCAAGACTTTGTGCAGGCCAGTCCATTACAGGGATGTTATTGTCGAGTAACCACTCCGACCACAGGCCGTGCATTATGAACAGGTGCTCGATCGTGTTGAGAGATGCAATCGCCATCCCCGAATTTCTCTTCAACAGTGGGAAGCAAGAATGTGCTTAAAACATCAATGTAGGCCTGTGCTGTGATAGTGCCAGGGGTGCTGTGATAGTGCCACGCAAAACAAGGGCTGCAAACCCCCTCCATGAAAAACGCAGCACAATAACACTACTGTTGGCACTGCACACGCTGGCAGACGACGTTCACCGGGCATTCGCCATACCAACACCCTGCCATCGGACCACTGCATTCTGTACCGAGGTTCGTCACTCCACACAATGTTTTCTTACTGTTCAATCGTCCAATTTTTACGCTCCTTACACCAAGCGAGGCGTCGTCTGGCATTTACCGGCGTGATGTGTGGCTTATGAGCAGGCGCTCTACCATGAAAGCAAAGTTTTCTCGCCTCCCCACTAACTGTCATAGTACTTGCAGTGGATCCTGATACAGTTTGGAATCCTGTGTGATGGTCTCGATAGATGTCTGCCTGCTACACATTAGGACCCTCTTCAACTGTCGGCGGTCTCCTATAGTCAACAGACGAGGTCGGCTTGTACGCTTCTGTGCTGTACGTGTCCCTTCACATTTCCACTTCTTTACCAGATCGGAAACAGTGGACCTAGGGATGTTTAGGAGTGTGGAAATGTCGCGTGCAGACGTATGACACAATTGACACCCAATCACCTAGTTTGAAGGCCTTGAGTTCCGCGGAACGCATCATTCTGCTCTTTCACGATATCCAGTGACTACTGAGGTCGCTGATATGGAGTACCTGGCACGAGGTTGCAGTACAATGCACCTGATGGGAATAACGTATGTTTTTGGGAATGCCCGGATACTTTTGATCACATAGTGTACTTCTCCACTGGAGAAAGGTTAATCGCTACAATAGTCTGAAATTTCATAATTAGCACTAAATTTACGCGAGTTTGAATTTAGACTGAAAGCTGTGGTGATGAAACTGTCAATGTTTAATATTCACTCAGAAGGCGGTGTCGATTCTGATTAACACTCCGAATGAAGAACTGTGGGTGCAGTTAGAGCTTGGTTCGCAGCTCGACGGAAGATGCCTCAGAGCGGCTTATTGCCGTTCTAAGTAACCAGGCCGCATAAAGATACCAGAGGAAACGTCTGTGATCACGTGGCCCACAGAGGCAAACAGGTGCGTTGGGCCGGTGACTTCTGGTGTCGCCTACATTGCCACCTGCCGGCTTAGGCAGCGTGTACTTTGGAGGCTCTATCGTCTGTCGATGTAACACCTTCTAGGTGTGTGAAGGGTTGCCAGACTGTCAGGCACAGAGCACGTATGGAGCACATTTTCCTCTCAGGACGCGTTCTCTAAAAGCCAACTTATTTTATTTTTATTTTTAGAGTACTTCCTACCTCACTACAAAATCTTCATAATCCTTCCTTTTAAAGGGACACTGTCCTTGTGTCTACTGTGTTTACACATTTCACACGTTGTTGTTGGGGTCTTCAGTCCTGAGACTGGTTTGATGCAGCTCTCCATGCTACTGTATCCTGTGCAAGCTTCTTCATCTCCCAGTACCTACTGCAACCAACATCCTTCTTAATCTGCTTAGTGCATTCATCTCTTGGTCTCCCTCTATGATTTTTATCCGCCACGCTGCCCTCCAACGCTAAATTTGTGATCCCTCGATGCCTCAAAACATGTCCTACCAACCGGTCCCTTCTTCTTGTCAAGTTGTGCCACAAATTCCTCTTCTCCCCAATTCTATTCAATAACTCCTCAATAGTTATGTGATCTACCCATCTAATCTTCAGCATTCTTCTGTAGCACCACATTTCGAAAGCTTGTCCAAACTATTTATCGTCCATGTTTCACTTCCATACACTCCATACAAATACTTTCAGAAACGACTTCCTGACACTTAAATCTATACTCGATGTTAACAAATTTCTCTTCTTCAGAACGCTTTCCTTGCGATTTCCAGTCTACATTTGGTATCCTCTCTACTTCGACCATCATCAGTTATTTTGCTCCGCAAATAGCAAAACTCCTTTACTACTTTAAGTGTCTCATTTCCTAATCTAATTCCCTCAGCATCACCTGACTTAATTCGACTACATTCCATTACCTTAATTTTGCTTTTGTTGATGTTCATCTTATATTCTCCCTTCAAGACACTGCCCATTCCGTTCAACTGCTCTCCCAACTCCTTTACTCTCCCTGACAGAATTACAATGTCATCGGCGAACCTCAAAGTTTTTATTTCTTCTCCTTGGATTTTAATAACTACTTCGAATTTTTCTTCTGTTTCCTTTACTGCTTGCTCAATATACAGATTGAATAACATTGGGGAGAGGCTACAACCCTGTCTCACTCCTTTCCCAACCGTTGCTTCCCTTTCATGCCCCTCGACTCTTATAACTGCCATCTGGTTTCTGTACAAATTGTAAATAGCCTTTCGCTCCCTGTGTTTTACCCCTGCCACCTTCAGAATTCGAAATTGAGTATTTCAGTCAACATTGTCAAAAGCTTTCTCTAAGTCTACAAATGCTAGAAACGTAGGTTTGCATTTCCTTAATCTTTCTTCTAAGATAAGTCGTAAGGTCAGTATTGTCTCACATATTCCAATATTTCTACAGAATCCAAACTGATCTTTCCTGAGGTCAGCTTCTACCAGTTTTTCCATTCGTCTGTAAAGAATTCGTGTTCGTATTTTGCAGCTGTGACTTATTAAACTGATAGTTCGGTAATTTTCACATCTGTCAACATTTCACATACAACTAAAAATTCGAGCAATACAAAATTAAGTTTGTAGTTTTTTGTAGATTTAGAGAGAGATTTTGGCTTTTCACAAATTAGTCCTCGGCTCCACAGTAATTAATTTCACGTTACTGTCTGCAACAGATTTATCTGTCATCTCCAGAAGTTTGACCCAGTGTGAAACTATAGGTAAGCCAATGTCAAATAAGGTTCGAATGAAACTGTTTGTGTTTTTCGTTTATACATATGTATTTATAAAAGTTCAAACGTCTTTGGAAAAACAATCATTTATATGGTTACAGTGGTGGAATTAGTCACAGCGCCACCTTCTATAACTCAGTACTTTCGTCATAATAGTCGAATATTTCAAGTAAATTGGTTTGATTGTTCTCTGTTTCTATAGACAGCAAATATACACAATAATGTGTACCAATTTCTTTTTATTCACTTATTTTATTTCTATAAATTGGGTTATTATTTACATTTTAACGATTTCTTTAGGGACCGGGTGGAAGTGCGTATGTCATCTGACCCGTTTTTTCTTCTGAACTTGGAAGTAACAGGGAGCAGTAATTTTATGCCATAACTGGTACTAGGGTTCCCTATTCGTACCCCACTTGCCCGCCATATCTTCGCTATCATGAAAGAGGAAGTGGGATGGAATCATGGAGTCACAATTTATAACTAAGGCAGTTTATTGACGTTACGCCTTTTAAGGAATTTGACAATTAGAAACTGTGGACGAGCCACTAGATAAACCTTCACAAATACAGTGAGAAACCCAACGTACTCAGTACTCAAATAAACAGTCCCTTAAGAGAAAGTTATAAAAAACTTAATGAGCCAGGCATTTATAGAAACATGAAGCATAGCCATTATCAATTACTTCACATATCCACTTCATCAAACTCCTTAAAACCAGTTATTACATTGCCACACTTAAAACATTCTTCATTAAATTACCCTTATAACTAACTATTTCAATTCGTTAAATAAGCACTTATTAAAAGGTCAATTACAAACTTAATGTTGCCGGGCACAAACACCCCTCGTTTTACTTTCCCTAATTAAGGAAACAGAATTACAGACAAACTTCAGAAATTCAAACTCCCATATAGGACTTCCCTCAAAATACATACGAGGGCTATCCACAAAGTACATTACGTTTTGGAATTAAAAATAAATAAAGTATTGGAAATTTTTTTATTATATACAGATGAAAGCCACACTTAAATACTACTTTTCTACGTAGTTGCCATTTAAAGTAAGGCACTTATCGTAGCGATGGACGAGCTTGGAAATTCCTTCGTCGTAAAATTCGGCCGCCTGCGCCTTCAACCACGTGGTTACCTCTTCTTGAAGCTGTGCGTCGTCATCAAAATGCTGCATAGCCAACCACTTCTTCATTGCTGGTAATAAGTGGAAGTCGCTCGGTGCCAGGTCGGGTCTGTACGGCGGATGAAGAAACAACTCCCACTTAAAAGATTCGAGAACTTCACGAGTGGCATTTGCCGTGTGGGCCCGGGCGTTGTCGTGAATCAGCAAGATCTTTGAGCCCCACTTTCCCCTGCGCTTGTTTTGTATTGCTCTTCTGAGGTTGTGCAGAGTTTGGCAATACCTTTGAGAGTTTATTGAAGTGCCTCTTTCCAGGAAATCCACAAAAATCACACCTTTTCTGTCCCAAAAGACAGTCGCCATCACCTTCCTTGCCGACATTGTCTGCATGCATTTCTTGGGCTTTTGGGGGGAGTTTGTCTGCCCCCACTGCATTGACTGCAATTTTGTCTCGCAGTTCACATGCTTAACCCATGTTTCGTCACCAGTAATGATGCGATCGAGTAATGAGTCGCCATCTTTCTCGTAAGCGTCCAAAAACGTTAACGCTGCAGCCATTCGCTGATTTTTGGTATCCATCTTGCACAAAACTTGTGGTAACCAAGCTTTTCGGTAATGATTTCGTGCAACAAACTTCGTGAAATTTGTGGAAGACTCATAGAGAGTTCCGTTATTGTGAAATTACAGTCTTCACGGAACGCGGCATCGACTTTTTCGACAAGTTCGGCAGTCACTATGCTGGGTCTTCCACTTCGCTCTTCGTCGTGAACGTTAGTTCGGCCATTTTAAAATTTTATGACACATTGACACACTCCACCTTCAGTGATTATGTTGTCCCCATACACTTCACAAAGCTGCCAACAGTTTTTTGCAGTCAGAAACCTTATTACAGCACGCACTTCACACTTAGCGGCATTTTCAGTTAACGCTGACATTTCAGACTGTCACAGTGACTCAACGGAGTGCAGCACGAACCTCTCACCAGCACGGCAGGGTGGCGACTGAGCGGCGGATGGCCGCGCTAGCCCCGCCCCTAACGGACACAAACGAAAACGTAATGTACTTTGTGGATAGCCCTCGTATAATGAAAACAGCTATCGGTCGGGCACACAGTTTTAATCTGCCAGGAAGTTTCATATCAGCGCACACTCCGCTGCAGAGTGAAAATCTCATTCTGGAAACATCCCCCAGGCTGTGGCTAAGCCATGTCTCCGCTATATCCTTTCTTTCAGGAGTGCTAGTTCTGCGAGGTTCGCAGGAGAGCTTCTGTAAAGTTTGGAAGATAGGAGACGAGATACTGGCAGAAGTAAGGCTGTGAGTACCGGGCGTGAGTCGTGCTTCGGTAGCTCAGATGGTAGAGCACTTGCCCGCGAAAGGCAAAGGTCCCGAGTTCGAGTCTTGGTCGGGCACACAGTTTTAATCTGCCAGGAAGTTTCATATCAGCGCACACTCCGCTGCAGAGTGAAAATCTCATTCTGGATATATTTATATATCTACCAGCTTAACCCGCCTTGGTGGAAGGAAGATAAATAGTTAACTTAAGAAGGTAGTATGTGAACGACTCCCGGTAGTGGCCAGGTTCTTAAACACTGCCAGGCCTAGACCTCGGACCACATTTCACTCCCTGCCAAGGCGCTGGCACAATCAAAGGTTTTTGCGCAAATCACAAAGACATTCCAATAACTCTGAATCATAGAAACACTCGGCAGAACCTTTGACTGGATATATGGGTAAGCGCGTAAAGGAACACGTTACACTACTGACAAATTTGCAACTTTGACCTTAAGCTTTTTACATATGGACAACAGTATTAATAGACTGCAGGCGTTGAAAACACCAACATAAAATCACTTGATTACAAGAAACAAGAGCACTAGTAAAACTTCTGAGAAAGATTTCAAATAACGGCCACCATTTAACTAGGCCAACTGAACTCTTCCACACCATCTTAAAGTTCGACTATGAAAGTCTCACCACCATAATAAAATTTTAATTCCTCTGATTGGCCGGCCGGAGTGGCCGTGCAGTTCTAGGCGCTACAGTCTGGAGCCGAGCGACGGCTACGGTCGCAGGTTCGAATCCTGCTTCGGGCATGGATGTGTGTGATGTCCTTAGGTTAGTTAGGTTTAATTAGTTCTAAGTTCTAGGCGACTGATGACCTCAGAAGTTAAGTTGCATAGTGCTCAGAGCCATTTGAACCATTTTTCCTCTGACTGGGTCGGTCAACAAAACACAATTACGACCACTTACTCAGGTACACATTACAAAGGAGCGGGTTCCACAGCTTCACCACTTCACTTCCAATTATGTTCCCAGCGAAGTCACAGAACTTATATCTCCATGTGGTGTCACCGCCAGACACCACACTTGCTAGGTGGTAGCTTAAATCGGCCACGGTCCATTTAGTACATGCCGGACCCGCGTGTCGCCACTGTGTGATCGCAGATCTAGCGCCACCACAAGGCAGGTCTCGTGATACGAACAAGCACTCGCCCCAGTTGTACGGACGACATTGCTATCGACAATACGGACGAAGCCTTCCTCTCATTTGCCGAGAGACAGTTAGAATAGCCTTCTGCTAAGTCCATGGCTACGACCTAGCAAGGTGCCAATTGTAACAGTGCATGTATCTTACGAGTCGCATTTGTATAGTCAAGAGAGATGTATCACAAGGAGACAGTAAAGTTAAGTATAAAGCAGCTACGTACTTTTCTTGCTACCATTCAATAGTTATCCTGTGCCAGACCTGACGCCAGTCGGCGTGTGTGGACGCGTGCCTTTCTTTCGGCTACCTCAAGTGGCGTAACAGTCTTGTTACGTCACTACACTCCAAGCTGCCCATTTTGCCAAAACGCCCAACCAATTTGACACCACAACATATGACGGTCATCACGCTCGTTCGGCAGGCGTTGACACTCGTCTCCCAGCGAATGTCACGAGATCTCGAGGGTTACCTGTCGAACACTAACAACCTAATCGCTTCGCCTGCCAATCCAAAACATAAGACATGCAAAAAGCAATGATAGCTTATCTCACCCACAATCGATCTCAATGATACATGAACTAAATAACACTGGCGCCAGCTCGCCACGACTCAATAACACTGATAGTTTTTAGGGTTTTACTTACAAAACTGTTGCACGTGATCTCAGTGTAGCCATTTAATAGTTGGTCGGTCCTGTACATGACTTAATCAGTGCTTTGCATTGTTTAGGCAGTCAGGGATTTAACTTTTTAATGTATTCTTCACTCAGTACATGAAACCACACATACACATACACACACTGTTGTGTACACAGTTCTGTGTAGTCAGCGCATACACAACTCTCCCACTAGAGCGCACCCCGCTAAGCACAACAACGCAGGCGTAGCGCTTGTCTGGCTCCGCACTACGAGATGGCGCTGTCTTAGAGACGGACCAAATTCTGCTTCCACCAATCCGCGTATTAATATGTAACGCAGCCAATGAGATTGCTGCTAACGTAGAACCTTTCCTCCTCGCGGATCACACTCGCGCAGTGATACCTGAACACGCGAGGTATTATAAGGAGTGTACAGACCTCCGATTAGTCAGTCTGCATTAGTCTGCATTTATCTGCACCTGTCTGTACCAGTCTGCATTAGTCTGCATTAGTCTATAGTCAAGTTTCAGTCTGCGCTTAATAAGATTATCCTGTACATAGCTATGAAGATAAATGAATAGACTCTTTGTCAAGTATCAGAGATATGTGAGAATAAGATTAACGTACCATGACCAAAGGCACTTGAGATTGTCAATTGTAAACAGCATCCAGAATCAAGTTAAGTAATTTCGATGCTTTTTATTATTTTAATAAATGTGTGTGAAAATTAATCAAGTTCTGTTTAAAGATGGTCACCGTCAATCACACACACACACGTCGATGCAGTCGATACAATTTCATACGACACTCGTCCGACCAGGCAACATGTTTCCAGTCATCAACAGTCCAGTTTCAGTGTTGATAGGCCCAGGCGACGCATAACGTTTTCTGTCGTGCAGTCACCGGGCGTACACACGTCGGCCTGCGGCTCCGAAAGCCCATATAGTTGAATGTTTCGCCCGCTGACTCTTATTGATGGCCCAACATTCAAATCTGCAGCAATTTGCTGAAGGGCTGTCACATTGAACGAGTCTCTTCAGTTGTCGTTCTTGCGTTCTTGCAGGATCTTTTTGTGGCTGCAGTGATGTCGGAGATTTGATGTTTTACCGGATTCCTGATATTCGTGAAATTGTTGTACGGGAAAACCGCCACTTCATCGCTACCTCGGAGATGCTGTATCCCATCACTTGTGCGTGGTCTGTAACACCACGTTCAAACTCAGTTAAATCTTAATAACCTGGCTTTGTAGCCACAGCAACCGATCTAACAAATGGTTCAAATGTCTCTAAGCACTATGGGACCTAATATCTGAGGTCATCAGTCCACTCTACTTAGAACTATTTAAACCTAACAAACCTAAAGACATCACACACATCCATGCCCGAGGCAGGATTCGAACCTGCGACCGTAGCAGCAGGGTGGTTCCGGACTGAAGCGCCTAGAACCGCTCGGCCACAGCGGCTTGCTCTGATCTAACAACTGCGTCAGACACTTGTTGTCTTAAAAAAGGCGATGCCGACCGCAGCGCTGTATTCTGCCTGTTTACGTATCTCTGTATCTGAATATGCAAGCCTGTACCAGTATCTTTGGCGCTGCAGTGTATATGGTTTGGATGTAAAATTTTATATCTTTTTGGTGTCTTTTGGATGTACAGGGTGGAGAAAAATTGTGTTACCAAATTGTAACCCTGGATAGCTGATGCCAGTGGGAACCAAATTTACTAATTTTGTATAGATCGACAACGCTCCATTTTTAAACTTCGGAAACTTGGCCATGGAATTGGCCTGTTGCCGTTCGTCAGTTGATGGGCAGCGTTTTGCTCGTCGATTCACACACACAAATGTCCCTCGCCCCGCCACTGCCCCAACGTGATACGCACACTTGTCGAATAGATCTTGCTGTTTGTCTCCACCTCACGTCGCAGGCATTCACACGTAAGCTTCACTCCGGATCACACACACATCACCTGCGATATAGTCATAGTCATACAGTAAACAGTATTTGTTTGAAGAAAAACTTGATATGCTTTTTGTTTATGGAAAATAGCCGACGGTAATGCGCATGGAGCTCGACGGTTGTATGGAGAACAGTACCCAGCAAGACGCCAGATACACCCGCAGACGTTTACAGCAAATTCACTGGCGACTCGGCGAAACAGGCTCGTTAGCGGGGTATGATGGTGATGCTGTAAGACCTCGAACACGACGGGATGGTGCATTTGAAGAGACTTCGAGTGCTTCGAGGAAGCACCTCCGACAAGTACTCGAGCAGTTGGACACGACATGTGGGGTCACATGTCGGTTAGTCTGAGAGGTTTCGAGGGAGCCAGCATTCTTTTAGTTCACAACCTGTCCAAAACGTAAATCCTGTGGTGGACTATGAACACAGGCTAGGGTTTTGCCGGTGGTTTCTGACGACGTATTACACGAGGTCCCAACTTCCCAGCCATGTTGTTTACTAACGAGTGCACCTTCCATCTGGATGGCCTTCACAACATTCGAAACTGGGCAAGGGGATATCCTCAAATCACGTACTTTCACGGACACCAGGAACGGTTTTGGGCAGGCATTGTAGGTGTCCATCTGATTGGATCAGTCCGTGTACTTCCTCGACTTAGTGGGGCAAATTACCTTCACTTTTTGCAAGAAACTCTACCTGGCCTGCTGGAAGGTGTTCCCTGGACATACGCCTACGCATGTGGCTACTGCGTAATGAGGCGCCAGCACATAACAATCGTGTTGTGCTCAGATATTTAAATGAACCCTGCGACGGCTGATTAATTAGCAGTGGTGCTCGTAGGACATGGCCCCCGCGATCATCAGACCACACGCCACTGGAAGTTTTCCTGTGGGAATTCTTAAAGCTTCTAGTTCACCCACCCGGACGCGAACCATCTAGAAACGAAGAGGAATTCATAGATCGCATTCAACATGCCGCCAATCATATCAGGGCAATGCCAGGAATCTTCGAAAGACTTTGGCTAAACACCGTTCCCCATTATCAAGCTTGTGTCGCGTCAGGGGGGCGCCAATTCGAGCAGCTGCTTTAAGTAAACAATATCAAGACTTTCTGTATGCGAACTAACAGCTGTTGACGGGTTTGTCCTGCTACTACAAAGAATGTGTCGGGACCATGGCGGATTCGCCCCCAGGCTGGAGCACTACCGCTTTGGATACATCGCGATCTCCAGCAGGCAAAGCATTCGAAGTCATGGGTTGTCCAGAGCATCCGACAACAGGGCAATCTCGCGGCCTATCGGAGCGCGTGGTGCCAAGTTTCCATAGTTTAAAAAATTGTGCGTTGTCGACCTGCACAACGTTAGTAACTTTGGTTCCTACTGCCATCAACTATCCAGGGTTGAAATTTCGTGACAGAATTTTTCTCCACCCCGTATTTTAACGTACTTCCGCCACCACACGTAACTGAGACGTCGTATTTCCTTCTGAAGATGATGTTCCTATAAACGTCGAATTCATGGTCAAGACCATTAGACCCAGAAGAAGGCCGCTGCAACCGTGCCCAAAACATTGGTTTTTCTCCATCAGCAGTAGTAGTTTTTTACATTATGACGCGTTACCATACCCAGAAAACTTTTATGTCGACTGACTCATGGTCAAGAGGTTTATAGAAACATTCTATGTTGCAAATGACTGTGTGTATATTATTTCTTCAAGAAGACAAAAATTTGAAGTACTAACTGGTGATGCAATTCTACGACTGCATAAACTGTCACACATACTGTGTGGCCCTTCTGTTCAGTCTTAAGCTGTCTGGCGACTACCTAGAAAGCCGGGTACCAGTTCACAATGAGCTATAAAATAAATATTATTGTGGACCACCAATACTGTGAATCTTATTTTTTTAAACATTTTTACTTGAGTGGACCTCCATGATGTGAGTGTTACTAAGGCCCAGCGCCTGCTACGATTGCACCCGGCTCCACCTGTTCACAGCGCGGCGTGGTGCTGCTGAGGGTGTGGCTGGCGGCGCACCTCCTCCTCTCGCTGGCCGAGTGTGGCGTCATCACGGCGCTGTCGACCGTCGTCTTCGTGGTCGACCCGGACATCTGGCCCTTTGTCGGCACGCTGCTCGGAGGATTCGCCCTTCTCGGTACGTCCGCTGACCAAACGCTCTCACACTCCTGGAAAATGGAAAACGAACACCATGAATTCGTCGCCCTCATGGCGGGAAATTTTATTGGCTCACTTTTGAGGATGTATACAACAAACGACCACAGAAAAAGAACCATACGCACATGACTGCAGTGAAGAGAGTGCATGCACAGGTGTACCCTTCTTTTGTAGCTATACACGCTGGAATTGTCCCAGGTATACGATCGCTGAGGCGCTGAATGTAGCCTTGCGGAATGGCCTGCCATGCAGATTCCTCCTGGTGCTTCAGTTGGGCCATACTTCGAACCGGACGTTCAGACAGCGCAAGACGACGTTTCATCCAGTCTCAAACATGCTCAATGGGGGACAGATCCGGGCATCGTGATGGCCAGGGTAGTTGACGAACAGCTTCGAGAGCACGTTGGGTGGCACGGCATACGTGAGGACATGCATTCTCCAGTTGGATGACGGTTTGAATCCACCACGCACTGTTCGATGTTCCCTCAGCGATCACCAGAGCAGTACTGCCATCGTAGGATAATGCTCCCCACACCATGATGCCAAGTGTCTGTGCCTTTGTTGTATACACTCCTGATTTTTGCACTCACCTGCAGGTCGCCACACACGCGTACGGCACTGAGGTAGAAGGGACTCTCATCGGGACACATCTCCATTCATTCTTCCATAAACACCTCTCGCGACCCACTGGGGGGTGGGGGGGGCTGAACGATGTTGCGGCGAGAGCGAAAGACGCCGTAACGGTACGCGTGATCGTAGCCCTGCTTCGTGGAGACTGTTTCGAATGGTTCTCGCTGATACACCTGGAGCAAGGGGGTGTCCCAAAGTTGTTGTGAAGTGACGGTACTGTCTAGTATGTCACTTTGTAGGATGCGACGGTCTCGACGTCCATCGGTGCGTCGCCGCTGTCCGAACCCAGGTCGACGCGCACATGCACCTTCTGCTGACCACTGGCGACAACATTCACGCACTGTGGAGATCTCACGCCCCAAGTGTTGCGCAATTTTCCGGTACGTCCACCCGGCCGCCCACACGCCCACAATACGCCCTCTCTCAACTTCTGTCAATTGCGCGAATGGTTCACGTACACGCTGTCACGGTATGCAAACAGTGTGCAGACACAAACGGCCTCCCTATGCCACGGCAAACTGTCAGCCAATAGTGTGCCCGCAGCGCTGCGTGTTCCATCATCGCATGCTCTGCCTTCTCGTAATGTCCAGTGCAGGTATGGCGGGTCTTATTCACTTGCGTCAGTGCGTTCTGTAGTTTAACATGATCAAATAATGAGGAATCAACTAATTGATTATTTTTACGATTTGTTTGAAATATAACAAGTACAAAGTATGGCATACCAAATTCTGTAGAGTTATAATAATTTGTTATATCTAGTTCAGAACTGTTTTTACCAGATAAACCAGTAGCAACTTCTTGTGTTTGAAGTCCATAAAAATAAATAGGAATTTTCAGATTGTTAAGAATAATTTCACATTGTTCAATTTCACAATTTGGTTCATATTTAACAACTGGTACACGAATTTCCATAGATTCTATAACTATTTTTCCTTCTTTAGGAAGCATATCTTTTATTTCAATTCCAGGATCATTTCTATAAGCTCAACGAAGAATTACGTCACTAGAAGATGTACTACTTGTAAAAACTACAGTTAAGTCTCTTTCAAACATAATTTCTTTATAATCTTTAAAAAATCCGCCAAGTAATGATAATGAGTAAAGTACTTCATTTCTTTTACTATTTATTTTTCCTGTATTATTTATATGTCCCAGTAAACTTATTTTGTCAGTAACAGATGAAGTTAGATGAAGTAAAGCAGATGAAGAAATAAAAGGATGTTCAGTTCTATATAACATATTATTTCCTTTCTTTATTGTTATAAAATCAAACACTTTTGCTACATAATTATCAATTAATTTTTTGTTTGATTTTCCATCATAAATTGGATAATCTATACCATCATTTCCAATAATAGTAAAACTCATCTGTAACTGTGCTTGATTTGGATGAAGCCAACTATCACCAATATTAATTTCAATTTCTGTATCTTCATTAGGAACATTTAAATTATTTTTAGTTTTCTCATTCACAGAGAATGACTAAAACTGATAAATTTCAATTTTATTCACTACGCAGTCTAAGATTGCTTTAGCTATCGCTGATTTATTAAGGAAAAGATTTATTAAGATATTTCTAAAACAACTGTTACAGTAGCACCAATAAAGTCAATTAAATTATCATTTTCATCAGTTATAGTAACTTCTAAATATTGAATTGTATTAAAAATAGGAACATTTACAGGATGTTTTGGTTCATAAATAATTGGTCCACCAAACTCTGCATTATGTTTAAATGAAGCAATAATATTAGTTTCTTTATGATGATGATCATTATGTTTTACATACATTCCAACAGCAAGATTAAAATTTATATTTATTAATTCAAAGCGAATTATTTTAGGAACATCTTTAGCTACAGCTTTTTCATTAGGTAAAACAACTTGATTACTAAAACCAAGTAAAATTTCTATACTATCTTATATATCCATATATAATTTTACATCACTTTCAATAACAAGTCTGTTTAAAATTTGTATATTGGGCTTTTTCGAATGAATAAATATTTTTAAATTTTTAAAACTATATTGACCTACAGGAATTTCTATCGTTACTCCATCACAATAAAGTTTTTTATTTTTGGTTGTAATATTTGGTGTAAAAAAGTTGAATAAAAACCAACTAATGAAATATTAGTATAATTATCAAGTATTAGAACACTTAATCTTTTTCTAAGTATACTAGATTTAGCACTAAGTTGAAAAAGGCGGCTTATTATTTACTGAAAAAAATATTAATAAATGAACAAAATAGATTGGGAGCCTAAAGTAAGAATTCCAGAAAATAAGTTAAAAAACAAACATGGTAAACTTTTACCAAATTCTATAAGATGTGCAATAATTGGACCAAGCGGTTGTGGAAAAACAACATTAATGATTGATAATTATATTTTAGCTCCAGGGTGGTTAAACTGTATCAAGAATTTATAAAACAATGTAAAAATTTGAAAATAAAATTATTGAAAATATTGTTAGTTTTATTGAAAACAATGAAGAAATTATTGCACTAGATGAATGCAAAAATAATTCAGTTGTGGTATTCGATGATTTTATTCTAGAAAATCAAGACCTAGTTAGAGAATATTTTATTAGAGACAGACACATAGGTATGTATTGTTTTTCTTTAGCTCAAACATATTCAAAAACACCAAAGCAGTTGGAGACAATTTAAATTTTTTCAATATATTTCGAGAAGATGATAGAAATTTAAATCACATTTACCATGAGATTGTTGGGAGGAGACTTAAGTTTGATAATTTTAAAGAAATGTGTAGTAAATGTTGGAAAGATGAATTTGGATTTTTCACAATAGATATGACTAGAAGACCAAATAAAGGTAATTTAGAAATAAAATACAACATTTCTTAACAACATCAACATTAAATAAAAACATAAACATTAAGATTATACATAAATATAAACATAAACGTTAAACATAAACGTTAAACATAATGTTAAACATAAGTGTAAACATTAAACATAAACGTAATCATAAATGTTAAACATAAACACACACATTAAACATTTAAACACAATTAATGTTTTTCTTCCTTAATGCATTAAGTAATTTTGATATTGAAGAACTTGTTAAACAATTAAAAATTAAAAACTTTCGTGGTATATGTATGATTGATGAATTAGTAAATAAGACATTAAAAATTGTATGTTTATTTAGATATATCTGATAATCCTGGTACACATCGGATTTGTTGTTTTAAAAATAATTCGAAAAAGAGTATTTTTCATTCATTTGGTAGTAATAAACCAAAACAACTAGCTAACTATTTAGGAAAAAATGAACTACATTACAAAACAGAAAGAAAACTTAATTTTTGTGAAAAAGTATGTGGTCATTTATGTTTATTTGTTTTAAAATTGCTTTGTGGAAAGTATAAGTTTAATGATATTTTAGATTTAATAAATGGACATTTTTGGAAATAAGATACTTAAATGTAAACAAAATGAACAAGTAGTTAATACATCTACATTAGATTTAGAAAATATTGAAAATAGATTAAACAACTACAATCATCAATAGATCAAAAGATAACTAATGTAATTAAAGAATTTTAAAAAGAATTTAATACTATTTTTAAATTAAGTAAAGGTTACATTAGTTTTAAAAATAGAAGACTTGTTAATGTAAATGATCCAATTAATGCAAAAGATGTAGTTAACAAACATTATTTTGTTAATGAACTATTAAATTTTGTTACAAAATCAGAATATCAAGTATTTTAACACAATTTAATAACTATGCTAATGTAGAAGAATATAGCAAAATTCGAGCATATTTAAACAATATTCTTTCAGATTTAAAGCAAAGAAATGGTATTATCGAAGGTGTTTTGGAACAATATAATAATAAAATAATTGAAACGCAAAAAATCGTCATTGAAATATTAAATATAGTTAATCCACAAGCAAATAAATTTAAATCATTACAATTAAAAATTAATAAAAGCTTACATAAGAAAGAAGGTGAAGATTTAGAAGAAATAGAAGATATATCACTGTTAGATAAATCATAATTTTAACTTAATAAATTTTTTAAATTTAATAAATTTTATATCTATATAAATGGAAAATAATACTTCACGTGACTATCATATTTATTGTTTAAAGTGTAAAACCTTTACTGATAAACATAATCCACATAGAGTAACAACTAAAAATGATAGATGTGCCATATGTAAAAGTAAAAAGAGTACATTTGTTAAAAAAATTTTGTAAGTGCTGGTGAAGGTTTAAATAATAATAATGTTCGCGAAAATATAATTAATGAATTAAATAAACCAATGAGAAAGAATTTTAAAAGAAGAAATGTTGTTTCTTTTAGTATAGATGAATTACAGCAAGCTGATTTAGTTGAAATGGATTCTGGTAATTTAAAAGGAATTTATAAATTAACATAGTTTATAAATATTTATTAACAGTAATTGGCGTTTTTTCAAAATATGCATTCGCCGTTCATATTAAAGATACAACATCGAAAAACATAGTTGACGCTTTTAAAAATTTTTTTATACATATAAAGCCAAATAATTTACAAACAGATAATGGTAAAGAATTCTATAACAACGAATTTAAAGAATTAATGAAAAATATAAATTTAATTAATTTTTTCAGAATTAAAAGCATCTGTTGTTTAACGATTTTACAGAACACTTAAAGAAAAAATTTGGTAGAAAATTGCTTTACAAGGAAATTAGAAATGCATAAACTTAGTTAAATATCTAGTTGCTGAATACAATAATACAATACATTCTGCAATAATAATGAAACCAATAGAAGTAAATGAAAAGAATTAAAAACAAGTAACGTTGTATATAGTGAGCAACCTAAAACTAAAAAAGTTGATAAACTGAGAACTACTAAATTTAAAGGTCATTTTGAGGAAGGATATACAGTTAATTGGACAACAGAAATATTTGAAATTGAAGATGTTATTCATTCTAATCCAATTACATATAAATTAAAAGGTATAAAAGGAAATTTTTATGAACAAGATCTACAAAAAACGAAATATCCTGATGTATACTTAGTTGAAATACTTTTAAAAAAGAAAGGAGATAAAGTTTATGTTAAATGGTTTGGTTTTGATAATTTACAAAACAGTTTGGTAAATAAAAATAGAGTAATTTTATAAAGTAATTTTATAAAAACACAGTCTGAAGACAGCTTTTTGTTGTCACAAAGAAATAGTTTACTATTTTCGTTTAACAAACAATTTGTTTAACAATCAATTACTTTTTAAATTGTGATTTAACTATTTCCATCACTTTTTGAATTTGATCATTTTGTACTTTCATTATTTCATCTTTGACTTTAATTCTTTCATCTTTTACTTTAATACTTTCATCTTTCATTTCAATTCTATCAGCTTTTAATTGAATTATTTCTGGGTTTAATTTATTCATCTCTTCTAATTTTTGTAAACAATGTTTCATTAGATCTTTGTAAAATTTCCCATTTATATAGAAAAATTTTATATATTAAAATTTTAATAAATTTCATATAGAAATATGTTTCTGTTATTATCATGAGGACTTAGTGCTTTTTTGTTTACTTTAATTGTATAGTATTCATGTTTTTCACTTTTAATTAAATTAAATTTTCTATATTGTTCTTTATTGTTAAATAAACAAGCTTTATAATCTTTTAAACCTATTTTGTTTTTAACAACACATTTTTAGTTCCTCTAGATTTGTTTTCTATTTTGTCACCAACTTTATAAGTTTACATGTTTGCTTTTAAACCACAAAATTCTTCCATTATTTTTCCATTACATTCATGTTTCATTTTACCAACAACTTTTCTGTTTACTTGTGGAATATTATATATATTACCTGTTGGATAATCACTTTTATCAAAATAATCAATCATTGATTTCATATCTTCAAAGAAATCTTCTGTTTTAATATTATAAATATAATTACCTGTATCTTGATAACATAATTCTATATTTTCTCCATATAATGAAAATCGTACATCAGTTCTTTAGATAGATCAAGTATACTTAATCTAACATAAATAGGTTTATTAATGACATGTGGAATAATCGGGTTTACTGCTGGATGTTTGTGTCGCTCTGGCATAATATTTCGGCCATGTAAGTAGTTGCCTTCTTCAGGTGCTACCTGAGACTGCTGTGTTGGAGGATCTTGTCCAGTATTTATGCCCAGAGGGCGCTGGGTGCTCTCTTTGTCGTCCGCGCCCGGCTGGCGCTGCTTGTAAGGTGTTGTTTCTTCCCCGGTGCTCCCTTGGACGTCCGCGCCCGACTTGTCTCCATCTGTGGCAGCTCTCTGAGACCTTTCCTTTGTTGGGCGCTCCATTCGCGGTCTGCGTCTGCCTGGCGCTGCTCCTGCGGTGTATTACTTCTTGAGGAGTATCTTGGTTCATTTCGTTGGGCCCTGATAAGCTCCAGAGCCGGACTCCACGTCGAGCTGAGCTGGCAACCGCTGTCTCGGTTTATTAGGTTGTCTGTGACCTTGATCTCGATGGCCTCCTTTGTGACACTGTCCGAAAATCTTGGCATCTGAGTCACAATTTTGGTGTTGTTGTAGTCCATTGAGTGGCCGAGCTCCAGACAGTGCTCTGCTATGGCAGATTTTGTTGCCTGTCCAAGTCTGGTGTGCCTCTGGTGTTCTTTGCACCTGACATCCATAGTCCTGGTTGTCTGGTCAATGTATGACTTTCCACACTGGTACAGGTTGTTGTAAATGCCTGGTTTACATAGTCCCAGGTCGTTCTTCACACTCTCTAGCATTGTCCCAATTTTGGAGGATGAACAGAAGATACTACTCTTTATATCATATTTGGAAAGAATTCTGCTGATCTTTGCAGAAATAGGTCTGGCATATGGCAGGTATGCCACCTTCTTCGCCTCCTCTGTTTCCTCTTGTGTACACTGTGGTTGGCTGGTAGTACGAAGTGCCCTCTGGATGTCTGTGGAGGAGTATCCATTTCTGCTGAACAGCAGCTGTAGATGTTCTATCTCTGTGGCCAGACTTTCCCTATCCGACAGAGCTCGAGCCCTGTGAACTAATGGTTTCAAGACTCCATTCTTCTGTGCCAGGTAGTGGCAGCTACTGGCTTGATGATCCTATCAAGATCTCGCCGGGAAAGCCTGAAGAGTTACATCAGGTTTATTAATTATTAATTTAGTTTTATTCATATGGATAGCAGCTAGATTTTCAGTAAATATAGTGCTATGTTTAAATTTTGGTTTAGCTACAAGTTCATCACACACTTTACCATCTGAAACTAATTTTATATCTTGTCTGTTTTTTAAATTCTCCATTGTTTTACCAAATACAGAATTATTCATTAATTTATGGAAATCTTTTTCAAAATCATTTTTAGCTTTAGTTCTGAACTGTGTTTAGATCTATACACTTCTTTAACCAATCAGATTGTTTAAATTTTAAAACTTCATGTATTATGTAAGTTTCATTCCTAAAGATAAATATTGTTTTAGATTTCTGTAATCTACTACATAGTTACACTTTATATCTAAAAATTTACTTTCATTTGTACCTGGATCAAGTTTTGATTCAGGAGCTAATGCTAAATCTTTATGTAAATCATGTAATTCTTTTGGATATTCTAGATCTACTTCAAATATATAACCATCTCGACTATTGTTTCATATTTCACTTATTCTTGAACAACTGAAATTATTTGGTTCTTCCCATTTAAACCCACCATATGGTAAATATTGATACATAGCATAATCATATAAATTATTTGCATCTGGTTACATTATATAATTTGACATTTTCTTATTATTATAATCTTTTAAATATTTATTATTTGCTTTTACATATCTTTTACAACATTGTGAAATTGTACCTCATATTCCTTTTTCAACCATTAGAAGCATATCATAACCATGTAATAATTCAAGATTTTGATTAGTAATTTTTAACATTGCGTCCCAAGATAAACCTGCTACTGTAAAATACCAAAAAGGCTCTAGATTATATGTTTGTATACGCGTTTTTCTAAAATTTCCAAAAACATCACTTAACAATAATACATTAGTTTTAAGATATAAATCATGATATACACCAAGATCTTTTTAAAATTTTTCCCAAACTAATTTTGCATGTTCATAATCTTCATCAGTTATGTCACAATTACATAATTCACTATAAAATTTATCCTTTAGTGGTAATTGTATTTTTTCAATTTTTTCCCAAGAATCCATGTAATCATGTGGATAAACACATTTTCTAATTACTAAGTTAAATAATTCTGGGGAAACATACTTTTTAATATTTCTAAATTGATTTTTCTTCAAATTTGATGGAGTGAAGAGGCCATAAATCAAACTGTATCAACAAATCTCATTTTAAATTTTTTTTGTATGTTTACCGAAACTAATATATTAATTTTCATTACTTGGAATTAGTTCTATTTCTGTATCATCATAACCAAGTTCTTTTACAAAAAGATGTGAATTTCAAATTACGTAAATAAAAAATCAGGTTGTTTTACTTTTAAATTACACATATTACATAATGGAGCAATATATTTTCCAGTTAAATGATCATGATGATGTACTTTTTTATTCTTTTTCTATAAGGACATTTACTTAGCGTACAAACTCTAGATTTACGAAACATTTTGTATTGATCAAGTGTAAGTGGTTTCATTTCTTCAATTTCAGAATAAATTTTCCTATTTCTTCAACCTCTTGTTTTATACATTCGATAAATTTTTTATGACAATTTGGTCCTCCATAAACAACAGAATCTTGGTAATTTCAGTATATATATTTAATACAATTGCAAACAACAGGAAGCAAAGCTGATTTTAAACCCCACAGAAAACATTATTGATCATTAATTTTCACATTAACACATGCTCTTTTATTTTTAATATTATTTGGTAAATCAATATAAGATGGTCCTCTTAGAGGAACATATTTGTTAATCGCTAATTGTAAACCTATTATTCCATTTAATGACCATCCTGATGCTTGTGCTTGAAAATTAGTTAATTTGGGTAAAATATGTCATTTACCCTATTTGAATTTTTTATTAAAATTTTTTTCCGGTAAAATAGTATAGTTTCATGTTTGTTGTCAAAATTCTTGAACTTTTTCATTTATTTCATTGGTTTGTAGTTTATATTCATTATATAAATTAAAATTTATCTTTACACCATGATGTATTTTCAAATAGTCTTTAACAATCTTAAAAACTTTTGTTTTTACTGCTTGTAAGAAATGATTAGGATCAAGTATATCTATATTATTTTATGAATTTATAGTTTGTAATCTGTTTGCCTTTTCAACTAAGTAATCTTTAATTGTTTTTCTACCTTTTTGTTTTATAAATATATTTGTAGAAAATGGGAAGATTCATTTTAATGGTTTATCTTATTTAGTTACAAAAACATCATAAATTTCATAATATGGTAACTTTTTCCAAAGATTATCACCTACTTTGAATTTTTTATTTTTAACAATATTTGTTTGATTATCACTTACTTCTTCAGGTATATAAATGTTAACAGTGTTGTTATCTGTTTTACTTAGTTCAGTTATATAATTTTTATGATTTTCAATTACTTCAGACATATTATTTTCAACAATATTTGTATTATTTTCACTTAATTCACCAACAGCTGAAGCAGTCTCAGATCTGCGATTGGTTAGCAGTTGTTCTAGTTGAGCAGCGATGTTACTTTCCATTTGCTCTTCTATTTATTACCAAAAAAATTTATTAGATTTAAAAAAAGTTATTAATAAATTATAATTATTTAATAGATGGGCAAGGATTATTATTTGATAAATAATTAATCAAAAAGAGAATTAGTTTAACTATGTATTAGTTTTTGTAAGAATTAGGTTACTATTTAGTTTAACAATCAATTAATTTGTTCTTCTATTTATTACAAAAAATTTATTAGTTTTAAAAAAATATTGTTATTAATAAAATGATAGTTATTTAATAGATGAATAAGGATTATTATTTAATAAATAATTAATTAATTTAATTTAATCATCAATTAGTTTTTACAAGAATCAATTTACTATTTAGTTTAACAATCAATTAGTTTGTTCTTCTATTTATTAAAAAAAAAATTTTTAGATTTCAAAAAAATATTTTTATTAATAAAATGATAATTATTTAATGGATGGATAAGTAATATTATATAATAGCTAATTAAACATAAAGGGATATTATTTAAAGTTAAAGTTTTCTTATTCTTAATATATTCTAGTGTACATTTCTTACATTTATTATTATGTTTATCTTTATGTGATGGATTTATATAAAATCAATTTGAATCTTTAATTTCTTGACAAATATTACATTTCTTTTTTTTCTTCACTTATAACTTCTTCGCTATTCATTGTAGATTCATTTTCCATTTTCGTATGTTATTCGTTTTTATTTCGTCTTACATGTTCCTTGAAATAATATTTAGCAACAGTTTCTCCACATACACAAGGAATTCAATTTTTATTGTAATTTTCTACATGATATTTATTTAAAGATGGGCTACATATAGTTCTATAACCATCTTTTGTGTATTTTCGTAAACTAAAATGAGCAGTTGATTTCTTTGTATTACAATATTTACAAAATTTAGTTTTCATGGAACATATTGTTGAGTTTAACACAGACTTAAGCCTGCTTCAGCTGGTGCTTGCTCCATTTATACAGAAAAAAATTTATTAGAATTCTAAAGAAGGTAGTTTTTAAAATTTTTAATTATTTGTATAAACTATTTTAAAAATGATCATCGCCTGTAATCATCATCATCATAATCTCCATAATAAGCTGCGTTATCTTGAGCATCAAGAATAGTGTAAATGTTAGTTATTTCAATTTTTTTGGTACTTTATTTTTAATAATAGTTCTAAAAAGTGGAGAATTTACTTTTTCCTTTAACCATTTATCAGTACATTCTTTATGAAAAATATGTTTGCAATTTGTTTTAATAAATTGATTATTATTTTCATCGCTTAAACAAATAGGAAAATCAATATTTTTTTCCCATACCTCAATTAGTTCATAAATATCTTTTTTTTTATCTTGCATTTCGTTTTGGTTCTCCATTTATAAGAAATAACTTTTATTACATTTATAAAAAATAATCATTTAGCTACAATTTCAAAATTACATAGTCACATTGAGAACTCTATATCATGAAATACATTATTTCTGTTTTTAAGTTTCTTCATCCCTTTATATTTTCATTTCATTTGTCCTCTTTTAATTATATCAAAATCAAAATCGTCAGTTAATTTAGTAAATCAATTTGGTAAAATAACTATAAAATCATTATTAAGTTCTAGACAAAGTTGATCTCCAAATCTAGTATTTAAATATTCACAGTCTGTAATATTATACAACATATTTATCTCTAGCTCATTTACTTTTCTAATTTCCTTAGAAATACTTAAATTATTTAGCTTCTTGATTAAAGGAGTCTCCATTTATATAGAAAATTTTTTAATAGTTTTTACAAAAGTAAATTTGTAGTTTATGTTAAAAATATTTTTAAAAAAGTACTTTGTTAACTAATTTATTTTAATTAATTTACTTATGTTCACAAAGTAAAATTTGAAAAGTAATTTATTTTTGTATTCATTAATTTACTTACATTCAAAAAGTAGCTGAAATTAACGTAAATTTCATACATGTCTGATTTAGATTTTTTTTAAAAACCATAGTAAAAGGGAAAGTAGAATAATTTTTTAGGTTCTGGATCTTTAGATCAATCTTATATTAAACAAAAAATACGATTGTGAACGAGTAATTTCTTATTTTTTATAAGATTGGTCTAGTAGTCCGGAACCTACAAAATGATTCTACCATAGCTGTATTAAGTAATAGAATTTGTATTGGATTGAAAGTTTGAAATCCTATTGGAGATTATACCTGAAAGACTGTAGATTGATGTGCAAATCACTTTCCAAAGTCTAGGCAACTCACAAAATGTACATATATTGAGCAGCATTAATTCCAGGTCCCAGTATGATAAAGAAATAACGATAACACCCAATTACAAGATTCAAAATTGACAGCTATGCAACGAAAAGACAAACGCCAAAGCTAAACGTGAACGATACACAAGCAGGCACCATGTGCTCGGACAAAAATCGACACCTCCACACTCCAAGGGAACACCTATTAGACTGCTCTCACACTTACCATACTTACCATAGGAGGGGGAGTAAATTCCAAGGTTTGCAACTGAAAATTTCCATCTCTCTTCCCGGGTACATACAAAATTTTCTCATCCAGCATTTGTTGTATTCTCTGTTATCACAGCTTTGAAAGTCGCTGTTGTAGAACTCTGGATTAAGAGACACTCAAAGCGGCTTACTCGTATGACCGCTGCCAGAGAGAACATCTGTTGGGAAATCTTTTCCTCTGTTGCCAGGATCACAAGTTAATTGTAACTGCAAGGTAGGCCATTGTGGGATGGAGTTCCATGCCTGTTGCATTTGGTCACTTAATACAGGCACGCTTAATTGCTGTTTGACTATGACGCCGGAGTTGTCATCCGATGGTGTTCGAAATGTGCTGGGCTGGAGACAGATTTGATGATCGAGTAGGCCAAATTAACATGTCGACACTCTGTAGAGCTATTTGGTTCACAACAGCTTGATGTGGGTGATCGTTATCCTGTTGGAAAAACATCTCCATGAATTCCAGTCCTGAAAGTAAGCACAACATGTCGAATCACCAGACTGAATTACAAAATTTCAAGTCAAGGTTTGTTGGATAACATCGAGAGTGCTCCTGCTGCCATATGAAATTGTATGCCAGACCTTAATTCCAGGTGTCGGTCCAGCGTGTAACAGACACGCATATCAGTTGAAGACCCTCAACTTGCCTCCTTCTAACCAATACATGGCTGTCATTGGCACTCAGACTAAAGCAGCTTTCGTCAGAAAACACAACAGACCTCTAATGAGCTCTCACTTGACACCACTAAAGTCACAGATGGCTGTGTTTTGGGGTTAATGGAATGCACGCTGCAGGCCGCCTGGCTCGGAGCAGTCCTTGAAGTGACTGATTTATAACAGTTCGTTGTGTAACAGTGGTGCCAACTGCTGCTCAAATTGTTGCTGCAGATGCGTTATGATGCTCCAGAGCCATATACTGCAGACAATGTTCTTCCCTCTTCGTGATGTAGCATGAGTGTTTGGAGCCCGGTCTTCTTGGGACAACACATTCTGTGACTATCGCTGCCAGCACTAATGTACAATGGCTACATTCGTGCCAAGCGTTTTTAGAACATCGCAGAACGAACGTCGAGATTCTCCTAGCCCTATTGCAAAACCTCGCAAGTCACCAAATTAAATCTCAAAGACTGCTCACAACACTGCAGCTTGTATTTCCAAACCCGATTTGTATCCTCATAGTAGCACTACTAGCATCACTCTTATGCGACTGGCGCTAAACTGCAATAGATATCGTCTATCAGACATATGAGGGGCGTTTGAATGAAAAGTCCGTGCAAAAAAAAAAAAAAAAAAAAAAAATACTTACGTTGTTGGGGTAAACCTTTTTATTTTTCGACATGGTCTCCTTTTAGACTTATACACTATGTCCAACGCTGTTCTAATTTGCTGATCCCTTCCGAATAATAGGAATTGTCCATGTCTGCAAAATAGCTATTAGTTGCTGCCATCATCTCCTCGTTTGAATAAAATCTTTGCCCCGGCAGCCATTTCTTAAAATTCGGGAACAAATAGTAGTCCGACGCAGCCAAGTCTGGAGAATAGGGGGGATGTGAAACGAGTTGAAATTCTGTTTCCATTATTTTGCGACCACAACTGCTGAGGTGTGTGCTGGTGCATTGTCGTGATCGAAAAGGACTTTTTTACAGTCCAATCGCCGGCGTTTTTCTTACAGCTTGGTTGTCAAACGGTCCAATAACAATGAATAATATGCACCTGTAATAGTTTTAGCCATTTCTAGATAGTAGATGAGGATTATCCCTTGTGTAGCCCAAAAGACAGTCACCATAACCTTTCATGGAAGGACTGGCCTTCACCTTTTTGGGTGCAGATTCTCCCTTGGTAACCCACTGTTTAGATTATTCTTTGGTCTCAGAAGTATAGTAATGTATCCATGTTTCATCCACAGTGACGAAACGAGCTTACAGTCCTGCAGATAATTCCTGAACAGCTGCAAACCATCCTTGCAACATTTCACACGATTCCGTTTTTGGTCAAGCGTGAGCAATCGCGGAACCCACATTGCGGATAGCTTTCTCATGTCCAAACGTTTATGCAAAATATTATGTACCCGTTCATTCGAGATGCCCACAGCACTAGCAATCTCACGCACCTTAACTCTTCTGTCATCCATCAAAGAAATGGTTCAAATGGCTCTGAGCACTATGGGACTTAACATTTGAGGTCATCAGTCCCCTAGAACTTAGAACTACTTAAAACCTAAATAAACTAAAGACATCACACACATCTGTGCCCGAGGCAGGATTCGAACCTGCGACTGTAGCAGTCACACGGTTCCAGACTGAAGCACCTAGAGCCGCTCGGTCACCGCGGGCGGCTGTCATGCATCACCATAGCATGAATTTTATCAATGATTTCTGGAGTCGTAACCTCAACAGGGCGTCCAGAACGTTCAACATTACTTGTGACCATATGGCCACTCTGAAAATTTTGAAACCACTTATAAACTGTAGTCATCGTAATGTTTATCAAGCTTCTCTTTAGTCTCCTGAGGCGTTTTGCCTCTGATAAAGAAATGTTTAATTACCACACGAAATTCTTCTTCGTCCATTTTTTGACAATCACTCGACTTCCTTGATTCACACGAATGCCAAACACAAATAAATAGACCAATATGGCTGAAACTTGGTGTGCGTTCTTTCCATAGATGCTACTAACTAAACATGACCTCGACAGGCGACGATGGTGCCATCTCTCGGACTTTGCACGGAATTTTCAAATGCCTCTCGTAGAAACACGCTTACCAACTTTCGTTTATGTTCCACAACTCCTTTTTGTTTTTGAGATTTTTTTGCGATTTTTTTGCGAAGTGATATAGTCTCCTAGCTTACAAGCAGATGTCACAGGATGTTTTGCAGCAATCGTTGGTTGCTTGGTAGCAATTGGCAGATGCTGCTTAGTAAGTGTCAGTTGTTCCTTAGCAATTATCAACCAGTGTATAAACACATCTGCAGGTGTCATCCCTACCACATAAAGGGTGAAAAGTATTTAAACCGACAAACTCTGGTAGGTTGTAGGGAACATCAAAACAAATATTTTTCCTTAATGTCATTTTTTCCTATGAGGAATATTTAAACCAGTGGAGGCCGTAGTTGTTAGAGGCTGTAGTTGTTAAAGGCCGTATTACGATCTTCAGTTGTTAGAGGGCGTATTACGCTCTTCAGTTGTAGGCAACTGTTGTCCACCAGTGTAGTAGTGCATTGTCTCTGTTTACTAATGGAGCGATACGCTTGGAGTGAGTACGCTGATATGGTTGGTGCGTTCTACGTAGCGCACCACAACGGACGAGCTGCACAGCGGGTTTATCAACAACAATATCCTAATCGCCGTATCACGCACCATACGACCTTTGCTGTTGTATACCAACGTCTGCGTGGGACCGGGTCATTTAGCAGATTATCTGGACAGGGACGCCGTGGCACGGTAAGAACGCTGCAATTTGAGGAAGCTGTCTAGCAGCATGTGGAGCGAGATCCTTCAATCAGCACTTGTGCAATTGCACGTAACATGGGGACGAATCAGACGAATGTAAGAACAGTGCTTCGAGAGCAATTGTTAGTCCATTTCAATTACAGCGTGTCCACAACCTGAAACCAGTTGATTATCCACCCAGAGCACAGTTTTCACAATGGTACCTGGAACAGTGTGAAATTGATCCTACATTTCCATCCTCTGTGTTGTTTACCGATGAAGCAACGCTCGGGCGTAATGGAGTTTTCAACATGGACAATTCGCATCTTTGGAGTGAGGATAACCCATATGTCACAGTTACTAGCGCTCATCAAGTGCAGTTCTTCGTTAATGTGAGGGTCGGTGTTGTTGGGGACTGTTTAATTGGGCCATATCTGCTAACTAGGCCATTAAATGGGAGGCACCACTACAATTTTCTCACCAGAGCATTGCCAGAATTGCTGGAAGACGTCCCACTCCCTACAAGACAACGCATGTGGTTCCAACATGACGGGGTGCCAGCACATTTCAGTCGTCGTGTGCGCATATTCCTGGACCGACGGTTCCCAGAAACGTGGATTGGCAGATGTGGTCCTGTACCATGGCCTGCTTGATCCCCAGATATGTCCCCTCTGGACTTTTTTGTGCAGGGAGGTATGTGCAACCTTGTTTACGCAACTCCTGTTGCATCAGAAGAGGATCTGGTTGCCCGGATAGTAGCAGCAGCAGGAACAATTCAGGATACTCCAGGGGTTTTGCCCATATCAGACAGAACATGATCCGACGGTTTAATCTTTGTTTACGTGTCAATGGAGGCATTTTTGAAAATCTACTGTAATTGAAATTGCGTTGTGTTAATGTGTTGTCTCTTGGTCATAAAAAAATTGAAAAGTGGTTGTTGGTTTAATACATTAGCCGCCAGAGAAACATTCCTCTACCGGTTTAAATGCTCCTCATCGGAAAAAATGACATTAGGGAAAAATATTTGTTTTGATGTCCCCTACAACCTCCCAGAGTTTGTCGGTTTTAATACTTTTCATCCTGTACAGATAATCTTGATAATGTTGGAAGTTCCACGCCTGACTGTGTGCTTACTTGTGTGCCTGTGTGGTTTATGTGCAGGTCTGCAGACCTACATGCTGCACGTGGTGCTGTGTCTGCACACGGGACTCATGAAGGAGCGGCTGCTCCGCCGCCAAGTGGCGCAGCTGCACAGCCAGCTGAACCAGCTGGCTGTCAGCACGGGCTACACCCACCCCCTCACCTACGCCACGCTCAGCCTCAGCCCCCAGATTCTGAGGCCACCAGGCAAAGCGGGTCTCAACAACGGCGTCACCACGCCACCCTTCGGCGATATCGCGCAGTCACCACCTGTCGGTGACACCGGAGAGACACAACCTGCCGCCGAGGTTCTGCGACCGCTCGGCAAGGTGGATGTCGACAGCGGCGTCACCACACCGCCTCCTGCCGACACCAGGCAGTCACCACCTGTCGGTGACACCGGGCAGTCACCACCTGACTCCCCTAGTGCCACACTCCCTGTCTGACGCCGTCAGGACTGTGGAATACCGGCTGATGTAGAGACCTCTAGAGTCTCAGCTTCCGCTACTGGCAACAACAGCGTTGGAAAATGGGGACCCCAAAAGGGCGAGATACGCTCTTGGGCTCCTACCTGATGACTCGACCTGACACCTGCTCCAATGACTGGTCATAAATGTAGCGATCCTGGTGTCCTGTACTTTGCAAGGTTTCTGTTCCAGCTACGTAATGTTCCTCTCACTTTACAGTAACATTAGTGTCATCAGCCTGTAAAGATGATGGTAAACATGATCTCAGTTTAACGTATTGGATCTGCAATGAAGAAGTAGCAAATGGGGGGAGCCATAATAGAAACTGCAGTGGAAGAATAATTTTGCACTATTCCTAATGAACTAATACTCCAGTGCTTCAAGGAAAGGCCTTAATAGCTTGGGAAAGGGTTTCACAAGAACAACATTGGACTTTGTGAATTTCCTGCCACCTTCATAGATCACTGAAGAGAATACAATGACTGCTGAAGAAGACTGCTGAGCCTTTGTTCATGTCTGCAGCCTAGGTCTCTCGCCATCCTGACCATATATAAGACGCAATCTTCAGTATGAGACAACACGCCATGAGATACTAGTAGATGCACATGATATTCATAAGTACAAAGAAATAACAGCATAATTTGCGAATTAACAATTCGGCTACGTGTGGCATGATGGATAAGTGCAATTGCCAAACGAACCTCATAAAAATTTGTCTGATAAGTGGTTTCGAAAGATGAAGCGATGTAGTATAGTGGAAAGTGTTTTGAAATGGCAAAGACAATGTGAATTGCCCTGCTCACGTCGTTTTATATTGAAACTGCTGTACTAAGCAATGTGAAGCCAGATGCTTTCCACTCTGATAATCATTTGTATGAAGCAAGGCAGTACATTATCCCTACCTCTAAATGAGCACTTTGGTGCTGCTCTGTAGGAATCTGGAGACAGGGGGACGTAGTCCATTTAGTGCGAGCACGTTGTAAGTGATTCCTTATGGAGTACCCTGCACAATAAACTGTCCAGTAGTTTCTGGGAAACATTTCTAAATGTGGAATCTCAATCATACGATTTCGCTCATCTGCTGCTATGTCGATAAATCACCCTGAAAATCACCGGGCGCTGTTAAAGAGTTGGGGTTTAGGTCTGTAGAACATTCAGAGCTATCACGAGGGGACGATAGAAGCTTTCAGAAAATACTTAGTTCTACTCCATACTGGAAATTTAGTTCTGGTGTAACTATTGAAACATCGACAGCCGAAGCACTATGTCAAGAACGGTATAGTGATCTGAAACACAAGGTCTTTCTGAATCGAGCCGTCAGTGCTGAGAGGTGTCTCTCTGATGCCAGCACTTACTACATTGTAGATCTGTAGCTGCTTTTGTGACCCGTTTGTGTATGTTGTACGATTTTCAGAGTAGATACAATCACAGTAAGGAATCGACATCCGCTTCCCTTACTTAGTATCCCCAAAAGAAATTTGGCAGATAGTGAGCTGGTTCCTGCCGTAGTTTAGCATGCTGGCAGAAGAACGGCTGCTGGAAACCAGTTACCAACCATTTTGCGGAGAAAAGGTTATTAGTAAGCGACGCCATCTTTCCTTTCTTGAGCTGTATATAACATGGCCATCTGACTTCGATCTCTGTAGCCATTGTCAAGTGACGATAAAGACCGATGAAACAGAAAGAGAGAAAAAAAATTAACACCAGTGCTTGTTTGCATGACAATGTCATGGATAAGAAGATTAACGATTGGAAGAGCACGCTTACAACATGTGCAGATAACATACAAGAATTCAGAGAGGACATATGGAGTGAATGCGCTGATGTATTATCGAAATGTCAAGTAAACTAACTGTCCGGAATAATACGGGAAAAGCACCTTTCTTTCTTTTTATTATATGAATATTTCTCATAGAGCCACCTACGTAAGTAATTCATAATGAAGTCTAATTGGTATAGACACAAAAGAAATTGACAAAGACAAAGATTAATGATGATGACATAAAACAAGATACAGAAGAAACTTCAAAAAACATTGTGAAATTAACAAAGTCATTTAGTTTACGTAAGTGGGTTCATATTTTTCTTTTCATTTCCGATGCAAAAAGAGTTAAAGTTCTGTGTTTACTGCAAAATCTGTGGTTGCCGATAATGATGGCATTTATGGTGGTAACTGATACTTCTTGCTCAAAACATTAAGCACTTCTCTTAGCTCGCCCTTCCATGCGATATATGGGCGACTAATCTAAATAAATGCCCTGAGAGACAACGGTGGCTTTTACAACAGTTGGATGTTCGGCACTGTGAAGACAAATTTATGAAAGAAATTCCTAGTCCCCCACCAGCGAGGCGGATAATAAAACTTGTAAGAGAGGGCACTAGGTGGGCTCTGAGAACCCACATGTCTGCATTTACTTCCCTCAGAAAAACAGCAGTCTGTGTATGCATTGTCTTTATCGTCTGCACACACTTCACGTTCCCGGGTAACACGAATGCGCTGATAGGATTTTAATGCACTTGAGTCCCACTGCAAACTGTAAAACATGTCGCTTTCTGTGCTCTGATATTTTGAGAATATGAGAGAAAAGTAAGTTCTGTAAGGTTACCTTCATTTGTATCTTACTTATGGCTAAGACGAACTGAAAAGTCATATGTGTAAAACTTTTTTCTTTGCATTCACTTTCTTTCAATAAACTGGATATCTACTGTCTTGTTGTGAACAAAAATAGCTTTGTACAAATCTGAAAATTACTGTTGTGCTACTTTCCAAGTCTTAATACAGCATGTAGAACAGTTGGTACATCGAACACAGTATTTGTCCCGTAATAAATGTTGTTCTTTTATTACTTATTGTGGATGAGTGATTTACATTTTTAACTGAAGTGTGTTTGCTTGTAAAATTGTGATGTGTACTCTCTTGCACTAACTTTTAAGTCAGTCTTCCCTTGGCTGAATAGGTTCTATTTGGCTTGGTACTGCGAAAACCAAATGTCATTCTTCGCCGAATGTTTAATTACGACTAATAGTGGTGCATTCATTAGTGAAGTAGACACAGTCTGCAAGTTGCCGCACCGGACATCGCAACAGTCGATAATGTTTTTCTTTGTCGAAGATGAAAATTTTGACTTACAGGCTGTAAAAGCATTAATTCCAAGTTCGCTCCATCCCTGGTTCAGAGGGTCAATAGAGAAGTGAGATAAATATATAGCGATAATATATGTTGATTTCACTGTAGGTACTTGATGGACCATTATTGTATGGTACAAGCATACACTTCTTTTTCATTTATTTCACTAAATTTTGTACATGGCTGCCCGTTCAGGGACGGTGAATAGTTACAATTGAAAGAAAAACAGCCCTCGGTCACTGTTTTTAACAAATTAACCTAGTTTCAAACTGCTGGGAGTGTCTTCCTCAGAATTTAAATCAAAGAATGGTCTATATTCTATAATATGGTCACAGAATTCTGTGATCATGTTATAGAATATAAACCATTCTTTCATTTAAATTCTGAGGAAGACACTCCTTCTGTGACCATGTTATAGAATATAGACCATTCTTTGATTTAAGTTTTGAGGAAGACCAGGTTAATTTGTTAAAAATAGTGACCGAGGGCTGTTTTTCTTTCAGTTGTTATTTCACTAATTTTTTATTTTTTGCGACCTACTTTTAGGGTTATTAGCCAACACTCTGGCGTTTCCTAGCTGCACTAACCTGCTCTATGTGATTTCCCTTCGCCCGCACATCTTCCTGTTAACCTTCGTAACGGCCGCAGTAAAACTGCCTCATGCACACTAGGAATGAACAGTCTTACGAAAATTCGTGAGCGACATTTTGAAAGCAACTGATATATTGTTTAAATAAACACAGATCGTGTGGCTATCTGCTCAGACTAACAACCGCTTACTGCTATTAATAGTTGTTGTGGGGCAGTCTGCTGTGCTGCATTCTTGACACTTTGTGTAATTTGCAGAAGTGTTCGGGAACGCTATATCCGTCCATACATACTGGAAATTAAAGTCCCCTGCCGCAGGTTTTCGTCTGTGACTTCAGGCTAATACCAGGAACTACTGTACAGATTATGAAATGGCTTTCACTAATGGATAGACAGATTCACGGGGAAAGTTTGTGTATATATTTATTACCGGTAACAGGAAGAGGTCCCCAGCTGTGCGATAGACTTTTTGAAACTATCTGCACCGTTATCTAGGTTACTCGTTAGCGAGTAACTGACGAAAAAGAACTGGGAAATTTGTGTGACACTCAGTGACATTAAAAAGTTGCAGTGCATAGTCTGGTAGCGTGGTACATTGGATAGGATAACAGTTATGCATGTAGCAGGTTGTGGATTCAAATCTCATCAACTGCGCAGTTGATTTTTTATTTTTAAATCGTTATTGAAATTACTTCGATTACTATTTTATCCAAGTAATTCGTTTAAATGTGCGTAATTTTTTATTTCTATTCCTTTGTCACATCAGTTGAATCACAGTATGAACTTTTTCATTTGTTTCATTTTTTTCTTTATATCATTTTTTTCCAATTGGAATTTTTGTGAATATGAATTTAATGATATTTATGTATTATAATATTCAATTATTTGAAAATTCAGATCAATCAGTTAAAAAAACAAAAGAAATAATCTATTTACGTTTGTGCAATAGTGTGAGAAATGTATTTTTGTCACCAGATGTGCAATTTTTTTTGTACAGTAATTGTCAAACATACATTTAAAACATAACCTAATAAACCTATTACATAACAGACAAAATAAAGCATATGACAATTTAAAAGAAAGACGGATTTGTAAGTAAAATTCAAACAAATGGGAAATAGATATAATGAACGCAATCATATGGACGAAAAAACAGGATGATATAACAAAAGAAATTAAATCGCAATTAATACACAAAATTAATTAAAAACACATGAAGAAAGATTTCAAGTGGAGAAAGAATGATAAGAGGAAAAATGAGAACAAATGAAGAAGTTGGTATTGTGATTAAAATTGTGTGACAAAGGAATAGGAAAAAAAATACATTTAAGTCAGTTATTTGAATAAAAAGATGATGACGCATTTCGATAGGGAAATAAAAATAAAAATAAACTTCTTTCACTGAATGAGATGCGAACCCATCACTTGCTGCACGTAAAAAGCTCTTTTCTTATCCAATAGACTACGCAACCATACTGTATAACAGCACCTTTTTAACGCTACTGAGTTCCACACAAATTTCCGAATTTTTTCCGTCAATTACTTGTAAATGAAGGCCGACTAGAGCAAATGACTGCAGTGTGTGGTACTTGGGGTCTTATCCTACATCACTAAATAGATAGTTCCAAAAAGTAGATCGCACTGCTGGGACCCTGTGCAGGTAATGAGTGTGTAATGTATCTGTCGCCGTCTGTTGCATATTAAATTGATGCTTGAAGTGACATCTCGTGGGAAGTGATGAGCATTATGGGCTAGTCACTTAGAGAGGAGACGGTATCTGGAGGGAAAAGTAGTAAAGCAACAGCTGTCACAGCTTGAAAGAGGGCGGGGGGGGGGGGGGGGGGAGGAGCAATGTTAGAGCAGCATCTATGTCAAGGCTCGTGAGCCAGCCGTAAATCGTTTGCTTGGACACAGATAGGTCGCATGGGTGAATCTCAGTTGGCGCACGGCTGTTAATATATACAGTTTTCGGTTTACGGTATTCATATTCACAACATTATTATCAAAATACACTATTTGGTAGAAACTATCTGGACACCTATTGGTGGACATTCATCTCGGGTGTGTCCACTCTTTGTTGGTTTTATGGCTACTTGAACTCTGATAAAGACACTTTCTTAAAATTTATGTATTTGTGTGGATCCACAGCCTCCACATGCTTAGTAAACGTAAACGGTGTCTGTAGTATGCTGTAACGCGATGTTATTTAATCGTGCGATTAGCTAATTTCGACTGAGCGTCATTGGCAACCACCCGTAAAACCAACACGGAAAAGCTTTACATTTTCTGCATTCATCACCATGTATAAATAACACTTTGCACACTTCACATTAAGATGAAACATTATTGTACAAATTTCTTACTTACATTGTAACAGTACCCATATTCTGTCATTTTACTTCAGGAATCAGAGACACCTTTTAAGATCGTATTCTGTACCTTGCTTCATGTACAACAGCATAGTAATTGACAGCAGCTGGTAATTTGTTGTCACAGATACACATTCATCCAAAGTGTGTAAGACTTTCGATATCACATTACATATATTTCTGGCGTGCCAGACTTACTTGATATCATGTATAAATACAGTCAGCGACCAAAGAATACATTAATGGCATAGAAATGTAAATAAAATATTATTATAGTATATTGAATACAGTACATGGCGTATCACCGGACAAACTATTATTTTAAACACGTCTCCTTATGAAAAATTATACATGACTGTGCTTAAACTGACACACAATATTTTTAGCGCAACGCAATCTGACTTTCAATAATCCCTACAAAACAATGGCCCTGACTAACATTAACCTATACCTTTCACAAATCGCTTACCTCACAAAAATCTTCGTTACTCGAACTACTGCAACACAGCGAGCGCCACTACTGCTTGCCACACACATGGTACACAAAGTAAGCGTGTACCCCCCTGAGGATTAATGTAATTATACCCTCAGGTGTTACAGATTATTGCAATGGAATGAAATGTATCACGGAAAACTTTCTTTGTAATTCAAAAACCCTTAAAAATAAATGTTTTAAGTATAAAATTAATCACTCAAATACGTGTACTGTAGCGCTAAACTGTGCATCTTGTTGTAAGATAATCTCTGTGGAAGTGTCATAGTTGTCGTCCTCCGAAAGCTAAGTTCTGTAGAAGTCAATGTACTTACCTCATGATAAACAAAAGTGAAAAGCTTTGCGTATAGATATCTTAGTTATTACGCTTATTGCCATGATGAAGAAAGTACTGTGCTGTAACGTATTGTTGTGCTACGGAAAAGGCAGTCTCATTGTAGCTATACCACAAAAGTTACTACTAAAACATGTTTTACTTTCCAGAATAATGCAGAAAAACTGTGCAGATATAAAACAGAAACACTGAAAAAGCAACATTGTAAATTGTCGCTCATTAGTAGCGTCGTGATAAAATCGTGTAGCTGTCACATAAACTAACCACTGTGTCATCTGGTATCTCACTGAAAGTACTTTAAATCCAGAATTTATTTTCAGGTAAACCAAAATGTTGCATTAAAATCTCATTAGCAGTACTGGTATATCTTCTAAGTATGTAAGCCTTATAGTCGTTACATAATCGTACAACTAACAAGCAAGAATGTACACACACAATAACACTGTGTCGTCTGTTCACAATAACAATGCATTCGTAATTTCTGTTTAAAAATGTTCCCTAGGTTCTAGGGTGCATAGTTAACTTCAAAACATTGTTGCAGTTTCTCAGTGTGACAAATTGTACTAGTAACATGAAGTGAAAAAATTTTATAGCAAAGACTAAGTTAAAAAGCAGATTATCTCTCAATAAATGGTTTTACATGTGAAATGTGGTGTAAACCTTTACTCTTGCTAGTACGCAGTGTTTCAACTTCGACGCAGTTATCATGTGGTACACGTCGGTAAAGAATACTGGAATTTTTCTCAATGTTAGCGTCTATGTTATTTTTCTCTGAGCCAGCCGGCGCACATGGCTGCCTGCGGTGCGAATCATTGTCTGTTTCTTTGTTGGCGCGCGTCGTTATTGGGATTTGGAGGTCTAACTTCTACAAATCCACCTTGCCCAGAGGGCCCAGCCCTGTTTAAATCCCGCCAGTTCTGATGAAATTCAGGTCTGTCGTTATGATTATATCGTCTGTCGTTATGTCGGTAGTTCCTATAGTTTCTTTCTTGTCGGTTAAGTGGTGGAGAATTTCTCCCTGAATTATCACTGCACGGTGGACCGTTGCGTCTGAAGTTATTCTGTCTCCCGTGATAATAATTGTTCTGGTTGCCATATTGTCTGTTTCTGTGATTGTCTCTGTCATATTACTACGGAAATGCGATCTTTCTCTGTAACTATTATTCTGCCAACGGTTGTCATACGGGTGGTGTCTGTTTTGGTCACGATTTACGTTGTAAGAATAGCCTTGTCGTGTATTATTTCTGTCATCGCGGAATTGTGACACATGTGACCTGTAATTGTTGTGCTCCTGTTTTCGCGTTCCACGATTGTCAGTGTCCCTGAAAAGCTTCAATGTCGTCTTTGCAACGTCCTGCTAAAATAATATGTCGTAAATGTTCAGGCAGTTTGATTAAGCAGATGCGGATGAGTTCTGAGGGGCTGTATGGGTTAGACAGGTACTGATTCTTGTGCAACATGTCTTCAAAATATTTCACAAGACTGGAAAATTCAGATTGTTCAAAGTGTTTCATCATCATGATGCTATGTTTTACTCGGTCTTGTGTAGCTTGAGACCAATATGGTGAGAGGAAGGCATGATAAAATTCTCCTTCACTGTGACAATCGTGAATGACCGATCGCATTCTTACAGCTGGTTCATTCTCTAAGTAGCTACACATAAATTCTAATCTGTGTTCTAACGACCAGTTGGGATGAAAACAATGAGAGAATTGATGGAGCCATGCTTGTGGATGAATGTCGTTGTCAGAATTCGTAAATGTTTTGAATTTACGTGTAGTAATGAACAGCTTATAGTCAAAATCATCGTGTCGGCGAGTCGCACATCGCTCATTGTTACTTCGTTTCGGCGGTTCCATCTCAAAATTCAATGCGCCTTGCCATAATTTCCGAAGTTTCCTGTGTTATTATTTTGTGGTTGCTCCGTATTTCTATGTCCCTCTTCCCGTATTGGAGCGCGAGTGTCCTCTTAAATGTGTAATTCTTGTATTACTTGTGCCAACTGATCTTGTACTTCCCGGATTTCTCTTTTGTACTGTGTATTGATTTGATTTTGATTTTGTTTGAATTTTCTAATTTGTTCATACTCTTCAGTGTCAGTGAAGGCTACAGGTCTTGTCATTCAGATCATCATCTACCTTTGTAGATAAGTTAGTGAACTGATCTGAAAGTTTGGCTACTTTACCCGATAGTGAAATTATTTCCTCTATGTGTTTTTCTGAACCAAGTTTCAGAGTGTCCATTTGTGTTGAAATCGTATCTACTGTGTCTTTTAAGTTTTCCTGAGTTTTTGCAAGTTGCGTAACCAAATCGCTAGATGCAACTGAGTCAATTTTAGCTTGCAAGATGTCACGATTTTCATGAGCAATGGTTTGCAGTTCTTTTATGGCTGCTTCTTGATTCTGTAATGCATTTTCATGACGCGAAAAAATAGGTTGGAAATGCTCACAAATTTGTGTTTTTACGTCGTTACAGGCTTTTTGACATTTCGATTCGATTTTGTGTAACTCAGTAGTTAAATCTTCACGTGTTTGTTCAAGAGTTTGTTCCAATCAGTCTAACTTTTGAAGCTGTTGCTGTATTTGTCTCTGGTGTTGTTCCATTGTGTCTAACTTTTGAAGATTTTGTTTCATTGTGTCTAACTGTTGCTGTGTTTGTCTCTGATTTTGTTTCATTTGCTGCATTAATTGCAATAAACTAAAGCTACACTAATTACACAAACTACAAGAAAAATCAGTAGATTCCAGTGAGGTATCCTCGGCTAAGGGGCGACATATGAAACGTCCCCTTATGAAAAATTATACATGACTGTGCTTACACTGACACACAATATTTTTAGCGCAACGCAATCTGACTTTCAATAATCCCTACAAAAGAATGGCCCTGACTAACATTAACCTATACCTTTCACAAATCACTTACCTCACAAAAATCTTCGTTACTCGAACTACTGCAACTCAGCGAGCGCCACTACTGCCAGCTAAATAAAAGATTCAACTACGGAAGGCAGTAACTACTGATAGGCATAGTTAGCAAATGAAAGATTTTAATAGAGAACAAACAATGTATTTACCTTAATAGTGTTGAAAAATCATAATATACATAGCAGTTCATGACATCCAGTCTTATAAATTTCAAAACTCCGCCATCTCTCTCCCCACATCCTTCACTGCTGGCGGCTCACCTCCAACTGCGCAACGCTACGCGCTGTTAACATCCAGCTGCCCAACACTACAATGGTGGACAACAATGCAAGCTAGCCACAGACTGCACACAGCACAGCCAGTGATTTTCATACAGAGCGCTACGTGGCGTTACCAATATGAAAACGTAAACAGCCTACTTACACATCATATTAACAAAAGTATATATGAGGTATGTACAAAACTTCACAAATAATTGAAACAGAATACTCCATCAATTGCTGGCGTTCCAGTTATACCAATTGCCTTACATCCTATGTTATCAGTGACGAAAGCTATTTCTAGACACACCGAAGCCAGACCTGACTATTTGTACAGAAAGATAATCCGCAGAACTTTTTATTTTTTATTGTGAGTAACACCAACACTCAATGCGTGAAAGGGTGACAACCAGATGTCACTTGCGTTATAAAATTCATCAACAGACGAGCTAATACATACTACTTATGAAGAATAAAAAAGGTGTCAACAATTGTAAAACGTAGGGAGGACAACCATTGGGTATACAATATAACAGGTATTCTGTTGTTATGATACAAATTCCATTATAAAATTGAAAAATACTGTATAAAAACATTTTGGTCATTTCCATAAAATACATCGTATTACAAAATGACGTGGGAAACTAGAAATGTTATGAGGCCACATAAATCCAGTTTCAGTGAGGTGTATGGATTTCTGTGGAGGAATGGCAGTTCATTGTTCGTCAGGAACCAAAACCAGGGAAGATAGTGTTGTTGGATGCTGGGGACTGGCGCAAAGTCTACGTTTTAACTCATCCCAAAGGTGTTCCATTCGGTTCAAGTCTGGACTCTGGGCAGACCAGTCCACTGTAGGAACGTTACTGTCCACAAACCATTGCCCCAAAAATGCTGATTTCTAACAGGAGTTATTGTCATGCTGATACGAACAACCTCACCGAACTGTTCCTCTACTTTAAGCAGAACACAATGCTGTAACATGTGTCCTTATCCTTCCTCATTCAGAATTTTCTCAGCCCAACGAAGAACACCCCCATACTTTAACACCAGCTCCTCTGTTGGTTGGTTGGTTTATTTGGGGGAGGGTACTGATCAGCGAAGTCATCGGTCCCAGCATATTAGGCAAGGATTGGGAAGGAAGTCGGCCATGCCTTTTCCAAAGGAACCATCCCAGAAATTGCCTGAAGAGATTTAGGGAAATCAGGACGTGGCTTGGAACCGTCGTTCTCCCAAATGCTACTGCAGTGTGCTAGCCACTGCACCACCTCGCTCGGCACCTCCTACATACTTCACTGTTGGCACTACACACAATGGCAGGTAATATTCACCAGGCGCTTGCCAAATTCGACCCCTGCCATCGGATTGCCAAAGCCTATAGCGTAATTCATGATTCCAGGCCAGTCCTTTCCAGTCATCCACTGACCAGTATCATTGCACTCTACACTACATTAAGTGTCACTTGGCACTGCCTGCAGAAATGGGTGGATCTTTGGGAGCTGTTCTACAACTGTAACCCAGCGCATTTGTTTTACTCTATACGCACAGTCATTGTGCTAGCTGGAGTGCTCGAAGCCAACTGGACCTCACGAGTGATTCCTTCCGCTGATTTCATGCGTCTTTTAACAACTGTCCTCTGCACTACTCAATATTCCCTGTCCGTCAGTACGTGAGGACTACCTGGTCTTCATTTGGCAGTGGTTGTTCCTTCGCGTTTCACAAACACATCATCGACAGCCGAACTGTGTAACTTTAGATGGATTCAAATGTCCCTGACGGATTTCTTACTCAGGTGACATCCAATGACTGTTGCTCAGTCGAAGTGACTGAGTTCTCCTGAACGACCCATGCTGTTGTTACTGCTTCCCCACTGACATATACATCTATAGCTACATCGTACTCTGCAATCCACCTAATGGTGTGTGGTGGAGGGTACTTCTGGTAGACAACACTAAACTTCCTGCCTCATTTCATACTAGCCGGCCCAGCCTCTTGCGACATCTAGCGGTCTATTCCGCATTACATAGCGGTGTTCGGATACGTCTGATCGGCTTGTGTTTCTGTTTCACTCGATCCACAGTCCAAAGCTGCTTGCATTGCGTGCTGTCGGCTCTAAGGTAGGCACGGGGGGAGTTCGGGGCGAGGCTTGCGACTTGCGATGTTGTGTTATCTGTTTCAGAAAACGAACCAACGTGAGGTAGTGGCGAGTGCTACTATTCAGGGAGCCGTATTCTCTGTTTCCACCTTAAGTGGGTGTTCCTAAATAGGCCAGGCTGCTTTTACTAGCGAGTTCTTAGGGATACTTACTGATCATATCAGATATGACTATGTGAAATCAGCTCATTTCAGGGCCAGCATATTTTCCAATTGTTAAATTGGTAGTCTGTTTTGAAGTTTGAACTTGTGTAGTTCGTGCAGCAACTATGTGCTTTGGTGGTGTAATGGTTAGCATTTCTGCCCAGCAAGCAAGAAGACCTGGGTTCCAGTCCCGGCCACAGGACAAATTATAATTCATTTCTTCTGCTTCAATAATTATCGTAGGTAAGAATGATAACCAGACTGCTCTGTTCTGGCGGCGTCCTGAAGACCTACGCTCCTGCAGAGAACGTGGGAGCAGCGCCTCTGTTTTGCTCCAAAGTCATTATTCTGTCAGTCAGTTAGCGTCAGTTCACCTAGCGTTGGTCGCGAACGAACCGGCCAGTTGAAAATAATTTGGTATCATCCAGTACCAACTTTGTAAAGGAAATAGTGCGTGGTGTACACAGAAAGGGGGAAATTCGCTGTCTTTTCCCCTATTTTTTAGAAAATTTTGCGTAATTTCTCGGCCACCATCTTGGCAATAGTATAGAGTTAGACCCCACATGTGCGGGCAGAAGGAAGAAATTTTTTCGGGAGTCGGGGACTAAGATTCGAGCGGCTTGGATACTTATTATCAGAGACAGTAGCTGTCGGCCAACAATGGCTGTTTTGCACTACTCTTCTAACCTGGAGCCACAGTGAGTTTTCGCAGTCCGAGGCAACTTGATCCGAAATGTGAGCAGTTTACTTTTCATATGTCTCAATGTGCAGTCTAAATTGCTGCCGTAACTGTATTTGGAATTTAATTTCTTTAATACTGCATTATCGAGCTGTGCAGATAAGGATATACTTGTACTGTTGCTTCCCAGTCTTCTTTCCAGAGGTGCCCTCACACAATGTTACCGTAATCCAGCTTGTTAAGCTAATTCGAAGGTCAATTGATTTATTTCTGTCATTGTAAAAGTTTGTTGCATATCTGAGCAATTTAAGAGAAAAATCAGATCCTGCAAAAATTTTATTAACTGTAAATTACATTGCCAATGTTGATCTAATACTTGCTCAAAGTACGGGAAGAATTAGCTTCTGTTTACATGGGAAACACCCCATCGCACCCCTCCTCCCCCCCCCCCCCCCCCCCCCCCCCCCCGTCCCCCCACTGCCCCCAGATTTAGTGGCATGATGATCCAGTGAACAACCAGTCAAAAACTGAACACAGACCTAGCATGAAAAAAGGAAGAGCATCTACTGAAGTACCAAAAAGAAGCAAAATAGCAACACTGAACGATCCAAGCTTAAGTTGTGCAACATAGAGCGCATTGCAAGAACCCTGGCTTCGTAGTTATGTGGTCACGCTGTTGGACTGCCCACTGGGAGATCTGTGTTCGAATCTTCCTCAAAGGCCCACTTTTTTTTCACAAATTTATAAAGTGTCCGTCCAGACATTGACGTGTCTGTCCTCCTCCTGTAGTCCTGGCAACTGTCATACTATACATTTGTTACAGAGCGTGAGCCATGTGATAAGAATATATTACCGTCGCAAGGTAATGTGGTGAATAGTGAGAGCACGCGAGATGCCGCATAGACCTCTCACAGAAATGAAAACAACAAATAAATGGGTGCGAACCGTGTTACAACAAAGGAACTCAAGAGTGAAGACTTCCAAGACTATCAGATCGTGCTTTGCTGTGTTAGTGTTGCCTGTCGTGTACAGCGGCCACCTGATGTTGTCTCACCACCTGATGTCGCCTCCTCACCACCTGATGTCGTCTCACCACCTGATGACGTCTGGTTCGTGTGGAGCTCAACTGCGCGGTCGTCAGCGCCCGTACAGAGTCCCAGTTTTTACACAGTCCAATCTAGCCACTGTCACGAATGATGATGGTGAGGATGAAATGGTGAGGACAAGACAAACACCAAGTCCCCAGGCAGAGAAAATCCCCAATCCGGCCGGGAATCGAACCCGGGACCCCGTGATCCAGAGGCAACAACGATAGCCACCAGACCACGAGCTGTAGACAGAAGCAGCTTGAGCACACGCGCTATACCAGAGCCGTAAATTTAGACGATCCCCCTTCAGTCATTATCTGTCACATCCCAACCAGCAAATGTCTGTTCCTTCAAACAATACAACCTATCTAAGGGTCATCGCTGTCTTACTAAAAATTGATGATTATAAACTGCGTGGACTTACACAAAAACAACATTACCCAAAAAATGCATACATGTATAATGGATAATACAATCTAACTTCCGCCAAATAAATAGTTATGCAAACTTTGTACGCATTGATTACAATCATATGATCTTCAGTTTAACCTTCTGTGCCGTACGGAGGATGGTGCACTGTTTCCGAGCAAATCACTGCAGTATAGCCTTCGTCCAACTGTCATCGTGAGGATGGGCGTTATTCTTCTGCAGCTTATCTGAGCTTGTGTGAACAGCTTTGAATATCTTTGACGGGGGCGGGGGGGGGGGGAGGTTACGTTGTATGTTTCCATAGTTGGCTTTGCTGTTTGCCCTTGGGCTCGAAATGCTGACACCAACGACTGCCCTTCTGCCTCCACTGCAGGGGCCCTCTGCCCGTCGAGTTCTTCCAGTGTGGAACAGCAACCAGTGTGCAGCGCTATGAAGAAAGTTTCCAGAAACTGCGACGTGCCATAATGTCAAAATGCCCTGGACTGCTGTCGACAGTACCATTCTGTTGCACAATAATGCCCTCCCCCACACTGCTAATCTTTCAAAAGCTACGCTTTAGCGATTTAGCGATATGTCGCTGACATAGAAGATCGCAAGCCTTCTTTCCTTCCGGTCCGGGCGACCTGTGCAGTTACTAGGCTACATGTAAAGCTTGCTGGGACAGATTAAATGCTAGCTAGAATCAAGCCGATAATTCGATTGTAATACTGGCTTTCAATTTTTATATTTCCAATAACTGACAAAAATTACAAAAGTGTGTATATTTTTGCGACCACCCACACACTACTGAGAATGACACACTAACTAATTTGTAATAACGCACGCCAATTACCGGCAGCTACGTTGATGAATACTCGGCACCTCGCAAGGATAACTACAAGATCAAGAATACCAGATAAGTTGTTGGAAGTGGTTAAGCGTTGGTGAAAATCTCGCTTCTGAGCACACGAAGAGTTCTAAGGGCAGAACTCTGCATGGAACGTGTGTTGGCGCAATGCTGCGTTACAGACCGTTTATCTCCTGCACTGAACCTCGTCGTGTAGACCTAAAAAAATGCGCAATCCTAAATCTATAGTGAAGGCAATCACTCAAACTGGCCCTGTGGTAAAGACAGCGATTATTCGGATGGCTCTGCCGTCTCCGAATGACAGCACATCCAGTCTGAAGCAATCTGAATTGAAAGTTGCTTCTCAAACTTGCATCGGTCGGGACACCAGAAATCCTGCAAGTTAGAAATCAGATGCCAACTTTTTTTTTGACAAAAGCCGTAACTCGAATACGAGAAAAATCCCTCTCTGCGCTATTCTGCACAGACGAACAATTCGCGCCTTAGATCTCGCGGGATGCGTTCTACCTAGCCGACGTCCAAGTCGAAGTCCGCTCCCTTCGAAGACGTCTCCAAGTCTGTACGAACGCTCTAACATCGCCGAAATCCCTCCGACGCCATTTTTGAGATTCTACCCAATGACCGTGTCGGTCATATAGGCAAACGAAATTCCCGTCTTGGCCACGTGCTGCCCAGCACAGGTGGCTCCGGAGGCCGGGCTTCCCCCAAAGGCGGCGTACTGTCCCGCGTTTCCGGTGACCGCTACCTGCCGCCCACGGCGGCTCGGCTATATACGGCCAGCTGCAGACTATATATTCTACAATTCTCAACTTCGACACTTTGCACCAACGCTTTAAGTTGGTAATTTAATCACGTAGACATGCAGGGAATACTTCTCGAGAGTGCCTCATATTCATTATAAGTCAATAAAGTCATGACCTGATGCCCTTGCCAATCCCTTTATTATTAATACTAACGTTGACAAGCTAACGTGTAAATGCCCAAATCCTGGCACCTTACAAGTAAACACTGCAACATCCTCTGTACAGTGCATATCTTGCACTGTGCGATTTTCACGTCTTTGGCGACCTGAAGAAAGACACACACGGACGTCGGTTTCAGTTATATGATTGGGTGTAGTTGTGGATCCATCAACGGCCAACTATACCCTACAAAACAGGAACTGACTGTCTCGTCTGCCTGTGGGATAAATGTCGTGCAGTGTGTGGTGATTATTTTGAATGTAACCATTCTGTGATCCTATTGTGGTGAGAGTTCAGTTTTCATTTGACCGGCCCTCACAGGACTGTAACATCTGGGGTGCTGCTGCGCTGGCATGCCACAGCAGAGACTCCGGACACAGTACACGGGACACAACGGAGCCCCCGGCACCTGGCATCCACCTGGCTACGGCAGCTCTGCCAGGGGAGCCACTGCTGTGAGATTCTGCCAGCCCGGCAGCGCAGCCAGTGGAGTGCACAGCAGCTTACAGCTGGTGGTGCACAGGGGGACGCCACAGCAGAGGCTCCGGACACAGTACACGGGACACAACGGAGCCCCCGGCACCTGGCATCCACCTGGCTGCGGCAGCTCTGCCAGGGGAGCCACTGCTGTGAGATTCTGCCAGCCCGGCAGCGCAGCCAGTGGAGTGCACAGCAGTTTACAGCTGGTGGTGCACAGGGGGACGCCACAGCTGCCAAGCATTACATGCTACTCACCAGTATGTAGTTTTCTTTTCCCTCATGAGTGCAATGGATAGTTTCGAAAGTGAATATTTCAACTGCTAGACTCAGATGAGACCATCAGTTTGGGACTCTTAATCTCGGAGCTCTTCAAACCACAACTTAAAAAAAAGGAGTGTTTGGAATCATGAGCAACATAAATGAATCCCATTTCACATTTCAAAGAAGATGCCACACCACATTACAAGTGTATTTAAACTAGTTACAATAATACTTTTTCCAGGCACTGGCTGGTTGGAGAAACGGCACAATTATCGATCTTCAGTTTCCTCACAGGCTCCTCCTGATGTTCCACTCTAATCACAATTACTTTATTATCTGAGATGTATAAGTTTTCCTCAAAACCTACTTCCTGACCAAAATAGCACAGCTGCAACTCATGGTGCAGCAAGTGATTGGTCTGAGACATCATACACAGCTGTATTATTTTAAGAAATGATATGTAAGTAAATGAGGTTGGCTTCAACCTTATTGTCCAAAATATTTATTTTTAATACTGAATTTGCTTTTATAGTAAAGTACGGGGTGTTCAAAAAGCCTCTACACAGTGCCGTATGATTGTTCACCTGACGTAACGTTAGCGACAGCCCCATGCGGTGCACAACTCCCGCCCAATCACCCCCCTCCACACCAATCCATATCCTAAGCTCCGCCCATGGTCTGCTGCATGTTCCAACATAAAAGTTGTTCGTATCACAGATATGCAAGTCATAACAAGGGAGAAAATCAGTTGTTAGTACGAAATACAGTTTTTCCGGTACCATTGTGAAAAGAATTACAAGTATGTTCATTGAATATGCGAGTTGAAAAATCGTCAATAAGAAAGAAAAATAAAAATAGTATCCACACTGTCTTTTTTATTTCATGAGCATTCATCTGCACTGTATCAAAAAATCTGATAATTGTTAACTGCAGTGAGCGCAAATTTCCGTCACCTCGCATAGTGTAAGAAATTCTGTTGGGAAATATTAATTGGTAGTATTGCCAAGGACGCTGTCCATTATCTCGATTGTCTAAAGTCAATGTTGTGCATAAACAAGGCAAAGTCGATGTCTTGGTTTGTTTCTGATTACCTCATTAAGACTAAAGAATATAAGAGTAGGATAATGTAGAAATGCGTAAGCAAGCAGTCAGACATTTATACAGTGACATTCTTCAGTAATATTTGCCTGTGTAATGGGTGAATTTTTACTTGTGAACTCTTATGACTGCTTGCTTATAGCAGAAACGAGATTACTTTGAGTTCTTCTTCAGTGTTTGAGAGCTTTAGAGCTGCCTATTGTTAAACATATGTACATAATTTCGTCAGTGTCATTCCAACACATCTTATCGCACTTTAATGTCTGTTAGATATCAGTTTTGACAGCAGTTGGCCACAACAGTCAAGATTAGGTACCTTGTGTATGATAAATTTATTGAGAGTGCATATCTATGTTTCATTTTGACAGTATTACACAAACTGCTAAGAAGTTCTAACAGCACAACACTGCTAGTATGAACAACAGCGGTAAAACCGGTAAAACCAACGAACAAAAACACGACAGCGACAAGGACTACCAAAGATCATATTGATGCACTCTTGGTTGGTGTGGAGGGGGTAAATGGGCTGGTGGGGGGTAGGTGTGGAGGGGTGTAAATGGGTGGGGCTTGTGCAAATGTCCAGGGCTGTCGCTAACGTTTCCTGTTCGCCTGCCTGGATTACTTCCCTTCAAGTGGACTCTCCCAACATTCCACTGTTTCGTTTATCTCAGCCAGCGTCAGTAGTATCGTGGTATGTGTCGTTACGTGTTGACGTGAACGGTCAAGTTAAGCTCCTTTGTTCGTTTGTTTCGTTTTTGTCACTGTTGCAATGCTAACCGTTGAAGAATGTATGTTTTTAGTCGAACAAGTGTGCAAAGCTGGCGGTAAATACACAGTTTCAGTTCGTCAAACGTTTAATTCATTTTTCCCGGAGACAACACTCCCACATCGCGATACTGTGCTCGATTTGATTAACAAATTTCGAAGTACGGGTTCAGTGACAGATGCACCGAGAAGTGGTCGTCCTAGCGTTTTACCTGAGGATAAACTACTCGATATTTCCCATAAAATGTCCATCAGTCCGAAAAAGTGAGTAAGAAAACTCGCCCAGGAAATCGATGTTAGTGTCGGAACGGCCCACACAGCTGTAAGGCAAAAATTAAAAGTTTTCCCATGCAAAGTGACAATCGTGCGAGAACTGAAAAATACTGATCATGGCAAGAGACTGCATTATTGTCAATGGTTCAAAAATTCCGTTCAACAAAATGGAACGTTTTTCACTGATGAGGCGTGGTTTCATTTATCTGGGTACATGAACTCGCAAAATCCATTGTGTATTCGTGAGGAATCACTTCATTCTGTGAAAACAGAAGTTTGGATTGCAATTTCTAGACGTCGGATTGTGAGTCTCATATTTTTCAACGAAACAATAAACGCACAACGATACTGCAGTGATATTCTGTACCCATTCAAAGGAGAATTTGTGTTAAGTGAAATACTGAACGGTTATTTCCAACAAGACGGTGCAACCGCGCATACAGCTCGTGTTCCAATGTCACTGCTTGCTGATGTTTTTGGTGATCGCATGATTTCACAGGGACTTTGGCCTCCACGATCGCCTGACCTAACACCACCTGACTTTTTCTTCTGGGGTGCAGCGAAAGCAACTGTCTATAAGAACAGTCCAAAACCATCGGTGAATTGGAAACTCCAATATCCACTTTCACTGTTTCTGTTACAGAAGAAATGTTACAGCTTGTGTTTGGAAACGTGATTAGACGAATTGAATTGTGTATTCAACAACAGGTGGGGGAGACTTTCAACATTTAATGTGAAAGTCTGTAAGTAAAAATTAATATTCAGTAAATTAATAACTTGTATTTCACTGGGTTTCATTTCGGGTATATTCACTGTGGCATACGGCGCGCGTGGCTAACAATCATAGGCACTGCGGAGAGACCTTTTGAACAGCCCACACTTTCAAACAGAAACTGAAAAATCACTTCTGCACATACATTACAGTTACAACTGATACTGTAAGTAAAACTGTAAACAAATAACGATAAGCTACTGATTAGACAGGCAGTTTGCTCAGCGTCATGAATATCTTTTCTTCTGATTAGACGACCTGCCTAGAACTGTGTCCTCTTTATGGAGTTCATCACATTAGATCTCCACCAAATTTGACATTATCTCACAATTGAAAATTTGTCGCTATAATTTGTTAGATCATTGTATAAGGTGTGAAATAACCTGTTTATGTCATGATCGTCAATAAATGGATGTACCCAGAAGAGCTACTGCTTCTTCTGCATTCTCTTTCTATTTTGACGTCACACACAAAGCATAGCTACTAGCTCCTCTGCGTTGATTTCGATACTGCGTGGGAACTGAAGAAACTACGCTTGGGGCTCTGCTGCCAGATGTTGCATGGTTGCCACATGAGCTGCCTTGGAGTCCCAGTGCGGTATGGCCCTAACTGATAGTGGACCACGCCGCTGACCTGTGCGAGTAGCTATAACAGCCGTTTTTCTTGAGGCATTCCGTGCGTAGCGCGCTCCCGAACAGAACGTTTCATCGTTGATGTGCAACATGCACTATGTGGACAGCGAGGTCTTAAATGTGGGTACCAAAATAAATAACTATTTTTGACAGAAGGTGCCCAACTATAATAGCAGGTGCAATGCATTGCTATCAATTGCAATCGCACTTAATACGACAGAGTGGGAGAAAGTGAAACTACTAGACAGGAAGATGATAGACATAGACACAATGAATAAGTTCGATTTTTCTACTTCTCTTATATGTACAAGCACATTCGTCTTCATATTCAGGTTAGGAAAGCCATTTAAGATTTATTCCTTGCAGCAGTTTCTCCAAGGCACTGTTATGACTAGAACACAAACACTCTGCAAAATCATGTGACAAATTTTCCGTTATGTTGCCTCCAGTTCCACATGCAGACATACGTATACACATGTCAGGGTCTACTCAGATCAATAACCATCAACAATCTTCACATAATTGCGAATCACACAACATATTTCAATTATGTAACATTTATCAGCTAGTGTTATATCCGTCACTTACTTGCTGAAATACCTTGAACAAAACTGCTAGACACTGATAATTAAAAAACAAAATTAAGGGACACGTTTTTGTCTGTAAAATGTCTTGAGAGGTTTTTTGGTTGGGGCAAATGTCTCATCAGCCATAAATACAAACAGGGTCCGGGAAGGACAGTTTGCAAAACTGACAGACCGATAGCGAAAAATTTTGTGTGTGTGTAAATTCTGTTCTCTCTACCAGATACCTTGAAAAATTTGTGTCCCCTTCACGGCCATAGCCCCTCACATTAATATATGTAAAAAAGTAACTAATATCACGCGTACTAGAATGATCGAAAAGAATAATCCCTAACCACTGTATTTGTTGTGGAAATGTCAGTTTTGGCGACAGATAATAGTGTTTTCGATTGAATTGACTGACATTCGATAATACTCAAAAAGATATCGAAATATCCCCTCAGTTTCTAGTTTATAGACTACACTCCTGGAAATGGAAAAAAGAACACATTGACACCGGTGTGTCAGACCCACCATACTTGCTCCGGACACTGCGAGAGGGCTGTACAAGCAATGATCACACGCACGGCACAGCGGACACACCAGGAACCGCGGTGTTGGCCGTCGAATGGCGCTAGCTGCGCAGCATTTGTGCACCGCCGCCGTCAGTGTCAGCCAGTTTGCCGTGGCATACGGAGCTCCATCGCAGTCTTTAACACTGGTAGCATGCCGCGACAGCGTGGACGTGAACCGTATGTGCAGTTGACGGACTTTGAGCGAGGGCGTATAGTGGGCATGCGGGAGGCCGGGTGGACGTACCGCCGAATTGCTCAACACGTGGGGCGTGAGGTCTCCACAGTACATCGATATTGTCGCCAGTGGTCGGCGGAAGGTGCACGTGCCCGTCGACCTGGGACCGGACCGCAGCGACGTACGGATGCACCCCAAGACCGTAGGATCCTACGCAGTAGGGGACCGCACCGCCACTTCCCAGCAAATTAGGGACACTGTTGCTCCTGGGGTATCGGCGAGGACCATTCGCAACCGTCTCCATGAAGCTGGGCTACGGTCCCGCACACCGTTAGGCCGTCTTCCGCTCACGCCCCAACATCGTGCAGCCCGCCTCCAGTGGTGTCGCGACAGGCGTGAATGGAGGGACGAATGGAGACGTGTCGTCTTCAGCGATGAGAGTCGCTTCTTCCTTGGTGCCAATGATGGTCGTATGCGTGTTTGGCGCCGTGCAGGTGAGCGCCACAATCAGGACTGCATACGACCGAGGCACACAGGGCCAACACCCGGCATCATGGTGTGGGGAGCGATCTCCTACACTGGCCATACACCACTGGTGATCGTCGAGGGGACACTGAATAGTGCACGGTACATCCAAACCGTCATCGAACCCATCGTTCTACCATTCCTAGACCGGCAAGGGAACTTGCTGTTCCAACAGGACAATGCACTTCCGCATGTATCCCGTGCCACCCAACGTGCTCTAGAAGGTGTAAGTCAACTACCCTGGCCAGCAAGATCTCCGGATCTGTCCCCCATTGAGCATGTTTGGGACTGGATGAAGCGTCGTCTCACGCGGTCTGCACGTCCAGCACGAACGCTGGTCCAACTGAGGCGCCAGGTGGAAATGGCATGGCAAGCCGTTCCACAGGACTACATCCAGCATCTCTACGATCGTCTCCATGGGAGAATAGCAGCCTGCATTGCTGCGAAAGGTGGATATACACTGTACTAGTGCCGACATTGTGCATGCTCTGTTGCCTGTGTCTATGTGCCTGTGGTTCTGTCAGTGTGATCATGTGATGTATCTGACCCCAGGAATGTGTCAATAAAGTTTCCCCTTCCTGGGACAATGAATTCACGGTGTTCTTATTTCAATTTCCAGGAGTGTATATTCACTATTTCGTCCGCTGTCTTTGACTTCGACATTGCGAATAATAAACGAAGTACCAGAGCTGAATTGCTATCCAACGGATCACTGTCAACTGCTATTCTCAAGACGTTGCTTCATGGCCCTAACAAGAAAACGACCGTACAATGGGTAAAGGGGCACCATACTGTCAGAGGCAATGAACTCGTCTATGCTCTTGCTATGACTGCTGTCCACCATGGGGTAAAGAAGTGTGAACACATTCTTCACAATGACATTCTGCCTGAAAAGAAGAAAATTGAAATGAGCGTACTGCATTGTCTGCCGGGAGTCCCCCATTCGGGGAAGTTCGGGCGCCAAGAACTTACTGCATTCGACACCACATGGGCCAACTTGCATGTCGGGGATGGGGATGTAATGATGATGAGGACAACATAGCAACCAGTCCCTGAGCGAAGAAAATCTCCGGGAATCGAACCCGGGCCCCTTGGCGTGGCATTCCGCCGCGCTGACCACCCAGCTAACGGGGGCGGACTCAGCTTGACATGTGGCAGCACGTAACTACCTTATGGAACAATACGTAGCACCTGTCGTCTCAGCTAAGTGTACATTATTATGCAACACTACTAACGACCATAGCTGCGTGGCCGTCATACTGCCTTCATACATGCCACAAAAAGGTTTTGGTCATCATGTTCCATCTGCACTTCAGCTATGGACTGTTCTGGTACTTCCTTCGCACATACCACAGAAAGTTTGTGGTCACCATGTTTCACCTGCACTTGAACCATGGACGATACTGAGTGCATCTGTATTGCCTACACCTGTGTGATTGTGGCGTGGAGGAGGACATCGACCGCACTGTTTTCAGCTGTCCACTGAGAGAACAAGTGGTGACCATGCTCAAAACATCACACCTGAGCTTAAAAGGTTACGCACAACGTTTTTAGCCAATGGCTACAGCCATAAGTCGATAAACACAGACTTGTCGACGAACACAAGCAAGAAAGATAAGCAGGAAATAGACAAACTGCAGCCAACAGTACGCTTAGCCTATGTGCAAAACTTTACTGACCGAATAGGCAAACACCTTCGCCGCGTTGGGGTGCAGCGTGTCTTCTATAGTGGTCGTAGGATCCAGGACATGCTAGGCTCTACAAAGGACAAGCTGGATGCATTACACACTGCAGGCGTTTACAAGGTGGAATGCGAATGTGGAGAGGCATACATCGGCGAGATTGGTAGGCCAATAACAACGCGCATTCGGTAGCACGAGCGTTATATTCGTCTAGGACAACGCAACAAATCCGCAGTGGCAGAACACCAGCGAGACTGCGGAAAAGAAATAAAATTCAGCGAAGCCTGTGTGTCGGCCAAGCAGCCAATTATGACGAAACGCAAAATCAGAGAGGCCATCGAAATACTTAAACACCCTAACGTATAGGGAGGATGGACTCAGGCTTGCCCCATCTTGGCTGCCAGCAATCAGAGCCCAACAGACCGCACTGTCAACACGAGGCACGAGCACTACCGGCGAGTAACTGCCGCCGCGCGGCCGACGTCCAGCAGCTGGTAAACACACAGCAAACTTCTCATTCGACGGTGGCCACCAGTCACGGCACATAACACAGGAGCCAACGGACAGCAGAGGTCACGTTCTCCCTCCACCGCAACAACCTATTAAAGTAAAGTTCCCTCTCCTTCTTCCTTGAGTGACCGATGAAATCAACTACCTTTTCAAATTATGACGTAATGGCATGCGCAGTGAGCACTAACAACAAAATATAAAGGACACTGCATAGCTAGAACGCACCATCAGACCCAGAAGAAGGCCGCTGCAATCGTGGCCGAAACGTTGGCTTTTCTATAGCAGCAGTAGTTTTAACATTATGACGCGGTACCAAACCCAGAAAACTTTTATGTCGACTGACTCTGGCCGCGGAAGCCTACGCAATAATGTGACCAGTTTCCTGCAGTGTTTAGTGCTTCAGGGGCAACAGCTCCCCAAGAGAATGACGACGCAACTGACAGCGCATGATGCGTGTCGCTGTACAAACATATATGCAGGGTGTCTCTCCTAATGGTTGTCATGCACACTTTCTCTAGTGTTTTGGGTGATATTCGCAATTTAGTTTCTGTGCTGTGCAGCTGGAACAACCCAAACAAATGCTGGTCATCGAGTCTGTCATGCAAATCCCAATACCAATGGAAAACGTCGGTTTATTTCCCTTTACAAGCAACATGAGTTTTAAACAGGAATTTTATATGCTCATTTGACTGAGAGGTCCCAAATTAGTATTGTGCGATATTTGTTTTATCGATACGTATCAACAGGTACAGTAAGGCCCGAAGAATAACCAGTACTCTAGCACCGCCCTGGCCCGTGCTGTCTGCGACCACCACGCAGCAGCTCTGCTTAGTCGCTGCTAGAGTACTGGTTATTCTTCGGGCCTTACTGTACCTGTTGATACGTATCGATAAAACAAATATCGCCCTATCGCTCAGTCGAATGGGCATGTAAAATTCCGCTTTACCGCTTTCGCAGGTGCATTTTTTGTAGCAAATCAGCGAAGACAACCTTTTGCTATCCTGTTAGAATTGTGATCAACTGACTGTATTTATTTTTTGATAATTTTATTTTTGTGATTTAGGACCAAAACCTATGGTGGTACATACATCACCACGGCGCCTTCTTGAGGTATCGAAGCTGTGGTAGTAGATGGATTTCCGATACTAAATTTTACTTACGACAATGTGAAAACACTCCTTGAAATTTTATCGCACAATAAAGGTATGAGCTGATACAGGTCACAATAATCTATATTGCAGAGGCAAAGCAATGTGTTCCGACAACAGTAGTGATCCAACGACAAGAAGAAACTGATTATTTTGGTAGTTTTCATACACCTGGTGCAGTGTACCATCACAAGTTATAGACAGCTGTGGCAAGACGTATTCCCAAAAGCTTTGCGTTACCCCTAACTTGGTGGTAAGTATGGTTCCAAAGGACCACAAGCGACAGATTAATTTTGTGATAAGCCGCGCGGGATTAGCCGAGCGGTCTGAGGCGTCGCAGACATGGACCGTGCGGCTGGTCTCGGCGGAGGTTCGAGTCCTCCCTCGGGCATGGATGTGTGTGTTTGTTTGTAGGATAAATTAGGTTAAGTAGTGTGTAAGATTAGGGACTGATGACCTTAGCAGTTCCATAAAATTTCACACGCAATTTTGTGGTAAGTATACTTCCCAAGCCCCTTCCTGAAACTACTTTGGTGGTAACCATACTTCCTAATAACCATTTAAACACCGTTGTTTGGTGGGATATATATTTCCCACAGTCCTGAAGGCAACAAACAGAAACTACAGCAGGTGCAGCGGAATCCCACTAGACGCCAGAAGGTCACAGAAGTGGTAACACATATTTCCTTAAAAGCTGTACAGAAATACATTTAGTGGTAAGTATATCCCCCAAGCCCTGCGAAAGGGTTAAACTCATTTTGCTTGTAAAGGGAAACAAAGCGACGTGTTCCATCGATGCGGGACGTCATGACCAGTATTTCTCCGAGTTTGTCCCAGCTGCCCACTGCAAAAACTAAACTGCAAATATCTACTGAAACACCAGAGAAGATACGCCTGACGAGTCTTAGCAGAGACACGCTGTGTAACCTTTCAGTGGCTGAGTGTAGAGTATGTAAAGACCTAACATTCTAGACGTCCTAAGCATCTTTTTTTTTTTTCAAAATGCACTGTTAAGGCGCTACATAGATGCGAGTATATTGTAGTAAAAGCGCTTCGTCATATGACGAGGGTAACGAACGAATCGTAACAGTGATGAAGAGGTGCCATTGGTGCAACCTCCACGGCCTTCTTCATTCTAAGCGTGGTTCTGAATTGAATACATCAGTTTAACGCGCGAACGTATTGGCTGCCATATTGTTTGTCGTATTGTGGAAGTAGCAGTTGTACATTTTCAATCAATTTCCAACACGTATTGTTTGTGCCGACCTTACACACTCGGATACGTTCTACTTACTCAAGCTTTCGTATTACAACTTCTGTATTCATGCTAAGGTCAGCTGTCATTGTGGCGTCAGGGTGAAATGTAACAGCAAAGCATCATGTCTATGCCATGTTCTGAACTGCGCTAAAAATACCATCAGTGCAATTGGTATCAAAAGGACACTTGTGATTGGGAGTGACAACTGTTGTGGACAAAACAGAAACCGTGTACTTACGTATGTGTGTACATGTTCACAGTGTCTTGCGGTCTATTGGGCTGCATATAACCCAAGTATCTGGTTGGTTGGTTTTGTTTGGGGAAGGAGACCAGACAACGAGGTCATCGGTCTCATCGGATTAGGGAAGGAAGTCGGCCGTGCCCTTTCAAAGGAACCATCCCGGCATTTGCCTGGAGCGATTTAGGGAAATCACGGAAAACCTAAATCAGGATGGCCGGACACGGCATTGAACCGTCATCCTCCCGAATGCGAGTCCAGTGAAGTATCTGGTTTCAGACCACAGTTTTCTATCTTGTGATATGTATTTTGCCTAATGGAAAAGCAAGAGAAGATATTCCAGTACTGTGTATCTGATGATTAGCAGGAAGTAATTACTTCAGCACGCCCTTCTTTACCATTCAGCACACTCAAGACGGACGAAAAGTACTTAAAGTACTTTACTGACTTCCAGACTGCTGCTGATAAAATCATCAACACAACAAAGCTAGACAACAGTCTTGGTGCACAAATTAAAGTCACCTTACCTGAAATACTGCACATCGAAAGGCCATTCCGTGACGTTAAACAGCGGGAAAGTGTAAACATCCTAATGAATTGCAAAGCTGTTAACGATTGCATTCACACATAACTTTCAGTAGTGTAAAATATTTCACGATTGTCTGCTGAAAAGAAAGAGTTTTCTTGCTATGGTACCCCATTATGCCACATCACCATTGGAAATTTTTTACTCTTTTGTTTAACGGTGCTGCAAACTGATGATATTTGTTTAGTACTGTTTATATGTCTATATTGTCTAAAAGTGACATGATAAGACCGTGGCTGTGTACAGTTAATGTAGGTTGATTCTTGCAAAGAAGAAGACAGCAACCAGCCACTATTAATAATGCTATTTACTTAAGTAAATAGCGCCGTAACCTGTTTCGAACTGACAAGTCCATAATCAGACGTCTGTTCACAAGATTCACAAGATGCACTTTACATAATCCTCAGTTTTCGATTTTTATTCTCCCACTGTAGAGAAATATTCTTGGTGTGTTGGTGCCATCGAAAATTACGCGAAATTTTGTTGCAAAGTTGCAGGATTGATTTTAGAAATATTTCAAAGTATATGCAGCACTTCTATGATTTGCATATCACCATATTGTGCAAAGCACCACACAGACACACACAAGCACACCAAAAAGTATTTGCCGCATCTCTCTGTCAACTTCACATGTGGCAAATATTTTTAATGTGTGTGTGTGTGTGTGTGTGTGTGTGTGTGTGTGTGTGGTGCTTTGCACAATATGGTGATATGCAAATCATAGAAGTGCTGCATATACTTTGAAATATTTCTAAAATCAATCCTGCAACTTTGCAACAAAATTTCGCGTAATTTTCGATGGCACCAACACGCAAAGAATATTTCACTACAGGGGGAGAATGAAAATCGAAAACTGACGATTATGTAAAGCACATCTTGTGAATCTTGTGAAGAGCCGTCTGATGATGAATTTGTCAGTTCGAAACAGGTTACGGCACTATTTACTTAAATAAATAGCAATATTAATAGTGGCTGGTTGTTGTCTTCTTCTTTGTAGGTATCAACCTACATTAATGTTTTGTCAACTATTATTGCATGATATCTCTATTCGACTTAGCTCATTTAGTCTGAATAAGGCAATAGTTAAGACACTTTCTGCTCCCAAATTTTTAATTTGCTTTTTCTGGACAATTTAATGCAATTTTCTCTCGCCTTGCAGCATAGTTTATATTTCAGGCTGATAATAAATGTTTAATTGTATAGAAACGTGCATGCTAATTTTGCGTATCAGACAATATTGTGTTTTTGTTATACCTTAAGAAATTAATCTTGGTCATTAGCATGTTTAGAAGTTAGGTCTTCAATTACTGTATACAACACATGTCAGTGTTCTACGTGATTCATGGGTGTATGTGACTTTATGATAGTTCTTATTGATGTCGTCTTCAGTCCTGAGACTGGTTTGATGCAGCTCTCCATGCTACTCTATCCTGTGCAAGCTTCTTCGTCTCTCAGTACCTACTGCAACCTACATCCTTCTGAATCTGCTTAGTGTGTTCATCTCTTGGTGTGCCTCTACGATTTTTACCCTCCACGCTGCCCTCCAATACTAAATTGGTGATCCCTTGATGCCTGAGAATATGTCCTACCAACCGATCCCTTCTTCTTGTCAAGTTCTGCCACAAACTCCTCCCCAATTCTATTCAATTTCTCCTCATAAGTTATGTGATATACCCATCAAATCTTCAGCATTCTTCTGTAGCACCACATTTCGAAAGCTTCTATTCTCTTACTATCCAAACTGTTTATCGTCCATGCTCCACTTCCATACATGGCTACACTCCATACAAATACTTTCAGAAACGACTTCCTGACACTTAAATCTATACTCGATGTTAACAAATTTCTCCCCTTCAGAAACGCTTTCCTTGTCATTGCCAGTGTACATTTTTTACTACTGTAAGTGTCTCATTTCCTAATCTAATTCCCTCAGCATCACCCAACTTAATTCGACTACATTCCATTATCCTCGTTTTGCTTTTGTTGATGTTCATCTTATATCCTCCTTTCAAGACACTATTCATTCTGTTCAACTGCTCTTCCAAGTACTTTGCTGTCTCTGACAGAACTACAGTGTCATCGGCGAATCTCAAAGTTATTATTTCTTCTCCATGGATTTTAATACCTACTCCAAATTTTTCTCTTGTTTCCTTTACTGCTTGCTCAATATACAGATTGAATAACATCGGGGAGAGGCTACAACCCTGTCTCACTCCCTTCCCAACCACTGCTTCCCTTTCATGTCCCTCAACTGTTATGACTGCCGTGTGGAATAGTATATGTAGTTTAATTGGTTACATTTCATGTATCAAAGGCTGGCTGCTATAAATAAGGAAAAAAGAAAAATATTGCTTTTCCGATGCGTATGCCTGGCTGTCTCACTGCCAACGCCTCCCAATTTTTCCTGCTCTTTGTGACTGGGACACTTGCTAAAATTACGGCCGCGTTTTTTTGCAGCTCAGATTGCACTGGAAAAGACGACCACAGCCTCAGTCACGGGATGAAAGGATTCTCTTGACTTCAGACACCAAAATTTGCACGCAGCACCATTTATTTGCGTCACGCTACAGACGTGGGAGACAGGACAGGAGAGACGAGTCGCTCCTCGCCGCTGGCTGGTGTGGGTCGGAGCCTCAGGTGGCGGTGAAGCCGCCGTCGACCGGCAGAGACACGCCGTTGATCATGGCCGCCTTGTCGCTCAGCAGGAACAGCACCGCGTTCGCCACGTCCGTGGTTTCTGCAACACCACACCACACCACACCATAATCTACCAGTCTAGATTTCTTCCCCATACATCAATAGTTTCTTACACACCGTTACCCAACTGAGTATCTGTTAGCTCATGGGTTTGGCTTTAGGAAAGGTAAAGGCACCCAAACTCGATAAGTCAGTGTTGTATGAATTCATGTAAACGATATGCAAATAACTAATAAATCGCAAATGCGCTCCGAGATTGAAATACTCGAAGCTGGCGTACACACACACACATTCAAGACACGACGGTCGCAGGGGCTTTTAGTTCAGGAGACGCAAACCGCACAATGGGAGGCCGGTCCCTTCAGAGGACGAGTCAACGCCAAACGCCGAGGTGACCGCCTGTGGAGCAGACAGCGTTTGCCCGAGTGAAAGGAAGAACGACCCCGTGTTCGGCTTAAAAGCAAATTCCGCTACATTGTGTGGGAGCGCCCAGTCTACACATTCTTTACAAACAGACCATGCAGTTTCAGTGGTTTTCACAGGGAGATAGCAAATGCCAAACGCCGATGTTACAGATTTCCGGATTGGTTGCCTTAAACGAAACGCCATTCTCCCATTTTAGAAGAGCAATGCTGATTGGCAGACGATATTTCTGACGCTCTGAGCTGAAGGAGTAATGGAAGAGACCAAAAGATATACCCCTTCACGTCTGGCGTGGAGAGGAGCTGTTCCGTTGTCGCTCTTGGAGCGAGAACACGCAATGGGAGCGTGCGCGCTCGTACGTGTTCTCAAAGAGTGAGGAACAAGTCTCTCCTCAGTACTTCACTGGGAGAGCACCTCTGTCGAGAGCGAATTGGAGTGCGACTCTATATTGAGTCCTTGCGACTAAGTGTTGTTCACTGTGTTGGCCACCACGCTTATTGTGCAGTGTGAATGGACAGAGTTATAGTTAAACGCCTGCAAGCAAATTTTTGAGTGGCATCATGGTGGACTGGTTATCTGACCAGTGTGCCACTCGAATAGTTAGACTACATGCAAATAGGAGTCCTTGACTTCATCAAGCCGTAGGGAGAGTTTGATTGGCGAAGGTCAATCCAGGTAGAATGAGAGTTATCTTATTTGTCAGCAGCGAGCGGCGCAGACAGCAGTCATCGCAGCTTACGGTTTTGTGCGCTACAACTCTTGCGAGCCCCATATTTCCTCCACAACAGTACACTTCACTGCATTTCACATGCGACAGCCTCGACTGTACCTAGCAACATTCTAACGGATAATTATATATATTATATTCTGCCAAGTCAATAACAATCTTAAACTTTGTATAGAAATTTCGTTAGCGAACCCTATCCTTGAGAGGTAACTTCACATTCCGAAAAGAACCCGGAAATAACTTGTTCAGTTCATAGCTAAAGGTGCCATTGTGATTTCTCAAAATTTTAGCAAAAATAAACAATAATGTTCGTTAGTTTCATGTTTTTCTTACACTAACTAGCACCACTCCAGTACCCAAGTATCCCACTAGTTACGTAAGAAATTTTGTGTCATTTCCTTACAGTGGACGACTCCAGAAGATATTTATTGCTGAAAGTTTTTAAGGCATTTCTCTTTAGAACGTTAGGAGCGTCTGTCTGACTTCTGTAATAGTGTGGGGGCTGGAAATTGCATTTTTCAGGAGTCACAGGGTAAAGGGTACATCTCAGATTAATCCGTTGCGCAGAGTGACAGAATAGACCCTGAAACACGTATGTAACGCAGCAGCGATGGCGAGGCATTGCAGCATCTCTGACCAGAGAGTATGCGCTTGACCGCGCGAGTGTTGCGAGGAGTTCGCTAGTTGTCGCTATGCAGAGCAGTACTCTGTCTGTAGTCGTTGCGAGTCTGTAGCTCGATTTAGTTACGAGCAGTCTGTTAGTAGTAGTCGTGCAGTGCAGTACGCTAGTAGTCGTCATGCAGAGCGGTCGGTCAGTAGTAGCAGCCCAGTGGGGTTGTGTGATGTAGGCGGTCGGCAACACTGGTCAAGATTAATATAATCATTAGATAATGTAAAATTTATTTATTGTAATTAATCTCCAACAAGTCCCCCAATAATAATTTTGATTTCAAAAGCATTTTTCAAAAAATTTTATTTTTTTTATGGAACTAAAGATTTCGTTGCACTTCCCATTTCATTCCACTTCTTTTAAAGAAAATTTTCAGTAAAATCACAGAAAAAAGGAATATTATCATTTGCAATGCAATTCCTCCAGGCCGTGCGGAAAGATAAGAGCAGAAATTTGACATCCAGTTATTCTGAGGTAAGACTTTAATTCTGATTGTTTTGCACAGGGCCAAAGACCGATATTTCGGTTTAATTGAATTTTCTTATCACTGAATGGACTTTAATTTTTTGTGAAGAACTTATATTTGAGTCAGATTGCTAATTTTTGTTTTGTTGTCATTGTCAGTACATTTCATTGTGGGCAGGTTACGCTTTGCGCAATGTCCATTAGCATCCCTAAATAATATTGTCCATTTTTTTTTAAATTTTTGTGGGGAGGTTACACTTGGCGACCCTGCCAGGATCGTATTTCGTTGAGAATCTTTTGAGGAACAGTCAGATATCTGCTCTTATTTGCTTAGATATAATTAGGATTTGGCGCTACGCTTTTATTAACTTGTGACTTTCTTTCCACAGATCAACGACAATTCGTTTGCTCTGTTGTATTTGTGTGTTGTTTTTGCATTGTGCTTATTTGTTTTGTGAATAATTGTGACTACTGTTAAAATACCGTGAAAGACTGTGAATAGTGTATCGCGAGGTATTATGAATGAAATTACCGACTCAAACAACTTTACCGATCGGACATGTGACACGCAGTGTAATGATGACAATCCTGCGTTCACTAACAATCAGTGCATTCCATCCACTAGTGATGACTTTTACCCTGATAATGAACAAACGAACTCAATTGTCTCGTCTGTTAATTGGACGACAATTGATGACGCAGAACGCTCTATTGTAATGAGCGCTGCTGAGCTTAACACACCCGATTTGGAAAATTCAAGTAACGTACAGACAAATTTGTCTAGTGAAAATGAACAGTGTACTGAAAGTAGGACGGATTATTTAATTCCGAAATAATGTCTGACAGTGTACATCCGACTGACAAACTTTTTTCTAAATCTCAGAATAACCGAATGGTTACAGTAAGCGAGAAAGTTCCAGATCCACTATTGAACAGCACAGAGAATAGAAATGCTAATTTTGAATCGGATCCAATTATGGCATTTTTGCGGCAAAATTTCAAACAGTTTAATGAAGAATTTAATAAAAATGACGAAAATCTCAAACAACAATTTAGTAAACAGAACGAAAATTTTAGACAACTTAATGACCAGGTCAAACAACAAAGTGAAGATTTTAGACAACTTAGGGAAGATAACAAACACTTAAATGAAAAACTTGACAATAATAACGAAAAACTCAAACAATACTTAAATGAAAAATTAGACGACAATTCCAGACAGCTTGGTGAACAAATTAGAGCCGTTGCCGCGCAGTGCCATGACACTAAGGAACAGTTGCGCGTGGAAATTGAGGCTTGTTCACGAAAAAATAGCGAAGAAATTAAGTCTGTTGCGCAAGAATTAAGGGAAATGCAAACAGCCGCAACAGAAACACTCAGAGACGTTATTAGCGGAGTCGCTAAACAATGCTCTGAAAAAGCTACACAACTACGGGACGAGTTTAAAGCAATGACAGCAGAACTTTCGCGCACAATGGACACAAAGATAGACGCGAAATTCGAACAGCAGAATATTCAGATCAACGAGCGCTTTAATCAGCACATACAGAACAGTGATACGCGTTTCCGCAAATTTATTCAGGATCAAAATAAAGTCAAACGTCAGGTTATGGAAACTATCACTGCACAAAGACAAGAGGACAAACGTAAAATGTTCGCGAAAGCGAAGACGTATGTAGACAATAATATTACTACAGTGTCCGACAAAATTAATACTATAGAACAGTTGAACGCGGAATTACGGGATGAAATTTCTGATCTTAAATTAAAAACAGATACACACACAGTAAATATTCAAACAGTGACAGACAGATTCGAACAATTAGATCTAACACAGGATTGCGATGTCATCAAAGCTGATGTTAAAAAACTGAGCGAAACTACGTGTAAGTTGCAAGAACAGATTAATGCGTCTGATTCTAAAACCGATGATCAGGTTAAAATACTGACTGAAAAATGTGATGAATTGGCCAGTCGTATTGATGTTATCGAAAATACTAATGACAATAAATCAGACGATACTGCACCGGTTTCATTTAACCAAACACCTGAATTTCAAAATTTACAGCAGACAATTAATGAGATCGATTCATCTAACAATACGTTACGTAGGAAGTTGTCAAATTTACAACAAGAAGTAACAGAGATGAAAAGCATTTCAGTTAAGAACATACAACAGACGCCACTTTATGAACATTTGTCAGACTCTCGCAACGTGTATAATGTGAGCAATTTACAGCAACTACGCGACTTAAAATCCGAAAAGCCACGCGACTTAAAATCTGAAAAGCTGTGCAACTTGAGATCCGAAACGACACAGACGAACAGATTCACACACAAACCTGAACGTGTTATCAAATTCAGTGACGAGAACGTTAATTATAAGCAATTTGCATTTGTAAGAAAATCTAAGGAATTTAATAATGACAGCGTACAGGTACACGCTTTGAGCTGTATACGACAATTTATCTTTGTACATTCACCGCTATTACCTGTAATGGAGAAACTAGCTTTGAACCTGAAGCGACAAATTGTTATTGCATTTACAACAGCATTGCCTATAATGCAGAAATTAGAATTAGCAAGAATACAGCGATTTGCTTTTGAATTTTTACCGCTATTGCGTGCAACGCAAAAGCTAAAATTTATTTGCAGCGCGTAAAAGACCTCAGGGGATTCATTACGCTTTAATGAATATGTGCCGTAGCGAGCGTAGGGCCCCGAGCTGTAGTAGTGCTGTTTCATCTTTAGTTTTCTGCACTGCTGCCTTTTCTTCTACTATCCTTTATATCTATCCAAACTGCTCTTTAACTATTGCTCTACCTAGTATTAAGAAACGAGTAATGAAAACCCGATGTGACAAATATTTTACCGAATGTGACAATTTTCATTAGGCACTCCAGAATCACGAGAATTTTAATAACAGATAAAATCGTAATCATCAGTATGTACAAAATTTTCGGCAGTCGCAACCACATTTTTGTAACAATAGACCTTTTTCACTACAATAACACGAAAGTCAACCGCTTAGCATACCTAACCAACAATGCAGTCTACAAGGTCAACCAAACTTTAATGTTTCGCCGCGTGCACGTATAGTCCCAGCCCCAACAAATAGTAACGCATGGCAGCAAAGAAATAACCACGTACAGACAACACACTATTTCAACTCGTATCGCAATGCGCCGTATAGAAATTACTATCATGACAGACGTAAAAAAAATGATGAGCACAATTTTCAGCGTACATTTAATAACAGTCGATCTTATGAGCAGCAACAACATCAGCAACAACGAATAATCATGAATGAAACAGACAATAGGTGTCATCCATAGCGTAACACGTCAGTAAGAAATAAAAGAACAGTTCATATAGTGGAAATGCCACAGCATCCTCCCGTAAAATAAATAACGACACATACGATAGATTTTAACCAGATACAGCACAGATTGCATATTACAGTAACGCAAACATTACTTTTGACACGCAGAATTTTGCTCACGAGAATGTTATTTGAAACATGCTTTGTTGAATGCTCCACTTTTATCGCACCCAGATCTTACCAGAAATTTTTCCATTGCTACCGACAGTTCCAACACCGCTTTAGGCGTACACATTTTCCAGGAAATCGAAGAAGATGGTTCTACAGTAATTAAAAACATCGCATTTGCAAGTCGCATGTTGTCACCTGCTGAACGAAATTACTCTGTTACAGAATTGGAAACATTATGTGTTGTATGGGCTTTTACGAGATTTAGGCATTTTCTTTATGGCAGACATACCACCGTTTACACAGACCACAGAGCGATACAATTTTTACTTTCGGCCAAATTCACGCACGACAGATTAAGCAGATGGAAACTTTATTTACAAGAATTTAATTTTACAATAGTTCACATTCCCGGCACACAAAATGTTATAGCAGACGCATTATCGCGTTCTCTGAGCAACAATTAGCAAGACGTAGCAACCAACTTCTGCAAAACAAATTTCAGTGTCATGTACATTCAGCAAGTTGCATTTGAAAACTTTATTTCATCGTCATTACAGGACATAGCACAAGAACAAAATAAAGACAACGTGTGGAAAGAAATTAAACACCTTTGGCAAGATAGGAACAATGTTACGATTAGGAACCACTACACTGTACGCAATGACATTCTGTTTCGCCGCTCTCATCCTGACAGCAACAATTGGTTATTATGCATACCTGACGAACTGGTTAACAAAATTAATTTGGTACACTCATTTAAGCTACGCACATTACGGAGCACGAAAATGTTTTCTTATACTGAGACAGAACTGTTATTTTACCAACATGGAGAAACGTATACGACGAGTTTTAGCGTCTTGTAAAATTTGCCAGAAAGCTAAATCTGACACCACTTCACATATTCCTCCTTTATATCCCATTATACCTGTTAAGCTAAGACACATGGCCGCAGTAGACATTTTTGGTCCGATTCCCAGAACTAACAGAGGTTTTTGCTACATCTTTGTCGCTGTTGAGCTCACTTCAAAATTTGTTACTTTCACTCCATTACGCAAAGCTACTGCTAAAACTGTTTCAAAAGCATTTGTAAAACATTTTCTATTTCATGTAGGGCATGTGATGAAAGTAATTTATGACAATGGATCTCAATTTCGTAGTAGCGTATGGACACGCATGTTACGAGCCAGAAACATTTCTCCGATCTATATATCCAAGTACCATGCTTCTTCGAACCCCTGTGAAAGATTAATGAAAGAAATTGGTAAACTGTGTAGAATATACTGCCACAAAAGACATATTGATTGGGATACACACATACTCTCATTCCAAGACGTAATTAATTCCATTCCAAATGAATCCACTATGCTATCTCCGTCTGTTATACTGAAAAACGTTGAACCACCAAACAAAATTAAAGAATTAGTAAAACTTCCCAAAAGTCGTCGCCTACGACACCACGAAATAATTAACATTGCGCTGAACAACATCAAACGTGCCGCAGAGCGCCGGAGAAGACAGCAAAAACAGGTTTGTACACGCCGCGACTTTCACGTTGGACAGAAGATATTAGTACGTACACACTATTTATCCAGTAAAATAAAAGGTAAGTGCAGTAAATTTGAACTTCTATACGCAGGTCCATATCGGATTCGCAGCATTCCTCACCCCAATGTTGTACACGTCGAAACTTTGAGAACCAGAAAATCGAAAGGCAATCACCATATCTCAAACATTAAACCGTTTATTGAGTGAAACCACTGTATGATTCAACACACTATGATGCCATTTACTAACGCAATTATTTCACCTGACTAATTACTGATGATTGTCGTATTTTTTCTTGGCAAGTGCCCCACAAGGTAAGGTTAGCAGGTCGCTTTTCTTGTCGTTACACATCAGACCGTGCATACTTTTCCAGACGAACTTACGTATTTTATGACTAATTATGCAATATTAGCTAATGACATGTTAATTTCATTACATTTTTTTTATTGAAGTCTTTAATTCTCGCCTTGGTTAACTACACTCTATACAAGCTGAACACAACGAACGTCACATTTTGTCTTTTTATGTATGCTTGTATTCCAGTTTTGTTTGTATGCATTGTGAAATAGTTAAGATAAAACACACACCAGTTGACTTTGACATTTTTTTTTTTTTTTTGCCTTATGACATCTCAAGATCGTGACTGTTTTACATTTTTTGCTGCTGCATTGTATTATTCTGTGTACATTTTTGCATCTGAACACTGTCAATGTCTTTGACATATTACGTTTTCTGTCATGTTATGCTGTATGCTTAATTGTGTCACCATTAACCAGTCATTATTTAGTGGGTATAGGATTTAAATGCAAGACATTAATCTTTGTTCATCAATTTCAGAAAGGAATGATGCATGTAAGAAATAAATTCAACAGAAATGGGAATTTCACCTACGGAATAAACGAAAGAAGATGCAATAACTTTATGAGGAAAAGTAAATGGATCAGGATTAACAAGCATTAACAAGAATATACTATACTCATCATAGAATAGCAGTCTTAACTAATTTTTTCTTTCAGAATACAAGGTGATTGATGCAGGCTGTCAGACTGAACTACACATCTTAGTTTTAGTGATAAAATATGCTAGAGATAAGGAATAGTTGTATAATGAGTAATGAAGTGATTTTTTGCAGATGATAATGAATACTGATGAATAATGACGAAGGAAATGGTATTATGAATAATGAAGTTTTTCTTTACAGGTGATGATGATAATGAAGTTATGATAATATGGATAATGAAGTGATTGATAATGAAGTTTTTTCTTTACAGATGAGGATAATGTTGAAGTTATGTATTTATGCTACGTAGTTATTTAAGTATTTGTTGCAGTTTGCTTTGACAGCAGGTGTTATATTGCATAGTAGGATGACGGAAAGTTTTGGAAAGGACAGCTATGGAACACATTTTTATACACATTTCACTACCTGTTAATTCGAAGTTCACTACTTTTCAGCATAGTGTGCGTTTCTTCTTTCAGGTCAATAATCCATTTTGTATTTTTTCCAGGAGAAATTTTTCATGATACTTACTAAACCTGTTAGTTATTATACCTGTTCTAGTACTTGCATTTTTATATTTTACCCATTTGTGTTTATCATTTATAAATGTGATCACATATACTGCCTTGTTACATAACCTTGCTACAGCTGACTCATGACGTTACCTATCCTCATTTGCAGCAATAGGCCAAAAGCAAATAGTGTTATGCCTCAGCGATTAATTATCGATCCCAACGCAATGCATTGCTAACAAAAAAAAAAAGTATCACCAGTCCCACATAATGTCACTAGTTTATGATAATTCTGAATAATACTGATCAACTCTGAATAGTACAAAAAAAAAAAAAATGTATTACCAGTCGCGAGTAATGATACCAGTTTGAGAAAATTCTGAATAATACTGATTAGCTCTGAATAGTATGTCACTTGAGTAATGACCTCTTAATGAGACAAAAAAAAAGTATATATTTAAAATAATGCTTTGTCACTAGCTAATAATTGCCACTGTTTATTGTAATGAGACTACTTATAATGCGCATGATTATTAATGCTTTGACTGTAATTAACTGATTTTAATAATGACTTTGTAATGATCTGAATACTACTGAAGGAGAAACACTGTTTATTGTAATGAGACTACTTATAATGCGCATGATTATTAATGCTTTGACTGTAATTAACTGATTTTAATAATGACTTTGTAATGATCTGAATACTACTGAAGGAGAAACACTGTTTATTGTAATGAGACTACTTATAATGCCCATGATTATTAATGCTATGACTAATTAACTGATTTTTAATAATGACTTCGTAATGATCTGAATAATACTGAATGATGAACTATGTTTTGTTCTATTCAATACTTGCTGGCCACTGAGTGCCAATAATTAATGTCAATCAACGAATTATGTTATTAATTATGCCATTAATTAACTCTTGTTTTCAATGTTCATACTTTGTAATTGGAAATAGTGTTTAATAATGCTTTGTAATTAGGAGAAGACTAATGATTCTTACTATTGGAATGACAAATGATTAATTAACAACAAATGATTAATTAACTGTTATTAGGAAAAGGCTAATGATTATTATTGGAATGACAAATGATTAATTAACTGTAATTAGGAGAAGGTTAATGATTCTTAATTATACTTTGTAATTGGAAAGGAATGTGACTGTTTAATAATGCTTTGTAATTAGGAGAAGGCTAATAATTCTTACTGTATTCCAATGACAGATGATTAATTAACTGACAAATGATTAATTAACTATGCCATACTTTATAATTGGAAAGGAATGTGATTGTTTTAATAATGCTTTGTAATTAGGAGAAGACTAATGATTAATACTATTGGAATGACAAATGATTAATTAACCATACTATGCTTTGTAACTAGGAAAAGAAGGCTACTGATTCCATGTAAAACAATTAATGAACATTTTTCTGTAATACTACATACTTGGTACAGAAATGTTCAATAACTGGGCTATGAATGCCACAAACTACTAATTAAGTCTGTAATTGTCAATATTATGTGACTTGATGTCCTTCACCTCATGAGCTAACTACCCTGAATTACTGCAATGTCCATTTTGTCCTGTTTATCCCAGTGATAATGGAGCACTATCTTTGGTTTTGCACTAATTCTACGTTGGTGTGCCTTGTAAGAGCGTGGTGTTGACACGACATGCTGTCCACCACCGTGAGCGATGAAGACGTTATTATGGTCCCACTGTTTGGTGTACCTAATGTACTGCCAAAATGAAAACATGGAACATTACTACGACAGTTCAGTGTCTTGGCTACACTGATAAATTCTGATGGGAAAAGAACTTCAAGTTGTGTCACTTGGTGTTGTACTTCTGTGGAAAGATATGGACTTTCAGAGCAGCTGTGTGCAATTTAAAGTGCTACAACCATGATGCAATCCTTCCCTTTCCTATCCTAATTCTTGTCACATAGTGAAAATCATTTTTTGCTAACATTATTTATGTTCATGGCTATACATTTTTTTTTTGATTTGCTCAACTCCAGTGCGAGTACACCTATGGCACTGGTCGACATGATGTTTTGCCATTATGTTTATTTGTCGTGAAAATGCTAAAGACATTTCTTCAGTGCGTGTGCACTTTGGACATGATTTTTTTTGCTATTATGTTTCTTTATTGCGAAAATGCTAAAGACATTTTTTCGATTTGTTCTGAAGTACAGTATATGTACACTCTTGTCTTTTATATTGTATATACATTTTTATTTTAATGATATGTTCTGAACTACAGTGCATGTGCACTTATGTTCGGCGTTAATATGTTTTCTATTGAACTTCAGTGCCTGTACACTTTTCTCATTTTTCAATATGATTTGTACTATTTTGTATATTCAATACTTCAATGCGTATGCACTTATGTCATTTGTTACTAATTGTATATACGTTTCATCATTTGCTGATATGTTCTCAACTGCAGTGCATGTGCACTCATATCACTTTTCAACATAATATTTTTTGCCAGTCTGTTCATTTGTTCTGAATATGCTAAAGAATTTTTTCAGTGCCTCTGCACTTTGTTTTCTGTCAAATAATTTGTATATACATTTTTCTGATTTGCTACTATGTTTTATACACACATCTTGTCTTTGTCTTACATATTTTGTACTTAGTTCGTGTGCACAACATTTAATTCATGTACTACATCTAAATATTATGTAAATTGTAGAAGTTTATTAATTAATTAAAAATTTTGCCGCGATTGGCAAGTCCAAATGACTCACCATCGCTGCCAAATTTTTGCCCCCCCAGTGGAGGGTTATGAAACACGTATGTAACGCAGCAGCGATGGCGAGGCATTGCAGCATCTCTGACCAGAGAGTATGCGCTTGACCGCGCGAGTGTTGCGAGGAGTTCGCTAGTTGTCGCTATGCAGAGCAGTACTCTGTCTGTAGTCGTTGCGAGTCTGTAGCTCGATTTAGTTACGAGCAGTCTGTTAGTAGTAGTCGTGCAGTGCAGTACGCTAGTAGTCGTCATGCAGAGCGGTCGGTCAGTAGTAGCAGCCCAGTGGGGTTGTGTGATGTAGGCGGTCGGCAACACTGGTCAAGATGCTGAATGAGGTATACTGTTAATTAATATAATCATTAGATAATGTAAAATTTATTTATTGTAATTAATCTCCAACAAGTCCCCCAATAATAATTTTGATTTCAAAAGCATTTTTCAAAAAATTTTATTTTTTTTATGGAACTAAAGATTTCGTTGCACTTCCCATTTCATTCCACTTCTTTTAAAGAAAATTTTCAGTAAAATCACAGAAAAAAGGAATATTATCATTTGCAATGCAATTCCTCCAGGCCGTGCGGAAAGATAAGAGCAGAAATTTGACATCCAGTTATTCTGAGGTAAGACTTTAATTCTGATTGTTTTGCACAGGGCCAAAGACCGATATTTCGGTTTAATTGAATTTTCTTATCACTGAATGGACTTTAATTTTTTGTGAAGAACTTATATTTGAGTCAGATTGCTAATTTTTGTTTTGTTGTCATTGTCAGTACATTTCATTGTGGGCAGGTTACGCTTAGCGCAATGTCCATTAGCATCCCTAAATAATATTGTCCATTTTTTTTTAAATTTTTGTGGGGAGGTTACAACCCACACACTCACAACGGGATGTATCTGGAACATCTTAGGTGATTAGAAATTAGTAGACAGGAATACTATTAAATTCTTGGCTTTAATTCAGCGTGAGCGGTGAACGCCGATCTGGACTTTGTACAATAATTTTCAAGTGCAGTTACAGACTGAACTGCGAATACTTCTTTACAATTCTGATTGCTTCAAACACATATAAATCAACTGTAAATGCATAAACTGTATGTGGCGCCTGGCTAGGTCGTAGCTTCTGACTTAGCTGAAGGCTATGCTAACTAGCGTCTCTGCAAATGAGATCTCTGAAGCCATGACAAGTGAACCACTGCTGTTAAAGTCGGCTGTAGGACTGGCCAGTGCGCCAGCTTGTCTCGTAAGACCAGCCGAGTGGCGCCCCTCGGTCTGCTAGCGTCGACAGTGGCGACTCGCGGGTCCGATGTGTACTGACGGAACGCGGCCGATTTGAAGTCTACAACTTGGCAAGTGTGGTGCCTTGCGGTGACACCACAGTAACACCTTGTAGCATCAACCAAAATGGCCTTACTGTGTTGGCACTGCGAACAGCTGAAAGCAAAGGGGAAACTACAGCCCTAACTTTTCCAGAGGTCCTGCAGCTCTCCTGTATGGTTAAATGATGATGGCATCCTCTTGGGTAAGATACTCCGGAGGTAAAATAGTTCCCCATTCGGATCTCTGGGTGAGTACTAGTCAGGAAGACATCGTAATCAGAAAAAATGAAACTGGCGTTCTATGAATTGGAGCATGGAATGTCAGATCCCTTAATCGTGCTGGTGGGTTAGAAAATTTAAAAAGTGAAATGTATAGGCTAAAGTTAGATATCGTTGGGGCTAGTGAAGTTCTGTGGCAGGAGGAACAGGACGTTTGATCAGGTGAATAAGGGGTTATAAATACAACATCAGATAGGGGTAATACAGGAGAAGTTTTAATAATAAATAAAAAATAAGAACGTGCGTAAGCTACTATGAACAGCATAGTGAACGCATTATTCTAGTCAAGACAGACACGAAGCCCACACCCACCACAGTAGTATAAGTTTATATGCCAACTAGCTCAGCAGATGTAGAAAAGAGTGAAGAAATATATGATGAAATAAAAAAATATTATTCAGATAGATAACGGAAACGAAAATTTAATAGCCATGGGTGACTGGAATTCGATTGTAGGAAAAGAAAGAGAAAAATGGTTCAAATGGCTCTGAGCACTATGGGACTTAACTTCTAAGGTCATTAGTCCCCCAGAACGTAGAACTACTTAAACCTAACAAACCTAAGGACATCACACGCATCCTTGCCCGAGGCAGTATTCGAACCACCGACCGTAGCGGTCGCACGGTTCCAGACTGTAGCGCCTAGAACCGCTCGGCCACCCCGGCTGGCAAAGAAAGAGAAGGAAGAATTATGGGTGAATATGGACTGGAGGAAAGGAATGAAAGAGGAAGCCGACTGGTAGAATTTTACACAGAGCGTAATTTAATCATAGCTAACACTTGGTTCAAGAATCATGAAAGAAGGTTGCATACGTGGAAGAGACCTGGAGACACCAGACTGATTATATGACAGTAAAGCAGAGATATCGGAACTATATTTCAAATTCTAAGACATTTTCAGAGGCAGATTTGTACTCTGACCAGAATTTACTATTTATGAACTACAGGTTAAAACTAAAGAAGCTGCAAAAAGGTGCAAGGGAGATGGGATCTGGATATGCTGAAAGAACCAGAAGTTGTAGAGAGTTTCAGAGGGAGTATTAGAGAACAATTGACAAGAACAGGGGAAAGGAATACATTAGAAGAATAATGGGTAACTCTGAGAGATGAAATTTTGTGAAGGCAGCAGAGGATCAAGTATGTAAAGAACGAGTGCTAGTATTATTCCTTATGTAATACAAGAGACACTGTATTTAATAGATGAAAGGGGAAATATAAAAATGCAATTCAGGAAGCAGGCAAAAAAGAATACAAACATTTCAAAAATGAGATTGATAGAAAGTGCAAAATGGCTAAGCAGGAATGAGTAGAGGACAAATGTAAGGATGCAGAAGCATGTATCATGAGGGCAGAGATAGATACCGCCGACAGAAAAATTAAAAAGACCTGTGGATAAAAGAGAACCAGATCTATGAATATCAAGAGCTCAGATGGAACGGCAGTCCCCTGATAAAAAAAGGAAAGCAGAAAGATGGAGGGACTATATAGAGGGTCTATACAAGGGCGATGTACTTGAGGGCAATATTAGGGAAATGGAAGTGGACGTAGATGAAGATGGCTTGGAGATAAAACACTGCGTGAATAATTTGACAGAGTATTGAAAGCCCTAAAGAGAACCAGATCTATGAATATCAAGAGCTCAGATGGAACGGCAGTCCCCTGATAAAAAAATGAAAGCAGAAAGATGGAGGGACTATATAGAGGGTCTATACAAGGGCGATGAACTTGAGGGCAATATTAGGGAAATGGAAGTGGACGTAGATGAAGATGGCTTGGAGATAAAACACTGCGTGAATAATTTGACAGAGTATTGAAAGCCCTAAGTCGAAACAAGGCCCCGGAAGTAGACAACATTTCGTTTGAACTACTGATCGCCTTGAGAGAGCCAGCCATGGCAAAGCTCTTCCCCATCTGGTGATTAAGATGTAGGAGTCAGAGGAGTGTATTAACTCCAATATCAACCGACCAATCAGTGTAATTAATCACGGCCGCAAAATACGAACACGAGCATCTGGTGATTAAGATGTAGGAGTCAGAGGAGTGTATTAACTCCAATATCAACTGACCAATCAGTGTAATTAATCACGGCCGCAAAATACGAACACGAGTTCTTCTCATGAGAAATGGGTTCATTTGGACCAATTATTATGGGGGATGCATGAAGGGGTGGCAGGCCTTCATAGATTTATAAAAATTCAATTATCATGGGGGATGGACTAGGGGGCACGGGCCTTATGGGGGATGGATTGGGGAGGAGCCGGCCTTCATTTGGACCACTTATAGAATTATAAAGATTCAATTATCATGGGGAATGGATTGAGGGGGGGCAGGCCTTTATTTGGACCACTTCTTGACTTATTGGGGATGGATTGGGGAGGAGCCGTCTTTCTTGTGGAACGTTACACTATCACTTAATAACCTGAATTACCGCTTTCGCCTGCGAGAGCGCAGCATTGTAAATAACATCGTTGGCTTGTTGGTGTTCTGTGATTTTTAACACACTTATGTATTCCGTGACTTTACTAATGATTTTTTTTCTGATAATAGACTGGACTACTGCAATAGTTGAGCACTGAGAAGAACATTTTTATGAAATAATAATTGTTATCTTAAAAGGTAGAATTTTTCTCATTTCTGAAGTGAATATTATGCTCATATTTCCTCTTCTAGTAATTATGATACCAAGTGCAAGCAAGCAGAAGACTTAGAATTTTGAATGCTGATTAGTACTGTGCGATCCCTGTTTAATAACACGGTCTTTTGGAATGAACAGATTCTCTTTCGTGAAAAGCGAAAATTTGTAGAGCTAGCCCTACCGACACAGTCTATCATAGATCACAGAATCTCTTTTGTGAAAATCGAAAATATGTGGATCTTGCCCTACCGACACAGACTATCGTAGTTGTTTAGAATCGTATCCGTCTGATTTGCTCTTCAATAACAGCGTCAAGAATTTTTCAGAGCTACATTACGACGCAGATCCTGCAAAGCTGTTTCTTACGCTGGCTGCTAAGAAGAACTTTAACCTTGGGTGCACTCGATTGCACTCCGGAGACGCCATACATTACCGAAAAATTAATAATCTACTCTTTTTCAGCCAAGAAGACAGTAATTAAGATCCCCACAGCACTAAATATTATATTTTTGATGAAAAGGTCAGTTTCAACATTCATATTCAAAAGTAACACCAAAGGAAATATTTATTTAAATCATTTAGTGCTAGGAAGGAAAGAGGACCCGGAAAGAATGGGGAACAGTAGTTACAAGTAATTTAGCAGCAGAAAGATTCGAGGCTGCCTGTCTGTTCTTTTTGCTGTTACCAGGAATACTTAATTTTTCTAGTGGCCAAGGGAGGGTCATTAGAAGGTGGCATGGGTAAGATACAAGGAACGAAAGGTTATTTACCATTTATACAGAAACCAGATGACAGGGGGACGAAAGTGAAGCAGTAGTTGAGAAGGGAGTGAGACAGAGTCCTAACCTGTTCCGATGTTATCAATCTGTATATTGAGCAAGCAGTAAAGGAAACAAAAGAAAAATTTGGAGTAGGAATTAAAATCCAGCGAGAAGAAATAAAAACATTGAGGTTTGTCGATGACACTGTAGTTCTGTCAGAGACAGCAAAGGATTTGGAAGAGCAGTTGAAAAGAATGGACAGTGTCTTGAAAAGACGCTATAAGATGAACATCAACAAAAGCAAAACGAGGGTATTGGAATGTAGCTGAATTATACTGGACGATGCCGAGGGAATTAAATTAGGAAACGAGACACTTAAAGTAGTAAATGAGTTTTGCTGTTTGGGGAGCAAAATAACTGATGATGGCTGGAGGACATAAAATGTATAATGGCTATGGCAAGAAAAGCGTTTCTGAAGAAGAGAATTTTGTTAGCATCGAGTATAGATTTAAATGTCAAGAAGACCTTTCTGAATGTATTTGTATGGAAGTGAAACATGTATGATAAACACTGTAGACAAAAAGGGATTAGAAGCTCTTGAAATGCGGTGCTGCAGAAGAATGATCAAGATTATGTAGGTAGATCACGTAGCTAACTAAGGAGGAGGTACTGGAGAGAAAGGAAGTTTGTGGCAAAACCTGACTAGAAGAAGGTATCGTTATTACGATTCATTCTGATACGTCATGAGATCACCAATTTCGTACTGGAGTGAAACGTGGGGGAAAAATCGTAGAGGCGACCAAGAGATGAGTACAGTAAGCAGATTCAGAAGGATGTAGGTTGCAGTAGGTACTGGGAGATGAAGAAGCTTGCACAGGATAGAGTAGCATGGAGAGCTGCATCAAACCACTCTCTGGACTGAAGACCACAACAACAACAACAACAACAACAACAACAAAGGCAGCAAAGAAGCAGTTCTGATGTTGCACTTGATAATGAAAGCAAGAATGAAGAAAGTCAAGACACCTACAAAGGGTCTGTCGACATGGAAAAGTCGTTCGACAGTGTAAGTCGATGACAGACGCTCTAAACAGGTGTAAGTAAAGACGATCCACAGCTGCACGAAATAGTGCGAAATTTATTCGCTGACTGCATATTCTTTGACATCTATTGTGTTACGTATTCATGTACTACCTATTAGTAACACATATGAAAATTTGTGCCCGACAGGGACTCCAACTCGGATCTCCTCCTTATCGCGAGTGGTCGTCTAAACCGTTTCGGCTGTCCCTACACACTCCCATGATCGGTCCAAACTACCATAAGTCATATGTCTACATCTCTATGCCGCAGTCCACTAAATTTATGACCTAATGATCGCCATTATTAATTGCATTCACGCGCCGGGAAGAATGAGGCTACGGGCATTCGAGACCATTGTTATCGTCGTGTGCTCGTCTAGGCTTATAATACTTGCTTCCATTATTTTCTTGTAGAATGGGTCCACAGCTTTTATAAAATTATTGAAAGATTTCATCTTGCTTTTAGCTGTTAGAACTTTATTACGCGATTTCTGTTTCGGCATTGAGCCATTTTCAAGCATCTGCAAAAATAATACAACGTAATGAGAACAATTTACAGTGGGATGAACAGTAGGTACAACCAGTTTTGTAATTTTTCGAGATTGATATAGTGAACTGACAAGATTTTAAAATATAGGCAGAGATAAGAACGTAATATGTACAACTGCACATCAGTGGACAACTAGTCAGCGATATTAGTCAATAGTCCATTTTATTTGCTGCGATTCTGAGTGGACTGTATATATTACAGAAGTACAAGTGTGCACTTACAATAGATTAGAGTAAATGTCTAAAATAGTTGAAGCAATTTTTATTTCTGAGGTATGCTTGTCCACTCAGTACATATTGAGGTTCTTCTTTGAAGGCCTTACAAATTCCAATTTCTTCTAGAGCGTCCATTAATCTGCCTTTCTCTACCCTGTGTAGTACCTTTAAAGATTGCTCAATGGTGTTGGTGTTATGACTATAGTTTCTTTAATGTGCAGTTGTACATATTACGTTGTTATCTCTCCTTATACGTCAAATCTTGTAATTCCGGTATATGAATGTCGAAAAACTACAAGACTGGTTGTACCTACTGTTGATCCCACTGTAAATTGTTCTCATTACGTTGTATTACGTATTCTCGATGCTTCAAAATGGCTTAATGCCGAGACTGCAACCGCAAAACAAAATTCTGGCAACTGAAGGCAAGATGCAAGCCAGTCTTTAAAACTTACTTGCATGTCTGAAAACACAGATCTTGTTGACGAACCAGAGGTGTACGGTAACAACATTAGTCTGGATTCCGCCTAATCTAGCTGCCCTTGTAGTGGGAATCCAATTAATAATGTTGACGGGCATTACGTGAGGAATATAGTGGACATTGGCTTAAGGGGAAATTGTATGTCCTGTGCCGCCAATGTTAAATTATCGAATTTTGTGACCCATTATCTTGGAAACTCATTAAGACAGCAACTTACGATTTTCCATAATTATTCAATGCACCTTTCTAGATACACTAAACTAGAATTATTACCGACTTACAGCCTTTTAAATCCGAGCAGTAAGTTCTTGGTCATCCATTCTTATTGTTCTTATACGTATTGTATCAGCTGTATTAGGTATCGAAGCAGTGCACAGTAGTGACTTACTTTTTAGTTCCATGTGTGTTGAATCTCACACTTGCCATGCTGTGAAAATTTCATGTCTCTACCATCAGTACTTTTTTAGAAAACGGGTCATTTATTGCAAAAAATGTAATTACTTTTACACTTAGTCATTTTATTTACATAAAAGACAACAGAAGTTAGCTTACTACAGAAATAGCCGATAATCACACTACTTTCAACGAAAATTAGTATCAGAAACAGAGGACTGATTTGTTTATTCGTAATGTCAACTTCTGAGAAGTAGCATTAGGCTCAAAACAAAGTAATTCACAGGCTTCTAGACTGCGTAGTTCCCAAGATATGACTGCTCAACTGTGGCAGTATATGCGTAGCAACGAAATTTGAGAGTCACACGTCAACGTTCAAAATATTATTTGAAGGTTTCACAATTGTCTGATTTTAATGTATTATATACCAAAATGTTCAACGTACATTATGAATTAGAAAACAGAAAAGTCAAATTTCAACGAATTTCATGTACAATGTCCCCTTAAGCATGTGACACGTGACATACAGAGGGTCAGATCGTTCCAGTGAGCGTGAACGGATAGCCGAAGTGGTCCTGGCGAACGCTCGCAATAAGCGGGAAATCCGGGAGCCAGTCGTGGGGCAGTACAATTTTTCGTAAGTCACTACTGTGCACTGCTTCGATACCTAATACAGCTGATACAATATGTATAAGAACAATAAGAATGGATGGCCATGAACTTACTGCTCGGATTTAAAAGGCTGTAAGTCGGTGGTGCACCATTGCTCCCCTACTGTTCTATATGTACAACGAAGAAACATTGATGGGAATAAAGGATTGGTTCAGGAGTGAGATTAAATATCAGATAAGATTGATGACATTACTAACTGAAGCGTTATATGGACAGACACACGTAATTTGTGTAAAAGTAGTGATGGAAAGTACAGAAATGCGCACTAGTCTGTTGTTTTACTGTATATAACTTCGCACCTAAGTAACTTATGTACATTAATTTTGTTAAATGTAATAATTTCATAAATAACATTTAAAAGATATAGCCGCAGTCAGCCTGTGGCTGATTGCGATCGGTTATAATACGTTTCTTTGTTTTAGAAAGTAAGTGGAGAGCGTTCCTGCTCCGATCTCTCGCTCTTGTCTTTTAGCCTTTGTAGTTATAAGACGCACTATAGCTACGTTCCTTGCGTACCAGTAACTAACCTTTCTTTTGTGTATACAGATCTGATGTAAGCGTTCCTTTAGAACCATTTGTAATTAAATTAATGTAAATTAATTAAGTCTCAAAGCATAAGTCAGGATTTGAATCCTTGTCCCAAGCAGCTGACCTGAAAGTGCCTTGACCTTTGGCATCAAAGACTAGATGAAGATTATTCTCTTCAATCCATTCTGCAAGCATGCTCCCATTTTCATCATTTTGAGAGTACTTCCAAAGTTCGTGGTGACTATTGAAGTCTCGTATGTAAATTGCAGGATGGTCTGCTGTGTGTAGGACAAAATCTGGCCATGTTGTTTTGTGTGGTTTGTAAGGAAAGTAAGAGATGCCTTTCCTCACAGCCAACACAGACCTGTAATAATACAAACTGGTTGCACGGTTCATGTCATACGATCAACCCCGCATGCTCGATGGAATTTCCAGAAAGCTGACTGGACGAAGTTTTCAACGGAACTGGACAAGCCATTCGCTGGATACCTCCATCACATAAGAACTATCAAAGCTCATTGGTGCAGTAACAGCTAAAAAGTGTATGCCAAGAGGATACCGGAAAGAATATGTTCCAGGATGGAATGATGATAGTGAAACACTGTACCAACACTTCCAGCAAAGTGGTGACCCAGAGACAGCTACGGACCTCATGTCCAGCTTGGACTAGAAACAGTCGAAAATATGGACTTTACCCACTCGAGCAGGAAAGCATGGAGTCTTCTGAGAAAACTGGGAGGAAGTGCACCAGCATGCAGAAAAAATTCCGAAGGAACACCATACCAAATTGCTTCCCACATCATTACTACCTCAAGAGTGCCTCCTGACAAGAAACATACAAGACATATCAGATGACGGCTTTGTGATCTGAAAAAGATGGGATCTCCCTCATCTGAGTATACCCATCCCCCCATTAACTCTGGACTGAAGGACCTCAAACCTCTTAAGGCGCCTGGGTTCCATGTGATCCATCGAGAATTCCTGATCCATATGGGAGGAAAAGCTAAGAAATGGCTGGAAGAATTCTTCACTGACATCCTGCTACTGGTCAGCTTCCGTTGGAGTTTAAAAAGGCGAAGATAAAATCTGTTCTGAAACCTGGAAAACCCAGCAACATGATAGAAAGCTATCGCCCCACTGCCCTACTTAGCTGCTGCTACACGCTTTTTGAAAGGCTGGTATATAACAGAATAAGTAGTGCTATCCTAGAGAATGTTCCAGTTGATCAGGCAGGCTTCAGACAAGGATGTAGCTGCTGCGACCAAGTATTGTCTCTCACATCCTTCATAGAGTCAGGATACCAAATGAAGCAGAAAACATCTGTGGCGTTTGTTGATCTAACTGCCGCCTTCGACACTGTGTGGAGGGAAGGTCTTATCTACAAATTTCTCTGCATCATACCCTGCAGAACAATGACTCGACTGATTAACAGTATGCTAAGCGATCGGAAGTTCCAGGTAATCACTGGAAACAACATAAGTAAGGAGAGGAAGCTGAGCAACGGATTGCCTCAAGGATCAGTTCTCTCACCATTACTGTTCAACCATCTATCTGATCTACCTGACACTTCGTCCAGAAAATACTGCTATGCCGATGACCTGGCTCTAGCCATAGGACACCAGGAAATGAAGACAAAAGAAGAGATTCTACCCAATGACCTGTATGCATTAGATAATTACTTCAAAATCTGGAGACTCCAACCCAGTATGAGTAAAACAGAAGACAGAAGTGTGTTGCTTTCATCTAAATAATCAGTAGGCGAACGTAAAACTGGAAGTAAGTTTCAGAGGCAGAATTCTTCGTCATAATTGGAACCCAAAATATCTTGGTGTCATCCTGTACCATACACTATGCTTCAAACAATGCCTTCTTAACTTAGCTCAGAAGTTGAGGACTCGAAACAACATCCTCCATAAGCTATGCGGAACTACCTGGGGATTAATTTTATGATATGACTGCATTAGCCATACGCTAAATAATAAGTCTCTCGGGTTTTCATTTTAACAGTTCTCCTAATAGATATAAGAGGCATTAAATGTTTCATTGTTACAGTCGACGACCAATAGGAGCTTAACGGATCGTGGCGTGGAGACGCAATGCTCAAATTCTGACATTTATTGATTTGCAACTCGCTACAGCGTCCCTGAGGTTAACTGTCGATCATCACGAAGCGTTTTGCAAACTTGAATGCAAACGCGGAACCTTCAATGAACTGGCAACAGTTTCCAAGCTGCGATTCCATTTTGCCTGTTATTAACAGATACCGGCCCCGCAAAATTGATGGTGGTTTATAAGCTGCAATATCCTCTAAATTTTACAGCATTTTTCTATAAGCCAATTTGGCCACCAACGGGAATGCATCTACCATCAACAATGGCCGTCTGCTCCAGTTAATTTCAACAATTTTCTTTTCAGTGATTAATTCCAACATTTGATTGAAATCTAATTTTAGGCCTCTTGCGTGTGCAGATGCGTCATAATGTAAGCGAAAGCGAGAATGACTTACGGGAACAGTCTAGTGAGCACATTAGATGGACTCAGAGTACACGGAAAGACGGAAGTGATTAGGAAAAGCAGAAATGGAATTAGTAATCAAAGTGCAGCGAAATAGCGGTCTTCAGAGAAGACGAAGTGAACTGATTCTACTACCTTGAAAGCAAGATGGACACAAAAGGCAGACTGGCATAGATTTCTGACCAAAATAGGTCTGACGAAGAAAGTTCTGAGAATTGGCGTCTGATGCACCAGCATTGTAAGACAATGGGTCGTAACCCAGCGGGGAAGCTGAGAAGAAGGAAGCGAAGGGTGCTGAAAGTTGGGTTGGCTAATGAGAAATGAGGAGGTTCTCCGCAGAATCGGCCAGACTAGAAGTCTGATTAGAAGTAGGGACAGGATGATGGGACATGCATTACGAAAGCCAGGTGTAACTTTCCGGTACTGGAGGGAGCTATAGAGGGTAAGACTGTAAGGGAAAGCCGAGATTCGAATAGATCCAGCAAATAATTGAGGACATAGTATATGCACGGGCTGTTCTGAGATGAAGACTTTGGCACAGGAGAGGAAGTAGTGGTGGGCAGCATCAGACCATTCGGGAAACTGATTGAAGAAAAACGAAAAAAATCCGTTATGTATGTTGGAACTTCTTTCTTGTAAAATAAGCACACCAAACCCTAAAAAGTTCTTAATACACCGCAACTAGTTTCGACTTGACCAGTCATATCCCAGCAATCAAGAAGCGGATTTCTATCATCGAGGACTTACTGAACGATTGATAGAACGTTCTAAACTTTCTGTAGAGAGACTTTGTGACTGTTGACAAATAGTGTCGTGTATCTGTTTCAAGTGCAGTGTAGAATTCAATATAAGTTACTTGGCCTGCCATGATAATGTGTTACTTACTCTTTGAGGTTCTCTCTTAGTTCTTAGTTCTTGAAATCATACAATACAAGGACTACTGCTGACATTGTTTGACAGTTTCTTCTAAATTTTATCCTGTACAAAGGTATGAAATTATTCCGTTCAGTAACGTTTCTCAGTACCAAATTACAATCACAGAGTTTGAAAAGTGATACTAACAGTTAAAAGTGACAACAGGGTGCCTTGAAGAGTTTAATTACTATGTCGGTTTATATCGACTGAAATTCCATAAAAAAAGAAAAAAACAGAAATGTGAGTATTTGGGCCTCTGTGGACGAGCTCAACAAATCTGGAACGCTTGTAATAAAATGCGTATCTGCATAGCGAGAGGCATTTTCTCACAATCGCCGTTCGTAGCAGATTCGTAACGTTTCAGACTAAAAGTTGGGAAGTTGTTCTGCACTGTGAGATTTTCTTGAACTACTTGAACAGTCGAATCGTTGGAGCACTGTCTAGCGTAGCCGCGTGTATTTCAGCTGTTGACATTTATTATTACTGATCTTCAAAAACGTAAGTTATCAACATTAAATAAATATTACCTGGACAAAAAATTATTGTAGTAGACATTATTCCTCGAATTTGTCATCGCATTTTTGAAACGTTACAAATTTTTCGACTTAGGAATTTGCAAGCAAATTGTGTCACGGAAGTTTAACGCTGGATAGCTGATACCAGTAAGAACCGAAATTACTAATGTTGTGTAAGTCGACAACACACAATTTTTAAACTACGGAAACCCCGAGATTGCCCTGTTGCCGGATGCTCTGGACAAAGCTTTGCCTGTCGCAGATCGCGCTGTATCCAAGAAGGCGCGCCGGCGTTCCATTCTGGGGGGCGCGGGGGCGAATCCGCCAGCATCCCGACACATCCATTGTAGTTTCATCATAAGATGTACTGGGAACAAACCCGCCAACAGCTGTTGGTTCGCGTGCAGAAAGCCTTTTACAAATTGTGTCAGACCTGAAAAGAGCCTTTTTTTGTAGCTAGGACATTGTTTACTTAAAGCAGCTGCTTGAACTGGCGACCCTCTGACGCGACAAAATCTCGATAACGTCGAACGGTGTTTTGCCAAACTCTTTCGAAGATCCCAGGCATTGCACTGATGTGATTGGCAGCACGTTGAATGCTATCCATTAATTCCTCTTCGTTTCTAGGTGGTTCGCATGCAGGTGGGTAAACTAGAGCCTAGAAGATTCCCCACAGGAAAAAATCCTGTGGCGTGAGGTCTGATGGTCGCGGGGGCCATGTCCTACAAACACCTCTGCCAATTGCCCGGCCGTCGAAAAGTACATTTAAATATGCGCGCACAGCACGACTGTTAAGTGCAGACCCCCATGACGCTGCAACCACTTGCGTAGCCTTATGTCCAGGGGAACATCTTGCAACAGGCTGGGTAGAGTTTCTTAGACAAAGTGAAGGTACTTTGCCCCAGCAAGTCGAGGAGGTAGACGGACCGGCCCAATCAGATGGTCTCCCGCAATGCTTGACCAAATGTCGAGCGAAAATCTCCTGATGTCCGTGGACGTACGTGACGTGAGGATATCCCCTTGCCCAGCAATGACCGTTTCGTGTGCTGTAAAGGCCATCTCAATGGAAGGTGCAGTCGTCGGTAAACAACGCAATGGCTGGGAAGTTGCGATTTCGTGTAACACGTCGTCAGAAACGACCGGCAAAACCGTGGCCTGTGTTCATATTCCACGACAGGATTTACGTTTTGGACAGGTTGGAAACTAAATGGATGCTATGTGTCCCCCTCAAAACCCTCAGACTAACCAATGAGTGACGCCCATGTCGTGCCAAACTGCTCGAGTACTTGTCGTAGGTGCTTCCTCGAAGCGCTCGAGAACAGTCTCTTCAAATGCAGCATCCTGTCGTGTTCGAGGTCTTACAGCATCACCATCATACCCCGCTAACGAGCCTGTTTCGCCAAGTCGCCAGTGAATTTGCTGTAAACGTTTGCTGGTGTGGGTGGCATCTTGCTGGGTACTGTTCCTCATACAACCGTCGAACTTAATGCGCATTACCGTCGGCTAGTCCATAAACAAAAACCATATCTCGTTTTTCTTCAAACGAATACCGTGCCGCCATGTTTACGGTATGACTAAATCGCAGGTGACGTGTGTGTGCTCCGAAACGAAGCTTACGTGTGAATGCCTCTGACGTGAGGTGGAGATAAACAGCAAGAGCTATTCGACATATGTGTGTACCATGTTCAGGCAGCGATGGGGCGAGGGACGTTTGTATGTCTGAACAGACAACCATAGCGCTGCCCGTCAACAGACGAACGGCGTAGCGCGTAACGCCAAGTTTCCGTAGTTTAAAAATAGTGCGTTGTCGACTTACACAGCATCAGTAATTTTGGTTCCTGCTCGCATCAGCTATCCAGGGTTAAAATTTCGTGACACATTTTTTCTCCACCCTGTATATAGTGAATGCTGCAGTATATTATGAAAAGAAGAGGAGTGTTGTCGCTGATGAGATTGGTGGAGAGAATGACGACTGTTGCATGTGTGACCCCTGTAGTGATACCGCTAAGTAAGGTGAAACGATTGGATAAGAAGGCCAAAGTAAGACTTGAATTTGCTATCTAGCAATTAGATTTCTCTACAGCGAGTCAATGGGAAGAGTGGATAATTGAATTATACGGAATACAGATCAACGAAGTACTACCATTGGCTTCTGATCCTTGCTATGATGATAGTAAATGCATGGCTATTGAACAGGAGAGACTGCGATTATTTTGGTGTACCCAAGAACAAGGCGAGGCCAGTTCAAAGTTAAGAGATGAAATAGCTCATGCCCTGTGCAAAATGAACAGAAATGCAAATGGAAGAAATAGGGGTAGACCTCCTTCAAGTGTAGATGCTGAATATGCAAAGAAGAAGAAAACAGGGCGTGTCCCAAAGCCTGTTCGCCAGGAGGTTGTTCGTCAGACAGTGTTGGACATTGGTCAGTAGTGTCTGAGAAGAGAAGTAGATGCAAGATGTCAAACTGCAAAGGAAGTCCATCAGTTTTCCAAACTTTCATAAAGATCAAAATCTATTAAATTCTTAAATATTTCCATATGTTCAGAAAGGTACTGGTATACAAGAAATTACTCACAAGGCAAAATTTAATTCGTCTGAATCTTTAAATGCCTGACGTAAAAGTATGTAACGCTACAAGATATATTATATAAAGATGACTTAATACATTTTTATCAACATATGTTTATTGTGATCGTCAAGTAACACAAATATAGCAATAATTATAGAAGCTGAAGTAATGAATTAAAATTTGTGCCATGGGCAGGACTTGAGCCTGGGGCTCTTGCCTACTAGGCAAATGTGTTAGCCATTTCATTCACTGTAGTAGTATAGGTAACATAGCCAAATTCCCTTCCTAACACAAACCTAAAGTCAAGCAATTTTACAGTTTTGTATTAGGGAGGGCTTTGGACTAGGGTAGTCTGTTCATCTGTGTTATCTATGCTGCTATGATGGTGTAATGGCTAACTCATCTACCTTGTAAGCAAGAAAAAAAAAAGTAAGCAGGAGACCAGTGTTGAAGTGTTGACTGAGGTACAAATCTTAATTCATTTCTTCAGCTTCTATTACTATCGTAGATAAAGTTGAGATTTGTATGTCTCAAGGAAAATTTAGGTTATCAGATTTCCAGTAAAACATTCAGAATTTTTTATCGTTATCTTTTCATAATTCGGTTCATTGGTGGTTAAAATAAATAACTGCAAAGAGGTTAAAATGCTCTTAACGAAAGGTTCTGCTGAATTAATGCAGTTTCTAACTGGCATGAGTAATTCAGTGGGATCATTCCATACTGGTCTCTCATTGGAAGACTCATTGCTGAAACCCCCAGCCAGTCATACTGACACAGCCTCATCTCTCCTCCTTCCACTCCTCATCTTCTCCCTCCCCCTCCCCACCCCCACCTCAGGATCCCCCGAAACAACTTGTTTCATTCGTGGGCAATGAAGCCTGGCTACGTTGCCCAATCAGAGTGGAGTGGACAGTGGTCTGGTACCTGCCAGCTTCCCGAGCGGTATCTTGGAGATCATGGCGGCGAGCTTGTCAGGGTCGGGCCAGCCCTTCTTGGTCATCTCGGTCCAGACGACGGTGGGGTTGACGCAGTTGGTGCGGATGTTGTGCGGGCCCAGCTCGAGCGCCATGGCCCGCGACAGCTGGTCCAGCCCGCCCTTGGTGGCCGAGTAGACCGCGTGGTTGGGGATGGCCACCTGCACAGAAGCACAGGCCAGTGCTCAGCAGTGGCCAGGAGGAGACCCTGGGGATGACGTCAAGGTGGCGCAGCTGGGGCACCCACCATGGCGGTCTGGGAGGACACGTTGACGATGCTGCCACCCTTCCCGCTCTTGATCATCCCGTCCGAGACGACCTGGCTGATGTTGATCACCGCCTTCAGGTTAACTTCGAAGCTCCTGTAAGCGACAAAACCTCTCGTTAGGGACCTGGAGCACACGTGGCAGAGTTGCAAGACAGTGAACATACCACCACCCAACGGAATAAACAGGCACAGGACTTACAGAAAAGTGGATGGTTCTAAACATGAGCATCTACATCTGTACACTCAAAGCTACCATACGGAACGTGGCGGAGGGTGTATACTGTACCAGATACCTTTTACTCCACTTTCCTGTTGACATCTACCGCTACAGCTACAACCACATCTCTTTCAGAATAAAATTCGGTCGTAAGTTGCAAATATATTTTTATTTCGTTTTACCAGTTTCGACATCTTCAGAAGCCTACAAAATTAGGGACTTCATAAATATTTAGAACTTGCAAAAAATGGTTCAAATGGCTCTGAGAACTATGGGACTCAACTTCTAAGGTCATCAGTCCCCTAGAACTTAGAACTACTTAAACCTAACTAACCTAGAGCCATGACACACATCCATGCCCGAGGCAGGATGCGAACCTGCGACCGTAGCGTCGCGCGGTTCCAGCTTGTAGCGCCTAGAACCGCTCGGCCACCACGGCCGGCTAAGACTTGCATAAAAATATATCTGAAAGGTAAGAAATCTACACTACTGGCCATTAAAATTGCTACACCACGAAGATGACGTTCTACAGACGCGAAATTTAACCTACAGGAAGAAGATGCTGTGATATGCAAATGATTAGCTTTTCAGAGCATTCACACAAGGTTGGCGCCGGTGGCTACACCTACAACATGCTGACATGAGGAAAGTTTCCAACCGATTTCTCACACACAAACAGCAGTTGACCGGCGTTGCCTGGTGAAACGTTGTTGTGATGCCTCGTGTAAGGAGGAGAAATGCGTACCATCACGTTTCCGACTTTGATAAAGGTCGGATTGTAGCCTATAGCAATTGCGGTTTATCGTATCGCGACATTGCTGCTCGCGTTGGTCGAGATCCAATGACTGTTAGCAGAATATGGAATCGGTGGGTTCAGGAGGGTAATACGGAACGCCGTGCTAGATCCCAACGGCCTCGTATCACTAGCAGTCGAGATGACAGCATCTTATCCGCATGGCTGTTACGGATCGTGCAGCCGCGTCTCGATCCCTGAGTCAACAGATTCAGACTTTTGCAAGACAACAACCATCTGCACGAACAGTTCGACGACGTTTCCAGCAACATTGACTATTAGCTCCGAGACCATGGCTGCGGTTACCCTTGACGCTGCATCACAGACACGAGCGCCTGCGATGGTGTACTCGACGACGAACCTGGGTGCGCGAATGGCAAAACGTCATTTTTTCGGATGGATCCAGGTTCTGTTTACAGCATCATGATGGTCGCATCCGTGTTTGGCGACATCGCGGTGAACGCACATTGTAAGCGTGTATTCGTCATCGCCATACTGGCGTATCACCCGGCGTGATGGTATTGGGTGCCATTGGTTACACGTCTCGTTCACCCCTTGTTCGCATTGACGGCACTTTGAACAGTGGACGTTACATTGCAGACGTGTTACGACCCGTGGCTCTACCCTTCATTCGATCCCTGCGAAACCCTACATTTCAGCAGGATACCGCACGACCGCATGTTGCAGGTCCTGTACAGGCCTTTCTGGATACAGAAAATGTTCGACTGCTGCCCTGGCCAGCAATTTCTCCAGATCTCTCACCAATTGAAAACGTCTGGTCAATGGTGGCAGAACAACTGGCTCGTCGCAATACGCCCGCCACTACTCTTGATGAACTGTGGTATCGTGTTGAAGCTGCATGGGCAACTGTACCTGTACACGCCATCCTAGCTCTGTTTGACTCAACGCCCAGGCGTATCAAGGTCGTTATTACGGCCAGGGGTGGTTGTTCTGGGTACTGATTTCTCAAGATATATGCACCCAAATTGCGTGAAAATGTAATCAGATGTGAGTACTAGTATAATATACTTGTACAATGAATACCCGTTTATCATCTGCATTTCTTCGTGGTGTAGCAATTTTAATGGCCAGTAGTGTATTACAGAAACTCACTCAGTATTGGTTTAGCAGGTGTTTCTTCACAAAAGCGCAATGCCGTGATATGTCCAAAAATGTACATATTGTATGTGATTACTGCAATCAGAGATTGACACTTTACAGTAAGTGAATCGCAACTACATACATGACAAGCTGTTGTGCTAGCTGCGACGAACATATATAAAAGCACATAAAATTATAATTAAGATATAAAAATAAGTTATATATAATATATTTGAAAAAAAAAACATGGCACACAGATCTAATATATAAAAGGAATGTGATAATTTTCACATTTTATGAGAGATACTATGCAATCAATACAGTGTCTATTTTTAATGGAAGTTGATCATTCAACAAATCTTTCGAATTTAAGTGGGAATATTTCTATAAAACTTCCTGGCAAGTTAAAACTGTGTGCCCGACTGAGACTCGAACTCGAGACCTTTGCAAAGGTCCCGAGTTCGAGTTTCGGTCGGGCACACAGTTTTAATCTTGCAGGAAGTTTCATATGAGCGCACACTCCGCTGCAGAGTGAAAATCTCATTCTGGAATATTTCTATACCTCAGATTGTTCATTTTATGTTGGGTTGAATCACTTCGTTTATGAGGAACAGTGATGAACAGAACACCGCCAGGGGCTCGACGCTAAGTACGCACTGCAGAGAATATTGAAAATGTTCGGCAAGTTATATTCCGCAGTCCTGATTGATCTGCCAGGAGTCACCTGCTGAACTGAGCCTCAGTGATCGCTCAGTAAGGCGTCTTTTGCATGCTGATCTAGCATTTCATCCCTACAAAATGGCCAAGGTGCAGCAATTGAACCCTAGAGATTATGTTCAGCTTTTAAATTTTGCTCAAGAAATGGAGGACATACTTGAGCAAAATGAGAGCATTATTTTGTTTAAGAGTGATGAAGCTCATGTTCATTCGAACACCATAGTAAATCATCAGAACTATCTTTACTGGGCCAGTGAAAATCCTAAACTAATGCATGAGAGACCATTACATAGTACCAAGTTGACTGTGGTGTGTTGTAACTAGTGCAGATGTTACTGGTCCTTACTTTTCGCGAGGATAATGAGAACACTGCAACTGTAATCTCAGAAAGTTATAGAGAGATGATCACTGAATTATTCCTACCTGAATTAAGAAGAAAACGTGTTCCTATCCGGCGAGTCTGGTTTCAGCAGGACGGGCCCGCAGCTCACGCAATAAGAATTTCAATGGAAGCTGTTCGGACTATTATACGTGCTCACGTCATTTACCAGCTTGGTGACAGTAGATGGCCTGGTCATTCCCCAGCAAATGCCGGGATGGTTCTTTTGAAAGGGCACGGCGAACTTTCTTCCCCATCCTTCCCTAATCCAATGAGACCGATGACCTCGCTGTGTGGTCTCCTCACCCAAACAACCCAACCCCTCATTCCCCAGATGTGTCCATGTGCGACTGTGCTTCATTGGCTTACCTCAAGTCACATGTATACGAGCATGAACCACGTGCACATGAAGAACTGAAGGAAGCAGTTCGTGCAGAAGTCGTTTAAATTGACAGAGTAATGTTGGGCAGAGTGGAAGTCAACTTCTGAGAGCGCCTTGAGAAGTGTATCGCTGACAATGGCTGTCACCTGGGAGACCATGTTTTCAGGCATTAATTTTGTAAAACGGAAACATCATTTGAGTATTATTTTGCTAATAAATGTTTTTGAAGCACAAGTAACTATATATATATATATATATATATATATATATATATATATATATATATATATATTTTAAACGTCCGTCCTTTATCCCTCAGCCGATATAAGCAGACCACAATATTATCGCACTTAGGAGAAAGTGCGCTCTGGTCGACTAATCGTGAGTCAGCGCATAGTCGGGCTGATAGCGTATACACAACTGACCTGAAAGCATTGACACTGCGATGAATTTTCCTTAGTGGCCAACGTAGTTGTAAACTGTAACATCGCCGCGTGTTTCCGACAGGTTAAAATTTCGCGGTTAAGTGACAGAGTACGCTGAAAGCGGGTCTTAATCGCAAGGCATTGTAAAGAACAGTCATTATCACAGAATGAATTTCTTTTATTTCCATCAGTGGTCACAAAAGTACCGGTTTCGGTTAGCAACGATCATCTTCAGATCTGCAGCAAAATATGGGAGAGGAAAGACAAACAATAAACACTTTACATCTTAAAAGAAAAAAAACATACGCGATAATGAATATTATTATTTTCATAGAATTGGGAATATGTACTTAAAATATATGGAGGCATACTTATTCTTCAATATGTCCTAATTAAAAGGAAGCAAAATGGCATCGTCACAAATTACACGCAAAGTCAGCGTAGCTTCGTAGTGGATGCACTGGTCAGCCGAAACATCGTGACGACTGCCCACAGCAACGTTGGACGCCACCTGGTGGCGTTGCGGGCACGTGACGCGGCAACCAGAAGTATGTAAGCGGAGCAGACACGTAATAGTAAACACCCTAGCTACGATATGGACTGAAAACTGGGAAATTGATTGAGATAAGCGACTTTGACAAAGGGCAGGTTATTGTTACACAGTGCCTGTGAAGGAGTATCTAGAAAACGGCGAAGCTGGGCTAATGTTCACGTGCTACTGTCGTGAGCATCTACGGAAAGAGGTAGAAGGACAGTGAAACTACCACTAGGTACTAAATGGCTGGATGTCCATGACTTCACGTGATGCGGCAACGAAAGTATGTAAGCGAACATATGGACTGAAAATGGGGAAATCAATTGAGAAAAGCGAGATTGACAAAGAGCAGACTATTGTTACTCTGAGCCTGTGGAGGACTACCTAAAAAACGGCGAAGCTTGGCGAATGTTCATGTGCTACTGTCATGAGCATCTATGGAAAGAGGTAGAAGGACAGTGAAACTACCACTAGGTACTAAATGTTTGGACGTCCATGACTTCACAAAACGAGCCGTTTGGAGCCTTCTCCGCTCAATAGAGTAGGATAGATTGTGGCATCACTGCCAAAGGCGTACAACGCTAGTGCAGTCACACGTGTTTCGGAGCACACAATTCATCGTACACTGTCGAACATGGAGCTCTGCAGCAAACGATCCCTATGTTGACCCAACGACATCGTCAATTACGACTGCAGTGGGCACGGTAGCATAGGGATTCGACCGTCCAGCAATGGAAACGCGTCGGCTCTTCAGATGAACCACATTTCCGCTACGATAGTTCGATGGCCTTCTTCACAAACGCCGTCAACGAGGTGGACGACGGCTCGGAACATGCACACAGGCTGCTGGGGGCAGTATTATGCTATGAGAGACATTCTCCTGCAGTTGCATGGGATCTGTGGTAGAAATCGAAAACACGCTGACAGCTGCAAACCACCTGCATCCCTTCATACTTGATGGCTTCCAAGACGCCTATGTCATCTTTCAGCAGTACAAATGTTCATGTCTCGGAGCCCGAACGGTGGTACAGTGATTCGAGGAACATTATAGTGACGTCATGTTGGTGTTTCGGCCAAATTCGCCTGATGTAAATCCTGCTGAACCCATCTGGGTTGCTATCGGGCGCCATCACCGCGTACACAAATCAACGGTCCATGATTTACGCGAGTTACATGACCTATGCTACATAAATCCACAAATTTACCAACAAAACTGTCGGATTGCTGATGCGCAGAATCAGTGATATTTCTCGTTCCAGAGACATACGAACAAGCTATTAATCAGATGGTGTTAATGGTTTGGCTCATCAGTGTATTTAAAATATGGGGTAAACTAGGCTGGTGGGATCATACTGCTAATAGGGTTACCGCTCATATCAAGCTGTTGTACAGTAGCCACAACGTATGTTTGAATCGTAAGCTCTTCTGATGTCGGTACTGAAGTCTACACATATTACGCAATTATAAAATTGTTCAACATTCAATATAACGAAAAGGTGTAATAGGTAAAGTCATGGGAGTACCCAGCGAGGGGCGGGTGGGGGGGGGGGGAGGAGGGGGGCGGGGGGCAGCTGCCCCCATAGGAGATATTCGCAGTTTTTCACTAGTTTACTGTTTTATTTAATGAGAAATGCTGCATGTTTTCTCGGATTGTACAAGTGCATTCTTGTATTTAAAATGTTTATTAAAAGCAGTTTTTCACTGGTTTACTGTTTTATTTAATAAGAAGTGCTGTATGTTGTCTCGAGAGTCCTTGTTTCCTGAGACTAGTATGACCTGCCCCCCCCCCCCCCCCCCAGTTCAGATCCTGGGTACGCCCTTGCGTAAAGTCTGTTGTGAGCTTACTCAGTGTATAAGTTATTTCAGTGATAAAATGCAGTAAATTAAAAACACGAATAAAGGTAGATTTCAAATTGTTAAGAAGAAATTGGCTCTGACATAGTCTTGCGGTCATTTTAGATAAAAGTAATGACATATACAAGAAGAAGATTATGTACTTAATAAAGTAAATAAAACTGATAAAATAATTGCCGGTCGGTGTGGCCGTGCGGTTCTAGGCGCTACAGTCCGGAACCGCGTGACCGCTACGGTCGCAGGTTCGAATCCTGCCTCGGGCATGGATCTGTGTGATGTCCTTAGATTAGTTAGGTTTAAGTAGTTCTAAGTTCTAGGGGACTGATGACCACAGATGTTAAGTCCCATAGTGCTCAGAGCCATTTGAACCAATTTTTTTGATAAAATAATTAGTGAAAGAGGCGAAATGGATGAAAATAAAAGACTCAAGCCAGACTCAGATCAACGCCATCTGTTGGTATAGCCATCAGAATGCAGCGTAGGCGAGAAGTCGGAGGAAATTAACCACCACAGGGCCTCTCGTGCCATGAGATACACCGATCCAAGGAAAGTATAATAAAATATTGAACACTTACTCAATAATGTTATTATATTGCTAATGAACTTCATTACATATACAGAGAAGGAACAATCGAACACGAAAGTAATATGTACAGTGTAACAAAACTAATCCAATACGTGATGTACTCTATACTACCGAGCTAGGTGGCGCAGTGGTTAGACACTGGATTCGCATTCGGGAGGACGACGGTTCAATCCCGCGTCCGGGCTCCTGATTTAGGTTTTCCGTGATTTCCCTAAATCACTTCAGGCAAATGCCGGAATGGTTCCTGTGAAATGGCACGGTCGACTTCCTTCCCCATCCTTCCCTAATCCGATGGGACCGATGACCTCGCTGTCTGGTCTCCTTCCCCAAACAACCCCTCAACCCCCAACTCTATACTAGGCAACGAAAGGGCAAGATATACACAAGAGAGGTGTTCAATAATTCATCAGGCAACCACCGTAGTTCGTACCTCTCGCTCCTTGATTTTTCCGTTACCAACTGCGCTCGTCCTGTCCACCTCTCCCCCACCCTCACATACCTTGGACTCACCATTGACCGTCACCTCATCTGGATCCCTCATCTACGCTCTATCCAGTCCAACACCCACAACCACCCCCATCTCCTTAAACTCCTCTCTGGCCAGACATGGGCTTTGAACCCCTCTACCATCCTCCACACCTAAAAATCCTTAATCTGTCCCATCCTCTGTTATGCCATTCTTGCCTGGATATCCACCCCCCTCCCCAATTTCTATAAGTCCCTCCAGATCCTCGAGCACCATGCACTCCGCCTCACCTTCTGTATATGCCTCCCCACTGCTGCACCATCGTGCCCCCCCCTACCCTTCACCTCGACACCCTTCATCTCCCTTCCCAAGGTAGCTTTCGTCAACTCCCCCTCTCAGATGATGCCCTCTCACCCTCCGTTTATCCCTCCTATCAGCTATGATACTGACCTCCTCCTCGTTCCCTCTGTCCTTTTCCTGGGCTCCCTCTACCCCCTTCGATTATGTTTTTTTTTCACCTACCCACTCCTTGGCTCCATTCTCTCCCCCCCCCCGAGTCCTTTTTATTTCCCCTCCACTAACTTCCCCTGCCCTGCTCCCCCTTTTACTGTTACCTCTCCCTCCATTGGCTCCCCCCTTTCCTCACCCCCTCATTTGTCTGGGTCCTCCCCCCCCTCCCTCATACCCATATGCCTCCGTACTCAATAGTGCAGTGTTTTCCATGAGTGTTTAGTGTTGTGCATCCCCTTTTTAAAGTGCTTTGAACAGAAACCAGACTGTCACCATGTTTTTTAAATGTGCCTGACTGTTTCATAAGTGTTTTTAATCAGCATCGCTGACCTCTTTTTTTTTATGTTTTCTTCACAACTTTTTCGCCATGTACCAGTTTTAAACAGTCACTGTTTTATCAACTTTTAATTGTTATATCTCCTCATTTAGTTTTTTAACTTTATCTGTAGGCTGCAGAGCGGCGTAATACGATGCTGCCTATCCTCCCTCTGGGTGGGATGGGGGGGGGGGGGGGGTGCGATCTAAATACAATAAGGAAAAAAAACTCATATGTACCATTATGAAATAAAGCAAAGTGGTCATTAGGTGCAAAACTGCGTTACCCATTGAGCCTTTTCCTGACTCCTGTTTTTTGGCTGTGTAAATTTCAAGCACTTCCAGTAATTCGAGAGCATCTCCTTTTTGCGGTCTGTGAAGAATAACATAATTCTATTAATACTGCCTGTACTATGGTCGGTTTCTGTTAAATTCAACCCAAAGGACAGTTTTGTTAGTGGCTGTCAACGCTCCTTTGCTGTTGTTGTTGTGGCCTTCAGTCCTGAGACTGGTTTGATGCAGCTCTCCATGCTGCTCTATCCTGTGCAAGTTTCTTCATCTCCCACTACCTACTGCAGCCTACATCCTTCTGAATCTGCTTAGTGTATTCATCTCTTGGTCTCCCTCTACGATTTTTACCCTCCACGCTGCCCTCCAGTACCAAATTAGTGATCCCTTGATGCCTCAGAACATGTCCTACCAACCGATCACTTCTTCTAGTCAAGTTGTGCCACAAACTCCTCTTCTCCTCAATTATATTCAATACCTCCTCATTAGTTATGTGATCTACCCATCTAATCTTCAGCATTCTTCTGTAGCACCACATTTCGAAAGCTTCTATTCTCTTCTTGTCTAAACTATTTATCATCCATGCTTCACTTCCATACATGGCTACACTGCATACAAATATTTTCAGAAACGAATTCCTGACACTTAAATCAATATTCGATGTTTACAAATTTCTCTTCTTCAGAAACTCTTTCCTTGCCATTGCCAGTCTACATTTTATATCCTCTCTACTTCGACCATCATCAATTGTTTTGCTCCCCAAACAGCAAAACTCCTTTACTACTTTAAGTGTCTCATTTCCTAATCTTATTACCTCAGCATCACCCGATATAATTCGACTACATTTCATTATCCCCGTTTTCTTTTGTTGATGTTCATCTTATACCCTCCTTTCAAGACACTGTCCATTCCTTTCAACTGCTCTTCCAAGTCCTTTGTTGTCTCTGACAGAATTACAATGTCTTCGGCGAACCTCAAAGTTTTTATTTCTTCTCCATGGATTTTCATTCCTACTCTGAATTTTTCTATTGTTTCCTTTACTGCTTGCTCAATATACAGATTGAATAACATCGGGGGAGGCTACAACCCTGTCTCACTCCCTTCCCAACCACTGCTTCCCTTTCATGCCCCTCGACTCTTATAACTGCCATCTGGTTTCTGTACAAATCGTAAATATCCTTTCGCTCCCTGTATTTTACCCCTGCCACCTTCAAAATTTGAAAGAGAATATTCCAGTCAACATTGTCAAAAGCTTTCTCTAAGTCTACAAATGCTAGAAACGTAGCTTTGCCTTTCCTTAATCTTTCTTCTAAGATAAGTCGTAGGGTCAGTATTGCCTCACGTGTTCCAATATTTCTACGGAATCCAAAGTGATCTTCCCCGAGGCCAGCTTCTACCAGGTTTTCCATTCGTTTGTAAAGAATTCGCGTTAGTATTTTGCGGCTGTGACTTATTAAACTGATAGTTCGGTAATTTTCACATCTGTCAACACCTGCTTTCTTTGGGATTGGAATTACTACATTCTTCTTGAAGTCTGAGGGAATTTCGCCTGTCTCATACATCTTACTCACCAGATGGTAGAGTTTTGTTAGGCCTGGCTCTCCCAAGGCTGTTAGTAATTGTAATGGAATGTTGTCTACTCCAGGGGCCTTTTTTGACTTAGGTCTTTCAGTGCTCTGTCAAGCTCTTCATGCAGTATCGTATCTCCCATTTCACCTTCATCTACCTCCTCTTCCATTTCCGTAATATTGTCCTCAAGAACATCGCCCCTGTATAGACCCTCTATCGTTAAACCTTATATTAAAAGAGTGGCTGATCTGGTCAATGTAATACTAAACACAATTATTGATCCCGATCGTGTGTATACCACAACGGTCAAATTTGTTATCTGCGATTCTCAACAATTGATTTACGCGAAGTTTTAGAGCTTATTAACTTGAAAACCACATCCAACTTTAGATTTGATGAAACTTGTCTCTATTTGTTGGGCCGCATTACTGTGAAATTGCAGCGGGATGGTTTTCATCTTTTTCTGGTTAGTACTGTGTTCTGGCCGAGCCAAGTGTTTGCCCACTACCATTTACAGAAAAACCATCGGCTATTGCAATCTGCTTTAAAATACTGAGTTATTTGCGTATTTCACTGTCGGTCAAGGGAGAACGAAAGAGGTGTAGAAAGCTGTTTTATATCGTGGATGAAGGAGTGAACTGACGTTGATGATAAATACAGGATGTTTCACGAAGATATGCAAATATTTTAATGATTTAGTCTAGAAGTAAAACTAAAGAAAAAGTTCGTATAAACATAGGTCCGCAAATGTTTAGTTACGGAGTTTCGGATAGGCCTAGTAAAAGATTTTTCCAGAAATTTAGCAACTTTGCTAATTCAAGGCATCGCAAAACCGTGTGAGGTTAAAGTAAAGCACGATTTCCATTTTTTAATTGTTATTGGCGTGGTGAATCTAATAATACATTTCCCAGACGTGTATCTGGAGTACTTTTCCAGACCATGCAGAGTAGCAAAGAAATGATGTCGTAAAATTTTTAATTTATTAAGTACTTGGCCCAACTTGTTTTTTAAATTCCAGACAATTGCACAAAGTATTCCACAGAAGTTTTATAGAATTTAATTTAGGAAATATGATGATAACGTTAACTGAAACTGTATGAATGTGTCAGATAATCTGCTTTTATTAATACCACTGCACACGTGAATTCATTTTAAACCGGAAAAAACAAAGCTCAGTTTTAAGGAAGTTTTACAGTCTACATACAATTTCACAATACATTCACAATAAATGTTCAAAAATGTCTCTACTGAGTTCAATGCATTTAGCTCACGTGTGTGAACAGATTTTGTTGCTCGTATCAGTTTCACAGAGTTGGTGTTAATTTCGCCTACTGCATTCGTAATGCTAGCAAGTAATGCCTCGCGTGTATTGACTTTGCCCTCATAAACTATGTCTTTCATCCGTTCCCATACACAAAAATTCATTGGTGTTAAATCGGGCGATCTGGGTGGCCACAGACGTGTAGCACCAGGACCAATCGATTTCTGGGGAAAACGTTCATTTAAATCTGTGGTAACGGCGTTGATGAAGTGCGGAAGCGGGCCCTCGTGTTGAAAATACATGTGCAATCCCGTAGCAAATGGAAGATCTTCGAGCAAGCGGGGCATTTCTTCTTGAAGCAATTGTAAGTACGTCTCGCCAGTTAGACATCCTAGGAAAATGAATGGTTCAATAAAGTGTATGTTGATTATACCACGCCACACATATATGCTAAATCGCTGCTGGAAATTGCGTTGCACTGTTGCACTTGGAGTTGCTTCAGACCATACGTGCTCGTTACGTAAATTGATTATACCATCTCGAGTAAACTGTGCCTCATCAGTAAATAAAATGTACTTTTGTAACTGTCGATTAGTACTTAAGCAGTTGCACAACTCCAAGCGAAGGGCAAGATCTCCCGGATGTAAATGATGCACTTTTGGTTATGGTAAGGACACAGACTATTGTACTTCGTAACTAAACATTTGCGGACCTACGTTTATATGAACTTTTGTTTTTAGTTTTACTTGCAGAATCACATATTAAAATATTTGCGTATCTTCGTGAATCACCCTTTATATGTGCATGTGCGTTTTTTGAAAATGGAAAGTTTATGTCCATTGTTTACTTTTTTAATGGTAAGGCCTAGGTAATTAGTAGAGTTGTCGTTTTCTGCTTCTGCAGTAAAAGATAGTTTTGGATGCATACTGCCTACTGTTTGCGTAAATGCGTTTATGTATTTGGTGTCACCCTCTATAAGTAATAAGGAATCGTCGACTTAATGTTTATCGTATATAGTTTTTGTTTTCTTTTAGCTGTGGAAACTTGGCAAAAAACTGTCATTATAAATCATTCAAAAATATATCAAGGTGCCAGCGCATCTCAAAGCTATCTTATTCACAAATTCTAAAAATTAAATTATTCTGCACATTCCGCAGTAGTAATCTTATTATGGGTTATCAGATAACAACTCATAATTTCAATTCCTTGTTTTATTAGGATATTACTGGAGAGGTTTTTTATCTTCAGAAATGCTATTGTTGCAATATTTGGTATTTGTATATCCTTGATTGCCTTTGCTATCTCAGAACATTTTTTAATCCTGTAAATAAGTACTAAACCTGTAAACATATTTACATTTCTTATTACTTCTACCGCAATAAAAAACACTTATTCATAATGTTTACTGGTGTCGGTCATGGTCACAGTCTGACCAAAGCCTGTACCATTATAAAGACATGTTTTATTGCAGTTGAGATGGTTTTAATCCATTTTTAGCCAGACAGCTGTTTCTCCAAGAGAAATGTTCTAAAAAATTATTGTTGCTGTTAAGAAAGTTATTTAGTTTACAACATGTTGTTGAAGATCCGGCGTATCATGTGTAGATTATGGGATCCGAGACAAAAGGCATTTTGCCGAAAATGTTCACATTAGTACCGTACCTACTGAAGTGAGTTGCTCTCGGTTAGTCTCTAAGTCGATAACAAGGGCACTCATCGAAAGATCTGTATCCATGCGTTTGGCATATCTTCCCCATCAATTCTGTCTGTTATTGCCACACTTTAATCTTACTTACAAGAGATGTATAGACATAAAAGAACAAGCTGAACTAAACTAAACTCTGTCCGAAAGGGCCATGAAGGCCCAACGATACCGACCGGTCGCTGTGTGATCCTCAGCCCACAGGCGTCGCTGGATGCGGATATAGAGGGGCATGTGATCAGCACACCGCTCCCCCGACCGTATGTCGGTTTCCGAGACTGGAGCCGCCACTTCTCGATCAAGTAGCTCCTCTGTTTGCCTTACAAGGGCCGAGTGCAGCCCGCTTGCCAGCAGCGCTCGGCAGACCAGAGGGTCACCCATCCAAGTGGTAGCCCAGCCCGACAGCGCTTAACTTCGGCGATCTGACGGAAACCGTTGTTACCGTTGGCTGCAATGGAATAACGATTTTACTTATTTGAATGACACCATGTTCGTTTTTTGCTGACAGTGAATTTACTTTACTATTGCGATTTCGGCTTTTGTACCATTTTCAAGCATCTACACTATCTGATCAGAAGTGTCTGGACATCCTGTGTATTTCAGAATTGACCACCAGATGTCATGAGAGGTGGACATGCCATTATAAAAGGAGGCCCACTCCATCCCTCCTGCCTCTTCGTGCTCCCCCGAACCCCCCCTTTTTTTCTTTTCCTCTCATCCTGGGGCCCCCCACTGCACTTTCCTCTCCCCTCTTTCTCCCTCCTCTCTGCCCCCCCTCTCTCGGCAGGTCCCTTCCGACAGGTCTTTGTGTGTCCTCCATCGCTTACCATGGTTTTGTTCTGTGTGTTTTCATACTGTAGCCAACTTTCAACTTGTGCGTGTGACTGCAGTGTCTTTTAAATGCTCCACGACTCGCCAACTGTGTTGTTTTAACTTTACGTCGCCTTTTTTTAACTGTCCCACAATGAACATCACTGTGTAAGTGTATGTTTTAACCCCCATTGTCTGCATTTATCATGTTTTTATGTAACCCTTTTTCCACCTCTTTGATGTGCAGTTTTCTCTCTCTATTTCAGCATAATGTCACTCGGATGAAGAGTGGCCGATTGTGCCGCTGCCAGCCCTCCCCTGCCCGTGTGTGACAGGGGAATGAAATCAAAATAAAGAAAAAAAATGCGTAGTCAGTAAAGCAGTAAGAAGACAATCGATCGGTCAGGAGAGCTCATTGACTTTACACGTGGACTGGTCATTGGATGTCACCTGAGTAATCAATCCGTCAAGGATATTTCAATACTTGTAAAGCTGCCCAAGTCAGCTGTTGGTGTTGTGATCGTGAAGTGGAAACGGGATGGAACAACCACAACTAAACCAAGATGAGGGAGACCTGATATACTGATGGGCAGAACCGTCTATCATCGTGGTGGGTGGCTGTATAAAGTCGCACGAAATTGGTGGAAGGAATCCCTGGTGAGTTCCAAACATCTACCAGCAGTCCAGGTAACACAATGACAGAAAGTTAAAAACCAGCTACAACGGTCGAGCAGTTCCTCATAAGTCAAACATTTCTGCAGCCAATGCTAGGCGATACTTGGGCTGCCACTGGGCAGTGGATGACTGGAAACGAGTTATTTCGAGCCTCATGCTACACCTTGTGACAATCTGATGGAAGGGTTTGGATTTGATGATTGTGTAGAGAACACTACCAGTCATCACTTGTAGCGCCAACAGTGGAGTTAGGATGTGATGGTGTTTCGGTATAGGGACCTTTTCGTGCTTAGGTTGTGGTCCCCTAACTGCGCCCAAGTAAACGCTAAATGCGGAAGCATATGAACACATTTAACGGGATTGTGTACTGCGTGTACTAGGAGAACAGTTTGGTGAGGACGATTGTTAGTGTCAGCATGACGGTGCATAGCAGCATCTGTGATGCTATGGTTTGTGGGCAATAACAATCCAGAAATGGACTGGCCTGTCCAGAGTCTTGAGTCTGCAGAGAGCTAGAACGTCGACTCAGATCAAGACGCTAGCGTCCAACTTAACTATCTCCTCTGGTTTCGGCTCTTGCGGAAGAATGGGCTGCCATCACTCCAGAGAGACACCTCACTGAAATAGCTGTCCGCCCCGATAGTTAAATGGTCAGCTGGCCAGAATGCCGTGCAAAGGGGCCCGGGTTCGATTCCCGGCTGGGTCGGAGATTTACTCCGCTCACGGACTGGGTGTTGTGTTGTCTTCATCATCATCTCATCCCCATCGATGCGCAAGTCACCTAAGTGACATCAACTCGAAAGACTTGCACCCGGCGACTGGCATACCCGACGGGAAGCCCCAGCCAGACGACATTTCATTTCACTGAAGTCGCTCCCAGCACAGTTCAAGCCGTTACGAAGGCAGAAAGTGCACACAACCCACATCAGTATCTACTACCAGATGTGCGGATACTTCTGATAAGATAGTGCATAAAGTATGATGCAATATAATGAGAACCACACAATATCAGGTTAACATCAAGGGGAGTGAAGTGGCCACACCAAAAAAAATTGAATTTTTGACAACTCGTGGTTGTTGGCAGATGCTTGCCACTTCTACATTTTAAATCTGCATATAATTAGGTATCACGCCGAGTATTTTTGATAGAAAATGAAACAATCGTGCGGCACTGGCGGCCACGAGGCCCCTTCTGGGGAAGTTCGGCCACCAGGTTGCAAGATTTATTACAGGGACGCCACATTGGGCTACTTGCGCGTCGCTGATGCTGAAATGACTATGAGGCCAACACAACACCCAGTCCAGGAGCAGAGAAAAACTGCAACCCAGCCAGAGTCGAAACCAGACCCACTGCATGGTAGGGAAACACGTACCACTCAGCGAAGCAGGCGGAAGTGTTTAACAGAAATAGTGATATATAGAAACAATACACATCGTTCTGAAGGCTTGCACACTGATCACTTTCCCTACCCTAAGGGGGTAAAGGCCAGTTGCAGTGAAACAGGATCCCTTGCCTGTTGTTCTGATTTCTGGACATACTGCCTACGCATATTTATGCCCTAATACCTAAAACAATGCGAAGCAGCTGCAGTAGACCGTTTTCAGTCGAATTTTTGTATCAGACCGGATGTAAGAACAGATTTTAGACAATATAAATTAATCATCTGAAATTCGTCACAAAGGGACAGAATGGCGGATCTGGAGTATTAAGCGTGATTTAGGGAAGTAACTAACTCTTACTAGAGTATATTTCCGGATCGGGTGCCATGTCGCATTAGTGGTAACAAATGTGAGTACCGAAACGAAAAAAAAGCAAAAGAAACTACATCTGTAGCGAAAAGGCGTTGTTTGAACTCTGATATAAAAAAATTATATCTCTACTTATCAGTGAGGTATGTCTTTTACCGGTCCAATGATAGTGAGTGTTTTTACACTCAAAGAAAAAAAAAAAGACGCACCACGCAAGAATTATACGAATGGGACGGAAATCGGTAGATGTGAAGTATTATGTGAATTGAAGGGGCGGGGGGGGGGGGGGGTAATAAAAGGAATGGGAAGGAACTCATCATATCAGTTGCATAGGAACTTCCCGCAGAATTAGAGGCGACGAGTGAAAATGTGTACTGGCGCTGGATCCGAATACTGGACCTCCTACACAGCTGACAGATGCGTTAAGCACTGTGCCATCCGGACACAGCAGTCATCGCAAATCGACGGACTATTTAGGCGCGGCCACCGGCCGACGTTCACTCCCATCCAGCGCCACCTATCAGCAGACCCCATCCACGCCCCCCATGCTCACTACTTCTAGATTCCCGCTGGAGACCGAACGATGTTGTGTATCTGCGCTGTAGCTTGTGGATTTAGTCCCCATCGAGGCGAATCAGTAGTATGAATGCGATGTGTCTTTTCTCTTGGACATGTCACGTGAAATACATGTAGAGGCAAATAAGTGATTAGAGTTTCAGAAAAATGGATCCCGAACTAACTGTGTGGCCCTGCCTGCTGCAAACGTTCTCAGCTTGGAAGAGATCCGGCGGCCTTACCAGGCATGTAAGGATTTGGCAAGAACGAAGACATGCAGGAGAAACTTTTGAGCTGTGCGGACAGGCGTTATTTTGCTGAAATGTAAGACCAGGTTGGCTTGCTATGAAGGGAAAGAAAACAGAGCGTAGGATACCGTCTACATTGTGTTGTGCTTTAAGATTGCCGTGGAGATCCTCCTCGTTGTTGAGGCGTACAGCAGACGACAGTCAAGTCGGTATCCCACCGCCGTCTGTGGTGTCTTCAGAAATCTCTTCCCTGGTCATTGGGGCTCACTCTACCCCAATTAATGAGATTCCAGGCCGAATACGTACCCAGAAAACTGTGCGATACCAACCGAACTGTCGCCCACCATATTGGCCCGACATCCAGGGGGGCTGTGTGTGTTTGTGTTGTCCCCATCAGCCGGTCGCAGTGGCCGAACGGTTCTAGGCGCATCAGTCTGGAACCGCGCGACCGCTACGGTCTCAGGTTCGAATCCTGCCTTGGGCATGGATGTTCGTGATGTCCTTAGGTTAGTTAGGTTTAAGTAGTTCTAAGTTCTAGGGGACTTATGACCACAGAAGTTAAGTTCCGTAGTGCTCAGAGCCATTTGAACCATTTTGTTGTCCCCATCATTTTATCGTCATTCGGGAAAGTGGCGAGACTGGACAGTGACAAGATAGAAGTTTCTATTGGCGCTGATAACCACACAGTTTAACGCCCCACAAACCAGATATCATCATGGGAGATCTGAGGTTCTCCTGGCGAATACAACTTTCAAATAACTTCCGGGCATTCAGCCAGGTAACACTTTCAGCGACCGCTGAAAGTGTTACCTGACTGAATTCCCGGAAGTCAAATATCATCATCATCATCAAAGTGTATAAATATGTCGAAGCATATGAATAAACAGTCAAAACATAGCTGACCTAAAGCATTCCTTTTATACTGGTTGGTGAGAAAGAGTCTGGAAAGCTTGTAGAATGTGCTGAGAAGTACATGCTATGGAAAAAACTTCATGAGTTGCGCCGTTTCCGAGTTAGGTAGCATTGCAGTTAGCCAGGCAGGCCGTTGCGCCCGCAAATTCAATTGGCCCACAAGATACATTTAGTGTCACTTGTTGTGACAGCGTAGTTGATAGCACTCGAGACTGCTCAGTCTTTGGCTCGGGTTGGATCTTTTCCACTGAACGATGTCCAATTTTTGTATCGATCTTTTGTTCGGTTACAAGATACCAAATGGAGAACACATTTGGTGGCACTGTCTCTGAAGGGGTGCTTGAATTTGCATGCACAACGGCTCGGTTGGCTAACTTCAGTGCAAATTAACTCGGAAAGAATGCAACATGTCGAATTTTTTCTTAACAATTTCCGACTATCCTCTAATACCCTTACAAGTTTTTCAGATTGGTTCTGACCACCCTGTACAAGCAGCACACCCTGCTGTAACAGTGAGAAGAAGGGAGCCAGCTGAAAATTCGTTCTGCCATTGGCAAGAAAAGGTGAATGTGCTTCTCTGCAAGAAACTGACAGAAAAGTGGGGAACCAGCTGCATCAAACCTCATTCCGCCTTCCTCACCAAAAATTTTGGAATGCGAACATATTGCTTTTTTGCGCTGGAAGAGAGTAGCAGAGAGACACTGACGGTGGAAGATAGAGCAGGCACTGCCAGTGGAAGAGGAAGTGAGAGGAGACCATGAAGGATGGAGATAGAAAGTGACAGTGAAATAGAAAGAGAGATGGACGAAGACAACAGCAGTGGAAGTCAAAGAGGGAGTGTGACGCTACAACGCAGTCCTTGCTATGAATTTTTTCGCTTACTTAACACACCAAACTGTTTGTATACGATGTATTGTCTAGTGTAAATATGTATTGTAAGTACTATGTTTAAATTATGTAATATTTAACATTGGCAAGTCAGGGCATATTTAGTTAACGTTGAAGTCAGATTGTTTTGTCGTGCCACTGGGCGCGGGAGCGCGCCAGCAGGCAGTAGAAGCAGTGACGCCGTGCTCGAAGTAAGACTTACAGTCGAGTGCTGCTAGTCCTAGCTGTGTTACATCTAACGGCTAGTGTGTGGATCTAAGTACGACGGGGAAGTAATGGTCGGCATATCTGGAAGCATGGCCGGGCAAGTTATTATGGGTTAATGGGCAAAGTTCTGAAGAAACGAGGGCTTAAATGTGAAGCGCACTTTGGGCCCAAGTCGCAACAGTAAAAGCCCGCTGCCACATTGTCACCGCCGTGGACTTCCGTCGATCCACCGACAACGAGGGAAGTAAGATCTACGTAATTTTCGTAGGATAAAATTGTAGAAGGCTTGCCAGTGACTGCTTTTCTCTGAAGTTGAACAATTAATAACAAGCGCTTTATAATCGAAGTGTCGCAGTTACATTCCGCCCGACTACAACACCAAGTAGGTTCCTTCCGATCCTTACGTTATTGAAACGAGTATGTCACGCCATTATCAAGAGAAAATATGTTAATTATCACATTATTTGCATAGACGGTGAAGAGCAAATTTCAGACTGGTTATCGTAGTTAATTGTTGCACTTAATAAGCTTACGCCAACCGTAGTAACTTAATAATAGACTGAAGTAATAAATTGCATTATTAAGATTTATTTCAATGCATATTCAGCTGAAGTTAGTTCACGGATATTTCATGAAACTACAAAGCTTATTGCACCCGACAATCGCCCAATTAATGAATTATTATCGTTCAAAACATAGTTAATCAATTATTGGCAATATATTTCATTATCAGTAGATTAAACTGTGCAAAGTACGTAATTTTAAAGACAGAATTACAGTCAATTATTCAAAATCTCCATAGATAATTATCTGTGTTGTCAGCACTGCACTTAGTTGACAAATTAATGTTTAGGTGTAGTTAGATCGTTATCACATTATTTTATATGACTACTGAGCCTGACACAGCCCTTACGTAAAAGTTCCCGCTCCACCTGCTGCGCTGCAAACAGGTAAACTTTATTTGTGACACAATTATTCCCGTACTTAACAGTACTGTCGCTCATCAGTTGAGCTGGCGACCCATTTTTTAATTGATTTTAACTTAATCATTTCTTTCAGCAAAATTTCCACTGGCAAAATTTATTTCCAAATTATTTCCATTATTTCATTTACCGATCGTTATTGAATGAAATTACTCATTCTGTAACGATCAAGTTATTACGTCTCCTGTTTCCCGCGGAATAATCATTATTTACTTCGGATTCGGATGCCTTATCCCGACATGGGTCAAAATTCATAATTCACAGTCATGGTTAACTTGTAATTTCGCAAATCCCGGGAAGCAGGGGGGTGTTATAGGAGGAGATAATGAAAGTCAGTGAGAGGCAGTGGCAGTAAAGGAGAAAGATAGATGGATGGAGGCAGCAGCAGTGGGAGCAAAAAATAAAGGTCAGCAGAAATAAAAAAGAGACCATATATTGACTTGGGGGTCGTGGGCTCCCCCATACCGGTGAACATGAACACGAAAGAACTTGTCATCTTTCGTCTACCCTCTACACTTGCTACAGTTTCCTGGTCTCGGGCTCAAAACCCCTAGTGAACCATCGTGAAGGACGTGTGTGGCGAGGAGACAATGATGGCTGAAGTGGAAGACAGCAGAGTGTAAGCGAGGAAGAGAGAGCCAGTGGCAATGGGACAGAAAAGTAATGGGACAAAGACAATGGCTGTGGGGCAGAGAGACAGTGAAACTAGCAGAGAAGGAGACAATCATAAGCAGAGTGACAGCAAGGGATTAAGGCAGTGACAGTGGGAGAGACGGATGCTAGAAAAAGGAAACAGTGGGAGAGAGACGGATGTAGGCAGTGGTAGCAGGAGAGAAATGCTAGGTATGAAGGCTTCACTACAACACGTGCGAATAAGTTCACATGGAAAAATTTTTGATGAGGAAGGCAGAATGAGGGTTCAGGCAGCTGGTTCTCTACTTTTTCCACAGATTCTTTTAAAGAGGAGGGTATTTGCTATTTTTGTGCACCGACACTAGGTTTAATAACAAGTAATAGTAAATAAGGACACGTTAATTACCTCACTGATAAAGATATCGAGAAAGCTAAGGACTACATCAAAAATCTAATGGGACAACAGGAAAGCCGGTGGAGTTCTGGTCTTATTTCGTGTCTAATATGCGTAGTAGCAATAAGTTAAATGCAACGACGTATCGTTTCTATTTAAGGGCGACGGCCATATTGGCTACAGACAGTTTGCTTAGAGCAATCACTGAAGAAGGATGGGCGTAGCAGCGGCAGCTTAACTGATTGAAATTTTTCAGCCAGCACATTCACGTACTTGAGAAGTTTACTACAGAAAATCTGAAACTTAAAAAGTTTCGACTGCTAGCATGCTGAACTTTAAACAGAATTCTTCATTTGTGTCACCATTTGTCCACATTTGCTTTATAATTATCAAAGGTATTTTAACTGATTCTTTGCAACTACAAGGAAATATGTGCTTTTGTGAGCAAATGGGTTCCGTTTCATTGATATAAAACATCAACTGTGGCCTGTAACGAGAGATATTTATAAAGTGGCTTTGTTTCAAGATTGAAAAACAGTTCGTTGCCTGGTAAGAGCAAAAACCAGGCTTGAAATACTGCAAGTAAAATCAGTATGGTTTTTAACAGACGACTTTCGATTTAGAAGGAAAGTCAATTTGTAAATATCTCTCATATAAGAACACCGATATTTTTTTATTTCAATAATGCAAAATGTATTGAGCAACAAAAACACACATTTTCTTGTAGTTGCAAAGATGGAATTAAAATACCTTCAATAACTACACAGAATGGCTTTTGGAATTGTGATTTTTTTGACAACTAGCTTCAGGAACTTTAAATGCACATCGTTTGTATTTGTGACTTCTTCATGTAGCTTCATGAAATTTTAACTCTGAACATTATGGTGGTGTGCCAGACTTAGCATCATGTGTGAACATATCAATACTTCACACAGCTTCGAGAAATTTTACTCTGAACAGTATTGTTGTGTCGTGGACTTTAGTAGCCCAGCTATGCTGAAGCACCAAATAAAATGGTATAGGCATGCGTCTTCAAATACAGAGATATGAAAACAGGCAGAGTACGGCGCCGCGGTCGGCAACGTCTGTATAAGACAATAAGTGTCTGGCGCAGTTGTCAGATCGGTTACTGCTTCTATAGTGACAGGTAATCAATATTTAAGTGAGTTTGTACGTTATGGTCGGCGCACGAGCGATGGGACACAGCATCTCCGAGACAGCGATGATGTGGGGATTTTCCCGTACGAGCATTTTCACGAGTGCACTGTGAATATCAAGAATCAAGTAAACCATCGAATCTCCGACATCGCTGCGACGGGAAAAAGATCCTGCAAGAACGGGACCAACGACGACTGAAGAGGGTCGTTCAACGTGACAGAAGTGCAACCATTCCACAAATTGCTGCAAATTTGAATGCGGGGGCGTCAACTAGTGTCGCGTGCGAACCATTCAACGAAACATCATCAATATGGGCTTTCAGAGCCGAAGGCCCACTTGTGTACCCTTGATGATTGCACGACACAAAGCTTTACGCCTCGCCTGGGTCTGTCAACGCCGACATTGGACTGTTGATGATTGGAAACATGTTGCCTGGTTGGACGAGTCTCGTTTCGAATTGTATCGAGTGGATGAACGTGTACGGGTATGGAGACAGCGTAATGAATCAATGGACCCAGCATGTCAGCAGGGGGCTGTTCAAGCTGGTGGAAGCTCTGTAATGGTGTGGGGTGTGTGCAGTTGAAGTTAATGGGACTCCAGATACGTCTAGATACGACAAGTGACATGCCCATTGAGCACTTCGACGGACTTGGGCATTTCCAGCAGGACAATGTGACACCAGACACATCCAGAATTGCTGCAGAGTGGCTCCACGAACACTCTTGTGAGTTTAAGCACTTCCGCTGGCCACCAGACTCCCCAGACATGGACCTTATTGAGGGTATCTGGGATGCCTAGCAATGTGCTAGGCATCCCAGCATCTGTACCCCCTCGTATGCTTACGGATTTATAGACAACCCTGCAGCACTATCTCAGACATTAGTGGAGATCATGCCACATCGTGTTGCAACAGTGCGCGCTCACGGAAGCCCTACACGATATTATTCAGGTGTGCCAGTTTCTTTGGCTGTTCGGTGTATAGTACTGACCATTAAAATTGCTACAGCAAGAAGAAATGCAGATGATAAACGGGTATTCATTGGACAAATATATTATACTAGAACTGACATGTGATTACGTCTTCACGCAGTTTGGGTGCATAGATCCTGAGAAATCAGTACCCAGAACATCCACCTCTGGCCGTAATAATGGCCTGGATACGCCTGGGCATTGAGTCAAACAGAGCTTGGATGACGTGTACAGGTACAGCTGGCTATGCAGCTTGAACACGATACCACAGTTCATCAAGAGTAGAGACTGGCGTATTGTGACGAGCCAGTTGCTCGGCCACCATTGACAGGACGTTTTCAGTTGGTGAGAGATCTGGAGAATATGCTGTCCAGGGCAGCAGTCGAACATTTTCTGTATCCCAAGAGTAGAGACTGGCGTATTGTGACGAGCCAGTTGCTCGGCCACCATTGACAGGACGTTTTTAGTTGGTGAGATCTGGAGAATGTGCTGTCCAGGGCAGCAGTCGAACATTTTCTGTATCCAGAAAGGCCCGTACAGGACCTGCAACATGCAGTCGTGCATTAGCCTGCTGAAATGTAGGGTTTCGCAGGGATCGAATGAAGGGTAGAGCCACGGGTCGTAACACATCTGAAATGTCACTGTTCAGAGGGCCGTCAATGCGAACAAGAGGTGATTGAGACGTGTAACCAATGGCACCCCATACCATCACGCAGGGTGATACGCCAGTATGGCGAGGACGAATACACGCTTCCAATGTGCGTTCACCGCGATGTCGCCAAACACGGATGCGATCATCACGATGCTGTAACCAGAACCTGGATTCTTCCGAAAAAAAAATGACGTTTTGGGATTGGTGCACCCAGGTTCGTCGTTGAGTACACCACCGCAGGCGCTCGTGTCTGTGATGCAGCGTCAAGGGTAACCGCAGCCACGGTCTCCGAACTGATAGTCGATGGTGCTGCAAACGCCGTCGAGCTGTTCGTGCAGATGTTTTTTGTCTTGCAAACGTCCCCATCTGTTGACTGAGGGATCGAGACGTGGCTGCACGATCCGTTACAGCCATGCGGATAAGATGCCTGTCATCTCGACTGCTAGTGATACGAGGCCGTTGGGATCCAGCACGGCGTTCCGTATTACCCTCCTGAACCCACCGATTTCATATTGTGCTAACAGTCATTGGATCTGGACCAACGCGAGCAGCAATGTCGCGATACGATAAACCGCGATCGCGATAGGGTACAATCCGACCTTTATCAAAGTCTCCTCCTTACACGAGGCGTCACAACAACGTTTCAGCAGGAAACGTCGGAGAACTGCTGTTTGTGTATGAGAAATCGGTTGGATACTTCCCTCATGTCAGCACGTTATAGGTGTCGCCACCGGCGCCAACCTTGTTCAATGCTCTGAAAAGATAGTCATTTGCGTATCACAGCATCTTCTTCCTGTCGGTAAAATTTTGCGTCTGTAGCACGTCGTCTTCGTGGTGTAGCAAGTTTAGTGGCCAGCAGTGTATTTGGCACACGGTCGGTATACACTGAATGGCTGCAGCTGAGAGGCGAGCGCCCTACTTGTCGACGTCGTCCTTGGTGGCGCTGGCGAAGTGGTTGAGGCAGGCGATGCCCGCGTTGTTGACGAGCCCATCGAAGGGCGGCTGGCCGGCCAGCAGCTGCCTGGTGCGCGCCCAGTCGGCCACGTCCACACACAGGGGGCTGATGGAGAAGCCCTCGGCCTTAGCCTCGGCCACCAACGTGTCCAGGTGGTGCTGGGTGCGGGACAGCGCCACCACCTGCGCGCCGCACCGAGCCAGCGACAGCGCCACCTCGCGGCCGATCCCTGGAAGGCACAGACAATGGCCCGTCACAAGCAAATCACAACAATGCCAGATCTGAAATCCAAAAAAACAATTATTGTCCACAAACAAGTGTTACCACGGTCTGGAGCCGGGCACAGTCGCCGAGCGGTTCTAGGCGCTACAGTCTGGCACCGCGCGACCACTATGGTCGCAGTTTCGAATCATGCCTCGGGCACAGATGTGAGTGATGTCCTTACGTTTAAGTACTAATTTGTAGGGGACTGTAGACCTCAGCAGTTAAGTCCCATAGTGCTCAGAGCCATTTGAACCATTTGAACCATGGTCTGAGAAAAGGTCATAAATCTACAGGGTGTTACACAAAGATACGGCCAAACTTTCAGGAAACATTCCTCACACACAAAGAAAGAAAAGATGTTATGTGGACATGTGTCCGGAAACGCTTAATTTCCATGTTAGAGCTCATTTTAGTTTCGTCAGTATGTACTGTACTTCCTCGATTCACCGCCAGTTGGCCCAATTGAAGGAAGGTAATGTTGACTTCGGTGCTCGTGTTGACATGCGACTCATTGCTCTACAGTACTAGCTTCAAGCACATCAGTACGTAGCATCAACAGGTTAGTGTTCATCACGAACGTGGTTTTGCAGTCAGTGCAATGTTTACAAATGCGGAGTTGGCAGATGCCCATTTGATGTATGGCTTAGCACGGGGCAATAGCCGTGGTGAGGTACGTTTGTATCGAGACAGATTTCCAGAATGAAGGTGTCCCGACAGGAAGACGTGCCGTGCTACGGGCCCGAGGTCGATTCCTGGCTGGTTCGGGGATTTTCTCCGCTCATGGACTGGGTGTTGTGTTGTCTTCGTCATCATTTCATCCCCATCTGGTGCGTAGATTACCCAATGTGGCGTCGAATGTAATAAGACCTGCACCGAGCCGGGCGGACCTGCCCCGTAAGGGGCCTCCCGGCCAATGACGCCAAACGCTCATTTCCACTTTACTGCACATCGCGTGTGCTATAAAAGCATTTTTTGTGAAAATTTGTGAGATACCATCTTGCATTGCATATCTCAAGTACGGCAAATGAAATTTGGGCACAGATTGGCCAACAGATTTAATTATCAACAAAACCATGTGCACTGTAAAATACAGCGATTGTCGGAATGTACGTATTTGTGGAAATATCATAATAATTCAGAGGTTTCATATTAGTAAAAGATTTCAGCAAAGTGCTATCTTGTTAGTTTTCAAGCAGTTTATCAGAAAGTCAGATGCGTTTACCTACATCTTCATTTCCTCCGTAATTAGAGTAACGGTTCTGGTACAGTGATTGTTTTCAAGGCTAAAGATAAAGATTAATTGTATTCAGGGATAACATTCTAATCGGAATAATTTTGTTTTGCAGTCCGACAGCATAAGTAAATTCCATTGAAGACGGGTTACTTTCTTGCAGACGGGTTGTTTAATATACCGACTAGTCTGCATTTCACATCGTGTAGCGTGAGCTCCACATGTTTACATTCAAAGGTTTAATATTAACACTGTTCTATACATTTATCACATAGTAACTTGATACATACAGACACGTGTTTACAAGTATTTCAGATTACCTTCATCCTGCCGCCCGGGGTGGCCGATTGGTTGTAGGCGCTACAGTCTGGAACCGCGCGACCGCCTCGGGCATGGATGTGTGTCATGTCCTTAGGTTAGTTAGGTTTAAGTAGTTCTAAGTTCTAGGGGACTGATGACCTTATAAGTTAAGTCCCATAGTGCTCAGAGCCATTTGAACCATTTTGAACCTTCATCCTGGAAGCCTGTGAAGTGATGTTGCACAGAGGTTTCTTCATAGGCTTGAGTATGTGACAATCAAAAGGTGAAAAGTCAGGAGAATACGATGCGTGTGGCAGTACCTGGAACCCCATTTCAGCTTTGGCAGCCGTAGTCTTCCGAATCGTAATCGTAAGGGGGCGGGTTGTCGCGTTGCTAGAACACCTTTTAATGACGGTGCACACTCTCCACAAATTGCCACCAGCCGCCTACGAATATCAGCGGTGGCTACACCCTCCTTCCACAGAAACCACGTCTTCCAGGGCTGTCTTTGATGATCACACCACATATTGCACACTCACGTAATGACAGCATGTGGGACTTAAAGCGACTACCCTGCCACCTATGGTTTGACCAAAGTACTACATACTTGCAACTATAGCGATCAGTCATACGCCGCACGCTGAATGATGTGAAAAAATACCGTGTAATTCAATATGGAACGCACCTCGTAAGTCAAGACATCAATGTCGTTGTTGTTGTGGTCTTCAGTCCAGAGACTGGTTTGATGCAGCTCTCCATGCTACTCTATCCTGTGCAACCTCCTTCATCTACCAGTACTTACTGCAACCTACATCCTTCTGAATCTGCTTAGTGTATTCATCTCTTGGTCTACCTCTACGATTTTTACCCTCCACGCTGCCCTCCAATGCTAAATTTGTGATCCCTTGATGCCTCAGAACATGTGCTACCAACCGGTCCCTTCTTCTTGTCAAGTTGTGCCACAAACTCCTCTTCTCTCCAATTCTATCCAATACCTCATCATTACTTATGTGATCTATCCATCTAATCTTCAGCATTCTTCTGTAGCACCACATTTCGAAAGCTTCTATTCTCTTCTTGTCCAAAATATTTATCGTCCATGTTTCACTTCCATACATGGCTACAGTCCATATGAATACTTTCAGGAACGACTTCCTGACAAATAAATCTATACTCGATGTTAACAAATTTCTCTTCTTCAGAAACGCTTTCTTTGCCATTACCAGTCTACATTTTATATCTTCTTTACTTCGACCATCATCAGTTATTTTCCACCCCAAATAGGAAAACTCCTTTACTAGTTTAAGTGTCCCATTTCCTAATCTAATTCCCTCAGCATCACCGAACTTATTTCGACTACATTCCATTATCATCGTCTTGCTTTTGTTGATGTTCATCTTATATCCTCCTTTCCAGACACTGTCCATTCCGTTCAACTGCTCTTCCAAGCCCTTTGCTGTCTCTGACAGAATTACAATGTCATCGGCGAACCTCAAAGTTTTTATTTCTTCTCCATGGATTTTAGTACCTACTACCGACATCAATGAGATGATTTAAACATACACTCCTGGAAATGGAAAAAAGAACACATTGACACCGGTGTGTCAGACCCACCATACTTGCCCCGGACACTGCGAGAGGGCTGTACAAGCAATGATCACACGCACGGCACAGCGGACACACCAGGAACCGCGGTGTTGGCCGTCGAATGGCGCTAGCTGCGCAGCATTTGTGCACCGCCGCCGTCAGTGTCAGCCAGTTTGCCGTGGCATACGGAGCTCCATCGCAGTCTTTAACACTGGTAGCATGCCGTGACAGCGTGGACGTGAACCGTATGTGCAGTTGACGGACTTTGAGCGAGGGCGTATAGTGGGCATGCGGGAGGCCGGGTGGACGTACCGCCGAATTGCTCAACACGTGGGGCGTGAGGTCTCCACAGTACATCGATGTTGTCGCCAGTGGTCGGCGGAAGGTGCACGTGCCCGTCGACCTGGGACCGGACCGCAGCGACGCACGGATGCACGCCAAGACCGTAGGATCCTACGCAGTGCCGTAGGGGACTGCACCGCCACTTCCCAGCAAATTAGGGACACTGTTGCTCCTGGGGTATCGGCGAGGACCATTCGCAACCGTCTCCATGAAGCTGGGCTACGGTCCCGCACACCGTTAGACCGTCTTCCGCTCACGCCCCAACATCGTGCAGCCCGCCTCCAGTGGTGTCGCGACAGGCGTGAATGGAGGGACGAATGGAGACGTGTCGTCTTCAGCGATGAGAGTCGCTTCTGCTTTGGTGCCAATGATGGTCGTATGCGTGTTTGGCGCCGTGCAGGTGAGCGCCACAATCAGGACTGCATACGACCGAGGCACACAGGGCCAACACCCGGCATCATGGTGTGGGGATCGATCTCCTACACTGACCGTACACCACTGGTGATCGTCGAGGGGACACTGAATAGTGCACGGTACATCCAAATCGTCGTCGAACCCATCGTTCTACCATTCCTAGACCGGCAAGGGAACTTGCTGTTCCAACAGGACAATGCACGTCCGCATGTATCCCGTGCCACCCAACGTGCTCTAGAAGGTGTAAGTCAACTACCCTGGCCAGCAAGATCTCCGGATCTGTCCCCCATTGAGCATGTTTGGGACTGGATGAAGCGTCGTCTCACGCGGTCTGCACGTCCAGCACGAACGCTGGTCCAACTGAGGCGCCAGGTGGAAATGGCATGGCAAGCCGTTCCACAGGACTACATCCAGCATCTCTACGATCGTCTACATGGGAGAATAGCAGCCTGCATTGCTGCGAAAGGTGGATATACACTGTACTAGTGCCGACATTGTGGATGCTCTGTTGCCTGTGTCTATGTGCCTGTGGTTCTCTCAGTGTGATCATGTGATGTATCTGACCCCAGGAATGTGTCAATAAAGTTTCCCCTTCCTGGGACAATGAATTCACGGTGTTCTTATTTCAATTTCCAGGAGTGTATAACTCACTTAAGGTATGCACTCAAATAGTTGAATTTTTCCGTATAGGGTTAAATTTTGATTATATAACCTCAGTGGCACACTCAGGAAATAAACATAAAACCTCGTATTAATATCTCAGCGACAATCAAATTAAAACCAGACAAATGAAAAAAAAGAAAGTAAACTAATTATCATTTGACAAGTAATTGGCGTAAATGTTGACAGCATTTATCCCCCTTTACGACAAGACAGTCAGCGCCTTCACGGACAAATATTTGCGGTTGCCTACGGAACAATGACTGCACCTAGGCGTGTACGTCTTCGTCCGAAGCAAATCGACGCCCACGAATGTCTTTCGTTAGTGCTTAAAAATACAGAAATCGTATGGGGAAAGATCGGCACTGTATGGAAGAAATTTAACGGCTGTCCAGAGATACTTCTGCAGCACAGTCGAAACAACTGGCACGAAAGCTCCGGAAAGTCACGATGAACTTCTTCTTTGATTGCCAGTGCCTGCTGCTCATTAACTTTCTGGAACACTGCGCCTCAGTTAACGCACAGCGGTACGTGGGCTTTCTGCAGACATTGAAATCTAAACGTCCAGAAATGTTGACACAGAAATCGTATGGGGAAAGATCGGCACTGTATGGAAGAAATTTAACGGCTGTCCAGAGATACTTCTGCAGCACAGTCGAAACAACTGGCACGAAAGCTCCGGAAAGTCACGATGAACGTCTTCTTTGGTTGACAGTGCCTGCTGCTCATTAACTTTCTGGAACACTGCGCCTCAGTTAACGCACAGCGGTACGTGGGCTTTCTGCAGACATTGAAATCTAAACGTCCAGAAATGTTGACAGACGGTATCATTCTGTCACAGGATTTTTCTCCCGTCTGTCTCGTTTTCATTTGGCTGCTCCTTATACACATAACTGTAATGCAACTGATGATGGCAGCATGCTACCGGAACGCTTCGTGCTAATAAATACTGTCTCGACTATGCTGCAGATGTTCCGCTGGGAAACCCTTACGCATGCTCCACGCAGTCCCGATCCCTCTGCACGTGGTTTCCATATTTTTGGAGACCTAAAGAGAAACGCCGGCCGAAGTGGCCGTGCGGTTCTAGGCGCTGCAGTCTGCAACCGCGGACCGCTACGGTCGCAGGTTCGAATCCTGCCTCGAGCGTGGATGTGTGTGATGTCCTTAGGATAGTTAGGTTTAACTAGTTCTAAGTTCTAGGGGACTAATGACCTCAGCAGTTGTCCCATAGTGCTCAGAGCCATTTTTTGAATCTAAAGAAAAACATTCGTGGCTGTCTATTCGCTTCGGACGAAGAGATGCGTTCCTGAGGATCATCACGGTTCTGTAAGCAACCACAAACATTTTTCCACGAAAGGGTTGACGCTATTGTCTTACAGTGGGATAACTGTGTTATCAGTTATAGCGATTACTTTTGATATAATACTTTATTTTTCTCCCACCTGTCTCGTTTTCATTTGGCTGCTCCTTATACACGTAACTGTAATGCAACTGATGATGGCAGCATGCTATCGAAACGCTTCGTGCTAATAAATACTAGTAAAAAGCGGTAGAAATTATTAATAAAGTATTGCACTGTCTTTGTCGCTACGGTGATGTACCTCGACCCGCTCCCGTCACCAGGATGCGTTGGTTCTTGAAGCTGATCTCCATGTCCGAAGCACAGAACACGTACAAAGTGCGCCGGGCGCTATCGCTCCGGCGCTTAAATAACCGTAGCCGCAGCCTCTGCAGCCGTCATGCGAGAGGTCAACGTGAGGATCAGTCTGGTCTGGCGGTTGGGCAGGACGCAGAGGTCAGTCGGAGATGAGTCGCCTTTACGTAACCGCCACCTCTGTGGATCGGATCGACGGGTGTGTTTACTGACGGCTTATCTGTCCCATCGGGCAGCGAAGAGAGCACCGAGTGTGGAGATTCCCATTGAAGCATGCAGTGCTGCGTAGATTGCGAGAGACAGCTTGTTTATCTACCATATTTACTTGCTTTTACTAAAGCCTGGTTTACACGACGACACTAGGTTGCGGGCAACTACGCTACCGGCGTGTTCTAACTTTGGCGACACTAGTTGCAAGAGTTTCGACGTTATGTGTGTTCGTAGAGTGTAGACAAACGGAAATATGAAGTGAGGAACGGAGAATAATGTTCACTTTCTGGATATCTCAGGCTTTGCATGGGTGTTTGTGGGATTTCAGTGATGCTGATTACAAAAATAAGCAACATATTAATAAATGAAAAGCACCAGTTTGCTTTTGTTCTACAATATTTGTTTTAATGTAAACCGGTTTTCGGCTTACAAGGCCATCTTCAGACATTAAATTCAGGTTTACAGTAAAAGTAATACTGTAGAACAAAAGCAAACTGGTGCTTTTCATTTATTATAATGCTGTTCTACCAAGAACCGACGGAAGATTCTGTTAATATGAAGCAACATATTGTTGCCGCTGACGGTTTGACAGTATCTGAATTGCAGGGCAAAATTTATTGAGTTAGGAGCACATACACAACTGAATTAAGAAGAATACAAGCAATTGTAATTCTAGCTGTGGCAATGCCATCGTCTCCAAGACTACTATCCCACCGTTCGAGTTCGCCAACTCTTTGTTAAGGAATATTGTTGACAGGAGGGAAGGCTATACAAGTTCAAGAAGCTGCATTTTTTATTCAATATTCAGCTATTTAAGCGTCGTTGCAGTGCTCTAACAAATGTTAGAATTTTGAAATATTGCCATTGTAAAGATCTCTCTTTAAGAGAGTAGTTTGCAAACCATTCTCTTCTTAATGCGGCGTGCTTCGATTAATTATTGTTGCTAATGTTAATAATTATAACTGTTAATAATTATTGGTGTTAATGAAATAGCGTCATCAGCAACTAAAACCGCAACTTACAGCATGCCGAGTGTTCTCGATTGTTATGCACGCAATATGATATGTAATTTCAGTTCTGGTGACAGCGCTTCATGCATTACAGTACCTTTATTCCTTATCGTATAATTAACCCTATTTAGAAGAAACGTGAACAGTTCTGGCGTGTCTACAGTCATATACCAAACAACTTGCGTGCAACTCATTCCACGCAACTAGTGGCGCAACCCAATGTCGTCGTGTAAACTAGGCTTTACACTGATGACTGCTAAAAATGCAACTCCATTAAGCCATAGAAATAAACGTCAAAATGTCATGATCACCTTGTAACGACGCAGCAACGTCTTGTAATTGACAAAATTGCTATTGAAATGTGTGGTAACTACGTCTGTTGAGTAGCGTAGTAATTGCAGTTTGACTTACTTCGAGATAACGTTTAAAACTAGATAAGTGATGACATTGATGGAAGAAGAGGGCTTCAGTTTTAACATTTTGCTTATCACTGAATTGCTTTGATGTTATTAATCAGCCATTTATTTTTGAGATACGATGCACGCCGGAACTGAAACTCAAATTGTTCCGATGTGCGAAAAAGTGGCTGGAGTGTGTAATATGTTGCTTTACACTGTAGACTATAATCATAATGACTAGTACACCCGTAAAAGACGCAAACCGGCATTTTTCATCAAAACACATCCACCAGAAGCTACTGTTGGGAGCAAGTAACATGGCGGACGTCGTCTTCAAGTTTGAAACATTATGACAACTTCCCTCACTATACCTCAATGTGAAAAGTAGTCCGCGTAATCGTAAGGTTTTGATATTACTAGTGAGATATTACGAAAATCAAGTTTCGAATCCTGCATTTACATAAACTATTTCGCTATATTTAACAATACTGCACGATGCGAAACTTGATTTTCGTAGTAACTCAAACAGTAATCTCAGAACCTTACAATTACGCGGACTATTCTTCCCACTGAAGTATAATAAGGGGAGTTGTAATGTTTCAAACTTGAAGACGACTTCCGCCATGCTACTTGCTCCCAACAGTAGCTTCTGGTGGATGTGTTTTGATTAAAAATGCCGGTTTGCGTCTTTTACGGGTGTACTAGTCATTCTGATTGTAGTCTGCAGTGTAAAGCAACATATTACATTCGCAGGTGGACTCGTTCGAGCGATATTCCCTGTTAAATTTGTGTTGCGCTGTTTTCTTTTGTTTCTAGTGACTTTACTCCTATCCACGTTTCCCGTCAGTCCAACTTTTAAAGCTCTCCAGGTGAACCGACAAAACATAGCAACATATGTTCTCAGCATTTATAGGAAGAGCACATAGATCGAGCAAATTTCACATTCCGCATTCAGGAATACGTTGGACCACGAAAGCAACCTTTCCAAATCACATACTACACAAAACATGTAACAAAAAAAAAGTTACATCAACGTGGCATAAAGCGTCGTCTTACCACAGTCTAACATAACAGTCGCGACACTCCTCTTTTTTGTTACCCACTGCGACTGCAGCGCGCCAAGCGGCCAGGAAGTTATACTGTTAAGTTCGGCGAGATCTTGCGAAAGCCAAAGGGAATCGTAATTGTTTATGCTTTTTACGAACGGGAGCGCCTGTAGTGCAATAAATTGTAGCAGCAACAAGAAGAAGGAACAACATTTGTCTTTTTGTAGGTTTCCTGACTACCCTAGGAGGTGTGAACCGCTACATTACAGAACAGTTTATTTACTGTTTTCTTGTAAGCTACAGATATTTACTGGAGAATATAGTGTTCCTTAAGAACAAAAAATACTAGTAAACGGCAGAAGACCTGACCTTTTGCAGAAAATCGTCGTATATCTACTCAAAAACGTGAAGTTCACTTTACTTCTAGTCAACTCTGTGAATGTGGAACATAGGGAACGTGAATGGAATGCAATACCTACATTCTTTAACGTGGCAGATAAGATACCACAACTGTAGCTGAAGAAAAACCAAACAGACGTGATAATAAAAGAACACAGAAGAAACCAGTTCAACAATTGTTGCTGCACATGAGCCAAAAAAAGGGCAAGAATCTTCAACACATTCACTTTTGAAGCAAAAGTAATTACATTTACAAAAATGTTCACCTATTAGAAAGCCGAGTGAAGTGTAAGTCTCTGCGAAACATTAGGCACCCTACAAAGTCCTTAGGAGTCAAGAAAAATGCCTGTCATAATCAGAAGAGACAAGGAAAGAAATATACACTTTTTACGCATTAAATATGTATTTGTATTCTCTTGTTTTCATAGGAGTAAGCTGCAATTATACGCGTATTTGATAGTATTTCTTTATCATTAAGCTGTAGGTTATGTCACTGAGCCAGGGATATTGGGCTGTTTTTACAAATACTGCGTGATCATTCATGTCTGTTGATAATTTATTATTTCTTGGAACGCAAGGATGTAATAACTATTTCGCTAACTAACTAGAAACATAATTAAAAAGAAACTTCAATTTTATGGCTGCTTTCTAGCCGCTTGGGGCGCTAGTATCGCACCAGACGGTAACAATTTTCACAGCAGTGAGTTTCGCGACTGTGTATGTTAGACTGTGGTATTACTAGATCAAATATACACGTAAGACCACAAAAACGTCTGAAAGTGCTTTCCTGACACATAATTAATTCATGGAAATACTGTAACATTTACTCTTTGAAACAACTATTTGACTGTAATGTGTGCACAAAAGTAACAATCGTAAACTGTAGCCTGCAAATGTGTTCATGCATCTAAGATGGAAGCCCTGGCTTCAAAACAACTTACAGCTTCCCTTATTATACCTCCAGCAATAGAATATGTGGTCGACATTAAAATGGACATAGAGTTCAAAGAGTAACAAATCTTATATTAACACTGAAACAGATTAACTTCCATTTTAAGAGGGAAAGAAAAGTGATATATTTTGTTGTTATGCGCCGTTGCTATAATCCGTTCATCATAAGAATAAACCTGATGTAAACAAACACAAACGCGATCATTGGTCAGAAGCCGTCGCACACCTACACTTGTGTTGTTACGCTCTTGATAATAGGTCCTACTTATGTATTAGATATATTATTACTAAGTTACGTTAAATGAAACTTTAAGATATTCACATGTATTAACATACATGAACGTTTTTCTTAACCACGTATTAGCTAAGTAATTTTTATTTTAAGAACCGTGTACAGTCACAGCCTCTGCAACGTTGTGCTCTGATTGTCGCGCTGTTAATGCGCAATATGAAAATGGCTGAGACTGCTTTCTGTTCCATAGTCAAACACGAGTGTGGAATACGTTTAAAATGTGCCGAGAAATAGGATGTTCTTACTGTTTTTCATAAATTTACAGAGGTAGTCGGCTTCAAGTTACCCAGCCACATTATATAACACACTTGATACTATCGCACATGTAGCGCAATCGGTAGCGTAATGGAATGTAATCGAAACATAGATCTTCATTCGTTGGTTCATCTTTTCTCGGTGTCTTTTTTTCTCTCGTTCAGATTGAAATACCTACATCTCTAATTATGAAACTCATCATTATTTTTATGAATAATTCTCTTCTTCTTGTTTCTGATTACATATTGGACGCGAAATTCGAATTCGTAATTATCGATGTTTTATGAAAGATTGTTCATAAAATTTGCTTAAATTAAGAAAACATAACAATTTAATTTTTTAACGCAAAAATGAGAAACCAAATTCTCTTTATTTGGACTATGTCCATCGTTTTATACCACAGTTATCGTAGAAACATGAAAAAATTCATTTCCACAGCGTCGAGCATTTCATACAAATGCTGCTTTTTTTTTTTTACATTTGCTACTGTACCATTACAAAATGAGGACAGCAGAACTGATCTGGGGCCAAGCTGCGGGATTTGGCCCGAGAAGTAACAAGACCGTTAAGTTGCCACACGTACTGGAACTAACGCACGCAGTTTTTTCACGCCGTTGCCGACCGCTGGCGGGATATAGAACTGTTGGTCATAAAAGAAAAAGACAAAATGCGGCGCCTGATTAGCTTCGTGGATTCTGTTGTTGACAGGCTCCTTATCAACGTCGCAGGTGACACTTCCAGAGCCGAAATTTATTTTTCTATGTCTGGTAAGGAAGGAGCTAAGAGATTATCAGATGACTGACGAATACCTTCAGAGGCTTCAGTATTCAACAGACGGTGAAATCCCTGCTGTATGTTTTTGCATCACACGTAACTCGCTCAGAAAAGTTACCCAACGTTTACGTTAGAAATTTCCATCTCTCTTGTTTGTAATTCTAATACTATGTCAGGTGAGAACGAGTGCATTTTATGCCTTCCGTCTGGTCACCTAACAAGGGAATATCCCCATCGCACCCCCCTCAGATTTAGTTATAAGTTGGCACAGTGGATAGGCCTTGAAAAACTGAACACAGATTGATCGAGAAAACACGAAGAAGTTGTGTGGAACTATGAAAAAATAAGCAAAATATACAAACTGAGTAGTCCATGCGCAGTATAGGCAGTAACAAGGACGATGCGAGTTCAGGAGCGCCGTGGTGCCGTGGTTAGCGTGACCAGCTGCGGAACTAGAGGTCCTTGGTCCCGTGGTTAGCGTGACCAGCTGCGGAACTAGAGGTCCTTGGTTCAAGTCTTCCCTCAAGTGAAAAGTTTTAACTTTTTATTTTCACTTTATGTGACAAACTCTTATGTTTTTGTCACTTTTTTTGGGAGTGATTATCACATCCACAAGAAAACATAAATCGGGCAAGGTAGAAGAATCTTTTTACCCATTCGCCAAGTGTACTAGTTAGGTGGGTCGACAACATATTCCTGTCATGTGACGCACATGACGTCACCAGTGTCGTATAGAATATATCGGACGAATTTTCCTGTGGAGGAATCGGTTGACCTATGACCTTGCGATCAAATGTTTTCGGTTCCCATTGGAGAGGCACGTCCTTTCGTCTACTAATCACACAGTTTTGCGGTGCGGTCGCAAAACACAGACACTCAACTTATTACAGTGAACAGAGACGTCAATGAACGAACGGACAGATAGTAACTATGCAAAAATAAAGAAAGTAAAATTTTCAATCCAGGGAAGACTCGAACCAAGGACCTCTCGGTCTGCAGCTACTCGCGCTACCACGGAACCACAGCGCTCCTGTCTCCAGGTAGTCCATAATGTTGCCTATGTGCCCCATGGACTACTCAGTTTGTATATCTTGCTTATTTTTTCACAGTTCCGCAAAACTTCTTCCTGTTTTCTCGATTGATCTGTGTTCAGTTTCTCAAGGCCTATCCACTATGCCAACTTATAAGTAAATCTGAGGGGGGTGCGATGGGGATGTTCCCTTGTTAGAAGCGCGCGGTAATAGTAGAGTGTCTCGGAATATTATTTCGTTCTCATTAAAAATTACATGACATTCGAAGCTATACCGTTTCTTTCCTCGTCTCTTTGAACTGCATCTGCTCACATCATTGCAGGTTAGTTGGACCGCTGGCTGGCCAGTGCTGTCCCAGTTTAATGCGTAAGTAAAGCTTGGCCCGCATTATCGCTCATTCTAAGTGCGTGTAACACAGCATGACACGTATCCTTATGATCGCACTTGACTGTACTCGTCACAGCTTGGCTTCCGCTCCTCGTGAAACGAAATCCAATGAGATACAAGCAAATACGATATTGACATGAGGGTTCTTCTTACGATGAACAAAGTATATCAAAGAGTACCAGTGGCCGACAGAAATTGAACGATGCTGTGTGTCATTGTTTCAGTGAAACGGAAGGAGGTTTTGTTGTACGACGAAAACGAATTATTTGAAATTTAAAAGACAGCTCCTTCTCAACTAGGCACATTAAGCGATTTTGGCAAGCAGAAATTAAAATGCATTTCCATTAATGGAGACATAAATTACTTACGAAGATAGTTTCGTATGAGGTCTGATCCCGTCGATTAACCGTCTTTATATCAACGAAAGAAGCTATTTGAAGAATATTAATTTTTAATACATCTGAAGAAAAAGCATAATGTCTTATCATGTCCAGAATACACCGACCGATATTCTGGATATGGCAAGAGATATTCTGGAAAAAAATGGTTCAAATGGCTCTAAGCACTATGGGACTCCACTTTTGAGGCCATCAGTCTTCTAGACTTTGAACGACTTAAACCTAACTAACCTAAGGACATCACAAACATCTATGCCCGAGCTAGGATTCGAACCTGCGACCGCAGCAGCCGCGTTATTCCGGACTGAAGCGCCTAGAACCGCTCGACCACAGCGGACAGCTATTCTGGATATAACAAGACCTTGTACTATTTCTCCAGATGCATTAAAAACTAATTACTATTCTGCAAATAGCTTCTTTCGTTGATATAAATGACTGTGTTAATCAGCGAACAACACTTCACACGATAGTTTCTTCGTAATTAATTTACATCTTCATTAATGGAAATTGATTCCAATTTCTGCTTACATATACCAGGATCGTTTCCTCTGCTTAGTTGACATGGGACTGTCTTTTAAATGTCAAATAATTCGTCGTCGTCGTGCAAGGGTAGGTTATTCCGTTTCACTAGAAGAATGACACATCGCGTGGTTGAATACCATTTGATAGCAAGGTCGCCTAACATCAAAGTATCTCACTTGTAAAGCAGCTACACTGCCGACTTGGGTACACTCATCTAACAAAGCTTAATATTTGTTTGACCGAATTCCTTTTTATTTATCTAGTACGGTTTATTGTAGTTACCGATTCTAAATGATTATTGTAACTACACATTATCTGATTAACAGAATCCAGATACCTATTGGTGGACAATAATATGCGTTGTGCCTACCCTTCACGACGGATTGAACTACGCTAGGGATACTTTCAATGAGCTTTCAGACTCTGTGTGGAGACATGGCATCATTTCTCCTCAAGAGTCGGGACCACAGAAGACAGTGAAGGCAGACCATGGAGTCTGGAGCGAAATCGACGTTGTAACTCATTCCAAAAGTGTTTCATTGGTTTCAGGTCGGAGTAATGGGCCGGGCAGTCCATTTCAGGATGTTACTGTCCAAAAAAGCACTGTCTTACATGCTGCTCTAGGATAGTTGGATTATCATACTGCTATAAACAATCAAGTTAGTCTAGTGCACGTAGATCCAGTCAGTGCTGTGAAATTTCATATCGTTCCTCATGTAGCGTTTCCTTAAGCGCAATGAGAGGACCTCACCGTAACCACGAACAACGTCCCCATACTGTAACATCGCCTCTTACTTACTTCACTGTTGGCACTACGCGAGATGGTTGGTAATGATCTCCAAGCATTTGCCAAACTCAAACTCTACCATCGTACTGCCACAGGCAATACCGTGATTCATCACTCCAAATTACTTGTCTCCAGCCGTTCACTGTTCGGTGGTGTCGCTGTTTACACCATCACAAGCGAAGCTTAGCCTTGATTACAGAAATATGTGACTCCATTGTTTTTAACTCCCTGAGCATCCTCACTGTACTAGATAGATTGCTAGTAGCAGTCTAGAATTTACGAGTGATTTTTCTTCTAATTTCATGCGATATTTTACATCCGCTCCCCGTAACGCCCGGCAGTCCCTGACCCTGTTCGTCAGCACCAAGTTGCTGAAGTTGCGTCCTATAGAAAGACTTATAACAGGCCACTGAGCTACACGAAATAATACGCTGAAGAGCCACATAAACTGGTACACATGCCTAATATCGTGTAGGGCCCCCCGCGCACACACAGAAGTGTCGTAACACGACGTGTCATGGCCCCGACTAATGTCTCAAGTAGTGCTGGAAGGAAGTCACACCATTAACCCTGCAGGGCTCTTCATAAATCCGTAAGAGTCCGGGGGACGGAGATCTCTTGTGAACAACACGTTACAAGGCATCCTGGATATGACATCCCACACGTCCAGAATTGCTACAGACTGGCTCCAGGAAACACTTCCGCTGGCCGCCCCAGACATGAACATTATTGAGTATATCTGAGAGGCCTAGCAACGTGCTGTTTAGAAGAGATCTCCAAGCCCTCGTACTCTTACGGATTTATGGAGAGCCCTCCAGGATTCACGGTGTCACTTCCCTCCAGCACTACTCCAGACGTTAGTCGAGGCCATGACACGTCGTGTTGCGGCACCCTGCGTGCTCGCTGCGGACCTATACGATACCAGACATGTGTATCAGTTTCTTTGGCTCTTCAGTGTATTTTCGCAATATTGCATCGTCATAAGTATCATCCACACCACATGTCACTGCATCAGCAACTTCATGGCGCCTATTTTCATAACCGGTCAGTGACACGACAACACGCACCGGTCTAAGGTATCTTGTCGTGGTCCAGGCCGCTCCCCCCTCCTCGGAGGTTCGAGTCCTCCCTCGGCCATGGGTGTGTGTATTGTCCTTAGAGTAAGTTAGTTTAAGTTAATAAATAATAATTCAACAACAGTCTCAATCGCATTTATTATTGTTATAATACCGCCAACCGGTTTCAACCCGACTTAGGGGTCATCTTCTGGGCGGTTACACCATTGGTCGACTGCTGGTAGTGTCACTCCTGTCTACATAACGGCAGGAAACTGCGGGTTGAAACCGGTTCGCGGTATTATAATAATAATAAATGCGATTAAGACTGTTCTTGAATTATTGATTAATCATACAAATCGCTGCTTCTCTCCACAACTATGTTGTCCAAAAATCTAGTTTAAGAAAAGAGAGCCACTTGTATGAATATCAAGAGCTCAGATGGAAACCCAGTTCTATGCAAAGACGGGAAAGCAGAAAGGTGGAAGCAGTATAAAGAGAGTCTATACAAGGGCGATGTACTTGAGGACAATATTAGGGAAATGGAAGAGGATGTAGATGAAGATGAAATCGGAGATACGATACCACGTGAAGAGTTTGACAGAGCACTGAAAGACCTCAGTCGAAACATTCCATTAGAACTACTGACGGCCTTGGGAGAGCCAGTCCTGACAAAACTCTTCCATCTGGTGAACAAGATGTACGAGACAGGCGAAATACCCTCAGACTTCAAGAAGAATATAATAATTCCAATCCCAAAGAAAGCAGGTGTTGACAGATGTGAAAATTACCGAACTATGAGTTTAATAAGTCACAGCTGCAAAATACTAACGCGAATTCTTTACAGACGAATGGAAAAACTGGTAGAAGCCGACCTCGGGGAAGATCAGTTTGGATTCCGTAGAAATGTTGGAACATGGGAGGCAATACTGACCCTACGACTTATCTTAGAAGAAAGATTAAGGAAAGGCAAACCTATGTTTCTAGCATTTGTAGACTCAGAGAAAGCTTTTGACAATGTTGACTGGAATACTCTCTTTCAAATTCTAAAGGTGGCAAGGGTAAAATACAGGGAGCGAAAGGCTATTTACAATTTGTACAAAAACCAGATGGCAGTTATAAGAGTCGAGGGGCATGAAAGGGAAGCAGTGGTTGGGAAGGGGGTGAGACAGGGTTGTAGCCTCTCCCTGATCCTATTCAATCTGTACATTGAGCAAGCAGTAAAGGAAACAAAAGAAAAATTTGGAGCAGGTATTAAAATCCAGGGAGAAGAAATAAAAACTTTGAGGTTCGCCGATGACATTGTAATTCTGTCACAGACAGCAAAGGACTTGGAAGAGCAGTTGAATGGAATGGTCAGTGTCTTGAAACTAGGATGTAAGATGAACATCAACAAAAGCAAAATAAGTATAATGGAATGTAGTCGAATTAAGTCGGCTGATGCTGAGGGAATTAAATTAGGAAATGAGACACTTAAAGTAGTAAAGGAGTATTGCTATTTGGGGAGCAAAATAACTGATGATGGTGGAAGTAGAAAGGATATAAAATGTAGACTTGCAATGGCAAGGAAAGCGTTTGTGAAGAAGAGAAATTTGTTAACATCGAGTATAGATTTAAGTGTCAGGAAGTCGTTTCTGAAAGTATTTGTATGGAGTCTAGCCATGTATGGAAGTGAAACATGGACAATAAATAGTTTGGACAAGAAGAGAATAGAAGCTTTCGAAATGTGGTGCTACAGAAGAATGTTGAAGATTGGGTGGGTAGATCACATAACTAATGAGGAGGTATTGAATAGGATTGGGGAGAAGAGGAGTTTGTGGCACAACTTGACTAGAAGAAGTGATCGGTTGGTAGGACATGTCCTGAGGCATCAAGGGATCACAAATTTAGCATTGGAGGGCAGCGTGGAGGGTAAAAATCGTAGAGGGAGACCAAGAGATGAATACACTAAGCAGATTCAGAAGGATGTAGATTGCAGTAGGTACTGGGAGATGAAGGAGGTTGCACAGGATAGATTAGCATGGAGAGCTGCATCAAACCAGTCTCAGGACTGAAGACCACAACAACAACAATATAGTGCTTAAGCTTCGGGACCGATGACTTCAGCAATCAGGTCCCATAAGACCTTACGACAAATTTCCAATTTACACGTCAGCAAAATGGAATCGATCTCGACGTTCTTTGCTGAGTACTATTTTTCGAAGACTCTGCATTATCCGGCATGAGATGCATTAATCGAGTGTAGACAATCCCCACTGGTTACTGAGCCGAGGCGCGGCTGGCGCCAGTGTTCTCGCACTTAGAGTGGCATCGCTGCCATCCATTATAGGGTCACCATCTTCGCCTTCCGCGATTCAGGCCGGTGGTCGGGTGGTTAACGGCGAGAGAAAAGAGACAGCGGAGTGGTTATTCGCAGGGCCGGAGGTGGCTTGTTGACGTTTACCGTGAGGCCTGGGGTACGACGCCTGTACCCTGTGGGCGGGGTCAGCGAGAGATCCCAGCAGTGACTTGGTGGGACCTCGGGCTTGGTATCGCGGTGGCGCACTGTTGTGTTTTGGGGCTTTTCTGTTGCGAGGGCGTGTGTAGGTTCTTGTTATGGGCCATTGACAATGAGAGGTGTCTACGGCGTGACGGAGGAAATGTGTGATGCTCGCCGCTGTTGCATGTGAAAACGCTGCGTCTGCCTTGTGTCTGTGCAGGAAATTATGTGAAGTAAATAGCTGATACCACCGCGACTTCTTGGTCTCACGCGTCGTTGAATATATTTCGGAATGACTGAATGGTGAAGATATCCCACGTGTAAAGCAATTGAAGGCATTTGTGCCATACTAAGGTACTGTTTTATTCTGCTTAATTCTGTCAGTTATATGTGCATTTATATGTCCTTCTTTAGTTGCAGAAGTTATAGTCTGTGAACAGAGAGCTATGTGGAAAGGGATGTAAAGTTGAAACCCTTCCAATAAGTGAATACACTATGACTCTGCATTACGAAAGGTGTCTTTCATTACCAGCAACTGCCTTGGGTAATAAGTGTTATTCGGAGGTTGTCATGGTACTGCAAGTAATTATTATACACAGAATTGTTTATTCTGATTATACTAAATTGGAGATGTAAGGTCGGTTGTGAGCCGCTCGCTGTAAATTACTATTGTCTCCTCTGTCGGGCAGCCTAGCATTGTCAATGGCTTCAATCATTATTTCTGTCACATTTCGAGTTTGGTATTCACATTTCGAGATTGGTATTCGCGGTGTAAGTAGGCTGTTTGTTTTCTTATTGGCGACGTTACGTAGCGCTCTGTATGAAAATCACTGGTTGTGCTGTGTGCAGTCTGTGGCTAGTCTGCATTGTTGTCTGCCATTGTAGTGTTGGGCAGCGGCAGCTGGATGTGAACAGCGCGTAGCGTTGGGCAGTTGGAGGTGAGCCGCCAGCAGTGGTGGATGTGGGGAGAGAGATGGCGGAGTTTTGAAATTTTTAAAACTGGATGTCATGAACTGATATGTATATTATGAGTTTTCAACATTATTAAGATAAATACATTGTTTGTTCTCTATTAAAATCTTTCATTTGCTAACTATGCCTATCAGTAGTTAGTGCCTTCAGTAGTTTGAATCTTTTATTTAGCTGGCAGTAGTGGCGCTCGCTGTATTGCAGTAGTTCGAGTAACGAAGATTTTTGTGAGGTAAGTGATTTAGTGATTTGTGAAAGGTATAGTTTAATATTAGTCAGGGCCATTATTTTGTAGGGAATTCTGAAAGTCAGATTGCGTTGCGCTAAAAAATATTGTGTGTCAGTTTAAGCACACTCATGTATAATTTTTCTAAGGGGATGTTTCATATGGCGACCCTTAGCCAAGGATACCTCACTGGAATCTTCTGATTTTTTCTTGTAGTTTGTGTAATTAGTGTAGCTTTTGTTTATTGCTAGCACGTAATTATAGAGAGAATTTCCTTTGTAGTTGTAGTTTTTCATTGTTGTACAGTAAAACAGTTGTGGCATGCATGTAGATTTGCAGCAAGTATTTCGCAGCTGCGCTTGCAATTAACTAGATATTATTTTCAGTGCTATGTTAATGTGTTCTCTTATTTTTGCTCTTCAAATTGTGCTTTCCTGTGTTATCGTGTGAAATATTGTGACAATAATGGCGTGTGAAAAACGTAACACTAGGCTCCAAAGTAAACTGAGAAATAATAGTGACGACGAGCGTAGCTTATCAGCACCACTGTGTAATGAATTAACAGACATTCAAAGTAGTAATTTGGTAACTGTGCATAGGGAAATGGAGCGGGCGTCAAATAATGGTGTAGACAGTGAAACAAGTAGTGAACAGGGAAGCATTATCGATCGATCGGTCGGCAACGGCTCGCCTCAGGAATACGAAATGACAGGACACAATCTTGCAAATACTGAGATTCAGGTTTTGGGTCCTCACCGTTCTCTCAAATAAGTCAAGACACATTTTTAGCTCGTCAAAATGTAAATGTTGCCGGTGCAAATGCAGTGCCGAAAAGAGTAGAGGAACCGATTCCAGACACTAACACATTATTATTGCAATTAATGCAGCAAATGAAACAAAATCAGAGACAAACACAGCACCAGTTAGACACAATGGAACAAAATCTTCAAAAGTTAGACACAATGTAACAAAATCAGAGACAAACACAACCAAGGCTTCAAAAGTTAGACACAATGGAACAACACCAGAGACAAACACAGCAACAGTTAGACACAATGGAACAAAATCTTCAAAAGTTAGACACAATGGAACAACACCAGAGACAAACACAGCAACAGCTTCAAAAGTTAGACTCATTGGAACGAACTCTTGAACAACACGTCAAGATTTAACTACTGAGTTACATAACATCGAATCGAAATGTCAAAAAGTCTGTAATGACGTAAAAACACAAATTTGTGAGCATTTCCAACCTATTTTTTCGCGTCATGAAAATGCATTACAGAATCACGAAGCAGCCATAAAAGAACTGCAAACTATTGTTCATGAAAATCACGACACCTTGCAAGCTAAAATTGACTCAGTTGCATCTACCGATTCGGTTACGCAACTTGCTAAAACTCAAGAAAACTTAAAGGACACAGTAGATACGATTTCAAGACAAATGGACACTCTGAAACTTGGTTCAGAAAAACACACTGAGGAAATAAGTACACTATCGGAGAAAGTAGCCGAACTTTCGAATCAGTTCACTAACTTATCTACAAAGGTAGATGATGATCTGAATGACACAAGACCTGTAGCCATCACTGACTCAGAAGAGTATGAACAAATTAAGAAATTCAAACAAAATCAGAATCAAATTAATACGCAATACAAAAGAGAAATCCGGGAAGTACAAGATCAGTTGGCACAAGTAATACAAAAATTTCATATTTCAGAGGACACTCGCACTCCAACACGGGAAGAGGAACTTAGAAATACGGAAAAGCCACAAAATAATAACACAGGGCATTTCGGAAATTATGAAAGAAATTGGCAAGGTGCACCGAATTTTGAGATGGAACCGCCGACACGACGTAACAATGGCTGATATGCTACTCGCCGACACGATGATTTTGACTATAAGCTGTTCATTACTACACGTAAATTCAAAACGTTTAAGGATTCTGCCAACGACATTCATCCACAAGCGTGGCTCCATCAATTCTCTCATTGTTTTCCTCCCAACTGGTCATTGGAGCACAGGTTAGAATTTATGTGTAGCTACTTGGAGAATGAACCAGCTGTAAGAATGCGATCGGTCATTCACGATTGTCACAGTGAAGGAGATTTTTATCATGCTTTCCTCTCAGCATATTGGTCTCAAGCTACACAAGACCGAGTAAAACATAGCATCATAATGATGAAACATTTCGAACAATCTGAATTTTCCAGTCTTGTGAAATATTTTGAAGACATGTTGCACAAGAATCAGTACCTGTCAAACCCATACAGCCCCTCAAAACTCATCCGCATTTGCTTAATCAAACTGCCTGAACATTTACGACATATTATTTTAGCAGGACGTTGCAAAGAAGACATTGAAGCTTTTCAGGGACTGTTACAAGAACTGGAAATTGACACTGACAATCGGGGAACGCGAAAACAGGAGCACAACAATTACAGATCACATCCGTCACAATTCCGCGATGACAGAAATAATATACGACAATGCTATTCTTTCAACGTAAATCGTGACCGAAACAGACACCACCCGTATGACAACCGTTGGCAGAGTAGTAATAATTACAGGGAAAGATCACCTCTCCGCGGGAATGACTATCACAGAGACAATCAGAGAAACAGGCAATATGGGAACCAAAATAATTATTATCAAGGGAGACAGAATAACTTCAGATGCAACGGTCCAGCACACAGTTACGATTCAGGGAGAAATTCTCCACCACGTGACCGACAAGAAAGAAACTATGGAATCTACCGACATGACGACAGACGATATGATCGTAACGACAGACCTGAATTGCATCAGAACTGGCGGGATTCAAACAGAGCAGAGCCCTTTCGACAAGGTGAATTTGTAGAAGTTAGGTCTCCAAATCCCAATAATGACGCGCACCAACAAAGACACAATAGGCAATGACTCATACCGCTGGCAGCCACAAAACGTACTTATGAAACTGACGACGCAGCTGCCGTAGCTAGTAATTACGTAAAAATGGAAGACATTAGGGACATCTTACTCCAGGAACACGACGTAAAAAATAACAACATTGCATATCCTGTGATTCACATTACTGTAAATGACGTAAAATTTACGGCAATACTTGACTCTGGCAGTCCCATTTCTGTAATTAGTGAAACAGCTTTTAGAAAATGCAACATATCGAACGATTGCCCCATACTTCCGTTACGTAAGATTAAATTACAAGGTGCAATCTTTGGAAAAAGTGTAGATGTACGCCAACAAACCAATTTAGAATTCTTTTGCCAAAGCCACAGCTTCTCTATGAATTTTCTTATTGTTCCATTATTGTCGACGGAAATTATATTGGGAGTAGACTTTTTGAACGAATACAAAGCACTCTTAAACTTTCACGATGCTGAAATAAGTTTAGAGAAGGAAGGTAAGTCAATAGCTTTGAAATTTGAATATTGGCTCTCAAACCATGACGAGGAAATTAATCGGCTTTACCTTCTGTTAGACAACAGTTCGGAATGTTCTACGGAACTAGACACTAACAATCACTCTGCAAGTACTGACAGGGCTGATATCGACGGCATATTTGAAATTAATGAGTTAATTCAGAATAAAATTCAAACAATTGAGAATTGTAATGACACTGATAGGCAGGATCTTGTTGAGATTTTACAAGCACATTCCATAGTTTTTACTCACAAAACAGGAACAATCAAGAGATTTTAATACCAATTTCGTGTTCGTGAGCATACTAAATTTTGTGTTAGACTATACGTAATTCCAGCACATTATAGGGACCGTGTTAGAACAGAAATACAATCTATGCTTAATGAGGGCATTATTGAGCCTGCAGTAAGCTCATACAACAATCCATTACATGTTGTTGAGAAGAAAAATGGATCGATCAGGCTTGTCTTAGATTCGAGACAAATCAATACTAGCATTATTCCTGAAACAGACAGGCCGCAAACGTTGGAAGAACTTCTTCAAAATTTTAATGGTGTAAAAGTGTTGTCTTCCATTGATCTCAGATCCAGCTTTTTAGATTCGAGACAAATCAATACTATCATTATTCCTGAAACAGACAGGCCGCAAACGTTGGAAGAACTTCTTCAAAATTTTAATGGTGTAAAAGTGTTGTCTTCCATTGATCTCAGATCCAGCTTTTATCAGATCGAACTTCATCCAGAATGTAGAAAATACACAGCTTTCCTTTGTTTTGGCGTTTGTTATCAGTTTCGGAAACTTCCTTTTGGTTTGAACATTTCTTCGGCAGCATTCATTCGCGGGCTAAATTCCATATTACCTGAGTTCTTAAAACATCACATCACCTTATATGTGGACGATATTCTAATAGCAGAAGCTTCATGGGAACAACATAATCGCATCCTCAACAGTTTGTTACGTATTTTTGCAGAATCTGGAATTACAGTTAACTTGGAAAAGTCTGAATTCGGTAGGTCAAAGGTGAGGTTTTTGGGACATATTATTTCTTCTGAAGGCATTCAGCTGGATCCTGAAAAGTTAGAAACAATCAGAGCCATTCCAGTTCCATCCACAAAAAAACAAGTCCGCAGTTTTCTAGGTCTTGTAAATTTTTACCGTCGTTTTCTGAATATGCAAATTCTAGTTACACCAAAAGTTTGTTCTCTCACAGGAAAAAATACTATTTGGAACTGGGACGAACAAGCACAGTTGGAATTCAATTCTTTGAAAGAATCGCTACTTAACGCGCCAATACTAGCTCATCCAGATCTGTCACAAGATTTCTGCCTTAGCACGGATTCTTCTAAAGTCGGTCTTGGTGCCCATTTATTTCAAGAAGCCATAGAAAATGACACTACCGTTCAGAAAACCATTACTTTTGCTAGCCGAGTGCTAACAAAATCTGAAAAAAATTATTCCGTTACTGAATTAGAAGCTTTAGCTATCGTTTGGGCATTTAACAAATTCCGTTTCTTTCTTTCTGGTAAGCACGTAAAAGTATACAGTGATCATCGTGCATTACAATTTCTTATGTCTTCAAAATTAAATCATGACAGGTTAAAACGTTGGGCATTGTTTCTGCAAGAATTCCACTTCACAACAGTCTACATTCCCGGCAAGGAGAACATTGTTGCGGATGCACTCTCACGCGCACCGGCTGGGCTTGAGAAAAGTAACACAGAAGGCAACCTCGAGAAAAATTTCAGTATTCTTTACATTCAGAAAGTCGCCTTTGAAAACTTCATCACCACATCTTTAAAGGACATTGCTCATGAACAAGATAAAGATCCGATTTGGAAAGACATCAAGAGCAAATGGCATGAAAAGACACACACACAGATTCGGCATTATTACCTGGTGAGAAACAACATACTGTTCAAACGCTGCACTGTTGATGACAAGCTATGGGTACTTTGCATTCCAGACGATTTTGTTAATAAGCTCATTTGGTACATTCATTTTAGCTACGCACATTTTGGTCCACGAAAATGATATCATATTCTTCGAACGACTTGTTATTTTAACAATATGGAAAAGAGAATTCGAAGAGTCTTGTCTATTTGTAAACTTTGCCAAAAGGCGAAACCATCTACTGTCTCACATCGTGCTCCATTGTTTCCTATCATTCCTTCTAAATTAAAAGAATTTGCTGCTGTTGATCTCTTGGGACCGCTTGTCAGAACATCTAATGGATTTTCGTACGTTCTAGTCGCTGTTGAACTTACTTCAAAATTTGTTTCTTTCACTCCGTTACGTAAAGCCACTGGACGGTCTGTATCCAACGCCTTTGTTAAAAATTTCTTACGTGAAGTTGGACACGTTAGTAAAGTCATTTCAGATAACAGACCGCAATTCAGATCTGCTGTTTGGTCACGCATGCTTCGGAATCATAAAATCAAACCTGTTTTTATTTCATTGTACTCACCACATTGTAACCCGTCTGAACGGATTATGAAAGAAATCAATAAGCTTTGCAGACTTTATTGTCACAGAAAGCATCAGCATTGGGACAGATATTTACACTTATTTCAAAACGTGCTGAATGAAATGCCTCACGACTCCATTGCTTTACCACCTACTCTTGTACTAAAGAATGAAGAACCACCGAACAGAATCAGAGAGCTTGTACCTTTCCCGAATACACGTAAACTTCGACACAAAGACATAATTGATTTGGCTGTTATAAAATCTGCAGCAGACAAAAGGAGAAAACTACACTGTAAAGCAAATGCAAAGAAATTATATATTGGTCAGAAAGTTCTCATTAAAGCTCATTCATTGTCACATAAGAAGAAACACTTGAGTCACAAATTCTTTCTAGTTTACAATGGACCTTACAGAATCCGACGTATACCACATGATAATTGCGTTGAAGTTGAAACTCTGCGTACTAGGAAGAGTAAAGGTTTACACCACAATTCACATGTAAAACTGTTTATTGAAAGATAATCTGCTTTTCAACTTTGTCTTTGCCATAAAACTTTTCACTTCACATTTCTAGTATGCTTTGTCAGACTTAAGAAACTGTTAACATGCAACAATGTTTGAAGTTAAATATCCAGTCTAGAACCCAGGGAACATTTTTAAACAGAAATTACGAATGCATTGTTATCGTGAACAGACGACACAGCGTTGTATTTGTACATTCTTGCTTGTTAGTTGCACGATTACGTAACGACTATCAGGCTTACATACTTGGAACATATACAGGTACTGCTAATGAGATTTTAATGCAACATTTTGGTTTACTTGAAAATACATTCTGGATTTAAAGTACTTTCAGTGAGATACCAGATGACATAGTGGTTAGTTTATGTGACAGCTACACGATTTTATCACGACGCTACTAATGAGTGACAATTTACAATGTCGCTTTTGCAGTGTTTCTGTTTTATATCTGTACAGTTTTCTGTTTTATTCTGGAAAGTAAAACATGTTTTAGTAGTAACTTTTCTGGTATAGCTACAATGAGACAACCTTTTCCGTAGCACAACAATACGTTACAGTACAGTACTTTCTTCATGACAACAATAAGCGTAATAACTACGATATCTATACACAAAGCATTTCACTTTTGTTTATCATGAGGTAAGTACATTGACTTCTGCAGAACTTAGCTTTTGGAGGACGATAACTACGAGACTTCCACAGAGATTATCTTACATCATGACACGCAGTGTAGCGCTACAGTACACGTATTTGAGTGATTAATTTCGCACTTAAAACATTTATTTTTTTAAGATATTTGAAGTACAATGATACAAGGGTTTTCCGTGATATATTTCATTCCATTGCTGTAATCTGTAACACCTGAGGGTATAATTACATTAATCCTCAGGGGGGTACACGCTTACTTTGTGTACCATGTGTTTGGCAAGCACAAGGAGCCCTAGCTAATATGGTATTTGCTTGTACAAATTTACACATCGGTACCATATTTCTCTAACACACAAATTACACAGCTATCTGATCATTTAACTGAGAGATAAACATTTTTTTTTACTACATCAGTGACACATGTTTACGCAATTACACAGTTGGATACCTTCACACTTATGAAATTGTATTTTGTCTGTACTTTGTGAAATGTTCATATTTTTTCGGAACCATTGTGATACTATGAGAGCTTTGAATGTCGTATTTCTTATGGGATCATGATTTTTAAAGTACGTTTGAGGTAGATGACACTATTGAAATGAGCAGAGAATTTTTTTAGGTTTTGAAATTAGAAAGCTACGACGATTTTGAGATTTGACTGAGGTGTTATGATGTTATTTTTACGATGACGATGTGTATTATGCTGGTGAGGTATGTTTATGATCAATAAGCTGATGCTATATGAGGAATTTGATTATGATATGTATTAATTATGATGAAATATTGAAGTGTCGTCGCAAGACTGACGTGTCGACGAATATATATATATGTGTAATAAGGTAAGGAGTAATGAGTAGTGGTTAGGGACTCTGACTTGTGAAGAAGTATGTTGGAAACCAAGAATCGTACTTTAAGAGTTATGAAATGTGTGTAAATGCGTGACTGTATCACAATGCTGACGAATATTTTTTTTGGACACTTATATTTATAGGATTTTGTTTCTACAGATTTGCAGCGCAAATTCTCGAACTGTGGAATTTTTATATGAGACTGTCACTGTAGTGCAAACTGCTGTCGTAAATATTTCAGTGACCTTGACATAACGCGTTTTGGACGCCCAGCTGAGAGTTAGTCATCTGACAAAAGAAAGCCATTAGGTGCAAAAAAAAAAAAAAAAAAAAAAGAGGCCATTATCCTTGCTATTGACATTTCTTTGTCGAAAGCATCGCTCAAACTTGAAAAAATATGATAACACTGTGGAGCTCTTAATTTATTATATTTACTGAAAAGTCTAATGAAATGACGAGAAATATTTTATGTCTATACACCTGATTATGACTACTGTCTTTCTAGTTGAGAGATTTTTCTGTACTACCTTATGAAATGCCAGATGGCTAATGAATGATGTTTCATGCCTTCCTTTGTACATATTTGCTCATTTTCTTTAATATCTAGTTTCTAGCTGCACTGTAGCATTGGTTAAAATAGAATTTTGTAGATGTACTAATATAAATATTTTCTGTCTACAGATCCAGTAAATACTAATTTTGTAATACACTTCCCAAAAAAATGAGGGAGCACAAAGACATTTCCTCTCACAGGAACTGCATATATAATTTACTTTTCAAGTACTTGGTAATTTTTATGGTAGAATAAGTTGTGGTGCACCACTTTAATGACATAGATATTAAGATGTGAATATACATTTCCCTTATCTGCGTTGTTGTCTTTAGTGTACTATTTTTTCTGCTTGAGCTTTGTCATGTTTAGGTTTATAGCATTTGCTGCTGCTGCTTGCCAGGCATAGTGTTACTGAATTTGACTTTATATTACTCTGTTAAGCCAGTTTTACTACTAATTTATTTTTATTGTTTGCTGCACATTGCCTTATATTAGTTGTAATATTGCAATTGCTCTGCTAATTTATGCTGCTTGCTTTGGCATTTGTATTTTTTATCATTGTTGTTTGTGTAAATTTGTTATGTGCTGCTGCATTGCCTCATACCTTGGTATATATATCTGAGCTCAGTAGATTTAAGTTAGCTTAAGAGGGGGTAGAATATATATGAGAACGAGTTGTGATGAAATGGATGAAATGCATTGAGAAGCTATAAGAAAATGGTTTGGCCAAAAAGTATTTTGAAAGAGGATATGAACCAAAATTAGGGTTTAGGACAACAGGTTTAGTTAGGATTTTCTTGGAAATAAATGATGAGGTAAGATAATGGAAAGTAAATAATGAGGTAAGAAATATGTGAACATATAAATACAGAAAGCATGCTTGGATAGGATTTTTTTTCATGGAAACAAATGTTGAAATAAGAAGAAAGATCTACAGAATGAAGTTTTGGGTTGGACTGCAGTACCAAATGTTACACTGAAAACAAACCCCGTCCTTTCCTTTATGTGTTATCCCACTATGTGTTTGTGTACCCTTGTGTATTCGTTTTCTTCCTGTCTCTGTGTACTGTTTCATAGAATTTTTTTCTCTTCTAATACTAAGCTACATTCACTATGATGAGGAATACTGTTATCCTCAAATATAATTTGCATTAATAATATGTTATTTACTTTGTAAAGATGTTTAGACATTATTTATCTGTTCTGTTTTGTTGCTCATGTGTGAAGTTGAGCCGGCCGAAGTGGCCGTGCGGTTAAAGGCGCTGCAGTCTGGAACCGCAAGACCGCTACGGTCGCTGGTTCGAATCCTGCCTCGGGCATGGATGTTTGTGATGTCCTTAGGTTAGTTAGGTTTAACTAGTTTGAAGTTCTAGGGGACTAATGACCTCAGCAGTTGAGTCCCATAGTGCTCAGAGCCATTTGAACCATTTTTTGTGAAGTTGATGTTTCAAAAGTTATTCTGATCTTTTATGTAGGTACTTATAATTCCTGTAACACTGATGTATATGTCTATTTCTATTCTTTTGTAAAGCCTGTATTACTACAAATGTTATCTGTATTATTATGTTTTTAATGATGTTTTCTGTATCTTTGTAATTGTGTTCTTGTATTATAAAATTGTAATTGTCACCATTCATCATATTATTAACCTGTAAGTTACATTTCACTTCACACATTTCTGTTGGTCATAGTATATGGACAATATGTGAGAAGTAGGGACTGTTAGTGTTTGCACGTGTGTTGATAATTCAGCAAGGGACTGGATAACAGCATTGCTGGTTCTAAGGACAATTCCAAAAACTTTGTGAGTGCACAAGTGGTGGTTATGGACTTGCTATATTATCCGCAAGACTCTACAATGGTGATTGTGCACCTGCACAGTCACAACAGATGGCTGCTGGCTATCTCTACAAGGACTACAGTGGGTCTACACCTTTGCTGACTCACCAATACCATTATTTCTACAAGGACTGCAGTGGGTCTGCACCTCTGGTGGCCCACCAATACCGTAGTCTCTACGAGGACTACAGTGGGTCTGCTCTGTGATGACCTACCTACCAATCTTCTTCAAAACGTCGAATGAGTCTGCTGTGGGTTTGCTCTGTTGTGGCCCATTACCTGTCAGCATGTCAAGAGTCAGCACTGTCTTTCCGTTGGAAGGACAACACTACTTCTTCAAGACTGCATGGAAATCCACTGCTTCCGTGTGCATTGTCTTTTACTGCTCAGACTTTGAGAAAAGAAACGGCAGTTTTACTGTGATGAATGATCAGGACTGTCTTTATGGACCGTGAGAAAATTTTAGCTTTTGACCAACATTGTATTAATAAGTGTGTGCATTTGATATCTTTCTTACTGTAATTATGAAATTTTTTTTCAAATCTATATTGGCCAGTACCCAAAACAATTTGTAAAATTTTTTGTGGGGAGCATGGGGGCTATGTAAGTAGGCTGTTTGTTTTCTTATTGGCGACGTTACGTAGCGCTCTGTATGAAAATCACTGGCTGTGCTGTGTGCAGTCTGTGGCTAGTTTGCATTGTTGTCTGCCATTGTAGTGTTGGGCAGCGGCAGCTGGATGTGAACAGCGCGTAGCGTTGCGCAGTTGGAGGTGAGCCGCCAGCAGTGGTGGATGTGGGGAGAGAGATGGCGGAGTTTTGAAATTTTTAAAACTGGATGTCATGAACTGATATGTATATTATGAGTTTTCAACATTATTAAGGAAAATACATTGTTTGTTCTCTATTAAAATCTTTCATTTGCTAACTATGCCTATCAGTAGTTAGTGCCTTCAGTAGTTTGAATCTTTTATTTAGCTGGCAGTAGTGACGCTCGCTGTATTGCAGTAGTTCGAGTAACGAAGATTTTTGTGAGGTAAGTGATTTAGTGATTTGTGAAAGGTATAGTTTAATGTTAGTCAGGGCCATTATTTTGTAGGGAATTCTGAAAGTCAGATTGCGTTGCGCTAAAAAATATTGTGTGTTAGTTTAAGCACACTCATGTATAATTTTTCTAAGGGGATGTTTCAGCGCGTTAGCTTAAGCTGACTCTGTTGAGTTGTAAGACCTATAAACAGGCAAGTCCAACTGAGGATTCTATGAGCTCAAGACGATATTCGATTACGTGGTACCTTATTTGTTTGCTTTGTCTAAATAGGAGCTAGGTCTGTGAAGTAGTCGTTTACATTTTATTAGTGTGTTACGCGTTTTGCCTTTTCATGTTAATTTTTTCCAAGAAACTACAAATGACTGTGTGTATGTTGCAGGTAGGTGGAGCTGACGTGTCCACGGGGGGTCGCATCCTGACGGGGCTGATAGTGGCCCTTACCTTTTTACTACGGCACATCCGGCTATCCTCCTTCAGTACATTTGTCTCGCATATATCGTTACTACGTTTGTCGAGTGGAATTAGGGCTTACTGTAATCACCTTATATGTCGAAGTTTCGTATCTCCCTTCCAAGGGCGCGAACCTTCGTGGATATAGTCGTATTCTCATCTGTAAAGATTGATAGTGTTATTCATCCGTTCTCGTCACATGTATGATTATTTATCTTGTTATATTTACTGTCAGTAAAATGTAAGTGTTAGCGAGGTCCGAATTGGGACGTTGTATTCTCCTCTTGTGGAAACAAATGTAAGTGATTTTATTCCTTTTTCAAGTAGCTTTTAGATGCGTACATTTGGCCTCCATATTTGGTGTTTTTATGGCTTCCACGTTAATTAAAATTACAATAAAGGTAAATTTGGCAGCGGACGGTTTCTGCGGTGTCACCGCCAGACACCACACTTGCTAGGTGGTAGCCTTTTAAATCGTCCGCGGTCCGTTAGTATACGTCGGACCCGCGTGTCGCCACTATCAGTGATTGCAGACCGACCGCCGCCACACGGCAGGTCTAGAGAGACTCCCTAGCACTCGCCCCAATTGTACAACCGACTTTGCTAGTGATGGTTCAATGACAAAATACGCTCTCATTTGCCGAGACGAAAGTTAGCATAGCCTTCAGCTACGTTATTTGCTACGACCTAGCAAGGCGCCATTATCAGTTGCTATTGATCTTGTTAATCACGTACCGTCAGACCGACGTTCACCATTAATGGATTAAAGTTAAGTATTCCACTAGCTACGTCCGTTTTTTCTAAAGTCTAATTTCCCTGTCCTGTTCCAGACCTCACGCCAGCCTGCGTGAGCTAAAACGCGTGCCTTTCGGCTTCCTCTAGTTTTCCTGGGTTGGCTCTCCTGCCAATCCACAACAGTTTCGTGTATTTATTAGTTGCTAAATGGATCCTAAGTTAAGTGCAGGAACCCTACCAGTTACGGTAAGGTCACCATCAACGTCCTTGGTTAGTTAACATATAGTGTGACATCATGCGAAACAAACTTACTGGTCCGTATTTTACCAACGACAAATTGAAAAATTGAACAGACGCAAATATCGTAAGTTTTTGGAATGCCGGTTCTACTGCAGGGTGTTGGGCGTTTGAAAACGTTTGTAATTTCAACATTCGTTCGCCCAACGCTTTACACAATTGAAGTACGGGAGGTATTAGACAATGTTTATGGATCGGCGGGGATGGCTCTATTAATTGCCCCGCTAGGTCGCCAGATTTGATGGCGCAGGAGTTCTTTCTGTAGGGATATTTAGGAGGTAAGGTGTACCAGGAAGTGCCAACAGGCCGTGAAGACATGGTTGCCGCAGCAGAAACCTGTGCTGACATTCCCGCAGATATGCTTCTGTCCTGTGTAGGGTCGTTTGAAAAGCGGATTACAGTTACTACGTTTGAACACGTACGCTGATTAGAAGAGTATAATAACGTTTGCCACGGCAACAGCTTCGCGTCGAGTAGTCGCCTGTTCGAAATGTCGGAGGAATACAACGTCGCGTGCGGGATTTCCAGTCAGAAGTTATGAAACACTGTCCTTTCCTACCCTCGCATCATAAAGTGCCACTGGACATATAAGGGCCCTTGAGTAGCATGTCGTAAATTACGATTATCTAACCATTTCTATTACTCCGATTAGCCGGCCGGAGTGGCCAAGCGGTTAAAGGCGCTACAGTCTGGAACCGCACGACCGCTACGGTCGCAGGTTCGAATCCTGCCTCGGGCATGGATGTGTGTGATGTCCTTAGGTTAGTTAGGGTTAAGTAGTTCTAAGTTCTAGGGGACTTATGACCACAGCAGTTGAGTCCCATAGTGCTCAGAACCATTTATTACTCCGATTACAACGCCAACTGTGGCGAAACGAAGAAAATGCTTCAGACAAAAGGTATGTAGATTTTGCTGTAAATTCGAATCTGCAATACACGAGGTCTCCTATTGAAGATTTCAAAGCTTCCCCGCCACCCACGCACGGGATGACGTGGGCGGAGTAAAAATGAGCACCGTGAATAGCGTAAGTTGACAGGAAGAAGGTATTGGCTCAAGGGACAATCAGTTTGGTAATGGAGGACAGTGCGAACGGTAAAAATTGTGACGTGAGACCTAGGCTCATCTAGACTAAGCAGGTTAAAATAGAAGTAGTTTCAGGGGTTATGCAAAACTCAAGAGGCTTGCAGATGTGGGACTAGCGTGGACCACTGCATGAAATCAGTCTTCAGACTCATATGAAGAACAACAGCAAAAACAACAATAACAGCAACAACGAGTATACTAAGTAAAATACGTAAGTGTACAGTACGAGAAAGACAACATCAAAAATTAAAAAAAAAAAAAAACACATGACTGTCACTTGCTACTTTCCTTAAAGCAGATATTATGGTACGATATTTAGGGATGTTTTAAATTTGTGTTAAAACTACGAGTGTATGGTGTAACATTTCTGGGTCTGGGAATGGTACTATTCTCTCCCAAACTTCACCTGGTAACTAAACACATCAAAAAAAGTTTTGCATCATCCCGATTAACCGAACTCCTGAAGACAGACGTAGACTGTGGATATTGTATCACAGACACAGTCCCTTTCACTGTTCAGAGATGTCACTAAACCCACCCAAAGATGTAAACAACCATGCATGAGCAGCGCTTATTAGCCGATCATTTCCAGTCATTCCGCCAGGAAGGAGGTACACGGCTCGTGTTGTCTGTAGTTCAAACATGCCTAGACAGTGAATACCTGGGTTCGATCGCGTCCGCATTGTGACATTGTGCCAGGAAGGGCTCTCAACAAGAAGTGTCCAGGCGTCTCGGGGGAACCAAAGGATGTTGTTCGGACATTGAGGAGATACAGAGAGACAGGAACTGTCGATGACATGCCTCGCTCAGGCCGCCCAAGGGTTACTACTGCAGTGGATGACCGCTGCCTACGGATTATGGCTCGGAGGAACTCTCACAGCAACACCAACATGTTGAATAATGCTTTTCGTGCAGCCACAGGAGGCCTTGTTAGACTTGAAGTGCATGATGTGCAACTTCACTCCCGACGTCCATGGCGAGGTCCATCTTTGCAACCACGACACCATGCAGTGCGGTACAGATGGGCCCAACAACATGCCGAATGGACCGCTCAGGATTAGCATCACGTTCTCTTCATCTATGAGGGTCGCATATGACTTCAACCAGAATATCGTCGGAGGCGTGTTTGGAGGCAACCCAGTCAGGCTGAACTCCTTAGACACACTGTCCATCGAGTGCAGCAAGGTGGAGGTTCCCTGCTGTTTTGGGGAGGCATTATGTGGCGCCGACGTACGCCTCTGATGGTCATGGAAGGCTCCGTGACGGCTGTACGATACGTGAAAAAATGGTTCAAATGGCTCTGAGCACTATGGGACTCAACATCTTAGGTCATAAGTTCCCTAGAACTTAGAAATACTTAAACCTAACTAACCTAAGCACATCACACACATCAATGCCCGAGGCAGGATTCGAACCTGCGACCGTAGCAGCCCCGCGGTTCCGGACTGAAGCGCCTAGAACCGAATACGTGAATGCCATCTTCCGACTGATAGTGCAACCATCGGCAGCAGATTGGCGAGGCATTCGTCTTCATGGACGACAATTGCCCCCCCCCCCCCCAACGTGGACATCTTGTGAATGACATCGCTTGACTAGAGTGGCCAGCTTGTTCTCCAGGCGTGAACCCTATCGAACATGCCTGGGACAGATTTACAAGGGCTGTTTATGGACGATGTGACCCACCAACCACTCTGAGGGATCTACGCCCAATCGCCGTTGAGGAGAGGGACAATATGGACCAACAGTGCCTTGATGAACTTGTGGATAGTATGCAACGACGAATACAGGCATGCATCAATGCAAGAGAACGTGCTACTGGGTGTTACAGGTACCGGTGTGTACAACAATCTGGACCACCACCTCTGAAGGTGTCGCTGTATGGTGGTACAACATGCAATGTGTGGTTTTCATGAGCAGTAAAAAGGGCGGAAGTGATGTTTATGTTGATCTCTATTCCAATTTTTTTACAGGTTCCGGAAATCTTGGAACCGAGGCGATGCAAAATTTTTTTGATGTGTGTATAAAGAAATGTCAGCTGAAGTATAAATCAAGTTTCCTTACTTGAGAGGGCCTCCGTGAAAAACGATCATTCGTAGGGCGTTGAAACCTTGTAGAAACATTTGTAAGGACATTCGGAAAATAATAACGGATAAACCATTGCAAGGAACATATTAATTTACACGTTAATTGTGTATCATGTTTACGTTTCAGGTTACAAACGACCATCTGCATTCACGACAGACTAGAACCGGACTATAGTTTGGTCTACTGCTGCTCGAAACATCTCAGGTGGACCAAGGAATGTTTAGCTGTCGTGACGCATCTCATACAGTACTTGAAGGTCGCACGTTGCTTTCACCATTCTCAGTCATGGCAACAGTAAGTTACATGTCTGCACCTGTTACTGTCCGTCAAAGTACTCACCTGCGTTGTGTAGAACCCGTTGCCAGCGATGGGGAAGGCGTAGTATACCGTTAGCAGAGCCTGTTCTGTTGATGGTGCGAATGAAGCGGTCTACTGCCTGTCGAACAGTTCTGAAGCGAATGCCACCAAGTGGTTCCTTCATCTTCGGAATCAAATCAAAGTCACTAGGTCTTACGTCCTAGGAGTATGGTGGATGGTACAGTACTTCCCAGTCCCATCGACCGAACAGAGCAGCCACAGCTTGCGCTGTAAGCGCCCGCGCATTGTCGTGCAAAATGATGAGTGGTTTGCGCAGGAAGTGTCGCCGCTTCTTTCGCAGGTGATGCTCCAAAAACGAACAGTAATTGTGGTGTCACCGCCAGACACCACACTTGCTAGGTGGTAGCCTTTAAATCGGCCGCGGTCCATTAGTATACGCCGGACCTGCGTGTCGCCACTGTCAGTGATGGCAGACCGAGCGCCACCACACGGCAGGTCTAGAGAGACGTCCTGGCACTCGCCCCAGTTGTACAGCCGACGTTGCAAGGAAAGGTTCACTGACAAATACGCTCTCATTTGCCGAGACGATAGTTAGCATAGCCTTCAGCTACATTTGCTACGACCTAGCAAGGCGCCGTATTCAATTGATAATTAATATTATGAAGCATGTACCGTAATGAGAGATGTTCTACAAAAGTGGATTAAAGTTAAGTATTCCAGAAGCTACGTACTTTTCTTTATAGCATTCATTACGTATCCTGTTTCAGACCTCACGCCAGCCTGCGTGAGTTTAAGCGCGTGCCTTTCGGCTTCCTCTCATTGTGTCTAGGCTGTCTTGTCTAGACACAACAGTAATACTGTGCATTGACGGTATGCCGTGGAGGAACGTAGTGCGTTAGGATAACACCATCACAGTCGTACACGAGAATCACCATAACTTTAGACCGCGCCATTCGCACCATCGACAGAACAGGCTCTGCTCTTCCACATTGCTGGCAACGGGTTCTACACAACGCTGGTGACTACTTTGACGAACAGTAACAGGTGCAAATATGTAACTCTTTTGTATAGATTGTGAACAATTAGTTGCCACTATTTAAGTTCCAACCCTCGTGTAACACAGACGGCGCATGTCCCTGTCTCTGCCGTGTTAACGGTTGAAACCAACATCTAAGTCACGTGACTCGGAGCAGAAAGTTGAGTTCCCGTCATTACGCGCTGTGTGAAGTGGAAGCGACAGTTACAGTTTCTCACATTTATTGCTGAAATCAAGCATTGATTTTGATATTCAACCTTTTGTAGTACAACTCTTAAGACATGTCATAGTGCAGTTAATCTAATTTATTCGAAATTCCTGATAAAACAATGGTTATCATTTTTACATGTGGTCAAGCTGAAACGTATTGACAGTTCTTTTAACAAGCGACAGAATGACCCTCCTGTAGTGAATACATTTTTCTTTTTTTTTCGCACTGAATTCTTGTAGTTCACCGCTTCCGCGGGAGTGGAAGACAAAATAACAATTTCGAACACAAGAATATGTGTGACATGCTATTGTAAGAAAGGAAATCCATATATATGCATAATTTCAGGCATTTACATAAAATAAGCAGATTTTTCTGACTTCATCCGGTAGAGATACCGAAACGATATCAAGATAGCAAGCGTAATATATTACAAAATGTTGATTAGACTGGTGTAGTGAGCTAGATATTAACGACACGTCGTCTCGAAAGCTTAGTCATCCACCAAGTTTTACCTCGAAGGACCTACATCCATCCTAACTTTCAACTTGTGAAAATACAAGTATTTTAAATTAACTACACAACTCAGATTTTCATGACTATATCTAATCTCTAGGATACAAAAACAAAAGACTTATCTGAGCATATGAGAAGTTCTTTACCTCTGCAACTAGTAAAAAGCACAACAGCACAACATTTGATGTGTAACAAAAAGTCATAAATTGTGCACTATAAATGCACAATGATATATTCGGCTTCGTGCTTAGTCACGTGACACTCATGTTGGTTTCAGTAAAATGACGTCATGCGCAGTCTATGTTATCTATGGTCTATGCTAACAATACTAACAAAGCATTTCCTGCAGAATTTACGCTGAAAATCTTTCCTAAAAGGTTGGATGTGTATACGGTAGATAGTTTTCCATCTACACTGGCTGAAGTAGCAAAACTTTAAATATGATCGGCGAGTATAACAAAAGAAGTGGAGTGAGATCCAGACATATTTTCATTTATATATTATTCTGACTTGATTGACTGTCATTGCAGCGATCCCCAACAGCAAGCTGTCGCACACTACATTCAGATTCTGTTCGTAATAATTTTTCTTTAACTACTTTAGTACTAGAATGAAATTTTCACTCTACAGTGGAGTGTGCGCTGATATGAAACTTCCTGGCAGATTAAAATTGTGTGCCGGACCGAGACTCGAACTCAGGGCCTTTGCCTTTCGCGGGCAAGTGTTTACTTTAGTACTAAGTAATGGAGACGAAGCACTTTGTGAGTATTCGGTTCGCGCCAGCAATGTGCACCAAAGGAGGAGTTTTGGTTTGTCTGAGTAGTCGCGTTTTGAGAGTCGTGTCTGCCGAATTACGCCACGGATTGAGCGCCTGGACGATACGGTTGTAGGTTGTAGGCCGCGCGTGTGCCTGCCCAGTTGGGCGTCGTCTACGTAACTGTCGTAATGAATCGTGTCCCTGCGAGCAATGCAAAGTGGAGTGATTAAATAAGAAGTTTATTCTGTTAGGTGAGTTATCCAAAGCATTTTGAGTACTTTATGAAGGTGGTATTGTACAGCTTTAATGTTGTTGTTGTTGTTGTTGTTGTCCTTGTTGTTTTTAGGGGAGGAGAGCAGACAGCGAGGTCATCGGTCTCATCGGATTAGGGAAGGAAGAGGAAAGAAGTCGGCCGTGCCCTTTCAAAGGAACCTTCCCGGCATTTGCCGGGAGCGATTTGGGGAAATCACGGAAAACCTAAGTCAGGATGGCCGGACGCGGGATTGAACCGTCGTCCTCCCGAATGCGAGTCCACTGTGCTAGCCACTGCGTCACGTCGCTCGGCTAGCTTTAATGAATGTTAAGAACTGTATTATGCAATACACAGCTTTGTCGGTATATTTAATTAGAGACGATCTATTTCGGTCTAGGGTCAGACCATCATCGGGTCGACTGTACTGAGGAAGAACAAAAGCACATACAACGAAGTATAAAATATGGAAGTGTTACGTGTAACGGCATTAAATACATCGTATCTTGCGCCACTATAGCAAGGTAGTTACAAAACATCTGAGCAGTGCAACTGCGTAAATTGAATTACAGTTATCACATGTATATTGTTCCGTTAGTAACAATAGCTGTATATACATAACATATATGTCCATTAACCTCGTTTGTGTGTGGCATACTCATGCATTGAACTGAGTAAGTCAAAGATTATTGAATCAGACATTAAAGGCATTGCAAAAATATGCCAACTATTGATTAAGTGAGAATGAGATTTTCACTCTGCAGCGGAGTGTGCGCTGATATGAAACTTTCTGACAGATTAAAACTGTGTACTGGACCGAGACTCGAACTCAGGACCTTTGCCTTTCGCGGGCAAGTGCTCTACCAACTGAGCTGCCCAAGCACGACTCACGCCCGGTACTCACAGCTTTACTTCCGCCAGTACCTCGTCTCCTACCTTCCAAACTTTGCAGAAGCTCTCCTGCGAACCTTGCAGAACTAGCACTCCTGAAAGAAAGGATATTGCGGAGATATGGCTTAGCCACAGCCTGGGGGATGTTTCCAGAATGAGATTTTCACTCTGCAGCGGAGTGTGCGCTGATATGAAATTTCCTGGCAGATTAAAACTGTGTACCGGACCGAGATGCATACATACTACAACATTAATAGTTCATTGGCATTTTCCGTTTATTGTACAGCGTGTTTCAGAAGTGATAGGCAACAATTCACAGATGGAAAGTACAGGCCAAAAGTAATTAAAAATCCCCAATAAACATGGCTCCTCAAATCACATGTTATCGAGATACATTTTCTGTTGCGATTCATCAGTGTCTAAGAACACTCGGCATCTCTCAACGTTAAAGTAACTGTTCCAAATGTTATCCATGCGTCTGAATACAACATTGAAACCGTCTCTGAAATGAGCTGCGGATCCTCTCAGGCAGTCCTGGGGTATTCTGTAAATGCTGGAAGGCAACTTCAATGCACAAGCGTAATTCCTCAACAGTGTTGACCTCGGTAGCGTAAACCAAGCTTTTGACATGACCCCACACATAGAAATCTATGGAATATAAATCCGTAGACCTTGGTGGCCATGGCTCAGACCCTCCTCCACCTATCCAATGCTGACCATACGTCCGAGTTAAAAGCAGGCGCACTCACAACTGAAAATCTGTTGGAGCACCGACATGCATGAACCATATGCTCAGGCGTTGGTTCAGTGGTACATCATCATGTACATCTGGAAGTACAGTCCGCAGAAACCCAATGTACTGCTGCCCAGTTAGACTCTGTGGTACGAAGTTGTTGTTGTAGTTGTCTTCAGTCCAGAGACTGGTTTGATGCAGCTCTCCAGGCTACTCTATCCTGTGCAAGCTTCTTCATCTCCCAGTACCTGCTGCAACCTACATCCTTCTGAATCTGCTTAGTGTATTCATCTCTAGGTCTCCCTCTGCGATTTTTACCCTGCACGCTGCCCTCCAGTACTAAATTGGTGATCCCTTGATGCCTCAGAACATGTCCTACCAACCGATCCCTTTTTCTAGTCAAGTTGTGCCACAGACTCCCCAATTCTATTCAATACCTCCTCATTAGTTATGTGATCTACCCATCTAATCTTCAACATTCTTCTGTAGCTTCACACTTCGAAAGCTATTCTCTTCTTGTCCAAACTATTTATCGTCCATGTTTCACTTCCATACATGGCTACACTATATACAAATACTTTCAGAAACGACTTCCTGACACTTAAATCCATATTCAATGTTAACAAATTTCTCTTCTTCAGAAACGCTTTCCTTGCCATTGCCAGTCTACATTTTATATCCTGTCTACTTCGACCACCAAAACTCATATACTACTTTAAGTGTCTCATTTCCTAAACTAATTCCCTCAGCATCACCTGACTTAATTCGACTACATTCCATTATCCTCGTTTTGCTTTTGTTGATGTTCATCTTATATCCTCCTTCCAAGACACTGTCCATTCCGTTCAACTGTTCTTCCAAGTTCTTTGCTGTGTCTGACAGAATTACAATGCCATCGGCGGACCTCAAAGTGTTTATTTCTTCTCCATGGATTTTAATACCTACTCCGAATTTTTCTTTTGTTTCCTTCACTGCTTGCTCAATATACAGATTGAATAACATCGGGGAGAGGCTACAACCCTGTCTCACTCCCTTCCCAACCACTGCTTCCCTTTCATGCCCCTCGACTCTTATAACTGCCATCTGGTTTCTGTACAAATTGTAAATAGCCTTTCGCTCCCTGTATTTTACCCCTGCCACCTTCAGAATTTGAAAGAGAGTATTCCAGTTAACATTGTCAAAAGCTTTCTCTAAATCTACAAATGCTAGAAACGTAGGTTTGCGTTTCCTTAATCTATTTTCTAAGATAAGTCGTAGGGGCAGTATTGCCTCACGTGTTGTAACATTTCTACGGAATCCAAACCGACCTTCCCCGAGGTTTGGCTTCTAGTAGGACGTATGGCCCAGTTATGCGGTCTCTGAGCATTCCTGCCAATCATTCAACGAATAGCGCTGCTGATTTCGTGATACATGTTCTGCATTAGGATTGACATCGGCCCAAATTTGACAGCTATGATAGTTAAAAATGCCATCATAGGTAAACCCAGCCTCTTCCATCGTGAGAATACTGCTTACAAACAGGGGATTCGGGATACACTGTAGTTGCTCGCACAGGTGGAAATTCTCTCTACGAGGGCTTGCACTCGCTGGATATGATATGGATGGAGTATTTTCCGATATATAATCCACCACACACTGCTATAACGCAGGACATGCTCTTGAGTAGTAACTTTCCTTGTTGAAGCACTCGAACTTTCATGTATTATGCGTTTAACACCCTTTCTTCAACATCGTTTGTTATGGATCTGGGTCGACCTTCTCGTACATCGTGTGCGAAACTCCCAGATTAGTTAAGACGCTGATGTAACGGGCTGAATGTACGCCTGTCGGGCTGCCTGCGGAGAGAAAAAACTTCTTCATACAATCGTACAGCCTCTAGGGCACTGCCATCGGCTTTGTCATACTTGAAGTGCACGTCAGCGTATTCTTCATTGGTGTAACCTCTGTTCATGCTGACTTCCCGTTTCGTAACTGATTGTGAAACCGGTACGGCACAGTGCATGGATGGGAAAGGAAAGTAGGTGTGCATGCGTTAACAAGCAGATAGTCCATGCCAAACCCAAAGATAACGACGTAAATACCGCTGTATCCAGGGACGTTTAGAGTTGGTTCCCAACTCGAAGTAATGCGATGCCTCAGCAGCGGATAATTTGCCGACCCTTGTTTATTGGAGCTTTTTAGCTACTTTCGGCCTGTACTTCCCATGTGTGAGTTATTAACCATCACTTCTGAAACACCCTGTATAACATTAATGGAAACACAGATAGAGATAGTACAGTCCATTTAGCTCTACAAGTAATATAGGTACTAATCTTAAAGATAAAATCGCCATGACGTGCAATGTCAAGTAAAATCTAAATTTGTTTACTTACTTATTTTATCCCATGGGGACATGCCACCATGATACGTAGTTTAATAATCGTTATTACCGATTATCAACATTAGATCTGACAGTTCTAGTACCGTGTCTGTTTAACATAGTCCTTACTTCTACTTAATATATTACTGAAAAGATTCTATATGTGCTATTCTCTACTATACCAGTTGCATACAGAGCATTTACAAATCATAATCTTTTTACACTAAATCTCCAAAGCGCCAATGTCATCACGATGTTAAAAAAAATGGTCCAAATGGCTCTGAGCACTATGGGACTTAACATCTGTGGTCATCAGTCCCCTAGAACTTAGAACTACTTAAACCTACCTAACCTAAGGACACCACACACATCCATGCCCGAGGCAGGATTCGAACCTGCGACCGTAGCAGTCGCGCGGTTCCGGACTGAGCACCTAGAACCGCTAGGCCACCGCGGCCGGCATGATGACGTTATCCTTATGACTATTACCTATATTACTTTTAGAGTTGGTTGGACTGAAGTGTGTCTGTGTTTCCACTAATGTCACACAGTGACCATAAAATGCAAATGGTTTGTAACTGAATTATTAATGTTGTAACATAAATGCATTTAGCGTTTTTTATAATGTAATGTAATGTTAAGGACTTAGGGATGGACAATCGATGTAATCAGTGCTTTAAATGCTTCACTGAATAATCTTCGACCATTCTGTTCAGTGCATGAGTACACCACACGCAAACGTCTATGAGGTTAAATTTACATTCAGAGTACGTTACGTATGTGCAGCTACTGTTAGCGATGGAACAATGTGCATCTGATAACTGATTCCAATTACGTAGATGGTTTTGCAAGAACTTTCTTACAGTGATGCGATGTATTTAATACCTTTTCATCTAACAGCTGCATACTTCAGTATTACACAGTTCGTTACGCGTGTTTTTGTTCTTCTTTAGTACAGTGGAGCCGATGATGGTCTTATCCTAAAATATACCGATACAAATATGTATTGCATAATGCAGTTCTTAACATATTTTGTGTGCATTTCAGTTGTTACGTACTGGATCTGTGTTTCGTGTGACGTTTTACCTTTGCTGATATGTTATTCGAACATTAAAAGCCGTTGGTGTCCCTCTTTGGAATTTGGCTTTTCATTTGGTAATAGTAGTAATAGCAGTAGTATGGTATTCTGCCATACAGCAGGTCCTGTCATGGGTTGAGCCTCTTCCACTTTTGTCTGTCCATAGCCAGTCTTTTCATTTCTGAATATTGGTCTCGTCTGGTATTGTCCAGCATTTGATATCTTCTTTTTCCTCTTCCCCTTTTTCCCTCCACCATTCCTTCTATTCTTTCACACTGGACTCGCATTCGGGAGGACGATGGTTCAATCCCGTCTCCAGCCATCCTGATTTAGGTTTTCCGTGATTTCCCTAAATCGTTTCAGGCAAATGCCAGGATGGTTCCTTTGAAAGGGCACGGCCGATTTCCTTCCCAATCCTTCCCTAACCCGAGCTTGCGCTCCGTCTCTAATGACCTCGTTGTCGACGGGACGTTAAACACTAACCACCACCACCACCTTCTATTCTTTCCTTCATAAACAGTCCCTCCTCAAACAATGTCCAATCCAGTTCCGTTTTCTCTTTCTGATCACTTTCAGCATGTTTCTTTCTTCTCCAACTCTTCTTAATGCTTCTTCATTCCTTACTCGGTCTTCCCATTTCACTTATTCCATTCTCCTCCATGTCCCCATCTCTAGTGCCTCCAATCTTCTTTCATCTTCCTTGCTCAACGTCCAGGTCTCCTCACCGTATAGTGCAGTGCTCCAGATGTAACATTGAGCAAGACTTTTCCTCAGGTCTTTGTTTAGTGGTCGACAAAGTAAATTCTGTTTCCTCTTGAATCCTTCTTTTGCCGTTGCAATTCTTTTCCTAATGCCTATTGAGCAATACATAATTATCATGCATTATTACACTTCCCAAGTAATTGAAGTTATCACTTGCTCTATTTCTTCTCCTCCTATTTTCATACGGCATTTTCTCCCTTTTCCTCTGTGGTGTCACCGCCAGACACCACACTTGCTAGGTGGTAGCCTTTAAATCGGCCGCGGTCCATTATTATACGTCGGACCCGCGTGTCGCCACCGTCAGTGATTGCAGACCCAGCGCCACCACACGGCAGGTCTAGAGAGACTTACTAGCACTCGCCCCAGTTGTACAGCCGACTTAGCCAGAGATGGATCACTGACAACTACGCTCTCATTTGCCGAGACGATAGTAGCATAGCCTTCAGCTACGTCATTTGCTACGACCTAGCAAGGCGCCATAGCATTTGATATTATTTTATGAAGCATGTGCAATCAAGATCGATGTAAACGCGTGCATTTCGGCCTCCTCTAGCAACACAGTGTTGGCTCTTCTGCCAACACTTCATATGGCGACGAGTATCAAAAGAGTCTTCTTCTTTCTACTTGCTTAATTTACTTGTGTCATGGCTTCGCCACAATCTCCAGATGTACTGTCCGAATTTTATCGCTTGCAGAAGCAGCAGACGCAGGCCTTACTGGATGCCCTTGGACAGCTCGTCCAGGGTCAACGTGCACTGCAAAACGATGCGGCAGCCGCCGCTCCACCGCTACCGCAGCCACAACACGCAGTTGCACCACCTTTTCGTCATTTTGATGCGGCACTGGAAAGCTGGACGGAGTGGTCACGCCAATTTGGATTCCATCTCGCCACCTACAGAATTCAAGGTAACGAGCGGCAACCTTCTTATTGTCCTGTGTAGGCGTCCACACGTACCGAGTGATAGTGAAATTATTTCCCCGACGCGATGTAGCAACTCTGTCCTACGACGAAATTTTGTCTGCATTAGATGCATATTTCAAAGAATCAGTCAATGTAGTTGCCAAACGGTGCTGCTGAACGTAATAAGGAGTGGGTTGCCACTTTGCACGGCCTTACTAGGGATTGTGCTTTTGAGTGTGAATGTGGACTCCCTTATTCAGATACTATGGTGCGTGATGTAATTGCACAGAACGTTTCTGATTTTCGTATCAGGGAACAGATTTTGAAACTAGTCAATCCCTCCCTTCAACAAGTGATAGACATATTGGATCGGCAAGACACACTTGACTTTGCTCAGGAATCATTTGCAACTTCACCGGCGGTGTGTCACATTAACCGGCCCGCCGGGCGAGCTGCACGGAACAGTAAACAGCCCTCGCGCCCTCGCGCCCTCGCGCCTGTCCGCGCAGCTACGTGTGCCGCGCAAGCACGCACATGCAGTGCTAAAATCATGACCGCGGTGTGCTACTACACATTCGCGTGAGAATTGCCCGTCACGCCAGGCTATTTGCTTTTTCTGTAATAAAAAAGGACATGTTTAAAGTGTTTGCCAGAAAAAGCTCAGAACGGACACTCACAACCATTCCAGGCCCTTTGCTTCGCGCCGGAATCGGAATCGAACCAAGAATACTCAGGCTTGTGAACCTTCGCCCATGGAAATTCATGTAGTTAATTCCACTCTGTCCAGTGCCACTCTCTCTAACAGTGACTGTGTGCGTCCCACAAAAAGTGTGCGTCGACATCGACGGAAATCACGTCAAGTTGAGAGTGATTCTGTACCAGTGTCTGTTCACGTTGCACGAGACAGTCGCTCTTGTCGTCAGCGGGACAATAAACTTTTTGTAGACTTGGACATTCATGGCAACGTGATCCCATTCCAGCTCGATACCGGAGCTGCAGTTTCATTGATCAATAAAGACACGTACAAACAACTGGGAAAACCTCCGTTGCGTGCCGCAAATGTTAAGCTAACTACATATTCAGGTCACAAGATCCCTGTGTTAGGACAGTGCAGCCTTCTTGCAACATACAAGGAACAAACAAAACTTGTGTCATTTTACGTACTTCGTTCTTCTTCTGCAGTAAACTTGTTTGGTTTAGATTTATTTCAGTTGTTTAACTTGTCTATAGTAAATCAGGTCCTCTCAGTGAACCAGACTGTGCCTTCAGCCAGTGTTTCTCGTCTATGTGAAGAATTTGCAGACATTTTTGCACCGAGCCTTGCTTGCGCTAAGAACTATAAAGCACATTTGGAACTGAATGTAAACGCGCAACTGAAATTTTTCAGAGCGCGCAATGTTCCCCACGCATTGCATGATGAGGTCGCAAAAACGTTACACGATTTGGAATCACAAGGTGTGATTGAACGTGTGCAGGCTTCTCTCTGGGTGTCACCCTTAGTAATTTTGCCAAACCCTTCCGGAAAATTGAGACTTTGTGTGGACTTCAAGGCAACAGTGAATCCACAACTAGTGATTGCGACTTTTCCTTTACCCCGCCCGGAAGATCTTTTTGACAAACTGTGCCCGGGTAAATATTTTTCGAAGTTGGACCTCGCAGATGCGTACTTGCAAATACCGGTGGACGAAGAATCCCAGCATGTCTTGGTGGTTAACACGCATCTTGGTTTGTATCGATTTAATAGACTGCCATTCGGGTGTGCATCCGCCCCTGCATTGTTTCAGCAATATCTGCAAACTGTTTGTGCGTCGGTCCCTACTGCAGCAAACTATCTGGACGATATTGTGATTTCCGGAAAGACGGAAGAAGGACATTTAGCCAATCTCAGAACATTATTTCAGGTCTTGCGACAAAATGGTCTTCGCTTGCGGAAGGACAAATGTGTGTTTGTTGCTCGTGACTTACCATATTTGGAACATGTAATCAATGCACAAGGCATACATCCGAGTCCAGAGCACCTCCGTGGCATACAGGACTTGCCTTCGCCGCAGAACTTGAAGCAGCTACAGAGTGTGCTGGGAAAAATTAATTATTACAACAAATATGTTCCCCATGCCTCTTCCATTTCAGCTCCGCTTCATCGCTTACGCCATGAAGGTGTTCCGTTTGTCTGGATGACGGAATGCGAACGCGCCTTTCGCCAGTTGAAATCGGCGTTGCTTTCAAATACTTGCCTTACGCCATTCGATCCCCAGAAACCCCTTTTGTTGATGGTAAATGCATCGGACTTCGGGATCGGTGCTGTGCTTGCGCACAAAGATGGATCGCAGGATCGCCCTATTGCCTTTGCGTCCAAATTGCTCTCGTCTGCGCAAAGAAATTATTGACAGATCGAGAAAGAAGCTTTGGCTCTCGTATTTGGTGTTCCTAAGTTCCATGATTTCTTGTATGGTCGTCACTTTACCATCATCACAGACCACAAACCTTTGACATCGCTTTTTCATCCAAACAAGCCTGTACCTCCACGTACAGCGCAGAAATTCATTCGCTGGTCTATTTTCCTCTCGCAGTACCGCTACGGTATCTTGTATCGGTCCACTGCTAAGCACGGAAACGCCGATGCGTTGTCCCGTTTGCCTGTTGCTGAGGATAAAGCATTCGATTCTTCCGAACTTGCTTGCATGTTCATTGATGCGGAAACCGATGACGTGGTCGAATCGTTTCCGATTGATTTTCGTCGTGTAGCTACAGCCACAGCTGCTGACCCTGTCCTTGCTACCGTTTTGCGTTTTGTTGCTACGCAATGGCCCTTGTCAAAGTCACGGATCGAGGATCCGTCAGTTCGCCGATTTTTTGCTCACAACGAGAGACTTTTTGTACGACGTGGTGTTTTGCTGTTGCGTTCTGATAATGATCAGTCCCGGGTCGTGGTCCCACGTTCGTTACAGTCCTCTGTCTTACGGCTTCTCCACCAAGGACATTGGGGTATAGTGCGAACGAAACAACTTGCTCGTCAGCACTGTACTTAGTTCGGAATCGATGCTGCGATTACGACAATGTGCTCTTCTTGCATGGCGTGTGCCGAACAACAATCCGCAACGCCGCGGAAATTCTTTGCATGGCCAAAAGCCACTTCCTCTTGGCAACGCTTACACATCGATTTAGCTGGTCCATTCTGGAATGCTCGATGGTTGGTTCTGGTCGATTCCTTCAGTAATTTTCCTTTTGTTGTCGGGATGTCTTCCACGACGTCATCTGCTATCTTTTGCATAGAAGGTCTTCCGCAGACTATTGTTTCCGACAATGGCCCACAATTCATGTCCGCAGAATTTCAGTCATTCTGCAAGGCCAATGGTATTCAACATCTGACATCCGCGCCGTTTTCGCCTCAGTCAAACGGTGCCGCTGAACGATTGGTCCGGACTTTCAAGTCACAGATGTTAAAGTTGAAAGAGTCGCATTCTCGGGAGGACGCGTTGTTGCTCTTTTTGTCTTCGTATCGCTCTCAGCCCCGAGATGGTCGCTCGCCGGCTGAGTTGCTCCACGGTCGTCCTCATCGAACCTTGATGTCTTTGCTCCATCCGCCGCATCAGGTTCCTGTGCAGCGGCAGCCACCTGCTTTTGCTCCAGGCGACGTTGTATACTATTGCAACTATCGAGGTTCACGGCGTTGGCTCGCAGGGCGCATTCTTCGCTGCCTCGGCCGCGCGATGTATTTGGTTTTGGGGGCCTCTGGTGAGGTGCGTCGGCATCTCAATCAGCTGCGCCTCTGTCGTCGCACGGGTTCTGCCGCTCCCTGTCTGCTTTCAGCGACGGTGCCGTCCGGTCAGCGCCCTTGGGACCCATCTACTGGCTCGCCTCATTCCCAGGTGTTACTGACGCTGCCTTCCATTTTGCCCCATGGCGACGCGCCGCCGCCGCCGCCGCCGCCGCCGCCGCCGCCTGTTCTCCCGCCGGCGACGCCCGCAGTGGACGCTTCGCTGCAGCCGCCAAGCGCCTTCCTGGGTCACGCGCCGTCGATCGCTTCCCGTGACCAGTTGTCCTCCGACATGGAACTCTTGCCCGCTCCGGACGATATGTCGTCTTCGCCCGTCGGGTGCCCCGACCCGATGGACGTCGACCCTTCGGCCCGTCCTGTCTCTTTACGGGCGCATACACCGCATGTTGGCGTGTACCCTGGACTGGGTTTTCAGGCGTTTCCTAGCTCCCCTCGGACCGATCGGCCGGGTGCGGGTGGCACAGCCTCGCCTGTAGTTAGGCTCCGCACCTCGTCGCATACGTCAACATGGGGTCCTCCCCACGGCGGGCGGAAGCCTTATAACACAACCGTTCACCGATTTGCGGGGGAGGAATGTGGTGTCACCGCCAGACACCACACTTGCTAGGTGGTAGCCTTTAAATCGGCCGCGGTCCGTTAGTATACGTCGGACCCGCGTGTCGCCACTGTCAGTGATAGCAGACCGAGCGCTGCCACACGGCAGGTCTAGAGAGACTTCCTAGCACTCGCCCCAGTTGTACAACCGACTTTGCTAGCGATGGTCCACTGACAAAGTACTCTCTCATTTGCCGAGACGATAGTAGCATAGCCTTCAGCTACGTCATTTGCTACGACCTAGCAAGGCGCCATAGCATTTGATATTATTTTATGAAGCATGCGCAATCAAGATCGATGTTCTACAATTGTGGATTAAAGTTAAGTATTATATCAACTACGTACTTTATTTACTACTATTAATTCCCTTAACTGTTCCAGACCTCGCGCCAGTCAGCGTGTAATTAAACGCGTGCATTTAGGCCTCCTCTAGCAACACAGTGTTGGCTCTTCTGCCGACACTTCATCCTCCAATTACAATGCTTTTCGTTTCCTGCTTGTCAATCTTCACCCCATATTCCTCTAATTTTGTGTGTAGACCATCTAACATTCGTTCCATCTCTCTTGCAGTAGCAACTCACTGAACAGTTTCTTACTGCCTCACACCAGGGAACACGAACCTGAGAGATACGTATGCTGCTTCAGCGGGACATCTACGTCCACTAGAGACACCTTGCGGGTTGGTAATTAGGAACTGTGTGTTATGCCTCAGCTGGTCCCTTCGCACATTCTGCATTCACGTCACAATTGTGGACATGCGCGTCTAATCTGTTGTAATACATAGGAAGCAGTACACAGGACGCTTGTCACATTGGACATTAACTCGCGTTTCCATTCGATTGCAAAGCTAATTAGTTTCAAAACAATGCTCCGTAACGTATTGTTTCGCCGTAACGGTTCTCCAGAGAACATTCGTACAAACGGTTACAGATTAACATCTGACAGACATAAAGTGACTCTATGGCACAAACATATCACTCTGTCCTGAAATACTTCTCGTGACGCGACCCAATGAGAAGCGTCCGATATCCGTTTCTGCCGGGTCACACATCAGGAGCGCAGATAAATTCAGGGCGGGCGGGAAGCATGCTAACGTTTACCGTGGCATATCTACTGCCGTGGTATCTGAAAGCTATTTTCGAACTGAGCCACTACGACGCAACATTTTTTAGCTACGAAATAAGAAACGGAGAGCAAAGTTGGCAGGTCAGAGATACAGCGGGTCACCCATTGGTGAGGGCTTGCCCACTCGGATAACTAGCTGTGACGTAGTCTCCTTCCAGCTAAAGTGCACTGTACAAGGACGAGCAGCTGGCACTGTATGCTCTGCTTGACCAGTGCAGTGTGTACCATTTTGTTATTGTAAGTAGGTTCGGTGTCTGGTATGAGATTCGAACTAGACGAAACGTAAGTGTCGATACCTCGTTAGTTCCTCATCTATCATCCATGCTTTCAGACTGCGAAGAGGCGTACTTTCAAATAGATTATTAAAATACGAGGCGTACTGTTTCAATTGGTTTCCTCGTTAAAACAGCCATTTTAGCGTTCATAGTGCGGAAAGCTTATGTGTGTATCAGTTTATCCACTTTCACTGTCCACTGCGGCAGGACGGAATTATACGATTTGGAGGACGACTTCACGTTGCAGATCTCAATGCACTAGAAAGCAGGCACTGTTTCTAGGGACATTCCATCCATTTCTGAAGCTATTCCACAAGGCTTCTCATTCGACGTATGCACATACTACATACTACACCATTGCCATACTACTGACCGAACAGCACTTCGCAGAATAGGATTCACTAGAAAAACACTCATTCCCTCTAGATGATTCCCATCCACTCACAAGGATACTCAATCGACGGACGCACATGCGTCTACACCAGCTAGAAACTGCCATACTACAGACTGATTCAAATGGTTCAAATGGCTCTGAGCACTATGGGACTCAACGTATGAGGTCATTAGTCCCCTAGAACTTAGAACTAGTTAAACCTAACTAACCTAAGGACATCACACACATCCATGCCCGAGGCAGGATTCGAACCTGCGACCGTAGCGCTCTCGTGATTCCAGACTGCAGCGCCTAGAACCGCACGGCCACTTCGACCGGCACAACAGACTGAATTACGTAATGCGTTTTTGGTCTTGAAGGGTAAACAAACAGTTAAAAGGGTCACACACATGGCTTCTTCGCAATACAGTTACATACATCCCCGGATACGAGAGAGAGAAACTTCTTCTGATCGTATTACATTCAATAAACAGTTTGCATCTTTTTGATGTGGCGTTCAGAAGATTTACTGCTAAGTAGGGACTGTCAAATACCATCTATTCTAGGAATGGAAAAATATTTCAGTACTGCGAACACGGAAGGGCGTTCTCATTTCTCTGAGGACACTTCTGTACGGTCGCAGGTTCGAATCCTGCCTCGGGCATGGATGTGTGTGATGTCCTTAGGTTAGTTAGGTTTAACTAGTTCTAAGTTCTAGGGGACTGATGACCTCAGATGTTAAGTCACATAGTGCTCAGAGCCATTTGAACCATTTGAAATACAGAGAGATGTAAACAGACAGAATACGGCGCTGCGGTCGGCAACGGCTGTATAAGACAGCAAGTGTCCGGCGCAGTTGTCAGATAGGTTACTGCTGCTAAAATGGTAGCTTATCAAGATTTAAATGAGTTTGTGCATGGTGTTATAGTCGCCGCACGACCGATGGGACACAGCATCTCCAAGGTAGCGAAGCTGTGGGGATTTTCCCGTACTCCTATTTCACGAGCGTACGTGAATATCAGGAATCCCGTAAAACATCAAATCTCCGACATCACTGCGGCCGAAAAAGATCCTGCAAGAACGGGGCCAAATAGAATCCTTCAACGTTACAGAAGTGCAACTCTTCCACAAATTGTTGCAGATTTCAATGCTGGGACATCAACAAGTGTCAGCGTGCGAACCATTCAACAAAACATCATCCATATGGAGTTTCGGAGCCGAAGTCCCCTTCGTGTCCCATTGATGACTGCACGGCAGAAAGCTTTATTCCTCTCCTGGACCCGTTAATACCAACACTGGACTAGTGATGAATAGAAACATGTTGCCTGGTCGGACGAGTCTCTTTTAAAATTGTATCGAGGGGATGGACGTGTACGGTTATGGAGACAGCCTCATGACTCCATGGGCCCTGGATGTCAGCAGGGCACTGTTCAAGGTGGTGAAGGCTCCCTAATGGTGTGGGATGTGTGCAGTTGGTGTGATATGGGACCCCTGATAGGTCTAGGTACGGCTCTGACAGGGGAACCGTACGTAAGCATCCTGTCTGATCACCTGCGTCATTCCGACGAACTTGGGCAATTCCAGTAGGACAATGCGACACCCCACACGTCCAGAATTGCTGCAACGTGGGTACAGGAACACTCTTCGCAGTTTAAATACTACCGCTGGCTACCAGACTCCCAGTACATCGAGACAAACATTATAGAGCATCTCTGGGATGCCTTGCAACGTGCTGTTCAGAAGAGATCTCCACCGCCTCGTACTCTTACGGATTTATGGACAGCCCTGCAAGATTCATGGTGTTAATGCCCTCCAGCACTACTTCAGACTTCACTCGAGTCCATCCCAAGTTATGTTGCGGCACTTCTGCTTGTTGACAGGGGCCCTACACGATATTAGCCTGGGGTACGAGTTTCTTTGGCTCTTCTGTATACATCTACAGTTTACGTAGATATTCTGCAAGCTAACTTACGGTGCGTAACGGAGGGTACCCTATACTACTACTAGGGATTTCCTTTACTATTCGATTCTCAAACAGAGCGAGGGAAAAACTACTATCTATATGCCTCCGTTGTTGTTGTTGTTGTTGTGGTCTTCAGTCCTGAGACTGGTTTGATGCAGCTCTCCATGCTACTCTATCCTGTGCAAGCTTCTTCATCTCCCAGTACCTACTGCAACCTACATCCTTCTGAATCTGCTTAGTGTATTCATCTCTTGGTCTCCCTCTACGATTTTTACCCTCCACGCTGCCCTCCAATACTAAATTTGTGAACCCTTGGTGCCTCAAAACATGTCCTACCAACCGATCCCTTCTTCTAGTCAAGTTGTGCCACAAACTTCTCCCCAATCCTATTCAATACCTCCTCATTAGTTACGTGATCTACCCACCTTATCTTCAGCATTCTTCTGTAGCACCACATTTCGAAAGCTTCTATTCTCTTCTTGTCCAAACTAGTTATCGTCCATGTTTCACTTCCATCCATGGCTACACTCCATACAAATACTTTCAGAAATGACTTCCTGACACTTAAATCTATACTCGATGTTAACAAATTTCTCTTCTTCAGAAACGATTTCCTTGCCATTGCCAGTCTACATTTCATATCCTCTCTACTTCGACCATCATCAGTTATTTTACTCCCTAAATAGCAAAACTCCTTTACTACTTTAAGTGTCCCATTTCCTAATCTAATTCCCTCAGCATCACCCGATTTAATTTGACTACATTCCATAATCCTCGTTTTGATTTTGTTGATGTTCATCTTATATTCTCCTTTCAAGACACTGTCCATTCCGTTCAACTGCTCTTCCAAGTCCTTTGCTGTCTCTGACAGAATTACAATGTCATCGGCGAACCTCCATGAATTTTAATACCTACTCCGAATTTTTCTTTTGTTTCCTTTACTGCTTGCTCAATATACAGATTGAATAACATCAGGGAGAAGCTATAACCCTGTCTCACTCCTTTCCCAACCACTGCTTCCCTTTCATGCCCCTCGACTCTTATAACTGTCATCTGGTTTTTGTAAAAATTGTAAATAGCCTTTCGCTCCCTGTATTTTACCCCTGCCACCTTCAGAATTTGAAAGAGAGTATTCCAGTTAACATTGTCAAAAGCTTTCTCTAAGTCTACAAATGCTAGAAACGTAGGTTTGCCTTTTCTTAATCTTTCTTCTAAGATAAGTCGTAAGGTTAGTATTGCCTCACGTGTTCCAACATCTCTACGGAATCCAAACTGATCTTCCCCGAGGTCCGCTTCTGCCAGTTTTTCCATTCGTCTGTAAAGAATTCGCGTTAGTATTTTGCAGCTGTGACTTATTGAACTGATAGTTCGGTAATTTTCACATCTGTCAACACCTGCTTTCTTTGGGATTGGAATTACTATATTCTTCTTGAAGTCTGAGGGTATTTCGCCTGTCTCATACATCTTGCTCACCAGATGGTAGAGTTTTGTCATGACTGGCTCTCCCAAGGCCACCAGTAGTTCTAATGGAATGTTGTCTACTCCCAGGGCCTTGTTTCGACTCAGGTCTTTCAGTGCTCTGTCAAACTCTTCACGCAGTATCATATCTCCCATTTCATCTTCATGTACATCCTCTTCCATTTCCATAATATTGTCCTCAAGTACATTGCCCTTGTATAAACCCTCTATATAGTCCTTCCACCTTTCTGCCTTCCCTTCTTTGCTTAGAACTGGGTTGCCATCTGAGCTCTTGATATTCATACAAGTGGTTCTCTTCTCTCCAAAGGTCTCTTTAATTTTCCTGGAGGCAGTATCTATCTTACCCCTAGTGAGACAAGCCTCTACATCCTTACATTTGTCTTCTAGCCATCCCTGCTTAGCCATTTTGCACTTCCTGTCGATCTCATTTTTGAGACGTTTGTATTCCTTTTTGCCTGCTTCATTCACTGCATTTTTATATTTTCTCCTTTCATCAATTAAATTCAATATTTCTTCTGTTACCCAAGGATTTCTATTAGCCCTCGTCTTTTTACCTACTTGATCGTCTGCTGCCTTCACTACTTCATCCCTCAGTGCTACCCATTCTTCTTCTACTGTATTTCTTTCCCCCATTCCTGTCAATTGTTCCCTTATGCTCTCCCTGAAACTCTCTACAACCTCTGGTTCTTTCAGTTTATCAAGGTCCTATCTCATTAAATTCCCACCTTTTCTCAGTTTCTTCAGTTTCAATCTGCAGTTCATAACCAATAGATTGTGGTCAGAATCCACATCTGCCCCTGGAAATGTCTTACAATTTAAAACCTGGTTCCTAAATCTCTGTCTTACCATTATATAATCTATCTGATACCTTTTAGTATCTCCAGGATTCTTCCAGGTATACAACCATCTTTTATGATTCTTGAAGCAAGTGTCAGCTATGATTAAGTTATGCTCTGTGCAAAATTCTACAAGGCGTCTTCCTCTTTCATTTCTTCCCCCCAATCCATATTCACCTACTATGTTTCCTTCTGTCCCTTTTCCTACTGACGAATTCCAGTCACCCATGACCATTAAATTTTCGTCTCCCTTCACTACCTGAATAATTTCTTTTATCTCGTCATACATTTCATCAATTTCCTCATGATCTGCAGAGCTAGTTGGCATATAAACTTGTACTACTGTAGTAGGCATGGGCTTTGTGTCTATCTTGGCCACAATAATGCTTTCACTATGCTGTTTGTAGTAGCTAACCCGCACTCCTATTTTTTTATTCATTATTAAACCTACCCCTGCATTACCTCTATTTGATTTTGTATTTATAACCCTGTAATCATCTGACCAAAAGTCTTGTTCCTTCTGCCACCGAACTTCACTAATTCCCACTATGTCTAACTTTAACCTATCCATTTCCCTTTTTAAATTTTCTAATCTACCTGCCCGATTAAGGGATCTGACATTCCACGCTCCGATCCGTAGAACGCCAGTTTTCTTTCTCCTGATAACGACGTCCTCTTGAGTAGTCCCCGCCCGGAGATCCGAATGGGGGACTATTTTACCTCCGGAATATTTTACCCGAGAGGACGCCATCATCATTTAATCATACAGTAAAGCTGCATGTCCTTGGGAAAAATTATGGCTGTGGTTTCCCCTTGCTTTCAGCCGTTCGCAGTACCAGCACAGCAAGGCCGTTTTGGTTAATGTTACAAGGCCAGATCAGTCAATCATCCAGACTGTTGCCCCTGCAACTACTGAAAAGGCTGCTGCCCCTCTTCAGGAACCACATGTTTGTCTGGCCTCTCAACAGATACCCCTCCGTTGTGGTTGCACCTACGGTACGGCCATCTGTAACACTGAGGCACGCAAGCCTCCCCACCAACAGCAAGGTCCATGGTTCATGGGGGGGATGCCTCCGTATGGGCCCTAATTTCTCGTATCTTAATTTAGTGGTCCTTCAGCGCAATGTTTGTTGGTGGCAGTAGAATCGTTCGGAACTCAGCTTCAAATGCCGATTCTCTTACTGAACAGTGTTTCTCGAAAAGAACGTCAGCTTTCCTGCGGTGATCCCTATTTTGAGTCCCGGAAGCAGCTGCGTAACACTTACGTGTTGTTCGAACCAACCGGTAACAAATCCAGCAGTCCGCCCGTAAATTGCTTTCTATATCTTCCTTCAACCCGATGTAGTGTAGATGGATCCCTAACACTCGAAGGGTACTCAAGAATAGGTCGCACCAGCGTCCTATATGCGGTCTCTTTTGCAGATGACAATTGTCCAAATAAACCGTGTCGAACATTTGCCTTCTTACTAGATCGTTCGTTCTCATATCGCTTTGCAACGGTATGCCCAGATATTTAAACGACTTTGACTATGTCAAGCAGGACGCTAGTAATGCTACAGCCGGACATGTTTGTTCTTCCTACTCATCCGCATTAAGTTACATTTTTCCGCACTTAGAGCCAGCTGCCATTCATCACACCAACTAGAAATTTTTCTTGTATCTTCCTACAGTCACTTAACTTCGACACCTTACCGCACAGCACACCGCCATCAGCAAACAACCGCAGATTACTGCCCACCCTGTCTGACAAATCGCATATGTACAGTACTGACCATTAAAATTGCTACACGAAGATTAAATGCAGATGATAAACGGGTATTCATTAGACAAATATATTACACTAGAACTGACACGTGATCACATTTTCACGCAATTTGGGCCCATAGATCCTGAGAAACCACTACCCAGAACAAAGACATCCGGCCGTAATAAAGGTCTTGATACGCCTGGGCATTGAGTCAAACAGAGCTTGGATGGCGTGTACATGTACAGCTGCCCATGCAGCTTCGACACGATATGACGGTTGATCAAGAGTAGTGACTGGGGTATTGTGACGAGCCAGTTACTCGGCCACCATTGACCAGACGTTTTCAATTGGTGAGAGATCTGGAGAATGTGCTGGTCAGCGCAGCAGTCGAACTTTTTCTGTATCCACAAAGGCCCGTACAGGACCTGCAACATGCGGTCGTGCATTATCCTGCTGAAATGTAGGGTTTCGCAGGGATCGAATGAAGGGTAGAGCCACGGGTCGTAACACATCTGAAATGTAAGGTCCACTGTTCAAAGTGGCGTCAATGCAAAAAAGAGGTGACCGAGACGTGTGACCAATGGCACCTCATAGCATCACGCCGGGTGATACGCCAGTATGGCAACGACGAATACACGCTTCCAATGTCGCCAAACACGGATGCTACCATCATGATGCCGTAAACAGAACCTGGATTCATCCGAAAAAATGACGTTTTGCCATTCGTGCACCCAGGTTCGTCGTTGAGTACACCATCGCAGGCGCTCCTGTCCGTGGTGCAAGGTCAAGGGTAACCGCAGCCATGGTCTCCGAGCTGATAGTCTATGCTGCTGCAAACATCGTCGAACTGTTCGTGTAGATTGTTGTTGTTTTGCAAACTTCCCCATCTGTTGACTGAGGGATCGAGACGTGGCTGCACGATCCGTTACAGCAATGCGGATAAGATGCCTGCCATCTCGACTGCTAGTGATGCGAGGCCGTTGAGATCCAGCATAGCGTTGCGTAACACCTTCCTGAACCCACCGATTCCATATTCTGCTAACAGTCATTGGATCTGGAGCAAGGCGAGCACCAATGTCGCGATACGATAAACCGCAATCGCGATAGGCTACAATCTGACCTATATGTGATGGAATTCTGATGGTGCCATTTCCCCACCTTACACGAGGCATCACAAAACGTTCCACCAGGCAACGCCGGTCAACTGCTGTTTGTGTATGAGAAATCGGTGGGAAACTTTCCTCATGTCAGCACGTTGTAGGTGTCGCCACCGGTGCCAACCTTGTGTGAATGCTCTGAAAAGGTAATCATTTGCATATCACAGCATCTTCTTCCTGTCGGTTAAATTTCGCGTCTGTAGCACGTCATGTTCGTGGTGTAGCAATTTTAATGGCCAGGGGGCACTCGTGACCCTACCCTTGACAATTATGAACACTCGCTTCCGAGGTTCTGTCACTTAAGAAGTCTTCGAGACACTTACATATCTGTGAACTTATTCCATATGCTCGCATCCTCGTTAATAGCCTGCAATGGGGCATCGCAACAAATGGCTTACTGAAATCTAGAAATATGGCATCTGCCCGTTGACCTTCATGCATAGTTCGCAGTATATAATGTGAGTGAAGGATAAGCTGGACGCCCGGATAGCCGCCCGGTCTAACGCGCTGCTTTCTAAGTGAGAAGGCGTGCCGATCCCTGGCACGAATCCGCCCGGCGGATTCGTTTCGAGTTCTGGTGTGCAGGTCAGCCTGTGGATGGTTTTTAGACGGTTTTCCATCTGCCTCAGCGAATGCGGACTGGTTTCCCTTATTCCGCCTCAGTTACACTATGTCGGCGATTGCTGCGCAAACACTGTCTCCACATACGTGTACACCGTAATTACTCTACCACGCAAACATCTGGGGTAGACTCGTCTAGTATCAGATGTTCCCAGAGGGGGGGGGGGGGGGGGGCGTCCTCTAGGGGCCGAACCGCACAATAACCCTGGGTTCAGTGTGGAGCGGCGGTGGGGTGGGTGGACTGCTGTGGCCAGTTGTGGGGTTCTGAACCACTGAGGGCTACGGCGGGACGAAGCATCTCTATCGTAGTAAGGTCCTCGGTTACACACACACACACACACACACACACACACACACACACACACACACACAGAATACACGAAGGACAAGCTGAGTTCCGCATGAGCCATGTTTTCTAAAACTGTTCTGATTCGTGGACATAAACTTCTCAATCTCAAGAAGGTTTATTATATTACAACTGAGAATACGTTCAAGGATTTTTCAGCAAACCGAAGTTAGGGATATAGGTTTTGCGAGTCCATTCTTTAGCTCTTCTTATACGAGGGTTGTCCAGAAAGTAGGCTTGGATCGGTCGCGAAATGAAAACCACTGAGGAAATGCGGTAGACCTTTGCACAGTGTCAGTGTCCCCAGTATGCCCGTCCATCGTGTCGCGTCGCTCTTTTCAGTTCTGAGTGAATAGTGAGCACGTAAAGGTGCGTAGGGAATAGCGTCTCCCGCAAAGTGAGGGATTCCGCCTGTGCCACGCAGCCCACACAACACAACACAACGATGAGTTCCTGCCTGCTTCGTGCCAATTCTCGGCCGCACACTGCAATTTCAATAACGACGCTCCTGCAGCGTTTCCGATGAAAAGTATTTGAACACCCGCAATGCAGCCCGTATTTGGCTCTCCCTGAATCTCATCTCAGCTCACAAGAACCGCTGACTATGAAGACAAAATTTTTCCACAGACAACGAGCTGCAGACCAGTGGAGATAACTGGCCGAAAGCGCAGGCGACTGCTTTCTACGACGAGGATATTGGAAAGTTGATACAACACTACGACAAAACTCAAAGTTGGAGCGGCGACTATGTAGAGAAGTAGATGGAAGTTGTACCTAACTGTTGCAAATAAAACTTTTCTGGTTTTCACTGTGGTTTCCATTTCGCGACTGATCGGAACTTACCTTCTGGACAAGCCTCGTATGCTGTGCTTTTTTCCAGTTGCGACTAAAGTGCTGCACGAGAGATTGACGATAAATATAAACTAGGTAAGGGTGAATACTGTACTCTTCGTAAGACCGAACTGGGATTCCATCTGGACCTGGGGATTTATTTCCTTTCAAATCTTTCAGTTTTTCCTCTACCCCTTCGAGGCTTATTGCTATGTCGTCCATACGGAAGTCTGGCCTGTCCGTTTCCCCGACTTAAATCCAATCGATCACGTGTGGAATGTGTTGAGGAGACGTCTGGAGGCCGGCCGCGGTGGTCTCGCGGTTCTAGGCGCGCAGTCCGGAACCGTGCGACTGCTACGGTCGCAGGTTCGAATCCTGCCTCGGGCATGGCTGCGTGTGATGTCCTTAGGTTAGTTAGGTTTAAGTAGTTCTAAGTTCTAGGGGACTGATGACCACAGCAGTTGAGTCCCATAGTGCTCAGAACCATTTAAAAGACGTCTGGTGTCACATTACCACATGCCAGTGACCGTCCAGCAGCTGTCAACCGCGCTAAGAATGGAAGCCCTGCCGCAACAATCCTTACCAGCATTGTGACCAGCTTGGGATCACGTGGTAGAGCATGCACTGCAGTAAGTGGTGATCACACACCGCATTAACAACCACGCCCTGCCTTTGTAACGTCCGGAGGACCATAATGAAGCGCGCCGACTTCAGCTTAATTTTTGTCTACGAATAAAAGTGTCACTCCTACTCATCTCACTACGTGTTTCTTTCAGTTTCCTTCTGTATTATATTGAAGCAGTTCTTCCTATGTAATGTCCAAGTTTTATCGAGCTATGCTACCCATCATGCGAAGGGCTTCCTATGTAATGTCCAAGTTTTATCGAGCTATGCTACCCATCATGCGAAGGGCTTTCGTCCTTTGATGTCGGCCGCTGTAGAACCACCCAGACGGCCGCGTGGACTTGATCCGGAGCTACCTGTTGATATACAGGGTGTATCCGTAAGAGCGTGCGATGCTACTCTGGTCAATTTAGGGTAGGCAACCTGGGGTCGGAGAAGCCAGCTTAAGGAGATAACAGGAATAAAACCACATTATTGTGTTCCTTTTTTATTTACATTAGTTACAGTTCTCTGCAAATACTATCATTGACACAATGAACGTACCATTTGTACTGTATCTTACAAATTGTGCTGAAACTGACAGTCATCAACCTCACTGCAAGCATGACATCGGCGAACAAGATTCTAACGTCCCTTGACAAATATGCCTGGTGTGTTTCGAACCACACCACAGGCAGCTACCATTCTGGCAACTAATTCCACCTCCGTATCCACTGGGTTCAAATGGCTCTGAGCACTATGGGACTTAACTACTGAGGTCGTCAGTCCCCTAGAACTTAAAACTACTTAAACCTAACTAACCTAAGGACATCACACACATCCATGCCCGAGGCAGGATTCGAACCTCCGACCGGAGCGGTCTCGCGGTTCCAGACTGTAGCACTTAGAACCGCACGGCCACTCCGGCCGGCATATCCACTGGTATCTCACACACACGCGACTTTAGACATCCCCATAGAACATGATCAAGAGGTAAATTTCCTTTACTTTACGTCTAGGGTCACAAATTTTTTGTCATAAGACGACAGGTTTCGGTGTATAATGACCATATTCAGACCTGTTTTATAAAAACATGTCCTAATCAAGGGGACTGAGGTCAGGTGACCTCGCAGGTCATGGAATAGTACCTCCCCTTCCAATCCAGCGACCACGAAATACAGCTTTGAGATGGTTGAGGACATCCAAACTGAAGTGAAGCGGTGCACCGCTGTATTGTAGTCACATCCTCTCACAAATAGCCAGGGGTGTGTTATCCTACAACTCAGGTAAAACTCTTTGCACGAATCTCAGCCATGACTTCCTAGTAATCAGGCTCGTCGTCCTTGTTTCCTTGCAGGAAATAAAGAGTGTACGTGTAAATAAACAGCACAGTATGTGCAAACTTGTACGCATGTTAGCTGTAAATAAGCTGGAAAACAGTAATGTTAGACAAAACGGTAGACAACTTCCATAATCTCCTTAAGCTGGCTTCTCCGACAGGAGGTTCCCTACCTCAAACTGTTCAGTGGAGCATTCTCTACGTCCTGTTACGTTTTCGCACGCTCTTGCGGAAACACCTTGCATATTCAGCTGCTGCCTCCTGTTACGGGAGTGGCCGTGCGGTTTTAGGCGCTTCAGTCTGGAACCGCGTCACCGCTACGGTCGCAGGTTCGAATCCTGCCTCGGGCATGGATGTGTGTGATGTGCTTAGGTTAGTTAGGTTTAAGTAGTTCTGTGTTCTAGGGGACTGATGACCACAGATGTTAAGTCCAATAGTGCTCAGAGCCATTTGAACCATTTTTGTTACGGCAGACATGACCCTGTCCACCACCCTGGAATCTTACTGGTTGCACGGCTAACGCTTGGACCTGGAATTGACTTTTAGCTTGCCACCAAGTTCGTCTGATGTGAGCGCTATGTGACGCATCTGTTATTCTGTCTGGTTCAAATTCTGGCTCGACAGCCGTAGGCCCGTAATTTACGGGTGTTGCGTGCTCTGTGCGTAGACATCTGCTGCTGCAAACGCCCGGAAACCTACCAGGGACTAGTCAAATCCATGATTCTCAGAACCGCTACTGCACTGCATTCCAAGAGGTAAACCGACACGTTACTAAACGAATGTTCGTAATGTTTTGGCTTGTGAGAGTTGCTGAAGATACTCGTGGGCTCTATTAATGGTCAAATTGAGGCGATTACGAAGGTAGCCTCGTGTCTGTTGGGTTGACTAATTTTTGGCATAAATGGGAAAAACCGACCGGTTAAAACCGATACCGATGTTTCGGTTATGAGACACCGGTATTTTTCCGAATTTATTTGGTCTCAAATTTAACAGGAATTTTTAGTTTTTGTTGATAACCGGGTATAAAACCGATATATCAATGTGCTTTGACGGACGAAATAGTGAAAGCAGCCGAGGATCGAGTAGGTAAAAAGACGAGGGCTAGTGGAAATCCTTGGATAACAGAAGAAATATGGAATTTAACTGATGAAAGGAGAAAATATAAAAATGCAGCAAATGAAGCAGGCAAAAAGGAATACAAACGTCTCAAAAATGAGATCGATAGGAAGTGCAAAATGGCTAAGCAGGCATGGCTAGAGGATAAATGTAAGGATGTAGAGGCACATCTCACTAGGGGTAAGATAGATACTGCCTACAGGAAAATTAAAGAGACCTTTGGAGAAAAGAGAACCACTTGTATGAATATCAAGAGCTCAGACGGAAACCCATTTCTAAGCAAAGAAGGGACAGTACAATATTGGAAGGAGTATATAGAGGGTCTATACAAAGGTGATGTACTTGAGGACAATATTATGGAAATGGAAGAGGATGTAGATGAAGATGAAATGGGAGATATGATACTGTGTGAAGAGTTTGACACAGCACTGAAAGACCTGAGTCGAAACAAGGCTCCGGGAGTAGACAACATTCCATTACAACTACTGACAGCCTTTGGAGAGCCAGTCCTGACAAAACTCTACCATCTGGTGAGCAAGATGTATGAGACAGGTGAAAACAGATTAAGGAAAGGCAAAACTACGTTTCTAGCATTTGTAGACTTGGAGGAAGCTTTTGACAATGTTGACTGGAATACTCTCTTTCAACTTTTGAAGATGGCAGGGGTAAAATACAGGGAGCGCAAGGCTATTTACAATTTATACCCAAACCAGATGGCAGTTATAAGAGTGGAGGGGCATGAAAGGGAAGTAGTGGTTGGGAATGGTGTGAGACAGGGTTGTAGCCTCTCCCCGATGTAATTCAATCTGTATATTGAGCAAGCAGTAAGGGAAACAAAAGAAAAATACAGAGTACGAATTAAAATCCACGCAAAAGAAATAAAAACTTTGAGGTTCGCCGATGACATTGTAATTCTGTCACAGACGGCAAACGACCTGAAAGAGCAGTGTCTTGAAAGGAGGATACAAGATGAACATCAACAAATCAAAACGAGGATAATGGAATGTAGTCGAATTGGATGACGCTGAGGGAATTCGATTAGGTAATGCGACACTTAAAGTAGTAAATGAGTTTTGCTATTTGGTGAGCAAAATAACTGATGGTGGTCGAAGTAGAGAAAATATAAAATGTAGACTGGTAATGGCAAGGAAAGCATTTCTGAAGAAGAGAAATGTGTTGACATCGGGTATAGATTTAAGTGTCAGGAAGTCGTATCTCAAAGTGTTTATATGGAGTGTAACCATGCATGGAAGTGAAACATGGACGACAAATAGTTTGGACAAGAAGAGAATAGAAGCTTTCGAAATGTGGTGCTACAGAAGAATGCTGAAGATTAGATGGGGAGATCACATAAATAATGAGGAGGTATTGAATAGAACTGGGGAGAAGAGGGGTTTGTGGAACAACTTGACAAGAAGAAGGGACCGGTTGGTAGGTCATGTTCTGAGACATCAAGGGATCACAAATTTAGCACTGGAGGGCAGCGTGGAGGGTAAAAATCGTAGAGGGAGACCAAGAGATGAATATACTAAGCAGATTCAGAAGGATGTAGGATGCAGGAGGTACTGGGGGATGAAGAAGCTTGCACAGGATTGAGTAGCATGGAGAGCTGGATCAAACCAGTTTCTGAAGACAACAACAACAACAACAACAACACAATTTTCCACAGGAGTGGTGTTAAAATTTGTTCTTGTTAAATAAAACAGTTTTAAAAAATCAGTTTTGTAGTTAGTTCTGTAGCTTTCGAAAGACTGATATCGCCTTTGAAAGATGTAATGAGGCAACTCACATGTCAACATACTACACTACCAGTATTTATGAACAGATTGGACCATAAATCAATTCATTATTGAATTTTTAACTATTGCCGTGTAATTGTTCCTAGTAAATACTACATTTTTTTGCTTTGTAAATCGTTCATTTAAATTTTTTGAAAGATTATTTTTCAGCTGTACCAATACAAAATCAATTATTTTGAAACGACTATTAAAAGGTAATGACATATATTTCACTAAAAACGAGTTTGTGTTCGAAATAATTAAAGAGTAAGAATGCTACAAATTTTACGCAAAATCCTATTACTTGTCTATCATTACTATGAAACAATAAAAGAGAAAAGAAGTAATTTTTTAAAAACAGTTCATTCATCATTCATACTGAAAGCGGAAGTAGCTGATCTTCTGTCTGTATACTCTCTCCAACACCATTCTTCACTCTTTGGAATGACTATTCGTAATGCCCAAATAGTGGTATGATCCTCAATTATAGCGTCATTTTTAACAGAGATTCAAAGTATGAGAATTAGGCGAATACCGGTGAATTTTCTATAGTATTCAACCCGTCATTACGTTTCTAGAAAAGCAGCAAGCGGCGGAAAAAGTAAGTTTGTTTTGTTTGTCTATTTTATTTGGTGTTTTGGTTCTATGTATGTTGAAACGTATGATGTCAAAGCATGAAGGTGTCTCTTAACTTTTCAATCTTTCTTGTATGTCTACGTTTATTGTCGGAAATAATAACAATACAAAACCGAAAATCTGTTATTTTGGGCGGTTCTAACAGTTTAAAATGGAGGTGAAAAAATCGGTTGTAACCGGCATCCCCCAGCTACGGCCTAGTGAACTTAACTGCGGCAGGTGGAATTTTATTATCACGTCGTGTCAGTAGTCGCATCTCTAAAGCCCCACGTTTTCGCAATCGTCGCCTGTTGACGAGTTCTGACGCACTTCCCGCCAGCTGTTATATCAGGTTAGGTGCAGTTAGCGCCCACGTGGACTCTGGAGCGCGGAGCAGCGCCTGCCCGAGTCACCGCCTCGCCTTCAGTTGTCTGCCTGCCGCTCCGCGATCTGTCGAGAATCTCGGCAGCGTCTAGGAGGAGACCGCGCCACGCCAAACAGAGTGCTGCAGGTGAGCGCCGGCTTCGCACAGTAGGGCATAAAAGGTCAGAAAATTGGCCGAAAATTTTTTGACACGGTTTTCCGATCATATGCTTGCAACATCTGTGGCGATCTACACTCAGAAGTCAGAATTTTATAACCACGAACCCACACTACTGGCCATTAAAATTGCTACACCACGAAGATGACGTGCTACAGACGCGAAATTTAACAGACAGGAAGAAGATGCTGTGATATACAAATGATTAGCTTTTCAGAGCATTTACACAAGGTTGGCGCCGGTGGCGACACCTACAACGTGCTGACATGGTGAAAGTTTCCAACCGATTTCTCATACACAAACAGCAGTTGACCGGCGTTGCCTGGTGAAACGTTGTTGTGAAGCCTCGTGTAACGAGGAGAAATGCGTCCCATCACGTTTCCGACTTTGGTAAAGGTCGGATTGTAGCCTATCGCGATTGCGGTTTATCGTATTGCGACATTGCTGCTCGCGTTGGTCGAGATCCGATGACTGTTAGCAGAATATGAAATCGGTGGGTTCAGGAGGGTAATACGGAACGTCGTGCTGGATCCCAACGGCCTCTTATCACTAGCAGTCGAGATGACAGGCAACTTATCCGCATGGCTGTAACGGATCATGCAGCCACGTCTCGATCCCTGAGTCAACAGATGGGGACGTTTGCAAGACAACAACCATCTGCACGAACAGTTCGACGAGGTTTGCAGCAGCATGGACTATCAGCTCGGGGACCACGGCTGCGGTTACCCTTGACGCTGCATGACAGACAGGAGCGCCTGCGATGGTGTACTCAAGGATGAACCTGGGTGCACGAATGGCAAAACGTCATTTTTTCGGTTGAATGCAGGTTCTGTGTACAGCCTCATGATGGTCGCATCCGTGTTTGGCGACATCGCGGTGAACGCAGATTGGAAGCGTGTATTCGTCATCGCCATACTGGCGCATCACCCGGCGTGATGGTATGGGGTGCCATTGGTTACACGTCTCGGTCACCTCTTGTTCGCATTGACGGCACTTTGAACAGTGGACGTTACATTTCAGATGTGTTACGACCCTTCATTCCATCTCTGCGAAACCCTATATTTCAGCAGGATAATGCACGGTCGCATGTTGTAGGTCCCGTACGGGCCTTTCTGGATGCAGAAAATGTTCGATTGCTGCCTTGGCCAGCACATTCTCCAGATCTCTCACCAATTGAAAACGTCTGGTCAATGGTGGCCGAGTAACTGGCTCGTCACAATACGCCGCTCGCTACTCTTGATGAACTGTGGTATCGTGCTGAAGCTGCATAGGCAGCTGTAGCTGTACACGCTATCCAAGCTCTGACTCAATGCCCAGGCCTATCAAGGCCGTTACTACTGCCAGAGGTGGTTGTTCTGGGTACTGATTTCTCAGGATCTATGCACCCAAATTGCGTGAAAATGTAATGACATGTCAGATCTAGTATAATATATTTGTGTAATGAATACCCGTTTATCATCTGCATTTCTTCTTGGTGTAGCAATTTCAATGGCCAGTAGTGTATTATGGATGTAAACCCACCTAGATGCTAGCAGCGTCACACTCAGACACACGAACGGTGCACGTAGTACCAGTGAGAGCGCTGTCCGTGTGTGGAATGGCGAAGACGCGCCTTGTGTCTGGCAGGGCGGGGTAGCCGCGCGGTCTCAGGCGCCTTGCCACGGTTCGCGCAGCTCCCCCCTGTCGGAGGTTCGAGTCTTCCCTCGGGCGTGGGTCTGCGTGTTGTCCTTGGCGTAAGTTAGATTAATTAGTGTGTAAGTGTACAGACCGATGACCTCAGCAGTTTGGTCCCACCACTACCGATCTGTCTGAGTTTTTTGACCGAGTGCCGATTGTGGTATCCCGGAGGCTCGGCACGATCGTTTGAGAAACTGCGCGACTTGTCGGGCGTTCGACGAATGCTGCGGCGAGTGTCCTCAGCACCTGGCGGAACCAAGGTGAAGCCACTTCCAGACACCGTTGGACGGCCACGCCTCAATACAAATGTCGGACGTCGTAGGCTAGGCTGACTGGTAAAACAGGACAGGCGGCGAACTGTGACGAAACTACCATCAGTCTTTAATGCTGGGCAGAGTACAAGTCTGTCTGAACAAACAGTGCACCAAACACTCCCAAGGACGGGCTTCCGCAGCCGACGACCCGTGCATGTGCCAATGATAACACCACAACATAGCCAACTACGACTGAAATGGACACGTGACCATCGGTTCAAAATGGCTCTGAGCACTATGGGACTTAACATCTGACGTAATCAGTCCCCTAGAAGTTAGAATTACGTAAACGTAGCTGTAGCGCCTAGAACCGCTCGGCCACTCCGGCCGGCTAACCATCGGTAATGGACGTTGCTGCAGTGGCAGAGCGTTTCATGGTCTGATGAACCCCGATACCTTCTTCATCGTACAGGCGGCAGGGCGCGAATCTGTCGTCTTCGAGGAGAACAACTCCTTAACACTTCTACATCTACAACTACATGGATACTCTGCAAATCACATTTAACGCCTGGCAGAATGTTGATCGAACCACCTTCACAATTCTCTATTATTCGAATCTCGTATAGCGCGCGGAAAAAACTAACACCTATATCTTTCCGTACGAGCTCTGATTTTCCTTATTTTATCGTCATGATCGTTTCTCCCTATGTAGGTCGGTGTCAACAAAATATTTTCGCATTCGGAGCAGAAATTTGGTAATTAGAATTTCGTGAGAAGTTTCCGTCGCAGCGAAGAACGCCTTTCTTTTAATGATGTCCAGCCCAAATCCTGTATCATTTCTGTTGCACTCTCTCCCATATTTCGCGATAATACAAAACGTGCTGCACTTATTTGAACTTTTTCGATGTGCTACGTGAGTCCTATCTGGTAAGGATCCCACACTGCGCAGCAGTATTCTAGAAGGGGACGAACAAGCGTAGTGTAGGCAGTCTCCTTAGTACGTCTATTACATTTTATAAGTGTCCTGCCAATAAAACGCAGTTTTTGGTTAGCCTTCCGCACAAAATTTTCTATGTGTTCCTTCCAATCTAAGTTGCTCGTAATTGTAGTACATAGGTACTTAGTTGAATTTACTGCTTTTAGATCAGAATGATTCATCGTGTAACCGAAATTTAACGAATTCCTTTTAGCACTCATGTTGATGACGTCACACTTTTCGTTGTTTAGCGTCATCTGGCTACTTTCGCACCATTCAGATATCTTTTCTAAATCGTTTTTCAATTTGTTTTGATCTTCTGATGACTTTATTAATCGATAAACAACAGCGTCATCTGCAAACAACCTACGACGGCTGCTCATATTGTCTCCCAAGTCGTTTATATATTTAAGAAACAGCAAAGGGCCTATAACACCACCTTGGGGAACGCCAGAAATCACTTCTGTTCTACTCGATAACTTTCCCCCACTTACTACGAATTGTGACCTATCTGACAGGTAATCTCCAATCCACTCACATAACTGCGACGATATTCCATAAGCACGCAATTTCACTACAAGCCGCTTGTGTGGTACAGGGTACTGCGGGACGGAGACAAGTTGGCGGCGGCCCCGTTATGCTCTGGAAAACGCTAAAGTAGGCGTCCATGGGTCCAGCGGGCCTCGTGCAAGGCACCTTGACGGCCAAGGGGTATCGTACACTGGCTGCAGACGGCGTACACCAGTTCATGACGATCATGTTTCACGACGGTAGTGGCATTTTTCAACAAGATAATGCGCCATGTGACAAGGCCAGAAGTGTGATGGACTGGTTCGAGAAACACAGTCGCGAGTTACAATTGATGTACTGGCCCCCCAACTCACCACATCTGAAACATGTCAAACGCATCTGGGTTGTCACTGATCGTGGCGTCAGAGCTCATCGCCCCCTCCCCGTAACTTACGAGAATTAGGTGACTTGTGTGCAGAAGTGGTCTCAACCCCCTCCAGCGACCTGCCAACACCTCTTTTCTTCTACTCGTATGCCACGATGCGCCGCCGCTGCTATCCATGCCAAAGATCGACATAGCGCCCATTAGGCAGGTGGTCATTATGTCCTGGCTGATCGCTGAAAATTAGTTACACAAAAATAATCTTTAACTGTCGAAAAGATCAATAGTTTAAATGTTTCATACAGTAAAAGGTGGCTACAATGTCGCGCCTTACAAGGACTCATCTGCGCACTGTGGTGTGATTTACAGCTGGAATTAGGTGTCATTTGATAGACTGTACATCATATGTATGAATATCTGAAGAAGACTGACATTGTCATGTACACCTTGTAAATAGTTGTTAACGCTTACTCCATACCATCTGACTTTCGGAAAAGCATCATCCACACAATTCCGAAGACGGCAAGAGCTGACAAGTGCGAGAATTATCGCACAATCAGCTTAACAGCTCATGCATCGAAGCTGCTTACAAGAATAATATACAGAAGAATGGAAAAGAAAATTGAGAATGCGCTAGGTGACGATCAGTTTGGCTTTAGGAAAAGTAAAGGGACGAGAGAGGCAATTCTGACGTTACGGCTAATAATGGAAGCAAGGCTAAAGAAAAATCAAGACACTTTCATAGGATTTGTCGACCTGGGAAAAGCGTTCGACAATATAAAATGGTGCAAGCTGTTCGAGATTCTGAAAAAAGTAGGGGTAAGCTATAGGGAGGGACGGGTCGTATACAATATGTACAACAACCAAGAGGGAATAATAAGAGTGGACGATCAAGAACGAAGTGCTCGTATTAAGAAGGGTGTAAGACAGGGCTGTAGGCTTTCACCCCTACTCTTCAATCTGTACATCGAGGAAGCAATGATGGAAATAAAAGAAAGGTTCAGGAGTGGAATTAAAATACATGGTGAAAGGATATCAATGATACGGTTCGCTGATGACATTGCTATCCTGAGTGAAAGTGAAGAAGAATTAAATGATCTACTGAACGGAATGAACAGTCTAATGAGTACACAGTATGGTTTGAGAGTAAATGGGAGAAAGACGAAGGTAATGAGAAGTAGTAGAAATGAGAACAGCGAGAAACTTAACATCAGGATTTATGGTCACGAAGTCAATGAAGTTAAGGAATTCTGCTACCTAGGCAGTAAAATAACCAGTGACGGACGGAGCAAAGAGGACATCAAAAGCAGACTCGCTATGGCAAAATAGGCATTTCTGGCCAAGAGAAGTCTACTAATATCAAATACCGGCCTTAATTTGAGGAAGAAATTTCTGAGGATGTACGCCTGGAGTACAGCATAGTATGGTAGTGAAACATGGACTGTGGGAAAACCGGAACAGAAGAGAATCGAAGTATTTGAGATGTGGTGCTATAGACGAATGTTGAAAATTAGGTGGACTGATAAGGTAAGGAATGAAGAGGTTCTACGCAGAATGGGAGAGGGAAGGAATATGTGGAAAACACTGATAAGGAGAAGGGACAGGATGATAGGACATCTGCTAAGACATGAGGGAATGACTTCCATGGTACTAGAGGGAGCTGTAGAGGGCAAAAACTGTAGAGGAAGACAGAGATTGGAATACGTCAAGCAAATAATTGAGGACGTAGGTTGCAAGTGCTACTCTGAGATGAAGAGGTTAGCACAGGAAAGGAATTCGTGGCGGTCCGCATCACACCAGTCAGTAGACTGATGACCAAAAAAAAAAAAACTGCATGAAAGGTGATGGAGTGTGTTTATTATAAAAATGGCGTAATGAATGAGTGCCTATACTGGTAGAGGTTGGAACGCCAGTGGAAATGAAACAGCATCCGTAACTCAAGCCCTGGGTGGAAAAGCCTTACACACAGGAGTTGGTTCAAATGGCTCTGAGCACTATGGGACTTGACTTCTAAGGTCATGAGTCGCCTAGAACTTAGAACTACTTAAACCAAACTAACCTAAGGACATTACACACACCCATGCCCGAGGCAGGATTCGAACCTGCGACCGTAGCGGTCGCGCGGTTCCAGACTGAAGCGCCTAGAACCGCTCGGCCACTCCGGCGAGCCACACAGGTGTGTTTGGTCCTACTTAATGCAGGAAGTAGCCAAGACGGAGAGTGGGGGCACCTGAGCGCTGAAGCACAGTACTGCGGCGGCCGGCCTGCGTTGTATCGGCGCCGGAAGGATAAGCGGATAATCCTTCGAAAACTCTGAAAATCTGGGACGCAGCGGAGAGGAACGAGGAAGTGTTACCTCGGAAATCAAGCAGGCTGGTTTTATTTCCGAAGATTCTTACTCTGAGAAGCATACCACTGTATGTAATCCTAATTAACGAGGATAGGTATTTCCTCGCAAACTTTCCGCACTGGACGACAAAAGACTGAAATATGGTTGGTCGGCGTTCGGGAGAATCTGTAGAGAGGGAGAATATTCCGTGGTTTCGAGAATGTGATTCACCTTCTGCAGTTACGAGGGAGGGGAGCCGAGTTCTGCTGGGAAGCCAGCGGTGGAGAGAACGAGGTCGTCCGTTTTGAGCGCCCTTGTTTGACAGTCGCTCGGTATCAGCTTTGTTGCTACAGACAGACCTGCTGTCTTTGCTCTCAGGAGATTTTAAAATTAGAACGGTTAGGCACTGTGCTGATGAGAGCTTATACGATTCTGGACTTTGCTCCTGGTAGAGAGTCCTCGATGAGTACACAGCGTTCAGTGATTGAGAGCACTTCCTCTGCCTACACTCACGTTGAGACATTAGCTCCGACCTTGTGGCTGTGAGTTCGCGTTTCTCGTTTGTAGAACACAGAGGGGAGAAGACAGTATTAGATTATACTATTCAGATGACCGTCTTCTGCCGTCTTAGTGTTTGAATGAGGGTTGTTTTTTTTATATTTCGCGGCTTCAGTTCTTCCGTCGTTGCAGACGTGTAAGAGAACCATCAATCCGACGCACTGGACGCAGTAGATATGGTGATATTGCTAACTGCTTCGGCTTGTTAGGGCTATAAAGCTAATCAGCTGTGATCACCTAAATTTTATTTCCTCTGAGGTTGCACACCACTGTAGATCATCTTTGAAAGTAGTGTCTTCTAGTGTGTTTGGTACGTAGGTGATGTCAGTCATCTTGCGTTATTTATATTAGATCGCGTAACCATAAAAAGTGACAGATTTGGGAAATTGATCAATCATATTAGTTAGAAAATCCATTTGTACCTCTTTATGTTCATTGGACATTGATATATAAACATTTGCTATATATAAATGAGTTTTAATCTACAATAAATGTATAAGCAGTGTCAGTAGGCTGTGTAGGTTTTTATGTTGGTAATACCACGTAGCGCTCTGTATGAAAATCACTGACTGCGCTGTGTGCAGGCTGTGGCTGGTTGGCATTGTTTGAATATTCGCTATTGTAGTGTTGGGCAGTTGGATGTGAACAGCGCGTAGCGTTGCGCAGTTGGAGGTGAGCCGCCAGCAGTGGTGGATGTGGGGAGAGAGATGGCAGAGTTTTGAGAGCGGACGATCTGGACGTGTTTCCATCAGAAAGAGTAAATTTGTAAGACTGGATGCCATGAACTTATATATATATATATATATATATATATATATATATATATATATATATGATGACTTTTGAATATTATTAAGGTAAATACGTTGTTTGTTCTCTATCAAAATCTTTCAGTTGTTTAACTATGCCTATCAGTAGTTAGTGCCTTCAGTAGTTAGAATCTTTTATTTAGCTGGCAGTATTGACGCTCGCTGTATTGCAGTAGTTCGAGTAACAAAGATTTTTGTGAGGTAAGTGATTTATGAAAGGTATAGGTTATTGTTAGTCAGGGCCATTCTTTTGTACGGATTATTGAAAGTCAGATTGCGTTGCGCTAAAAATATTGTGTGTCAGTTTAGTGTTCAAATGGTTCAAATGGCTCTGAGCACTATGGGACTTAACATCTATGGTCATTAGTCCCCTAGAACTTAGAACTACTTAAACCTAACTAACCTAAGGACATCACACAACACCCAGTCATCACGATCAGTTTAGTTCAAAAATGGTTCAAATGGCTCTGAGCACTATGGGACTTAACTTCTATGGTCATTAGTCCCCTAGAACTTAGAACTACTTAAACCTAACTAACCTGAGGACATCACCCACATCCATGCCCGAGGCAGCATTCGAACCTGCGACCGTAGCGGTCGCGCAGTTTCAGACTTTAACTCCTAGAACCGCTCGGCCACAGCGGCTGGCAAACTGATTACAGTTGGAACACTTGTCGTGTAACAAAATGTAACACTGAAAATTTGTAAGGAAAAGTTGAAGATATACTACATTCAGTGCTGAGTCAAACATTTCTGTGAGTTATTTACCTTTTTCGCTACTAAAGGTTTCTTTTGCGTGACTAATTCACAGAGTGACGATTATTGAACGATATGAAGTAAAATCGCCAAAACATCTGAACGGTTTGCGTTAGAGAGTTCAAACTGCACGATTGTCCGCGGGGCATGATGGAAATTCGTATGCGCGTTATACGTTCGAATGGGTTCCTCAGTAAGCAAAATTGGCGCATTTGGGGGACTAAGAATCTGCATTTCGCTATTCAGAAGTCTCTTCACAATCAACGGGTGACTGTATCGTGTGCAATGTCCAGTCACGGAATAATCGGTACGATATTCCTTCATGGCACGGTAACTACCGTATGGTACGTGAAGGTTTTGGATGATGATTTAAGCCCCATTGTCCACAGTAGCCCTGATTTCGACAAGATGTGGTTCATGGAAGACGGAGCTCGACCCCATCGAAGCAGGAGAGTGTTTGATGTCCTGGAGGTGCACTTTGGAGACCGCTATGGGGCACTCAGCGGCCACTGACATGGGCCTCGATTGGACGCCATATCCTCCGGATCTGAAGACATGCGACTCCTATTTGTGTGGCTGTATTAAAGGCAGTGTGTACACCGATAACCCCAGAATCACTGCTGAGCTGAACACAGCCATTCAGGAGGTCATCGACATTACCGACGTTCCGACACTTCAGCGGGTCACGCAGAATTTCGCTACTCGTCTGCGCCACGTCATCGCCAATGATGGCAGGCATATCGGACATGTCATAACCTAAATCTGAATGTCTGTAGTGACGTTTACATGTTGAATAAAGTGTGTGCTCGCCGTAATTTGTAACTAAATTATATATTTTTATTCATATAGTTCAATAATTTTCCACCCTGTATAAACACCGAAATACCAGCTGTATGTTGCCTATATAACGGTTTCCAGAGGCAACAAAAGTTTGATTTTCAGTATTTGACATAACTACAAGGGGCATTTGAAAAGTCCGTGCAAAAATAAAAACTACTTATGTGTCTGGGATAAACCTGTTTTATTTTTCGACATAGTCTCTTTTTACACTTATACACTTCGTCAAACGCTGTTGTAATTTGTTGATCCCTTCCGAATAATAGGAACTGTTCAAGTCTGCAACATAGCTACTAGTTGCTGCAATCACCTTCTCGTTTGAATAAAATCTTTGTCCCGCCAGCCATTTGGGGAACAAATAGTAGTCCGAGGGAGCCAAGTCTGGAGAATAGGAGGACGGGAGGGGGGGGGGGAGGGGGGGGGGTGAAACGAGCTGGAATCCTATTTCCATTAATTTCGCGACTAAAACTGCTGAGGTGTGTGCTGGTGCATTATCGTGATAGAAAAGGACTTTTTTGCGGTCCAATCGCCGGCGTTTTTCCTGCAGCTCGGTTTTCAAACGGTCCATTAACGATGAACAATATGCACTTGTAATAGTTTTACCCTTTTCCAGATAGTCGATGAGGATTATCCCTTGCAAATCCCAAAAGACAGTCACCGTAACCTTTCCAGCCGAAGCACTGGTCTTCGCCTATTTTGGTGCAGATTCTCCCTTGGTAACCAATTGTTTAGATTGCTGTTTGGTCTCAGGAGTATAGTAATGCATCCATGTTTCATCCACAGTAACGAAATGACGCCTAAAGCCCTACAGAGTCTTCCTGAACAGATGCAAACCATCCTTGCAACCCTTCAGACGATTCCGTTTTTGGTCAAGCGTGAGCAATCGCGAAAACCATCTTGCGGATAGCTTTCTCATGTCCAAATGTTTATGCACAATATTATGTACCCGTTCATTCGACATCCTCAGAGCAGTAGCAATCTCACGCACCTTAACTCTTCTGTCATCCATCACCATATCATGGATTATATCAATGATTTCTGGAGTTGTAACCTCCACAGGGCGTCCAGAACGTTCAGCATCACTTGTGCCCATGTGGCCATTCCGAAGATTTTGAAACCACTTACAAACTGTGGTCACCGTAATGTTTATCAAGCTTCTCTTTAGTCGCCCGAGGCGTTTTGCCTTTCATAAAGTAATGTTTAATCACCACACGCAATTCTTTTTCGTCCATTTTTTGACAATCACTCGAATACTTTGATTCACACGAATGCCAAACATAAAGAAATAGACCAATATGGCTGAAACTTGGCGTGCGTTCTTTCCAAAGATATTACTAAATAAACATGACCTCGATACGCGCCGGTGGCGCCATCTCTCGGACTTTGCACGGAGTTTTCAAACACCCCTCATATTGACGGAATATAAAAAAATTACACTACCGTTATAATGCACTCAACAAAAGGCTTTAATCTTATGTAAAGGTGGACTTACATATTTTACTTGTCAATCTTTGCAGCATAAATTTCTCGCCAAGTGCAATGCAAAGTTTCGCTCATACCTGATGCCTCGTCAACAATACGTCTCGTCCGGCACCATCGTCACAGTGCAAGCAGGGTTCGGTATTAGGTCCTATACGTTTTTCATTGTGTGTCAATAATGTGTCATCACTTTTGTCCTAATGTAAATAACACACGTACGCTGAAGACCTCCAATTGTATCCAAGTGCAAAACCAATAGACCTGGAGACAGTTATCGAGACTCTCAATACCAGCCTTTGTGCGCTCTCAAAATGGGCACAGGATAAAGGGTTTGAGCTCAACCCATCCAAAACCCAAACGGCATTTGTTGGTCAATCTAGGTTCATTACTCCTAAAATCAGGAATCCCTACCATCTCTAAGCCTAATTGAGACAAATGTCAACTTCTCTCCTTTAGCAACGAGTCTAGGATTAATAATAGATGAAAATCTAAATTGGACTGAGCACGTAACTGCATTGTGCTACAAGAGATCTGCATCTCTCCGTGCCCTACAAAAATATAAAAACTCTCCGCTCTTGCCCTGGAAAAGAAACTTATACTTCGAATTATTTATTACAGTCATGTTATCCTGCAAGGTCTTTCTCAGGAAACCTCACTGCTCCTGTAACAAACGACGGAGCTGATCCTTGTTGGTACACAAAACGGATTAGAACACTGTTGCAGAAACAACGAAACAAATATGCCAAATTTAAACAGACGCAAAATCCCCAAGATTGGCTATTTTTTACAAAAGCTCGAAATTTAGCACGGACTTCAATGCGAGATGGTTATAACAGTTTGCGCAACGAAACTTTGTCTCTAAACCTGGCAGAAAATTCAAAGAGATTCTCGTCGTATGTGATGTTAGCGGCAAGAAACAATCAATGCCTTCTCTGCGCGATAGGAATGGAGATACTATCGAAGACAGTGCTGCCAAAGCAGAGTTACTAAACACGGCCTTCCGAAATGCCTTCACAAAAGAAGATGAAGTAAATATTCCAGAATTCGAATCGAGAACAGCTGCCAACATGAGTAACGTAGATGTAATTATCCTCGGAGTAGTAAAGGAACTTAAATCACTTAATAAAACCAAGTCTTCTGGTCTAGACTGTATACCAATTAGGTTCCTTTACGAATATGCTGATGTATTAGCTCCATACTTAACAATCATATACAACCATTCGCTCGACAAAAGATCCGTACCCAAAGAATGGAAAGTTGCACAGGTCACACCAGTATTCAAGAAAGGTAGTAGCAGTAATCCACTAAATTAAAGGCCCATATCGTTAACGTCGGCAGCAGGATTTTGGAACATATATTGTGTTCAAGCATTATGAATTACCTAGAAGAATACTGTCTATTGACACACAGTCAACATGGGTTTAGAAAACATCGTTCCTGTGAAACACAACTAGCTCTTTACTCACATGAAGTGTTGAGTGCTATTGACAAGGGATTTCAGATCGATTCTGTATTTCTGGATTTCCGGAAGGCTTTTGACACTGTACCACACAAGCGTCTCGCATTGAAATTGCGTGCTTATGGAATATCGCCTCAGCTATGAGACTGGATTTGTGATTTCCTGCCAGAGAGGTCACAGTTCGTAGTAACTGACGGAAAGTCATCGACTAAAACAGAAGTGATTTCTGGCGTTCCCCAAGGTTGTGTGATACCCTTTGCTGTTCCTTAGCTATATAAACGATTTGGGAGCCAATCTGAGCAGCCGTCTTTGGTTGTTTGCAGATGACGCTGTCGTTTAGCGACTAATAAAGCCATAACAAGATAAAAAAAATTGCAAAACGATCTAGAAAAGATATCTGAAGGTACGAAAATTGGTAGTTGACCCTAAATAACGAAAAGTGTGACGTCATCCACATGAGTGCTAAAAGGAATTCGTTAAACTTCGGTTATACGATAAATCAGTCAAATCTAAAGGCCGTAAATTCAACTAAATACCTAGGTAATACAATTACGAACAACTTAAATTGGAAGGAACACACAGAAGATGTAGTGGGGAAAGCTAACCAAAGACGGCGTTTTATTGGCAGGACACTTAGAAAATGTAATAGGCCTACTAAGGACACTGCCTAGACTACGCTTGTCCGTCCTCTTCTAGAATACTGCTGCGCGCTGTGGGATCCTCAGGACTGACGGAGTACATCGAAAAAGTTCAACCTCTGCCAGGCACTTAAATATGATTTGCAGGGTATCCATGTACATGTAGATGTAGGTTATGAATGCCTGTGTTCGCTATATATGTGATGTTCAACTCTTCGATCGTATTTCACCAGCATGTACACAGCTGTCCTGGCTGCGTGCAGAGAAGCGCAGAGATTTCCGCACACTCTCTTCTCTCTATTGTCTTATTGATGTACATTGTCTCTCATATCTCTCCTTGACTTTAACGCTCTTATCTGAAAAACATGGCAGAATCCCCCATTCAGATACTTCTTGTCGCATTATGTCGTTCAGCCACACTCTCGGAGTCCTTCTCAGTAACAGGTACGCGACTCTGGAATAACCTCCCGCAGTAGAGAACTGAATAACATCTCCAGTTTCAGCAGACAGTTAATGAGATGTACACCGATGACCCAAAACTTTAGGACCACATGTTTAATACCAGGTTGTTCCACTTGTCAAATACAGTACGACAGAGACTCTAATGGGCATTGATTCTACACGTCCTTGGCAGGATTCCTGAAGTATGGTGGCACCAGATGTTTGAGCACAGATCAAGCAATTCCAGTAAATTATGGGATGGTGGTTTATGGGCATGCAGCTGGTACCCATCATGTGTTCCAGTGGGTACAGATCAGGCACAATTTCTGGCCAAGACATCAATATGAATTCACTGTAATGCCTCTCAAACCAATGCAGCACGATTCTGACCTTGAAACACGGACAGTTATCCTGCTGGAACATGTCATCGCTGTAGGGGGAGACATCAAGTAAGAAGCGATGCAGGCGGTCCGCAGTGATGTTCACTGCTGTCACAATGCCTTAAATTACCACCACATATCCCGTGGAAGCCCAACTCAGTACACCCCATGGCATAATTCTGCGCTCACGACCTGGGGTAACAAGAAATGCGGTTTATTCCACAGGCGACACGTTTCTATTGATCCAAGGTGAAAACTCGGTGATGCTGTGCCCACTGCAGTCATAACTGAAGATGTCGTTCGGTCAACACAGAAACATGTAGGGGTCGTGTGATATAGAACTCGTTCCCACGTTCAACAGTGGCCTTTGAACGGTCTGCCCCGCGTCACTTGTGTCTGCACCAGCATTGAACACTGCCATCAGATCTGCCACAAATCGCTGCCTACCCTGGATAACACAGGGGGGATCCCCTGACCACTATGTTTTGTGATGAGATGTGGTCGTCCCATACCATATGGTCCACCTGTCATTTCAACCACTTTTCCATAGGAGCTCACGACAGTAGTACACCAACAAGCGACCTGCTTCACCGTTTCACAGATTCTAGTTTCCAGCCGCAGACCCACAACAATGTGCCCTTTGTCGAAACCACTTACATCTGGGGATTTCTGTGGCCCCTACCTTCGCTGTAATGTCTGTCCATTCGTCTCTCTTCCCCGTACCTCGTCTCCTTACTGCGTCACGTGCCCGTAGCACCAACAGGAGGCTTTCAGGGTCGCAGTGGGCAATGATCTTAATGTTTTGGCTGTCAGTGTATACTAAAGCGACATTATTGATTACCGTTGCCCCTGTATGCACTCGTTTCCCCAGTACATCCTTCTTTCCAACGCTATCTTCCTCACTCCCCAGTATTCTTAGCTGGTGCAGTGTTCCTAAACACCATCCTCATATTCACTTTCACTCCCCGAGCCAGAATCTTCATCTAAAATTTCAACCAGAACTCTTTCTAAAGACGAGTCACGTATTCTTTTAGTCATTTATAAGTCTGGGTGTGAACAGTAGGGAACTGCACTAACTCATTGCAAGTTTACAAGATAAATAACAGCTGACTGACATAAAAAATCACTTCCTCTGAAGGTAAACCGATTGTTGTGAATATCAAGAATACCAATCAACAAGAAACGAAATTGCATTTTTGTAGAGATGAGAAATACGAAATCCTACTAAGGGATATTTTCTATTGCATGGAAGCCTAAGGGGGGGGGGGATTGTGGGAACCATAATAAGTTTGTGTATTTTTTCTTTCAAAGCAGGAATTTTCTATAAAATATATTGACACTAACGTTTCATAAAATACCCACCAAACAATAACTCAAGGGGAATATGTAGTATGAAAGTTAGTTGGGCAAAAGCAGGGGACATAAGAAAATTGTGGGTTCAACGAACCCCTCTCCCCCACCTCTTAGGCGTCCTAGGGTTAATACTATTTGTCATATTAAAATTATCATTTCTTATGTAACTATGATGTAAAGAAGTACGGTATGTGTCATACCCTAGTCCGAAACAAGAGATTGCCTGAGGGCCCTAATCAGATCAGGTTAAATAAATAATACAGTAACACAAGTAGGAACATTAGAAACTGTGTGTGTGTTTTTGCGGCGTCTAGGGTATACAATTTTTAATAGTTACTGGATTCTGTCAGAGACAGCAAACGACCTGGAAGAGCAGTTGAACGGAATGGATGGTGTCTTGAAAGGAGGATATCAGATGAACATCAACAAAAGCAAAACAAGGATAATGGGAGGTGGTCGAATTAAAGCGGGTGATGCTGAGGGAATTAGATTAGGAAATGAGACACTGAAAGTAGTAAATGAGTTTTGGCATTTGGGGAGCAAAATAACTGATGATGGTCGAAGTAGACAGGATATAAAATGTAGACTGGCAATGGCAAGGAAAGCGTTTCTGAAGAAGAGAAATTTGTTAACATCGAGTATAGATTTAAGCGTCAGGAAGTCGTTTCTGGAAATATTTGCATGGAATGTAGACATGTATGAAAGTGAAATATGGACGGTAAATAGTTTGGACAAGAAGAGAGTAGAAGCTTTCGAAATGTGGTGCTACAGAAGAATGCTGAAGACTGGATGGGTAGATAACATAATGAGGAGGTATTGAATAGAATTGCGGAGGAGTTTGTGGCACAACTTGACTAGAAGAAGGGATCGGTTGGTAGGACATTTTCTGAAGCATTAAGGGATCACCAATTTAGTATTGGAGGGCTGCGTGAAGGGTAAAAATAGTAGAGGGAGACCAAGAGATGAATACACTAAGCATATTCAGAAGGATGTAGGCTGCAGTAAGTACTGGGAGATGAAGAATATAAATTCGAGAGTACCTGGAGCCTCAGTGGCAGTAGCCGGGGGATCTCAGAAGATGTCTCCCGCAGATGGAAACGTTAGGTGGAAATTTTGTACATCGGCCACGGCCCCTAAGCCCGGAAGTTTCAACTGAAGAGCTGTTGATTTGCCTCTTGTCTGCCCCACCGTACTGCTGTTTTGTGCGGTGCGGTATAGTTGAAGTGTTCAGTAGTACCGCATCTACTCCCTCGCCCGTTTTAAGATTTGCAAGCCGCATCCATATCGACTTATAATCCCGGTACGCAATTTGTAAGTTGGTTCTGCCCTGTCAACGTTTTGTACATCGTGGAAAATCTTTCCCGTGCCGCATGTGATCATCAAGGAGAGCACGGTGCACAACAGCGCACGAACACGACGGAATCAAAAGATATGTATTGTGTATATATTTTTTAACGGATGTAACCACTCAGCTTAAGAGCTGCTTTGTGTGTTTTTATTTTGATAGGAAAAGATTTACATACCTTACTATCAAAAACAGTCTTGATCACAATTTATTTAATACGGTGACGTAATAAATAAATTGTGATCAAGACTGTTTTTGATAGTAAATATTTGTAACATATTGATCACTGTTCACTCCCATAATGTATTCAAAAGTAACTTACAAACCTCTTTAATTATAACATTTATGCTTAATTATTCGTCGTAATTCCTTGAGTGTACTATACATATCATGTAGGGAGGTTAATGGCGCAAAGTGTTTAAAAGGAAGGAAAATATTTTGTGATACGGGGCGCATCATAGAGGCTACGGGGTTTGACTGTACGTTGATAGTAACCAGACTTTATTGGATTTAAGTTGTTGTTTTAATTAAAATTTTGTGATAAATATTTTATTGCCTTCAGAGGTCACAGGCGATATCTAGGAAAATTTTGGTATTGCCATGTGGCGTTACAATCTTTTATTTAACCTTGCAATATGAAATTTGTATTTTTGTCCTTTGTTTGAAAAGGGATTTTTAGTTTTAAGCGTTGCAAATTGATTCTGAGAGCTATTCTCTGAACTGTTAAAATAATACTTCATGAACTTTAATTAAGAACCTATATTGAGGATCTTGCTGTTCATGATAACGAATGTTCAGTTACTATTTTAAAATTAAGTTAGTAAAGTTGTATAATTTTAAAGGTAAACAAGGCTTTTATTAGTGAAACGGTGCCTGCTCGTGCTCCCCATCACTCACACGTATTCAAGGTATTGATTGGTCTTCGGGCGTTATCTGATGTTTTCCCCGTGTCCATCCCAACTAACGCCTGCGGGGCCGTGTCACTTTGTATGGTATATGTTATTTGTGGCACGGTACAGTCTGTTCTACAGGACAGTTTAACAATGAACTGCATAGATCTGCAACTGGACGATATTTGAATAAAAACAAACGTATACAGGGTGAGTCACCTAACGTTACCGCTAGATATATTTCGTAGACCACATCAAATACTGACGAACCGATTCCACAGACAGAACGTGAGGAGAGGGGCTAGCGTAATTGTTTAATACAAACCATACAAAAATGCACGGAAGTATATTTTTTAACACAAACCTACGTTTCTTTAAATGGAACCACGTTAGTTTTGTTAGCACATCTGAACATATAAACAAATACGTAATCAGTGCCGTTTGTTGCATTGTAAAATGTTAATTACATCCGGAGATATTGTAACCTAAAGTTGACGCTTGAAACCTCCGACGTTCAGTTTCGTGTAGTAACAAACACGGGCCACGGTCGGCGAGCAGCATCTGCAGGGACATGTTTACGATGACGACCGTGTCTACGAGTGTGGCTGTAGTGCATTGTTGTGGTTTGGTCTAGCTGTCGCAGTGTCCGCATGTAGCGCTTGCTGCTATTGTTATTCTGCATTCGTCTCCGCACGCAGACCAACTGTAGTAAACCGTGTTACCAGACGTCTGTGACAGTGTAGTGTTGTAGGAACTGTGACCATGGTGTATTCGAACTCTGAAAAGGCGGAGATGATACTCATCTATGGCGAGTGTCGACGAAATGCAGCTGAAGCCTGCAGGGTGTATGCAGAACGGTACCCGGACAGAGAGCATCCAACGTGCCGCACATTGCAAAACATCTACCGCCAACTGTATGCAACAGGTATGGTCGTAGCACGCAAACGGGTCCGTAACAGGCCCGTCACAGGAGACGCGGGTGCAGTTGGTGTGTTAGCTGCTGTTGCCATGAACCCACACATGAGTACACGGGACATTGCGAGAGCCGGTGGACTGAGTCAAAGTAGTGTCATGCGCATACTGCATCGTCACCGCTTTCACCCGTTTCATGTGTCGCTACATCAGCAATTACATGGTGATGACTTTAATCATCGAGTGCAATTCTGTCAATGGGCATTAACAGAGAATGCGTTGCAGTTCTACCTGTTTACCGATGAAGCGGGTTTCACAAACCACGGGGCAGTGAATCTACAGAACATGCATTACTGGTCCGTGGACAATCCTCGCTGGCTCAGACAGGTAGAGCGACAGCGACCGTGGACTGTAAATGTATGGTGCGGAATCATTGGCGACCACCTCATTGGTCCTCACTTCATTGCAGGGGCCCAAACAGCTGCAACATACATCGCGTTTCTACAGAATGATCTGCCAACGTTGCTCGAAAATGTCCCACTGGAAACGCGTCGACGTATGTTGTATCAGCATGATGGTGCACCTGCACATTCCGCAATTAACACTAGGCTGACCCTTGACAGGATGTTCGGCGGGCGTTTCATAGGACGTGGACGACGCATAAATTGGCCAGCCCGTTCCCCTGATCTTACACCTCTGGACTTCTTTCTGTGGGGTACGTTAAAGGAGAATGTGTACTGTGATGTGCCTACAGCCCCAGAGGATATGAAACAACGTATTGCGGCAGCCTGCGGCGACATTACACCAGATGTACTGCGGCGTGTACGACATTCATTACGCCAGAGATTGCAGTTGTCTGCAGCAAATGATGGCCACCACATTGAACATCTATTGGCCTGACATGTCGGGACACACTCTATTCCACTCCGTAATTGAAAACGGAAACCACGTGTGTACGTGTACCTCGCCCCTCGTGGTAATGTACATGTGCGTCAGTGAAAAAGACCAATAAAAAGGTATTAGCATGTGGACGTAATGTGCTGTTCCAGTCTCTTCTGTACCTAAGGTCCATCACCGTTCCCTTTGGATCCCTACGTAATTCGGTGCTCTCCGATACACACGATTGAACAGCGGAGGAGTGGTACTCAAGCGTGAACTGTAGGTTACAATATCTCCGGATGTAATTAACATTTTACAATGCAACAAACGGCACTGATTACGTATTTGTTTATATGTTCAGATGTTCTAACAAAACTAACGATGTTCCATTAAAAAAAACGTAGGTTTGTGTTAAAAAACATACTTCCGTGCATTTTTTTATCTTCCAAACTTAACAATAGTCTTGCAAGTTTCGCAGAACTTCTGTGAATTTTGGAAGGTAGGAGACGAGGTACAGACGGAAGTAAAAAAGCTCTGAGGACGGGACGTGAGTCGTGATTGGGTAGTTCAGTCTGCAGAAGGCTTGCCCGCGAAAGGTAAAGGTCCCGAGTTCGAGTCTCGGTTCGGCACACAGTTTTAATCTTCCAGGAAGTTTCAAATAACGCACACTCCGCAGCGGCGTGAAAATCTCATTCTGGATGGAGTTGTTGCTGCGCACGTCGCCCAGCGGGCCTGAGGGGTTGTAAGAATTTTTATTGCTATTTCTAAATTTTTTCCACTTCAGTTTGAATCTGTGTACCGAGTAAGAACGTCGCTTCAGCAGAAGTTGTTTGCTCCCATGAAACTCTCTGACCAACAAGCCACTGCGCGTCGCTTCCAACGGCCAATAGGGAGCGAGGTACATACACCACGTGTATATACTGGTCGCTACTGATTCTCGTGCAAGCTAACACTTGCGAGGCGATTGGCCAGCGCTCTTAGCAGACGTTCACGGGTGTGATTACGCCATCTGAAGTAAAACTTACTTATGTACTAGATAGATATTTTATGTTATAATAGCACTAACGAAGACGTTCCATAATAACAACAGACAGCAACAGTTTCGCTGATCAGTATCCTACACGCTTACACCATGTATTTCTTATTTCAAATCACAGTGTACAGTCGCTTCCTCCGAACGATTCTGTGCACAATGTTATTGATAGTTCTAAAGGTACGTGTCGCCTTACTTTGTAAATATGCACTCAATTTCTCCTTTAAACATGAAATGCCGAAACGCTTAAGTTTTCACTTTTTTCCTAATAAATCTGAGATTCGTGATACAGTATCATAGTAAAAATACCACGAAGTCCACATACTTGTGGTAGTGTGGTAGATATAGTGACTAGCCTGCATACCGACGGTTCCACTATAAGTTACTTTTTTATTTCCTTGATAATTGGTCCTGCAGTGAAACTTACGTCTTGAAAGGACATTGTAAGTAGGGTTCCAGTATCATTGCTTAAAACATTTATTGATTATTTCGACAGCTATTTCGGAAGATTTCCATTTTCAAGTACCTACGTATACAAAGTTTGAGAATTACAATGTACTATAGTTCTATTGGACTTAAATTTTGGACTAGTTCTATTTTACTTAATTTTTTTGTAAGTGAAGAATTTCGTGAATTATTGAGGTATAGCTGAAATTGCAGTCATAATTTTCATTATAACGAATTCCACAAATAAATATGTTGTAATTAATTTTTATATTTGTAAATTATATAAATAAGAGGGAGACTTTCGTCTACGTTGACCTGACGTATATACTGTATAACACCTGGTGTGACAGTATCTGCTGACTTTTCTCGTTATATTTCACTTGAAATTCTAAGATACCGATTTCACGTCGATTTGGTGCTGTTTCGTAGAGTGTGGTGTAGGATTTCTGTATAATATTGTAAATATTTCTTGTAATTTTTTTGACAGTTCACGCCTGAGATGTTTTACATTTACATAGTAACATGCTGTGCCAGAGGTGATTAACTCTTTAGGTATCTCAGGTATGCGCATCGTGTCTTTGGTTCTCAGTTTACGTCAACGCTGTTCTCAGGTACAAATATTATCAGGCGTGACTGTTCTTATCACAGAAATGTCTTGAATTTCACCTGTCAGAGTCGTATCTAGACATATCAGGGGTCTCATATCGCTCCACACCATTACAGAGACTCTATCAGCTTGAACAGTCCTCTGCTGCCATACAGAATCCATGGATTCATGAGGTTGTCTCCATACCCGTACACATCCCTCTGATGAGTGGTTATCTTCCAGTACAAGAGCGTTCAGTAATATACGTCATTGTGAAGAAACATCCAGGGGGTAGCAGGGTGCGAAGAAGCTCTCCCGTTGTGAGTACTGAAGAAAATGGAGGGACGTCTCCGGCCCCCCCCCCACCCCCACCTCCTAACTGCTTCCCAACAATCTCGCGGGCAGTTACTGTGGTGCTCCTCTCTTCTTCGTGTTTCCCACGTGTACGGTGAAAATTGCTGAAACTGCGTCGTTAAGAAGCGGGAAAAACTGACGCTTCTCAACATTTTAGAGAAGTTATCGGGAGACTTCTGTCGCTACCGGGAAAAGAACTTGCAGCAATAACATCCGACACTACCGGAGTTTCTGTGACAAGTGCAATGCGTACGCTTAAACAAAGACGAGATACAGGTAAGCTGTCAGCTCCAGGAAAGACAAGAAATTGTCAACCGCTTTAGGAAAATGTGATGAATTCGTTACAAATGCTGTGTGGTCAAAGGTGCACACATTTTTCTTCAGGAATTAAGCGCCTACAATAAACAAAGTACACTACTGGCCATTAAAATTGCTACACCAAGAACAAATGCAGATGATAAACGGGTATTCATTGGAAAAATATATTATACTAGAACTGACATGTGATTACATTTTCACGCAATTTGGGTACATAGATCCTGAGAAATCAGTACACAGAACAACCACCTCTGGCCGTAATAACGGCCTTGATACGCCTGGGCTTTGAGTCAGGTAGAGCTTGGATGGCGTGTACAGGTACAGCTGCCCATGCAGCTTCAACACGATACCACAGTTCATCACGAGTAGTGACTGGCGTATTGTAACGAGCCAGTTGCTCGGCCACCACTGACCACACATTTTCAATTGGTGTGAGATCTGGAGAATGTGCTGGCCAGGGCAGTAGTCGAACATTTTCTGTATCCAGAAAGGCCCGTACAGGACCTACAACATGCGGTCGTGCATTATCCTGCTGAAATGCAGCGTTTCGCAGGGATCGAATGAAGGGTAGAGCCACGGGTCGTAACACATCTGAAATGTACCGGCCACTGTTCAAAGTGCCGTCAGTGAGAACAGGAGGTGACCGAGATGTGCAACCAATGACACCCCATACCATCACACCGGGTGATACGCCAGTGTGGTGACGACGAATACACGCTTACAATGTGCGTTCCCTGCGATGCCGCCAAACACGGATGCGACCATCATGATGCTGTAAAACGAAACCTGGATTCATCCGAAAAAATGACGTTTTGCCATTCGTGCACCCAGGTTCGTCGTTGAGTACATCATCGCAGGCGCTCCTGTCTGTGATGCAGCGTCAAGTGTAACCGCAGCCATGGTCTCCGAGCTGATAGTCCATGCTGCTGGAAACGTCGTCGAACTGTTCGTGCAGATGGTTGTTGTCTTGTAAACGTCCCCATCTGTTGACTCATGGATCGAGACGTGGCTACACGATCCGATACAGCCATGCGGATAAGATGCCTGTCATCTCGACTGCTCGTGATACGAGGCCGTTGGGATCCAGCACGGCGTTCCGTATTACCCTCCTGAACCCACCGATTCCATATTCTGCTAACAGTCATTGAATCTCGACCAACGCGAGCAGCAATGTCGCGATACGATAAACCGCAATTGCGGTAGGCTACAATCCGAACTTTATCAAAGTCGGAAACGTGATGGCACGCATTTCTCCTCCTTACACGAGGTATCACAACAACGTTTCACCAGGTAATGCCGGTCAACTGCTGTTTGTGTATGAGAAATCGGTTGGAAACTTACCTCATGTCAGAACGTTGTAGGTGTCGCCACCGGCGCCAACCTTTTGTGAATGCTCTGAAAAGTTAATCATTTGCATATCACAACAATCTTCTTCGTGTCGGTTAAATTTCGCGTCTGTAGCACGTCATCTTCGTGGTGTAGCAATTTTAATGGCCAGCAGTGTAGATCGGGCCGTACATAATGACGATCACTTGCCTGCTTTCAGAAGAAAGACATTTAATGAACTGATAAAAGATACTGTTTTCATTTTGAAAGTAGGAAACGGAATACAGTAATTACAGATAGAGAGGATACTGCTTTGTGGAGGAGGCGTTATCTCCAGCAGATTCAATAGTTAAGACGCAAGAAACGGAAAATTTATTACCTTGACGAAAGATGTGTTTACGCAGGACATGTGACACAAAAAGTGTTGACTGACGAAACAGTGACTGATAACCGATACGCTTTGTTGCAGGTCTATGAAAGGGGTTACAAAATCCGACGGTAAATGGAAAAAGATGATTATAGCTCATATAGAAAGCAACTGTGGTTTTCTGGAAAGTTTGCATGGGGGCTCAATTATTTAAAATGCAATAATTTTAGTAGCTGTGTGTCCGGTTACGAAGTCTCGTAACCGGTTGGCCCTGACTAGTATTAGTACGCAATCTGACTGCATAAAATAACAATAAAGAATGAAGGGAAATTTCCGTTAAAACAATTGATTAATTAAGTCCCCTGCAACTATAAAAGCTACCAAACAATAAAGCACAAGTGTAACTGTTCTGCGTGTGGTAGTGTGACTCAACGTACATGTATCTGGCACGGTTCTTCCTCAATACGACAAGAAATTTTATACACCATTTACAATGAAGTAATTAAAAAAACCAGAAATACTATAATTGCACATAGAAACCAGAATTACAGTCTAATACCTGAACACGAGCCAGATGCTTTGTTGACTGAACCTGTGACCAAGAGGCATTGTTATTTAGGAAATTTGAAATAAAAAATTTTTTTGTTACCTCCATATATATTGACGAAAAAACACACTGTGATCATTGCAACATCTTCCATATATACATTACAGCAACCGAACAGCATCTACTCTCTCGCCCAACGGAACAATAACTGCACACGGCATGCTCTCAACTAGTACTGCTCTGGACATCCTCTCAACAAGCACTGCCCACGGCAACCTCTGAACTGCAACTGCCTCGACATTCTCTCAACAACTACTGCGCCAGTGGAGGCGGCAGAATAATACCCTTTGGCGCAATCTCTGGCTCTGTGACACAGTGTAGCCACCTTTCAAGTTCTAAATTGATTTTTTTTAAATACAAAAATACTATGGAGTATCACGAACGCATGAATAGTGTAGTGTTTCTAAAATGATTCGAAGATATCCTACCTAAAATAGAGACTAGCAATGTTTTAGTTACAAAAAGCTTCATATCACTGTGTTAAGACTGAGCGTCGGCCAGATAAATCTTGGAGCATGGAAGAAATTGTAAACTGATTGATAGGAAAAGCAGTACATATCGATCCTATTGCGATTAAGCTTGAATTGCTGAAACAAGCTGAAGCTTACGTTGTAGATCAGCACAGTATTGCGGAAGCGGCACAGCCTGTGAATCACATTGCCGTTGGATTAACGCCTGCAATTTGAACCCCTTGAGTACATTATTGATGAAACGGCGCAGTCTGTGGGTAGGTTGTCGTTTAGGTTAACGCCGTACCACTGCAATTTTAACCCCACTGACCTTATTTAGAGACAAATTAAAGGAAATGTCGCAAGAAATAACACGGCATTTTAAGCTACTTGCTTAAACTGATGCGCGAAGCTCTGTCGCACGTCGCTTCCGAACGCTGCCGGATGCGTTGAGTCGCCACTCATCACTGTGTACTTCAGATTCAGAGATCGAAGAAGCTCAGAGGTTACCAAACGACTGAAGTGAGTATTACCTTCTTTTCCTTCAGTATTTCACTGTACAACAAAATGTCTACAATACGCCCTTAAAATGAGACATTGCTACCACAGATAAATTATACCGCGTTTACGTAAGTATTTTTTGTTCTTTTTCTGCGATAAAGTATGGTTTCCCCCAGGTCGATTGAGAAGCGTATTTAAGTGAGAAGAGTATTGAAATGTATTTATCTATGCCTTTCAAAATTCAAATGGTATTTCAGGTTTTATTGTCTGCTATTTATTATCTGCAGGTGTAATGTTTGGTTTCATCTGCTTCCGAATGTTTTACTTTAATTCCTCTCATGCGGATGATTTCAGTGTACCAGCATTTTCAAACTGCTATCTGTGACAGGTGTTACAATAAAAGCAATTGAAGACGGATTAAACGAACATTATTAACATTCAGATATAGAGTGTCGAAAAGAAACAAATAAGCTTGCACAGGTTTATCTGCAATTGTTCATATCACCGCGGGCTTCATGGACCGTCTTCCCTGACTCAGTGAAATTTGTCCATTGTGTTATCTTTGCTGAGTAGTGCGGGCGAGCTACGCCGCTGCATAAAGCGTGAGATTTTACTGTACTCGATTATACACAGCTGTTGGAAATACACTCAAGCGCCAAGGAAACTGCCGGCCGGTGTGGCCGAGTGGATCTAGGCGCTACAGTCTGGAATCGCGCGACCGCTACGGTCGCAGGTTCGAATCCTGCCTCGGGCATGGATGTGTGTGATGTCCTTAGGTTAGTTAGGTTTAAGTAGTTCTAAGTTCTAGGGGACTGATGACCTCAGCAGTTAAGTCCCATTGTGCTCAGAGCCAGAGCCAAAGAAACTGATGTAGGCATATACAGAGATTTGTAAACAGGCAGAATAAGGCACTGCGGTCGGCAACACCAAAAGAAGGCAACAAGTGTCTGGTGCAGTTGTCAGATTGGTTACTACTGCTACAATGGTAGGTTATCAACATTTAAGTGAGTTTGAACGTGGTGTTATAGTCGGCGCACGAGCGGTGGGACACAGCATTTCCGAGGTAGCGATGAAGTGGGGATTTTCCCGTACGACTATTTCACGAGTGTACCATGAATGTCAGGAACGGTAAAACGTCAGATCTCAGACGTCGCTGCGGGCGAAAAAGATCCTACAAGAACGGGATCAACGACGACTGAAGAGAATATTTCAATGTCACACAAGTGCAACCCTTCCGCAAATTGCTGCAGATTTCAGTGCTGGGCCATCATCTAGTGTCAGCGATCGAACCATTCAACGAAACATCATCGATAACGGCTTTCTGAGGCGAAGGCCAACTCGTGTACCCTTGATGACTGCACGACACGAAGCTTTACGCCTCGCCTGGGTCCGTCAACACCGACATTGGACTGCTGATGGCTCGAAACATGCTGCCTGGTGAGACGAGTCTCGTTTCAAATTGAATCGAGCGGATGGATGTGTACGGGTATGAGGGCAGCTTCATGAATTCATGCGTCCCGGATGTCAGCAGGGGACTGTTCAAGCTGGTGGAGACACTATAATGATGTGGGGCTTAGGCAGTTGAAGTGATATGGGACCCGTGATAGGTATAGATATGACTCTGAGAGGTGACACGTACGTAAGCATCCTGTCTGATCACCTGCATCCATTCACGTCCATTGTGCATTCCGACGGACTTGGGAAATTCCAACAGGACAATGGTACACAGTTGCTCTAGGAACACTCTTCTTCGTGTAAACGCTACCTCTGGCCACGAAACTCCCCAGAATATGTATTGAGCATATCTGGGACGCCTTGAAACGTGCTGTTCAGAAGAGATCTCCACCCCTTCGTACTCTTATGGATTTATGGACAGCCCTGAAGGATTCCTGGTGTCAGTTACCTCAAACACTTGAGACATTAGTTGAGTCGATGGCATGCGGCACTTCTGCGTGCTCATGGGGTCCTACACGATATTAGTCAGGTGTACCAATTTATTTGGCTCTTCAGCGTTGGTAATAGCATGAGGTAATAGCAAAGACGTAACGAGAAGAGGCTATAGACGTTCGTTCTGGCACTAATTTTCAGGACGCTTAGTGTATGAGGCGAGCTGTCTCCTTTTTTGGACTTTGTTCCAAACGAAAAACTGACATTTTGGCATGTCTACCTTGACCGACTGACAGCCTCACAGGCCGACTAGGGAGCACCCATCTGAATACCCGATAAAAGAATAAAATGGATGTTCAGTTTCTTCTTTCGCTATGAAAGCCCATTCAGAAGCCCGCAGTCTTGCCTCTCTTGCCCAGGAGCCGCTTCGAGCCTGGACACCGCCGCTACCTCGCTCCATTGTTGTAGGATCTCAAGGCCAATACGCTATTAGACCGAAGGCTTCCGATTATGGCCGATTTCTGCCGGTTGAGATGCGACGGTGGAGGAAACAGGCAAAAAACGGTGGAGCAGATACGTAATTTATTTGCTTCTCCAACCAGTATTTCTCCGGCTGCCAAGTTTCGGTTGGTACGACCTGTTACGTAACTTAAAAAAAAACTTGGGAAAAGACTAAATGTTTTGTGAAATGATTTATCTGCAATTGAGAAATAAAACAGATTACAGGAACATTTGTCGCATCACATTTACTGTACAAGATTTCAAGCGTCGTTCGAAGACGTGACATATTTCTCTAATTTATTTTTATTTTACTTTTAGACAAATTATTTCACAAAATATTTGACAATTTTTTAAATTCCTTTTTAATTTCAAGAATTGTTCTGAACACATGAGCAGTTAAATATCACACGAATGAACATTTTTGCACGCAAAATATCAGAAGCGATCGAAAAGTTTCCATTAGAGGGCATTGCGACAACGTATATGCAGCACAGCGGATTTCGATGCAGGTATATAAGCACCGACTTCTAGTCGAGGAATCATTGTGGCATTCGTGTCTTTTCGACATGTGTGTGTGGTAAATGAGGAAAGGTGAACTTTGGCACCATTGTTACCATATGTGTCTCAACAGGACCAAAGGGTTCTTAATCTTTTCTTGGCTGCCGACGGGCAAACACCTGTAGCACCCGTCGAAGAATGAGGAACGTGTATGGGGCAGCATTCGCACCAAGGGTTGCTTCTGGTTTCTGACGATGCACGTCGCTGTATCTCAAACGTGGTGAGACAGAAGTTACGGCAACTCATGTGGGGGACACACGAGCACTCGGCCTATAGTCCTGATTTCTCACCATGCGATCAAGAAGTGTTGGCGATTCTTGTAAGACGAGGATGTGCAGCAGGCAGTCAAGGAGTTATTCACGCAGCAGGACACGGTGCTTTACTAAACGGGTATCTGAAAGCTGTGAGGCGATGGGATGATTTCCTCAATGCTTACAGCGACTTTGCCTGATTGGTATACTGATTCAGACAGGTTGGTTGGTTGATTTTGGGAAAGGTTATTGGTCGCGTCGGTTTGGGGAAGGAAGTCGACCGTGCCCTTTCAAAGGAACCATCCCAGCATTTGCCTGAAGCGATTTAGGGAAACCACGGAAAACCTAAAGCAGGATGGCCGGACGTCGGTTTGAACCGTCGTCCTCCAGAATGCGAGCTCAGTGTGCTAACCACACCGATTCTGAACAGTACGGCATTCGAATGGAAAATTTTTGAGATTTTTGGTCGACCCATATACCTAAATCTTGAAGAGATAAACTTTTTCACACTTCAGTTACATAGCTAGCAGCAGCTGTTCGTGAAATGTTTTAATTTTCCCCTCAAATAACTAATTACGTTTTTCTTTTCTTTACCCTGATAACTCGCAAGTAAAATTAGACCTCTCCTGGTCAGTTTGATACTATATTTGACCATTTCCAACTCTTCGTTTGGATATGAAAATTCGGACGCTTAATTTATAGGCGTCTTGCTCCCGCTGTGCTCAAATATTTCACTAAAATTTGAAAAAAATAAGAAAAAACTTGCTGGCAGATTAAAACTGTGTGCCGGGCCGAGACTCGAACTCGGGGCCTTTGCCTTTTGCGGGCAAGTGCTCTACCAACTGAGCTACCCAAGCACGACTCACGTCCCGTCCTCACAGCTTTACTTCTGCCAGTACCTCGTCTCCCATCTTCCAAATCTTACAGAAGCTCTCCTGCGAACCTACTGGCAGAAGTAAAGCTGTGAGTAGGGGGCGTGAGACGTGCTTTGGTACCTCAGATGGTAGAGCACTTCGCGGCGAAAGGCAAAGGTCCCGAGTTCGAGTCTCTGTCCGGCACGCAGTTTTAATCTGCCAAGAAGTTTCATATCAGCGCACATTCCGCTGCAGAGTGAAAATCTCATTCTGGAAACATCCCCCAGGCTGTGGCTAAGCCTTGTCTCCGCAACATCCTTTCTTTCAGGAGTGCTAGTTCTGCGAGGTTCGCAGGAGAGCTTCTGTAAGGTCTCCCCATAGGCTGGGATTTGAGAGAGAGGAATTAGAGTTTTACAAATGTTGACCCAAATATTGTATTAATATTTTCCGCAGATTCGGATAAATTTTGTGTGTTCCGTGGTCATAATCCCACACAACTTTTAATTATCAAACAAATCATCTGACTAGCTAACTAACTAACCAAACATTGCGAAGTAAATAAGTATTTCTTATTTATCCGCAACCATTTTCCATGGAAACATTAGAACATGGATTTTCTTGAATTACAGCACTAACTACCAAGAATCAAAAGAAATGTTTAACACAAAAAGTACGTCGTTTTTTTTAGTTTTTTATGTAGAATCTGATTCTGCAATAAAAAATGGGGGATCCCATTTGAAATTTTAAACTTTATTCCCGCCCCACCCCCAGGGCGTGCAGGAAAGAATACATACATACCTTTGTACAGATGTGCAGTCTCAGACCCGTCGTATGTAGAGCAAAGCTGAAGCGAAGTTTCCTGGCTGGCCGCACCTGATGAAATGGCCAGAATCTGTAGCGATCTTCTACCATAGATACTAGTAGACTGGCCTTGCTGTGCAGAAGCTGTAGGGCTGGTGTGGCTCCAACATAAACCACGTGACTGTTGGCAAAACGTGGCGGGATTTCAAATCAGCGGTCTGCCATCCTACGTTTGTATCGTATTTTCCCTACATTTCTCAATTGACTGCCAAACGCTCCCAACAAAAATTACTTTTTTATTTGCGAAAAATTATCCCAGAACTACATTTGACCTGGATTTGTTCACAGTACCATTTATAACATGTAACAAATACATCGAACGCCACTCTGGTGGGCAGCGGGGCGAAATTACTATAAACTATCAATTAAAGTAAAATGTCGTTAAAATTCTTTTAAACAATAGGAGTGGGCACGTGTAAAAACTTTAAAAATTGGATTCAGTTATAAAAGAAAATGGGATATGGGAATTATGTCAATTATAGGTGCCAAAATTGTCGACTTTAGGAGCAGGTCCATTTTAGAGTATCAATTTTAGGTGCACTTCAAAGGTTCAGTTCCCACTATTTTTACAAAAGTTTAAACTATCAGTTTAAAAAAAATGATATTTTACATGAAAGTTGAGACTTTGAAGTTTCGCCGGCCGCGGTAGTCTCGCGGTTCTAGGCCCTCAGTCCGGAGCCGCGTGACTGCTACGGTCGCAGGTTCGAATCCTGCCTCGGGCATGGATGTGTGTGATGTCCTTAGCTGAGTTAGGTTTAAGTAGCTCTAAGTTCTAGGGGACTGATGACCATAGATGTTAAGTCCCACAGTGCTCAAAGCCATTTGGAGCATTTTTTTGAAGTTTCAGAAAATAATTTTGGAGCCAAGGTTTAAAAGTGAGAGACATTGTAAATATAAATTAGAAATATACATTGTAAATAATAACTAACCTATCAAAACACTTCTCCGCGAAGTGCTTCGACCAAAGGCGCGTATGTGCAGATGGCTTAAAGTTTTTCCGTTTTTGGGCCTGTATCCAAAGCTGGCTTCGGTTTTCATGCTTAGGTAACCTATGAGTAGGAACGAGAAACAATTATACTTACTTCTGTAACCGAATTATCACAATTACTTTCCAAAATGTAATATGAGTCTGACTTTGCAGGCATCAGTTTGAACACTTTAATGTACGTGATACTCTATTTCAAGTGTGAAAACCATAAAAGTCACTTCCGCAGATTTCAATAAACGCATGTGCACTATCATAGAAACACTTACACGTGAAATGTAATGCAATTTTCCCCGACAAAACGCTGAGTACAGCCATAAGCGCAACAGGAAACAACCATGTTTTGCCAACATTCATGTGACTTTAGCCCAGACATGTTGGAGCCACGAAAATGACGTCAGGGCCAGTCATATATTTATTTATGGTCGAAGGTAGCCATGCTCGTAGAGCTCTCCAACGCCGGCTAGAGGGCGCTATCAATACCACACCAGCAGATGTCCCCCTCAAAAATAATCAACTTTGGTTTCTACACATTTTTTCGTGTGAAGCTTATTTTTCGAGTTATTCTACTTTGTCAACTTAAAATTAACACCCTTATAGTTCATATACATCAGATATAGGGATTTCCGTCTATATACATATTGAATATGAAATGGGAATTAAGATGAAATGGGAGATACTATACTGTGTGAAGAGTCTGACAGAGCACTGAAAGACCTGAGTCGAAACAAGGACCTGGGAGTAGACAACATTCCATTAGAACTACTAACAGCCTTAGGAGAGCCAGTCCTCACAAAACTCTCCCATCTGGTAAGCAAGATGTATGAGACAGGCGAAATACCCTCAGACTTCAAGAACTATATAATAATTCCAATCCCAAAGAAAGCAGGTGCTGGCAGATGTGAAAATTACCGAACAATCAGTTTAATAAGTCACGGGTGCAAAATACTAACGCGAATTCTTTACAGACGAATGGAAAAACTGGTAGAAGCCGACCTGGGGGAAGATCAGTTTGGATTCCGTAGAGATGATGGAACACGTGAGGCAATACTGACCCTACGACTTATCTTAGAAGCTAGATTAAGGAAAGTCAAACCTACGTTTCTAGCATTTATAGACTTAGAGAAAGCTTTTGACAATGTTGACTGGAATACTCTCTTTCAAATTCTGAAGGTGGCAGGGGAAAATACAGGGGGCGAAAGGCTATTTACAATTTGTACAGAAACCAGATGACAGTTATAAGTGTCGAGGGGCATGAAAGGGAAGCAGTGATTGGGAAGGGAGTGATACATGGTTGTAGCCTCTCAACGATGTTATTCAATCTGTATATTGAGCAAGCAGTGAACGAAACAAAAGAAAAATTTGGAGTAGGAATTAAAGTCCATGGAGAAGAAATAAAAACTTCTAGGTTCACCGATGACATTGTAATTCTGTCAGAGACAGACCTGGAAGAGCAGCTAAACGGAATGGACAATGTCTTGAAAGGAGGATATAAGATGAACTTCAACAAAAGGAAAACGAGGATAACGGAATGGAGACGAATTAAGTCAGGTGATGCTGAGGGAATTAGATTAGGAAATGAGACGCTTAAAGTAGTAAATGAGTTTTGCTATTTGGGGAGCAAAATAACTGATGATGGTCGAAGTAGAGAGGATATAAAATGTAGATTGGCAATGGCAAGGAAAGCGTTTCTGAAGAAGAGAAATTTGTTAACATCGAGTATAGATTTAAGTGTCAGGAAGTCGCTTCTGAAAGTATTTGTATGGAGTGTAGCCATGTATGGAAGTGAAACATGTGTGACAACTAGTTAGGACAAGAGGAGAATAGAAGCTTTCGACATGTGGTGCTACAGGAGAATGCTGAAGATTAGATGGGTAGATTATATAACTAATGAGGAGGTACTGAATAGAATTGGGGAGAAGAGAAATTTGTGGCACAATTGACTAGAAGAAGGGATCGGTTGGTAAGACATGTTCTGAGACATCAAGGGATAACCAATTTAGTATTGGAGAGCAGCTTGGAGGGTAACAATCGTAGAGGGAGACCAAGAGATGAATACACTAAACAGATACAGAAGGATGTGGGTTGCAGTAGGTACTAAAAAGTTCTACTTAGGAAATCATAAAATTTGCTACAATTCCACGGGAAAAATTGCAGGAAAGTATGTTTGCACTTGGGGGGAGGAGCAGCTTTGTCAGTTGTGTCAGAGGCGCAGGATCCGCTCGCTCCTGCCCTGCTAGGGAGGATGTTTACAGCCGTTTACAGCGGCCGCTCGTAATCTCCGAGGCTCCAGCAGTCGACTTTGCACAGCTGAGGCTCTGTAATCGCTCGCCACATCTGCGCTGTTTGAGAAGATAGCGCCGTATCGCCAGAGTTGTTTACAAAACACGTGACGGCCGTACTGACCTTAGCGCATCAGGTACTTTAGTTATTACGAGTCGCACGATAACAGGTGTCCCGTGTGGGCCTAACTCGCGGTGATGACGTCCGTCACACGTACACATGTCCTGATCAGCACTGCCCACGGCGAGGTTGTATACTGCCTGCTGACGCTGAAGGCGCGAGACGCGGTAACAGAAGTATATGAGCGGAGTAGAGACAAATGAGGAATCATTCTAGCGACGATACGTGGCTAAATGGGAATATCCGCTGACTTAAGCGAATTTGACAAAAGCCAGATTGTTGCGGCCCAGTTCATCGGAGCGAGCATCTCGGAAACGGTGAAGCTGGTGGGCTGCTCGCGCGCTACTGTCGTGAGCATTTGAAGAATGCTGGAACCGCGAATAGGCGGCAAGAAGTTGGACGTTCAGACCTCATCACAGAACATAGGGATCGGCGGCTGGTCAGGTGTCCGGAGCACGATAGGGGGCGATCTGTGGCAGATCTGACGCCAGAGTACAGACACAAGTGTTCCAGAGCGCATCGACCGGCGCGCAGTATTGAACACCGTTCCCTGCAGCACAGGACCGCTACACGTCCCATGTTGACCGACCCTGCACCTCATCATATACCACTGAAATGTGAGCCATGTCCTCCACCGTCAGTGTCCTCTCCACCGCTACGTTAACGCGCCCAGCAGCCGCATTAAGATGAGGCCAATGATGACACTCGCCACTTATAACTAATTTCTGGTACTTCCTGTAAAGTGAATCAAGAACGCTCTCTAGTTTGAGCAGAAATGCTCTGAAGTCAGAGTTAGGGGACTTCTGAGCAACAACAATTCGAAGTTTAGTTTCTCTAAATTCAACTGCCCCGGGACAACATCCAAATATCTGTGCACTGCCGTGATACCACTATGGACTCAAATGGAATACTGTTTTTTACTTGCATGGCGACTCCACCATCCCGCAAGGAACTCCTTGAAAAACAACCAGCTAATCTGTATCCTGCTAAATGAAGCCTCTGAATTGTCAAATTATTTAATTGGTGCTCTGACGTACCAATAATTTTAGATTCATCTATTAGCAGTTCGCTAACTTTATCTCTAATGCCTCTTGTATTTTGATGAAATATTTTAATTCCATCTCTACTTGCAAACATGATGTCCTCTGAAGGTGATTCCTTAGTTAGAGGGACTTCCTTTAAGAAGGTATACCTATCAGCTGACTTCAATCTAAAAAAGGTGCAGCTTTAACACCAAGTACTCCAGGAGTTTTTTCATGAGTGATCCAACCAATAACCACTACACTGTCACCTATAAGCTTTTGCCAGCTTCCCCTTCCTATACCTATAGAGGTGCAGGCCATGCCTAATGAAACCCGAACTATTGATAGACTCAGCTGGCACCACTGAAATGTGAGCCATGTCCTCCACCATCACTGTCCTCTCCACCGCTATATTAACGCTCCTAACAGCCGCATTAACATGAGGCCAATCATGACGCTATAACAGTTGCACGAAATGCACATTACTGCCACCAGTTTGAGTAGCTATCTTTACCAGGTCACCACCTACATCATATTCCTCGTCCCTATCAAGACTGTTCCCTGCTCCACCCACTATCACTACCTGATCCTCCTTCGTAAAATTCCTACATAACTCCCCTATGCTGTCAGTCGCCTGAGCCCATCCTGCACTAGCCTTCACAATGCTGGTGACCTGGTACTCAGCCGGCCGCGGTCGCCGAACGGTTCTAGGCGCTTCAATCCGGAACCGCGTGACTGCTATGGTACAGGTTCGAATCCTGCCTCGGGCATGGATGTGTGTGACGTCCTTAGGCTAGTTAGGTTTAAGTAGTCCTAGGGGACTGATGACCTCAAAAGTTAAGTCCCATAGTGCTCAGAGCCATTTGAACCATTTTGAACCTGGTACTGACTCCCCAACACTTCCTATAACTGCTCTCCCACACATCTACAGTACGAACTGCCTAGCAGCAGAACCTTCTACTTTCTGTTAGACTTTACATCTGACCTAGGCCATGGAAGGCCATGGAAGTTTCGTCTTTCCATCAGCTCCACCTGGTCACGGTCGAACGGTTTTTCACCGAAATACCGTGGACCTTGGGTCCAGCAGTACATCCGAGAACCTTAGAAATATATATCATATACGCAGAGAAACCCTCAAAGCACACGCTGCAACCATTTTAGCTGGTGGCAAGTATGTGTAGCTAGCTTTCGTGTCGGTAGTCGGCCACTAATTGAGCGCTAGTGTCAGGAACGTAATTGTGTGACATAATAAATCGTTTTGTCTTTGTATGTAAAGGGAAATGCCCTCGCTGACTCAACATCGCCAGCCCAAACTGCAAGGATAGAAAATTGAAATTTGGAGAGAGTGTTGGTCTTACACTGTAAGCATTGTTTAAGCAGAGATTTTCCGAAATTCCAGCTCTAAGGGGGTGAAGTAAAGGATGAAAGGTTGTTTGAAAACGAGGCGCTGTAAGGCAATTTTGAAGCTAAAAGTACGAAAGTCGGTATTTGTTTTCCCAGTAAGAAATTAAAAGAAATGAGCGTTTCAGCAATTTTTGAAATTCAGTACCTAAAGTGTGAGATAGTGAGTGTCAGTTCGTTTTGACTGACTATTACATAACTGCTTAAGTGTCTGAGGGGGTGAAAACAGGATGAAAAGTTTTATCAAAATATTTCATGACGAAAGCAGATTCGCTTTTCGGGCAGAAGTACATTCAGGAAAGACCATGCTTGTACGGCCTTCTAGCGTGAAAAGTTTGTAACGAGTTGCAGTTTGTAAGCTAAATCAAAGAAAACAATTAAACAGCGACCACCACAAATCGGCTTTGTCAGAAATGCTTATAAAAAGAAATGGAGCATTAATACATTAACTTTATAGTAGGCCTAATATGTTTATCAAATTATTTTTGTTGTAATTCAAATGATTCAAATGGCTCTGAGCGCTATGGGACTTAACATCTGAGGTCATCAGTCCCCTAGAACTTAGAACTACTCAAACCTAATCAACCTAAGGACATCACACTCGTCCATGCCCGAGGCAGGATTCTAATCTGCGACCGTAGGTGTCGCACGATTCCAGACTGTAGGGCCTAGAACCACTCGGCCACGCCGGCCGGCTTGTTGTAATTACTACGCAAACTAATCATTATTGATGGGAGGACAGATGTCACCCTTAAATGCTATTCCATGTATAGCAATATCCGTTTGAGATAACTGTATGGTGCGAAAATTTGCAATTGGCCCTAACTAACGAAAAGTGTGAGGTCATCCACGTGAGTGCTAAAAGGAATCCGTTAAATTTCGGTTACACGATAAACCAGTCAAATCTTAAGTCCGTAGTTCAACTAACTACCTACGAATTACAATTACGAAGAACTTAAAGTGAAAGGAACACATAGAAAATGTTGTGGGGGAAGGCTTTCCAAAGACTGTGTTTTATTGGCAGAACACTTAGAATATTTAACAGATGTACTAAGGAGCACTGCAGTGCGATGTGAGATCCTTTCCAGATACGGTTAACGAAGTATATCGAGAAAGTTCAAAGATAGGCACCACGTTTTGTATTATCGGGAAATAGGGTAGACGGTATCACGGACATGATGCAGGATTTGGGGTGGGCATCACTCAAACAAAGGCGTTTCCCGTTGTGGTGGTACCTCTTCACGAAATTTCTATTTCAGACTTCCTCTTCCGAATGTGAAAATACACTCCTGGAAATTGAAATAAGAACACCGTGAATTCATTGTCCCAGGAAGGGGAAACTTTATTGACACATTCCTGGGGTCAGATACATCACATGATCACACTGACAGAACCACAGGCACATAGACACAGGCAACAGAGCATGCACAATGTCGGCACTAGTACAGTGTATATCCACCTTTCGCAGCAATGCAGGCTGCTATTCTCCCATGGAGACGATCGTAGAGATGCTGGATGTAGTCCTGTGGAACGGCTTGCCATGCCATTTCCACCTGGCGCCTCAGTTGGACCAGCGTTCGTGCTGGACGTGCAGACCGCGTGAGACGACGCTTCATCCAGTCCCAAACATGCTCAATGGGGGACAGATCCGGAGATCTTGCTGGCCATGGTAGTTGACTTACACCTTCTACAGCACGTTGGGTGGCACGGGATACATGCGGACGTGCATTGTCCTGTTGGAACAGCAAGTTCCCTTGCCGGTCTAGGAATGGTAGAACGATGGGTTCGATGACGGTTTGGATGTACCGTGCACTATTCAGTGTCCCCTCGACGATCACCAGTGGTGTACGGCCAGTGTAGGAGATCGCTCCCCACACCATGATGCCGGGTGTTGGCCCTGTGTGCCTCGGTCGTATGCAGTCCTGATTGTGGCGCTCACCTGCACGGCGCCAAACACGCATACGACCATCATTGGCACCAAGGCAGAAGCGACTCTCATCGCTGAAGACGACACGTCTCCATTCGTCCCTCCATTCACGCCTGTCGCGACACCACTGGAGGCGGGCTGCACGATGTTGGGGCGTGAGCGGAAGACGGCCTAACGGTGTGCGGGACCGTAGCCCAGCTTCATGGAGACGGTTGCGAATGGTCCTCGCCGATACCCCAGGAGCAACAGTGTCCCTAATTTGCTGGGAAGTGGCGGTGCGGTCCCCTACGGCACTGCGTAGGATCCTACGGTCTTGGCGTGCATCCGTGCGTCGCTGCGGTCCGGTCCCAGGTCGACGGGCACGTGCACCTTCCGCCGACCACTGGCGACAACATCGATGTACTGTGGAGACCTCACGCCCCACGTGTTGAGCAATTCGGCGGTACGTCCACCCGGCCTCCCGCATGCCCACTATACGCCCTCGCTCAAAGTCCGTCAACTGCACATACGGTTCACGTCCACGCTGTCGCGGCATGCTACCAGTGTTAAAGACTGCGATGGAGCTCCGTATGCCACGGCAAACTGGCTGACACTGACGGCGGCGGTGCACAAATGCTGCGCAGCTAGCGCCATTCGACGGCCAACACCGCGGTTCCTGGTGTGTCCGCTGTGCCGTGCGTGTGATCATTGCTTGTACAGCCCTCTCGCAGTGTCCGGAGCAAGTATGGTGGGTCTGACACACCGGTGTCAATGTGTTCTTTTTTCCATTTCCAGGAGTGTATTTTGTTGGCGCCGACCTACAAAGGAAGAAACGATTATGATAATAAAATAAGGGAAATCAGAGCTCGCACGGAAAGATACAGGTATTCGTTTCTTCTTCGCGATGTTCAAGCGTGGAGGAATAGAGAATTATGAAGGTGGTTCGATGAACCGTCTGCCAGGCACTTAAGTGGATCTGTGAAGGAGGTGTAGATGTGGATGTAGATAAGATGAGAGAATTCAGTTCCTAATAACTGTTGAACCACTTACCCAATTTGTTCAAATGGCTCTGAGCACTATGGGACTTAACTTCTGAGGTCATCAGTCCCCTAGAACTTAGAACTACTTAAACCTAACTAACCTAAGCACATCACGCACATCCATGCCCGAAGCAGGATTGTAATCTGCGACTGTAGCGCCTAGAACCGCTCGGCCACTGCGGCCAGCTACCCGATTTGTCTTTATTTTTAAACTCCCTGAATGAAATTAAATGAAACCCGTTAAAACACTTTAATTGCGAGAGGATTGGCGGTCATGTAAAGGACCAATAAGTCTTTTATAGTGTGTGTGTGTATGTGTGGGGGGGAGGGGGGGGGGGGGAAGGACTGTGGAACTGTGGAGGGAGACCAAGATTTAACTAGAGAAAGTAGTCTGTAATCTGTGTGGGCTGCAGTAGCTATCCAGAAATGATGAGGCTTAGACAGGATAGATCTTGTATGAATCGACAAGGGTTCCGAAAACAATGATGGTGTGAAACCTAGCTCGCTCTGTTCGGCCACGAGACCCAGAGTGCAGTGCGACACAGGGGCCGAGGTAGATGCAGTGTTCTTTGAGTTCACGAAGGCATTCGATACAGATCCGCACTGCCGTCTAAAAAGCAAAATACGAGCTTTCTGATTATCAGATCAACTGTGTGACTGAAGACTTTATAGAAAACGGGACAAAGCACGGATAGAAGTCTTCAGACGTAAAAGTAACTTCGGACGTGCTCCGGGGAAGTGTTATCGGACCAATATACGGTGATTTTTTTCCAACGTGTACAACCGTAGGAATTGATCGATGAGAGGATACGGAGAAATAAAGGTGTAAAGAAATTTCCATGGTTTCCATGCTAGGGACCATTTATTTAATCGCACATTGTCACAGAGACTGCGGACTAATACGCACTGTACCACGCAGCCACAGTTACAGCATGCGCTGAAAATGGTTTCCATGTGGGTCAACGCGTGTGTATACGCGCCGTAGGCATGTTCTCAGACGTTCACATCGGCTAGGCTGCATCCTAACAGTGTCAAAGGCAGCATGAATACACTGCTCCGGTGTCTCCACATCTGTAATGGGCTCTGTTAGGCGACGTGGAAGGAAGACTGGTCCCGAAATACGGTCGCCAATTATCCCGGCCCACACATTTCGGCTCCACCAATGTGGATAATTCGCTGTCACCATACCGTGAGGCTGTGCACAGTATCCCACAGATGACTGTTATGAAACTTGAAGGCACCACTCCGTGTAGAGGCGGCCTCATCTGTGAATAGGCTGGTGAAGAAACCAGTGACAAAACTGCTCTCGATGTGGATTCTCTGTCGCTAGTAAACCGTGCACACGCTGTAAGGGATGAGAATAGTAACAAATGTCATGGAGAATGTTCCAGACGGTCGTCCGATATACCCTGTACTGGCGGACCAACTGCTTGGTACTGACACGGCGGTCCCCTTCCACAGTGTCAGTGACATTTTCCTCCAAGTCTGGTGTCCGGGCATTTTGGGTACCTTCGTGATTTCCGGCTTCTTGAAACGACCCTGCCTCAGATAAACGGTGAAACGCTATTGCAAACATTGAATGCTGTGATGGTTGTCGGCGGGGATAGGTCACCTGATACAACCTTCGTACCCACCGCTCGTTGCCATTTGCCTTTCCGTAAGTAAACACCATGTGGGCAAGCTGTCAGTTCGAATACGGAACCACTGTGTACAACTTTGTGCCACATTCACTACAAGTGGGGTCAGCAAGAGAAGTGAATCGGACAGTACATTACTATGGCAGGAGAGGGCGCTAGGGCATGGCTTATGAGGAACAGTGTCACCCTATAGGAGGAAACCATGTATACTGTAATTGTGGCTGCGTGGGACAGTGAGTATTAGACCGCAGTGCCTGTAACAATGTATGATTAAATAATGGTCTCTAGCGCGGGAAATGTGATATAAGTTCATTACACTTTTTTTCCGTATCCTCTCATCGGTCAATCCCTAGAGTTTGTACAGGTGGAAAAAATCACCGTAGAGAGAGAGAGAGAGAGAGAGAGAGAGACAGAGAGAGAGAGAGAGAGAGAGAGAGAGAGAAAGTCGCGACACAAGAAGCACTGCCAGTTGAGCGTCAAGATAAACAAATGTAACGTATTGCGAATAAACAGCCAGAGAGACCCTTTGCTGTATGATTACGCAAATTCAGAACACTCATTTGAGGTATTAACTGCCATAAAATATATGTGAGTATGTGTGCGGAGCGATTGGAGAATGACCACATAAAATTAATCGCGTGTATGCAGATGCCAGACTGATATTCATTACAAGAATCCTTAGGAAACGTAGTCCATTGACAAAGGAGGTAGCTTACGAAACCCTGTTTCGACCTATTCTTGAATATTGCTCATCAGTACGGGATCTCTACCAGGTCAAGCTGATAGGGGAAATGGAAAGGATCCAAAGAAAAGCAGCACGTTTTCTTACAGGTTCATTGAATATGCGCGAAAGCGACACGGAGAATCTCGGCCAACAACAATGGCAGACGCTGGAAGGGGGGTAGTCTTCACATCGTTGTGGTTTGTTACGAAAGTTAAGAGAGGGTACGTTCAGAAGAGTCAACAAATATATTGCTTTCTACTACGCGTATCTCGCGAAAATACACATGAAGACAAAATGAGTGGATTTTTCCTGCGTACTATTCGGGACTGGAACGCGTGGAGAGGGAGGGTGGGGGGAAGGAGTGAAAAAGTACCCTCCGCCACACATTCTAAGTGGTTTGCGGAGTATAGACGTAAATGCAGATGTAGAGCTGCAACACACCAGTTTCGGGCTGAAGACCACTACAAGCATCACAGCAACAACAACGACGACAACGACGACGACGACGACGAAGACGACGTAATTTGTGCAGTACTCAGCCATACACAATTGATATCAAAGTGTACGGGCCTGAAGATGACGCTCACGCAGCGTCGAAACTAGTAGCCAAATAAATATGAAATCTTAAATACAGCTGGAGGAGTTTCATTTAAAAAAAAATTATACCAGCTGATGTCCCACCATCATCCAGTTTAAATATGGATGTACGAAGATTAATTTATGTAAAGCAGCTTCCGCCGGCTGTCTATACTGTCCAGGACGACTCAGCGCTAATTAACTGGAGACGTATTGTGGGGGACGTCAGATCAAATCTCTCACCGGTGATCGAGGATTAGGGTTCCACAGTTATCCTGGATTGTTTAAGCCGAATGCCGGGAAGATTCATTTGAAAAGGGCGAGCTCGATGCCCTTCGCCAAACAATCCCCCGTCCGTGCTCGTGCTTCGTCTATAATAAACTTACTGCGCGTGAAAGCTCTCTGTTGGATTCCTTTCATGTTAATTTATTAAAACTGTTGTCATTTACGGCATACATTCCACTTCTAAATTTACTGTGATGTTTCTGACTATCTGGGAGGAGACTGAGCAGTGGAACGTGTTACTTTTACACATAATCCAGAACGATCTGTCACACTAGTACACTTTAAAAGACAGTTTATATGTAATTCATGTCACACAGTCTCATACGGAACCTACATCCGCTTTCTTTTATATACTGTATATGATAAGATACCGTCATCCCCCTTCCCTTCTGTGTGAAAGGATGAATGAGCAAATGTATTTGTAGTTGCATGCTTGATGGTAGGAGACAAGCCTGTCTGCTACAGAACAGTAGGACCAACGTCGGAACAGGTAGCTACGCTTTCTAAAAGCAGAGAGGTTTTTATCCTTAGTATGGTCCTGTCCGTCCCTTGTCATGTTGGTATAGGAAGCTGCCCCTCTGGCCACTTCCGTTTGTATATGTGAGCCACCCTCAGGAAGGGACCACGGCAGTCTGTCCGCGGCGAGCGTCTGAAGTGGTAAGATCTCCGGCTAAGCGCGTGTCTGCTAAGTCCGTAGGACAATGGATTTCTTAAGTTCAGCCTAACTGAAAATTTAATCACTTTTATTTCAGGCTTAGATCTAAAATATCTAATGTTATCTTAAATTGCAACGCAGTGTAATTCGAGTGTGAAGTTCAGAATATCTGCCAGTAGTTGCTTTGTCACTACTTTGTGAGTAAAGTGCAACCACGTGTGGATGATCCGTAACTCTAACTAAGATCATCAATCTTAAATGCGAATATTCGTGAGATTATAACGTCTCGTCTTGACAATATTTTTCAATATAGCAACTTTTCTTTATGTTCAACCCATGTGGGGTGAACTTTGTGCGATGTAATTTATTTTAATTACCAAATTACTGTGGAGTTACACTCTTTGTCTAAACCAAGCTGACCACGTGAAGCATGTAGTGTAATCATCAAAGTAGCCCTCAGCTTTCTTTTCGGGAAGTTTTCCCAGAGAGTTAGAATGAATTTAGTATACCAGTGTGTGGTAATTTCATTACGGACAGGATTCCGCTACGAACGTAACTTCTTTGGGTGAAAATTGAATAAGTTGATTGTGGTTAATTTCCGCTTGCATATGTTTCAACGTTCTTCGTGTGGTATTTTATGAATGCAGTGTTGTATGCAGTCTCCCAATCTTGGCTCCATATTTGATATGTTCCGTAAGATTACAAACTCACATTTTCACAATCATAAATAAGGCACCAGTTTAGTTATGAATCAAGTTTAATATGCTGAAATTTCAATGATCAATGTTAAAATAAATGTCCAAATATAAACTGATTTATTTCTTTTTATTTAAATTGTCTTTATATATATATATATATATATATATATATATATATATATATATATCACCGGTTATCGTAAGATGACTACTAAAAGTTTATAATTAATGTTAGTCTGGTTGGGAATTTGGTAAGCTAGACTGGATATCTGGTGAAACAGTTGCTCAGTAATGCAAGGTTAACTTCTACAGATAGCTCACAGCTTTTAACCCGCTTTTATTGTCTTGAATATCAGCACCGCTTTCAGAACAACTAAATGCATCAACATTACACGCACGGGACGTCAAAGCTACAGCTCTCGTACTTTTTTTACGATTGCGAAGTACCAACAATAATGCCTCTGTTCTGCATGCTTCTCCATAATCTACTGTATTACCGAACGAATGCAGACTGTCTGTTTAAAATTTCATTTTCAATATTTCGTAAAATTATTGACAGAATTTAAACGTTTAAAACGCCACATATTCTTTTTTTTTCACTTTCTGTCACAGTTTCATTCAATAATTTTTATTTCTGATGACTTGTTTCAGACTAATTGAAAGTTTTCAAACCATAGCCTGGAGACAATGAACAGCTGTTAATGTAATCCTTACAAAAATTTTACAACGTTTCAACATTCCAGAAAATTAAACAACTCTCATTTGTGTAATGGACACTGAATACCGTTATAAATGTTGGCACTTATGCAATACCCATAAATGGTATATACATATTCAGGAACCATTAAGTTCACAAACACAAGTAGTGAAAGGTGTCAAGCTTTCTCTAGACGTACGTGGTGTACTGAAGGTCCACGTGTTGACCGTGTCGAAGTAAACTAGACAGAGGAAGGTAGTCGCTATGTGTAATTTTGTTATACGCTGCGAAGCCTTGCGTGCCTCATGCTTGGCAGTGATAATCATCCGCTATTCGTTAAACAGTATTAATCTTAGTGAAAACTTGACGATATCTCATGAAATCTGTTAAACAGTTATAATGCACCAATTAAAACTGCCAAAAGTTAGGACGCATTAAAAATTCAACGCCATAATCTGGTTCTATACATCTGCCTCTACAGTCACACTCCTCAAGTCACCATACAGTAATGGTGAAGGCTACGTTGTACCACTACTAACAATTTCCTTTCCAGTTCCATTCGTAAGCAGAGGGACGGAAAAATGTCTTTATTCCACCGTACGAGGACTAATTTATATTCTTTTATCTTCGTGGTCTTTAAGCGAAATGTACTTTGCTGGCAGGAGAATCGCTGTGTACTCAGCTTCAAATACCGAGTTTCTAATTTTGCGCAATACTGTTTCGCGAGAACACCGTCGTCTTCGCTCCAGGGATTCCCGTTTGAGTTCACGAAACATCTCCGGAATGCCTGCGATCTGATCGAACGTGCCAGTAACAAATATAGCAGCACGCCTCTGAATCGCTTCGGTGACCTTCTTTAATGCGACCTGAGGGGGATGCCAAATACTCAAACAGTACTCAAGAATCGGTCTATCTCTTTTGAGAATGAGCAGCACTTTTCTTAAGTGCACGCAGTAAATCGAAGCTGACCATTCGCCTCTCCCACTACAATTCTTACGTGCTCGCTCCATTTCATATCGCTTTGCAACGTTACACTTATGTATTTAACCGATATGACTGTCAAGCAGCAACCTATTAATGCTGTATTCCAAAGTCACAAGATTGCTTTTTTACATTCATTCGCATTAACTTGCTTTTTCCTACATTTAAAACAAGCTGACCTTCAGCAGACCTCAACAATATCTATATCACAGGCCAATCGCAGAAATTTTTCTTGGGGAGGGGGAGGCAAAACACTGCCATTTTTTATATATAAATGACTTGATCATTTTTCAGATGTGTGATGTCAGTTTTCAGATGAGTGATGCATTTAGAACTAAATTTTATAGGAAACACCAAAACCTTACTACTTCTAGAAGTATATGAGAATTCTTTAATGAAACTGCACTCCAGGTTCCAGTGGGACAGAGGTTCAAAATGGTTCAAATGGCTCTGAGCACTATGCGACTTAACTTCTGAGGTCATCAGTCGCCTAGAACTTAGAACTAATTAAACCTAACTAACCTCAGGACATCACACACATCCATGTCCGAGGCAGGATTCGAACCTGCGACCGTAGCGGTCACGCGGTTCCAGACTGAAGCGCCTTTAACCGCACGGCCACACCGGCCGGCTGGGAGAGAGGGAAGTGGCCCTTATTCATCCGCAGTCCCTTGCAGACGCCTATGGCCATAATTGCAATAATTAGCAAGTAAGTATGCTTTTATTATTATGTAAAAGACAATTGTGTGAAAAGTATATGAAAGAATGTTGCGGCAGTGTTCGAATCTATTGCGTAGGTCACTATTGGATTACAGTGTAAGATATGTATATGACATCAGAGGGGCATATGACAATTGACATTTCATTTTGACCTGTGTCGAAAATGATGTTTGGTTTCTGGGGCTCTCAACTGCGCGGCCATCAGCGCCGTTCAAAGTCCCAATTTTTACAGAGTGCGATCTACCCACTGTCACCAATGGTGATTATGAGGTAGTGATGAGGACAACACAGACATCCAGTCCCCAGGCGCCTGTGCCGAGATTAAGCGTTGCTATTTTTTGAGACGAAGGGATATCTGCGTCAGACTGGAGCTTTAAAGACTACCTATGCCTATGTCACAACTCAACAGTGACTTCTAAATCTACATCTACATTGATACTCCGCAAGCCACCGAACTGTGTGTGGCGGAGGGCACTTTACGTGCCACTGTCATTACCTACCTTTCCTATTCCAGTCGCGTATGGTTCGCGACTGCCGGAGAGCCTCCGTGAGCGCTCGAATCTCTCTAATTTTACATTCGTGATCTCCTCGGGAGGTATATGTAGGGGGAAGCAATATATTCGATACCTCATCCAGAAACGCACCCTCTCGAAACCTGGACAGCAAGCTACACCGCGATGCAGAGCGCCTCTCTTGCAGAGTCTGCCACTTGAGTTTGCTAAACATCTCCGTAACGCTATCACGCTTACCAAATAACCCTGTGACGAAACGCGCCGCTCTTCTTTGGATCTTCTCTATCTCCTCCGTCAACCCGACCTGGTACGGATCCCACACAGATGAGCAATACTCAAGTATAGATCGAACGAGTGTTTTTTAAGCCACCTCCTTTGTTGATGGACTACATTTTCTAAGGACTCTCCCAATGAATCTCAACCTGGCACCCGACTTACCAACAATTAATTTTATATGATCATTCCACTTCAAATCGTTCCGTACGCATACTCCCAGATATTTTACAGAAGTAACTGCTACCAGTGTTTGTTCCGCTATCATATAATCATACAATAAAGGATCCTTCTTTCTATGTATTCGCAATACATTACATTTGTCCATGTTAAGGGTCTGCTGCCACTCCCTGCACCAAGTGCCTATCCGCTGCAGATCTTCCTGCATTTCGCTGCAATTTTCTAATGCTGCAACTTCTCTGTATACTACAGCATCATCCGCGAAAAGCCGCATGAAACTTCCGACACTATCTACTACGACATTTACATACATTGTGAAAAGCAATGGTCCCATAACACTCCCCTGTGGCACGCCAGAGGTTACTATAACGTCGGTAGACGTCTCACCGTTGAGAAAAACTTGCTGTGATCTGTTTGCTAAAAACTCTTCAATCCAGCCACACATCTGGTCTGCTATTCCGTAGGCTCTTACTTTGTTTATCAGGCGACAGTGCGGAACTGTATCGAACGCCTTCCGGAAGTCAAGGAAAATGGCATCTACCTGGGAGCCTGTATCTAATAAATAAAGCGAGTTAGGTCTCACACGATCGCTGTTTCCGGAATCCATATTGATTGCTACAGGGTAGATTCTGGGTTTCCAGAAACGTATCATATACCCGAGCAAAAAACATGTTCTAAAATTCTACGACAGATCGACGTCAGAGATATAGGTCTATAGTTTTGCGCATCTGCTCGACAACGCTTCTTGAAGACTGGGACTGCCTGTGCACTTTTCCAATTTTTTGGAACCTTCCGTTCCTCTAGAGACTTGCGGTACACGGCTGTTAGAAGGGGGGCAAGTTCTTTAGCGTACTCTGTGTAGAATCGAATTGGTATCCCGTCAGATCCAGTGGACTTTCCTCTGTTGAGTGATTCCACTTGCTTTTCTATTCCTTTGACGCTTATTTCGATGTCAGCCATTTTTTCGTTTGTGCGAGGATTCAGAGAAGGAACTGCAGTGCGGTCTTCCTCTGTGAAACAGCTTTGGAAAAAGGTGTTTAGTATTTCAGCTTTACGCATGTCATCCTCTGTTTCAATGCCATCATAACCACGGAGTGTCTGGATATGCTGTTTCGAGCCACTTACTGATTTAACGTAAGACCAGAACTTCCTAGGATTTTCTGTCAAGTCGGTACATAGAATTTTAGTTTCGAATTCACTGAACGCTTCACGCATAGCCCTCCTAACGCTAACTTTGACATCGTTTAGCTTCTGTTTGTCTGAGAGGTTTTGGCTGCGTTTAAACTTGCAGTGGAGCTCTCTTTGCTTTCGCAGTAGTTTCCTCACTATGTTGTTGAACCACGGTGGGTTTTTCCCGTCCCTCACAGTTTTACTCGGCACGTACCTGTCTAAAACGCATTGGGTACAATGAAACCTAAATTCAATATAGTGTTAGTATGCGGCCCTGTAATATCGTTGTAAGATCACCCTTTCCAAGCCAACCACTGTTAGGAGATGTCCATTATTTAAGCGGGCATTTTTTTTTTAAATTCCTATCCCACTCCCCCCCCCCCCCCCCCCGCCCCCCGCCTTGAAGGGGTTTACCCTGCATTTTTAAATAATTAAAGTTATTTGATATGTTCATGGTTTTGCTTCATACAAATAAAAATACCTACACTACGTGATCAAAAGTATACGGACACTTGGCTGAAAATGACTTACAGGTTCGTGGCGCGCTCCATCGGTAATGCTGGAATTCAATATGGTGTTGGCCCACTCTTAGCGTTGATGACAGCTTTCGCTCTCGCAGGCACACGTTCAATCGGGTGCTGGAAGGTTTCTTGGGGAATGGCTGGCCATTCTTTCCGGAGTGCTGCACTGAGGAGAGGTATAGGAATCAGTCGCTAAAGCCTGGCACGAAGTCGACGTTCTAAAACATCCCAAAGGTGTTCTATAGGATTCAGGTCAGAACTCTGTGCAGGCCAGTCCATTACAGGGATGTTATTGTCGTGTAACCACTCGGCCACAGACCGTGCATTATAAACAGGTGCTCGATCGTGTTGAAAGAGGCAATCGCCATCCCCGAATTGCTCTTCGACAGTGGGAAGCTTAAAACATCAATGCAGGCCTGTGCTGTGATAGTGCCACGCAAAATAACAAGGGGTTCAAGACCCCTCCATGAAAAACACGACCGCACCATAACACTACCGCCTCCGAATTTTACTGTTGACACTACACACGCTGGCAGATGACGTTCACCGGGCATTCGCCATACACACACCCTACCATCGGATCGCCACATTGTATATCGTGATTCGTCACTCCACACAACGTTTTTCCACTGTTCAATCGTCTAACGTTTGCCATTTACGGGCGTCATGTGTGGCTTATGAGCAGTCGCTTGTCCAGGAAATCTACGTTTTCTCACCTCCCGCCTAACTGTCATAGTACCTGCAGTGGATCCTGATGCAGTTTGGAATTCCTGTGTGATGCTCTGGATAGATGTCTGTCTGTTACACATTACAACCTTCTTCAACTGTCGGCGGTCTCTGTCAGTCAACAGACGAGGTCGGCCTGTACGCCTTTGTGCTGTACGTGTCCATTCAAGTTTCCACTTCAATATCACATTGGAAACAGTGGACCTAGAGATGTTTAGAAGTGTGGAAATCTCGCGTACAGACGTATGACACAAGTGACACCCAATCACCTGACCACGTTCGAAGTCCGTGAGTTCCGCGGAACACCACACTTCGCTGTCTCACGATGTCTAATGACTACTGAGGTAGCTGATACGGAGTACCGGACAGTAGGTGGCAGCACAATGTACCTAATATGAAAAAAGTATGTTTTTGGGGGTGTCCGAATATCACATAGTGTATGAAATGTCAGTGTTCCTTTACTTACTTTGGATATGAAGTACAACGTTATTTGCCTCTTCCTTCGAATTGTACGATTACGTAGCTTTCCAATCTGTTGATTTATGCTATAACTAAGAGAATTCTTTTCGGTGTGCACTCTGCCCTGACATCATATTCATGGAGGACAAGTGGGACCGCATCGTTTGGCACAGGTGGATGAGCTCTCAGAACGAGAGTATATTCGGCAAATTGACTGGCCGGCCCCTTCTACCGACTTAAATCCCATCGAGGGCATATGGGATGCGGAGGGGAACGTACTGTAGCACGCCGGCCGCGGTGGTCTAGCGGTTCTAGGCGCTCAGTCCGGAACTGCGCGACTGCTACGGTCGCAGGTTCGAATCCTGCCTCGGGCATGGATGTGTGTGATGCCCTTAGGTTAGTTAGGTTTAAGTAGTTCTAAGTTCTAGGGGACTGGTGACCACAGATGTTAAGTCCCATAGTGCTCAGAGCCATTTGAACCATTTGTACTGTAGCACGTCCACACGCCCAACGGCCATCAGCAGTTGTCAACCGTACTGTTGGAGGAAGTGAATGTCCTACAACTTGTTGCCCGCAGCTCGTGGTCTAGGTACTAGAGTTGCCTCCTCTGGATCACAGGGTCCATGGGTCGATTCCCGGCAGGGTTGGGGATTTTCTCTGCGTGGGGTCTTCGTGTTTGTATTGACGACATCATTTCATCATCATCCTCATCCTTCGTGACGGTGGCTAGATTGGACTGTGAAGAAACTGGACCTTTCTACAGACACTGATGACAGCGCAGTTGAGCGCCCCACAGACCACGCACCACCACCACCATCACCAGACCTGTGGCCTGCGTCGCCGTCCTTGGTGATCGTGCAGTTTATTCAACAACCATGACTCGTCTTTTGTAATGTCCAGGGGGCTATAATAAATCGCAGTGACTCAGTGTAATTATTGTCTTTGAATAAATATGTCATTCCTATCCGTGTCATTGCGTATTTCTTTCAATTACCTTCTGTATTATGCTGTAGTCGTTCTTTCTGTGTTTGGTTTAAGTTTGATCGACCTATGTTACTTGACAGTTCGACATCGTGCCAAAGTTACTTTCGTTCTTTCGATTCGCGCTGCCATGTTATATGTATAACGCTCACGAATATAAAAAAAATCCAAAATGATTTTACCCTACAGGAATTACAGGGTGACAATTATTGACGTATATAAAATAAAATCGTCACAACTTCGGAAAGGTTTACGCTACGACGTTTCAACTGCACAGTTAGCAGCGGTGCATGATGTGAATTAGTATATGTTGTGTGATTTGGTTTAGTGACGAAATCCTCTTTCATCTGGATGGTTTTGAAACCCTCTTTCAGTTGGATGGGTTCGAAACCCTCTTTCATTTGGATGCGTTCGTCAATAAACAAAATTGGTGCATTTGCGGAACTGAGAATCCACGTTTCCCGATCGAGAAGTCTCTTCACCCTCAACGCGTGACTGTGCGGTGTGCGGTGTCCAGTCACGGAATAATTGGTGCGATATTCCTTGATGGCACGGTGACTACCGAACAGAACATGAAGCTTTTGGAAGCTGACTTCATTCCCATTATGGAAAGTGATGGCGGTTTAGATAAGATGTGGCTCTTGCTGGACGGAGCTCGACCATACCGAAGCAGGAGGGTGTTTTATGTCCTGGAGGAGCACTTTGGGGACCGCATTCTGGTTCTGGGGCACCCAGAGGCCACTGGCATGGGCCTCGATTGTCTGCCATATTCTCAGGATCTTAACACGTGCCACTCCTTTTTGTGGGGCTATATTAAAGGTGTACAGCAATAACGTGAAAACCATTGCCTAGCTGAAAACAGCAATTCAGGAGGTCATCGACAGCATCTACGTTCCAACACTTCAGCGGGTCATGCAGAATTTCGCTATTCCTCTGCGCCACGTCAGCGCCAATGATGGCAGGCACATCGAACTTGTCATACTCTATCTTACATGATGAATAAAGTGTGTGCACGCCTTAGTTTGTAAATAATGTACTTGTTTCATGTTGTTGTTGTGGTCTTCAGTCCTGAGACTGGTTTGATGCAGCTCTCCATGCTACTCTATCCTGTGCAAGCTGCTTCATCTCCCAATACGTACTGCAGCCTTCATCCTTCTGAATCTGCTTAGTGTATTCATGTCTTGGTCTCCCCCTACGATTTTTACCCTCCACGCTGCCCTCCAATACTAAATTGGTGATCCCTTGATGTCTCAGAACATGACCTACCAACCGATCCCTTCTTCTTGTCAAGCTGTGCCGGAAACTCTTCTCCCCAATCCTATTCAATATCTCCTCATATGTGATCTACCCACCCAATCTTCAACATTCTTCTGTAGCACCACATTTCGAAAGCTTCTATTCTCTTCTTGTCCAAACTATTTATCGTCCATGTTTCACTTCCATACATGGCTACACTCCATACAAATACTTTCAGATACGACTTCCTGACACGTAAGTCTATACTCGGTGTTAACAAATTTCTCTTCTTCAGAAACGCTTTCCTTGCCATTGCCAGTCTACATTTTATATCCTCTCTACTTCGACCATCATCAGTTATTTTGCTCCCCAAATAGCAAAACTCCTTTACTACTTTAAGTGCCTCATTTCCTAATCTAATTCCCTCAGCATCACCTTTTTTAATTCGACTACATTCCATTATCCTCGTTTTGCTTTTGTTCATGTTCATCTTATATCCTCGTTTCAAGACACTGTCCATTCCGTACAACTGCTCTTCCAAGTTCTTTGCTGTCTCTGACAGAATTACAATGATATTGGCGAACTTCAAAGTTTTTATTTCTTCTCCATGGGTTTTAATACCTACTTGGAATTTTTCTTTTGTTTCCTTTACTGCTTGCTCAATATACAGATTAAATAACATCGGGGAGAGCTACAACCCTGCCTCACTCCCTTCCCAACCACTGCTTCTCTTTCATGTCCCGCGATTCTTGTAACTGCCATCTGGTTTCTGTACAAATTGTACGCTCCCTGTATTTTACCCGTGCCACTTTTTTTGTCTGGTTCTATAATTATCACACTATACAGCGGGGCTTACGGTCAAATAAGGCAGAAGGGATAGATAACATTCCATCAGAATTTCTAAAATCATTGGGGGGAAGTGGCAACAAAACGACTATTCATGTTGGTGTGTAGAATATATGAGTCTGGCGGTATACCATCTGACTTTCGGAAAAGCATCATCCACACAATTCCGAAGACGGCAAGAGCTGACAAGTGCGAGAATTATCGCACAATCAGCTTAACAGCTCATGCATCGAAGCTGCTTACAAGAATATTATACGGAAGAACGGAAAATAAAATTGAGAATGCGCTAGGTGACGATCAGTTTGGCTTTAGGAAAAGTAAAGGGACGAAAGAGGCAATTCTGACGTTAGGGCTAATAATGAAGAAAGGCTAAAGAAAAATCAAGACACATTCATAGGATTTGTCGACCCGTAAAAAGCGTTCGACAATATAAAATGGTGCAAGCTGTTCGAGATTCTGAAAAAAGTAGGGGTAAGCTATAGGGAGAGACGGGTCATATAGAATATGTACAACAACCAAGAGGGAATAATAAGAGTGGACGATCAAGAACGAAGTGCTCGTATTAAGAAGGGTGTAAGACAAGGCTGTAGCCTTTCACCCCTACTCTTCAATCTGTACATCGAGGAAGCAATGATGGAAATAAATGAAAGGTTTAGGAGTGGAATTAAAATACAAGGTGAAAGGATATCAATGATACGATTCGCTGATGACATTGCTATTCTGAGTGAAAGTGAAGAAGAATTAAATGATCTGCTGAACGGAATGAACAGTCTAATGAGTACACAGTATGGTTTGAGAGTAAATGGGAGAAAGACGAAGGTAATGAGAAGTAGTAGAAATGAGAACAGCGAGAAACTTAACATCAGGATTGATGGTCACGAAGTCAATGAAGTTAAGGAATTCTGCTACCTAGGCAGTAAAATAACCAATGACGGACGGAGCAAGGAGGACATCAAAAGCAGACTCGCTATGGCAAAAAAGGCATTTCTGGCCAAGAGAAGTTTACTAATATCAAATACCGTCCTTAATTTGAGGAAGAAATTTGTGAGGATGTACGTCTGGAGTACAGCATCGTATGGTAGTGAAACATGGACTGTGGGAAAACCGGAACAGATGAGAATCGAAGCATTTGAGATGTGGTGCTATAGACGAATGTTGAAAATTAGGTGGACTGATAAGGTAAGGAATGAGGAGGTTCTACGCAGAATCGGAGAGGAAAGGAATATGTGGAAAACACTGATAAGGAGAAGGGACAGGATGATAGGACATCTGCTAAGACATGAGTGAATGACTTCCATGGTACTAGAGGGAGCTGTAGAGGGCAAAAACTGTAGAGGAAGACAGAGATTGGAATACGTCAAGCAAATAATTGAGGACGTAGGTTGCAAGTCCTACTATGAGATGAAGAGGTTAGCACAGGAAAGGAATTCGTGGTGGGCCGCATCAAACCAGTCAGTAGACTAATGACAAAAAAAAAAAAAAAAAAAAAGAAAAAAAGAAAACAGCGGGGCTGTGGATCCACAAATGAAGAAACCACTAGTTCCTGTTTCATAGCCATCTGTGTCTACTTGGGTAATGAAATTACTATACAAGGACAGCTACAAGCACGCTTCTGCTTGTGCAGGTCATGTCCTCGCCGGGCTTCGCCATCCGGACGCTGACGGAGAGGGACGGCCCGCAGCTGGTGTCCTTCCTGAGGCGCTTCTTCCTGAGGGACGAGCCGCTCAACGCCGCGGTGGGCATCATGGCCGACGGGCAGGACTCCTCCCCAGAGCAGGAGGGCTTCTGTCTGGAGGCGCTGCCCGAAGGTACGGCTGCGTCAGCTCACCACAAGGAGTCACTCCTCTTAAATACTGGCTGGCTGCAGTGGAAATGCTGGCAGAGCTTTTCTATTTTTTATTTTTTCAGTGTCGTCTATAATTATCGTCTGACAGCAAAACGTATTAGATATTCTGATGCTTAATGCGAAACCGGTTTACACTGGAAAAAGTTAGTTCCAATTTTGGCCACCAGGTGCAAATGTGTCGCTGCGAATGCAAGAAAGACGTACAGATTTGTGTCCATATTTAATGGATCAGCAATGGGATGTGGGCAGGAAAGGTCAAACAAATCAGAAAGACCTAATGTTGGTTTTAAGGAAAGGTCAAACAAATGAGAAAGACCTAATGTTGGTTTTATTATTAACTGTTGGTTACATAATTTGTTCAATATGAGCACTGGAGACATCAACGAGATGCCGTACAGCGCCAGATTTGCACCTGGTTGCCAAAATTGTAACTAATTTTTTGTCGTTGCTTAACGTTGTTAGCAAAAATATCGACAATTCTTGCCCGATTTATTTCAAGTTTGTACACATTACTCTAATAAACGTTGGATGTACAGAGGCTAAATATTTTAATATATATAATACAGAAACATATATGTAATATACAAAGGGAAAACGTTGATCCCAAAACTCTCGGAAAGTTCTTCAGCGATTTATTCCAAACTTTTACACTATACTCTAATAAGCATTCGGACAGATGTGGGATACATACTTTTTTGTGTATGTAATATATAGATTTATATTTAATATAAATAGAGGAAGCGTTATCAGCAAAAATTGTGGTAAGTTCTTCACATATTAAATTTTAAGGCGATATTGTAATAAACGTTCGATCACACATAAGTTATGTTGTTTTATACGACAATGTGTAGTTTTTCTGTAATACCTAACTGCGGGAGAGAAAATGCTCTGCTGTGCTTCGAAAATGTGCAGCTTCGGTTTCAACTACAATAACATAGAATTAGACGAAATGTTTCCTCCGAATACATTCTTTCTCCTAATATATAATTTCAAACAAAAAGTTTGCACAATATTGTACTGTTTTGTTTTCTTCCCCGCCGTGGGTTTTATAGCAAACGGGAAAGTTGTATTTGTGGTGTATCGGCTTATGACAGGAATTGTATTCCGGAATTTGAAACATCCGAATCTTTTTAATCCTATCCATTCGCAGGTTAAAACTATGCGAAATACTGCCACTGAAACTACTATACAGACCCAGCAGCTGGAGTGGTATCCCTCATATCCAAAATATCAATGATCCCACCCGGTTTACCCATTCATTTTGATCGACTTCAGTTCCCAACCAGCATTTCACTTCCAATACGAATAAACAACGCTCAAGTCAGAGAGTGGTGACGAGAAGTTGAACAGAGAGGGGAGTGGGGGGGATAATGGACACAGAGAGAGGGAGGAAGATATGGACAGAGAGAGTGGGGAGGAAGTGATGCACAGAAGAGGGGAGAAGGAGGTGATAGAGAGAGGGAGTAAGGAGTTTAGGATGTATACGCAATTAATAAAGTATTACGTGAATAAGAAGCACTATCGTGTTCGCTAGTATACTATAATGCAAATGATCAGCTTTCCAGTAGGTAGCAGTAATGCCAACTAGTTTCTGTGTTTAAGCTAAGATTATGCAGTCCGTTTGTCATTCAGAAATCTCCAGCTGAATGTTCATTGACTGTGAGAATACCATGTTATGCTTGATACATTATGTTATCAAAAGTGTGGTTTCACCGCCAGACACCACACTTGCTAGATGGTGGCCTTTAAATCGGCCGCGGTCCGTTAGTATACGTCGGACCCGCGTGTCGCCACTATCAGTGATTGCAGACCGAGAGCCGCCACACGGCAGGTCTAGAGAGACTTCCTAGCACTCGCCCCAGTTGTACAGCCGACTTTGTTAGCGATGGTTCACTGACAAAATACGCTCTCATTTGCCGAGACGATAGTTTAGCATAGCCTTCAGCTACGTCATTTGCTACGACCTAGCAAGGCGCCATTATCAGTTACTATTGATATTATGAATCATGTACCGTCAAGAGCGACGTTCACCATTAATGGATTAAAGTTAAGTATTCCACCAGCTACGTCCGTTTTTCTAAAGTCTAATTTCCTTGTCCTGTTCCAGACCTCGCGCCAGCCTGCGTGAGCTAAAACGCGTGCCTTTCGGCTTCCTCTAGTACCCGGTGTTGGCTCTCCTGCCAACCCACAACAAAAAGTATCCGGACATCCCCAAAAACATACGTTTTTCATATTAGGTATATTGTGCTGCCACCTACTGCCAGTAGACATTACACATCGTGAAAGAGTAGAATCAGGCGCACCACGTGGTCAGGTGATTGGGTGTCACTTGTGTCATACGTCTGTACGCGAGATTTCCACACTTCTAAACATCTCTAGGTGCACTCTTTCCGATGTCATAGTGAAGTGGAAACATGAAGGGACACGTATAGCACAAAAGCGTACAGGCCGACCTCGCCTGTTGACTGACAGAGACCGCCGACAGTTGAAGAGGGTCGTAATGACCAATAGGCAGTCATCTATCCAGACCATCACACAGGAATTCCACACTGCATCAGGATCCACTGCAAGTACTATGACTGTTAGGCGGGAGATGAGAAAATCTGGATTTCATGGTCGAGCGGCTGCTCATAAGCCACAAGTCACGCCGGTAAATGCCAAACGATACGTCGTGTGGTGTAATGAGCGTAAACATTGGACAATTGAACTGTGGAAAAACGTTGTGTGGAGTGACGGATCACGGTTCAGAATGTGGCGATCCTATGGCAGGTTGTGGGTATGGCGAATGCCCGGTGAACGTCATCTGCCAGCGCGTGTAGTGCCGACAGTAAAATTCGTGGGCGGTGGTGTTATGGTGTTGTCGTGTTTTTCATGGAGGGGGCTTACAGCCCTTGTTGTTTTGCGTAGTACAGGCCTGCATTGATGTTTTAAGCACCTTCTTGCTTCCCACTGTTCAAGAATATTCGAGAATGGCGACTGCATCTTTCAGCACGACTCAGCACCTGTTCATAAGCACCCGTGTAATGGACTGGCCTGCACAAAGTCCTGACCTGAATCCCATGGAACACCTTTTGGATATTTTGGACCGCCGACTTCGTGCCAGGCCTCACCGACCGACATCGATACCTCTCCTCAGTGCAGCATTCCGTGAAGAATGGTGTGCCATTCCCCAGGAAACCTTCCAGCACCTGATTGAACGTATGCCTGCGAGAGTGGAAGCTGTCATTAAGGCTAAGGGTGGGCCAACACCATATTTAATTCCATCATTACCGGCGGAGGGCGCCACAAACTTGTAAGTCATTTTGAGCGAAGTGTCTGTATACTTTTGATCAATAGTGTATACAGTAAGAAAAGGAAACATCGAACTACACGTGTCACAAGCGGCGGGGTGTGGCCTATTCAGGCAGCCGTTTATCGTTCTGCCAAAATGCTGCTTGCGTCCCTTCGGGATACGACAGTCTTGCTAATATGGAATGGTTTCAGGGGGACCATATTCAACGCCATGTAGAACTTATTGGCTCCACACGACTTGTGCCTCAGAGAAAAGACGTCGTGTTCGGCCATGTAGAATCGGACAAGAAAGTCGCTTGTTATAAAACTGAATTATTTAATCTGATCTTCATAAAGGACATAAACTGAAGGAATGTTAAACAGTAAGCAGTTCTACACTCTCGGAATATTTTGTAAACTTAAGTAAGATAAATGGATGTGATGGTGCTGCAGTAGGTGAAATGGCATTAGTTTATCGTGCTGTAAGGCGCAATTTAAGTTATTCCAGTATTGACTGTGAAAACTAATTTGTACGAGCGTAACCACAAGCGTCGAAACGACGAGGAAGAACGCAAGACTAGAGAAGTCGGTGAGGCGACTTCAGCCTATAGCCCGCTGACAAGGATCACACCACGACAGGGGCGACCTCTGCATAAGCGCCGCTCCTGCCAGCCTAGGCGGACAGAAGTGGACGGTATTCGCAGAACATTAGCGAGGCCTAGCAGAGAGTGCCACGAGGACAGTTATTAGCGATCCATATCCATTGCCTGATTGAACATTGTATACAGCAAGGACTCTGGTTTATGTTGCATCTCGCCCATCACTTGTGACACCATTGTTAATTCAAGTTAAGTACTGTCAATCTGCTTTATCGAAATAAAACAACTGATGCCATTCGCTTGAGTTGTTGTATAGCATTCCGAGAATGTAGCATCCCTTGGGCACTCTATACGAGACGAGTGGGCAAAAAACCCCACAAAATTAGTATCCCATATTTTCGCCAATTCAAAAGTTAGTTCACAACTGAAATGTGGATGTAGAAAGCAGACTGCTCATGAAAAATGTGCTAGCTCCCAAGAATGTTAGTTAGATTTTTAGAAGTTCTAATTACACTACTGCCCATTAAAACTGATACACCAAGAAGAAATGCGGATGATAAACTTGTATTCATTGGACAAATATATTATGCTAGAACTGACATGTCATTACATTTTCACGCAATTTGGCTGCATAGATCCTAAGAAATCAGTACCCAGAACAACCATCTCTGGCCGTAATAACGGCCTTGATACGCCTGGGCATTGAGTCAAACACAGCTTGGATGGCGTGTACAGGTACAGCTGCCCATGCAGCTTCAACACGATACCACAGTTCATCAAGAGTAGTGGCTGGCGTATTGTGACGAGCCAGTTGCTCGGCCACCACTGACCAGACGTTTTCAGTTGATGACAGATCTGGAGAATGTGCTGGCCAGGGCACCAGTCGAACATTTTCTGTGTCCAGAAAGGCCCGTACAGGACCTGCAACATACGGTCTTGCATTATCTTGCTGCAATGTAGGGTTTCGCAGGGATCGAATTAAGGGTAGAGCCAAGGGTTGTAACACATCTGAAATGTAACGTTCACTGTTTGAAATGCCGTCAATGCGAACAAGAGGTGACCGAGACGCGTAACCAATGGAAACTCATACCATCACGTCGAGTGATACATCCAGTATGGCGATGACGAATACACGCTTCCAATGTGCGTTCACCGCGATGTCGCCAAACACGGATGTGACCATCATGATGCTGTAAATAGAACTTGGATTCATCCGAAAAAATGACGTTTTGCCATTCGTGCACCCAGGTTCGTCGTTGAGTACACCATCGCAGGCGCTCCTGTCTGTGATGCAGCGTCAAGGGTAACCGCAGCCGTGGTCTCCGAGCTGATAGTCCATGCTGCTGCAAACGTCGTCGAACTGTTCGTGCAGATGGTTGTTGTCTTGCAAACGTCCCCATCTGTTAACTCAGGGGTCGAGACGTGGCTGCACGATACGTTACAGCCATGCGGATAAGATGCCTGTCATCTCGACTGCTAGTGATACGAGGCCGTTGGGATCCAGCACGGTGTTCGTATTACCCTCCTGAATCCACCTATTCCATATTCTGCTAACAGTCATTGGATCTCGACCAACGCGAGCAGCAATGTCGCGATACGATAAACCGCAATTGCGATAGGCTACAATCCGACCTTTATCAAAGTCAGAAACGTGACGGTACGCATTTCTCCACTTTACACGAGGCGTCACAACAACGTTTCACCAGGCAACGCCAGTTAACTGCTGTTTGTGTATGGGAAATCGGTTGGAAACTTTCCTCATGTCAGCACGTTGTACGAGGTGCATTCAAGTTCTAAGGCCTCCGATTTTTTTTCTCCTGACTGGAAAGAGATAGAAACATGCGCATTGTTTTAAAATGAGGCCGCGTTCATTGTCAATACGTCCCAGAGATGGCAGCACCGTATGGCAGATGGAATTTTACCGCCAGCGGCGAGAATGAGAACTGTTTTAAATACTTAAAATGGTGACGTTTTCCTTACTTGAACAGCGTGCAATCATTTGTTTTCTGAATTTGCGTGGTGTGAAACCAATTGAAATTCATCGACAGTTGAAGGAGATATGTGATGATGGAGTTATGGATGTGTCGAAAGTGCGTTCGTGGGTGCGACAGTTTAATGAAGGCAGAACATCGTGTGACAACAAACCGAAACTACCTCGGGCTCGCACAAGCCGGTCTGACGACACGATCGAGAAAGTGGAGAGAATTGTTTTGGGGGATCGCCGAATGACTGTTGAACAGATCGCCTCCAGAGTTGGCATTTCTATGGGTTCTGTGCACACAATCGTGCATGACGACCTGAAAATGCGAAAAGTGTCATCCAGGTGGGTGCCACGAATGCTGACAGACGACCACATGGCTGCCCGTGTGGCATGTTGCCAAGCAATGTTGACGTGCAGCGACAGCATGAATGGGACTTTCTTTTCGTCGGTTGTGACAATGGATGAGACGTGGATCCCATTTTTCAATCCAGAATCAGTCAGCTCAATGGAAGCACACAGATTCACCACCACCAAAAAAATTTCGGGTAACCGCCAGTGCTGAAAAAATGATGGTGTCCATGTTCTGGGACAGCGAGGGCGTAATCCTTACCCATTGCGTTCCAAAGGGCACTACGGTAACAGGTGCATCCTATGAAAATGTTTTGAAGAACAAATTCCTTCCTGCACTGCAACAAAAACGTCCGGGAAGGGCTGCACGTGTGCTGTTTCACCATGACAACGCACCCGCACATCGAGCTAACGTTACGCAACAGTTTCTTCGTGATAACAACTTTGAAGTGATTCCTCATGCTCCCTACTCACCTGACCTGGCTCCTAGTGACTTTTGGCTTTTTCCAACAATGAAAGGCACTCTCCTTGGCCGCACATTCACCAGCCATGCTGCTATTGCCTCAGCGATTTTCCAGTGGTCAAAACAGACTCCTAAAGAAGCCTTCGCCGCTGCCATGGAATCATGGCGTCAGCGTTGTGAAAAATGTGTACGTCTGCAGGGCGATTACGTCGAGAAGTAACGCCAGTTTCATCGATTTCGGGTGAGTAGTTAATTAGAAAAAAAAATCGGAGGCCTTAGAACTTGAATGCACCTCGTAGGTATCGCCACCAGCGCCAACCTTGTGCGAATGCTCTGAAAAGCTAACCATTTGCATATCACAGCATCTTCTTCCTGTCGGTTAAATTTCGCGTCTGTAGCACGTCATCTTCGTGGTGTAGCAATTTTAATGGCCAGTAGTGTAACTTCTCGCTGTTAAAGTTTATGTGTAACTGTAATGTACCAACGCGAGCTAGAAGAAATGGTCATTAAAAATGCCGATAAAACTGGCAGCTATAGTGTATCCAGAGAAGATCACTGACCTGTTCTAACAAGGATCGTGATTAAACTGACCAAGTGGCTCATTTCTATGGATCGAGGGCCAAATTTCGATGACCCCACTGCCGTCGTAATTGATGATGTTGGGTCAGCACGGGTAAATGTAGAGGTCTTTTGCAGCAGAGCCATATGTTTCAGATGGAACGCTGATGGGCGTGTTCCAAAACGCTGGTGCCTGCACTAGCAATGTAGGGTCCACGCGGCATAGGGTGGCCCATGCGCAGTGACCAATTTGCGCCCAAACCGCTGGACGTGTTGATTCACTTGTTCAGAAGGGGGTCGCCCATTCGGTCGGCCGGCGATGACAGAATCGAGGCGCACGCACTACAATCTTTCTCAATCGATTTTATAGAAACTATACTTGTACCTTTACATGTCAGGTTCATTATGTTGTGCCTATCTTTTCAGCACCTCAATGCCCTCCGTTGCGCCGGCCGGTGTGGCCGAGCGGTTCTAGGCGCTTCGGTCTGGAACCGCGCGACCGCTACGGTTGCAGGTTCGAATCCTGCCTCGGGAGTGGATGTGTGTGATGTCCTTAGGTTAGTTATGTTTAAGTAGTTCTAAGTTCTAGGTGACTGATGACCTCAGATGTTAAGTCCCATAGTGCTCAGAGCCACTTGAACCATTTTTAAACCCTCCGTTGCCTGAGCAACACCAATTGTGGTGCAGATCGCTGTACGCTGCTTGAGCTCTACACAGCCCTTGTCCAATCCCGAATTGACTGTGGGAGTGTGAGTTATGGTTCTACAGCGCCTTCAGCATTGCATTTACTCGACCCTATGCACCACTGTGGGTTTCGATTAGCGACAGGAGATTTTAGGACGAGTCCGGTTGCAACCGTACTTTCGCGTTCTCGTCAATACGGTACCAGAACGTTTAAGTCCTACCACTGTAAAGACGGAAGATCCGCGATTCGGAATGACAGAACTGTGCAGTAAGTAGCGGCAGGAACACCGCCACAAAATCACGCAGCACTAACACTCCAAAACCATTGACTCTCGGAGAGAGATTTTAACCGTGTTCAACCTAATGGTAAAGTATCGAACTATTTTTCTCCGAATCATACAGTTTGGGGGAAAAGCAGTGAGAATGATTACTTTTGGAAACCTTTTATCAGACAAAGCCTGTTATAACAATAAAATGTTTCGCTTAATAAAAAGGCCGCCAGCGCAAATCGGGCACAGTGTCTACACACAAAGATGAAGTCAATTTTCGGCACTGAGTAAATAACTACTTTCACTTACTACGGTCACTTGGCAGTAAGTACTACTCATCCCACATTCTGTTACTTATGGAATTTATCACTATACTTCAGTAATAATTTAAAGAAGACACACATATATTTCAACAAGGATAAAAAAAATATTAAACTTATAGCTGTAATTCATATTATTTAACACGACTAAATTTCATTTCCTTAGGACTGTTATTTGTTAACGTTCTACTAACACCAATATTTGTCTGGCTTTCTTGGACATGGAGCAGCAACACGAACAATTACTGTCAAGATTGTTGCAGTTAAACAATTATGTTACTTTACTTTCAGAAATGTTATTGAAAACGTATTCTCATGATCACGCAAAGCGGTGGCCCTTAAACTGATACGTGCAAACTTTAATATTTAATAATGATTTTCGTAATTTACTACCAAAACAGTACTCTTGCCAGTAATTTACTATTATTCAAGCTTCAATAAACATCAGGATACTCGCAATAAATTCGTTTAGGTAAGGACCCTACTGAGGCACATGACACAGGAAAAAAGGTACATTTAACACTTATAATCCACGGATTGAAGATGGATGGTTCATACTGTGATACACTTCTAAATAAAGTACTTTGCCTGTTACTGACGTCGAAGGTGGCGTGAGGCGGTGCTGCGTAGTAACATTGCGCAGGTACGGCTCCTGATGTACATAGCTCTGTCTTCCTCTTGGTGGCGACGATAAAATTGCAAATTTCTGAGCTATTAATTTATTGCCGTACTGCGCCAATTGTGTAGAACACGTCCGAGGCCAAAACCCAGTCTTGCAGGTAAATTCGGGGCCTGCAGTGCTTGACCAACGTAATGCGTGTTCACCACTTGCAGGGCAGCTACCGACTCGCTGAGCCACTTGCGCGCAAATTCTCACTCGCGCGCCCCACCACCTTTTCCATTCCACCACAGAACGGAGTTCCGTTCTACCTATGATTCCTACACCTTTTCAATTTACACTTCTGCTTACAAAACCCTAAATATGAACCATCTACAATTTTTACATACAAAATTGACATAATTAATTACAGTTGTACTTGAAATATTACATAATTATTTACAAAGTATGTTTTAATACATTTATTCCACCTACGTCAAAGAGGTTATTTGAAATAGATGAATTACACTTAACAAAAGCTTACTCTTGCTGTAGTGTTTTCTTAATTTTTCAAAATTATTATGGAACAAAAAATTGTTAAAATATACAGATTAATGGCAGTATTATATTTACAATAGCATTACACCGTGACCAGCGTACTGGTGGAGGCTGGTGTCCTGCCCGCACGTCGTGGTCGTGCGGTAGCGTTCTCGCTTCCCACGCCCGGGTTCCCGGGTTCGATTCCCGGCGGGGTCAGGGATTTTCTCTGCCTCGTGATGGCTGGGTGTTGTGTGCTGCCCTTAAGTTAGTTAGGTTTAAGAAGTTCTAGGGGACTGATGACCATAGATGTTAAGTCCCATAGTACTCAGAGCCATTTGAACCATTTTTGAGGCTGGTGTCCCTCCACTGCAGATCAGACCTGCGCAACTGCTCGCCAGTTACGCAGCACACATTCGTAGTTCCCCTGAGCATCCGAATTGCCGTCTCCTTTTCCCGCCAGCGGCAGTCCGTCTCCCGCATCGGCGGCCCGGATTGGGGCTAACGGTTTGCGGTTCGCGTGCGGTCCCTTCTCTCCGAACTGCAGTCCTTCTCTTTACCACCTCTACTTGCGGTCCCTTCACGCACTCCTCAATGGTGTACGACTCGCCCGCAGCTTCGTTTGGACCTTTCACATGACCCTAAGGACTCCGTTAAGCCTGCGTTTCTCTGCTGCCACTTCCTCTCAATTCTAGACCTGTACCGGGGCTCTGAAGTGGTTTGCACCGACGGCTCCATGGCTGATCGTAATGTAGGCTTTGCATATGTTCATGGAGGACATATTGAGCAGCACTCCTTGCCAGCTGGCTGCAGTGTTTTCACTGCAGAGCTGGCGGCCATATCCCGTGCTCTTGAGTACATCCGCTCATGCCCTGGCGAGTCATCTCTCCTGCGTAGTGACTCACTGAGAAGCCTACAAGGTATCGACCAGTGCTACCCTCGCCATCCTCTGGTAGCGTCCATCCAGGAGTCCATCTGTGCCCTGGAACAGTCCCGGCATTCCGTGGTGTTTGTGTGGACCCCAGGACACATCGGAATCCCCGGCAACGAACTTGCCGGCAGGCTGGCCAAACGGGCGACGCGGAAACCGCTTCTGGAGATAGGCATCTCCGAAGCTGACCTGCGTTCTGCGTTCTGTCTCACACCACAGGGGGTTCCGGCTTTTTGAGAAGGAAAGGCATAACACCATGCACAAAAAGCTGCGTGTCATTAAGGAGACTATGAATGTGTGGAAGTCTTCCATGCGGGCCTCTCGCAGGCAATCAGTTGTCCTCTGCCGGCTCCGCATTGGCCACTCTCTTCTGTTTCTATTGTCTCTCTGTTTTTTTCTTGTGCTCTTTTGTTCCTTTCAGTGTTCGTTGCCTTCCCTTCGTTCTTGTGGCTTTTCCTTTCATTCCGTTTTGGTTATATGTTTCATCCGTTTCGTTCTTACACTTGTGGCATTGTTTTATTAGGAACAAGGGACCGATGATCTAGTAGTTTGGTCCATTCTCCCGCCTTTAAACCAACCAACCAACCTACATTAATCTACAAGGAGACTAAATTGAAAAATAAGTACTTCTTTCCATTCCGAAAACTTTTCAAACCATCCTCGTAAACAAAACCTAATACTAACAATAAATTTATTAACAGTTTCGGGAAGAAAGGAAATTTCCTTACAGGGGTCCATAAATTTCAGATTACAAATTTTTACCCAATGAAAAAAAGAAACTATAGCCAAAATAAGTCTCAGACTTCACTGTGTGTCCACACTTCACCAAAATTTTTAGTAAGTCGTTTGAAGTAGAAAAATTTAAATGGTGGAGCCACACTACAATAATTACCGTCTGTTCAAATTTATTCACAATGTTCAGCTAACACTACCCAGGCAACAATAATTAACATAGGAAGCACAATAAAACCGAACGGAACCTCTGCGGGGTTCAAAGGCGGCTAACGCAAGTCCGAAATATTCCTAATCTGACACACAAAGCAACAGGTAATAATATAACCGTCAAACAGTTCATTTACGATTACGTCAGGTTGTTGACAGCTCGAATAATAATCGGAAAGAGTAAATTATAACTTCCTACGAGGGTTGGAACTTAAATAGTGGCAACTATTTATTCACGACCGACACAAAAGAGTTACATGTTTGCACCTGTTACTGTCCTTCAAAGTAGTCACCAGCGTTGTGTAGATCCCGTTGCCAGCGATGTGGAATGCGTAGTATACCGTTAGCAGAGCCTGTTCTGTTGATGGTGCGAATAGAGGTGTCTACTGCCTGTCGAATCTCTGGAACAGTTCTGAAGCGAATGCCACGAAGTGGTTCTTTCATTTACGGAATCAAATCAAAGTCACAAGGACTCAAGTCCGGGGAGTATGGTGGATGTTACAGTACTTCCCAGTCCCATCGACAGAACAGAGCAGCCACAGCTTGCGCTGTATGCGCCCGCGCATTGTCGTGCAAAATGATGGGTGGGTTGCCCAGAAAGTGTCGCCGCTTCTTTCTCAAAGCTGGTCGCAGGTTATGCTCCAAAAACGAACAGTAATATTGTGCACTGACGGTGGCATTCGCTTCAGAACTGTTCCAGGGATTCGACAGGCAGTAGACCGCTCCATTCGCACCATCAACAGAACGGGCTCTGCTAACGGTATACTACGCATTCCACATCGCTGGCAACGGGTTCTACACAACGCTGGTGACTACTTTGAAGGACAGTAACAGGTGCAAACATGTAACTCTTTCGTATCGGTTGTGAATAAGTAGTTGCCACTATTTAAGTTCGAACCCTTGTATATTTGACGCTGCTGTCGGAGCGCGTAACAAGATCACTAAGGCAAGGTTTAAGGCTATCATCGGACCAGCACTGGCTCCGAATTAAAAAAATTCATAGTCTAGTTCCATTCACCAACGTGTTTATAAGAACCTGCTCTTGATTATACGCCAAAATTGTCTTTGAAACGGCCACACAATCCGGGATTTCAGACACACCAAATTACCCAAAGAATTTATACACGCGCCAAGAATAATACCTTGTATAAGACGGTGCGTAAAAGAACGCCCTTAACAATGCAAACTAAGAACTATATGTCAATCCACAAGCACAGAAAATTTCAAGGCACACTAACAGCAGTCTAATAAAGGAAATGCACCATCTTTCAAAACAAGAACAAACAAGTTTAACACAGCGTTTTTAGAGCACCATAGACTGGGTACTAACTAGAGGTAGGCACTCCTGCAGTAAACCATATCTATGCAGAGTGGCTGTTGTGTACACAGTTCCGTGTAGTCAGCGCGTACACAACTTTCCCACTAGAGCGCGCCCCGCTAAGCACAACAGCGCAGGCGCAGCGCTCGTCCGTCTCCGCACTACGAGATGGCGCTGTCTTAGAGGCGGACGAAATTCTGCTTCCGCCGATCCACGTATTAAAAAAATGTAACGCAGCCAATGAGATTGCTGCTAACGTAGAACCTTTTCTTCTCACGGATCACACTCGCGCAGTGATACATGAACTCGCGAGGTATTATAACGAGTGTACAGACCTCCGATTTGTCAGAGTTCTACATTTGTCTGTACCAGTCTATAGTCAAGTTTCAGTCTGCGCCTAATAAGATTACCATATCGCTGCACATAGCCATGAAGATAAATGTATAGACACTTTCGTCAAGTATCAGAGATATAAGTGAGAATAAGATTAACGTACCACTACCAAAGGAACTTCAGATTGTCAATTGTAAATACCATCCAGATCAAAATTAAGTAATTTTATGCTTGTTATTATTTTAATAAATGTGTGTGAAAATTAATCAGGTTCTGTTTAAAGTCAGTCACCGTCAATCCGCTATTCTAAGCGTGCAAGTGGCATTTCTATCGTCTGACCTAACGGCAGAAGATAAACACGCCACGATAAGACCACGAGACATATTGCTGACACTCGCCTACTTCGTTAGAGCGACAAGTCAAATAATCTGATGGTATTTGTACTGAAGGTCTTACAGTACGGACACCATAGTGGCGTACTGATCTCCACTCAGCAAACCGAGTACCGAACCAGAGTAATCACAAGAGTAACAGAAAGTTAACTCAGTCGGTAACTTGAGTAAAGAACAAAATATACGTTCTGTTGCGATGCGCGTTTTCTTCCTGGTGTTGTCTCTCACTATTTTCAAAGTCGTTCAGTGCCCAATGCTTCACTTTCTTCATTAATAAGCACTGAAGCCACAGACTCCAACCTAAGTAACATCATGACTCATATAATTGGAGAAACTGAAACATAAACAAAATCAAGTTACGCAATGGTAAATCACAACCTACATCATTAATTTGCTAAAACCAAACGCTAAGCAGGAAAACCCACAGTCTTGAGCATCCAGGTAATACGCAACAGTAGCAGCAATATAATTTCAAACAGAAAACACCGAGGCCACTGTGGCCGGTGTTACTGAACACACATCCTCAAAATTCTACAGCCAGTAACGTGTGTCGGTCGCGCCGTTTAAACAAAAGACTCCACCCTCACAACGGCCATGAGCTTTCTGCCAATCGTACAGTAAAACAACCGCAGCGCATCCATATAAAGCCAGTTCATAAACAGGAGAAACACAGGTACACATCCGCCAGCTGATCAGCGTTAAACTGAAGAAGTTTTTTCCAGGGACACACCAAATGATGCAGGAAGCCTGCGGTGATGAGTGCTTTAGTCGTACGAGTCTGTACGAATGGTTCAGAAAGTTTAAAAGTCCAGAATGAGATTTTCACTCTGCAGCGGAGTGTGCGCTAATATGAAACTTCCTGGCAGATTAAAACTGTGTGCCGGACCGAGACTCGAACTCGGGACCTTTGCCTTTCGCGGGCAAGTGCTCTACCAGCTGAGCTACCCAAGCACGACTCACGCCACGTCCTCACAGCTTTACTTCTGCCAGTACCTCGTCTCCTACCTTCCAAACTTTACAGAAGCTCTCCTCGGGCGTGAATCGTTTTTGGGCAGCTCAGCTGGTAGAGCACTTGCCCGCGAAAGGCAAAGGTCCCGAGTTCGAGTCTCGGCCCGGCACACAGTTTTAATCTGCCTGGAAGTTTCAGTTTAAAAGTCGCCGGACGGAAGTTAACGATGAACCTCGTTCAGGACGCCCTTCGACATCTATCGACATCGCTCATGTCAGGAGCGTCAACGAAATTGTACTTTCCAATCGAAGACTGACCTTCCGAGGGGTTGCATAAAAATGTAACATTCCAACTGGGTCCTGTCATGAAATCCTGACAGCATCTTGGAATGCATCGTGTTGCCGCTAAGTTCGTCCCACGGCTCATGAGTCAAGACCTGAGTCACCCGCTATTTGGTTGGTGCCTGACTATTGAACAAAAACCGGAATCACTGAGCCGCCTCATCGTCCATACTCTCCAGACGTGGCTCCTGCGGACTTTTTATAATTTCCAAAGTTGAAAACACCTTTGAAAGGACGAAGATTTACAACGATAGACGGCGTTTCGCACGATATATACACTACTGGCCATTAAAATTGCTACACCACGAAGATGACGGGCTACAGACGCGAAATTTAACCGACAGGAAGAAGATGCTGTGATATGCAAATGATTAGCTTTTCAGAGCATTCACACGTCCTGACATGAGGAAAGTTTCCAACCGATTTCTCATACACAAACAGCAGTTGACCGGCGTTGCCTGGTGAAACCTTGTTGTGATGCATCGTGTAAGGACGAGAAATTCGTACCATTTTTTCGGGTGAATCCAGGTTCTGTTTACAGCATCATGATGATCGCATCGGTGTTTGGCGGCATCACGGTGAACGCACATTGGTAGTGTGAATTCGTCATCGCCATACTGGCGTGAAAATGTAATCACATGTTGGTTACACGTCTCGGTTACCTGTTGTTCGCAATGTCTTTGATAAAGGTCGGATTGTAGGCTATCGCGATTGCGGTTTATCGTATCGCGACATTGCCGGTAGCGTTGGTCGAGATACAATGACAGTTGGCAGAATACGGAATCGGTGGCTTCAGGAGGGTAATACGGAACGCCGCACTGGATCCCAACGGCCTCGTATCACTGGCAGTCGGGATGACAGGCACCTTATCCGCATGGCTGTAACGGATCGTGCAGCCACGTCTCGATCCATGAGTCAGCAGATGGGAACGTTTGCAGGACAACAACCATCTGCACGAACAGTTCGACGACGTTTGTAGCAGCATGGACCATCAGCTCGGAGACCATGGCTGAAGTTACCCTTGACGCTGCATCACAGACAGGAGCACCTGCGATGGTGTACTCAACGACGAATCTTGGTGCACAAATGGCAAACGTCATTTTTTCGGTTGAATCCAGTTTCTGTTTACAGCATCATGATGGTCGCATCCGTGTTTGGTGACATCGCGGTGAACGCACATTGGAAGCGTGTATCCGTCATCACCATACTGGCGTATCACCCGGCGTGATGGTGTGGGGTGCCATTGGTTACGCGTCTCGGTCACCTCTTGTTCGCATTGACGACACACAGTGGGCGTTACATTTTAGATGTGTTACGACCCGTGGCTCTACTCTTCATTCGATCCCTGCGAAACCCTATATTTCAGCAGGATAATGCACGATCGCATGTTGCAGGTCCTGTACGGCCTTTCTGTACATAGAAAATGTTCGACTGCTGCCCTGGCCGGCACATTCTCCAGATCTATCACCAATTGGAAACGTCTGCTCAATGGTGGCCGAGCAACTGGCTCGTCACAATACGCCAGTCATTACTTTTGATGAACTGTGGTATCGTGTTGAAGCTGCATGGGCAGCTGTACTTGTGCACACCATCCAAGCTCTGTTTGACTCAATGCCCAGGCGTATCAAGGCCGTTATTACGGCCAGAGGTGGTTGTTCTGGGTACTGATTTCTCAGGATCTATGCACCCAAATTGCGTGAAAATGTAATCACATGTCAGTTGTGGTATAATATATTTGTCCAATTAATACCCGTTTATCAACTGCATTTCTTCTTGGTGTAGCAATTTTAATGCCCGGTAGTGTAATAAGAGACATACCACGAGTGCGTCCGAAGTGGAAACGGCATTGGGACCTGCGTATCAATTGTGGAGAAGAGTATTCCGAAGGAGACCATGCACAATAAGTAAAAGGTAATGGTAGAAAAATTTTGTGGACGAAGTTCCGTAATTTTTTGAACAGACCTCTTAGGTACTTTATGTTAAGATCCTTGAGTTAAAAGTAGGACAGTGTGTCTTTTTTTCCTTCGTGACGGTGCATGAACCTGTTACCAATCTGAGAAGTTCCTGGGCGTCCCAAAAGTTGTGAAAATCCGAACAGCTTGAAGTTTTACGCTTGGCGTGCATGTAGTTTCTACAGAGAAATCTTACTTTTTATCCCCATTATTCCTGCGTGCCAGCTTGATCTATGGAACACGGCTGTGATGGTGGACTTTTTGGCAGGATTGTCGCTGCAGGCAGTGGACACGGAGAGCGGGAATTTGTTGGGAGTCAGTCTCAGTCGTCTGCACCAGCCGGGGCTCGAAGCGGAGGCCGTGAAGAGCGCTGAAGCGTGTCCGGACCCTGCTTTCCGCAAGATTCTCAGGCTCATCGCGTTTGTCGACCTCCAGGTTAGTTCACAAAGTCACGGTGTACCTGCACCCTGAGAGTCTTCATCCAGCGGGAACACTCCCTATGCCAACAGTAAGGTGCTGAGCCGCGGCGAAGACGCCATCCAAATGACCACAACATAAAACATTCTGCTGCTGGGAGAATGGCGTCACCAGTGGTCGATGCTACGTTCTACAATATGTATATGTATATGTCTTACATTTGCATATTGCACTGGTTCTGGTCGTTTCAAAGTGTTAATTCTGCCTTTTCCTCTTTCCTGATGCATACTCTGTCCTAATGTGAAAAATCATGTTAGCATTGTCACCTTAAAATATGTTTTCTTTGTTATTACGTAAGTTATTTTATGAGGCATACCTTGTCCTTTGACAGAATATCTTTCTTTTATTTAAAACGCAAATTTATAATATACAGAACAAAAGCATGGAAACATTACAAACAAATTCTAAAGTAACTGAAATCCTTAGTCGAATTAGTGGTCCCCAATTTTGATGCTTAGTTTATTGTTAATCTCACTTCTGCTACTCCTCATGACTTTGGTCTTTCTTTTCTTTACTCTCAGACCACATTCTGTGTTCGTTATACTGGTCATTCCATTCAGCAAATCTTGCAGTTTTATCTCACTTTCACTGAAGATAGCTATGCCATCGGCGAATATTACCGCGGATATTTTTTCAGCCGGAATTTCAATCTCACTCTTGATACTACTTTGTTTCTGTCACTTCTCCTTCGATGTACAAAACGAATACTAGGCGCAAATGGCTGCATCCCTACCTTAGACTCTTTTTAATCGGTGCTCTTCTGTCTTGACCTTCCATTCTTATTGTTCTCCCTTGATTCCTGTGAATATTATGAATTACTCATCTTTCCCTGCAGCTCGTATATATTTTCCGGGTGATTTCTAATATCTTGCAGGATGTTACGAAAGCGCTTTTTAATTCGCAACGTCCAGTGAAGGAGCCTTAATTTGTCCTAAGCCTTGCCTTCATTATTGATCGCAAAGTCAGAACTGCGTCTCTATCTTCGCCTTTTCTAAAGCCAAACTGGTCATCCTCGAAAAGATCTTCAGTTGTCTTTTCCATTCTTCTCTTAGTAATCTTATCTGAAAACTAGATGTAAGAACTGTTAAGCTGATTGTGCAATAGTTCTCACATTCATCTGCCTTTGATATCTGTGGGATTTTGTGGGTGATAATCTCCTTGAAGTTCGATGGTAAGTCTCCAATCTCATGTATCCTCCATACTAAATTGAATATCGGTGTGGTTGCCTCTTTTTGGAGGTATGTTACCTATTATCGTCTGCCTTATTTGATAGCAAGCCTTCCAGAGCTCTGTTAAGCTCTGACCCTACTGCTGGATAACAGTGACGCCCATTTCTTCTTGTGACACATCATCAGACAGTTGCTTCCCCTTGTAGGGGCCTGCAGTGTTCACTCACTCCTTTTGTAGTGACGCCCTCGCCACTGGCGTGTCTTCATCGCCACTCTCCCTCCCATCCTCGTCGCCACCGTGCAGCCTTGTACCAGGGAAGCAAGAGTTATGGGTGGCTGCTATCTTAAGTTTCTACAACACAAATGCACACGTGGATCAACATGGTTTTTTTTATTTACATGAACAGATAGCTGCTACTTAACTTTAATAGAGCCCATGTGTTGTGGTACAAGCTCATCAGTAAATAGTCCTCTTGCAGACAATATCGGTAATCTTGCTATTATACAAGTCTGCTCACTAGTCTCGTCAGTATGCACTGTCGCAACCTGCGATGTGAACTGACAGATGCCAACTGAAATAGTCAGTCAGACAGTGAGCTATTGACTGAGCGACTGAGGCCCCTCAGTTTTTTTTATTGTATTTCAATTCCCCATCGGTGTGGGCTGGCGGCAGCATATTCGCTGCTCTTCAGCTGAAAGACAAAGAACAAACAATAGAAGACATTTAAAAATAACAAAGGAGAAGACATGGTGAACATAGATATAAAACAGGGGAGTATCATGGAAGACAATAGACAAAAAAGGGGTGACTGTAAAATGGAGATAAAAAGCGTAAAAAAGTAGTGCACACAAAAACCACACACTGGAACAATTCAAAGAATACAAGGCGCAGTATGACCGGAGCATAAAAGTAACGACGGATGGCATAGCACATAACGAACACTGACAGTAATGCTAAGTACACGGCCAGCACACAATTAAAATCACACCTCTCGATGCACAGAGAAACAGCACTAAACATAACACTGACGATGATCAAAATGGAGGATCTGCCAGGCGCAAGGAGATGAGGGAGAAAGGAAGAAGGGAGGGAGGGAGGGGAAGAGAGGGGGGAGATGGGTGGGGGGGGGCGCTGAAGAGGGCCAGGTAGGGAGGGATGTGGGCGGGAAAAAGGCGAGGATGGGGTGCAGGGTCTCAGGGGGTGGGGAAGGAGGAAACTCCGCTCTAGGAGAAGGAGGGGAGAGGAAAAAGGGGGCCCTGGGGAGGGGGGGGGGGCAAGGCCAGGTTTTAGTTGGAGGGAAGGGTAGATGTCATGGCGAAGTTCATCATCTGGAAGGGGGAGGTGCTGGAAATCGCCCTGATGAAGGACATGGAGGGTGTGGAGGTGGAGAGAGGGAGGGATACAGTGATAGAGGTGCGGCAACAGGCGGGGGGGTGGAGAGGAAGGAGGAAACCAGGATCTGGGGGGGGGGGGATCAAGCCTGCAGACAATGTAAAGGATGCAGAGATGTTGGAGGAACAGGAGGAGGTGAGGGAAGGGGATAAGTTTATACAGGAGCCGTGTGGGGGAAGGAAGGCGGATGTGGAAGGCAAGGCGGAGTGCATGGCGTTCGAGGATTTAGAGGGCCTTGTAAAAGCGGATGGGTGCGGAGATCCAGGCAATGCTGGCATAACAGGATAGGACGGATGAGGGATTTGCAGGTGTGGAGGATGGTGGAAGGATGCAATCCCCACCCCCCAGTCAGTGGCGATGGCCTAAATACTCGCAGTCGAGAGGGCGTTGGTGGCAGGTTGCTTGTGAGTCTGTCTTTGGCCTGTCTCGTGACAGGCACACATTGATCCAGCGCCTACTATCTATCTTCGCACCACAACTTTCCCGAGCGGTGCGCTGGCCTCAGCTTACGCCAGCACACCTTTTCCTTCCGTTTTTAACATGCAGGCTCTTCTTTATAATTTCACCAAGGGTTGTCCGACTTTTCTATATGCTAAAATAGTCCTTCTGACAGCCAATTTATTTCCTATTTCTTCACATTTTTCCAGTAGGCATGGCGCTGTTGCTTCCTCACAATAATTGGTGACTTTATTCCTGCATTGTAAGGCAATAAAGCTAAGAAATATTGTGCATGTACTTCTTATTAATTTTTCCTCTGTTCAACAAATTATATTTTGTGTAAAGAGTATAAGTGTACACACTTTTATATGTGGAACCTTAATATGTATATGCATCAGTCTGCTGTGTTTTTCCTCTCTCTGTGCATGGAACAATCTCCCCACAAACATGTCACAAACTTTCCGACCTGATGTTTTCTGAACAATCGTAAAGCAGTACTGATTGTAACTGGACTTCTTCTGTCAACACAGACTACCTGTCCACACTTCAACACCTGACCTGATGCCTAGGATAATCGCTTACTCTTGCCACATGTACTTGGAGACAGTATTCAACCAAAAACCATACGAAAGGTAATCGCTACTGGCCATTAAAATTGCTACACCACGAAGATGACGTGCTACAGACGCGAAATTTAACCGACGGGAAGAAGATGCTGTGGTATGCAAATGATTAGCTTTTCAGAGCATTCACACAAGGTTGGCGCCGGTGGCGACACCTACAACGTGCTGACATGAGGAAAGTTTCCAACCGATTTCTCATACACAAACAGCAGTTGACCGGCGTTACCTGGTGAAACGTTGTTGTGATGCCTCGTGTAAGGAGGAGAAATGCATACCATCACGTTTCCGACTTTGATAAAGGTCGGATTGTAGCCTATCGCGATATCGGTTTATCGTATCGCGACATTGCTGCTCGCGTTGGTCGAGATCCAATGCCTGATAGCAGAATATGGAACCGGTGGATTCAAGAGGGTAATACGGAACGCCGTGCTGGAACCCAATGGCCTCGTATCACTAGCAGTCGAGATGATAGACATCTTATCCGCATGGCTTAACGTATCGTGCAGTCACGTCTCGATCCCTGAGTCAACAGATGGGGACGTTTGCAAGACAACAACCATCTGTACGAACAGTTCGACGACGTTTCCAGCAGCATGGACTATCAGCTGGGAGACCATAGCTGCAGTTACTCTTGATGCTGCATCACAGAAAGGAGCGCCTGCGATGGTGTACTCCACGACGGACCTGGGTGCACGAATGGCGAAACGTCATTTTTTCGGATGAATCCAGGTTCTGTGAACAGCCTCATGATGGTCGCATCCGTGTTTGGCGACATCGCAGTGAACGCACATTGGAAGCGTGTATTCGTCATCGCCATACTAGCGTATCACCCGGCGTGATGGTATGGGGTGCCATTGGTTACGCGTCTCGGTCACCTCTTGTTCGCATTGACGGCACTTTGAACAGTGGACGTTACATTTCAGATGTGTTACGACCCGTGGCTCTACCCTTCATTCCATCCCTGCGAAACCCTACATTTCACCCGCATGTTGCAGGTCCTGTACGGGCCTTTCTGGATACAGAACGACAGCTGCCCTGGCCATCACATTTTCCAGATCTCTCACCAATTGAAAACGTCTGGTTAGTGGTGGCCGAGCTACTGGGTTGTCACAATACGCCAGTCACTACTCTTGATGAACTGTGGTATCGTGTTGAAGCTGCATGGGCAGCTGTACTTGTACACACCATCCAAGCTCTGTTTGACTCAATGCCCAGGCGTATCAATACCGTTATTACAGCCAGAGGTGGTTGTTCTGGGTACTGATTTCTCAGGATCGATGCACCCAAATTGCGTGAAAATGTAATGACATGTCAGTTCTAGTATAATATGTTTGTGTAACGAATACCCGTTTATCATCTGCATTTCTTCTTGGTGTAGCAGTTTTAATGGCCAGTAGTGTATAATTATTTGTCTGCAAATGTCGTAAATTCTTATGTAATGTTGTTCAGTACACTGTCCTCAATCGCTAATAGAAATAGGTGCACTTATTATACCCTGTAGAATCCCTGTTGCAGTCGCAGTTAGAACATTTTGAACGCCTGTTGTATCTAGCGTTCGGTCAAACTGAGATGCACTTTCTGTGGGTACAGGTCTCGGAGAAGCTGCGCAGCCTGTTCCCCGGGGCGGACCTACGGCAGGTTGAGGTCCAGGTCGTATCTGTGGATGCAGCGACCAGGGGCCGAGGAGTCGCCAAGGCTCTCATAGACCACACGAGGTAAGCATGAAATGCATCACACTATATTGCGGATGTCCCAGACATGTCAAAGACAACTCAAGGTGTAAACCACTACACACTGGCGCTGCAAAGCTCACATAGACCAACCAAAACCAACCTCTTCATCACAATAGCACTTTCACCCAGAGACATCAATCATTTGCTGGATGTATTACAATCCCTGCCTTCCCCTACGATTTTTGCCCTCTACAGCTCCATCTAGTACCGTGGAAGTTCATGTCTTAATACAAATTTTATCATTCTGTGCCTTCTTCTGGTCAGTCATTTTCTGAATGATTCTGCGGACAACCTCTTCATTCTTTATCTTATTGGTTCACCTAATTTTTAACATTCTTCTATAGGACCACATCTGAAACCCTTCGCCGGCCGCTGTGGCCGAGCGGTTCTAGCCGCTTCAGTCTGGAATCGCGCGACCGCTACGGTCGTAGGTTCGAATCCTGTGTGATGTCCTTAGGTTAGTTAGGTTTAAGTTGTTGTAAGTTCTAGGGGACTGATGACCTCAGATGTTAAGTCCCATAGTGATCAGAGCCATTTGAACCATTTTGAAATCGCTCGATTCCTTTGTTTTCCGGTCTCCCCAAAGACCGTGACTCATTTTATCGCAATTCTACGCTCCAAACGAACATTCTGAGAAATTTCTTCCTCAAATTAAGGTGACGTTCGATAGTAGAGGACAGTTTTTGGCCAAAAAAGCCCTCTTTCCTTGTGCTAGCGAGATTTTTATGTCCGCCTTGCTACGATCGTCGTGTTTCACATTGCCTCCAAGGTGGCAGAATTCCTTTACTTCGTCTCTTTTTAGGTCTCGAATTCTGATGTTAAATTTTTCGTTATTCTCATATCTCTTTCCCTTTATTTTCATCTGATTTATTCTCAGTGCATTGCATGTACTCATGAGACAGTTCATTTCATTCAACATGTAGTCAGACTCTTACACACTTTCATTGATGATAGCAATCTCATCATCGGGTTTTGTCATCCATATCCTACCGCCCAGAATTTTAACCCTACTTCTGAAACTAACCTTGATTTCCATCATTGCTTCTTCGACGTACGGATTGAACAGTAGGACAAAATATTGCATCCCTGTTTATGGCCTTTCAAATACGGCCACACCGTTCTTGGTCTTTCATTCTTACTGTTCCCACTCGGATCTCGTCCGTATTGTATATTTCTCGCCTTTCTCTATAGCTCATACTTATGTTACTAGGAATTTTCGACATTTTGCACCATATTACATTCATGTTCATAAAAAACAGATCACCTTGAAAGATTAGAGATAGGACGTTCATATTCACAGGACGTATACATTGGTATGTTCTGCAGGAACGATTAGCATTTGAACCATGTTGGCCAACGGGTTCAAAGCCAACATCGATATCGAGGCGCAACGCTACCTACCGATAAAATGTGCCTGCGTCTCTCGTTGTGGGTATAAATAGAAGGTAATGGACCAGAGTGACTTGAGCAGACGCTCAACGTATGCGCGAACCGTATCATCAAATCAGTGAGTTTCAAAGAGGGTGCGTTATTAACATGATAGAATGTGATGCATCCATCCGGGAAATTGCTGCTCTTGTGGGACAAAGTGTTTCGGCAGTGTAATGAGTGTGTGCAGAATCGTTCACGCAGAAGAGGTCGTGATGGGTCAAGTCACACCACAGAGACCACCTCATCCGAATGGCATTGCTGGACAGAACTGCATCCTCCTCGGCTCTGGCGCTAAAGTACAACAGCGCAACACATCTTACAGAATCAGGGGTGACAGTCCGTCGCCGGTTATTACGGCATGGGTTAGGTGCGCGTCGTCCACTTCTCCGTCTGCCTTTGACGAATGTGCAGAAACACGCTAGACGGCTGTGGTGTGTGGAACGACGTCTCTGGGGAGAGGCATGAGATCCGACAGTGTGTTCGGATGAATCGAGGTTCTGGTTGTTTGAAGATGATGGCCGCACTTTGGTTCCCTACGTACAGGAGGAGCAGCATCACAGTGCCTGCATTCGCACAAGACATACAGCGCCAACTCAGGGCCATATGGTTGAGGCCCAACTGGGTACAGCCACAAACCGCAGTTGGTGCGTCTCCAGTGCGACCTACGTGAATAACATCCTGCCACCCGTAGCCATACCCTTTCTGCACAACACCCCAGACGCCATTTTTCAGCGAGGCAATGCACGACCACACGTTGCTGCACGAACATATGCCATCTTGGTGTCAAAGATGTCACCCTTCTGCCTTGGCCTGTCAGATCACCAGACTTGCGGCCAATTGAAAATATGTGGAACGTGCTGAAGCATCAGTTGCAGCACTGTGATCCTATGCCAGCCGCCATAGATGAACTTTGGAACCGGATGAGTGCAACATGGATGGCTGTACCACAGGACGCCATTCGCGCCTTATACGTGTCGAAGCTATCACGCATGGAACAAGTTATCAGGGCCATGGCGGACCTGTGCCCACTAGGCAACAGGACACGTGCTGAACCCAGGTGACTGAAACGCTAATCATTTCTGCAGAACATACATGTCCTGCGAATATGAACGTCCTATCTCCACTCATTCAAGGTTTTCTATATTTTCTGAACATGCATGCATATTTTCTTAAGCCCTGCACTATATCACGACTGCTCTGTGGTACCTTTCCATTTAATACAGCCAAATTGATTTTCTCATGAAACAAGTCCTCAATTTTATTTTCCTTTCCAGAAATCATGTAATATAAACATTAAGATTTTGGTCACTATACAGTCGAGTTGCTGAAGACCGTGTAATGTAAATGTAAGGTCTCGGTCGTTACACAACCAGTGCAAAAATGCTCCTGTTGGAGGAAAAAAAAAGGCGAATGTGCTCCTGTTTATTAAAAGACTCCGAATGAAAAGTGGGGTACAGGATGCCTCTTTCTACCTTCCTCGGCATCTTTTAAAAACGTTCCCAAAAATTTTGGCATGTGTATATATTCACGGTCTTTTGATACGCAACTCACTTCTGACTTTCGCAGGCTCCCCTAAATGTAACTCGCTTACACGAACTAGCCCATCGCTATAGCTCTCTCAACTCATCCACGCCCACCTGCCCATGCTCACTCACTCATTCAGCCCAACTTACTGTCGTTGTCTCTTTGCGTCTCTCTTAAAGTCACTGTCTCCTGTCTCACAACCACAGACTCCTTCGTTCTGTCCACCTACTACTATCTCCGTTTACTGTAACTGTCTCTTTCTTACTGCTACTATCTCATTCATTCCTTCGCACTGCTGCTGTCTCTTGTGACTGTCACCGTCCCTTGTTACTGTCATACACTTTGTCTTTCATTATTACTGTCTCTCTACCACTTCTAGTTTCTCCTGCTGTTAACTCCTGTCTGACTGGCACTGTCTCCTTCACTCTTATCCTGGCACTATTCTGTCACTGTCAACTATGTTCCACTGGCATTGTGTACCATTCTTTCTCCCAATCTGCCGTTGTCTCACTCGCTCTTCCCATACCACATTCACTGTGCAGTACTTTTCAGTATTTGTCACTTTTCTGTCTCTTTCCTTTGCCACTGTCTCCTCTCGCAGCCCAAAAATTGGCGAATATGATCGCATGTCAAAATTTTTAGCAAAAGTTTTGAGGTTTGAGGAAGTCAGATGACCTAAATGGTACGCCACTTTTCAGTCAGAGTCTCTTCATAAACAGAAGCATATTCGCCATCTTTTTTTTTGTTCCAATGGGAGCAATTTTCCACTGGTTTCTTTCCTTTCCCTGCTAGAGTAGGGCAAGTCACTGATATGAAAAGAACTTCATGGGTTAGTTAAATATTGCTGATTTACTTGCGTGAAATTGAAATAAAGCAAAATTATATAATTTCCACCTTACACATTATACCGGATTTTTTGTGCTTCATTACTACAATATGGGGTTGCCAGAATCCTTCAGATGACAACGGAGACACTTTACAGTATATTTTTCCGCGCTACGTCGCTCTATAAACCACATTTTTAACTCACACAGAATTTTACTAGCGAGCGTATTTTACGTGTATAACTACGGTAACCAATGAGCGAGGTGGAGCAGTCGTTACCACATGGACACGCATTCGGGAGGACGGCGATTGAAACCCGAGTCCAGCGATCCTGATTTGTGTTTTCCGTGATTTTCCTAAATGCCAGGATGGTTCCTTTGAAAGGGCAAGGCCGACTTTCTTCGCCATCCTTCTCTAATCCGATGGAACCGATGACCTCGCTGTTTGGTTCCCTCCCCCAGATCAACCAGTCAACGAACTATGGCAACTTAGAAACCTCTTTATCTCGGATACGGATAGAGATATCAAGAAACTTTTCAAGATTATCCGAGATGGGGATCTTATATATATGTCGTAAAACTTTCAGCCATTTGCTGTGCGTAGCAGTCTTGAATCTGCGGCTCGGTTTTCGTTACAGAAAAGCATGTTTTTAGAGTTTTTTCATCAACCACCCATGAACCTACAGGATGCCTCCATAAGCCTGTTAAGGTGCGCCGTAGACCAGATGAAATGGAAAAAGAACCAGTCGATTTGTTTGATCCGCCTAAGCTAGAGGAAGTCTGTAATATTCAGACTTTGATGATGTACGCAGGGTAGTTACAGTAAGGTATACAATTGGTCCCTACAAAACGCTGCATCCTACCTTTCTATCAGCAGCAGAATCCGAGGTATGGACCCTGGAAATATCTCGTTTCTCGTGCGGCGTTTTGGAATATATTAGGTAGCGCATGCTGTCACATGCGTACCGAAATGGAGCTGCCAAATATCTCATAGACCATACAACTTAAAGATACGGTAAACTGCTGTTCCGCACGAAAATACACTCGCCGGCTCAACGGTGGGTTCTTTGAATGATGATGGACCGTATGCCGAACGTCCCGAATTGTTGTTTGTTACTCAGTGATCACGACTCATTGCCACGATCGCGAGGAGAGAAGATGGAGATAGCTGTAGATACGCCTTGGCTCCTATGAAAGCGATGCTCTATCGCCTCTGTGGATGAAAGTTTCAGACACAGGTTTCCATCTGGAATCCTCCATAATCTCCAATATTTTTCGGTATGCAGGAAAAAAAATAATAAACTACAGATGGAAACCCATAACCGAAACCGTCATCCATAGAGGCAATAGAGCATTGTATTCATAGAAGACATCATCTTCTCCATTAACGATCGTGGCAATCAGTCGTGATCACTGAACAACAAGCAACATTGCGCGACATTTCGCCTATGTTCCGTCAGTGTACAAAGTCCCATTTGCTGCCGAAGGGGCAGGCGCTGGCGCCTATAACTTCGACACTGTGTAGCGTCGTCGGATGTTTCTGGACACGGGTTCCTATCCTCGATTTGTTCCTGAAGACATGCTGTACTACCTCTCAAGGTTTGTCGCAATATCTCTGGGACAGCCTCTATACAAAATGTTTAGAGGCCAATGTTTATATTTGACAGTCAGGTCACAGCACTGCAAGTCATTCAGACGGCCCCTAAAACCGATGAATGGGCAGTTCTCCATAGAATATCCTATCGACTTATCGTCTGTTCATCCGCACCACAGTATTGCTATTTCTTCACAATGTATAGGGAGAATGGGAAGTCATTTTAGCGACTATGAGCAGTGAATGAGAGAATTCATTGACATAACAAATTTAACAAAAGGGGGCTTTTATATAATTAAATTTTCCTTGCAATATATGAGTCTCAACTTTATCTACGATTATGACAGAAGCTGAAGAAATGAATTAAAATCTGTGCATTAGCCGGGACTTGCACGTGAGTCTGCTGCTTACTAAGGCAGTTGTGTTAGCGATAACACAATCGTAGCAGAACATTTGACGGAGCAGCATGAACTACCCCAGCCCAATGGCCTCCTTAACTCAAACTCCAATCCTCACGAAAACAAGAAGGGCAATATAGACTGAAGGCATGAAATGAAGTCTGTGTTAGGAATGGCATTGGAGTAGATAGCCCGTACAGCATTGCCAAATATACTACTATGGTGGTGTAATGTCTAACTCATCTGTGTAGAGAGCAAGAGACCTAGTTTCAAGTCTTGTCCATAGCACAAATTTTAATTCATTTCTTCAGCTTTTGTCATTTTCGTAAATGGGAGATTGTCATGCTAGTCACCTCGGAACGACCATCTCTGAAATGGCGAAACTGCTCAGCTGATCGCATGCTACTCTCGCGAGCATCAGTGGCAAGTGGATCAAAGTCGGTAAAACCACAGGTAGCTGGGAATTTGTTGGTCACCCAGTTCTCATCATAGAACATGGGAGTGGAAGTTTGGCCACTCTACAAAGCAGGCTAAACGGAGTTCTGTAGCAGACCTGGGGACAGGGCGAAATGCTGCGTCAGGCGCTACTGCTCCACAACACAAATTTCAGCTCAACTGTTGATTACGGGACTCTGCAGCAGATGACCAATACACGTCCTCATTTGAAGCCAATGACATTGACAATTGCTATTGCGGTGGACATGGGATCATCGACGTCGGATCGTGGATCAATGGAAACGTGACGCCTCGTTGTACCTGGTGGTTATACATTTAAGGTGCAGCTACTCACAGAGGACCAGTATGCGCTGTAAATATCGCATGGTCGAGAGACTCTGTAGGTATTCTAATCCATTAATGTGGAACCGATTTAACCTGAAAACAAATTAGTTCAGTTTTGGCCCACCAGGTTCAAATCTGACGCCGTGAATGCAAGAAAGATGTACAGATATGTTTTCATATGCAGTGAATTAGCAACAGCAGGTGGACAGGAAAGGTCAAACAAGTGAGAAAGTCATAATGTTGATTTTATTATTAACCACCACTTACACTATTTGTTCAGTATGAGCAACGGAGACGTCGAGAAGATGCTGTATCGACGTAATCAAAAGTTGCCCGCTGCAGTTCCGGTGGAATCTGAGTAATGTGTTTCTGTAGGCCGGCCTTCAGATCTGGTACAAACTGGACGTGTCCCTGGTAAACCCTTTCTTTTAGATACCCCAGAACGAAAAGCCACATGGATTCATATCAGACGACCTTGCACGCCATGAATCTGGAAAACGCCTATAGATAACACTTTTGTGAAAAGTTGCATTAAGTATATCTCTTATTGGGCGGACGACATGAAGTGTTTCCCCATCTTGCATTTACATCTACATCTACATGGTTACTCTGCAATTCACACTTAAGTGCCTGGCAGAGGGTTCATCGAACCATTTTCATACTACTTCTCTACCACTCCACTCTCGAATGGCGCATGGGAAAAAGGAACACCTAAATCATTTCGTTCGAGCTCTTATTTCTCTTATTTTATTATGGTGATCATTTCTCCCTACGTAGGTGGGTGTCAACAAAATATTTTCACATTCGGAAGACAAAGTTGGTGATTGAAATTTCGTAAATAGATCTCGCCGCAAAGAATACCTCCTTTGTTTCAGTGACTGCCACCCCAACTCTCGTATCATATGAGTGACACTCTCACCCCTATTGTGCGATAACACGAAACTGGCTGCCCTTCTTTGCTCTTTCTCCATGTCCTCCGTCAATCCTATCTGGTAAGGATCCCACACCGCGCTGCAACATTCCAGCAGAGGACGGACAAGTGTAATGTATCCTATCTGTTTAGTGGGCTTGTCGCATCTTCTAAGTGTTCTACCAACAAAGCGCGGTATTTGTTTCGCCTTCCCTACAATGTTATCTACGTGGTCTTTCCAATTTAAGTTGCTCGTAATTGTAATTCCTAGGTATTTAGTCGAATTGGCAGCCCTTAGATTTGTGCGATTGCTCGTATACCCAAACAGTGGTTTCGACACAGTTACGCGTTTTCAAAGCAGAAATCACATGCTGTACGAGGAGGTCTCGATAGCGCGCAGGCGTCATGGGACACCTGAAAGGTGCTCCGCTTTTCTCGTGATGGAAGGACGGACCGAGAGCTAAGGTGCTTATGAATCCACACCACACAGTCACGTACAGCGAGTGCAATGGCTCTTCGAGTAAAACAAGCGGATTAACAGTGCCCCAAATTCAGCAGGTCAGTGCAGCCACAGCTTGCTGTAGGGTAAAATGTCCCTCGTCACTCCACAGAATATTGGCTGGCCACATGACATCAACTTCAGTCGACACCATAAACCGAAGATCAAATTCAGATCGTTGATGCGGATCATGAGGTTACCGTTGCTGTACCACCTGGATCTTGTACGGGTACCAGAGTAAAATAAACCACAAAACTTTCCGTACTGTTGACCATTGGATGGACAATTCTCGTCTCTCTATGGGAGCACAAGCACTACGGGTGACACGTGCTGCGTGGTCAGGTACAGCAACAGCAACCTCGTCAGTAACTTCCACCGGGATAGGTGCCACACGAAGCCCAACTGGGTTTCCAAATTTCATCAACATGTTCCTTTCACCAGTTAATGACATCGGGCATCTTCTCAGACCTTTTAGTCAGCTATACTGTCTCAGTGCAGCAATGCAATTACTGCCATTCACATAAAACAGTTTCACCACAGCGCGTGGTCTCTCTTCTCGATAGCCATACTGTTCACTCAAGCTATGGTTCGTCAGATGACAGCGTGGATGTGAGACCTTAACTTTTCCCGGCGAATTGAATGTTGATATAACTTACGGGTTTGCTGGCGGGTGGCGTCGTCGAACACCGCCGATATTTAGACAGGAGCACACCCTGCCCTTCTCAAGGCACAAATGCAAGGAAGAAAAAATGTGCAAGCAAAATTTAATACCGCGGTTCACAGAGGAGAAAGAAGGAAGATACCAAACACAGAAGAAGTGTTAACACAAACAAAGATAACCAACATCACAAATATCAATAGTTACTATTAATCAACAGGTGAGGTAGCACTAAATCTGTCCCTCTGTTTTTTTATGAGAGACAGAGCCCGATTCCAAGCAGCATTTAAACAAAATCCACCATCTCTGTTAATAAGGTTCCTTGATAGTTTGATTTCAACAGCTTCCTTTATAAAACTATCCTAATAACTGGACGTGCAAGCCATAATCTCCGTGTTGTTGTATTCCATAGGATGACCGGTGTTCTGCAATAGCGGATTTCATACTGTCATAGAAACAATGTACAGCGCTAGATTTGCAGCTGGTGGCCACAACTGGAACTAAAGTTTTCCATTCCGTAAAAACATATCTACCAAGTTTCGCTGCCATACGATAATTAAAGCCCACACCGGAATTCCGTCAGCAGCTCCACTTAACTACCCGGTACGGCACACGTTTCTTATTTCACATGGTCGACAGACGTGCCCATGCACACCATGATCCGGGTTATGGGGCGCACGTGGTATCGGACACCAGTTCCACGCCTTGGAACTACTGGCTGGTAAGTTGCGGGAATTGCCTGACCAGTGCGTAGACTTCTGGTTCCACTTACCTCCAGGAAATGTACGAAGGACTTGGTGAATCCATGTCCCACAGAATTGCTGCTATAATGCGTTCCAAAGGTGGACCAACACGTAATTTGTTCACTACTAGCACTTCATTGTCACGAAATAATGAATGCCATGGACAGGCGGTGTCAAATTGATTCCATATTTCTACATTTCCAGAAGGTTTTGACACCGTTCCTCACAAGTCACGTCTAACCAAATTGCGGTCCTGTAGAGTACTGTCGCAGTTGTGCGACTGGATTGGTGATTTCCTGTTACAAAGACCACAGTTCGTAGCAGCTGATGGAAAGTCATCCAGTAAAACAGAAGAAATATCTGGCGTTCCCCAAGGAAGTGTTACAGGCACTCTGTGGTTCCTGTTCTACCGGGTGATCAAAAATTCAGTATAAATTTGAAAACTTAATAAATCACGGAATAATGTAGATAGGGAGGTATAAATTGACACACATGCTTGGAATGACATGGGGTTTCACTAGAACAAAAAAAAGTTCACAAAATGTCCGACAGATGGCGCTGGACAGCAAAACTGCTACCGTGACGGGTGAGAGGTACGCCGACATGTTACAGAATCGCATCATCCCCAGCCTGGCTGATAAACACCTGCTGGAACGTACGATGTTCACGCAGAATGGCGCTCCACCCCATATTGCTAGACGCGTGAAAGATCACTTGCGCGCGTCGTTTGATGATCGTGTGCTCAGCCGCCACTTTCGTCATGCTTGGCCTCCCTGGTCCCCAGACCTCAGACCGTACGATTAGTGGCTTTGGGGTTACCTGAAGTCGCAAGTGTATCGTGATCGACCGACATCTCTAGGGATGCTGAAAGACAACATCCGACGCCAATGCCTCACCATAACTCCGGACATGCTTTACAGTGCTGTTCACAACATTATTCCTCGACTACAGCTATTGTTGAGGAATGATGGTGGACATATTGAGCATTTTCTGTAAAGAACATCATCTTTCCTTTGTCTTACTTTGTTATGCTAATTACTGCTATTCTGACCAGATGAAGCGCCATCTGTCGGACATTTTTTGAACTTTTGTATCTTTTTGGTTCCAATAAAACCTCATGTCATTCCAAGCACATGTGTCAATTTGCACCTCTCTATTTACATTATTCCGTGATTTATTCAGTTTTCAAATTTATACTGACTTTTTGATCACCCGGTACACAAACTATTTGGGAGACAATCTAAGCAGCCCTCTTAGTTTGTCTGCATATGATGCTGTCATTTACCATCTTGTAAAGTCATCAGATGATCAAAACAAACTGGAAAATTGGCAAAATATCTGTATGGTACAAAAAGTGACAACTGAATAAAATATTAAAAATTGTGTGAATTTGTCCATATGAATACTAAAACGATTCCACTAAATTTCCATTACACGATATATCAAACAAACCTAAAAAGGCTGCAAATTCATCTAAATACTTGAAGATTACTATTAAGAATAACATAAATTGGATCACGTAGATAACCAACATCCTCCTCAGAGTGTGAAAATATTTTGTTGGCGCGCACCTACTGTAACGACAATACGAAACTACTTTTGTCTAGCCATAACTGTGGGTTTTTCATTTCTCAGTGAGGTGGCACATAGGAACTAGAACACATGAAATATTAGTTCACTTGATTATATAAGTGATAAAAAGATTACTTAAGGGGGGTAGGACATCAAACGGGCCGACTTGGAGCAGGACAGTCACCACAGGACATTTTAATTTCTACTGCGTATACTTTTACAAATAAATTCATAAAACTTTGTCACCATGACCAGGAAGGATTGAGAACTCATACTCATAGCAGTGGAAGCTCAAAAACGTAGCAAAATACCTTTTTTTACATGTGAAATTTCATCATTTTTTCACTTATTACTGGCTGCATTTGTTGCTATAGGTACACCTTTCTTCCTAAGTAAGAGAGATTCTTCGATGAATTTTTCATAGCATACAAACAGTAGTTACAGGTGTATGAAACTCTAGAATTTTCCTAATCTATTGAAAAACAGTGGAAAAAATTGAGATAATTAACTACAAAACTTGAATTTTTTCTAAACATGAAGTTTAAAATGCAACAGTTCATTCATTTTTTAACGAATTAAGTAACTTCTAGAGTTTCATCCACCTGTAACTATGGTTTGTATGCTGTGCAAAAGTCATCGAAGAATCTCTCTTACTTAGGAAGAAAAGTGTACCTATAGCAATAACTGCAGCCAGTAGTAAGTAAAAAAATGATGAAATTTCACATGTAAAAAAATGTGTTTTGTTACGTTTTTGAGCTTCCTCTGCTATGAGTATGAATCCTGAATCCTTCCTGTTCATGCTGTTAAAGTTTTATGAATTTATTTGTAAACATATAGACAGTGGAAATTAAAATGTCCTGTGGTGCCCCTGCCTCCCAAGTCGGCCCGTTTGACGTTCAACCCCCTTAACTCTGACACATTTCTTTGCCACAGGAGAACTGGACAATTTATAACTGTCACTGACTACAAAGCTTCACTTTATGCACTAATTAACAAACTGTTCTCTTGAAGTAAAGCATGCAACATTTACGAAAGTACAATTTCATCAGAAACTTTAACAATTCGTTTGTCAGACACTATGATGTTGGCTCCTTCAGCAAAGGTCACAGACTGGGCTTAGTTTCTGCATGGTCGACACTATATTGACCTCAGTGTGATGGCGCTGCTATATTGAGAGGGAGACCTAGTCTTCTGTCTGTATTCCCTCAGTAGTTGCGGATTGCATCGAGTCCTCGTTAATGTCTCTGGTATCGATTCGTGTTGGCGACTTTGGTCTGGCAACGCGATCCCTGGACGAAACCACACCTTGATAGGGGCAAACGATCATCATAAAAAATCGGAGCACAAACGGAAAGATTTCAGTGTTTTTGTTGCTACGCACTATGTGAGAGCTTGACGGTGGTTTTATAAACCCTCTGCCAAGCACTTAATTAAGAATTGCTCAGTAGTGATGTAGATGCAGAGATCCCGCGAGCACGTAGAAGTGCCACAACACAACGTCCCATGGACTCGGCTAATGTCTGGAGTAGTGCTGGAGGGAACTGACACCATGAACCCTGCAAGACTGTCCATAAATCCGAAAATGAAGGTGTGGAGATCTCTTCTGAACAGCACGTTGCATGGTATACCAGATGTGTTAAAAAATGTTTAAGTCTGAGGAGTTTGATGGCAAACGGAAGTGTTTAAACTCAGAAGTGTGTTCCTGGAGCCACTCTGTACCAATTCTGGACGTATGGCGTGTCGCATTATCCTCCTGGAATTGCACAAGTCTGTCAGAATGCACAATGGACATCAGTGGATGCAGGTGACCAGGCAACATGTTTACGTACGTGTCACCTGTCAGAGTCGTATCTAAACGTATCAGGGGTCGCATATCAATCCAACTGCACACGGTCCACACCATTACAGAGCCTCCACCAACTTGAACAGTCCTGTGCTGACATGCCAGGTCCATGGATTCGTGAGGTTGTCTCCATAACCGTACACGTCCACCTGCTCTATGCAATATAAAACGAGACACGTCCGACCAGGCAACATGTTTCCAGTCATCAACAGTCCAATGTTGGTATTGATGGGCTCAGGCGAGGCGTAAAGGTTTGTGTTGTGCAGTCATCACGTGTACATGTGTGGATCTTCGACTCCGAAAGCCCATATCGATGGTGTTTCGTAGAATGTTTTGCACGGTGACGCTTGTTGATGGTCCACCATTTAAATCTGCAGAAATTTGCGGTAAGCAGCGATCGATCTAACAACTGAGCCAGACACTTTTATAGGCGTTTCTGTCCGCAGCACCATATTCTGCCCGTTTACATATCTCCAAATTTCAATAAGAAAGCCTACATCGGCTCCTTTGGCGCTTCACTGTAGATGTAGCGATGTAGATTAAGCAGGTAGGCATAATCGCTTGGCTCATTGGTACAAAATCCCCATTCTCTCAAACTGTTGTTTGTAGTATTTGTTCGTTTAATGTTTTTGATTATGATCCTTATGATCATTTTCTGTAGTTTGAAAACCTTTTTTCATATTTTCTGTATCAGTTCTGCAGAAAAAAGGCGACAATGTACACTACTGGCCATTAAAATTGCGACACCAAGAAGAAATGCAGATCATAAACGGGTATTCATTGGACAAATATATTATACTAGAAGTGACATGTGATTACATTTTCACGCAATTTGGGAGCATAGATCCTGAGAAATCAGTACCCAGAGCAACCACATCTGGCCGTAATAACGGCCTTGATACGCCTGGGCATTGAGTCAAACAGAGCTTGGATGGCGTGTGCAGGTACAGCTGCCCATGCAGCTCCAACACGGTACCACAGTTCATCAAGAGTAGTGACTGGCGTATTGTGACGAGCCAGTTGCTCGGCCACCATTGACGACGTTTTCAGTTGGTGAGAGATCTGGAGAATGTGATGGCCAGGGCAGCAGTCGAACATTTTCTGTGTCCAGAAAGGCCCGTACAGGACCTGCAACATGCGGTCGTGCATTATCCTGCTGAAATGTAAGGTTTCGCAGGGTTCGAATGAAGGGTAGAGCCACCGGTTGTAACACATCTGAAATGTAACGTCCACTGTTCAAAGTGCCGTCAATGCGAACAAGAGGTGACAGAGACGTGTAACCAATGGCACCCAATACCATCACGCCGGGTGATACGTCAATATGGCGATGACGAATACACGCTTCCAATGTGCGTTCACCGCGATGTCGCCAAACACGGATGCGACCATCATGATGCTGTGAACAGAACCTGTATTCATCCGAAAAAATGACGTTTTGCCATTCGTGCACCTAGATTTGCCGCTGAGTACAGCATCGCAGGCGCTCCTGTCTGTGATGCAGGGTCAACGGTGACCGCAACCACGGTCTCCGAGCTGATAGTCCATGCTGCTGCAAACGTCGTCCAACTGTTCGCGCAGATGGTTGTCGTCTTGCAAACGTCCCCATCTGTTGACTCAGGGATCGAGACGTAGCTGCATGCGGATAAGATGCCTGTCATCTCGACTGCTAGTGATACGAGGCCGTTGGGATCCAGCACGGCGTTCCGTATTACACTCCTGAACCTACCGATTCCATATTCTGCTCGCCGTCTTTGGATCTCGACCAACGCGAGAAGCAATGTCGCGATACGATAAACCGCAATCACGATAGGCTACAATCCGATCTTTATCCAAGTCGGAAACGTGATGGTACGCATCTCTCCTGCTTACACGAGGCATCACAACAACGTTTCACCAGGCAACGCCGGTCGACTGCTGTTTGTGTATGAGAAATCGGTTGGAAACTTTCCTCATGTCAGCACGTTGTAGGTGTCGCCACCGGCGCCAACCTTGTGTGAATGCTCTGAAAAGCTAAACCAGGGCCGGCCAGAAATTCTGCACGCGTGCGCTGCTCGTGCACACGTGCGACTTCCGGGTCACAGCGTGCACGCCGCAGCCGTCAGCGTTCATGCAGTGCATGTTTCTACGCACACATGTCGCTTTATCCACTTGCTGGGATACTCTGTACCGGCGCATTCTAGTGCTCTTTCCACAGCTTGCATGCCAACCAGGGAAAGTACTTGGCGTATTAAACATCTAAAATACTGTCACAGTCTACTCATTGAGACGTCTACTTCTATATTAACAGTTTAACCCAGTAAGACAAGTAATACAGTTAACAACCGTGGGTTTTTATTAAGGCAGCTTGACTGACGGCACGTAAATACGCGTAATGCTTTTGATCTAGTTTTTAAGAAAGAGAGCACTTAGCGACTTCTAACGGACCTTATTCATGATTTCAAATAACATTAAACTAATGCAAAGTTTCCTATAACTAATTCTCGGTGCCCTCAGTTACACCCACATAATTTCTGTCTCACTAACCGCAGAAGCCTCGATGATCACCTGTCATTTCAATACCATTATTGCTACATCTTTCATGAGTTCCGTCTGAAATCTGCATAATAAGCGACAATTAGATGAATGTTATGATTTATCGACTTCAGCTGAGCGTAGCCCTTCACACATTAAAAAAAACCGTAAATGTAAGTATACATTGGAACAATCGGTTTAATGACCAACTTTCCTGGTAATAATACAACATGGAGCAGACTGGGGCCATAATGCAGTTAGTAAACAATAATTTTTAATTATGAAAGGAATAAATCCAAACACGTTTATCACTGGTCATGAGAAATGATAATCGAGTTGATGTGTTGTAACCTCCCCACAAAAATTTAAAAGACAATATTATATAGAAATGGAGCCAAGAAGCAATATCGTCCCCACAGAAATATTTAAATAAAAAATATAATAATCAATGGGAGCCAAGCGTAACCTCCCTGCAATGTACTGACAAAGGCAACAAAAACGTGAAATTCGCAATCTGACTCTGGTGTAAGCTCCCACAAAAATAATGAAAAACAATTCAGTGCTAATGAAACTTCAGTGACAATGATAATTCAATTAAACCGAAATATCGGTCTACGGCCCTGTGCAAAAAAATCAGAATTAAAGTCTTACCTCAGTACAACTGCATGTCAAATTTCTGCTCTTATTGTTGCCCACGGCTTGGAGGAACTGCATTGCAAATAATATATTTTTTTGAAATTTAACTGAAACTTTTCTTTAAGGGAAGTGGAACGAAATCGTTAGTTCAATTAAATAAATTTTTTTTGTAAAAATTGCTTTGAAATCAAAATTATTATTGGGGCACTTGTTGGAAATTAATTACAATAAATAAACTTTACATTATCTGATGATTACCTACATTAACAATATACCTCATTCAGCATCTTGACCAGAATGCCATGTCGACTGCGTCCCGCTCGCGACCATGACAGGACTAGACCACTACTGCCGACAGACTACATCACACAACTGCACTGGGCTGCTACTACTGACCGACCGCTCTGCATGACGACTACTAGCGTACTGCTCGCAACACTCGCGCGGTCAAGCGCAGACTAACCACGATAAAAGGCTCTCTGGTCAAAGATTTTATCACGCTTCACCATCGTTGCTACGTTACATACGTGTTTCATAACCCTCCACTGGGGGGGCAAAAATTTGGCAGCGATGGTGAGTCATTTGGACTTGCCAAGCGCGGCAAAATTTTTTCTTTAATTAATGAACTTTAACAATTTACAGAATATTTAAATACATGAATTAAATGTTGTGCACATGCACCAAGTACAAAATATATCAGACAAAGACAAAATGTGAGTACAAAACATAGTAGCAAATCAGAAAAATGTATATACAAATTATTTGACAGATAACAAAGTGCACACGCACTGAAAAAATTCTTTAGCATTTTCAGAACAAATAAACAGAATGGCAGAAAATCATGTTGATAAGTGACATGAGTGTACTTGCACTGGAGTTGAGAACATATCAGCAAATGATGAAATGTATATACAATGAGTAACAAATGACATAAGTGCATACGCACTGAAGTATTGAATATACAGAATGAGTATAAATCATATTGAAAAAAGAGAAAAGTGCACAGGCACTGAAGTTCAGTAGAAAACATATTAACACCTAACATAAGTGCACATGAACTGTAGTTCAGAACATATCATCAAAATAAAAAATGTATATACAATATAAAAGACAAGAGTGCACATATACTGTACTTCAGAACAAATCGAAAAAATGTCTTTAGCATTTTCGCAATAAATAAACATAATGGCAAAAACATATGTCGACAAGTGCCATAAGTGTACTCGCACTGGAGTTCAGCGAATCGAAAAAAATGTATAACCCATGAACATAAATGATATTAGCAAAAAAATGATTTTCACTATGTGACAAGAATTAGGATAGGAAAGGGAAGGATTGCATCATGGTTGTAGCACTTTAGATTGCACAGAGCTGTTCTGAAAGTCCATATCTTTCCACAGAAGTACAACATCAAGTGACACAATTTGAAGTTCTTTTCCCACCAGAATTTATCAGCGTAGCCAAGACACTGAACTGTCGTAGTAATGTTCCATGTTTTCATTTTGGCAGTACATTAGGTACACCAAAGAGTGGGACCATAATAACGTCTTCATCGCTCACGGTGGTGGACAGCATGTCGTGTCAACACCACGCTCTTACAAGGCACACCAACGTAGAATTAGTGCAAAACCAAAGATAGTGCTCCATGATCACTAGGATAGACGGGACAAATGGACATTGCAGTAATTCAGGGTAGTTAGCTCATAAGGTGAAGGACATTAAGTCACATACCATTCTTCATTAGTAGTTTGCAGCATTCATAGCCCAGTTATTGAACATTTCTGTATCATGTATGTAGTATTACAGAAAAATGTTCATTAATTGTTTTACATAGAATCAGTAGCCTTCTTTTCCTAGTTACAAAGCATTATTAAATAATCGCATTCTTTTCCAGTTACAAAGTATAGCATAGTTAATTAATCATTTGTCATTCCAATATAGTATTAATCATTAGCCTTCTCCTAATTACAAAGTATTACTAAACAATTGCATTCTTTTCCAGTTACAAAGTATGGCATAGTTAATTAATTATGTGTCATTCCAATATAGTAATAATCATTAGCCTTCTCCTAATTACAAAGCATTATTAAACAATCGCATTCTTTTCCAGTTACAAAGCGTAATTAATCATTTGTCATTTGAATATAGTAAGAATTATTAGCCTTCTCCTAATTACAAAGCATTATGAAACAATCACATTCTTTTCCAGTTACAAAGTATAGCATAGTTAATTAATTATTTGTCATTCCAATATAGTATTAATTATTAGCCTTCTCCTAATTACAAAGCATTATTAAACAATCACATTCCTTTCCAGTTACAAAGTATGGCATAGTTAATTAATCATTTGTCATTTCAATATAGTAAGAATCATTAGCTTTTTCCTAATTACAAAGCATTATTAAACAATCACATTCTTTTCCAGTTACAAAGTATCAACATTGAAAACAAGAGCTAATTAATGGCATAATTAATAACATAATTCATTGAGTGACATTAATTATTGGCACTCAGTGGCCAGCAAGTATTGAATAGAATAAAACATTGTTCATCATTCAGTATTATTCAGATCATTACGAAGTCATTATTAAAAATCAGTTAATTACAGTCATAGCATTAATAATCATGGGCATTATAAGTAGTCTCATTACAATAAACAGTGGCAGTTATTAGCCAGTTACAAAGCATTATTTTATATATTTTTTTTTGTATCATTAAGAAGTCATTACTGAAGTGACATACTATTCAGAGTTGATCAGTATTATTCAGAATTATCATAAACTAGTGACATTATGGTAATACATTTTTTTTTTTTTTGGTTAGCAATGCATTGCGTTGGGATCGAAAATTAATTGCTGAGGCATAACACTATTTGCTTTTGACCTATTGCTGCAAATGAGGATAGGTAATGTCATTCGTCATGAGTCAGCTGTAGCAAGGTTATGTAGCAAGGCAGTATATGTGATCACATTTATAAATGATAAACACAAATGGGTAAAAAATAAAAATGCAAGTACTAGAACAGGTATAATAAGTAACAGGTTTAGTAAGTATCATGAAAAGCTTCTCCTGGAAAAAATACAAAATGGATTATTGACCTGAAAGAAGAAACGCACACTATGCTGAAAAGTAGTGAACTTCGAATTAACAGGTAGTGAAATGTGTATAAAAATGTGTTCCATAGCTGTTCTTTCCAAAACTTTCCGTCATCCTACTATGCAATATAACACCTGCTGTCAAAACAAACTGCAATAAATACTTAAATAACTACATAGCATAAATACATAACTTCAACATTATCCCCATCTGTAAAGAAAAAATTTCATTATCAATCACTTCATTATCCATATTATCATAACTTCATTATTATCATCACCTGTAAAGAAAAACTTCATTATTCATAGCAGCATATTCTTCATCATTATTCATCAGCATTCTTTATCATCTGCAAAAATATCACTTCATTACTCATTACACAACTATTCCTTATCTCTAACATATTTCATCACTAAAACTAAGATGTGTAGTTCTGGCTGACAGCCTGCATCAATCACCTTGTATTCTGAAAGAAAAAATTAGTTAAGACTGCTATTCTACGATGAGTATAGTATATTCTTGTTAATGCTTGTTAATCCTGATCCATTTACTCTTCCTCATAAAGTTATTGCATCTTCTTTCGTTTATTCCGTAGGTGAAATTCCATTTCTGTTGAATTTATTTCTTACATACATCATTTCTTTCTGAAATTGATGAACAAAGATTAATGTCTTGCATTTAAATCATATACCCACTAAATAATGACTAGTTTATGGTGACATAATTAACCATACAGCATAACATGACAGAAAACGTAATATGTCAAAGACATTGACAGTGTTCAGATGCAAAAATGTACACAGAATAATACAATGCAGCAGCAAAAAATGTAAAACAGTCATGATCTTGAGATGGCATAAGGCAAAAAATGTCAAAGTCAACTGGTGTGTGTTATATCTTAACTATTTCACAGTGCATACAAACAAAACATGAAAACAATCGTACATAAAAAGACAAAATGTGACGTTCGTTGTGTTCAGCTTGTATGTAGTGTAGTTAATAGAGGCGAGAATTAAAGACTTTAATGGAGAGAGAATTTGATAAAATTAATATGTCATTACATAGAATTGCATAATTATTCATAAAATATGTAAGTTCGTCTGGAAAAATATGCACGGTCTGATGTGTAACGACAAGAAGAGCGACCTGCTAACCTTACCTTGCCGGGCACTTGCCAAGAAAAAATACGATAATCATCAGTAATTAGTCAGGTGAATATAATTGCATTAGTAAATGGCATCATAGTGTGTTGAATCATACAGTGTCTTCATTCAATAAAGGGTTTAATATTTGACCAACGGTGGTTGCCTTTCGATTTTCTGGTTCTCAAAGTTTCGACGTGTACAACATTGGGGTGAGGGATGCTGCGAATCCGATATGGACCTGCGTATAGAAGTTCAAATTTACTGCACTTACCTTTTAATTTACTGGATAAATGGTGTGTACGTACTAATATCTTCTGTCCAACGTGAAAGTCGCGGCGTGTACAAACCTGTTTTTGCTGTCTTCTCCGGCGCTCTGCGGCACGTTTGATGTTGTTCAGCGCAATGGCAATTATTTCATGGTGTCGTAGGCGACGACATTTAGGGAAGTTTACTAATTCTTTAATTTTGTTTGGTGGTTCAACGTTTTTCAATATAACAGACGGAGATAGCATAGTGGATTCATTTGGAATGGAATTAATTACATCTTGGAATGAGAGTATGTGCGTATCCCAATCAATATGTCTTTTGTGGCAGTATATTCGGCACAGCTTACCAATTTCTTTCATTAACCGTTCACAAGGGTTCGAAGAAGCATGGTACTTGGATATATAAATCGGAGAAATGTTTCTAGCTCGTAACATGCGTGTCCATATGCCACAACGAAATTGTGGTCCATTGTCAGAAATTACTCTCATCACATGCCCTACATGAAATAGAAAATGTTTTACAAATGCTTTCGAAACAGTTTTAGCAGTAGCTTTGCATAATGGAGTGAAAGTAACAAATTTTGAAGTGAGCTCAACAGCGACAAATATGTAGCAAAAACCTCTGTTAGTTCTCGGAATCGGACCAAAAATGTCTACTGCGGCCATATGTCTTAATTTAACGGGTACAATGGGATATAAAGGAGGAATATGTGAAGTGGTGTCAGATTTAGCTTTCTGGCAAATCTTACAAGACGCTAACTCGTCGTATACGTTTCTCCATGTTGGTAAAATAACAGTTCGCGTAAAGTGTAATGATTTCTAATCGTAACATTATTCTTATCTTCCCAAAGGTGTTTAATTTATTTCCACACGTTGTCTTTGTTTTGTTCTTGTGCTATGTCCTGTAATGACGATGAAATAAAATTTTCAAATGCAACTTGCTGAATGTACATGACACTGAAATTTGTTTTGCAGAAGTTGGTTGCTACGTCTTGCTGATTGTTGCCGAGAGAACGCGATAGTGCGCCTGCTATAACATTTTGTGTGCCGGGAATGTGAACTATTGTAAAATTAAATTCCTGTAAATAAAGTTTCCATCTGCTTAATCTGTCGTGAGTGAATTTGGCCGAAAGTAAAAATTGTATCGCTCTGTGGTCTGTGTAAACGGTGGTATGTCTGCCATAAAGAAAGTGCCGAAATCTCGTAAAAGCCCATACAACACATAATGTTTCAAGTTCTGTAACAGAATAATTTCGTTCAGCAGGTGACAAAATGCGACTTGCAAATGCGATGTTTTTAATTACTGTAGAGCCATCTTCATCAATTTCCTGGAAAATGTGTACGCCTAAAGCGGTGTTGGAACTGTCGGTGGCAACGGAAAAATTTCTGGTAAGACCTGGGTGCGATAACAGTGGAGCATTCAACAAAGTATGTTTCAGGTTCACAAATTCAGAATGTGCTTGCTTATCCCAAGACCAAATACTGTTTTTACCTGTTAATTGGCATAATCTGGGTGTGTCTAAAGCAGAGTGATGAATAAATTTACGAAAAAAGTTAATTAAGCCCAAAAAACTGCGTAATTGCTTCTTTGTCGTAGGAACAGTAATGTCACGTAGAGCTTGAAGTTTTTCCGGATCAGGTGCAATGCCTTCTGCTGAAATTACGTGTCCAAGAAATTTTATAGAAGTTTTGCCAAAGTGCGATTTACTAAGATTAACTGTAAGTCCTTGTGCACGAAAAGTTTGTAACAGTTGTTCAAGAATCAGATTGTGTTCAGACCAGTTAGCTTCTGCGATAAGAATGTCGTCTACATACGTCGTAATTCTGTCTCTAAGTTCTGTCGGAAGTATTGTGTTCAAACCGCGAATAAAAGCTGCAGAAGAAATAGTTAAGCCGAACGGTAATTTGCAAAATTGATAACAGTCGCCGAAACAGAGAAAAGCTGTGTATTTTCTGCAGTTCGGATGAAGTTGAATTTGCCAAAATCCCGATTTCAAATCTAATGTAGAATAAATAGCAGTACCGTGAAATTTTTGTAGAAGTTCCTCTAGTGTCTGTGGTCGATCTGTTTCATTAATAATAATGTCATTAATGTGACGTGAATCAAGTACGAGGCGAAGTGAGCCATCTTTTTTCTTAACAATATGTAGCGGGTTTATGTATGGACTAACTGCTGGTTCTATAATTCCTTGGTCAAGCATATCCTGCAATTCCTTTTTAACCTGTTCTCTGTGGATATATGGAATGGGATAATGCTTTGCTTTAAATGTGTCGTGCTGTTTGACTTGAAATTCATACATAAATCCGGACATAGTACCAGGAATGTTGTCGAAAACTGGAGCTTGCTGTAAAAGAATTTCGTGTAATTGCGTTCGTTCGTTGTGTGTAGTTGCACTGCTCTCTTTAACCTTATCAGAAATCATCTGTATTACGTCGTAGTCAGCTTCGTATGGAGTATTATAGTTGTGTACGTACGTATCCGTGAACAATGTGGGATTACAGTCTATGTTATGTGACGCGGAAATGACCTCTGTGCAATTAATTGTTTGCTCTTCCGCAGATAGTGAGTGCAGAAATTCTATAGCAAATTGTATATTTTCATCCTTCACCATTAAATAAGAATTCTGAAAATCAATAACTGCATCGTGTTGTACCAGAAAATTCATACCTAATATTACGTCTGTTGCCAATAAAGGAACAATCCAAAAATTAGAGTGAAAAGTATGACCTCCAATACAAAATGATAAATGCGTCTGTAATTTAACGTCTACTCCTTTACTCGATACTGCTCCCTTCACTTTTGTTTTGCCTAAAGGTAATGTCGGATAAGTATTCTCTTTGTTACACTCGTTAAAAGTCTCCTCATTTATTACTGATATAGGTGATCCGGAATCAATTACTGCTGAGAATTTCGATGAACCAATTTTAATTTCGATAACAGGATGTGAAATAGTTTTCTGAACAAATGGTCTTTCCTGCAAAAGAGTGTCTCTGGTGTCGTCAAAAGTAATTACATTTTCGTGAACAACATTTTGCGTGTCTGAAGTAGTGCTTGTATTATTGGAAGATGCGATCTGTACAGTATCTAGTCAGATTCTATCTGACGTGTTATTATTATTAGGAGGATTCTGTGGCGTTTCTACTATTTGAACAGCTCTATTACTTCTTCCAGACGTATTACGCTCTGGATGATACCTACTGTCGGGTTCATTCATGAGAATAGGTTCTTGTGTAAAATTTTGCTGTTGGTATGTCCGACTGTTGTTAGATGTACGCTGAAAATTGTTCTCATTATTTTTACGTCTGTCGTAATAGTCATTCCTATACGGTGTATTGCGATAGGAATTGAAATACTGCCTTCTTTGTACGTAGTTGTTTCCTTGCTGCCGTACGTTACTATTTGTTGTATCAGGGACTATACGTGCTCGCGGCGGAACATTAAAGCCTGGTTGACCTTGTGCATTACATTGTTGGTTATGTATTCCAATCGGCTGACTTTCATGCTGTTGTGGTGGAAAACGTCTATTGTTACCAAAATGTGCTTCCTGTTGCTGAAAATTTTGACGATATTGATAATCTGAATTTTGTCTGTGATTTAAGTTCTGGTAGTTGTCGTTCCTAAAGCGTCTGTTACTTTTCCTATTGAAATTACGTCCCTGATCATAATTACCGTAAGTTTGTTGACCTTGGTTATTATACGAAAAGTTTTTGTTTACAAAAGAATAATCAGATTGCTGTACTTCCAAGAGCTGTAAAAGATCTCTGAATGCTGAAATGTTTTCTTTTTGCTGGCCCGTTAGAAGTGACACTCGTAATGACCGTGGTAATTTAGAGATGCATAATTGTATAAGTGCGGATTCACTGTACGGTTCACTTAGGTACTGGTTTTGTTGCACCATGTGCTCAAAAAATTGCGTGACACTGGGAAAATTTGTGTTCTCATAATTTGGTAAGCTAATTAACTGGTCTTTAATTCCGCGCTGTGTCGTCTTCGACCAATACGCTGACAGAAATGCATTCTGGAATTCTTCTACCGAATAGCATTGTCTCGCGATCGGTCTCATACGAGTTGCCGGTTCGCCTTCCAAAAAAACTGCAAATAAATTCAAGTTTATGCGTTACAGGCCAAGTCGGTGGAAGAGCAAAGCTAAATTGTTGAATCCAATCCAGTGGGTGAATCTGTGTTCTATCGTTTTTAAAAACTTTAAACTTTCTCACTGACAGAAAATGTTTGTAATCGAAACTATCATCTCTGTGTGATGGAACATGTTCAGGATCGTAAGAGAATCTATTGAACTGTGGTTGATCGGAATCTAAGTCCCGTACTCTCTGTAGATTACCCAAATTATACGCGCTGCGTGAGTCTGACAAATGTTCATAAAGTGGCGTCTGTTGTGGTATGTTACTATTAACTGAAATGCTTTTCATCTCTGTTACTTCTTGTTGTAAACTCGACAATTTTCTACGCAACGTGTTATTAGACGAATCGATCTCATTAATTGTGTGCTGTAAATTTTGAAATTCAGGTGTTTGGTTAAATGAAATCGGTGCAGTATCGTCTGATTTATTATCATTATTACTTTCAATAGCATCAATAAGACTGGCTAATTCATCATATTTTTCAGTCAGTATTTTTGCCTGATCATCGGTTTTAGAATCGGACGCATTAATCTGTTTTTGCAACTTACATGTAGTTTCGCTCAGTTTTTTATCATCAGCTTTGACGACATCGGAATCCTGTGTTAGTTCTAATTGTTCGAGTCTGTCAGTCACGGTTTGAAAATCGGTTGTGTATGTGTCTGTTTTCGATTTAAGATCCGAAATTTCGTCACGCAATTCTGAGTTCGAATGTTTGATGGTATTAATTTCGTCGGACACTGTGGCAATATTATTATCTACATACGTTTTTGCCTTCGCAAACATTTTACGTTTGTCTTCCTGTCTCTGAGCAGTGATTGTTTCCATTACTTGACGTTTTACTTTATTTTGATCCTCAATAAATTTGCGGAAACGCGTATCACTGTTTTGTATGTGGAGATTAAAGCGTTCGTCAATCTGAGTGTTCTGTTGTTCGAATTTCGCGTCTATCTTTTCATCCATTGTGCGCGAAAGTTCTGCTGTCATTGCTTTAAATTCGTCGCGTAATTGTGCAGCCTTTTCAGAGCATTGTTTAGCGACTCCGCTAATTTCGTCTCTGAGTGTTTCTGTTGCAGCTGTTTGCATTTCCCTTAATTCCTGAGCAACAGACCTAATTTATTCGCTACTTTTTTTTGAACAAGCCTCAATTTCCACGGGCAACTGTTCCTTAGTGTCATGGCACTGCGCGGCAACGGCTCTAATTTGTTCAGTAAGCTGTCTGGAATTGTCGTCTAATTTTTTATTTAAGTGTTTGTTCTGCTCACTAAGTTGTTTGAAATTTTCGTCATTATTGTCAAGTTTTTCATTTAAGTGCTGTTTGAGATTTTCGTTATCTTGTTTGTTATCTGCCCTCTGTTGTCTGACCTGTTCACTAAGTTGTTTGATATTGTTGTCTATTTTCTCACTTTGCTTTTCATTGTGTCACATACCATTCTTCATTAGTAGTTTGCAGCATTCATAGCCCAGTTATTGAACATTTCTGTATCATGTATGTAGTATTACAGAAAAATGTTCATTAATTGTTTTACATAGAATCAGTAGCCTTCTTTTCCTAGTTACAAAGCATTATTAAATAATCGCATTCTTTTCCAGTTACAAAGTATAGCATAGTTAATTAATCATTTGTCATTCCAATATAGTATTAATCATTAGCCTTCTCCTAATTACAAAGTATTACTAAACAATTGCATTCTTTTCCAGTTACAAAGTATGGCATAGTTAATTAATTATGTGTCATTCCAATATAGTAATAATCATTAGCCTTCTCCTAATTACAAAGCATTATTAAACAATCGCATTCTTTTCCAGTTACAAAGCGTAATTAATCATTTGTCATTTGAATATAGTAAGAATTATTAGCCTTCTCCTAATTACAAAGCATTATGAAACAATCACATTCTTTTCCAGTTACAAAGTATAGCATAGTTAATTAATTATTTGTCATTCCAATATAGTATTAATTATTAGCCTTCTCCTAATTACAAAGCATTATTAAACAATCACATTCCTTTCCAGTTACAAAGTATGGCATAGTTAATTAATCATTTGTCATTTCAATATAGTAAGAATCATTAGCTTTTTCCTAATTACAAAGCATTATTAAACAATCACATTCTTTTCCAGTTACAAAGTATCAACATTGAAAACAAGAGCTAATTAATGGCATAATTAATAACATAATTCATTGAGTGACATTAATTATTGGCACTCAGTGGCCAGCAAGTATTGAATAGAATAAAACATTGTTCATCATTCAGTATTATTCAGATCATTACAAAGTCATTATTAAAAATCAGTTAATTACAGTCATAGCATTAATAATCATGGGCATTGTAAGTAGTCTCATTACAATAAACAGTGGCAGTTATTAGCCAGTTACAAAGCATTATTTATATATATATTTTTTTTGTATCATTAAGAAGTCATTACTGAAGTGACATACTATTCAGAGTTGATCAGTATTATTCAGAATTATCATAAACTAGTGACATTATGGTAATACATTTTTTTTTTGGTTAGCAATGCATTGCGTTGGGATCGATAATTAATTGCTGAGGCATAACACTATTTGCTTTTGACCTATTGCTGCAAATGAGGATAGGTAACGTCATTCGTCATGAGTCAGCTGTAGCAAGGTTATGTAGCAAGGCAGTATATGTGATCACATTTATAAATGATAAACACAAATGGGTAAAAAATAAAAATGCAAGTACTAGAACAGGTATAATAAGTAACAGGTTTAGTAAGTATCATGAAAAGCTTCTCCTGGAAAAAATACAAAATGGATTATTGACCTGAAAGAAGAAACGCACACTATGCTGAAAAGTAGTGAACTTCGAATTAACAGGTAGTGAAATGTGTATAAAAATGTGTTCCATAGCTGTTCTTTCCAAAACTTTCCGTCATCCTACTATGCAATATAACACCTGCTGTCAAAACAAACTGCAATAAATACTTAAATAACTACATAGCATAAATACATAACTTCAACATTATCCCCATCTGTAAAGAAAAAATTTCATTATCAATCACTTCATTATCCATATTATCATAACTTCATTATTATCATCACCTGTAAAGAAAAACTTCATTATTCATAGCAGCATATTCTTCATCATTATTCATCAGCATTCTTTATCATCTGCAAAAATATCACTTCATTACTCATTACACAACTATTCCTTATCTCTAACATATTTCATCACTAAAACTAAGATGTGTAGTTCTGGCTGACAGCCTGCATCAATCACCTTGTATTCTGAAAGAAAAAATTAGTTAAGACTGCTATTCTACGATGAGTATAGTATATTCTTGTTAATGCTTGTTAATCCTGATCCATTTACTCTTCCTCATAAAGTTATTGCATCTTCTTTCGTTTATTCCGTAGGTGAAATTCCATTTCTGTTGAATTTATTTCTTACATACATCATTTCTTTCTGAAATTGATGAACAAAGATTAATGTCTTGCATTTAAATCATATACCCACTAAATAATGACTAGTTTATGGTGACATAATTAACCATACAGCATAACATGACAGAAAACGTAATATGTCAAAGACATTGACAGTGTTCAGATGCAAAAATGTACACAGAATAATACAATGCAGCAGCAAAAAATGTAAAACAGTCATGATCTTGAGATGGCATAAGGCAAAAAATGTCAAAGTCAACTGGTGTGTGTTATATCTTAACTATTTCACAGTGCATACAAACAAAACATGAAAACAATCGTACATAAAAAGACAAAATGTGACGTTCGTTGTGTTCAGCTTGTATGTAGTGTAGTTAATAGAGGCGAGAATTAAAGACTTTAATGGAGAGAGAATTTGATAAAATTAATATGTCATTACATAGAATTGCATAATTATTCATAAAATATGTAAGTTCGTCTGGAAAAATATGCACGGTCTGATGTGTAACGACAAGAAGAGCGACCTGCTAACCTTACCTTGCCGGGCACTTGCCAAGAAAAAATACGATAATCATCAGTAATTAGTCAGGTGAATATAATTGCATTAGTAAATGGCATCATAGTGTGTTGAATCATACAGTGTCTTCATTCAATAAAGGGTTTAATATTTGACCAACGGTGGTTGCCTTTCGATTTTCTGGTTCTCAAAGTTTCGACGTGTACAACATTGGGGTGAGGGATGCTGCGAATCCGATATGGACCTGCGTATAGAAGTTCAAATTTACTGCACTTACCTTTTAATTTACTGGATAAATGGTGTGTACGTACTAATATCTTCTGTCCAACGTGAAAGTCGCGGCGTGTACAAACCTGTTTTTGCTGTCTTCTCCGGCGCTCTGCGGCACGTTTGATGTTGTTCAGCGCAATGGCAATTATTTCATGGTGTCGTAGGCGACGACATTTAGGGAAGTTTACTAATTCTTTAATTTTGTTTGGTGGTTCAACGTTTTTCAATATAACAGACGGAGATAGCATAGTGGATTCATTTGGAATGGAATTAATTACATCTTGGAATGAGAGTATGTGCGTATCCCAATCAATATGTCTTTTGTGGCAGTATATTCGGCACAGCTTACCAATTTCTTTCATTAACCGTTCACAAGGGTTCGAAGAAGCATGGTACTTGGATATATAAATCGGAGAAATGTTTCTAGCTCGTAACATGCGTGTCCATATGCCACAACGAAATTGTGGTCCATTGTCAGAAATTACTCTCATCACATGCCCTACATGAAATAGAAAATGTTTTACAAATGCTTTCGAAACAGTTTTAGCAGTAGCTTTGCATAATGGAGTGAAAGTAACAAATTTTGAAGTGAGCTCAACAGCGACAAATATGTAGCAAAAACCTCTGTTAGTTCTCGGAATCGGACCAAAAATGTCTACTGCGGCCATATGTCTTAATTTAACGGGTACAATGGGATATAAAGGAGGAATATGTGAAGTGGTGTCAGATTTAGCTTTCTGGCAAATCTTACAAGACGCTAACTCGTCGTATACGTTTCTCCATGTTGGTAAAATAACAGTTCGCGTAAAGTGTAATGATTTCTAATCGTAACATTATTCTTATCTTCCCAAAGGTGTTTAATTTATTTCCACACGTTGTCTTTGTTTTGTTCTTGTGCTATGTCCTGTAATGACGATGAAATAAAATTTTCAAATGCAACTTGCTGAATGTACATGACACTGAAATTTGTTTTGCAGAAGTTGGTTGCTACGTCTTGCTGATTGTTGCCGAGAGAACGCGATAGTGCGCCTGCTATAACATTTTGTGTGCCGGGAATGTGAACTATTGTAAAATTAAATTCCTGTAAATAAAGTTTCCATCTGCTTAATCTGTCGTGAGTGAATTTGGCCGAAAGTAAAAATTGTATCGCTCTGTGGTCTGTGTAAACGGTGGTATGTCTGCCATAAAGAAAGTGCCGAAATCTCGTAAAAGCCCATACAACACATAATGTTTCAAGTTCTGTAACAGAATAATTTCGTTCAGCAGGTGACAAAATGCGACTTGCAAATGCGATGTTTTTAATTACTGTAGAGCCATCTTCATCAATTTCCTGGAAAATGTGTACGCCTAAAGCGGTGTTGGAACTGTCGGTGGCAACGGAAAAATTTCTGGTAAGACCTGGGTGCGATAACAGTGGAGCATTCAACAAAGCATGTTTCAGGTTCACAAATTCAGAATGTGCTTGCTTATCCCAAGACCAAATACTGTTTTTACCTGTTAATTGGCATAATCTGGGTGTGTCTAAAGCAGAGTGATGAATAAATTTACGAAAAAAGTTAATTAAGCCCAAAAAACTGCGTAATTGCTTCTTTGTCGTAGGAACAGTAATGTCACGTAGAGCTTGAAGTTTTTCCGGATCAGGTGCAATGCCTTCTGCTGAAATTACGTGTCCAAGAAATTTTATAGAAGTTTTGCCAAAGTGCGATTTACTAAGATTAACTGTAAGTCCTTGTGCACGAAAAGTTTGTAACAGTTGTTCAAGAATCAGATTGTGTTCAGACCAGTTAGCTTCTGCGATAAGAATGTCGTCTACATACGTCGTAATTCTGTCTCTAAGTTCTGTCGGAAGTATTGTGTTCAAACCGCGAATAAAAGCTGCAGAAGAAATAGTTAAGCCGAACGGTAATTTGCAAAATTGATAACAGTCGCCGAAACAGAGAAAAGCTGTGTATTTTCTGCAGTTCGGATGAAGTTGAATTTGCCAAAATCCCGATTTCAAATCTAATGTAGAATAAATAGCAGTACCGTGAAATTTTTGTAGAAGTTCCTCTAGTGTCTGTGGTCGATCTGTTTCATTAATAATAATGTCATTAATGTGACGTGAATCAAGTACGAGGCGAAGTGAGCCATCTTTTTTCTTAACAATATATAGCGGGTTTATGTATGGACTAACTGCTGGTTCTATAATTCCTTGGTCAAGCATATCCTGCAATTCCTTTTTAACCTGTTCTCTGTGGATATATGGAATGGGATAATGCTTTGCTTTAAATGTGTCGTGCTGTTTGACTTGAAATTCATACATAAATCCGGACATAGTACCAGGAATGTTGTCGAAAACTGGAGCTTGCTGTAAAAGAATTTCGTGTAATTGCGTTCGTTCGTTGTGTGTAGTTGCACTGCTCTCTTTAACCTTATCAGAAATCATCTGTATTACGTCGTAGTCAGCTTCGTATGGAGTATTATAGTTGTGTACGTACGTATCCGTGAACAATGTGGGATTACAGTCTATGTTATGTGACGCGGAAATGACCTCTGTGCAATTAATTGTTTGCTCTTCCGCAGATAGTGAGTGCTGAAATTCTATAGCAAATTGTATATTTTCATCCTTCACCATTAAATAAGAATTCTGAAAATCAATAACTGCATCGTGTTGTACCAGAAAATTCGTACCTAATATTACGTCTGTTGTCAATAAAGGAACAATCCAAAAATTAGAGTGAAAAGTATGACCTCCAATACAAAATGATAAATGCGTCTGTAATTTAACGTCTACTCCTTTACTCGATACTGCTCCCTTCACTTTTGTTTTGCCTAAAGGTAATGTCGGATAAGTATTCTCTTTGTTACACTCGTTAAAAGTCTCCTCATTTATTACTGATATAGGTGATCCGGAATCAATTACTGCTGAGAATTTCGATGAACCAATTTTAATTTCGATAACAGGATGTGAAATAGTTTTCTGAACAAATGGTCTTTCCTGCAAAAGAGTGTCTCTGATGTCGTCAAAAGTAATTACATTTTCGTGAACAACATTTTGCGTGTCTGAAGTAGTGCTTGTATTATTGGAAGATGCGATCTGTACAGTATCTAGTCAGATTCTATCTGACGTGTTATTATTATTAGGAGGATTCTGTGGCATTTCTACTATTTGAACAGTTCTATTACTTCTTCCAGACGTATTACGCTCTGGATGATACCTACTGTCGGGTTCATTCATGAGAATAGGTTCTTGTGTAAAATTTTGCTGTTGGTATGTCCGACTGTTGTTAGATGTACGCTGAAAATTGTTCTCATTATTTTTACGTCTGTCGTAATAGTCATTCCTATACGGTGTATTGCGATAGGAATTGAAATACTGCCTTCTTTGTACGTAGTTGTTTCCTTGCTGCCGTACGTTACTATTTGTTGTATCAGGGACTATACGTGCTCGCGGCGGAACATTAAAGCCTGGTTGACCTTGTGCATTACATTGTTGGTTATGTATTCCAACCGGCTGACTTTCATGCTGTTGTGGTGGAAAACGTCTATTGTTACCAAAATGTGCTTCCTGTTGCTGAAAATTTTGACGATATTGATAATCTGAATTTTGTCTGTGATTTAAGTTCTGGTAGTTGTCGTTCCTAAAGCGTCTGTTACTTTTCCTATTGAAATTACGTCCCTGATCATAATTACCATAAGTTTGTTGACCTTGGTTATTATACGAAAAGTTTTTGTTTACAAAAGAATAATCAGATTGCTGTACTTCCAAGAGCTGTAAAAGATCTCTGAATGCTGAAATGTTTTCTTTTTGCTGGCCCGTTAGAAGTGACACTCGTAATGACCGTGGTAATTTAGAGATGCATAATTGTATAAGTGCGGATTCACTGTACGGTTCACTTAGGTACTGGTTTTGTTGCACCATGTGCTCAAAAAATTGCGTGACACTGGGAAAATTTGTGTTCTCATAATTTGGTAAGCTAATTAACTGGTCTTTAATTCCGCGCTGTGTCGTCTTCGACCAATACGCTGACAGAAATGCATTCTGGAATTCTTCTACCGAATAGCATTGTCTCGCGATCGGTCTCATACGAGTTGCCGGTTCGCCTTCCAAAAAAACTGCAAATAAATTCAAGTTTATGCGTTACAGGCCAAGTCGGTGGAAGAGCAAAGCTAAATTGTTGAATCCAATCCAGTGGGTGAATCTGTGTTCTATCGTTTTTAAAAACTTTAAACTTTCTCACTGACAGAAAATGTTTGTAATCGAAACTATCATCTCTGTGTGATGGAACATGTTCAGGATCGTAAGAGAATCTATTGAACTGTGGTTGATCGGAATCTAAGTCCCGTACTCTCTGTAGATTACCCAAATTATACGCGCTGCGTGAGTCTGACAAATGTTCATAAAGTGGCGTCTGTTGTGGTATGTTACTATTAACTGAAATGCTTTTCATCTCTGTTACTTCTTGTTGTAAACTCGACAATTTTCTACGCAACGTGTTATTAGACGAATCGATCTCATTAATTGTGTGCTGTAAATTTTGAAATTCAGGTGTTTGGTTAAATGAAATCGGTGCAGTATCGTCTGATTTATTATCATTATTACTTTCAATAGCATCAATAAGACTGGCTAATTCATCATATTTTTCAGTCAGTATTTTTGCCTGATCATCGGTTTTAGAATCGGACGCATTAATCTGTTTTTGCAACTTACGTGTAGTTTCGCTCAGTTTTTTAACATCAGCTTTGACGACATCGGAATCCTGTGTTAGTTCTAATTGTTCGAGTCTGTCAGTCACGGTTTGAAAATCGGTTGTGTATGTGTCTGTTTTCGATTTAAGATCCGAAATTTCGTCACGCAATTCTGAGTTCGAATGTTTGATGGTATTAATTTCGTCGGACACTGTGGCAATATTATTATCTACATACGTTTTTGCCTTCGCAAACATTTTACGTTTGTCTTCCTGTCTCTGAGCAGTGATTGTTTCCATTACTTGACGTTTTACTTTATTTTGATCCTCAATAAATTTGCGGAAACGCGTATCACTGTTTTGTATGTGGAGATTAAAGCGTTCGTCAATCTGAGTGTTCTGTTGTTCGAATTTCGCGTCTATCTTTTCATCCATTGTGCGCGAAAGTTCTGCTGTCATTGCTTTAAATTCGTCGCGTAATTGTGCAGCCTTTTCAGAGCATTGTTTAGCGACTCCGCTAATTTCGTCTCTGAGTGTTTCTGTTGCAGCTGTTTGCATTTCCCTTAATTCCTGAGCAACAGACCTAATTTATTCGCTACTTTTTTTTGAACAAGCCTCAATTTCCACGCGCAACTGTTCCTTAGTGTCATGGCACTGCGCGGCAACGGCTCTAATTTGTTCAGTAAGCTGTCTGGAATTGTCGTCTAATTTTTTATTTAAGTGTTTGTTCTGCTCACTAAGTTGTTTGAAATTTTCGTCATTATTGTCAAGTTTTTCATTTAAGTGCTGTTTGAGATTTTCGTTATCTTGTTTGTTATCTGCCCTCTGTTGTCTGACCTGTTCACTAAGTTGTTTGATATTGTTGTCTATTTTCTCACTTTGCTTTTCATTGTGTTCTATCAATATTGCCATAAATTGCTCCAAGGTGACATTACCTACTCTATTCTCAGTACTGTTTGATGGTGTATCTACAATTGTCGCGTTTTGTGTGACCATTTGGTCATTCTGTAATTTACAAAAAGGTTTATCAGTCGTATGTACACTGTCGGTCACTATTTCGGAATTAAATGAATCCGTCCTACTTTGAGTATCCTGATCACTTTCATTAGAAGAATTTGTCTGAACGTTATTTGAATTTTCCAAATCGGGTGTGTTAAGCTCGGCAGCGCTCATTACAATAGAGCGTCCCGCGTCATCAATTGTCGTCAAATTAACAGACGAGACAATTGAGTTCATTTGTTCATCATTAAGGTAAAAGTCATTATTAGTGGTTGGAATGCACTGATTGTTAGTGAACGCAGGATTATCATCATTACACTGCGTGTCACAATTACTATGGGTCACGCTGTTTAAGTCGGTAATTTCATTCAAAATACCTCGCGATACACTATTCATAGTCTTTCGCGGCATTTTCACAATAGTCACAATTATTCACAAAAGAAATAAGCACAAATACAGAAAGGCAACAAACAAATACAACAGAGCAACGAATTGCCGTTGACCTGTAGAAAGAAAGTCACAAGATTAGTAAAAGCGTTGCGCCAAATCCTAATTATATCCAAGCAAATAAGAGCAGATATCTGACTGTTGTTCAAAAGATTCTCAACGAAATTCGATCCTGGACTGGGTGTCGCCAAGTGTAACCTCCCCACAAAAATTTAAAAGACAATATTATATAGAAATGGAGCCAAGAAGCAATATCGTCCCCACAGAAATATTTAAATAAAAAATATAATAATCAATGGGAGCCAAGCGTAACCTCCCTGCAATGAAATGTACTGACAAAGGCAACAAAAACGTGAAATTCGCAATCTGACTCTGGTGTAAGCTCCCACAAAAATAATGAAAAACAATTCAGTGCTAATGAAACTTCAGTGACAATGATAATTCAATTAAACCGAAATATCGGTCTACGGCCCTGTGCAAAAAAATCAGAATTAAAGTCTTACCTCAGTATAACTGCATGTCAAATTTCTGCTCTTATTGTTGCCCACGGCTTGGAGGAACTGCATTGCAAATAATATATTTTTTTGAAATTTAACTGAAACTTTTCTTTAAGGGAAGTGGAACGAAATCGTTAGTTCAATTAAATAAATTTTTTTTGTAAAAATTGCTTTGGAATCAAAATTATTATTGGGGCACTTGTTGGAAATTAATTACAATAAATAAACTTTACAATATACCTCATTCAGCATCTTGACCAGAATGCCATGTCGACGCTCGCCGACTGCGTCCCGCTCGCGACCGTGACAGGACTAGACCACTACTGCCGACAGACTACATCACACAACTGCACTGGGCTGCTACTACTGACCGACCGCTCTGCATGACGACTACTAGCGTACTGCTCGCAACACTCGCGCGGTCAAGCGCAGACTAACCACGATAAAAGGCTCTCTGGTCAAAGATTTTATCACGCTTCACCATCGCTGCTACGTTACATACGTGTTTCAGTGTCTCATCCATTTTCTTAAGGACATTTAATTTTGCTTGCCGGTTCTTCACTGTTGAGTACACTACACTCGTCTTTGTGATGTGTATTGTAGTGTCTTTCAATTGAAAACTTACGCTGGCCGCCTATTATTCGGCGGCACAGCAAACACTGTGAGTTTTCACCAACGGCTACAAACAAGAATTGCAGTTCCCAGTCATTTTTAAACGACTGAGAACATAGCTCTCCCGTCCTTTGCTTTTTCACAGTACCTGCCATTTCTCAGTACTTCTCTGTTAAGGTTACGGTTACCAGGGGCAAACGAGACTGGATATATTGCGCTCTTGCTTGCACCACATAAACTGGGAAGTGGAGCCGCCGCCGTTCATTTAGGACACACGTCTAATAACAGATGTCGCTGTCGCACACGTGCGCACATGTGCAGCACTTCCGCACGTCTGCACACTGTGCAGCGTTTGGCCGGCCCTGAGCTAATCATTTCCATATCACAGCATCATCTTCGTGTCGGTTTAATTTCGCGTCTGTAGCACGTCATCTTCGTGGCGTAGCAATGTTAATGGCCAGTAGTGTACTCTTTTACGGCAAACTCAGCAATTGCTCGCTCCTCTTTTCCAGGAAGCTGGCCAAGGACAGAGGAATCCCGCTGGTGCGGATCGACTGCTCCAGCGTGTTCTCCGCCAGGGCGGTGGAGAGGCTGGGCTTCCAGAAGGTTGTCTCCCTCAAGTACGACTCTTACAGACCGGACGGGGAGGTCGTCTTCACGCCGTCTGAACAAGCTGGGGACGAGTACCGGACGTACATCCAGAGAGTCATCTGATCTACTTCTGTACGGTGCAAATAGTGGCAGAAATGGATGAGAAATTGACGAACTGCAAACTGACCCAGAGACGTGCTGTCACGTTATTTATAGTACCTGAAGAATAGGTAGTGAAAGACACATTCTCTTGTTGCTGACAATGTATGGTTTAAAGTTTTACCATGCTGTAACATGTGTTTCCCTACATTCGCTGATTCTCTGTACGCAGGGAGAGGCACAATTTCACTGACAAAATATCATTAGCTGTTCAGACACATCTTTTGAGTATTTTGCTATAAGGAACCCGCGGCCTCCGGTGCTCATGATAGAGTAATTGCAATCCGCTTGATTTGTATCTGTGTTGTATATTAAATATTTGCTCAGCAGTGCAAATTGTCTACCAATTGCTCTGTGTGTCTTGTTCGGAAAAAAGAAAACTTGTTCTGTTCTATATCTACAGCGACATATACACCGACATCTATACTCCGCTGCTGATAATGGTCTTAAGGAGACTGAACATCTAAGTTCATCAGCCTCCTAAAGGCCCCCCTCTCACTTTTGGGAAGTTGCTCAGCAGGGGGTTCATCAACGGCCGAAAATGAAAGCTGAAGCAACCACCCTGGAACACACTAAAATCATGAAACTAATACGCCTTTACTTCGTATTTAGTAACTGGAAACTGTATGTGTACCAAAATCTCTCGCTGGCAATATGAAACCAAGTACTTTTAACTTCCAGTTACGGTGTCTGATCTAGAACCGTAGTTACCCAACCTTCCAATACGAACATATTTATGCAAACTACTTTTAAGTGTGTGATTGTAAATAATCTGAAACAAATGCGACTCTCTGTAAAAGAAATTAAAAATAAAGAATTGTTACCAATTATACTCAGAATGCCTTTGTCATTAAACAATCACGCACAATGGCTAACATTTGTGTTACGAACATGTGTCATGTTATAGGAACACATAATTGAATTTACATAAAATTTTGCCAATGAAAACTGATCTTAAATCTCTCTACAAACGTACGTTAACATGTAACTTGGCTTTGGTCTGTCCGGACTACAAAAATAATGAACTGAATAAAGATCTTTCATAAATCTCAGCACAGCAAACTGCCTTGTTTCATTTTATTTATCAGCGTGCGTTAGCAATTAAATTTTTGTTATCCCTCCAAGAATAAGATTCACTGTTCATGCAGAAGAGCAAGGCGTGCAAATGCGGGTTTTCTTACAGACGCTTTTGATCTAACAATGAGGACGAGCTTCATGAAATATTTGTAAATGGATAGAAAACTATTTTGTAATTACATTTAATCGTTTTAATAACACATAAATGACTAACAAAAATTATAATTTTTGTTTAGCATTGTCACACACCGTAAAATTTAGTTTTTTACGCGATCTTTAAATTAGATAAACTTCGCTTTTTTTCCTTTTTTAATGAAATACTTTGAGTAACGTTGGGGGGCGCAACGTATTTACGCTGCTGAATATACAACTTATTATCCACTATGGACACCAGCATGTAGTTTTTGTTAGAAACGATTTAACCTTACCACTATAACACATCACAATTAGCCCTTGCAGCAAATAAAATTCGGTAAATGTTACCTTCTTCCAAAATAAAATCTCTATAAAATCACGTCATTCTCTTTGTCTGTCCTCACACACACCAGGCGCCTCTATTCTGTACCGCTCCTCCGCTGTATGAACTTCTCACTCTGCCATGACAATAATGCATGTAACATAAGTGAACAAATATTAGAAAATATGTTAACTACATTTACATTCAAAACTGCAATAAAAGATTAATGGTACAAATATATCCGCACAGAGAAGGGCGCTAGAAGATGGTGCTTCATGAAACAAATTTACTCGTAACATCTTTGACTTTTGTAGATATTACATAAATAGGAACATAGTATCTACGTGTAATGAAAAGTACCTTATACAGTAGCAACTGAATTTTGAATTACAGTTATACAATAGAAGTGTAGAATAATACGAACATTTTTTACCTGTAGGCTAGTTTACTGTTACGATGATCTCAGTTGCTAAATAACCACAAAAGAACAAGACAAAAGAACAATCTACCCCTCTGTTCAGTGCATCTACCAGCAAAGAGATTCTAATCTACAACACCAAACTACAACACGTACGACACAACTTTATGAAAAAGGAAAAGGTGATTAACATGCCTTTGGTAACTACTATGTACACACCATCAGAACAAATATCATATTTGCAGACAGTCAGTTGCAAGTCACGAGCTTATTGTTACAGTTAAATTAATAATATGTTACTGCAAACAGTCCGCCCCGATAGCTGAGTGGTCAGCGCGGCGGTCTGTCCTGCCAAGGGGCCCGGGTTCGATTCCCGCCTGGGGCAGGAGATTTTCTCCGCTCAGGGACTGGGTGTTGTGTTGCCCTCATTATCACTTCATTATCATCAGTGGGAGGCAGCGGGAAACCACGACTGCAATCACTTCCCTAGACGCTCATGCGGTGAACCTCTATGACGAGGCTTCCCCTATGACAAGACCTGCCGTAAGGCAGAACACAATGTTTAAAGTTTTACTGCTGACAGCTAGTACCGTCTTATCATAACTTTACAGAAACTCTAAACTGGAAATCCTTACATTGTATGACAGTAGTGTGAAAATAAGCTTAACTGCTTCTTGAATCTTACTTCCTTGTCTTTAATTTACGTTTAGATTTGGACCAAAGCAAGAAAGCTACAATCTCATACACCACCATTTTACCACTATCTCCGTCCGCCCCCGATAACTGAGTGGTCATCGCGGCGGAATGCCACGCCAAGGGGCCCGGGTCCGATTCCCGGCTGGGGCAGGAGATTTTCTCCGCTCAGGGACTGGGTGTTGTCCTTATCATCATTTCATCCCCATCTCCGACGCGCAAGTCGCCCAATGTGGCGTCGAATGCAATAAGTACTTGCCCTCGGCGGCCGAACTTCACCGAATGGGGGATTTCCGGCCAATAATGCCGAACGCTCATTTCATTTCCATACCACTGTCTCCATCGCATCCACCAGAACAATCATTTATCGCACTCTTTGTACCTGAAATGAACATTCCCAAGCGCATATTTAGATTTCTGTGATGACTCACGAAGAATTCCTCTCTCTCAGCTTCAACATACGTTGTGCTCTTTATGATTTTTAATATCCTACCACACAGAAATTAGCAATAACCGTTCCTTATACTTCACAATATGTATTCTCGATTACTCTTCCCCACATCATAATACATACGTCATCTCTTACTCCACTTCATCACACGTACCTCATCTTTTTACATTTATAAATACACCGAAACTCTTGCCTCATTTCTTCCGAAACAAAACATTCCAGCATCCTTAGCATTGTGACAATCAACTAGCATATTGAATAGATATGTAGCTTGAACTGGTACTGTATATGTGGTGCACGGACTCTTTTTTGAAACAGCATCAAAAGTTTAGCACAAATTCCAAGGATAAATATCCATTACAAATCAAGATATTTTATATCTTGTACTGTAACACAAAATTAACAAATGATTTTAGAAGGGAAATATTGCAGCATAAGTATATTTTAATGACATTAACGTAAGAAAATCTAAAGTCACTAAACATTAAAAACCACTCACCATCACCAAACCCTTCTTTACTAAACATGTCTTATCTCTCTACAGGTTAGCATTACTATTTATTAAGCTTTACCTCATTTACATATACAAAGAACATCTTCGGAGGTGCTCCTGGTTGTGCTGAGTCTTGCCGGCTATACAACAGGGAGGAATTCTCAGCAGCTGAAACATCCGGTTGCGAAAGCCTTCATTGTATCACTATATTCTTTTTCCAGAAGTCTATATAACTTATTTCACATTTAGTTACTGTCTCTCGAGAAAATCATCCAAATGGTTTTACAAGCTGACTATCACAATTATCTTTATCTACAGATAGGAAAGAAGACGAGACTAGCAGGGTTTGAAATGAGAAATAAAATTGCACTCACTTGAGAGTGTACCATGTGCCATTATGATATAACAACAAAAGGGCTATTGGATCCCCACGAAAAAGAGTGCAGCCTTTATTTTCACAAGCTGAGCACTACTTCCATGTGATACGAAATTTTATTTTGCTTAAAATTTACTTATTTCAGTAATTTGTAATCACCAATTTAATAGGATAGACTATTCACACTGCTGAACACAATGATCTGTCATCATTCCTGTACATGAAAGTCTACTCTCAAACTTGTTGTAAGCCTGACTCATTAGCTCTCTAAACATATCCTCACTATGTTCATCGTTCAAGAGCAAAAAATGAAATTATAGCATGTAGTACTTTACATATCTACAGTCAGTACATTTTTTAAAATTATGACACAGTTTACCAAGTTGGTAACTACTATCTGTAGCATTAGCTCTTTCTTATTTACTGTTTGATTGTCAGAAAAGTCCTCAAGAAACTGTGCTTGACATCTTAATTCCTAAATCACTGAATCTAGCTGATCCTCCTTTTCAAATAATAACACGTTATTGGTTTTCACAACAATGTCTATGACAGGATTAAACACATATTGCTTCTTGTGGAAACACCAATTTATTACACTCTTTGGTTTCATCACGCACGCACACACACCACACACCCACACACACACACACACACACACACACACACACATAGCTTTCAAATGTAGATAGCCACTCTTCTTCACCCTCCGTCAAACTCCATCACCAGGCGGTAAAATTTTGAAAATACTTGCTTTTTGTATGCTGTGAATTCCACAAATATGGAAACTGAGGGCAAAAATAACGAAATACGGAAAGTATGTGAAAAATCTTGGCGCAAAATGGGAATACAGAATGTCTGTATTTGCTAAAGAAGAATGGCCATATGATGACATACCTGAAAAAAAAAAAAAAAAAAAAAAAAAAGGTGGTTTCGAAGGTGTTTACTACAAGCACATGATACTTCAGACACGTGTTTTGGATATTCTCTATGATTGACGCTGCATTACAGATCCTACGGCTGACTTAGAAAAAATTTCATATAATTATGTATTCAGCCAATGAATGGGGCTGCATTATTTCTTAAAGTGACACATCACGCATCTACATTCTATATAGCGATAGATAATATCTAGGTAGGCCAATTATTCATATGATTACATCATTATCTAAACACTACTTCTATGAAACGGGTCGCCTTTAAGGAATAATGATTTTAGCGCTGTTGTTCTTGTTGTGGTCTTCAGTCCTGAGACAGGTTTGATGCAGCCCTCCATGCTACTCTATCCTGCGCAAGCTTCTTCATCTCCCAGTATCTACTGCAGCCTACATCCTTCTCAATCTGTTTAGTGTATTCATCTCTTGGTCTCCCTCTACGATTTTTACCCTCCACGCTGCCCTCCAATACTACATTGGTGATCCCTTGATGCCTCAGAACATGTCCTACCAACCGATCCCTTCTAGTCAAGTTGTGCCACAAACTCCTCTTCTCCCCAATTCTATTCAATACCTCCTCATTAGTTATATGATCTACCCGTCTAATCTTCGGCATTCTTCTGTAGCACCACATTTCGAAAGCTTCTATTCGCTTCTTGTCCAAACTAGTTATCGTCCATGTTTCACTTTCATACATCAGTACACTCCATACGAATACTTTCAGAACCCACTTCCTGACACTTTATACTCGATGTTAACAAATTTCTCTTCTTCAGAAATGCTTTCCTTGCCATTGCCAGTCTACATTTTATATCCTCTCTACTTCGACCATCATCAGTTATTTTCCTCCCCAAATAGCAAAACTCCTTTACTACTTTAAGTGTCTCATTTCCTAATCTAATTCCTTCAGCATCACCCGACTTAATTCCACTACATTCCATTATCCTCGTTTTTCTTTTGTTGATGTTCATCTTATACCCTCCTTTCAAGACACTGTCCATTCCGTTCAACTGCTCTTCCAAGTCCTTTGTGTCTGTTGACAGAATTACAATGTCATCGGCGAACCTCAAAGTTTTTATTTCTTCTCCATGGATTTTAATACCTACTCCGAATTTTTCTTTTGTTTCCTTCACTGCTTGCTCATTATACAGATTGAATAGCATCGGGGAGAGGCTACAACCCTGTCTCACGCCCTTCCCAACCACTGCTTCCCTTTCATATCCCTCGACTCTTATAACTGCCATCTGGTTTCTGTACAAATTGTAAATAGCTTTTCGCTCCCTGTATTTTACCCCTGCCACCTTCAGAATTTGAAAGAGAGTATTCCAGTCAACATTGTCAAAAGCTTTCTCTAAGTCTACAAATGCTAGAAACGTAGCTTTGCCTTTCCTTAACCTAGCTTCTAAGATAAGTCGTAGGGTCAGTATTGCCTCACGTGTTCCAACATTTCTACGGAATCCAAACTGATCTTCCCCGAGGTAGGCTTCTACTAGTTTTTCCATTCGTCTGTAAAGTATGCGTGTTAGTATTTTGCTGCCGTGACTTATTAAACTGATAGTTCGGGTATTTTCATATCTGTCAACACCTGCTTTCTTTGGGATTGGAATTATTATATTCTTCTTGAAGTCTGAGGGTATTTCGCCTGTCTCATACATCTTGCTCACCAGGTGGTAGAGTTTTGTCAGGACTGGCTCTCCCAAGGCTGTCAGTAGTTCTAATGGAATGTTGTCCACTCCTGGGGCGTTGTTTCGATTCAGGTCTTTCAGTGCTTTGTCAAACTCTTCACGCAGTATCATATCCCCCAGTTCATCTTCATCTACATCCTCTTCTATTTCCATAATATTGTCCTCAAGTACATCGACCTTCTATAGACCCTCTATATACTCCTTCCACCTTTCTGCTTCCCCTTCTTTGCTTAGAACTGTGTTTCCATCTGAGCTCTTGATATTCATACAAGTGGTTCTCTTTTCTCCAAAGGTCTCTTTAAGTTTCCTGTAGACAGTATCTATCTTACCCCTAGTGAGATAAGCCTCTATAGCCTTACATTTGTCCTCTAGCCATCCCTGCTTAGCCATTTTGCACTTTCTGTTGATCTCATTTTTGAGACGTTTGTATTCGTTTTTGCGTGCTTCATTTACTGCATTTTTATATTTTCTCCTTTCATCAATTAAATTCACTATATCTTCTGTTACCCAAGGATTTCTACTAGCCCTCGTCTTTTTTCCTACTTGATCCTCTGCTGCTTTCACTACTTCATCCCCCAAAGCTACCCATTCTTCTTCTACTGTATTTCTTTCCCCCCTCATTGTCAATTGTTCCCTTATGCTCCCCCTGAAACTCTGTACAACCTCTGCTTTAGTCGGTTTATCCAGGTCCCATCTCCTTAAATTACCACCTTTTTGTAGTTTCTTCAGTTTTAATCTACAGTTCATAACCAATAGATTGTGGTCAGAATCCACATCTCCCCCTGGAAATGTCTTACAGTTTAAAACCTGGTTCCTAAATCTCTGCCTTAACATTACATAATCTATCTGAAACCTGTCAGCCTGGAGATACTGGAGATACTGACAGGAGTTTAGCGCTAAAACGTGCAACTGACAGACAGTACCACTGTTTGTCATCATGGACGGCCTTCTGCATTTTATTCCTCACAGAGCGCTGTCGGTAAAACGTACAGATCTGTGTCATTTGTCTGGAGTGATTTGGAGGGGGTGGGCGAAGCTATCATCTTGAGAACTTTCAGCCCAGGGTGGATCAGTTGGATGAATGGAGTGGCTGTGGGTAGTGCTAATAATGTCCTAGATGTGGTGCCTATTGCAGGAGAACATGAAAGAACTACTTTTATAAACAAGGGAGACTTTTGGATGGTGGCAATACTATGCAAATTCTTGTAGGGAAAGAACTAACATTTCTTATCATAATACACGCCACAGTTGGATTCAGCATCTATAGGAAGAATATAGTAGTGCTAGCAGATTGTAGTGAATTACAGACAGACTTGGTGTTGATGCTGGATGTAGCATATAAAGGGGAAGGAATCCAACACCGTCCTACTACAGTGTTGACAGAAAGAGTACTTACCATAAAATACGTAGGAATAACCTATGTTAAGTGGAGAGAGTACATTTAGCACAGGTAGACGCTGGGCTGAGATAAATGTAATCTATCCACGAAATATGTGGCTTCCAAAACACAACTATTCATTAACATCATATTACATGATTGGTTGTGGTGACCAGGATTGTATCATGTAGATATACTCCAGTCTCTCTCCTGATTTATAGCTCTATGGTGATGGTAGTATGCATTTTCCACGCCAATAATAAGTATTTTGTGCCATGTTCTGTAATGCGCATGGAATACCGTATTATGCATCTAGAGGCTGGTGTAATGTATCCCGATCAAAAGGCAAAGATTTTGAAATTTAGACTGAAATGCTGATGTTGCATTCTTCCGCAGTCTGATTGTTCGGAGCCGGCCATAGTGGCCGAGCGGTTCTAGGTGCTACAGTCTGGAACCGCGCGACCGCTACGGTCGCACGTTAGAATCCTGCATCGGGCATGGATGTGTGTGATGTCCTTGCTTTAGTTAGGTTTAAGTAGTTCTAAGTTCTAGGGGACTGATGACCTCAGAAGTTGAGTCTCATAGTGCTCAGAGCCATTTGAACCATTTTTTTTTTTTGATTGTTCGGAAATCTGGACACATTACAACACCAACGTAGAAACAGAATATAGAATGCATAATTATAAAGTAATATCAGTATTGAATCATCTCTACTGTGAATGGTCACCTTAAGTTACTTGCGCCCACAGTTGTCAGTCCCAGAACCTTTTTGGCAAGCAGGTGAGTTTGATGCTGGCCGACCATATTTGTATGAAATATAACGCAGCAAAATAATTTTCACAGTAGAAAACGTGAGTCAGAAATTTAGAAAGAGCAGGTATTGCCTGTTAGGAGAGCGACTATTAAAATTAAGTTTTTCAAAACAGCCACAATACACTTTGTATTTTTCATTTGATCGGTTTAGCACTTGAGATGAATAATCTTAAGAACTGTCAGTCAAATTTAAAGACAGTATAATGCTGTCAGACAATTGTAAATTGCATTTTCTGATGACACTCTTGTTCATTGGTAGAGCTATACGGGTCAACAAAAAATACGAAGTGGGACTTGTGGCCAATTTCAAAAACTTTGTGAATCAGAAATTCAGGCTGCAAGGTTCGACTTTTTCTGTGTCTTGCAAACCAGCACATAATGGCACGCGGATGACGCGGAGATCGACACATCACGATATTGATCCCCTTCCAACTTAATTAACACTAAAATACTACAATACTCTACATGTCACTTATGGTAGGTCGTAGTATCATTTCTCATAAATGAGACTTAGACTAAACCACAATTTCCAGTTATTATTTTCAATTTACTGCGAACAAGTAACATGAGATGCCTACACTCAAGAAAGCAGAAGAAGACAGATAGCCTCTCTTATATTGCAAGGTGTGCACTGAAAATAAGTAGCGACGATGACTGTAAGAATATAGGGTTGTGGTATTATACAATTCTATCTTCTGAAAGAGCGAAGTAATTAATTACAATTCCCTCTTTAAAGACTGTGAAATTATTGTTAACAATGCTGGAAGAGCCATTCAGTTAATGCCTTTTGGGGTTTCTTTGACATGATTTGCTACACAATGGCATTTACACCATTACATTAGTTTAGATGAAAAGTCACATATTCGCTTTTGTTAGTCACGTTATCGTGAAATTTCCAGAATAATTAATACAGATAATACGATATTCTTTCTGACACTTGTGCTCCAAGAAATGTATACAGTTAAGCATTTCGTCAACAACATATCGCGTGTCACGTATTTACCTAAATTTCTGGAAATTCAATTATGCCCTGGACAGTTTAAGTGAATAACTGCCTCACGTTCTCCTCTGGGCGTAATCGACAGGAAAATAGAGAAGGTTACGAGAGACTCTTCAATCGTTCATATTGTATATTATAAGATTATATTATATCAGATATTATAAGAGTTTTTACCATGAGAGACTGAACTAACATAATATTTTCAAAACAGTTAGTAAAAAAACATTTTAACTCTTCTCGTAAATATTGAATCATCACGTTGTCACTACATATAAAAGGTTGCAATGACTAAATTTCGTTCTTGCTTCACAAGATTGAAGAGAGATTGTGTTACGTAAGTGGTTGAAGGTTGCAGCAGATGATGACCACGTGCGATGGACCGAAGGATCTCGTTCAGACGACGTCGTCAGCTGAGGTAGGACCGATGTCAAAGATCAGGTTCTCGACAGAAAAGATCATCATACGGGCAGTAGGTAAGGTATCTGCCAAGACATCTTTGTTTCTCAAGATTGTCTCATACCCAATCGCATCGTCAGATGACGTGAAGCAATGGTACAACTGAATTACTACTACGTACAGTGTGACCTATGCAGGTTATACTAAAATATATTTTTCTTAGAAAAAATTTGTGCCACACATTTTTTCTCTGCCAATTTCGGTTGAAAATACACCAAACTCTCGTTAATACGGGCCTAAGTAGTCCGGCCTCTCAGTAATCCTGCACACTTCCAGCTTCTAGTCGTTCAACCTGAAATGACGCCTACAATAATGAAATTTCGTCTGCAACAGTGTTGTTAGTTAACTATAATGTTCAACATTCCTGTAAACTTTGAAATTTCCTTACGAATCATTATCATGGCTTCTAAAGGGGAAACACATTATGTTAGGCATTAAGCAGAAACTCGAAATTAGATATAAACTGAAGTGAGGTTCTTCGCAGAAAACCATTGTTGCTGGCAGCAAAGCTGGACGAGCAATTATTTGTGACAAAACTTCAGCAGAAATGAGATAACCATAAGCTCACAGGAAAGTTACGATGAAACTGATAAAGAAGAGGACGTAGGAGGAGAGAACGTGAGGATATCTCAGACTGCTCGTGCTGGAGCTGGAGACGTGTTCCTAGAGTACATCATGCAACAATTAGAAACATGGCAGGGCCTATGAAATGCTTGTAAAGCCGTTGTGTGATAAAGCATACTCCTGTCGTATATCATCGTGGAGACAACTACATCTTTGGGAGTAACGTAGAAGTAAATATCCTCGGAGTAGTGAAGCAACTGAAATCACTTAATAAAAGCAACCCTTCTGGTACAAAAATGGTTCTGAGCACTATGCGACTTAACTTCTGAGGTCATCAGTCGCCTAGAACTTAGAACTAATTAAACCCAGCTAACGTAAGGACATCACACACATCCATGTCCGAGGCAGGATTCGAACCTGCGACCGAAGCGGTCGCTCGGCTCCAGACTGTAGCGCCTAGAACCGCACGGCCACTCCGGCCGGCAACTCTTCTGGTCCAGACTGTATACCAATTAGGTTCCTTTCGGAGTATGCTGCTGCAACTAGCTCCGTACTTAACAATCACATACAACCGTTCGCTCGACGAAAGATCCGTACCCAAAGACTGGAAAGTTTCACAGGTCACATCAATATTCAAGAAAGGTAGTACGAGTAATCCACTTAATTACAGACCCATATCGTTATCGTCGATATGCAGCAGGATTTTGGAACATATATTGTGTTCAAACAATATGAATTACCTAGAAGAAAACTGTCTATTGACACACAGTCAACATGAGTTCAGAAAATAATCGTTCCTGTGAAACACAACTGGCTCTTTATTCACTTGAAGTGTTGAGCACTATTGACAAGGGATTTCAGATCAATTCCGTATTTCTGGATTTCCGGAAGGCTTTTGACACTGTACCACACAAGCGACTTGTAGTGAAATGACGTGCTTGTGGAATATCGTCTCAGTTATATGACTGGATTTGTGGTTTCCTGTCAGAGAGGTCACAGTTCGTAGTAATTGACGGAAAGTCATCGAGTAAAACAGAAGTGATTTCTGGTATTACCCAAGGTAGTGTCATAGTCCCTTTGCTGTTCCTTATCTATATAAAAGATTTGGGAGACAGCCTGAGCAGCCGTCTTAGGTTGTTTGCAGATGACGCTGTCGTTTATCGAGCAATAAAGTCATCAGAAGATCAAAAGAAACGGCAAAACTATTTAGAAAAGATATCTGAATGGTGCGAAAAGTGACAGTTGACCCTAAATAACGAAATGTGTGAGGTCATCCACATGAGTGCTAAAAGGAACTCATACTTCGGTTACACGATAAATCAATCTAATCTAAAAGGCGTAAATTCAACTAAATACCTATTGTTATTGTTGTTGTGGTCTTCAGTCTTGAGACTGATTTGATGCAGCTCTCCATGCTACTCTATCCTGTGCAAGCTTCTTCATCTCCCAGTACCCACTGCGGCCTACATCCTTCAGAATCTGCTTAGTGTATTCATCTCTTGGTTTCCCTCTATGATTTTTACCCACCACGCTGTCCTCCAGTACTAAATTGGTGATTCCTTGATGCCTCAGAAATTGTCCTACCAACCGATCCCTTCTTCTAGTCAAGTTGTGCCACAAACTCTTCTTCTCCCCTATTTTATTCAATACCTCCTCATTAGTTATGTGATTTACCCATCTAATCTTCAGCATTCTTCTGTAGCACCACATTTCGAATGCTTCTGTTCTCACTAAATACCTAGGTATTACAATTACGAACAACTTAAATTGGAAGGAACACATAAAAATGTTGTGGGGAAGGCTAACCAAAGATTGCGTTTTATTGGCAGGACAGAAAAGTAACAGATCTACTAAAGAGACTGCCTACGCCACGCTTGTCCGTCCTCTTTTAGAATACTGCTGCGCAGTGTAGGATCCTTACCAGATAGGACTGACGGAGTACATCGAAAAAATTCAGAGAAAGGCAGCACGTTTTGTATTATCGCGAAATATGGGAGAGAGTGTCACAGAAATGATGCAGGATTTGAGCTGGACATCATTAAAAGAAAGTCGTTTTTCGTTGCGACGGAAACTTCTCACGACGTTCCAATCACAAACTTTCTCCTCCGAATGCGAAAATATTTTGCTGACATCGACCTACATAGGGAGGAACTATCACTATGATAAAGTAAGGGAAATCAGTGCTCGTACGTAAAGATATATGTGTTCTTTCTTTCCACGCGCTATACGATATTGGAATAATAGAGAATTGTGAAGGTGGTTCGATGAATCCTCTGCCAGGCACTTGAATGTGATTTACAGAGTATCCATGTAGATGTAGATGTAGATGGGACATGTTTCATAGAGAATGTCGAATGATACTAATATGCATGACACAGTCAAGGACTAAATTTTCTGTAAAAATCAATGTATCTTTTGATTTGATGAAGTACAATTCCTAGATGTGTACACTAAATTTTAAACACTCTCAAAAATCCGGCACTTCCGCTAATCCAGCACCCATATGTGCGAGGAATGGCCGGTTTAGCAAGAGTCTAGTGTATGTGGAATTTGTTTTTGGACATTGTGGAACGTTCCTGCTTCAGTCCCTACAGTATCTTCAAGTTCCAATGGATGAAGGCGTTAATACGTAGCCTTCACAATGGCGCCTGGAACTGGGGTACGTTTCAAGCAGAGACCTGCCATTGTGTTTGTTTCGGCGGACAAGCAGAAAGTTGCAGATATTCACAGACGCTTGCAGAATGATTACGGAGACCTGCCAATGAACAAAAGCACGGTGAGTCGTTGGGCAAGGCGTATGTCACCACTGCAACGAGGTCGCGCAAACCTTTTCGATCTCCCCCGCTTGACGGCCAGCCACACACTGCTGTGACTTCTGCATAGTATAACGATTCTCTTTTTTTTAATGTTACTACTGTTACCATAAAAAATGTGCCTCTGTGTAAGTTTCCGATCATATTAAAGAACATACTGCAACCGAAGGAAAAAAATAATGAAATATCATGTAGAACAGTCTTGATCGCATAAAAGCACTTTTGATCATAACAGGTTTCGACGCGGTGTGGATCATCTTCGTACTATACTTCAGTGATTAGTGTGAACATAGTGGCATGGAACAGGAACTGTGGGTACCACACACTGATGAATAAAAGTGTTTCTACGTGATCAGAACCGATCTGTATAATACTTTATTACTGTTCATTATAAACACTGTTGTGTTTACAAAGATTAAAAGTGATGTTAAAAATGAATATATGCTGTGTCTCTGACATAGTAATCAAGAAAAAAATATTCTACAAAGAAAATGTCACCAAAGGGAATATTATGAATAAATGAAGATTTCTTTCTCTATTTCCCTGCTATTATTTGCAAAAAATAAAATTCAAAATGTACCTGCATTCCTAAAAACCCGACCACGTTGGTAGTTGCAGCTGTACATAAGTGTTAAAAGAAAGGAGTTGTATTACATGTAAAGCAATTTGTATGAAAAAAGATTGATAGATTTGAGACACAACATAAATGGCGAGATGGTCTGATGGACCAAGGGACTGGTGTGGGAAAATCATTATTTTTGGGTAATAAATCACTATACATAGCTATTAAATAATGGTGATAAAAGTGATAGGTTATTAGTAGTTATCATCAAAGTGACATGCCATTAATAATGGTGATAAAAGTGATGTGTCATAAATTAACCAATAAATAATGGTGATAAAAGCGATGATAGACTTTCCTGTGGGATAAGGAGATTAGGCCAAGCGGCTGACTTGTAAGGAATATTGGACCCCTGGTCCCAGGAGGATTTTGGCCAAGGAGGACTTTGACCTGTGATGTTGAAGGACAACTGCTTCAGGATGGTGACCTCTGACCTAGACCTTAGGTCTTGAAACAGATACAGCCCTCCCCCCCTTTTCAACACGCTCTCTTGCTGTATGGACTTCATTATCAATATCTTTCATAAGCTGTTTATCCTTCTATGATATCTAACTAGCAAATCCAACAGCAAACTGTTCTCTTTGTGATACAAATTGCTCGTTAACTATCTTCTCTTGCTCCAGAGATAAATCATTAACACGTTCGGACACCTTTCTAACTGTTTCAGATATAGGCTCTTGCGTAATTCGTATTTCAGATACCTCGTCTGTCAGTTTACCCGTCGACTCAGGCAAGCCAGCATGAGTCTGTCTTAACTTATCTCATTAGCAATTTCCTTCGTCAGATTATTCGTTAACTCAGAAAAGTGCTTTGCTATCGTCTCCTTGACATCGGTAGTTCCCTTGGCTAAATTTCTTTGCGCCTCAGACACTTCTTTCAGCAATTTGGCTTGTATTAGGGAGATTTCCCGTTTTGTAGCCACAAACTCTGCTAACATATCCTTTCTGGGGATTATTTCCGGTAATGTATCTTTCGATTCACTACTTTGCACAGTTTGCTCCACATTTTCAGAATATGGTTGAATATTGCCGTGTTCGTTTACATCCATTTTATTTTTTTTTTATTCTTGACCATGGCCTACAAAATTTCCCAAAAATTTTCAAAATTCCCTTATACTCTGTTACAACAACAATAATCAACCTTATTACACTCTTACATATACCGGGTGATCAAAAAGTCAGTATAAATTTGAAAACTGAATAAATCACGGAATAATGTAGATAGACAGGTACAAATTGACACACATGCTTGGAATGACATGGGGTTTTATTAGACCCAAAAAAATACAAAAGCTCAAAAAGTCTCCGACAGATGGCGCTTCATCTGATCAGAATAGCAATAATGACCATAACAAAGTAAGACAAAGCAAAGATGATGTTCTTTACAGGAAATGCTCAAAATGTCCAACATCATTCCTCGACAATAGCTGTCGTCGAGGAATAATGTTGTGAACAGCACTGTAAAGCATGTCCGGAGTTATGGTGAGGCATTGGCGTCGGATGTTGTCTTTCAGCATCCGTAGAGATGTCGGTCGATCACGATACACTTGCGACTTCAGGTAACCCCAAAGCCAATAATCGCACGGACTGAGGTCTGGGGACCTGAGAGGCCAAGCATGACGAAAGTGGCGGCTGAGCACACGATCATCACCAAACGACGCATGCAAGAGTTTTTTTTTGGTTCTAATAAAACCCCATGTCATTCCAAGCATGTGTGTGTCAATTTTTACCTCTCTATCTACATTATTCCGTGGTTTATTAAGTTTTCAAATTTATACTGACTTTTTGATCACCAGGTACTTGAAATTAGCAGAATTAAGCTTCAATACCACAAAAAATTTCTTGCAGCGCCTCGCGTTCTAGCTTACGTGACACGAAACTACTACGAAAATATTCTGTTTCTACAGTACCAAAGCAAATTGTTACTATACAAAAAAAATTCAAAAGTTCTTCAAGATAATCCTAATAAATCGTTAAAAAAATTACTGAAAATGAATCAAAATTTATTGGGGGCGGCTTAGCTGTATAGAGGATACGACAACAGAGACATAGAACGAACTGTGAGGAACAGTGAAGACAGAACACACAAAGGAGCAGAAGAACCTCTTCCTGTAGCTCGCCTACCTGATGTGAGAGGCGTCAGAGACGGTGAGGGCAAGTTTGTGGCCCGCGCGGGAGCCAAGCCCGTATTTCAAAGTGGCTGTGAGACATGAGATCTTTGAAGCCCACTAAGGATCCAGTGACAGAGCACTGAAAGACCTGAGTCGAAACAAGGCCCCAGGAGTAGACAACATTCCATTAGAACTACTGACGGCCTTGGGAGAGCCAGCCCTGACAAAACTCTACCATCTGGTGAGCAAGATGTATGAGACAGGTGAAATTCCCTCAGACTTCAAGAAGATTATAATAATTCCAATCCCAAAGAAAACAGCTGTTGACAGATTTGAAAATTACCAAACTATCAGTTTAATAAGTCACAGCTGCAAAATACTAAAGCGAATTCTTTACAGACGAATGGAAAAACTGGTAGAAGCCGACCTCGGGGAAGATCAGTTTGGATTCTGTAGAAATGTTGGAACACGTGGGGCAATACTGACCCTACGACTTATCTTAGAAGAAAGATTAAGGAAAGGCAAACCTACGTTTCTAGCATTTGTAGATTTAGAGAAAGCTTTTGACAATATTGACTGGAATACTCTCTTTCAAATTCTGAAGGTGGCAGGGGTAAAATACAGGGAGCGAAAGGCTATTTACAATTTGTCCAGAAACCAGATGGCAGTTATATGAGTCGAGGGACAAGAAAGGGAAGTAGCGGTTGGGAAGGGAGTGAGACAGGATTGTAGCCTCTCCCCGATGTTATTCAATCTGTATATTGGGTCAGCAGTAAAAGAAACAAAAGAAAAATTCGGAGTAGGTATTAAAGTCCATGGAGAAGAAATAAAAACTTTGAGGTTCGCCGATGACATTGTAATTCTGTCAGAGACAGCAAAGGAGTTGGAAGAGCAGTTGAACAGAATGGACAGTGTCTTGAAAGGATATAAGATGAACATCAACAAAAGCAAAACGAAGATAATGGAATGTAGTCGAATTAAGTCGGGTGATGCTGAGGGAATTAGATTAGGATATGAGACACTTAAAGTAGTAAAGGGGTTTTCCTATTTGGGGAGCAAAATAACTGATGATGGTCGAAGTAGAGAGGATATAAAATGTAGACTGGCAATGGCAAGGAAAGCATTTCTGAAGAAGAGGAATTTGTTAATGTCGAGTATAGATTTAAGTGTCAGGAAGTGGTTTCTGAAAGTATTTGTATGGAGTATAGCCATGTATGGAAGTGAAACATGGGCGATAAATAGTTTGGACACAAAGAGAATAGAAGCTTTCGAAATGTGGTGCTACAGAAGAATGCTGAACATTAGATGGGTAGATCACATAACTAACGAGGAGGTATTGAATAGGATTGGGGAGAAGAGGAGTTTGTGGCACAACTTGACAAGAAGAAGGGACCGGTTGGTAGGACATGTTCTGAGGCATCAAGGGATCACAAATTTAGCATTGGAGGGCAGCGCGGAGGGTAAAAATCGTAGAGGGAGACCAAGAGATGAATACACTAAGCAGATTCAGAAGGATGTGGGTTGCAGTAAGTACTGGGAGATGAAGAAGCTTGCACAAGATAGAGTAGCATGGAGAGCTGCATGAAACCAGTCTCAGGACTGAAGACAACAACAGCAACAAGGATCCAGTTGATGCTTACCACACCGCAGGCGTCAGCGAACTTGGACATGAAGGTGGTGAAGTCTGTGTTGATGGAACTGAGAATCCATTAGAACTCGCGCCTCGAACCATGAACGCTACTCATGACTGGGACAGAACACCACAAAGAATTCCGCCGTTCTATCAGTTTTGTAAAACCTCGCGTGCTTTCTTGGCTGCCGTGAATGCAGCAGCGAGAAACAGACAAGCTATAGAAGTAATCAAACAGCCCAACAGGATGAACAGGGAGGATGGCTGCAAGGTACTTAAGGCCTGGCTGCCGGCGATTCCATACCACGTGTGTTCGCCAGCCAGCAGCACCACTCACCCGGATTTAACAGCACAAACAGCGGCCGCGAGAGAACTGCCGTGCGGCCGTAGCACTTCATTGCAGGGGAACACTACTCCAGGTACGCAATCTTTCGATTTACTATTGCCTGCCAGGCACCAACGAGAGTTGTCTACCAATCACTTATTACAGTGGTACAGACAATACCCTAGCAATCACGTTATTTCCTACCAGTCACCTACTAGAGTTGCCTTCCAGTCAGCCACCAGCGTAGAACAGTCAACAGCCCACCATACAGCCATTCCCCCTCCATAGCAACCTCTCTTCGAATTGGACAGTGTTTGAAGTGATCTCTATCTCAATCAGAAATCTATGGATACCAGTCATTGAATAGACAGATATTCAGCGGTCATAGCCCTGCTTCCACAAACTGCCTCCATTCCTTCCTGTTTTGTGCCCGGTTCCTCCAGGTGTCTTCAATTTCCACGGCTGCTAGGTCCTTCGCCAGGTCGTCCATCCAGCGCTGCTTTCGTCGTCCAATGGGGCGTTTGGTGTTTGGTTTCCCCGCTAGTGCCATCTTCGCCTGGCATACTGGCTACATGGCCCACCCATTGTATTCTTTCGCTCTTTATCTTCTGCAGGATAGTTGGTTGTCGCATCAGAAGGTAGATTTCCTCGTTTTTCCTCCTCCTCCATTCTCCGTTATCTAAAATTGGTCCCCATGACTTCCTCATTACTGTTCTTTCAAATATTGAAGCCTTCCCGTCTTCTCTATACCTCTTTTGTTAATGATAACCTTCCCTTTTACAATAAACTATGAAACCTTTCCTTAGGATTTCTATCTCTTGCTTAATAATAGCAAATGAAATCTTCCCTTTGAAATTTATTCTCTTTCTCTATCTTCGCATACAAATTTAATTGCTGCTTATTAAAAGTGATTTTCTGATTATTTCGACGAAACATAGAATGTGTCGTCGTCGTGGCCCTCAGTCGTTATTTGCAATAACCCAAAACTGTTCCTTACCTTTTTGACTGTTACTGGATCGCCATCTGACTGCTACATCTAACTGCGACATGAATATACTTACTCTGGTTTACTATACTCTATTAACTGCTGATGGGCTGTCATAATAAGTGGCTGTATTTATTACCAAAGCTGACGTTATTCTTTAATAGCAAAGCTGACGTTATTCTTTAATTAATTTCACTGAAGTTACGTAATTCATAGTTACACTTTTTCTTGACAACAATAATATTTTTGCAAAGTTTTATGTTGATGGTTTTTGGGATGGATTATAATCAGTAATGCAACATTGCTGGCAATAATTAATTATATTCTGAAAGCGCTACAAATATTTACTGTTGGTAATGAAATGATTTTACAAACGTTCAAATGGGACTTACTTTTTACAATAATCTTACAACTAGCATTGCGCAAACACACCTTCAGTACTCTTGAGTTTCGTAAAGAAAATAATTCAATAATATTAGTTCCTCTTATGATAATAGTTAGTTGATGTCTCTGTACATGCGTTTCTAATCTCTTGTAAATCACAGCTGGTGGCTGGCAGGCACACCGCTCCTCTCAACCTCTCGCTTCAGACCTGCCACCGACTCGCTTCACATCTCGCTTACTACTGACTTCCTACGAACGCTAAAGTGCGGTCTCTCTGCCAACAATGCTTTCTGGTGCAGACAATCCCTGCTACCATTACAAAATGTATCAATGCGCGGTCTTTTCCACTCTTTCCTTAAAATGTATCCATACGCGGTCTCTCCCGCCCTTTCTAAAATTGTATCAATGTGCAGTCTCTCTTGCCAACAATACTTTGGTGCAGACATTCCCTGCTACCACAATTATTTCCAACATGACAAATATTAATTATTCCTACTTAATCCTATTAATAAAATATAAACATCTTTCATAAATTGTGATTTGACAATAAACAATAGAAATACACACGTCTTACAATATTAATAGTTATTCCCTTTCTCGCTTAGTCATGCTCCATGTTTCTGAACCTTACATTAGTGTTGGGCATATCACAGTGTTGTAGCTTTTCATCTTAGTGTTCACTGAGATCGATTTAGAGCCAAACGTCTCTCTAAGGGAATGCATGCATTTCGTTCCCTCTGCTATTCTTTCCTTGTTGTCCATTTTTATGTTGTTGTCCGCGGTAAACGAAGATCCTTTGACCCTTCCATACAATCTTGCACGTCTCACTAGCTTTTCAGGGATTCTGAAGTCCCACATTGCATTGTATAGGCTATTCCTGTGTATGCTGTCACATTCACGTTGAAAATCGACGAACAGGCTGTAGATATCTTTATCATATTCCCAATGTTTTCCAAACAATTGTCTTAGTGTGAAAATGTGATCTATTGTCGATTGGTTTAGTCGAAAGCCAGCTTTGTACTCCTGTATGTTGTTCTCTATGAATGGTTGCAATTTTCTGAGGATAATGATGGACAGCACCTTATAAGTTACAGTCAACAAGCTGATTCCTCTGCAGTTACCGCATTCCATTTTGCTTCCCTTCTTGCATATTGGGCATATTATAGCCAATTTCCATTCATCTGGCAGTGTCTCCTTCTCCCATATCAAGTGGATCAGTTTATATATCTCTAAGTGTAAGCTCTCACCTCCCTCCTTGATTAATTCTGATGTTATTCCGTCCTTCCCTGGGGCTTTGTTATTTCTGAGTCCTTTGATTGCGATTTTCACGTCTTCTTCACTAACTTCCCATTCTTCTTCATCTTTCTTTTCCTCCGTAGAGTTTGCAGGTAATATCCCATCTTGGTCTGGCCGATTCAACATTTCTGAGAAGTATTCTTTCCGTCTTTCTGCAGTTCTTTCCTTGTCATTTATCAAGTTGCCGTTCTTATCTCTAATGAAAAAAGTTGGGCTCTGAAATCCACGGTTCCGATTTTTTATGTATTGGAAGAACTGCCTTGAGTTATTGTTTTGGCTCTCTGCCTCAACTTGTTCTAGCAAACTCGTTAGTCTCTGCTCTTAGGATTCGCTTTGTCTCCCTTCTGATGTTGATAAAATGTTCCCTTTTCTGCTCATTCTGCCTGTCAACTAGCCACTTCTCTCTCATCTTCCTTCTCTTCTCTGTAGACTTCTGGCATGTCTCGTTGAACCACATCCTCTTCTTCATTATCTTCTTTCTTTCCAATAAATCCTCCGGTACACTTACTACCGTGGACGTTATTTCTTTCCACCTTTCCTCCGCGTTCTCTCTTGGTTCTAGTGCCTCTAGGACCTCGGAACGGTTTTTGCTTTCTATAGCATATTGTTTTTTAATGGCACTTTCTCGTAGTTTCTCAACATTCATAGCAGGTTCTAGTGTCCCCTTCTTCTTATATATGTAGGTGAACATGAGTTTAAGCCTGCACACAATGAGGAAGTGGTCTGACGTACAGTCGGCTCCTCTATACGATCTGACGTCCATGGCTCTATGGCTACAGCGCTGGTCCACCAAGATGTGATCTACACTCCTGGAAATTGAAATAAGAACACCGTGAATTCATTGTCCCAGGAAGGGGAAACTTTATTGACACATTCCTGGGGTCAGATACATCACATGATCACACTGACAGAACCACAGGCACATAGACACAGGCAACAGAGCATGCACAATGTCGGCACTAGTACAGTGTATATCCACCTTTCGCAGCAATGCAGGCTGCTATTCTCCTATGGAGACGATCGTAGAGATGCTGGATGTAGTCCTGTGGAACGACTTGCCATGCCATTTCCACCTGGCGCCTCAGTTGGACCAGCGTTCGTGCTGGACGTGCAGACCGCGTGAGACGACGCTTCATCCAGTCCCAAACATGCTCAATGGGGGACCGATCCGGAGATCTTGCTGGCCAGGGTAGTTGACTTACACCTTCTAGAGCACGTTGGGTGGCACGGGATACATGCGGACGTGCATTGTCCTGTTGGAACAGCAAGTTCCCTTGCCGGTCTAGGAATGGTAGAACGATGGGTTCGATGACGGTTTGGATGTACCGTGCACTATTCAGTGTCCACTCGACGATCACCAGTGGTGTACGGCCAGTGTAGGAGATCGCTCCCCACACCATGATGCCGGGTGTTGGCCCTGTGTGCCTCGGTCGTATGCAGTCCTGATTGTGGCGCTCACCTGCACGGCGCCAAACACGCATACGACCATCATTGGCACCAAGGCAGAAGCGACTCTCATCGCTGAAGACGACACGTCTCCATTCTTCCCTCCATTCACGCCTGTCGCGACACCACTGGAGGCGCGCTGCACGATGTTGGGGCGTGAGCGGAAGACGGCCTGACGGTGTGCGGGACCGTAGCCCAGCTTCGTGGAGAATGGTCCTCGCCGATACCCCAGGAGCAACAGTGTCCCTAATTTGCTGGGAAGTGGCGGTGCGGTCCCCTACGGCACTGCGTAGGATCCTACGGTCTTGGCGTGCATCCGTGCGTCGCTGCGGTCCGGTCCCAGGTCGACGGGCACGTGCACCTTCCGCCGACCACTGGCGACAACATCGATGTACTGTGGAGACCTCACGCCCCACGTGTTGAGCAATTCGGCGGTACGTCCACCCGGCCTCCCGCATGCCCACTATACGCCCTCGCTCAAAGTCCGTCAACTGCACATACGGTTCACGTCCACGCTGTCGCGGCATGCTACCAGTGTTAAAGACTGCGATGGAGCTCCGTATGCCACGGCAAACTGGCTGACACTGACGGCGGCGGTGCACAAATGCTGCGCAGCTAGCGCCATTCGACGGCCAACACCGCGGTTCCTGGTGTGTCCGCTGTGCCGTGCGTGTGATCATTGCTTGTACAGCCCCCTCGCAGTGTCCGGAGCAAGTATGGTGGATCTGACACACCGGTGTCAATGTGTTCTTTTTTCCATTTCCAGGAGTGTATGTGGTTGGTGGTTCTTCCATCCGGTGAACACCATGTTCCCTTATGTATTCTCTTGTGTTCGAAGTAAGTCGAACTTACTCTCAGGTTCTTTGAGATAGCTAAGTTGATCATCCTCTGACCATTCTCATTGGTCTCATCATGCAAACTGTGTCTTCCTATAGTTGGTATGTAGAATTCGTCTTTTCCTGCTTTCCCATTAAAATCTCCCAGCACTATCCTCATATTTCTAGTTGGTGTGCTCTCAATTGTTTGTTCTAGTTGGTCATAGAACTCTTCCTTTTTCTCATCTGTTTTATCTTCAGTTGGGGCATGAACGTTGATGAATGCTGGCACCTATTTTGACTTGACCAATCTTCCTGGAAATCTTCCTACACGTCGACAAGTGAGTCTGCAGAAAGCGTAATAGATCGCCGAAACTGGTAGCCCAATAAATTAACAATCTGTAAACTTAGACAGCTAAAAGGTGTCTGGTTTGACATTCTGTACTGAACACCCGAGATTCTGCAACCATTTGTGACAAGATAGACATACAGAGTCTCTTCAAACGGTCCAATGACATCTCAGATATGTGACGTCGGCAGCCACCAGATAACTCAGATACACAGTATGTAAGGGAAGACATTTGACAGTCTCCAGCAGTTAACCGCCCTGAAGAGAATCGCAGCAAGTCAGTCGAAACGTCGGCAATGTAGTTACTTTAGTATTTTGTTCAAAAAACATATATCTTTTGAATTCGCTGAACTAATTAGGAACCAATGCTTTAGATGGGGCTTTTTCTCCATATACGAGCCGATCTTCACATTGTTTAGATGTTAATAGCAATCTAAAATCGTAAAAAAAAATCGTATCTCGACGATGTTCTCTAGCGAAATTCATTTATCGTCCACGCGAAATCTTTAAATGTTGATAACTACACTATATTGGAGGAAATCGAACAAACCACACACCAAACAACTAGCACAACACTGGAAAGTGACACATGAACAAATTTCATTTGTTTTTAGAACAATAACATTCCAAAAGTTTTCAAAGTGTCTCTCGTAAAATGCTTTCCGGAAGTCTAGTACCGTAGTAGCTATTGGTTGGCCGTTCTTTCCGGCACTCTGGGTATTACACCTGAACAGAGTGAGATGATGGAAATCTTTTCGTATTTTTGGGTCACAATCGTGTGATAATGTTTGAATGATATTTCTGCCATTTCACTGTAAAAACTTCTATATTTTGTATTACTATAACACTTTTGGCCTTAAGGCATTATGAAGCAGAACAATGAAATAATATTTGTACAAATGCATACACCAAAATTTAACATCTTTATACCATTCCAATGCCAGATTAAAAGCTATCGAAATAATTCTACTTACCTGTTGGGTATAATTAAACTTTGTTAAGTGAAGTAATCTTCAAGATCTATTTAACTGGATGTTTCAACATGAAGACAAGTATAAAATCACAAAGCTATATGACAGACAGGTAGCAAACACGTTTTCCAACTATAGAACAATTGAGTCACAGAATAAACAAAAATATAGACGTTGCATGTGCAGTGACATTCTCTGAAAATAAACAATCAATGCTGCTCGTGTTCAGAGATGAATAGCGTAGGTCGTTACGTAAAGATCATAGGTACATAAAATGGAAACACATTTACACTTCTTTGAAAGAACAGCGTTATCTGTGACTGCATCCTTTGAAGACCAGTGTTATCTGTGCATTCAAGGTGTAAACAACATGCTTGTAGTACGAAAATATGACATCATTCCTAAAGTAATACCGTACATCATATACTGATTTAGATGAGAAACACCCGCACATCAGTGAACTGTAGAACAATTATAACTATGACAGAACAAAACAATCTACTGAATTTTATTACAAAGATGGTCTACGAGTCAATCATAAACATGGTACACAAAATTATGGAAGTTTGCCATAAACATATCATGTGATGTAACCAAAATGTTGCAGAAGAGATATAATGCACAAGATATAATCTATTAAATATACAATTCACATAGTGATCGAATAATTGTAAATATGGTTGTGAAGAGGGGGGGGGGGTGGGGGTGGAATGGAATAGGGAATAAAGCTTATGCATATGGTGCTAGTGGGAAAGTTGTCAATGAGGTGTACTATGAAAAGGGAAAGTTGAAGGTGGTGCGAATGTGGTGCGAATGACTTGGAACTAGGGATGAAATGGGTGGAGAAGATGGTAAGTGGTGAGAAAGATTTCAAGGAAATGGAAATGGGGGAGGTAGGTGGAAGGGTGTGTGTGATGAATGAGGGACAAAAGCACCGATTACAGAATTGTAAAGGGAAGTAGTAATTACAAGAGTTGAAACTATTTAAGTGCAACAGTCTGTTAGGAATTTAAAGTTAAAAGTCATTGTATAATGTAACAATAGAGATTGTGCCCTCTGCCACGTGGAAGTTGGTGTATATTTGTTTGTACATAAGCACATTTGATAGAGTCCTATGTTCCCTCCTTTACGTTTCTGCCGCCCTCCCCCACTTTCTTCCATCCACTTACATTGGCTGTTACTAATTGTACATCCCATTAGTTTCAGCTATTCTAATTACTACTTCTCTTTATAATCTTGTTGGCTCTCATTCATCACACACACCACTCCATCTTCCTCCCCCAGTAGTTAGTTTCCATTTCATTGACATTTTTCCACCACTTACGTGATCTCTTCCCCATCCATTTCGTCTCTGATTCCATGTCGTCCTCCTTCCTCCACTCCCTCTCAAACTTCCTCTTTCTCTTTTAATAGGTCTATCTTTATCTCATTGACAACGTCCCTACGACCTCCCTAGCACAATTCGCACACGTTTTATTCCCTATTCCATTCCACCTCCCCCGCATCCATCCCCCCCGCCCCAACATCTATATTTGGAAACATTCGATCATTGTATGAACTGCACGTTTAATACCTTATATTTTGCGCATTATATCTCTTCTACAACATATTGGTAATAACATGAAAAGTACAAGCTTAGCGCCTGCTGCTTCGCTCGCATAGACTTTATGGCCTACAGGTTTTTTTTATTTTTATTTGATAGAATTTTTACGTTGTTCACAAATTACAACACCCTCTAAGCTTTTCATGCTAATTAAGGCCTTACAAGCATGGTCTTTTTCGGATATACTTCTGACCAAAAAGCTATTCTGGTAGCTGGAGTCCGAAGTTTTTGTTAATCATGCCTTTTACGTTCGTGTGGAGATATGTCCACAGCACCTTTCGTACCCTAAAAAATATTTCTTTATGTCTAATAGAAAAGTGAAATACCAATTTTCATAAATTTAGCTTAAAATTTTTTTCATGTAACGAAATGTTTTCTTAAAAACTTTCATTCCCTAATGCACTGCGTTAGGCCTTGAATTTCCAAAACCACTGGACATTTATTTTTTGTTTCTATCTAGAAGTCAAATACCAATTGTCGTAGATTTAACTTTAAAAATCTTAGTAGTGAAAGGTGGCTACACTGAGTCACAGCGCCAGAGATTGCGGCAAAGAGTATTATTCAGCCGCCTCCACTGGCAGTGCTTGCTGAGAAGTCGTAGTGGAGAGTACCTGTCGAGAAGTCGTGGTGGAGAGTACTTATTGAGAAGTGGGCAGTAGGAGTTCCGATGTAGCCGTGACTAGTTGTGAGCATGTTGTATGCAGTTGTTCTGATGGGTTAAACAGCCGATGCTGTTCGATTGCGAATGTTGTAATGATCAGAGTGTATGTTTCGTCAATATATATGAAGGTAATAAATTTTTTTTATTTTTATTTCAAATGTCTTAAACAATAATGCCTCTTGGTCACAGGTTCAGTCAACAAAGCATCTGGCTTGTGTTCGTGTATTAGAGTGTAATTCTGGTTTCTATGTGCAAATATAGTATTTCAGTTTTATTTAATTAATTCAGTGTAAATGGTGTTTAAAATATCTTGTCTTTTTGAGGAAGAACCGTGCCAGATGTGTACGTTGAATCACACTTCCACACACAGAACAGCTACACTTGTGCCTTGTTGCTTCGTAGCTTTCATAGTTGCTGGGGACTTAATTAATTAATTGTGTTAACGGAAGTTTTCTTTCGTTCTTTGTTGTTATTCTATGCAGTCAGATTGCGTACTAATACCAGTCAGGGCCAACCGGTTACGAGACTTCGTAGCCGGACATACAACGACAAAACTTAAAATTATTTGCATTCTATATTTAATTAAGCCCCCATGCACGTGGCGACCGCTGCTTCGGATCGTCCTTTGGAATTCTTTTGATAGTAAAAATAGCAGACAGTAGTATTGTTAATTTGTAGGTTAGTAATTGTAGTCTATATTGCATGTGTAGATTTGGTAATTGAACATTTGTAGTTGTCTTGTCTTTCTTCTAATGGTATTTTTGCAGAATTTAATTTTTGATGTCTTGTATACGGGTTTGACAATTTTGTGCAATTGTGAAGGTTTTAATTGTTCGTTAGGCGTGTTTGACGGGAAGCATTTCGTGTGAATAGTATTGTTGGTGATAAAGTGTTATATTGTGTGTAATTTTCGTATAGAGACGAGTTTTGTATGTTTTTTAAATGATTACGCGATCGATGAAAAAGGCAAAAATGATGAATAGTGAGAATGACGAAATTGTTAACATGGAGAACTCGCCAACACAGGAGAATAGTATGATGAATAATGAAGTAGAAAGCAATTTAGTGAGTCGGGAAAATAGTCCGGAACCAGTTCAAAATTTTTCACAATCAAAAAATTTTCAGAATATGAGATTAACGACAGAAGATTCTGGAATAGTATCGAATACAGATAGCTTTACAGCGATGACGAAGGAAGCTGGTTTTGCGGGAAATGTTAGGGGCGAAAAGAATTTCGAACCAGTTAATATGCAGCAGTTGATGGGTGCTATATTAAATTTGGGATCACAAATAGGAACAATTAAAACAGAAATAGGAACAATTAAAACCAAGATGAAAGCAATGGCAACACGGTTAGGCTCACAAATAGGAACAATTAAAACCGAGATGGAAACAATGGAAACACAGTTGGGCTCACGAATAGGGACATGTTTCAAAAACATTAAAGATGAATCAAAGAAAGAAATTAGAGAAGGAGTACAACCGATTTTGAATGCTCACAATAATAGTTTAATTTCAATAGAAATTAGACAAGAGGAACAGGACAGAGAACAGGAAGAAAGAGATCGCGTGATAGTACAAAAATTTTCAGAGTTAAATTTACAACGTGCACACGATAAGGAAGAAATATTTGAGAGAATCGAGGAATCCGTACCAAATGACAGAATAAATAACCTAACACAACAATATGAACAGTTAACTACTAAATGTGTCAATACTGAAACCCGAGTCGCGACACTTACGGAAGACGTAAATAAACAGAAAGAAAAAATAGGTGACTTATCGGAAAGAGTGGAGGAGATTTCAGATAAATTGACAAATCTTAGTTTACATGGGGACAGAGATTCAGATGATACAGCTCTATTGCCATTTGCAGAAACAGAAGAGTACCAGAGCATAAATAAACATCTTGAAAATCAGGGAAAATTTAATTAACGCGTTAAAAGGGAATTTGAGGCATTACGAAAGCAAGTCAAAGAAATTGAAGGGGAAATCGTAGGAAAAGACAGCAGAAGAAATTTAGAATCACAGATAGCAGAAGGGTTTGAAGAAAGTAATTTATTTCATTTACGAGAAGCAACAAGAGAGCGCCAGGTGCGCGAACTTAACAATAATCGACATTGGGACTGGGACAGACGCGGTAGGTCTTTGTCGCCGCGAGGAGAAAACTTTGACTATAAACACTTCTTAACTGTTCGGAAATTTAAGATCTTTCGCAATTCTAAGAACGACATACATCCATGTCCATGGTTAGATCAATTTATGTACGCACTTCCACCAAATTGGCCACTAAGTCACAAAGTGGAATTTATGTGTGGCTATTTAAGTCCTCAGGGGATTCACTACGCTAAGTGAATATGTGCCGTAGCGTGCACAGGGCCCCGAGCTGTAGTGGTGCTATTTCCCTTTTAGTTTTCTGCACCGCTGCCTACTCTTCTACTATTCTTTGTATCTATCAAAACAACTCTTCAACTATCAATCTATCTAGAGAGTCGGTAAGGAATAACCGGATATGACTATTTTACCCATTTGGACCTACTGTAATCTCAGCAGCATTCATTAGTGGCTTAAACAAAATTTTACCTGTTTATCTTCGTGACAATATTACTTCATATGTTGACGATATTCTTATTGCTAAACGTTCTTGGAGTGAACATGACAAAATTTTGGATTCACTATTACGTATTTTTGCAAGAGTTGGCATTACAGTGAACTTGAAAAAATCTGAATTTGGTCGTTCTCAGGTGAAATTTCTTGGTCATATTATTTCTACAGAAGGTATTCTTCCTGATCCAGAGAAACTAGACGCTATTCGTAATTATGCTGTTCCTACCACTAAACGTGACGTTCGTAGTTTCCTTGGTGTCTGTAATTTTCTTAGACGCTTCGTTAGATGGGACAATTTGGCCACACCTGGAAAGAATTCTAATTGGTGTTGGGATGAGGAAGCTCAGTCAGAATTTGATCAACTTCGTGATGCTTTAGTTGCTGCTCCACTTCTTTCTCATCCGGATTTATCTAAAGATTTTTGTTTGGCGGCGGACTCATCATACAAATGCCTAGGTGCACACTTATTTCAAGAGATAGAAGAAAACGGCGTTGTAGTACAGAAAACTGTTGCATTTGGAAGTCGTGTTCTCTCTAAATCAGAAAAGAATTATTCGATTACGGAATTTGAAGCCTTGGCTGTTGTATGGGCTTTCACAAAATTTCGCATATTTTTGTTTGGCAGACATATTAAGGTTCACACCGATCATCGAGCTCTGGAATTTCTTATGTCAACAAAATTAACACATGGAAGATTGTCACGATGGGCGCTGTATCTACAGGAATTTGACTTTAGTATTGTTTACATACAGGGTTCTTCAAATATTATTGCTGATGCTTTATCACGTGCACCTATGGGTTTGAAACAAAGTGCTGAGGAGGACTGCAAAGAGAACAATTATTGTTTGATGTATATTCAAGGTGTTGCGTTTGAGAATTTTATTTCGTCTTCGCTCCAGGACATCGCTAAGGAGCAAAACAAGGATCCAATCTGGAAGGACATTAAGGAGAAGTGGAGGAGAAAGGAAAGCGTAGCGATTAGACAGTATTATTTACTTCGCAATGATATTCTTTTTAAACGAAAATCGGTCGACAACTCTGTTTGGTTAGTTTGTATTCCTGATGAGTAGGTTAATAAATTGATTTGGTACACACATTTCAGTTATGCACACTTTGGTCCCAGAAAATGCTTTCATAAATTACGAGAAAATTGCTACTTCAGTAATATGGAAAAACGTATTCGATCTGTTCTTGCCAAATGCAAATTAAGTCAAAAGGCAAGGCCGCCAACTATTTCTCACAGAGCACCGTTGTTTCCTAGCATTCCAGCGAAATTAAAGGACATGGCTGCAGTCGATTTGTTCGGTCCAGTGGTTCGTTCTACTAATGGTTTTGCGTACATTTTGGTAGCAGTGGAATTGACATCAGAATATGTGTGTTTTACATCTTTACGCAAAGCAACAGCTCGTTCAGTATCTAATGCATTCATCAAACATTTTCTTAAAGAAGTGGGTCATGTTGATAAGGTTATATCAGATAATGGATCACAGTTTCGCTCTAAAATTTGGCTTCGTACTCCATGGCGTCGTAAGATTAAACCAATTTTCATTTCACTTTTTCACTCTCAATCTAACGCTTCAGAGAGATGGATGAAGGAAATCAATAAATTGTGTCGACTTTATTGTCATCAGAATCACAGAACTTGGGATCAGTATCTTCATATTTTTCAAAACATTCTGAATGAACTCCCTAATGATTCAACTTCTTTACCGCCTATATCGATATTAAAAAATAAAGCACCGACAAATCGCATTTCTGAAATCGTTCCTTTTCCGCCTTCACGGAAACTGCGGCATTCTGAAGTTGTCAACCTGGCTCTACAAAATATTGCATCTGCGGCTGCTGGAAGAGAGAAATCAGCTAAACGTCCTGGTCGTTTAAAAACCTTGTCAGTTGGTCAAAAGGTGTTAATTAGGTCTCATCGTTTGTCTCACAAAGGAAAAGACTTGTGCCGCAAATTTTTTTTTGCTTTATAACGGTACATATAGAGTTCGCAAAATTATTCATGATAACACTGTCGAAGTAGAAACTCTTAAATCTCGGCGCTCTGAGGGAATACATCATATATCGAACGTTAAAATTTTTGTGAAATGACATACTTTTGAGAAACTAACAGTTATACGTAAACACACGGAGAGTACAAGGATACCGGGCCGTGTTCTGGCGGCGGCACACACTCAAAGCAACAGTCAAGTCTGCGCGCCGCACAAGGCAGTCGTTGACCGCAAAGAATTACTTCCTACGTCACGCGTTCCTACAGCTGATCGAGCGCTCAGTGCGAATGCACTCACAGCCGTAAACAAATACACAGTGTAATTTCTCCGAATAAATTCAGTATAAAGCTATAGTGACTTGATAAATTATGTTATTAACGTTCAGTATTTTTCAGGATACGGTTGTATAAAATATTTAAGAACTGCAGGTAAATTCTGTGTGTGTCCGACGTTAAGAGGACTTGCTATCGAGAAAATTTCAGGAAGAATGTCATTTCGAAGAAGAAAGTAATAAACTAAAAAGGTAACTATTAATTGAGTTTATTTTTCAGGTAACATATTTCCACTTAGGTACGTAGGTACCGCAACCCACATCCCCCTGAATCTGCTTAGTGTATTGATCTCTTGGTCTCCCTCTACGATTTTTACCCTCCACGCTGCCCTCCAATACTAAATTTGTGATCCCTTGATGCCTCAAAACATGTCCTACCAACCAATCCCTTCTTCTAGTCAAGTTGTGCCACAAACTTCTCTTCTCCCCAATCCTATTCAATACCTCCTCATTAGTTACGTGATCTACCCACCTTATCTTCAGCATTCTTCTGTAGCACCACATTTCGAAAGCTTCTATTCTCTTCTTGTCCAAACTGGTTATCGTCCATGTTTCACTTCCATACATGGCTACACTCCATGTGTTCACTTCCGTTCAACTGCTCTTCCAAGTCCTTTGCTGTCTCTGACAGAATTACAATGTCATCGGCGAACCTCAAAGTTTTTATTTCTTCTCCATGGATTTTAATACCTACTCCGATGAAGAAGCTTGCAGAGGATAGAGTAGCATGGAGAGCTGCATCAAACCAGTCTCAGGACTGAAGACCACAACAACAACAACAACGTACTTAGACGTAATTTGCTGCTCGCGATTACGTGATTTATACTTTGTGCTAAATTTCATGTTCTATGAATTTACTTGTGAAGCGACGTGCTTGCGTACATTTGCTGATTTTGACAATGTTTTATTAATGAACAGGGTTGTTACTTGTGTATATTATGCATCGCTTGGCTGCTATGCTTTGTCACTGATGTCACATTTTCTTTTTTTTATTATGTGCCTGCTGTGCCTATTTATTTAAATTATAATTGTCACCTGATTAATTGTGCTGACTGTGGTTATGTATGTAAGTTATACTTCGTGATTTATCTGCTTGCGCCTTCGTGTTTACTTATTAAGATTACATATGAACATTTATTTGCTTATGCTGATATGATGCTAATGACCTGTTTATTATGTGAGATATATATTTGCTGCTTTGCGTATGGATTGCACATTTACACATTTCTGTTTTGTTGTCATAACTACTCTTTAATTTGGTATATAGAAATGCTGATATACAGTGTACGAACATGGAGTTTGGGTCACACTATGGTATTAATTATAGATTGTTCGCTTGGCAGAGCCTCGTTGTAGGGATTGTGCTTGACATTCTGTTCTCTACTGGTACATTTACTCGCTATTGCATGTTTTGCTTACGCTTAGTGCCTTATATTTTAAGATACGAAAATGAACTGCTGTAATTCTACGAACGACATTGGTACAAGAAACTTCATTGAAGTCACATGAGCTGGAGGTTCTATGGAAGCTGTATAAATTTATGCTAGTAGGAAGGAAGCTAACGACATGACATACCAACACTAGGGTTAGACCATTGACAGTTATTACACTGCATTTTTCGAGAGCAATTGAAATAGGAAGTGACACTTGACACAATAAATACTCCACATGTTTGCTTCTGTTTTGCCATGATTCTTGAAGTGGTGTACGTACTGTGAAATATTACGATCATTAAAACTCCGTACTCGTACTTACTTACTGAAAGTTATTCGAACTAAAGGCTGTTAGAGGTCATGTATGCATTTCTTTTATTTAATGATAAACAAGGTAACCAAAATGTATTTTACGATTCATAATGAGTAGAAGATTTGGCTCAGGTGGACTACACAGAGGTTGTGTGTGGACATTGTGTCTTCGGATTGTATGGGATGATGAATTGAAGTTTGCACTAGGATTTTATCTGTGCTTGTTCGTGGAGACTGACTAGAGCAAAGAGTTGTTATGGAAGTGAAATGATATTGGTGATAAGGTTTATATGTATCGACGTATTGAAGAGGTATTATTGAGGTATTGAAATTGTGTGAAGCTGATGGTTATTGGAGTTTTGGTGGACAAGAGGTAAGGTAAATGATATTGATGATAAGGTTTATATGTATCGACGTAAGAGGTATTATTGAAGTATTAAGATTATGTGATGCTGATGATTATTGGAGTTTTGGTGGATAAGAGGTAAAGTAAGTGAGGAGCATATTTTTTTTTTTTTTGTTGGTTTATATGGAACAAGGAGGATGAAGATGGTAGACTAGAACACTCAAGTGGAAAGTAGATTGTCTACACACACACTTTGTGAAATCAATAAGCAGTATATACTTTTTTTTTTTTTTTGGAGAGAGGAAGCATTTGGATATCTTGGCACACTGATAGCTGTTCAGAAACCGTACATTTTGATTTGGCTTGGCAAACATTGGTCTTGACATGATGACTACGACGTTGACTAACTATTATTGACTGTTATACATTGCTGCCACTACTACTTGATTCACAAATTGAACATAAAATTTTGGACAGAATTGCATTTACACAGTTAACACTATTCAATTACACAGTAGTACTTAAATGTGGATGAAAGATGAGTGAGTGTGTTTTGTGTGTTTTCCTTTCCTAATCCCAAATAATTGGTACCGACCTATCTCCTAAATATTATTTTACTTGTTTGTTTTGGCTTGCACTGACACCAATAATTATTATAGGTTTACTGGTATTTGTGTATTTGTAATACTTAATATGACAATTATCTAATATCAATTGTGTGTTTATTATAATTTGTATGTTCAGTGTAAGAGCATTGATAATAATTTTATAAAAGCAAGTGTGTGTGCATTCAAACTGTTGTTCATGCTTGCACCTATTCAACATTGCTGGGTGCCACTAGGAGATGTTTAATTTCTGCTGATAAACTCTGATGAACTGTCTAATTAGTGATAGTGAATATTATGGACTGTTACGTGCACTTGTTCAACATGATGGGTGCCACTAGGAGATGTTTAATTTGTGCTAATGAACTCTGATGAACTATTTAATTAGTGATAGTGAATATTATGAACTGTTACCTGCACTTGTTCAACATAATGGGTGCCACTTAGGAGATGTTTAATTTCTGCTGATGAACTCTGATGAACTGTCTGATTAGTGATAGTGAATATTATGGACTGTTACCTGCACCTGTTAACATTACTGGGTGCCACTGATGGAACTGCTTCTACTGAAATAATGTCACTTGTTGGTGTCTGCATCTGCTCAACATTGCTAGGTGCCACTGATGGACTGCTTCTACTGAAATGATGTCACTTGTTGGTGTCTGCACCTGTTCAACATTGCTGGGTGCCACTGATGGACTGTTTCTACTAAAATAATGTCACTTGTTGGTGTCTGCACCTGTTCAACATTACTGGGTGCCGCTGATGGACTGCTTCTACTGAAATAATGTCACTTGTTGGTGTCTACACCTGCTCAACATTACTGGGTGCCACTGATGGACTGCTTCTACTGAGATAATGTCACTTGTTGGTGTCTACACCTGCTCAACATTACTGGGTGCCACTAATGGACTGTTTCTACTAAAATGATGTCACTTGTTGGTGTCTGCACCTGTTCAACATTACTGGGTGCCACTGATGGACTGCTTCTACTGAGATAATGTCACTTGTTGGTGTCTACACCTGCTCAACATTACTGGGTGCCACTGATGGACTGCTTCTACTGAGATAATGTCACTTGTTGGTGTCTGCACCTGTTCAACATTGCTGGGTGCCACTGATGGACTGTTTCTACTAAAATGATGTCACTTGTTGGTGTCTGCACCTGTTCAACATTGCTGGGTGCCACTGATGGACTGTTTCTACTAAAATGATGTCACTTGTTGGTGTCTGCACCTGTTCAACATTACTGGGTGCCACTGATGGACTGCTTCTACTGAAATAATGTCACTTGTTGGTGTCTACACCTGCTCAACATTACTGGGTGCCACTGATGGACTGCTTCTACTGAAATGATGTCACTTGTTGATGTCTACACCTGCTCAACATTACTGGGTGCCACTGATGGACTGCTTCTACTGAGATAATGTCACTTGTTGGTGTCTGCACCTGTTCAACAATGCTGGGTGCCACTGGTGGAACTGCTTTACTGAAATGATGTTACTTGTTGGTGTCTGCACCTGTTCAACATTACTGGGTGCCACTAATGGACTGTTTCTACTGAGATAATGTCACTTGTTGGTGTCTGCGCCTGCTCGCCATTTTTGGGTGCCACTGTTGAAGCTGTTTAAATACTGCTGATGAAATGTTATGAGACTGCTATTTGCACCTGTTGATCATTGCTGGGTGCTACTGTTGGAACTGTCAACTACTCTGAGGAGTTCTACTTGTTTATTGAACTATTGAAAGGATTTTATGTGAATATTTGTATAAACTGATTTTTTGTGTGTTTACTGTTTATGAGATGTTATGAGACTCTTACCTGCACCTATTCGTCATTGATGGTGCCATTGATTGAATTATACTTGTGTAAACTATTGTGTAAAATCACATGTATGAAAGCATTTGTATTCCCTATTGTATTATATATATTAGGTTATTGAAGGGTCAGTGCAAAACCAAAATTTATTTAGTTATGTGATATTCACTTATTAATATTACTTTTTAATTTTTGTCTGTATTTTTTTGACGAATTTGGTGGTATTTTCACCACCAATGCTGGCAAAAATACCATCAAATTCTAGCCCGTGGAGGAGGGGCATATGAAAGGTGGCTACACTGAGTCACAGCGCCAGAGATTGCGGCAAAGAGTATTATTCAGCCGCCTCCACTGGCAGTGCTTGCTGAGAAGTCGTAGTGGAGAGTACCTGTCGAGAAGTCGTGGTGGAGAGTGCTTATTGAGAAGTGGGCAGTAGGAGTTCCGATGTAGCCGTGACTAGTTGTGAGCATGTTGTATGCAGTTGTTCTGATGGGTTAAACAGCCGATGCTGTTCGATTGCGGATGTTGTAATGATCAGAATGTATGTTTCGTCAATATATATGATGGTAATACATTCTTTTTTTTTTTATTTCAAATGTCTTAAACAATAATGCCTCTTGGTCACAGGTTCAGTCAACAAAGCATCTGGCTTGTGTTCATGTATTAGAGTGTAATTCTGGTTTCTATGTGCAAGTATAGTATTTCAGTTTTATTTAATTAATTCAGTGTAAATGGTATTTAAAATATCTTGTCTTTTTGAGGAAGAACCGTGCCAGATGTGTACGTTGAATCACACTTCCACACACAGAACAGCTACACTTGTGCCTTGTTGCTTCGTAGCTTTCATAGCTGCTGGGGACGTAATTAATTGTGTTAACGGAAGTTTTCTTTCGTTCTTTGTTGTTATTCTATGCAGTCAGATTGCGTACTAATACCAGTCAGGGCCAACCGGTTACGAGACTTCGTAGCCGGACATACAACGACAAAAAATAAAATTATTTGCATTATACATAATTAAGCCCCCATGCAGTAGTTCTTTAGTAACTATTTATTTTCAAAAAACTTTCACCTCCTGTTTTACCTCTTAGTGGTTGAATTTCCAAAACCGCTGCAACACATACTTTTTATTTTCTGTTTAAGAAGCCAAATACCAGTTTTCGTAGTTCCAGCTTCAAAGTTGTCTTAATAGCGACATACTTTCCAGAAGTCTTTAATCCCATGTTTCTCCCCTTTACGAATGGAATTTCGGAAAATCCTTCCTTAAACGATTCCTACAGTACAAGATCCACATCCTCTCCAAACTTCAAGTTTCTATCCTTAGCGGTTTGGGCTGGGTGATGATCAGTCATCCAGGACACTGCCTTTTATCTATAGAGATTAATGGCAAGCTTCCGCAATTTTGTGTACCATGTTTATGTATGACACATAGGCCAACATTATAAGGCACACCGATTTTGATACAATGGAAGAAAGCTTGATATCCGATCTGTCTGCCCTGGCAGCATACTTCCGTAAATGGAGGCTTATGCCTAAAGCCACGAAGACAGAAGTAACTTGCTTCCACCTCAGTAACAGAGAAGCCGACAGAGCTCTGGAAGCATACCTTGACGACACACACCTCAACCACAACAAGGAGCCAATGTACCTGGGGGTCACGTTAGACAGAACCTTGTGACTTAAATCACACCTTACAAAAGCAGCTGCCAAGGTGAGAACAAGAAACAACCTCATCCATAAACTCTGCGGAACTACCTGGGGATCAACGGCAACATCTCTCGGGACGTCTGCGCTGAGCCTGGTATACTCTGCGGTGGAGCACTGTGCACCAGTATGGCTAAACAGTAGCCATGTGAACAAAATCAATGCCGAACTTAACAACACGATGCGCATTATTTCAGAAACTGTTAGGTCTACACCTAACATATGGCTACCTGTCCTCAGTTATATACCACCCCCAAAAATATGACGAGAACCAGCCTTGGTCAGGGAATACAACAAGATCGAAGCAAACCCTGAATTACCGGTATACATCGATATACCTGATCTGTGTATCAAGAGGCTTCGTTCAACATCCTTCTCTTGATCTCGACAGCCTCACTGGGGCTGACATCAACTCTTGGAGAAGAGAATGGCTCCAAAATGCCCCAACAACTTGCCACTAATACCTTGTATTACTGAGGCAGTCCCAGGGTTTGATCAGGCCCGCGAGATCTGGTCAACTCTGAACCCACTAAGAACTCGCCATGGAAGATGTGCTGACTCACTCTTAAAATGGGGACTGCTGTTGTCGCCAGCATGTGACTGTGGCGCGCCTAAGCAGACCATCCAACACATCAGAGGAGAACACAGTGCCAGAGCGTCCAGCCGGGACTTCGAAGAATTCCTCATGGCATCCGAAAAAATCCATTGAATATATACAAGGAATAGATGTTTGTCTGTGAATATATATAATGTTATGTAATGTAGAATAACATGATCCAATACTGAAATGTACTTAAATGCCATACGCTAAATAATAAATAAAAAGAGAATAACAAGGTTCGACAGACGGTTGTGTTGTGTCGCTGTTATAATTGTGCTACTCTGCACTGATGTATGGGTGTTTCTCATTTAAACCAATATATGAAATGGGCTATTCTTTTCGGATTAATGTCATATTTTCGTGTTATAAGCATACTGTTTACACCTTTTATGCACAGATAACATTCGTGTTCCAAATATGAATTCAAAAATAACACTGTTGCTCCAAATAAGTGCGAATGCATATCAATTTTATCTATGGTCTTTGCGTAAACATGGAATATGCAACACAGACTTACAATCGTGGAGATAAAAGGAGAAGCGAGATGGCGCTACAGACTTCGATTGTACGTTGTTTTGAAGCCCGAGTTGGTGGCGCCTGCTGCCATTTTAAGTAACCTGAAACATTAGGAGACCACTGTTTACGATTGCTTCTTGCTAATTATTTCTGTCGTGTGTATGCAAGAGCTGTTTTAAATACCAAGAATTACAGTTCTTACATAAATAATATAGTGTCAGCAAAGAATTGCGAACGTTTTTCTGCTCCTGAATGCGTATTTGCTCTAGTGATACGACATATTTTGCCTCGTTAGCGTAACTCGTTTTTTGCTGCTATATTTTGGAACGAGAAGGAAGCTATGTGAAAAGCATGCTTCCGTAATCTATTTAATTCCACTTTTACTGTGCTTATATCGACAGCAAATGAAACTGGAACTCCAAAACAGAAGCTTGTTTGTTTACTGGTATCAGTATTGCTTCTTGTACGTCACATTTTCATATTTCAACTCATATGCACAACATTTTTAGCGTTCACATTTTCAAAAGACTTACATACTTGCTCTCTGCCGGCCCATGAACATGAGCAACGAGAAGAGAAGCAAGGCAATGAAAAACGCAGCAAAGAAGAGAGAGAACGGACACTGAGTAATGTGAGACAAAACCTCGAGTCAAATGACAGAAATAAAACCACTACAGTAAAAGTAAAGAATACAACAATAATTCATGTATAGAAAAGAAAATATTGCTTGGACGGCTCCACTTACGAATTAAATGTGATTGCTTTAAACTTTAGATTACGATCAGATCGATTAGTGCACCCGTAAACAACGAAAGCTGACATTTTTGGTGAAACGAGTATGTCTCTACACAACTAAAGCACCGCACACAGTCGAAACTGGGCACGAGCGTCTCAGAGTGTGTGAACCTAATATTTTGGACTATTTGAGATGGCGGACATCGGCTTCAAGTCTGTGACGTAATGACACCTCCCTTGTTTTTTCACCTTCATGCTTACGACCTTACGTCTTTGACCATCAGTCAACCAGTAACTTCGACAATATATTTTCAGGCCATGTTCACTGCACACGTAACGACTGTATTGATGTTTATTCTGTCGCTCAACTATCCTATATTTGGAAAATACACTGAAGAGCGAAAGAAACTGCTGGAGGGAAATGACACCATGAATACTGCAGGGCTGTTCATCCGCAAGAGTACGAGGAGGTGTAGATCTCTTCTGAACAACACTTTGCAAGGTATCGCAGATATGCTCAATAATGGTCGTGTCTGCGGAGTTTGGTGGCCATCGGAAGTGTTTAATCTCAGACAAATGTCCTGGAGCCACACCGTAGCAATTCTGGACGTGTGGGGTATAGCATTGTCCTGCTGGATTTGCCCAAGTCAATGAACATGAATGGATGCAGGTGATCAGACAGGACGCCTTCGTACGTGTCACCTGTCAGAGCCGTATCTAGACATGTCAGCGGTCCTATATCACTCAAACTGGACACGCCCCACACCTTTACAGAGCCTCCACCAGCTTGAACAGTCCCCTGCTGACGTGCAGGGTCCATGGATTTATGTCTCCATACCCGTACACGCCCATCCGCTCGATACAATTTGAAACGAGACTCGTCCGACCAGGCAACACGTTTCCATTTATCAATAGTCTTGTGTCACTGTTGATGGGTCCAGGCGAGGCGTAATGCTTTGTTTCGCGCAGTCAGGGTACACGAGTGGGCCTTCGGCTCCGAAAGCCTATATCCATGATGTTTCGTTGAATGGTTCGCATGCAGACGCTTGTTGATGGCCCAGCATTGAAATCTGCAGCAGTTTGTGGAAGAGTTGAACTTCTGTCACGTTAAACGACTCTCTTCAGTCGTCGTCGGTCCCGTTCTTGCAGATTCTTTTTCCGGTCGCAGCGACGTGGGAGATTTGATGTTTTACCGGATTCCTGATGTTTCCCGGTACACTTGGTCGTACGAGAAAACCCCCACTTCAGGGCTACCTCGGAGTTGTTGGGCCCCATCGCTCGCGCGCCGACTATAACACCACGTTCAAACTCACTTGAGTGTTGATAGCCTCCTATTGTAGCAGCAGTAACCGATCTAACAACTGTTGTCTTATATAGGCGTTGCCGACCGCAGCGGCGTTTTCTGCCCGTTTAAATATCCCTGTATTTGATTACACATGCCTGTACCATTTCTTTGGTGAATCAGTGTACGTTTGCTACGTGTCTGCGATATATTTCGGTGACTTTGTACTTATGTACACGCTATAACGATATGTTTACGTAATGTGTATACATAAACATACAGTTATAAATCTCCCCGTTCGTAGTCGCTAATTATAACAAAAATGGTTCAAATGGCTCTGAGCACTGTGGGACTTAACATCTGTGGTTATCAGTCCCCTAGAACTTAGAACTACTTAAACCTAACTAACCTAAGGACATCACACACATCCATGCGCGAGGCACGATTCGAACCTGCGACCGTAGCGGTCACGCGGTTCCAGACTGTAGCGCCTAAAACACCGGCCGGCAATTATAATTATATGTTTACTTTTGTGCTGTAACATATAGCTATAATGAGCGGTGGAAATATATTTGCGAACGCGGACCGTGTGCGGCTGTTTCTTGTTGGATCGTCTGATTAGTCGGAAGTTGCATTGGAGAGGAGAGTAAATGCCTATTCAAAATATAATTGTTTTTGGATAGCACAACATGAGTTTCCTAAGGGACCGTAGTTTATCATGCATTTACCAGTAGAATATGGCGCGGAGAAAATATTTCGCCACATGCAACTTCCGTCCGATTTCGACGAAAGAATTCGGGACTGTGAGCTCTCTATTTGGCAGAAACATAAAGAAAATTAAATAACTTCATGAAGGAGTGAGACATAGATTCTATACTAAATAAATAGTCCATACACCAGTTCCATTTAACTCTGAATTTATGGCAATTAATAGATGAACTTACACTGCAATGAAGGATTTAACATGGGTGCCGTTTAGACTGGCATTTCTCTTCTCGTCATGAAAATAATTCCTTTGACGTTTTCACATACACGTCGCACAATAAATCTACTGATATGCAGTATTGCATTTTTAGTACTGCACTTTAACTTTACACCGAAATAACATTATTTTTAACAATAATAATACGTCGGCAAGACATTCGCGTCCGACACAAGTTACAAGAGACAAGAGAAAATGAGTAACTGAGTAACTGTTCATCGAGAATATCTCGTACATCAAAAGAATGTGTAAAAGTGTTCTTCTCAGAATGAGATTTTCACTCTGCAGCGGAGTGTGCGCTGATATGAAACTTCCTGGTAGATTAAAACTGTGTGTCGGACCGAGACTCGAACTCGGGACCTTTGCCTTTCTCGGGCAAGTGCTCTACCAACCTTTTTCTTTTTTCTTTTCTTTTTTTAATTTTATTTTTTTGTCTTTCATTCTTTTTTGTTTTTTCTTTTTTTAAATTTTTTCCCTTTTTTTAAAGCCCCTTAGGAAAATGGAACTAAAAAAACCGTAAGTGCACCGCCACTTTTCATCCTATAACAAAAAAATCTGGTCCACTTCAGGCGTTGGCTCCTGACTAAACCTACCCCAGAGAGCTGCCTGTATACCAGGGCAAATATGGGAAATCAAGGTTAGGGCTATCCTTACAAACAAAACTAAATCTTGCTTTTTCTGAATTTTTTTTTAGTTTTGTTGTGTAATTGGTCAGAGGCTTTCTGTGACCCGCTGGTAATATGTTGAGTCACGTCTTCTCGAAATTGATGTGTTCCGTTCAATTTTTCAGAAATGTTCATTGGTTCAAACAGGAAACCTTCTTCTCTCTTGGCTTAACACATTCCAGCTGCGAGGCGGGTCGTGGAAAGCACTCCCTAGGAATTTCGAGAAAAATTGTCTGTATTTTTGGTGACGGACAACGACATAATGACCGTCATTGAGGTATGTCCAAAAATCGAGTACAGAGTCTACAGTTTGTCCAAATAGGTAGTGAATGGCATGTCCGCGAATCCAATTCACAGCATTGGTCTTCGTCCGAGGAAAATAGTCACGTTCCGGAAATAATAATGAAAGGGGAATAATCCGATCCGGAATGTCCCGCTTTAGGAAAGCCACAATACGTCGAATCAAGTGCCAAACCTCCGCCGCCGGTCCGCAAACAAACCGATGTTCGTCATTGTCTGGCACTCCACACGTGGAACATAGAGGCGATTGGGCGAGGTGGATACGATGAAGGCGAAGTTGGTTGATTTGCTTACCATTGACAGTTAGGTACCAGACAGATTGAACTTTCGTGTCAAGGTAACAGGCGAACACCGCGCGCCATACATGACGCCAGTCAACCTGGGAGAACTTTTGTTCAATCGGATTAGGTGGACGACTAATTGGAGGACATTGTATACTGCCTTTGTCTTGAGTAAAAGCTGTCTTGGTAAGGTGAGGCGTAGATAACTGAGTTCAAGAAAGAAGTATCGTATGTAATGGAACTGGGCCGGAACATCCGAGATCATCACTGGGGCTGACAGTGAGACCGGCGAGTATGCCGACTGGGGGAGGCCAGTGAGGCTCGTCGGGCAACGGGTCCATACCGTCACCTGGGAGCTGACAAAAACCAGCTGAGCCACCCAAGCACGGCTCACGCCCCGTCCTCACAGCTTTACTTCTACCAGTATCTCGTCTCCTACCTTCCAAACTGCATACAAGCTCTCCTTCTTCTGTCTGTTTTTCGCTTCTGACGGCGCTTCGACAATAAACACGTTACGTCACAGGACGTTCGCCTTTTACATTCTCGCAACATTATTTGCTAACTGTAGCTGTTGCCGAGGGACTGCTCGATTAGTGAATGATTTAAAATGATAAGGCAATCACATAATGTTACAACGCTGAGACGCTCAGTTTAATAGATCTTAACGATTACTTCTCTTAACAAACTCTTATTATAACCAATATGTAAGTAGCATTACTTCGATAATTTTTACAGTGATACTGGAATGGCTTAATAATCTACGGCCCTTCTCACTACTGAACATTTGTAGAATCGTGATAGTTATATAAAATAAAGGCATATGCACAGTAAAATGGCGGAAATATACTTCAAAGTGGGCTGAGTTTGACAAGACCTCTGCTCCATGTTGATTCCTGTAGAGGAGACGTTACTTTCTCCAAAATATTTCTGTTAGTTTCATGACTTTTCAGGGTCAATTCTAGTGCACGATACCACACATCGGCTTTGACCAATGACGTAAGGTGTGATGTAAATTTTGTTTGTGCCGCAGATTGCTGTCGCTGAACGTTAAATTATTTCTATGGATTTACTCGTTGCACGCATATATTAAAAAATCGATGTAGATTGTTTTGTTTTCATCTCGTAATTTGTTTTCGACATCTTTTGTTAACGAATGTGGTCGTGATTTATAAGTTGTCGTGATTTATAAGGTCTTGATTTCTGACGCTGTTCCTTATGGATGAGTCAGTTGTTTTTACTGCGAAAACTCTGCTTCAGAAAATGAGTGACCGTAAATCAACTATAAAATTTTTGCAACCATTGGGCGTCATTGCTGAATTTTGCAAGTGTTGTGTCTGTGTAAATTTATGGTTTTGACGAAGGTTGCGTCATCACGAACTTCCGACGAATTCATGAGCAAAAAAATAACATATGGAGATCCATACGCAGGGGGACGTGTTTCGAAAGATCGAGGCTGAATTTAGAAGTAATTGTCATGCTAACCTACTATTTTTGCTATGAATATTCTTGCAAATATGTCATGCACGAAGCAGAGGTTTCGTGTGGCACTGTAGTCGACTGGTCTGCGGGGAATTTATAAAGTATGGGAGGGGGTTCGGGGGGGGGGGGGGGGTGGCAGGGGTTATAGTTGAAGTAGATGAGTCACATTTTGGAAAGAGAAAGTACGAAAGGGGTTACGAGGTTGTTGGGCTTTGGGTTTTTGGAGTAGTAGTTTCTGGAGGAGATTGTGCTGATGTATTTAGGTTAGTACCAAATCGGACAAACGAAGTCTTGACATCTTTAATAGAAGAATATGTGGAAGAAGCTTCTGTAGTCATGTCGGATGGGTTTGCTTCGTACAAGGGGTTGGGTGAAAGGGGTTATCATATTTTGGTCGTGAATCAAAATATTCAGTTTAAAGATTGCAAGACGGGGGCATGTACTAATACTATCGAGGGGTATTGGGGGGCTGTAAAATCTGTTGTCGGGCAGGGAAAGAGAAGTATTTCTGTGTTGCAAGGCCATTTAGATGAATACTGTTGAAGGAAGAGTATTCCTAAAGGTTATTGTTTATTTCTTGCATTTGTGAAAGTAGTCAGCAAAATGTACAAGCCTCGTTTTGTTAGTTAGGTGTTGTTGGGTCTGATACTTTTTTGTTGTTTTACGTTGCTTTTTTTTATGTTACTATATTGTGCCAGTGCTACATTTTTGGTTTCTCTGCAGGGAGGTTTTTCTGTAGTTTTAATATTTTCTGGTTACAATGGTGGGCCGAGGGGTATTGTTGTGTCTTTGCCGGAGGGTTTATGTTACTGACTCGTCTTTTCATTTTTTTACTATTTTAAAATTTTGCGTCTGATTGAGGGCGGGTGTTAGGGAAGAACTGATTTGAGTTGTACCTCATTCGTGCTTGGCAGTTTGCGTTTCTTATTATTTTTTTCATTAGTTATTCTGGATTTTACTTCTTTCGTTACAGTTTGACCTTCTAACATTATTATTTCTTGTTACGTCCTTATCTCGTTCTTGTCAACCTCGATCGTTCACTCCTTTGGAAGTTCATATCCGGTAAGTTTCTTTTTATGTAGCCAGTTTTATCTACATCCACATTTATACTCCGCAAGCCACCCAACGGTGTGTGGCAGAGGGCACTTAACGTGCCACTGTCATTACCTCCCTTTCCTGTTCCAGTCGCATATACATCGCGGGAAAAACGACTGCCGGAAAGCCTCTGTGCGCGCTCGAATCTCTCTAATTTCACACTCGTGATCTCCTCGGGAGCTATAAGTAGGGGGAAACATATTCGATACCTCGTCCAGAAACGCACCCTCTCGAAACCTGGACAGCAAGCTACACCGCGATGCAGAGCGCCTCTTTTGCAGAGTCTGCCACTTGAGTTTGCTAAACATCTCCATAACGCTATCACTCTTGCCAAATAACCCTGTGAGGAAACACGCCTTATCGATGTTTCTGCTACACTTCTCTCAGTTTTGCTGTGAAAAATGTCTCTGAGCACTATGGGACTTAACATCTGTGGTCATCAGTCCCCTAGAACTTAAAAACTACTTAAACATAACTAACCTAAGGACAGCACACAACACCCAGCCATCACGAGGCAGACAAAATCCCTGACCCCGCCGGGAATCCAACCCGGGAACCCGGGCGTGGGAAGCGAGAACGCTACCGCACGACCACGAGATGCGGGCATTTTTACTGTGACTCCTGGTGTACGGATTTTACTGAGCGTTATTTGGAGCTACTGTATCTGGTGTGACTTTCGTGTAGTATAGTTATCGGTTGCAAGGTTTGGTCATTTTTGCGTTTTATTTCTTTACGTGTGCAGTAATGTGTGTAAAGATTTTCATTTTTTGAAAGTCTAGTCGAATTCTGTAGTTCACTAGCAAGATCATTTTTTTAAGCACGTTTCTGATATGTTATAAGATTTTTGCGCAACAAACAGTAACACCAGAATCGGTAACTAGAAATGAGCTCCTACTTAGATTGTTTGTAGCTACCGATTCCAACTATTCGACGGTTCATTATTTAGATCGTTTTTGCAGTACGTGTGGAAAATATAATAATGCAGTTGTAATTGCTCTCCTGTTATTATTTATTTCAGTCATCTTCAACTCTTTTAAATGAAATTCGCGAGTAAATAATAGCCGCGTTAAATGTATTATTTTATGGCATGTTGCATTCGTTTGTTTAAGAATATGATCCGTTCGACTCATAGATTGTCCATTGCAGCATCTTTGCCTTACGTATCACGTCATTGGTCAAAGCCGACGGGTGGTATCGGACACTAGAATTTATCCACTTTTCAGGAAGGCACGTTCCGTTCACGTGATTTCATCTCAACAATAGCAAGCAGAGTGTGTAATTTTCTTTTTCGTTGCTGACCAGAGCCACTGACAGGCTGACAGCTCCGGAAACAACTTACTGCGACCGTCCCACAACAGGCGGTGAAAGTAATAAAAAAATATGTGTCCAGCCTGTCACGTCAGCTCGACAGCAGGAAGTGTACTGAACAAACTTTTGCGACAGGTGAGGGAACCGACTCGCTCCGCTCGTGCCAGCTGACAGTAATTTCTGTTTTGCCGCCACGTCACGCGGAATGAGACGGCGCGGGGACGGGGTATAAGTGAGGCTGCGTCCACGCAGCCCGGCGTCACAGCCTCCCTCCGCCAGCCGCCATGAGGACGCTCCTGATCGCCGCAGTAAGCGCGCTGCTCTGCTCCGGCGCCTCGAAGGTAAGCCAGCGAGCTGCTCCTCCAGCTACAACTGCTGGAGGCTCTAAGCACCGTTTCCTTACTGCCTGGAGCCTTTCGCAAATACTTTACGAGTAAAGTCCGCGTATTCGTGTGCCGTCAGTTGTTGTTGTTGTTGTTGTTGTGGTCTTCAGTCCTATGGTTTGATGCAGCTCTCCATGCTACTCTATCCTGTGCAAGCTTCTTCATCTCCCAATACCTACTGCAAACTACATCCTTCTGAATCTGCTTGGTGTATTCATCTCTTGGTCTCCCTCTACGATTTTTACCCTCCACGCTGCCCTCCAATACTAACTTGGTGATCCCTTGATGCCTCAGAACTTGTCCTACCAACCGATCCCTTCTTCTAGTTGTGCCACAAACTTCTCTTCTCCCCAATCCTATTCAACACCTCCTCATTAGTTATGTGATTTACCCATCTAATCTTCAGCATTCTTTTGTAGCACAACATTTCGAAAGCTTCTATTGCCTTCTTGTCTAAACTATTTATTGTCCATGTTTCACTTCCATACATGGCTACACTCCATACAAATACTTTCAGAAACGACTTCCTGACACTTTAATCTATACTCAATGTTAACAAATTTCTCTTCTTCAGAAACGCTTTCCTTGCCATTGCCAGTCTACATTTTATATCCTCTCTACTACGACCATCATCAGTTATTTTGCTCCCCAAATAGCAAAACTCTGTCTCTGACAGAATTACAATGTCATCGGCGAACCTCAAAGTTTTTATTTCTTCTCCATGGATTTTAATACCTACTCCGAATTTTTCTTTTGTTTCCTTCACTGCTTGCTCAATATACAGATTGAATAACATCGGGGATAGGCTACAACCCGGTCTCACTCCTTTCCCAACCACTGCTTCCCTTTCATGCCCCTCAACTCTTATAACTGCCATTTCCTTTCTATACAAATTGTAAATAGCCTTTCGCTCCCTGTATTTTACCCTTCCAACCTTCAGAATTTGAAAGAGAGTATTCCAGTTAACATTGCCAAAAGCTTTCTCTAAGTCTACAAATGCTAGAAACGTAGGTTTGCCTTTCCTTAATCTAGCTTCTAAGATAAGCCGTAGGATCAGTATTGCCTCATGTGTTCCAATATTTCTACGGAATCCAAACTGATCTTCCCCAAGGTGCCTAAAGACAAACACACAGTTTCTAGTTAGTGAATGACGCAACCAGCCTCAGATACTTTCAGAATGTTTTATTTTAGTGCCATAACCGGGGTCAGGCTACTATGCTCATCTTCAGGTGGATAATATTTTTCGTTGCACAGATGTTTCGGCTAACAGCATGTCGTCTGCTCCACACTGTACAAGAATATACACTACTGGCCATTAAAATGCAGATGATAAACTGGTATTCATTGGACAAACATATTATACTAGAACTGACATTTGATTACATTTTCACGCAACTTGGATGCATACATCCTGAGAAATCAGTACCCAGAACAACCACCTCTGGCCGAAATAACGGCCTCGATACGCCTGGGCATTGAGTCAAACAGAGCTTGGATGGTATGTACAGGTACAGCTGCCCGTGCAGCTTCAACACGATATCACAGTTCAACAAGTGTAGTGGCTGGCGTATTGTGACGAGGCAGTTGCTCGGCCACCATTGACCAGACGTTTTCAATTGGTGAGAGATCTGGAGAATGTGGTGGCCAGGGCAGCGGTCGAACATTTTCTGTATCCAGAAAGGCCCGTACAGGACCTGCAACGTGCGGTCGTGCATTATCCTGCTGACATGTAGGGTTTCGCAGGGATCGAACGAAGGGTAGAGCCACGGGTCGTAATACATCAGAAATGTAGCGTCCACTGCTCAAAGTGCTGTCAATGCGGTGACCTACACATGTAACCAATGGCACCCCATACCATCACGCCGGGTGATACGCCCGTATGGCGATGACGAATACACGCTTCCAGTGAGCGTCCACCGCGATGTCGCCAAACACGGATGCGACCATCATGATGCTGTAAACAGAACCTAGGGTCATCCGAAAAATGACGTTTGGCAGGTTCGTCGTTGAGTGCACCATCGCAGGCGCTCCTGTCAAGGGTAACCGCAGCCGTGGTCTCCGAGCTGATAGTCCATGCTGCTCCAAACGTCGTCGAACTGTTCGTGCATATGGTTGTTCTCTTGCAAACGTCTCCATCTGTTGACTCACGGTTCGAGGCGTGTCTGCACGATCCGTTACAGCCATGCGGATAAGATGCCTGTCATCTCGACTGCTAGTGATACGAGGTCATTGGGATCCAGCACGGCGTTCCGTATTACCCTCTGAACCGACCGATTCCATATTCTGCTAACAGTCATTGGATCTCGACCTACGCGAGCAGCAATGTCGCGATACGATAAACCCCAACCGCGATAGGCTACAATCCGACCTTTATCAAAGTCGGAAACGTGATGGTACGCATTTCTCCTCCTTACACGAGGTATCACAACAACGTTTCACCAGGCAACGCCGGTCAACTGCTGTTTGTGTATGACAAATCGGTTGGAAACTTTCCTCACGTTACCACGTTGTAAGTGTCGCCACCGGCGCAAACCTTGTGTGAATTCTCTGAAAAGCTACTCATTTACATATCACAGCATCTTCTTCGTGGTGTAGCAAATTTAATGGCCAATAGTGTATATACACTATGTGATCAAAAACATCGGGACGCCCCCAAAAACATATGATTTTCATATTAGGTGCATTGTGCTGCCAGCTACTGCCAGCTATTCCATATCAGCGTCCTCAGTAGTCATTAGACATCGTGAGAGGACAGAATGTGGCACTCCGCGGAATTCACGGACTTCGAACGTGGTTAATCACCCTCTTGCTTCCCACTGTTGAGGACAATTCGGGGATGACGATTGTATCTTCCAACACGATCGAGCTCCTGTTCATAATGCACGGCCTGTGGCGGAGTGGTTGTACGACAATGGCATTCCTGTAATGGACTGGCCGGCACAGAGTCCTGACGTGAATCCTGTAGAACACTTTTGGGATGTTTTGGAACGCCAAGTTGGTTCCCTGCTTTAGCGACCGATTTCGATATCTATCCTCAGTGCAGCACTCCGGAAAGAATGGACTGCCATTCCCCTTCCAGCACCTGATTGAACGTATGCCTCCGAGAGTGGAAGCTGTCACCAAGGCTAACGGTGGGCAAACACCATACTGAACTGAATTCCAGCATTACCGATGTAAGGCGCCACGAACGTGTACGTCATTTTCAGCCAGCTGTCCGGATACTTTTGATTATATATATATATATATATATATATATATATATATATATTGAACTATATGAAATAAAATTACCATAACCTCTGAATGATTTCCATTGGGACATTCAAACTACACGGTTGGCCACGGGGCATGGCTGGAATTTGTATGCGCGTGGGCGTAATTTGCTTTGACGACGAAGCCACTTTCATTTGTATGAGTTCGTCAGTAAACAAAATTGGTGTATTTGGGAGACTGAGAATCTGCATTTCGCTATCGAGAAGTCGTTTCGCCCTCAACAGGTGACTGTGTGGTGTGCAGTGTCCAATCACGGAACAATCGGTGCGATATTCCTTGATGGCACGGTGACTACCGAACGGTGCGTGAAGATTTTGGAAAATAATTTAATCGCCATTGTCCAAAGCGACCCTGATTTCCACAATAGGTGGTCCATGCAGGACGGAGCTCAACTCCATTGAAGCAGGATAGTGTTTGATGTCCTGGAGGAGCGCTTTGGGGGCCGCATTCTGGCTCTGGGGTACCCAGAGGCCTCGATTGGCCGCCATATTCTCCGGATCTGAATTTGGTGTCATATCCTCTGAACACATGCGAGTTCTTTCTGTGGGGCTGTCATACAGACAAGGTGTACAACAATAACCCCAAAACAATCGCTGAGCCTTTCAAGAGGTCATCGACTTCATCGATGTTCCGACACTTCAGCGGGTGATGCAGAAGTTCGCTGTTCGTCTGCGCCACATCATCGCCAATGATGGCAGACATATCGAACATGTCATAATCATACAGTCTTTTCAATTTAAAGGAAAAAAATCAAGTGTATAATGCACGTGCGAGGCTCGACATGCATTTTAAGAATATTACGAAGTGAGCCACAGTGATTTATTTACAATACGTGTGCTATGGCGGAATTCAGGAACATATATATCGAGCTACAAAACCACGTGGGCCACACCGATACAGATCGCCATCTCCTGGAACGTATTGTGGGCAGACTACATGCTATTGATCAAAACATCTCCGTAATGAAAACTATTAGCCGTCTGAAACTGGACATGGTAGCCCAAAATCGGTTATGGCGCTAAAATGAAACACTTGAAAAGTAGTTGAGGCTGGTTGTGTCGTTCACCAACCATCATTAATGGGCGCGGAGTCCACAAGATCAAAAATGGTTCAAATGGTCCTCAGCACTATGGGACTTAACATCTGAGGCCATCAATCCCCTAGAACTTAGAACTACTTAAACCTAACTAACCTAAGAACAGCACACAAAGCCATGCCCGAGGCGTGAAGCGCCTAGAACCGCTCGGCCACAGCGGCCAGCTCATGAGTGTTTGAGGTTGTCGACATCACATAGTGGTGGTCACCAGGACATCTGTCTCTTTCGTATCAATGTATTTTTGAAGGGGAAAATGTAATGTTCTCGGCATTTTCAGATTGTTTTCACGTGTTATATAATTTTCTTAAATACGTCTTGGACTCTGGAAAAATCATCTTAACCGATCAACTGTGTAAGATACTGAAGACACAGGAACAAATCATCGAGAAAGTAGAACCCTGTATATAGTAACAACGTAAAAACGAATGGTTGTGTGAGGGAAAAATTTTAGCAGCAAAAATGTAGTTCAATGAACCAATTAGCGAATGTTCGGGGTGTTAGGGGTGTAAATGCAGACGTTTTTCTTAGTGACTGAGGACAGTGTACTGAACAACATTACATCAGTATTTACTTCATCTGCAGACTAATAATTGTAGCTATGTTTTAGGTTGGTTACTACCTCCAAGAATGTGCAGCAAGAGGAAGCTATTAATTTTAATTTTCCTCTGGGTAGCAAGTCAGGTGGATACAAAACGGTTAGCCTATACAGAGAGGGGTAGTCTACTTAGTGGCGCAGTTAAGAACATATAGAAAACATCATATACTAAATTATTTGACATGCTTGTGGAAAAACTGTTAGACGCAGAGAAAAAACAGCATATTAAGGGCCCGAAAAAAGACGTTCTTTGAGAGTTTTTTCCTCGAGATGTGTTATGGCTATCAATTTCAATTTGGTCAAAATGTTTATTGATATTTCCTCTACAAACTGGAATTTTTTCGACCGGAAATGTCGAAGAGCAAAGGCGAAAATGCCGTCGGAACGAAACAAAATTTCGATGTAGACCTGCACGCACAGTATGTCAAAGGTCAGCCGGCTGGTCTCAAATCAAAATTGAGTTGACGTTAGCGAAGTATATAAGATTCTTTAGGAGTTGTACTTCGCTTAAGTTATTTGGACCATAGGAAACAAAATGGCGGTCATTTGAGAAAATAGGGTTTTTTTCATCGATTTTTCGACTTCGTCGGCCAAGTAAAAATATTTATAGTTGATGGATCGGAATAAAAGTGGATCAACTCCTAGACAATTTAGTTAGCTTCGTCGGAAACAAAGAGTCATGTCAATCGGTTCAGTAAATTTGAAGTTACCATACCGCGCGATCAAAAAAAGTCCTTTCGAGAAAAACGCGTTTGAAGTTTTGACTACATATAAATGCAATATTACGCAGCGTACGTTCAATCTGCTCTTCGGGGTCCATAAACTAGTTCTTCCGCTTTCTCCTAGAGGGCGTTCTGCTCGATCTGGGCCATCCTGCGCTGCTCCAGAGCCGCTCGCACTGCCGGTGACGAGCCGTTTTCGGCCGCTTGAATCCGGTGGTCGTCCGAATGCTTGGCGAACTGCGTCGAATAGGGTCCCAGGGTGACGTCCATCGTTGTCATTGTCTTCAGAATTGCTGAATACCCTTGGTTGAAGCTGCTCACTGCCAGGAAAGTAGTAATCTCCACAATCTTTGCACCAGAGTGCAAATGCTTCGGGGCTAACTTCCAAACACACGCGTTCAAACTTTCATTTGAATTTTGTGTGTCTCCTCCCAAGCACTGGTACAATAAGTCGTCCTCCGAAATAAAAAAAATAAAAAAAACTGGTGCGTGAAAAATGCCGATTTCAGGGAGGTGCACTTTTTTTTCAACCGCGAATAACAAACATTTCCGTTCCGTTTACGGAAAAACCGTTTCAGGGGTTCAAAAATGTAATTTTAAAAAATCGAGTTTTGAAGCAAAAGGTAGTAAACCTTTCCTTAAGGCACCAGTGATCACAAAATCAGTACCTACACTGAAGTCTCTAAAATCATAGGGTACTTCCTAATATGGTGTCGGACCTGCTTTTGCCCGGTGTAATGCAGCAGTTCGACGTTGCATGGACTCAACAAGTCGCTGGAAGTCCCATGCAGAAATAATGAGCCATGCTGCCCCTATAGCCGTCCATAATTACGAATGTGTTCCCAGTACAAGAATTTGTGCACGAACTGACATATCGATTATGTCCCATAAGTGTTCCATGGGATTCATGATGGGCGATCTGGGTGGCTAGATCATTCTGTCGACTTGTCCAGAATGTTCTCCAAACCAGTCCAAAAAGTTGGGGCCCGATGACATGGCGCGTTGCCATCCACAAAAATTGTATCATTGTTTGGGAACATTATTTCCATGAATGTATGCAGATGATCTCTAACTAACCGAACGTAACCATTTCCGGCCAGTGATCGGTTCACTTGGACCAGAGGACCCAGTACATTCCTCGTGAACACAGTCCCCACCATTATGGAGCCACCACCACTTGCACAGTGCCTTGTTGACAACTTGGGTACATTGTTTCGTGAGGTCTGCGCTGCACTGGAATCCTATCAATCGGGACTCACTTGCCCAGACCAAGGTTTTCCAGTTTTATAGAGCAGGGGTCTCCAAACCTTTTCGTCCGCGGGCCACATTGACTCCTCCACGAAGTCATAAGGGCCAAGATCTACCTAGTGGGATTGAAGCACCCTAGAACTCCACGATCACCGTAATGTAAGGCTAAAGGAAAGATGAAATCGCAAAAATCAAAGGTTGTGGGAATAGCTAGCACTGAAACGAACTACGATTTTTATTTAATTACATAATTTTGATTGGTGGACGTACCTGACCGCAATTCTGGCGTATTTTATTCTGGCGAATTTCACCGACGAAAAAGTATGTCACTGCACATTCTTCACGAAAGCGCCCTGCAAAGTTAACGAAATCCCAAAATCATTGTTAGCAACACAATTACAGCAAGACGTAATAACGGAGGTAGAGTATGTCAACGCATTGTTATTTCAAGCGGCGCAACAATAAGTGTAGTTATGTAGTCTTGTAGCGAATAGCGGAGCCAATGTCGCGGTGTATTGGTCGCGATAGGCCTCGAAACTCAGTTGTCGGCAGTACAGGCACCACCTCAAATATTTGGCGGGCCGGATACCGGGGGTGTCCGGCCAGCTAACGCGGGCCGGTTTGCCGGCTCCCGCGGGCCGTAGTTTAGAGACCCCTGGCCTAGAGTCCAATCAAAATGGTCACGAACCAAGGACTCGCGCTGCAGGCGATATCGAGCTGTTAAGAAAGGCACTCGCGTCGGTCGTCTGCTGCCACAGCCTATTAACGTCATGTTTCGGTCCGCTGTCCTAACGGATACGTTCGTCATACATCCCACACCGATGTCTGCAGTTGTTTCGCGCATTGCTGCTTGACTATTAGCACTGACAACTCTATGCAAACGCCGCTGCGTTAAGTACAGGCCGTCGGCCACTGCTTTGCCGGTGGTGATATACCGGGTGATCAAAAAGTCAGTATAAATTTGAAAACTTAATAAACCATGGAATAATGTAGACAGAGAGGTAAAAATTGACACACATGCTTGGAATGACATGGGGTCTTATTAGAAACCAAAAAAAAAAAAAAAAAAAAAACAACAAAGTATTGCTAGACGCGTGAAAGATCTCTTGCGCGCGTCGTTTGGTGATGATCGTATGTTCAGCCGCTACTTTCGTCATGTTTGGTCTCCCAGGTCCCCAGACATCAGTCCGTGCGATTATTGGCTTTGGGGTTATCTGAAGTTGCAAGTGTATCGTGATCGACCGACATCTCTAGGGATGCTGAAAGACAGCATCCGACGCCAATGCCTCACCATAACTCCGGACATGCTTTACAGTGCTGTTCACAACATTATTCCTCGACTACAGCTATGATGGTGGACATATTGAGCATTTCCTGTCTTACTTTGTCTTACTTTGTTATGCTAATTATAGCTATTCTGATCAGATGAAGCACCATCTGTGGGGCATTTTTTGAACTTTTGTATTTTTTTGGTTCTAATGAAACCCCATGTCATTCCAAGCATGTGTGTCAGTTTGTACCTCTCTATCTACATTATTCCGTGATTTATTCAGTTTTCAAATTTATACTGACTTTTTGATAACCCTGTATAATGCCTGAAATTTGGTATTCTCGGCACACGCTTGACACTGGGGTGGTACTGGGAGTAGTGAATTCCCTAACGATTTCCGAAATGTGACGTCCTACGTGTCAAATTACAACCACCACTCCACTTTCAAATTCTGTTAATTTCCGTCGTGTGGAAACCTTTTCATACGAAGCACCCGAGTAGAAGTAATAGCTCTGCCCCTGCACTGCCCTTTTACACCTCGTGGATGCGATACTGCAGGTATCTGCGTACGTTCAAATCTGTGTCCCATGACTTTTGTCACCCCAATGTATACACCTAATACCATGTAGCATAAGGTGCGAGGTGAAAAAATATTTAAATCCATTGGTACAATGGTGAAGCAAGGAGAATGCGTAAACTTCCCAAAAGAATTCATAAATTCGTTGAATGGCCTTGGTATGCCATAGCAATAAAGCGTCTGAACAACGCCGTAGATGCGGAAGAAAAAAGAAAGTCAATAATCATGCCACAAATTCCAATCAAGTCAATTAACTTAACATTCAGCCTTTAAGGCTCCAATTTCCGGTAAGGTTACCATATAGTATAGCTAACAATAAGGTACAAAGGGAGAGAATCCAATGTAGCCGAGTGAATTTAAAATAATCGTGTTTCTCGGACGGACAGTTATACGAGATGCGATTGGAAAGTTTTAAGAATGGGCTTATAATTGTACAATGGTGGCACTTAAATGGTACTGTGATGCATCTCCTTCAAAATACTCTACTGGCCATTAAAACTCCTACACCAAGAAGAAATGCAGATGATAAACGGGTGTTCATTGGACAATTATATTATAAGAGAACTGACATTTGATTACATTTTCACGCAGTTTGGGTGCATAGATCCTGAGAAACCAGTAGCCAGACCAATCACCTCTGGCCGCAATAACGGCCTTGATACGCCTGGGCATTCAGTCAAACAGAGCTTGGATGACGTGTACAGGTACAGCTGCCCATGCAGCTTCAGCACGATGCCACAGTTCATCAAGAGTAGTGACTGGCGTATTGTGACGAGCCAGTTGCTCGGTCACCATTGACCAGATGTTTTCAATTGGTGAGAGATCTGGAGAATGTGCTGGCCAGGGCAGCAGTCGAACATTTTCTGTATCCAGAAAGGCCCCTACAGGACCTGCAACATGCGGTCGTGCATTATCCTGCTGAAATGTGGGGTTTCGCAGGGATCGAATGAAGGGTAGAGCCACATCTGAAATGTAACGTCCATTGTTCAAAAATGCCGTCAATGGGAACAAGAGGTGGCCGAGACGTGTAACCAATGGAACCCCATACCATCACGCCGGGTGATACGCCAGTATGGCGATAACGAATACACGCTTCCAATGTGCGTTACCGCGATGTCGCCAAATACGGATGCGACCATCATGATGCTGTAAACAGAACCTGGATTCATCCGAAAAAATGACGCTTTGCACCCAGGTTCGTTGTTGAGTACACCGTCGCAGGCGCTGTCTGCCTGTGATGCAGCGTCAAGGGTAACCGCAGCCATGGTCTCCGAGCTGATAGTCCATGCTGCTGCAAACGTCGTCGAACTGTTCGTGCAGATGGTTGTTGTCTTGCAAACGTCCCCATCTGTTGACTCAGGGATCGAGACGTGGCTGCACGATCCGTTACAGCCATGCGGATAAGATGCCTGTCATCTCGACTGCTAGTGGTACGAGGCCGTTGGGACGCAGCACGGCGTTCCTTATTGCCCTCCTGAACCCACCGTTTCCATATTCTGCTAACAGTCATTGGATCTGGACCAACGCGAGCAGCAATGTCGCGATACGATAAACCGCAATCGCTATAGGCTACAATCCGACCTTTATCAAAGTCGGAAACGTGATGGTACGCATTTCTCCTCTTTACATGAGGCATCACAACAACATTTCACCAGGCAACGCCGGTCAACTGCTGTTTGTGTTGAGAAATCGGTTGGAAACTTTCGTCATGTCAGGACGTTGTAGGTGTCGCCACCGGCGCCAACCTTGTGTGAATGCTCTGAAAAGCTAATCATTTGCATACCACAGCATCTTCTTCCTGTGGGTTAAATTTCACGTCTGTAGCACGTCATCTTTGTGGTGCTGCTATTTTAATGGCCAGTAGTGTTGTCACCTTCTGATTGAACACACCGACTCCAACGGTGTTTCCATTTTTGGAAACATTCCTGCAAATTTTTTTCCCGAAGTGCTCCCGGTATTTGCCTGGATGTCTCCAATCGTGTCAAATCGCTTCCCTTTCGGTGAAAATTTCAGTTTAGGAAACAGGTAGAAGTCCGCAGGGGTCAAATCAGGGAAATATGGTGGTTGTGGAAGGACAGGAATTTTGATTTTGGTCAAAAATTAAACGATGGAGAAGGCACGATGAGCCGGAGCATTGCCATGGTGTAGCACCCGACTCCTGTCTTCCCACAGTGCAGGCCTTCTCTTCCGCACCTTTTCGCGCAAACGCCCAAGGACACATTTGTAGTATTCCTGGTTAATTGCCAGTTCTCCAGGGGTAAATTCATGATGAAGAATACCAGTAGAACGTAAAAAAATCACCAACATTGTCTTCAGCTTCGACCGACTTTGCCGTGCTTTTTTCGGTCGTGGTGAACCTGGAGTCTTCCACTGCGAATAGTGCACTTTGGTTTCAGGATCATATCCAAATGCCCACGATTCTTCACCTGCAATTACCCTATTTATCAAATCTGGGTCATTTGTAGTCGGATTCATCAGTTCTTGGCACACTTCAAGTCGGTATTGTCTCTGGTCACTTGACAAGTTTCAGAAGCTGTTCTCCTGGTTTTAAAACAAAATTTCACACAAACTCGTTGCTCCATTTTTACGCCCATTTTCACGCAGACAGAATCCGGCAACAAGCCCTAAAAGACCCGCACTGATCCAGTTGCCGCAACAAATTGAATAAATGAAACACAGTTTCCTGTCAGAGGGCGTTTAAGGACAAGGCAATGACTCTCTCCCCACCCTCAGTGTACCTGCCCGCAAAACAACTAAGCAATAGCGGATCCATTCTTAAAATTTTCCAATCACACGACGTACAAAGCGCGTTCACGTGTCTTACAATCACAGAGCTTGTTCGTCTTTGCACCCAAAAGCAAAAAACCAAATGTAGGTTATAACAATAAACTGAGAATAAGTTAGGTGTTTGTGCTGGTCCGTGATCGATTGTCAAAGATCTGGAGCCACGCTACCAGAGTGGAGACTCGGCAGATATGAAGGAGCACGCACAGCCCAGCTTAGGGTCTGTGGTTCCCGTCTGCAAGCAGTGCTCTACGTGGCGCCGGATAAGTTGGCAGACCTGCAGCGACCAGTTTTCGTCCAAAGCGCGCGGTGAGTTCTTTCGTTTGTTCGGAAGGGGAGGCCGTCAAGAGTTTTCCACCTTTCGGCCGGTCAGTGATGATAGAATCGAGGCGCACGCCCTACAATCTTCCTCAAACGATTTTACAGAAATTATTAAGTAAAAGAAATGTCATTTTTGCTTTAGTAAAAGCTTTATATCTCAGGTTCAAGATGGCGTCCCCATCATCACGTCAATGGTCATAGTTAATGTGAATTTACGTGGAAGTAAGACACTGCGCGAAATTCGGAAAAGTCTGCAATGAAAAATAGAGGTCGCTGTGATGTTGTGTTTGACGTATATTACACTACTGGCCATTAAAATTGCTACACCACGAAGATGACGTGCTACAGACGCGAAATTTATCCCACAGGAATAAGATGCTGTGATATGCAAATGATTAGCTTTCGAGAGCATTCACACAAGGTTGGCCCGGTGACAACACCTACAACACGCTGACATGAGGAAAGTTTCCAACCGATTTCTCATACACAAACAGCAGTTGTCCGACGTTTACTGGTGAAACGTTGTTGTGATGCCTCGTGTAATAAGGAGAAATGCGTACCATCACGTTTCCGACTTTGATCAACGTCGGATTGTAGCCTATCGCGATTGCGGTTATTCGTATCGCGACATTGCTGCACTCGTTGGTCGAGATCCAATGACTGTTAGCAGAATATGGAATCGGTGCGTTCAGGAGGGTAATACGGGACTCCGTGCTGGATCCCAAGGGCCTCGTATCACTAGCAGTCGAGATGACAGGCATCTTATCAGCATGGCTGTGGTAACGGATCGTGCAGCTACGTCTCGAACCCTGGGGACGTTTGCAAGACATCAACCATCTGCACGAACAGTTCGACGACGTTTGCAGCAGCATGGACTATCAGCTCGGAGGCCGTGGCTGCGGTTACCCTTGACGCTTCATCACAGGCAGGAGTGCCTGCGATGGTGTACTCGACGATGAACCTGGGTGCACGAATGGCCAAACGTCATTTTTCGGATGAATCCAGGTTCTGTTTACAGCATCATGATGGTCGCATCCGTGTTTGGCGACATCGCGGTGAACGCAGATTGGAAGCGTATATTCGTCATCGCCATACTGGGGTATAACCCGGCGTGATGGAATGGGGTGCCACTGGTTACACGCCTCGGTCACCTATTGTTCGCATTGACGGCACTTTGAACAGTGGGCGTTACATTTCAGATGTGTTACGACCCGTGGCTCTACCCTTCATTCGATCCCTGCGAAACCCTACATTTCAGCAGGATAATGCACGACCGCATGTTGCAGGTCCTCTACGGGCCTTTCTGGCTATAGAAAATGTTCGGCTGCTGCCCTGGCCAGCAAATTCTTCAGATCTCTGACCAATTGAACACGTCTGGCCAATGGTGACCGAGCAACTGGCTCGTAACAATACTCCAGTCGCTACTCTTGATGAAGTGTGGTATCATGTTGATGCTGCGTGGGCAGATGTACCTGTACACGCCATCCAAGCTCTGTTTTACTCAATGCCCAGGCGTACCAACACCGTTATTACGGCCAGGGGTGGTTGTTCTGGGTACTGATTTTCCAGGATCCACGCACCCAAATTGCGTGAAAATGTAATCACGTATCGATTCTAGTATAATATATTTGTCCAATTAATACCCGTTTATCATCCGCATTTCTTCTTGCTGTAGCAATTTTAATGGCCAGTAGTGTACATAATGTTTTTGCGTGTGAAATTTATCTAACATATCGAATTCTTAAAAAAAATGGCTCTGAGCAGTATGGGACTCAACTTCCGAGGTCATTAATCCCCTAGAACTTAGAACTACTTAAACCTAACTAACCTAAGGACATGACACACATCCATGCCCGAGGCAGGATTCGAACCTGCGACCGTAGCGGTCTCGCGGTTCCAGACTGCAGCGCCTAGAACCGCACGGCCACTTCGGCCGGCTTGAATTCTTCTTTAGACGGGTAGAGGCAGTGCTTTTTTTAAAAAAAAAAGTTTGAGGGTTTTCCGACATTGGATATAATGCCGCGAAAGTTACTTATACCTGAAGCATGGGACACCATCCGTCCGCTTTTAGCCATAACGTCATCAACATGTCGATCTTTAAAAAACAAAAAAAAAAAAAAAAAGGAAGGTATCGGAGTCTTCAGTTGACTTAGCTCAAATGAAGCAGCCGATACCGAGAAACACCAAAACATAAAAGAGAATGTGGTATCGAACACTTCAGTTTACATCACCTCAAATGAAGCACGGTTTGTTAGTTTTCTGCTCATGTCTCACGTCCAACTTAATTTACAAGTTACAACGAAAGACAGGACACACTGTAAAACTTCGCACAACCGACAAGAACGGAACGGCAAGCGCAAACGAGTAAAGAACAACAAAACAAAGACGGCAATGAATCGTGAAGGATCATGGTAGCGGGACCGTAGAGACATCTACCGCTAGCTCGGCGTTTGAACGTACGCATATCCGTTTAGCACTACCATCGCCCACTACTAGCGGGCGAGGGCACTACACGCTTGTCGAACTGGCTGCCAGCGATTCAGTTATCGAGAACGGTTGCCGCAGCTCCGAAATGCTTGAAACAGTCAATGACATTGTTTTTCACACAAAAAACTGCACTGGTATCGTTCCGTGTTGCAATTACCAACACGAAAAAATGAAATAAAAAATTCACGTCCGTGAAATAAATCTTTGGCACCCTTCCAAGTTGTCAACATCGTAAAAACGTTTAGGGGTACGCATCCGCCAGCGTTCCCAGAAAAACAGCGCTGGGTAGAGGTATCTGTCTCGAGAAATTTGCTGCGCGGTTTGTGGCGCCATGTCACGGATTCTGCGGACCCTCCCACCGGAGCTTCAAGCCCTCCCTTGCGCGTGGGTGTGTGTGATGTTCTTAGCATAAGTTAGTTTAAGTTAGTCTAAGTAGTGTGTAAGTCTAGCGACCGATGACCTCAGCGGTATGGTCCGTTAGGAATTCACACATTTTTTTTCCTCGAGAAATTTGATCTTACGTAGCACACTCATTTGCGATAGCTGCGATAAAGCTATAGTGAAATATCCACAACATTCCTGATTATTCTTAAACGGTGTCAGATATGAAAATGAGATTTTGGCAAATGACAGCACTCAAACAGGAGAGTATTCTGACGTATCGTTATTACGTAAAACTTCATTATGTACTATGTTATTCCACTAATTAAAGACTTTTTCGATGAAACAATGTAATTTTTTAGGGGCGTCGATAGCTGGTGAATCGGGAAATGCTATATATTTTGGAACAGCTTTGAGTGAAGACATTACGCGTTTGTTTGTACCAAGGATGTGTTATTTCATAAGCTGCTGACTCTAGTTTTCTTTAGTTCCTCACTTAATAAGCTCAATAAACCACTGTTTCAGAATTCTCTCACAATTGTGTCTGCACAAATGTTAGTGATGTGAGACCGTGTAAACTCCTCTATATTTCGGCAAAAGACACGAAGTTTAACATGGTAACCAGGAAAATATGTAGGTTTTACACAATATTCGCCACTCATGATGCTTCTCAGAAAGTTACAAACATGTGAGTTGGAAATAAACTGCTACATTTTCGGCGGAATTCTTTTTACATACTAATCAAAGCAGAGGTGACAACAGTTCTAAAAAAAAAACTGATAAAAATGCTCTTAACGCCTTTTTAAGAGACAATCTATACTCCTTCCGATCTGATCACGTAAGTGCAGAAAAGTTGTGGAATGTTTTCAAAGAGGTAGTATCAACAGCAATTGAGAGATATAGACCACATAAATTAATAAGTGTTGGTACTGATACCCCATGGTACATAAAACGGGTCAGATCGTTGTTGCAGAAGCAACGAAAAAAGCTTCCCAAATTTAAAAGAATGCAAAATCACTAAGATTTCCAAAGTTTTACAGAAGTTCGAAATATGGTGCGTACTTCAATGCGAGATCCTTTTAATAATTTCCACAACGAAATTCTGTCTCGAAATCTGGCAGAAAACCCAAAGACATTCTGGTCATAAAGCACACCAATGGCAAGACACAATCAATACCTTCACTGCGCGATAACAACTGTGAAGTCACTGATGCCACTAAAGCAGAGTTATTAAACACGGTTTTCCGAAATTCCTTCACCAAAGAAGACGAAGTAAATATTCCTGAATTCCAATCAAGAACAACTGCCAAGATGAGAAACATAGCAGTAGATATCCTCGGTGTAACAAAGCAGCTTAATCACTTAATAAAGGCAAGCCATCCGGTCCAGATTGTGTACCAGTCAGGTTCCTCTCAGAGTATGCTGATAAAATAGCTCCATATTTAGCAGTTATATACAACCACTCGCTCACAGAAAGATCCGCACCTAAAGACTGGAAAATTGCTCAAGTTGCACCAATACCCAAAAAGAGGAATAGGAGTAATCCACTGAATTACAGACCCATATCACTAACGTCGATTTGCATTAGGGGTTTAGAACATATACTGTATTCGAATATTATGAAGCACCTTGAAGAAAACGATTTATTGACATCTAGTCAGCAAGGATTCAGAAAATATCATTCTTGTGAAACACAACTAGCTCTTTATACTCATGAAGTAATAAGTGCTATCGACAGGGGATGTCAAATTGATTCCATATTTTTAGATTTCCAGAAGGCTTTCGACACCGTTCCTCACAAGCGTCTTCTAATCAAACTGCATGCCTACTGACTTTCGCCTCAGTTCTGGGACTGGATTCGTGATTTCCTGTCAGAAAGGTCACAGTTCGTAGTAATAGACGGAAAGTGATCGAGTAAAACAGAAGTAATATCCGGTGTTCCCCAAGGAAGTGTTATAGGCCCTCTATTGTTCCCGATCTAAATCAACGACTTAGGAGACAATTTGAGTAGCCGTCTTGGATTGTTTGGAAATGATTCTGTCATTTACCGTCTTGCACAGTCATCATATGATCAAAATGACTTGCAAAATGATTTAGATAAAATATCTGTATGGTGCGAAAAGTGCCAATTGACCCTGAATCAAGAAAAGTGCGAAGTTATTCACATGAGTAATAAGAGAAATCAGCTAAATTTCGATTCCACGATAAGTCACACAAATCTGAGGGCTGTAAATTCAACTAAATACTTAGGGATTACAATTACAAATAACCTAAATTGGAACGATCACATAAATAATACTGTGGGTACAGCAAACCAAAGACTGCGATTCACTGGCAGAACACTTAGAAGGTGGAACAGACCTTCCAAAGAGACTGCTTGCACTACGCTTGTCCGCCATATTCTTGAATACTGCTGTGCGGTGTGGGATCCGCATTAGGTGGGACTGACGGATGACATCGAAAAAGTACAAAGAAGGGCAGATCGTTTTGTATTATCGCGAAGTAAGGGAGAGAGTGCCACAGTCATGATACGTGAATTGCAGTGGCAATTGCGACCTTGTCTTCTCATGAAATTTCAATCAACAGTTTTCTCCTCCGATTGCGAAAACATTCTGTTGGCACCCACCTACATAGGGAGAAATGATCATCACGGTAAAATAAAAGAAATCAGGGCTCGCACGGAAAAATTTAAGTGCTCGTTTTTCCCGCGTGCCGTTCGAGAGTGGAACGGTAGAGAGACAGCATGAAGGTGGTTCATTGAACCCTATGTCAGGCACTTTATTGTGAGTAGCAGAGTAATAATGTAGATGTAGATGTGGAGGTACATGTACATGTCTTTCCGAATGGTCACCATGCAAGTGTGGGCACTGAAGTTCCCCAGTTAACATTTACAGGGCAGTTTAGAACGGCCCTTGCCATCCAGCGCTCGACATTTCTCCTACAACGCCTGCACATAAACCCCTCCACTACCGCTCTCCCTAAGTGTGCCTTACCGTCTGTTCCTCTGAGGTCCACAGCATTCTGTGCAGACTACAGTGGCGGCACGCTGTGAGTTGCGAAATGAGCCTGAGAGCCCTTGTGCGAAGGCCTTCTGGTATTTGGATGCGTATTGTCGTTCCTTGGGCGACTTACTGCACTTTGCGGTGGAGTAACCGTGGTAGCCATAGGAGACTGTTACCAGATACGGCCTATTAATAGATGTGCTACACATCAGTGACCAGAAACACTAGACAGAGTTGTCAGCCACTCCACATATTAGTCGCCTGATTTGGATGCTTCCCGAAACATGTTTGCTGTTGGAGTACAAAGCAGTACTTCAGATCATGGTGAGCATTACGTCTGGACTCAAATAGTGTTCTTGCTGTAATTACGACAAAAGCTTCACTTGTTTTCTGAAAGTTCGGGTGTAAGTCTGGGCTTTGATGTCCCTGAATTTGACTGGCCGTAAAGCTGTTGTTGGTTTAAGAATAGAGGTTAAACTGTTTAAAATTCATTATGTGTTTGTTGAGACAATACCTTTTAAATATTCTTATAATGTTTGCTCACTTAATTTAGTGCTTTTAAACGTTCTGTAGTTCATTTTGAATTGGAATGGTTATGACGCTTGAGGGGAGTTGTACTGATTGTATTGAACTGAAACTGAGTTTACACAAGTTAGAAGCGTTGAAATTATAGCTTAAGATGTATTTTGTGCAAACATTTTTTTGCACTACTGGGCATAATCTTTGTAACGAATATTAAGTTTGATTACTGTTTCTTAAACTCACCTAATTTAATTTGATTTCCACCCAAAGACTGCCTACACAAGTGTCAAGCTGGTTTCCTTTTAATTATGTAGAATGAATATTCGTCAGTATATGTTTTGTAATTTTTTGACATAGGTGTGTCATTCTTTGAAGCCAGAGGTCAGCAAGCCAAAGTGGCTGTTTGTTTGGAAGGCTATGTATTCGATGTGTGCCAATGTCACTGTCAATCAAAAATTTTGTAAACTCTTCTGACTGTTATATGTCAGTAGTTTGTCGTGGAATAAATGTATGCAATTTATGCGTGTTTCTCTGGGTTTGTGCCCACGGTCCTTCCAAGACAAGATTGAGCGAGCTTATGTTTTTGTGTCATGTACTACGACTAGGACTGCTCAGTGTTGTGCAAATGAGATAACTAATTACACCGTTTTTTCAATTCAGAAATCAAATAACAACAGGTTCAACCAAAACAGGCCCTTTTAAGCTAGCTGAGTAATAATACACTGAAGCGCCAAAGAAACTGGTACAGACATGCGTTTTCAGATACAGATATACGAGGGTTGTCCAGAAAGTAAGTTCCAATCGGTCGCGAAATGGACACTACAGTGAAAACTCGATGAAGGTTTGCACAGATGTGTTGGGTAGCGTCTCTAGCATGACCATCGATCGCATCAAGAGGCTGTTTTCAGTTGTGAGTGCACTGTGAGAGAGTAAAGGTGCCTGGAACAACGGTGTCTCCCGCCGAGTAGGGGGGCCCGCTGAGAGGCTTCGCCTTAATGAATGCAGCCCGCCTAAAGGCCGGTTCCCACTAGGACTGCCGCGCGTCAAAACCGCGCGTCAGCGGCAAGGCGCGGCGGACTCTGCGTCGCGGTTTGACCATGTCGAACCGCTTCCGCTGCCGCGTGCCGCGCTCCAGGTGCGCGCCGCCAATCACAGAACGCGCTGAGCGTGACGTCAGGTACGGCACCCCGGGCCACACGAACTTCCGCCGAAGCGCTGGCGCGGACGCGGCGGCAGCTATGAAATACTTATCATCCGATTCCAAGGAAACTATTCGGTAGAAAAATTTGATTCTTGGGCACGTTACAGCCTGATATCTTCTCTCGATAAAGGACCGAATTTCTTTTCGTTATTCGTCGTGGTTACTTGCTGTATCGCATTTACGTAAACCTTTACACGAAATTTTAATGAGTGTGCAGAGGTAAAAACGCATTGCGTGGACTTTGCGTACAGTTCATTTTAGGTAATACATTATTGCGTATGAAATTTAGTCAACATATCGAAATTGTTTTTAAAGCTGAGAGCAGAACGATAGCTATTACCGTTCTCGAGATATTGAATGACATATCGGCGGACGGGCTATGCGGTGACCGCGCGCGGGTCGCTCGCGACGCGACCGATACTTCGTCTGCTCGTCGTAAACCATGTGGTTGTATCAACCGCAAATTTCGTAAACGGTTCAAGAAATCGAAACGCGTTTTTTTGCAAACGATAACTTGTAAAAAGTCATGTATTTCGTCGCATGACAAACATCCAAAATCTGTTTATCTACCAAGATATGAAAGTAACCACAGTTTTTCAGAAGGGATAGATGAATTTTTTAAACGGCATTTAATAGCATGTGGAATGAGAAGTTAAACCGCGACTAATTTGCTGGTATGTCATAAGATGTAATTTACTAAGTATCCACAGCTATTGATTATTTCCTTTGGAAGTAGCAAACGTTTTTTTCTATATCCAGTGTACTTTATTGCTTCAAGACGCGTTTTGCCTTTTACTTTAAGGCATCTTCTGTGGAATCTAGAATGATTGTTTTGTTTTGATATGTGATGCTTGCAGATTATAAAACAGTTCACTTTTTTTTTACATGAATAACTGATTACTTACAGTGAATCGAGTTTTTGGCGGACATCTACATTTCTCCTCACCTGGTCACATGCTGGGGGTTGAACTAAAACTTAGTTTGTGGAACATAAGCACATTTTCATGTTCTCTCTTTTTTCTTCTGTCACTAGCTGTAGACATTTTACCGAAAACACTGAATTGAAGTCGTAACTAGTGTGTTCACCTTATGTCCGTTCCTGTTTGGTTTGTTTATGTACATGTTGCCAGCCTAAAGAATTATATGCTGAAAACTAATGTTTGTTTATTTCTGTTCTCCTTATATCTGTATGTGTGTGTGGCTAGCCAGTGATAGTTATAGAAAGTTGAAAGTGAATGCAGTAGTTGTCAGACAGTGGTTGAAAGATTTGGTGTTCAGCTGATTTCAGTTTTGGTTTAAATGTTTTGTGGAGGAGTGCAAGGAAGAGTAAACTCACTGCTTACATTAATAGATAAAATAGTAGAATAGCATTTCAACAGATGATTATTAGCAGAATACTATCACCCAACCCCTTTGTCCCCATTCGTTGACGCCTCATAATATGTCCTGTCAACTTACCCCTCTTGTAGTCAAACTTGTGCCGTAATTTCCTCTTCCTCCTCTATTTAATTCCGTTCCTCTTCTTTAGTTACACGATCCTCATATCTAATCTTCAGCATTCTTATTGATCATCACGTTTTGAAAGTGTCCATTGTCTACTTGACAGAACTGTTCATCGCCCACATTTCACTTACATACAAGGCTGCACACCACACAAATACCTTTGTAAAATAGTACCCAATCATTAGAATTTATATTCGATGTGAACAAATTTTCTTTTTTAGAACGCTTTTCTTGCTATTCACTGACTTCATTTTATATCCTCTCTACTTCTGCCTTCTCAATTACTGCTTCCCTTTCAAGTCATTGAAGTCTTAGAAATGCAGTTTGGTTTCAGTACAAGTTGTAGATAATCTTGTGGCCCTGTGTTTTATCGATGACATCTCCAGAGCTTCAAAGAATGTTTTAATGAAGATTGTCAAAATCTCTCTCTTAACATGCAAACGCTATAAACACAGTTTCGCAGTTCTTCAGTGTGTCTACTTAGCTAAGTGGTAGGATCAGTATTGCCTTGCGTGTTCAGACATCTCACAGGAATCTAACATTGTGCTTATGTTAGTTTGTACAACCCCTCCCCCTCTCCTCTCTGCATATTCCTTCCACTTTCTAGCCTTCTCTTATTTGCTTAGTTCTGACTTGCCAAATGAGTTCTTAACAGTTGCTTCTCCTTTGAGCAAAGTTTTCTTTGTTCTTTCTCAGTTTCACTCCCTTATGTTTTCCAAGTGCAAAATCGCGTTGCAATTTTGGACTTTCTGTCAACGTCATGTTTAGGCATTTCTATTTCCTATGGCCTACTTTATTTGCTGCATTTTTATATTTTTCCCTTGTATCAAATTTAATATATCACGTTTTATCTAACGATTTCTACTGTACCTTCTTCCCATTCACATACTCTGCTGCACTGACCACTTCTTTTCTCAAAGATATCCATTCGTATTCTAGCGGATTCCTTCCTCTGTTTCAGTCAGTCGTTGCATTACGGTAACTTTAAGATTATCGAATAACTGTGGGTCTTGACTTATTCAAGTTCCGTTTCCTTAATTTGCCACCGTTTACTGTCTCTTTAGTTGTAAACCACAGCTCGTAACCAATAAATAATTGTAGGTTTGCGTCTGCACCAGGAAATGTCTTATAATTTAAAATCTGGTTTTTAAAACTTTGTTGCAAATATGTATTATTCTTTCATGATTCTTAAGCAAGGTGCTGGCGATGATTACATTATGCTCTGTGCGAAATTCTATCTGGTGGCTTCCACTTTCATCCCTTCCCCCCAAGCCTTTGTGTTCTTACTGTTTCCCTGTACCTGCTACCGTATCACATTTTAAATTTTTGTCTCTGAGCACTATGGGACTTAACATCTATGGTCATCAGTCCCCTAGAACTTAGAACTAATTAAACCTAACTAACCTAAGGACAGCACACAACACCCAGCCATCACGAGGCAGAGAAAATCCCCGACCCCGCCGGGAATCGAACCCGGGAACCCGGGCGTGGGAAGCGAGAACGCTACCGCACGACCACGAGATGCGGGCAAATTTTTGTCTCGCTTAACTATCTGAATAATCTCTTTTGTCGTACATTGTTTCAATGTGTTTGGGGGATAGTGAACAATCATGAACGGTAGTTATCAAATCTGTTTATGGTGAAATGAGAAAACATGAATAATGAAATATGTGAAAGAGTACATTTGTACAGAAAGTGAAAACATGGTATGTCTTCACCCAACTTCGTCTTTCCTTCATGTAGGTGTAAGATATAGTTAATCAAACGCACCGGGCGTTTCGGTGGGTCTCGCCCTGTACCTCAGTGGCTGCCCGTCATTGGCTACCGCTAGCATCTGCCGCTTCCAGATGGGAACGCCAATTCCGCGAGCCGCCGCGTCAAAGCGGAAAACGCTTGCCGCTGCCGTTGCCGCACGACGCGCTGCCACGCTCTAGTGGGAACCGGCCTTAACACAACTGCCACGCACTTCCTTCTTCGTGGCAATTCTCAGCCGCACTCTGCAGGGGCAGTGAAGACGCTCCTACAGCCTTTTTGATGGGAAGTGTTCGATCACCCACAACCCAGCCCGAACTGGCTCTTCCTGAGTATCATCTCTGTTCACACGAAACGCTGGATACGAAGACAACACTTGGGTGCAGGCTACGCGCTATAGACCAGCGTACAGACTTATCGGGAAGCACACGTGGTTGTCTTCTATGACGATGGTGTTGGAAATTTGGTATAACGCTCCGTGGAGCGGCGACTATGTAAAGAAGTATCTGGAAAATGTAGCTAACTATTTCAAATAAAATGTTCCTTATTTTCACTGTGGTTTCCATTTAGCGACCGATCGAAACTTACTTTGTGGTAAACCCTCGTACGTAAACAGGCGGAATATGGCACTGCGGTCGGCAATGCTTATACAAGACAACAAGTGTCTGCTTCAGTTATTAGATCGGTTACTGCTGCTACAATGCCAGGTTATCAAGATTTAAGTCAGTTTGAACGTGGCGTTATAGTTGGCGCAAGAGCGATGGGACACAGCATCTTCGAGGTAGCCATGAAATGGGGATTATTCCACACGAGTATTTCACCAGTGTACCGTGAATATCATAAATCCGGTAAAATATCAAATCTCCGATATCTCTGAGGCCGGATAAAGATCCTGCAAGAACGGGACCAACGACGACTGAAGAGAATCGTTCAATGCGACAGAAGTGCAACCCTTCTGCAAATAACTGTAGATTTCAATGCTGGGTCATCAACAAGTGTCAGCATGTTAACCATTGAACCAAACATTATCGATATGGGCTTTAGGAGCTGAAGGACCACTCGTGCACTCGTGCACTAAGCTTTACGCCTAGCCTGGACCCGTCAACACTGACATTGAACTGTTGATGACTGGAAACATGTTGCCTGGTGGCACGAGTCTCATTTAAAATTATATCTAGTGGATGGACGTGTACGAGTATGGAGACAACCTCATCACGAACCCTGCATTTCGGCAGGGAACTGTTCGAGTTGGTGGAGGCTCTGTAATGGTATGGGCCATGTGAAAATGGTTCAAATGGCTCTGAGAACTATGAGATTTAACTTCTGAGGTCATCAGTCCCCTAGAACTACTTAAACCTAGCTAACCTAAGGATATCACACAGCCATGCCCGAAGCAGGATTCGAACCTGCAACCGTAGCGGTCTCGCGGTTCCAGACTGTAGCGCCTAGAACCGCTCAACCACACAGGCCGGCGGAGCCATGTGCAGCTGGAATAATATGGGACCCCTTATACGTCCGGTTACGACTCCGATAAGTGACACGTACGTAAACTTCCTGTCGATCACTTGCATCCATTGTGCCGGACTTGGCCAATTTCAGCAGGACAATGCGACACCTCACACGTCCAGAATTGCTACAGAGTGGCTCCAGCAAGTAGGAACACTCTTCTGAGATGAAGCACTTTCGCTGGCCATCATACCTTGCAACGTGCAGCTCAGAAGCGATCTCCTCCCCCTCTTACTCATGGATTTACGGACAGCCCTGCAGGATTCAAGGTGTCAGTTCCCTCTAGCACTACTTCAGGCATTAGTCGGTCCAAGCCACGTGGTGTCGCAGCATTTCTGCATGCTTGCGGCGGCCCTACACGATGTTAGGCAGGTGTACCAGTTTCTTAGTTCTTCAGGGTAAATAGTATAAGGCTGTTAAAGGTTCCAGCGAGCCTTTTCCTTGATAACTTACACTCGCCTCCCCTGTTTCTTTCTGGTAAAACGGGATACCACTGCTTTACATGCAACCCATGGCAGCTCTCATACTAACGCTGTGTTTCTTTTCTTTTCTAGGCAGATGGCAACGACGCAAAAATAATGAGCGAAATAAAAGCTTGCATGGCCTCCGAGAATCTAGGTAAGTCTAAATCTCATCCCATCGCACTGTTCGTATATTACGATGGCCAGAAAAGTCTCTGCATTCTTGAGGTGCAAGAGTGTGCAAGCATTTTGCAAATGCGTAAACAAATAGGAAACAAGACAAAATACATTATATGTCGAACTCTGAGTGTAGAAGAACCCAAGCTGACCAAGCCTGCG